>NW_025814823.1:148307500-150707500 GCF_022079265.1 Lynx rufus
TTCTTTTGCCGGGCAAAAGCTTTTTAGCTTCATGTAGTCCTATTTATTCATCTTTGTTTTGTTGCTTATGCTTTGAGTGTCATATCCAAAACTCACTGCCAAGATCAATATCAAGGAGATATTTTCCTGTGTTTTCTTCTGGGTGTTTTATGGTTTCAAGTCTTAAGTCTTTAATCCATTCTGACTTAATTGTTGTGAGTGATCTACAATAGGAGCCCAATTCCATTATTCCCTATGTGGTTATTCAGTTTTCCAAACACCATTGTTAGAGAGGCTATCCTTTCCCCATGGAGTATTCTTGGCTTCCTTCTCAAATATTAGTAGAATGTAAATGGGAGGATTTATTTCTGGGCTCTCAACTCTTCCATTGGCCTATGTGTCTGTTTTTATGTTAGTCCATACTGTATTGATTATTATAGCTTTGTAGTATAGTTTGAGGTGTATGATGCCTCAGCTTGGTTTTATTTCCGAGGATTGTTTTGGCTATTCAGACACTTTTGTGGTTACACAAAAATGTTAGGATTATTTTTTTCTATTTCTGTGAAAAATGCCATTAGAATTTTTTTGATGGCTTTGGGTACTGTGGGCATTTTAACAATATAAATTATTCCAATCCATAAACATGGGGTATCTTTCCATTTGTTTGTGTGTTCCTCAATTTCTTTCATCAAAGTCTTACAGTTTTCAGTGGATAGTTCTGTTACATTCATTGTATTCCAAAGGACTTTACTGTATCTGATGCTTTGTGAATGGAACTGTCTTATTTATTTTTCAGATAGTTCACTGCTAGTGTATGAAAACACAACTGATTCTATATTGATTTTGTATCTGGCAACTTCACTGAATTTGTTGATTAGTTTTAACAGATTTTGGTGGAGTTGATAGAATTTTCAGTATATAAATTCACGTCATCTAAAAAGAGACATTTTTGCTTACTTCTGACACGGATGCCTTTTCTTTTTCTTACCTGACTGCTCTGGCTAGGACTTCCACTACTAGATGAAAAGTAATGATGAGAGCAAGCACCATGGTTTGTCCCTGATCTTAGGGGAATGGCTTTCAACCTTTCAACACTGAGTATGATGTTATCTGTGGATTTGTCATACATGGCCTTTATTATGTTGAGGTATGATCCTTGTATACCTAATTTCTTGATCATTTTTATCATGGAAGGGCATTAAATTTTGTCAAATGCTTATTCTACATCTTTTAAGGTAACAATATGAATTTCTCTTTCACTCTATTACTGTGTTATATAACAATTGTTGATGTTTATATGTTGAGCCATTCTTACATGCTAGGGATAAAACCCTCTTGATCATGTGCTGTTTAATTTGGTTTGTTAATTCTGTACTGAGATTTATTTGCATCTCCATTCATCTGGATATCAGTCTGCAGTTAGTGTTTTTTTGTTGTGTCCTTATTAACTTTGGTAAAAAGGTAATAATGGTCTTGTAAAATGAGTTTGGGAGTATTCCCTCCTCTTCAATTTTTTGCAAGAATTTGAAAAGAACTGGCATTATTTTTTCTTAAAATATTTGGTAGAATATTGCATCAGAGAACCATCTGGCTCTGGGTTTTCTTTGTTGAGATCATTTTTATAAGTGATTCAATTCCTTTGGTAGTATGTTCAGACTTTCTATTTCTTTAAGATTTACTCTTGGTAGGTTGTATATTTCTATGAATTTGTCCATTTGTTCTAGGTTATCCAATATGTTGGCATATAATTGCTCTTAGTCATCTCTTATGATCTCTTGTGTTATATCTGTATATTATGTTGCTCTTAGTCATCTCTTTGATTCTTTGTATCTCTGTCTCCTCTTTCATTGCTGACTTTGAGCCTTCTCTTTTTTTTAGTCTAGCTAAAGGTTTGTCAATTTTGTTTACCTTTACAAAACCCAATTTTTTCCTAAACCTATGTATGTATTCATGCTCTGACCTTTGTTATTTCCTTCTGCTAATTTTGTTCTTTTTCCTGGTTCCTTGAGGTATAAGATTAGGTTGTTTATTTGAGATCTTTCTTCTCAATAAGGCATTTCTTGCTAAATTTTTCCCTTAGAACTGCTTTAGCAGCATCCCATAAGTTTTGGTATGTTGTATTTCCAATTTTATTTGTTTCAGGTTATTTCTTTTTATTTCTCTGCTGTTTTCTTTTTTTGACCTATAATTCAGTGTATAATTTCCATATATTTTTAAAAAACCCAGTCTTCTACCTGTTTTTATTTCTAGTTTCCTATCAGCATTGTTGGAAAAGATACTTGATTTGATTTCAATCTTCATAAATTTGCTAAGACTTGTTTTGTGACCTAACCTATAATCTATCCTGGAGAATGTTCTGAGTGCACTTGAGAAGAATGTATATTGTGCTGCTGATAGATGAAATTTTCAGTATATGTCTGTTAAGTCCATTTGGTCTAAAGTGGAATTCATTTCCAATGTTTCCTTATTGATTTTCTGTCTGGATTCCATTTTCTGTCTACCCATTCTTGAAAGTGGGTTATTGAAGTCCCACACTATTATTTTAATGCTGTCTATTTCTCCTTTCATTATTGTATTCTTCAGCTGCATAATTTTTGTTTTTGTTTTTGTTACTCTTTGTTAAACTTTTTTATTTTGTTTGTATATTATTTTTCTAATTTTGTTGAATTATCTGTGTTTTTTTCTGCCTCATTGGGTTTCCCTAAAAGAGTTGTTTTGAATTCTTCACTGGGTGAATTGCAGATCTTAAAGCCTTTAGGTTTGGTTACTGAAAAATTATTGTGATCCTTTGGTGATGACGTGTTTCCTTGATTTTCATACTCCTTGAAGTTTTGTGATACATCATCACATCTGAATTAGCAGACAACTCCTCGAGTCTTTATTTACTGCCTTCAGAATCAGCCCTACTAGAGATTCTGAGACCAACTCAGACCTTCTTTTATAGGTGCACTTGTTCCATGCTACTCGTTCCTTCTTGTGGCAAAATTCTTAACCTTGTTTCTCTGAATCATGCAGAGCATTATGCCAAGTGCTGAGAGCATCTCTTATTTTTCAAAAGTTGGTACTAAAACCCAAATTTGTAGTCTCTCCCTGGCTCTCAAATTTACACCAGCTTTCTACAGATTCTCAATGGCCATGTGTCAAAGCTTACCCTCATTGCCAAAGCTTATTCTCACTGCCATAGTCCGGTGTATACACAGAGAGGCAACCAGAAGGCAGGTGTGTGTAGGTGATGCACATAGAGCGCTAGGAACATCTGTGGACCAGTTTAAGGGATCTTCACACGAAGCATACACACTGGCTAGTAGGCAGGCTTCCTGATGGGAGTCCAAAAGGCTAGTAGTACCCACATGCATTTCGTGCCCTGAGAATCCTATCTACTGCTCTCTCAGCCTCTTCTGGACCCCTAGTCATGTAGCTTATGATTCAATACTTTTGATGGAGTAAGAGTGAAATGAGCCCTTTTGGCAGTGTCACACACAGCTGGAGAAGTTGGTGCTCACTTACAGGCTCTCTCTTTCCCCCATGGGGAAATCATAGGGTGATAAAGATCTGTCATGGCCCTAAGCTGTGTTGTTTTGAGGAAGGGATAATGAAGGTAATATCAAGCTGCTTTTCTTACCCACTCCAGGGCATTCAAACTCGAAAATACATATATGCATACATACATAAGATTTTTTTTTTTTGCTACTATGGTGTTCTAGAACTTTCTTTGGAAACCCGGACATACCCCCAAAGACTCCCTTGTCCACGAGTAGTTATATAAGACGATTTCCCTGTGGCTCCTGGATAAGAGCTGAGAAGGGCTGGAGCTGGTTCACAGGCAACTGCAAGTTCCACAGCCTGGACCTAGGTCTGTCTGCCTATTACCTACAGCACATATGAATGAGACTTCCTCTGGGTCCCTTGGTGTATAGAGCCCATTATATGATTTCTTCAAAGGCACTTCTGTCAACAGACGAACGCTGAATTTTTGTTATTGGGTGGGAGTAGGGGTAAGATGAGGAATGTGTTTTGCCACCATTAGGCTGACATTGCTGACATCACCTTCCTGTTTTTTCTTTACTCTTGAAAAGTCATCATCATTGAAACCTGCCATACCATTAAAATGCACAAAATTTATATTCCTTAAACATATTCCCTAAACACTGAAACAATAAACTCAATTATCTGGTTCTTTCTACTCCTAAATGATAGGGAAGCACATTGCAATCTGTTGGTTCATAATTTAGAAATTAATTTTGGTTCCACATGGCTAAGAACAATTGGTTCTCACAGTGAACACAATGATTGTTTGCTAGAATGAAGCATCAGAGTTATCTCTGCTTCTATCAGATTATGGAAAATATTCTTGTCAAGGCTGCGGTTTCCCACCTTTTGTTTTTATTTTCTTGGCAATTTGTAAAATGTTCTATTGTTAACCAGTCCATCTGGTTCAAGTCCTTTTTCCTTGCTTTACATGTCCTTTTTACAGATCATTGACACTGAATAGATTGTTTCTAGTTAATGTGGCTACTCAGACTGAATTACAGAAATGGTAGTATCCACATGGGATCATTCCATCCTTCTACATAGGACTATACATCAACTATCATAACAAGATTCTTCTGAATATTTAAAATTGTTAATAAACTACAATCAAACGCTTTTTAAATTTGAACATAAGGTGCCTTGTTTACATGGCACACAAAAGTTATTTTGACCCTCTTGCTATCTGTATACCCTGAACTTGGAATTGCTCCACACACCTGAAACAGGTTTGCATCCTTGGTCTTGACATAGTCTATTTCTACATGGCTTTACCTTTGATTTGTCCCCTTCCAGACATTCTTCTGATGGTGCCTATACAATACTGTCTTCCAATTAAAAATAAAACATTGATTCCCTGCCAAAGTGCGTACTCACTAAGCCACTCAGATCAATCAGCTGACTCCTTCCCATGATTACCTAATAGTCAATGACACTCAGAAACCCGTTTGATAGGAATAAATAGTTTTATGGACAAGGGCTTATGTATAAAAAGTACAAAAAGTTGAGTTGAACTGGATCATTATGAATATTAAAAATGAAAAATCAAGTAAAATAAAAATAAGCAATAGTAAAACATAACCTTTGATTAATACTTTTACTTGCTTAATTATGTACACAAGTAATTCAAATCTCCAACTTCCTACTTATGTTTATTTATATTTTTAATTTCAAATTTTAATTCAATAAATAATTTATATACTTCACATTGCAAGATTATTCTTTTCTTAGAAAAAAGAAAGATCTCCATTGGAATGTTAAAAATATATTTGCTCTGGTTCTTATCAATGTCAAACGTATTTTTAACATTTAATATAACATTTTTAGAAGTCTTAAAAAAAACTGCATTTTGAAACTTACTCCTATACTATCTTATTAAAAGGAGTTAATTGCTAAATAAAACCACTGAGCTCTTATTACCTGCCTGCCAGCCACTGTGATGGTAGATTGACAATACACAGTCCTTTTCTTTTACCAGCTTTACTGAGTTACAAATGACAAATAAAATTGTAAAATATTTAGTGTACAATGTGATGATTTGATATATGTATGCATTATGAAAGAATCCCTACTAAGTTAATTAACACCTCCATCAGTTTGGTGAGAACACGTAAGTTCTATTTTCTTAGAAAGTTTCAATTACTTAGCACATATTTATCAACTATAGTCACTATGTTATACATTATATCCCCAGACTTTATCTCATAACAGGAAGTTTATACCCTTTTAACAGCCTCTCTCCATTTCCCACATCTCCCACACCCAGCAACCACCTTTCTACTTTGTTTCTATGACTTTGCTTCTTTTCTATGAGGTGGGTGGTGGGGGATGTTCCACATACAACTGACACCACACAGTATTTGTCTTTTTCTGTCATATTTCACTTGGTATAATGTCCTCCAAACTCATTAATGTTGCTGCAAATGACTGGATTTCCTTTGTTCTATTTTTCACATGATGGTATGTATATCATGGAATATTATTCAGCAAAGGAAATCCAGTCATTTGCAAAGGAATAAAGGAAATCCAGTGTTTCAGAATCTTCAATGTTTATAAATTACTCATATTTCCAAAATTTGTCTTTGGAAACAGTTTCATTCATCTGATCTTAACAACATAATGCCACCTAAAATTTGGCATCATTTACCAGTAAGTGGGAACCAAACTTGGTTATCTTTACAGAAAAGTGAGTAAGTGGTTTCACATACTGTATTACGGATACAGAAAATACTAATGAATAATTTTACTTGTTTGGCTTCAGAAGCCTTTTTTTTAATCACACCTTGCCAGTAAAAATCCCTAAATTATACTCTGGCCTTCTTTCGATGCATAACACTGAGGTCTATGATTTTCCAATAGTGAATATAAAGTCAATAGAAAGCATATGAAATATCCCCATACATGTCAAAGTGAATTATGCTTTTAAAGTGACTATAAGCCCATCTCTTACTGATCTTTTTTTAAAACTTTTTTCATTCTTTTTAGAGAATGTATTAAAGTCAGTATCAGGTACAGGCAATTGTGATAAATGCTTACAATTAAAAAAAACAATAATAAAAATCCTCTACATGTAATTAGGTATGGCCTTGTCACTTATATGCAATTATATAAAACATATAATTTCATATATTAATATTTCCAGCCAGAAAGTAACAACAGTGTGAGTATAAGAAGTACTACCTAGAAGATCTTTCTTTCGAATGAAACAGTGTGTTGAAAAAAAGCCTCATTCAAAAATCTTCTATATCTAAATATTTGTTGTCATTGTAGACAATACTCTCAATATACTATGTGCCAGGCACTACACTAAAATAAGTACTAATTCATCTAATATATTAGTATTTCCACATTATAGGTGAAGAAACCGAGGAGAGATAAAATAATAATCCTACTGCAATGCATATACTAATTAGATGTGCACTTAGTAGCTTCATGAGTATTTCTGTAAAGCAACTCAGACAAACCCCATGATTAGCCACTCCTCAGTAACAAGGAAGCTTATCTCTCACAGTGTTCTTTAAGCTTTGTTTTAAAGTGTCTACATCTATTTTATTTCATATACAATAATTTTATGTGGAACCCAATGAATAGGATAGATGAAAGTGGCAGAACTCAACACATTCTTGCCTATTCTGGTGGCCCATTCTGCTTAGAGATTAATTTTTTGAAAAATTAACTACAAGAAATTATTGCCAAGAAAAGACTCTAGTGAATTCTCTCTTAAAAAGAAGCCAATGTTTCTGCTGAAAATAACTTTAAAACTCTGCTAATAGGTAAAAAGAGAGTAGTGCATATAAATTCAGTATAGTAATTTCTGTAATGATTTATTCAACTTCCAGACAGCCAAAGTAGTTTGGGAGATCCTGTGGCTAAGAAAATTTAAAATCTTCTTTTACTTTTTCTTTAAATATTGCTACAAAAATATTTAATTTAAACGTATTCACTTTACTATTTGTGTTTTGATTAATTTAGCCTTAAATATTAAATAGCCTTAAATATTATTAAATCCCTTGAGAATGTGATGTGTTGATAAAACAAATAAGAAGCTATAAATTCCTAACAAGCTTGAAAGCAGTTTATAAAGCAATTTCTGAAAAGAAGTGACTAAAATGGTAATGTAAGCCCAGTATGAAATAATGTAAAACCTGCCTTTTATGAAAGTCACTCTCCTTGCGGTTTGCTCTGTTATCTTTGACTTAAGGCATTACCTCCTGAAGATGACAATTTACAAATGATAAGAGAGATAAATATTGCATGCTTACCTGTTATATTAATACAGAATAATTTTTAAAATCTTCAGTTAAGATTTTAAGTCTTACCATTTTAATAATATCTTCACCTATTCATGAACATCTTTCCCTCTACTTTTTTATGACATCCTTGTCCCGACTGTACCCAAGAGGTAAATGCTTTCAGTGAGTAAGCTGAGCTTACTCTGCTATAGAAATATTTAATATTAGAGAAGGTTGATAACACTATAAACTCATGATCACAATTTCAAATCAGCACTCAACAGTGTACAGTAATACTGCTACATTTTTTTGTTCAGTTTAATCCCTTATTCTCCACAGCAGTGACTCACAACGTGTAGTCCATGGACCAGCACAACCTGCACCAACTCTGAACCTGTCACAAATGCAAATTAGTGCCTTCATCCAGGTCTACTAAATCACAAATTCTGGGCCTGGAGCCCACATATTCAGATATGATTGCTTTGGTAACAGCTCTTGATTTCATGTTTCCTGTGCTTCAGATGCATATTTCCATTTACATATTGAAGGTGGCCTCTACGATATCTCATCAATAACTTCAAAATAGTGTATCAAAAATGTCTTCTTCCTCCCTGAGTGTCTTACCTTATGCACTGTTATTGCTATTATATAACAAGCCTCTACTAATATAATGTCGGTATCATTCTTAAAGCTTTTCTCTCCCTCTTTCACTGCTTCATTGTTCATAAATCCTATATATATTAACCCTAGATACATGTGTACAAAACCTCTACACTTCTATAATATCATTACTGCTTTTTTTTTAACTTAGCCCTATATAATATTTTCCTGGTATATTCCATTATTTTAAATATGGTCTTCTTGCTGCTAACCTATGGGGTCTTATCATCCATTATCTTTTTTACCATTATCTTCTCAAAAGAAAAAATCATCACCATCTCTTACACAGAACCTCTGCTGACGTTTCATTTGCTAAATTCAAACTCATAGTATAATGTCAAAGAAAAGAACAGAGAGGGACTTTTTCAATCTTTTTTAAACCATATAAGCTTGACTCCAGACATCATTCTGGAACATAGTGCCCACACATTTTATGCTCATTTGATACTACATACCTGAAAGAGCCTCACTGATTCATTTAGTTCATTAAACATGTGGATATTTGCCTTTGCACTCTTGGTAAAGAACAAATTGGTCACCTATCCAATCTTCTCCTTATCTTCCTTCCGTAAACAAAAGCAAAGCAAGGCAAAGCAAACAAAACAACACAAAACAAAAAACAAAACTTCTCCTTAGCTATTCATTCATGTCCCTCTAGAGAAGATGACTGCTACCAGGATTCTAGGAATCTTCACTGATTAATCTGTCAGTCACCATGGCCCCGTTCTTTTCTCTATCATAAATTTGCCAATGGCATGTGATCCAATTTGGGAAGACCTGCTAAGAATTCCTTGACAGGAATTCTCTATTGCTTGGAAAAATACTAAAGCAGAGAAGGCCTTTTCTATCTCTGAAGGTGATTGTCTTTTCATTTAAACTGCTTTACATATCACATAAAGGGATTTGTACATGGTGAATTCTATATATTCTCTCCATATAAATGGATTATATGTGTATACAATACTATATACACATATATATGTATATATATAGTGGGAATATTCTAATTTCACTTTAAAATACTCTCAAAGTTCACTTTTATATATTTCTAGTTATATATTTTATCTTTTAAATACCTATTCTAAAATTATTTTTATTGATTATTTCCACAGGCCATCTTCCTTAAAGGAGTACAACACATATTATTTATGTTTCTATCTCTGCATGTTGTTGTGCCTGTAAGTGATGCCCCAAACTGCTTGAGGATGACACTTATGATTGAAGACATACTCTTACTTCTGAACCTGAATTTCTTTTATGTAACATGATAAATTTACTGTTTTTAAGCAAGTTTGAATTGGGATTTTCTGTAGCTTAGAACCAAGAGCATTCTGCTATCTTCTCTTAATAAACAAAACCTTACTCAGTTGTGTGTCTTCGTTTCCCTTCTCCCACATGACACTATTAGTGAATGATGCCCAGGGTTTCTCACTGGTTTTGTTTGAGTCTTCTTTGATACTTTCCACAATGATCCTGGCCCAGAATATTGTTCCTTTTCTCTTTGAACAACTCATGATTCTCACTCATTTTTTAGTATGTATTTCAGATATCTCTCCTTAAACTCCTGTAATGCTTTACCCAATTCTCAGCTGCAAATTGTATAGTGATTCAGCTGCAGAGATATTACATACTTCTTTATTCATAGCGTTGGTCCTATTTTACTTTTTTTTCAATTTCCAGATTTATTTTAATCTATCTACACAACGCCAGCATCTAGCACTGTAAGACATATCACATCTTCAATCAATATTTGTAAAATTTTCAATTAAGGGAAAGCAACTATTTGGGAAATTATTAAATATCTGATAATGAGAGTATTATGTATACCAATTACTCAAAAACTATTTTTATTCTCTCTCAACAAACTGAATAATCAAAAAGAATGAACACGACTTTAAAAATAATGTCTCCACAAAACTGTGAACAACTCTAATAAAAAAATGCTTTCACAATTGCTGACTTTTTGAAAGAGGACAAGAACTGCTATTTGAGAATTGTGCTATAAAGGAACGAGTTAATGTTCCAATGAAAATTCCTAGGAGGCTGATACAGTCCATTAAAATGAGGGGTATTTGGTCACTTCACTGAATTACTTTAGAGAAAACCTCCAGTCTTGATGAGTTCTTCCAGAAAATAGAACATTTCAAAGTTCACACAATTGCATTTAAGAATAATTTCAAACTTTTTTCTACAAAGCTAACATACAATCTTTATTGCATGTAAGAGATTGTTGATAGTAACATAGTCATTCCTTTTACTTAAAAATCCCAAAAAGAAATAAGGGCCTCCTATAATGAGAAAAATTCCAAAAAGGGGAAGCATGAAAACAGGCTATAAAAAAATTTGGATTTGAGTTTGCTTTACTTTACAGTGAAGTCTAAGAGTAATATTATCATTAGCTTAATAATTTCATTCTTAAAATTGAGCTTCAATCACTAAAAGTTTGTACAGTTTTAAATCAAAAGATAGTGTATCTATCTCATTGCCAAATAAAAATATACCATAAATAAAGGAAATGTACTGAATATGTCTAAATCAAGTCACTGTGCAGAGTGCTACTACAGTAGGCAAATATTTATTGAAATGTAGACTCCACTATTGTATAACAACTGACAGGGAAAAAAATAAACACAAAATTAACATTTTAAATACCACATGATAAACGTGAAAACCACACATGGAGTCAAAATTAGGGTCTTGAGCTTATAAATAGTTTAGCAACAATTTTTCTTCAATCAACAGTGGCTTCCAACAAATTTAACTACAGTAAATAATATAATAGTCTTCTATTACTCCAGACAGAAGTTGAACTTATTCATTGTTTTCTCCAGTAACGGTCATGTAAGTGATGATACATCTCTGGTATCAAGTTAATTATGTACTTTTTTTTTTCAATTTAGCTTCTAAGTGTACAGAAATCATTTAAAACGTTTTTATGGCTTTGTTATGTTTTATTCTACTATACCCTTTATTTCCCCCCTTTCTCCCTCAGAGAACAAAGTGCCCCATTATTAATATAGGGAAAGGTTATAGTGAAAACAAAGTATGCACAAATACACTCATGTATGTAATGATATGTGATGTGCATGTAAAAAGTATATAATAATTGCACTGCATATATATGTAATTGTGTATATAATGCATATATAATATGTAAATGCAATGACTTTACTTTATTGTTTAGCAATCTCTTCCCAAATACAATGTAATCCTTGAGGGCAGAATCTATGGATTCAAAATGGATATCTAGTTTGTATACACTGGATATCATGCATCTTTCTACTGACTACATCGCACATAATCAGTGAATATCTGTTTAACTTGAACAAGGGGTTATTGCTACAGTTTCTTGTTAAGATATTCAGCACCAAAATCAACTATTTATTTATGTACAGCCTGTGTCTATCCCAAATGCAGTTTAGTTTTATTTTTTCATGATTATAAAGAAATTTTAACATATTCTTTATGCCAAAAATTTCTATTGTTTTTCTCCCAGCACAGAATCAAATCAAATGATTAAATCCACTCAAAATTCAAAGTACAAAATATAGACATATTTAAAGAATGTGATTAGGGTATTTTTTTTTAACCACCTAATTTTGATAGAAAGAATAATTTGGGGAAAATGCAGAATACTTGAAAGATCTTCATTTAAATATCCACAGACAGGGGTGCCTGGGTGGCTCAGTCGGTTGAGTGTCCAACTTCAGCTCAGGTCATGATCTCACAGTTCGTGAGTTCAAGCCCCACATCAGGCTCTGTGCTGACAGCTCAGAGCCTGGAGCCTGCTTCTGATTCTGTGTCTCCGTCTCTCTGTTCCTCTCCCCCTCGCACTCTGTCTGTTTCTCTCAAAAATAAATAAATGTTAAAAAAATTTAAATATCCACAGACAATACCAGAATTATATAGATTTTTATTGTATGTAGGCCACATTAAGTCCAAGTTTCAGTAAGCCAAATAATAAGCCAGTTGAGTCACCTCCAGCGCATAAGGTAATGCATTAAGTTCAGAATCTCTAGAAAATTCACTTACATAAGTAGTATTTGTTTCCTCCTTAGCTCTTAATATGGCCTCTGGGTTTCTACAGATATAATAGCAAAGTCTTGAAAATCTTTTGGTGTTTAAGCTACTTCTTTCTGGGTCAAAGTGTTTATCTTTCCTCCCAGAACACTGTGAGATTTGACACTAGTCATGTATCTAACAGTAACAAGGAGTGACTGTGATATGTCTTGAGTAGAACTAGCATCCATTTCTTCTTAAGGATATAGAATTTACAAGCAAAGGAAACCTAATCCCCTCATACACAGGAGGGCAATCTCTTCTACTGACAAATGCGACTAAGAGTGACATAGGAGATGAAGATTTCCTGTTTCATATATGTCTGCCAGATGTTTCTATTCCAAGTTTCAGTGTTTCCCAATCTATGCTCTAACTTTAACTAACAAAACGTAATTCAACTAATATTGTAACTCGTCATGCCATATAAGTGCATTTTTGGTCTTTGATTCCTGTCTTTACATTTTATCTTTGATTTTTCAGCAACAACAGACCTGTAGGTCCTCAAGAAAATGCTCTATTTTTTCTTACCGTAACTTGAACTGACAGTTAAGGGACCTGAGCTTATCAATTTACTTTCAATAAGTCCTGCAGTGCACACAGTAGAATCTGTCTTACACCACAGTTCTTACGGTCATCACTACAGCTATAACAGACAAGGGAACAGTCATTGGACTCCCAAAGCACTTGTTTTAATTGGCACTTCACCACAATCAAATACTGACCATAGTTTAACTATAATGCCACTGAATGTCCTCAAATATTAGCATTCCACTTCTAATTAGGAGGGAATTTAGCAGTGTGTTAAAGCCTGAGAAACTTAACACAAGACCATGGGAGAAGGGAAGGAAAAAAAAAAAAGGTTACAGAGGGAGGGAGCCAAAACATAAGAGACTCTTAAAAACTGAGAACAAACTGAGGGTTGATGGGGGGGTGGGAGGGTGGGTGATGGGTACTGAGGAGGGCACCTGTTGGGATGAGCACTGGGTGTTGTATGGAAACCAATCTGACAATAAATTTCATATTAAAAAAAAATCCCAATGATACATCAAAACCAATCCCCAGATACCATCTCTGTGGGTCTGTCTCCTGGGACCATTATTGCTATCATTTCTGTATTGGTTAAGGCCCTATCAAGAAACAGAAATCACACAGTACATTTGAATAGGGAGAGTTTATAATAAATATTTATTAGCTAGTAACAGAGATTAAGTAGTAGAGTGTAAATAAAGAATAAAAAAATATCATCAGATATTGGGGAATAGCTACTACCAATAAGGCTGAGGCAGAATACTCTAGGAAAGAAAATGTTTGAAAGAGGTTCCTCTACACATGGCTTAGGTTCTGATTTTACTGGGAGTACATGTCTGTAGCTCCTGGATAACAGAAAAGTTCACTATGGTACTGCAGGCCAAGCAGGCATGCAGGGAATTGCCTGCAGAGGCAAGGCATCAGTGAAACTCTGCAGCAATTTGCCCACAGGCCTGCTGCTGAGCTAATGAGGTGATTGTAATGCTTGCAGAATTTACTGGGAAGATACTGGGTAGTGCAGTGAAATTCACTGCAGGTGAACACCACTGGATGTTCAACATACTATCCACCATCAGGTCAGTGGGAAAAAGAGATTTACAGATTCTAGCTCCCACATTATAAGCAGCTCAACAGAGAATGGACTTAGGAGCTAAGAGGCAATAAATTGATTCACCAGCACAGAAGCAGGCCCAAAGTGGGTCTATACGCTGATAACACATTCTTTAAAATAATTATGATAAATATGTTAAAGAAATAGTGGAAAAGGTGGAAACTACGAATATGATGGATAATTACAGAAGTAGTATAAAACGTATTTTGAAAGACTATGTGGAAATCCTAAAAATTAAAAAAAAAGTGATATACCAAAAAAATCTATTCCACAGACTCAATGGAGTCCTGAAAAAAGTATTTGAATAAAGTTTTAATGAACTTAAAGACAAGTCATAAAAATTACCTATATTAAAATAGAAAACAACAGGGGCGCCTGGGTGGCGCAGTCGGTTAAGCGTCCGACTTCAGCCAGGTCATGATCTCGCGGTCTGGGAGTTCGAGCACCGCGTCAGGCTCTGGGCTGACGGCTCAGAGCCTGGAGCCTGTTTCCGATTCTGTGTCTCCCTCTCTCTCTGCCCCTCCCCCGTTCATGCTCTGTCTCTCTCTGTCCCAAAAATAAATAAACGTTGAAAAAAAAATTAAAAAAAAATAAAATAAAATAGAAAACAACAAATCAAAGAGCAAAAGAGAATTTAAAAAAAAAATCTTAGATCTGTAGGATCAAATAAAATAGTCAAACATATCACACTCCAAAACATAAGAGAAAGAGATTTTACAGAAGATGTATTTGAAAAGTAATGGCTAAGAATGTTTCAATACTTTTGAAATGCTAATTCCCTCCAAATCAACTGATAAACTTACTACAAGCCAATGTAATCTCAGTAGAACTTTCATAGAAATTTGGAGAATGGATTTAAAATGTATATGAAAATGAAAAGATGTGTAATAGCCAACATAATATTAGAAAAGAAAAATGAAGAATTTATACTACTTAATTTCAAGACTTACTATGGACCTACAATAATAATTAAAATAGATAACTGGAATGAGAAATTTCCGAAATAGACTTACATAATATAACTATCATTACTATTATAACAATATAAACATATTGTTTTATAATGACAGGAACTGAATCAGTTCACTGGGGATATTCTTTCTTAAGACTGGTGCCAGAAAAAAAATGAACTTTAGATTAAAATATACCTTAACTTCTCTCTCAGCTTATGCACAGACATTAATTGGATGAATCATACATATAAATGAAAAAGCTAAAAACATAAAGCTTCTAGAAGAAAATATAGGAAGATATTTTCTTGATTTTGAATGAGATAAGAATGGACAAAAAACCCGACATGAATACTTGATATATGTGACTTGATAATAAAACATTTCTCTGCTCATCAAGAGAAATGAAATCATATGCCTAAATGACTTACACAAGAAGATATACGTTTTATTCATAGTAGATGTAAATTTGAATCACTGTAAATGCCCATTAAGTGGAAGAAAGGATAACATATTGTTATAATATTCAACTATCAACAGAAAAGGACTAATGACATAAAAAGAAATATGGATGAGTTCTCCAAAATACTATGTTGATAAAGTATAAAAAATAAGAACACCATAACACTATCTAGAGTATTATATAACACACTATATTCTTCACTATGCTTCCAAAGATCGTTATATGTATATCGGTGTGTGTATATACATATGTGTATGTAAGTGTGTATTCATATAGTATATGTGTACATATACACACATATATGTATTCACTATTTTTCAAATAATTCATAGGATCTTAAAACATGCTTATAGAAGTGGTAAATTTGTTGAAAATAAGACTGGAAAAGTCTTATGTGTCAGTCTTCCCTTTTGTCCTTGTGAAACCATATTCTCCTTACAATTAAGCAACTTTATAACCAACACACTTGGATTTTAGTAGATATAGATCTATGAATCCATGGATTCACTCATTTAGTTCTCTGCTGTTTCCATAACTCACTTTGTGAATTTCCCACTAAAGTGCAAGCATATGGGACAGAGATTTTATCTGATTTGTTTACTGTTATATTCTTAGCTTCTAATAAAGCCTGGGTCAGTAGGTATTTGTTGAACAAGTAAAAATTTACAAACAAAACTAACCAAAGGTGCAAAAATGTTTCTTTCCTCAAGCATTTTAAAATATTTTGGAGGGGGGGCGCCTGGGTGGCGCAGTCGGTTAAGCGTCCGACTTCAGCCAGGTCACGATCTCACGGTCCGTGAGTTCGAGCCCCGCGTCAGGCTCTGGGCTGACGGCTCGGAGCCTGGAGCCTGTTTCCGATTCTGTGTCTCCCTCTCTCTCTGCCCCTCCCCCGTTCATGCTCTGTCTCTCTCTGTCCCAAAAATAAATAAACGTTGAAAAAAAAAATTTTTTTTTAAATAAAATATTTTGGAGGAAATAAAGTTTTATATCCTTTTATGGCCTGTAGAGGACTTTCTGTTAAGAAATTAGGCTCTTCTAGGGGCTCCTGGGTGGCTCAGTCGGTTGAGCGTCCGACTTCGGCTCAGGTCACGATCTTGCAGTCCGTGAGTTCGAGCCCCGCATGGGGCTCTGGGCTGATGGCTCAGAGCCTGGAACCTGCTTCCGATTCTGTGTCTCCCTCTCTCTCTGCCCCTCCCCTGTTCATGCTCTATCTCTCTCTGTCTCAAAAATAAACAAACGTTAAAAAATAAAAATTAAAAAATTAAAAAAAAAAGAAATTAGGTTCTTCTCTTATAGTTTACTTATTCCCTTACCCTCTATTCCCTGTGGGCAAACTATTTGTCACTAAACAAGAGAAGATGTATTACCTTTAATTAATAGTACACATGTTACAAGATAGCCAATAGGTAAAGCAGAGATAAGATACCAGTGGCCTTGATAGATATCTGGTCTTACTGAGCAGCTCTCTTTTCTTATCTCACTTGCACATTTGTCAAAGGGTTAGCTTCTGGCCTTGAAGTGTGGCCATGAAAGAATCTCTGAGGTTGGTTATTTGATAGTGAGATTACATACTTATAGCTCTTCACCCTGAACACTCCAACAATGTCCTAGCTTGTGTAAATTTTATAGTTCTTGAAGAGTTTGAAAAATGCCACTCAAAATGACTCCTGAACATTTTTTTTTAGTCAAAATAAAGAATATAATGACTCTGATAAATGGAGTATAAAGTGTGTTTTAGTTAGAATTGCAGGCAACAGTCCCAGTGACTTTTTGGCTATTCCCATTTTAACGTTTGGGTTAAAAGAAAAAAAGAGAGAAATGAGTAATTCAACCTGCCATCCAGAGAAAAGCAAGGGATCTTGAAACTTTATGCTCTTGTCCATTATTTTACTCGGTAGTCTCCCTTCAGTTTCTTAAAACTAAGATAAAGATGGGGCGCCTGGGTGGCACAGTCGTTAAGCGTCTGACTTCAGCCAGGTCACGATCTAGAGGTCAGGGAGTTCGAGCCCCGCGTCAGGCTCTGGGCTGATGGCTCAGAGCCTGGAGCCTGTTTCCGATTCTGTGTCTCCCTCTCTCTCTCTGCCCCTCCCCCGTTCATGCTCTGTCTCTCTCTGTCCCAAAAATAAATAAACGTTGAAAAAAAATTAAAAAAAAAAACTAAGATAAAGAGCCATTTCCTTGTCATAATGGCTGATGTGCTAATGGAATCTTGGTTGGACACATATATAAAATGCCAAATGATAAGCCTTTTGTGAACAGAAGGCTGTGTATGTGCAAAACTTTAAAAACAGACCATTAAAAATGGTAAACAAATAATATGTTATAAAGTAATAATCTTCAAATTAGAGTACATTAGGGTTACATGCAGATTTTCCAAGGGAATAAAACATAAATACACTTTCATGAACTTAACTTCCATAAGAACAAGTCAGTGTTTCTTCTTTCTCTTCTCCCCTTAAGCAGCCTTCCTTATTCATTTTTCAAAAGATAATTAACATCACAATTGTGAACTGCCCTACCACATAAAATTAATTAAGGGCAGAAATAAGAGATGTTTCAAATTGTGGCTTAGTGCCCAGAAAGTGAATGATAATAATGACAAATATTACATATATATTGTATATATATGTAATACATCATCATATATATATGTATGTAATATATCATACATATACATGATATATATGTAATATGCTATACATATGATATATATATATGATATATATGTAACATGCTATAAAGAGTGATAAGAAATTATAGATTGGTAATAAGCTATAAAGGCTGATTAGAAAAAGGCTTGAAAAATATAAACATATTAGAATACAATTTTATGCTAAAGGTAGAATAAAAATATAAATTCAAGGAGATAAAAAATATAAAGTGAGTGTTAAAGGAATAGTTTTTCATGTATTTTTAAGTGGATAACACTTAATATCAAAAATATTACTTAAAAATATCAATATTTGTAGTATGCTGAAATTTATAATCTCTGCACTTGTGTGTATTTATGATAGTGTTTTCTATGTTAACTTAGAAATGTGAGAAAAACACTTTTTGTTTTCAAAAATCTTTTGGGATTTACCAGGGGAAAAAAAAGACTGAAGGTCACTGCATTCTGAGACAGACACTGCTACTTACTTTGTTACTTTGCATTCTTTATTTCTTTCTTGTCATAATTCTTGATTTTATCAAAGATCAATCACCTAGCTATTGATTTTATTTGCTCTTTCTCATGCATCTAGCTGTGACCATGCAGCCAAGAGTCAGTCAGTGGAGAGAGCAACTCTTGATCTCGGGATTATAAATCTGAGCCCTACATTCAGTGTTGGAGATTATTTAAAAATAAAATGAAGAAGAAGGAGGAGGAGGAGGAGGAGGAGGAGGAGGAGGAGGAGGAGACGACAAACGGTGTATGCAACTTCTGCACGGTCTCTCTAAAGGAAATTGTTTGCCTGCCACTTTATCTTCATTGCTTCAAACTCTTTAGACTATGATAATTGTTGAATAGTCACTTGGACTCCAAAAAATAAACCACACGTGAGGGAGATCAGGGCCATTGGCCAATAAGCCCCAGATGGATCACCTCTGACTGAAACATGAGTGAAATGAATGGTTTCTTATTTAAGTCACTATTTGGAGGGTTTTTATTTATAACATCAATGGACTCTAAATTATGTATATGCTAAGTATAAGAATAAATGGGAAAAAAGAAAAATAAATGGAAAAACAAATAGCTATATTATTTCAGAAGTTGTACAAAACGTCAATACAGCTTAGTGAGTAAATATCGTACTGAATTTTACTGAGCATAATGAGCTTGGAACCCCGTCCTACCTTTGACATGATAAGGTTGTTTTTCTTTGGACAAGAAATTTTGCTTCTCTAAAGCTATTTCCCAAATAAGGGAAAAGGATCAGATATCCTTACAGTCTTATTACTTAAATTACAGTGCTTTTCTCCTTTTGTAGAAGACCAGGGAAGTTTCAAAAGACGTTGTTATTTAAACTGGGCCTTGAACAGTAATTAACGAATGCCCCCTAGGAGATCTGAATCACAGAATAAAAGTATAAATCTCCTGGTGTCTTCTAATAATCTACATAGGGTAGAATAAATGGAGTTCATAGGATAATCACATTCTTAGAGCAGAGATATGTTTATTGAATACAGCAGCTCAGATGGAAATGCAATGGTTGCTTAAAAGATTACTAACAATATCTAACCTATTCTTATATTTAAATGATCTTATAATTCTAACTCTTATCAGACTTCAGTACATGAGACAAATAATGCTAGCCTGACATGGATCATGGAAGTGATTAAGGTGATAACATTCTGTTAGAAACAAATAAGATCTTGGCAGTTTGCAGTTGAATATGAGAAAATTAAGAGTAAGAGTACTAGAAAATGAAAGGAATGATTTGCAAGTTAATTTAAACATAGATACAATGTTAGTGGGGTTTATAATGAAAGTGCATTAGCTCTTTTAATTTTTAAATGATTTAAATTATGTAACACAATGAATTATTAAGCAACCTGATGTCTGAAATCATTTATAATTTGTGTCAACCACTAGTAAAAAAAAAAAGTAAGTTTTACAAAAATGTTGTAAGTACCTATGATGTACACTGATTCTTCATTAGGTACTGTAACATGGGCTCTTATTTAACTTTTAAAATAACACTATTAGATTATTTTCCATGCCATTAGAGATGATTAAACTGAAAATCAGAGAGCTATATAACTCCTTAACATTTCAAAGCTATTAAGTTCTAGCGGCAAGTTGGGTTTTTTTTGTTTGTTTTTTGGTTTTGTTTTTTTGTCTTTTTTTTTTTTTTTTAACCCAGGCTCTACTGAATTCTAAAGTTCATGTTTTTCCATTATAGCAAATTCTTTTACCCAGAACTATCTTCTTTCAACTTCTGTCCATTCTTATTTTTTCCATATCAACTTTATTCAGGAAACCGTAAACTGTACCTAATTTAAAAATACAATTTGAGGGGCTCCTGCAGCCATATACCATCAATAAACAGATCTTTCCATCCTTCTTAAGACTCTTCATAGTCCTCTATGGTCCACAATGCCCTCCTCACCCCTGGCCGCAAGAAAGAGTGACCTGATTCTGCCACCATATGTTAACTTTTGTTTTATATAAATGGAATGCTACAGTATATGCTTTTGTGTTTCTTTGTCTTCTTTCAGTCAGCATAATGATTCTGAGATTCATCTACACTGTTGTGTGTCTCAGAGCTATTCCCTTTTATTGCTGAGGAGTATTAAGTTGTATGGATGTATCATATGTTATTTTTTCAGTCAACTGCTGATGGACATTTAGATTTTCACATTTTTGTATTTTTTGTATATTCTAAAGTTTTTGTACATACTCCTGTACAAGACTCATGTGGATGTATGGTTTCATTTCTCTTGGAGAAATCATTAGAATGAGGAATGGCTGGGTCCTGCAGTAGGTATATACTTAAGTTTTTAAGAAACTGACAAAGGATTTTCCAAAGTGGTTGTGCATTTCACATTTTCACCAGCAGTGCATTACAGTCCAGCTCTGCTACATCTCATCGACGCTTGCTATGGTTGCTCCATTTAGTTTTAGTCATTCTATTAGATATGCTGTGGTATCTCACTGTGGTTTTAATTTTTAATTTGGTGAAAGTTATATGAGGTTGAACATATTGTCCCAGAATTACTGGCCATCTTGTATGCCTTTTAATCAAATAATTTACTAGTTTCAGTGGTTTTTGACTTACTTTTGTCAAATATTTATCTTTTACATCCTTTGTCAGATCTATGTATTATGAATATTTTCTACCAACCTAAAACTTATTGATTTCTTAGTGATGAATACTGAAGAACAAACATTTCTAATGTCGATAAATCTGAATTTTGTTATTTGGCTCTTTTATGTTTCATGCTTTTGTTGTAGTCTCTGAAATCTCTGCCTATCCAAATATGTCAAGATTTTCTTCTAGGCCTTTCTCTAAGATTTGCAGTGTTTATTTGTTTTTTACATTTTGTTCTCTGATATATTTCAAATTAACTTTTTATGTATGCTTGCATTGATTTTTATTGTTGTCATAACAAAATAACACACACTTTGTGGCTTCAACAATATAAATATGTCATCTTAAAGTTCTGGACATCAGAAATCCCAAATACTCCACCAAAAAACTGCAGTAACTGATAAATGAATTCAGCAAAATTGCAGAATACAAAATCAATGTACAGAAATCGGTTGCATTTCTATACAACAATTAAAAAGCAGCAGAAAGAGAAATCAAGGAAATGTTCCCATTTACAATTGCACCAAAAACCAAAAGATACTTAGCAATAAACCTAACCAAAGAGATAAAAGATGTGTATGCTGAAAACTACAGAAAGCTTATGAAAGAAAGTGAAGAAGACACAAAGAAATGGAAAAACATTCCATGCTCATGGATTGGAAGAAAAAATAGTGTTAAGATGTCTGTACTACTCAAAGAACTCTACACATTCAATGCAATCCCTATCAAAATAACACCAGCATTCTTCACAGAGCTAGAACAAACAATTCTAAAATTTGTATGGACCAGAAAAGACCCCAAATGGACAAAATAATGATAAAAAAGAAAACCAAAGCTGGAGGCATCACAATTCCAGACTTCAAGCTGTACTGCAAAGCTGTAATTTTCAAGACAGTGCAGTAATGGCACAAAAAAAACAGACACAGATCAATAGAACAGAATAGTGAACCCAGAAATGGACTACAAATGTACGGCCAACTAATCTTCGACAAAATGGGAAAGAATATCCAATGGAAAAAAGACAGTGTCTTCAGCAAATGATGTTGGAAAAACCCCACAGTGACATGCAGAAGAATGAATCTGGGCCACTTCTTACACTATACATAAAAATAAACTCAAAATGGATGAAAGACCTAAACACAGGACAGGAAACCATCAAATTCCAAGAGGAGAAAACAGGCAACACATCTTTGACCTCAGCCACAGCAACTTCATACTAAGTCTCCAGGGGCAAGGGAAACAAAAGTAAAAATGAACTCTGGAGACCTCATCACGATAAAAAGCTTCTGTAAAGTGAGGAAACAATCAACAAAACTAAAAGACAACCTACAGAAAGGGAGAAGATATTTGCAAATAACATACCTGATAAAGGGTTAGTATCCAAAATATATAAAGAACTTAACAAACCCAACACCCAAAAAACAAATAACCTTAAATACAGAGAACAAACTGAAGTTTGATGGAAGCATGTTGGGGGGGGGGGTATGGGCATTAAGAAGGGCATTTGTTGAGATGAGCACTGGGCGTTATATGTAAGTGACAGATCACTAAATTCTACTCCTGAAACCACTGTTGCACTACATGTTGACTAACTTGAATTTAAATTAAAAAAAAATAAATTAAAAATCTTAACTAAAAAAAAAGGAGGAAGAGGAGGAGGAGGAGGAGGAGGAGGAGGAGGAGAATCCCCTCAGAAGAGTCCCATGTCTCTTAAGAACAAGTCTGCTTAGTATCCCTGACATGCTTGGTTACTGACTGGGAACTAATGAACAATGGCTTTCAGGATGCGTCAGCTGGGGCTCATTGTCAACTTTGCTTCCTGTATTTGGAAAAATTCAAGGCACATCTTGTGGCTCCATAGTTCGACCTCAACTCTCTATATATCTATTGTTTCTTTTAAATAAACCCTTATTTTTAGAACAAATTTAGATTTCCACAAAAATTAAAAAGATAATATAGAGTTCTCATACACTCCACACCCAATTTCCTCTAACGTTAACATCTTACACTAGTGTGGTATACAATGACTAAAACTGATAAACCAAATAGTGATACATGAGTAATAATTAAAGGCCATGCTTTATTAAGATTCCCTTAGTTTTCACCTAATGTCCTTTTACTGTTCCAGGATTCCACCTAGAACAGCTCATTATATTTAGTCGCCAAGTCTTAATCAGTTCCTCTTGCATTTGCTATGCAAACCAAAATCACATGAAGCTCCTCCAAGGTTCCTGTGATAAATTAGTCTCTCCTGCTTCCATTCTTTACCTCCTGGACCCAAGCACAAGTAAAAGTTTAATATTTAGGAGATTATTCCTAATGCTGGATTATTAGGAATAATAATGAGAAATAATAATTTAATTATTAGATTATTCTTATTCTTTGTAAGAAAATAATGGGAAAGAATGGTATTCAAACATTTAAAAATCCATTGCACCAATGTAGGTGCTACACACATACTTCACCAAGTTCAAATAAGGATCCAGGGAGTAATGTGTATAGAGTC
Source organism: Lynx rufus (assembly GCF_022079265.1). Classification (NCBI taxonomy): domain Eukaryota; kingdom Metazoa; phylum Chordata; class Mammalia; order Carnivora; family Felidae; genus Lynx; species Lynx rufus. The sequence continues at coordinate 148,331,309 of NW_025814823.1, forward strand.
TTACAAAGCCCCAGTCTCGTATTTTCATTGGTGATAGAGTGGGGATGATCCCATGCTATCTTAGTCCTCCAAGTTTCTTTTATGAGTGGTTGTGTGACTCAAGTTTAGCAAATGTGATATAATAAAAAGATATTGGGTAAGGTTGCCAAAAAAATGTATATAATGTACAAACTCATATGACATCTCATTTGGCTCTTTATCCTTTGCCAAACTCCATGATTCTAATGTGAAAAATCAGAAATGCTTCTGATTAGTAAAGATGCAGATGCTATCTTATCATGTGTGGATGAAAGCCCTAAAAGCTAACTGGAATAAGAACATAAAAGGAACAAATTCCTTTTTTCGTATTTTTGTAGCTTGTACAAAGCCCCAGATGGCCTACCTGCAGAATTTTTGTGTTAAACAAACAACTTTCTAACTTATTTTTTCAGTACTAGCCAGTTATTTGATTATTCTGTTCAAATACAATCCTAGTTGATATCATAGATTAAATTTTTAACAGTCTGGTACAGATACTCTGACTTTCTTTAGTGGATATTATTATGAAGACATCTACCAGTTCAGAAAATTAAAACTACTATACCAAATATAAACATGCAAAATATAATAAAACTTGTTTTCTCTTAATATAAATTTACATTATTAAATATTCTGCACAAAATGAACAAGGTGGGTAATTAGCCATTTCCATGATAGACATTACTAAAAGAGAAAGCTACTCTCTTAAGGATAATACGGGCTCACAGGGCAAAATACAACATAACTGAAGAACAGAAGTACTTCAAAAGAAAAACACAAAGTGGATAATATTTATCATCTGAAAAATTATTGAAGCAGTGAACAAATAATTTAAAATAAATGTAAGTATATTTAATCAATAAAAGGAATATATTAACATGTTAGATACTAATGAAATGAAGAACACAAATAGAGAAAAAAACAGTGGAACAGAAACAGCTGAAGAATGAATTTATGAGTTAAATGATTATATAGGGTAAATGTCACAAAAAATGTTGGAATAAAGAACACAAAAGAAAAGTTAAATATAAATAAAAGAAGCATAAATATCCAAATATTATAGATATCTTAAAGAGAAATAAAAAATTTAAAGGATGATAAAAACAATAAAATTTAATTTTTTTAAAATAGAAAGGAGAAAATAATATAGTAATAATGGAGTCAAAATTTCCCAGATTCAGATAAATCTGAAGACCTAAAACTAAACTATTTATAGACCCCCTGTTAGGTGAGAGAAAGAAAAAAATAACTTAAATATATAGTAATATTTTGGCATATTGGTTATAAATAGAAAATTCCAAACTTTTTAATAAAGTTAACTGATCATGAGTAAGAACATTTGTCAAATATAAAATCAACAAAGAATTAGTACTTAGACTATCCACGGATTTCCTTCAAAACAACAAGAATAAAACAGCAAACACAATTAAAAATCAGGTGAAAGATATGACCAAGATACTTACTGAGGAAGATACCTGAAAGTCTTATGAGAATATGAAGGAGTGCTTAAAATTTTAATAATCATAAAAATGCAAATCGAAACAAAAATGAGAAATCACTTTACATACATGCCTTATAATGGTAAAAAGTTAAAAGCTGAAAATATTATTTTTTGGGAAAAAGTGGGAGTATTGAAACTACCATGGATTATAGGTGGGAGGTATAGACTGGCCATCTGGAGTGCCAACTAGTACTATTTTGTAAGATAGCCTGTGACGTAGCATTTTGGCTTTTGAGTAAATGCCCCAAAGGCAAATATATTCAACAATATTCAATGAAGAATTATTTATAGTTGGAGACTTAAAAAAAAAGGTCAGTATTACCAATTAAGAGTGGAAAGGTAAAAAAATGTGGATAAATATTATAGAATATAATGGACAGTTAGAAGAAATAGATTAGATGTGTGTATAACAATGTAGGCGAATAGGGCACCTGGGTGGCTCAGTCGGTTGAGCCTTTGACTTCAGCTCAGGTCATGATCTCAAGGTTAGTGACTTTGAGCCCAGCGTTGGGCTCTGTGCTGATAGCTCAGAGCCTGGAGACTGCTTTGGATTCTGTCTCCCTCTATTTCTGCCCCTCATCCCCCATTCACACTCTGTCCTCTCTCAAAAATAAATAAAATATATTTAAAAAAATGCAGGTGAATAGAATTTTTTAACATAATATTAAGTTGGGAAAAAAATGAAAATGATATATCATTTGCCAGAATAAATGCCTACGAATAGGACACAAGACACAATTTACAAGAATGCACACAAAATAAAAAATTGATAATAAATATATCAGAATAACTGCCATAAAGAAACAGAAGGAAAACAGAAATAGGGGACAGAGACAAAAAGGGGACAGAGAACACAGCCATTGCTCAGACCAATGTTCATAATACACCATGATTTGAGGAGTAGGATTAATTCAACTTTGTGCACTTGAGATTGAAGGCAAAAAAAGAAGAAAAAGAGCCAAGATACTCCCTACTTTGACTAAGTAATTATACAAACCTTTACTTTTAAGCAGAGTTAAAATACATATTTTTAAAACACTTAAACCTTATATAATATTTAACAATCATATTTCAATTCATTTTATCACTTCTTATATAGACCTTGGCTATGGGTAAAACTACTTATTTATGCAAGTGTTTTGGGTGCTGTGAAGATTAAGCAATGCAGATAAAACACTTAGCAACCAAACTGAATAATAAACATTCAAAAATATTGGATATATAAATAAAATAGAATGGGGCATTAGGACAGTAAAAACAAGCTAAATTTAATTTTTTTTTAATTTTCCCTCAAAACATGGATAGTATGATCTCTTCATCCATATTTTACCATTTAAGTGTGTGACTAGTTCCAAAAGACAAACCTCCATTAGAAAGGGTATAGATGAAATTATAAGAATGAAACTTCCCATCTGTGTTCATTGGTTCTCATTTAATATAAACTGTTATTTCAATTCTCTGAGTCATAATATGCTCCTAAAAATCAGCTCTTTAAACAAAACACCTAGTGAATTTTTTAAGCGATGGTACAGTTTGATGGATATTGCTTACATGCTTTTTTTTTTTTTTTTTGGTCTTGTTTTGGTTTGGTTTTCTTCTACAATCACTAAAGTTTATATTTTCAAACAGTTTGCTTTGTATTTTCATGCAGTATTTCTTCTGAAATCATTAATAGGGATTAACAATTAAATATGAGAGACAGTGGATATATCTAAACTTCACAGTTAAGAAAAAGAATAGGCCTTAAGAAAAAGTTTGGAAAGGCATACAAAGATTATTATATTGTAAGTTGCTACACTCAAGGACTAAACACAACTGAAGCATTTGAGTAACTTCCAGTTTTGACCATAAGTATCTAAATATGATGATTACTCATTTCTCATACAACACTTCAGCAGTTCTGGCCTTCGTGAGAATATATTTTCTACAAATTGCTAGGAGCAAATTTTTTTAGGCACAAATATTGTCTGCACTGTTATTCTTGATAAACTCCCAGAAATCTAGCTTGGTCTACTACCAGCTGATTCTGGAACTCAAAATGCACTAAACAAGCAGATGTCAAGTGTTCTCAGGCAAAAATTTGTGACAGAAAACATTCTCACATACCCTTTAGGAATTCCCTCCTCTTACATTCATTCACATCTCTCTCTCTCTCTCTCTCTCTCTATATATATATATATATATATATTATATACATATAATATATATATATATATATATATATTATATACATATAATATATATATATATATATCTCACTCTGTAGCCAGCCATAACTTGACATCATACTATTTCCTAAAATAATGTTCTCAAAGTATAGTGTTAAAAACCCATACAAGAATGACTTCTGGTTTATTAAAAATTCAGATCCTGGACTCCATAACAGACCTTATAATAAATAGTAACCCTATTCTATAAGATGTGAATATTTTTAAGAAAGTATCTCAGTTGCTATCATATACACTACATTGAGATTTTGCTCTAAGCAGTCAGGGCTAGTGACTGCAAAGAGTCCTCAAACGCATGAAGATCTCAAGGCACAATGCACCAAAATATAGCAGATACTATTTAAGAGTAAATTAGAAGAATTTGACTAGTCACTATATTACTATTAAAGAACAAAAGTTAATACTATTCACTGAATAATTAAACTAACAATCATGAAAGGTTAAATGGTTTGACACATTGTCAGAGTACCTTAATTTATACTTATTCAATTGAAAATAAACTTAATTTAGCAGTTAATGATTACTTTACTCTGTCCCCTACAGCAAAGGAATATTCTCCTCAGCAAGAATAAAGTGGCTCTATACAGAATCCATATGAAAATGAATACTTCAAAATAAAATCTATCCTTCTAAAGAAGATTTAGAAAATGAGTGGTCAGAGAAGTTGGGGCTACACTCCTGAACTTTTTATGGAAGAGAGGTCAAAGTGGGATTTCTTGAGTACATTTTATCTTAAATGTTAGATAGGCAGAAGCTGTCTCACTTACAAAGATCAGAAATTTCTACTTTTAATTAATTTTTGGTAACTTTGAAGTACGTTTTAAATAATTAATCCATTTAAAATAATAGCTTTATGTCAACTGTCACTTTTTTTGTCTTTTTAAAAAAATTATTGTGATATAATTGACATATAACATTGTGTATGTTTATGGTATACAATATATTGATTTCTTCAGGGGCATATATTGTGAATGACTCCAGTGTAGCTTTACCTTATACTTTTCATCAACTCACATAACTACCATTTCTTTTTTGTGGTGAGAACACTTTTTGGGGGGATATTTCTATGTATTTTTTTTAATTTATATCCAAGTTAGTTAACATATAGTGCAACAATGATTTCAGGAGTACATTCCTTAATGCTCCTAACCCATTTAGCCCATCCTCCCTCCCACAACCCCTCCAGTAACCCTGTTTGTTCTCCATATTTAAAAGTCTCTTATGTTTTGTCCCCCTCTGTGTTTTCATATTATTTTTGCTTCCCTTCCCTTATGTTCACCTGTTTTTTATCTTAAAGTCCTCATATGAGTGAAGTCATATGATATTTGTCTTTAACTGCCTAATTTTTCACTTACCATAATACCCTTTAGTTCCATCCATGTAGTTGCAAATGGCAAGATTTCATTCATTTTGATTGCCAAGTAATACTCCACTGTATGTATGTATGTGTATATGTATGTGTGTGTGTGTGTGTGTGTGTGTGTGTACATACCACATCTTTCTTTAACCATTCAACCATCAATGGGCATTTGCGCTCTTTCCAAACTTTTACTATTGTTGATAATGCTGCTATAAACACTGGGGTGCATGTGTCCCTTCGAAACAGCATATCCGTATCCCTTGGAGAAAATACCTAGCAGACGTAGTAGTGCAATTGTTGGGTCATAGGGTAGTTCTATTTATAACTTTTTGAGGAACCTCCATACTGTTTTCCAGAGTTGCACCAGCTGCATTGCCACCAGCAGTGCAAAAGAGATCATCTTTCCCCGCATCCTCATCAACACGTTCTTGCCTGACTTGTTAATGTTAGCCATTTCTGAAAGGTGTGAGGCGGTATCTCATTGTGGTTTTGATTTGTATTTCCCTAATGATCAGTGATGTTGAGCATTTTTTCAGGTGTCGGTTGGCCATCTGGACCTTCTTCAGAGAAGTGTCTATTCATGTCTTTTCCCCATTTCTTCACTGGATTATTTGGTTTTGGGGTGGTGACTTTGATAAGTTCTTTATAGATATTGGGTACTAACCCTTTATCTGATAGGTCATTTGCAAATATCTTCTCCCATTCCATCAGTTGCCTTTTAGCTTTGCTGATCATTTCCCTCACTGGGCAGAAGCTTTTTATTTTGATGGGGTCCCAACAGTTCATTTTTGTGTCCTTTGCCTCCAGAGAAGTATTGAGTAAGAAGTTGCTATGGTCAAGATCAAAGAGGTTTTTTCCTGCTTTCTCCTTGAGGATTTTGATGGCTTCCTGTCTTACATTTAAGTCATCCATTTTGAGTTTATTTTTGTGTATGGTATAAGAAAGTGGTCCAGGAGTGGCGAGAGAGATACTAGGAAGATGGCGGCGTAGGAGGACGCTGGGCTCACCGCGCGTCCTGCTGATCACTTAGATTCCACCTACACCTGCCTAAATAACCCAGAAAACCGCCAGAGGATTAGCAGAACAGAGTCACCGGACCCAAGTGCAGACGAGAGGCCCACTGAAGAGGGTAGGAAGGGCGGCGAGGCGGTGCGCACTCCACGGACTGGCGGGAGGGAGCCGGGGCGGAGGGGCGGCTCGCCGGCCAAGCAGAGCCCCCGAGCCCGGCTTGCAAAAGCGGAGGTGCCTGACGGACTGTGCTCCGACAGCAAGCGCGACTTAGCGTCTGGGAGGTCATAAGTTAACAGCTCTGCTCAGAAAGCGGGAAGGCTGGAGGACAAAGGGAGGGTGAGCTGCGGAGCCCCCGGACGACAGAGCTCAGTTTGGCGGGGAACAAAGGCGCTCTCCAGCGCCATCTCCCCCGCCCATCCCCCAGCCAAAATCCCAAAGGGAACCGGCTCCGGCCAGGGAAATTGCTCGCTCCGCGCGAACACCCAACTCTGTGCTTCTGCGGAGCCAAACCTCCGGCAGCGATCTGACTCCCTCCTGCTGCACAGGGCCCCTCCTGAAGTGGATCACCTAAGGAGAAGCGAGCTAAGCCTGCCCCCCCTGCCGCCGTGCACCTTGCCTTCCCACCCCAGCTAATACGCCAGATCCCCAGCATCACAAGCCTGGCAGTGTGCAAGTAGCCCAGACGGGCCACGCCACCCCACAGTGAATCCCGCCCCTAGGAGAGGGGAAGAGAAGGCACACACCAGTCTGACTGTGGCCCCAGCGGTGGGCTGGGGGCAGACATCAGGTCGGACTGCGGCCCCGCCCACCAACTCCAGTTATACACCACAGCACAGGGGAAGTGCCCTGCAGGCCCTCACCACACCAGGGACTATCCAAAATGACCAAGCGGAAGAATTCCCCCCAGAAGAATCTCCAGGAAATAACAACAGCTAATGAGCTGATCAAAAAGGATTTAAATAATATAACAGAAAGTGAATTTAGAATAATAGTCATAAAATTAATCGCTGGGCTGGAAAACAGCATACAGGACAGCAGAGAATCTCTTGCTACAGACATCAGGGGACTAATGAACAGGCACGAGGAGCTGAAAAACGCTTTAAAGGAAATGGAAAACAAAATGCAAACCACCACAGCTCGGATGGAAGAGGCAGAGGAGAGAATAGGTGAACTAGAAGATAAAGTTATGGAAAAAGAGGAAGCTGAGAAAAAGAGAGATAAAAAAATCCAGGAGTATGAGGGGAAAATTAGAGAACTAAGTGATACACTAAAAAGAAATAATTTACGCATAATTGGTATCCCAGAGGAGGAAGAGAGAGGGAAAGGTGCTGAAGGGGTACTTGAAGAAATCATAGCTGAGAACTTCCCTGAACTGGGGAAGGAAAAAGGCATTGAAATCCAAGAGGCACAGAGAACTCCCTTCAGACGTAACTTGAATCGATCTTCTGCACGACATATCATAGTGAAACTGGCAAAATACAAGGATGAAGAGAAAATTCTGAAAGCAGCAAGGGGTAAACGTGCCCTCACATATAAAGGGAGACCTATAAGACTCGTGACTGATCTCTCTTTTGAAACTTGGCAGGCCAGAAAGAATTGGCACGAGATTTTCAGGGTGCTAGACAGCAAAAATATGCAGCCAAGAATCCTTTATCCAGCAAGTCTGTCATTTAGAATAGAAGGAGAGATAAAGGTCTTCCCAAACAAACAAAAACTGAAGGAATTTGTCACCACTAAACCAGCCCTACAAGAGATCCTAAGGGGGACCCTGTGAGACAAAGTACCAGAGACATCACTACAAGCATAAAACATACAGACATCACAATGACTCTAAACCCGTATCTTTCTATAATAACACTGAATGTAAATGGATTAAATGCGCCAACCAAAAGACATAGGGTATCAGAATGGATAAAAAAACAAGACCCATCTATTTGCTGTCTACAAGAGACTCATTTTAGACCTGAGGACACCTTTAGATTCAGAGTGAGGGGATGGAGAACTATTTATCATGCTACTGGAAGCCAGAAGAAAGCTGGAGTAGCCATACTTATATCAGACAAACTAGACTTTAAATTAAAGGCTGTAACAAGAGATGAAGAAGGACATTATATAATAGTTACAGGGTCTATCCATCAGGAAGAGCTAACAATTATAAATGTCTATGCGCCGAATACCGGAGCCCCCAAATATATAAAACAATTACTCATAAACAGAAGCAACCTTATTGATAAGAATGTGGTAATTGCTGGGGACTTTAACACCCCACTTACAGAAATGGATAGATCATCTAGACACACGGTCAATAAAGAAACAAGGGCCCTGAATGAGACACTGGATCAGATGGACTTGACAGATATATTTAGAACTCTGCATCCCAAAGCAACAGAATATACTTTCTTCTCGAGTGCACATGGAACATTCTCCAAGATAGATCATATACTGGGTCACAAATCAGCCCTTCATAAGTTTACAAGAATTGAAATTATACCATGCATACTTTCAGACCACAATGCTATGAAGCTTGAAGTCAACCACAGGAAAAAGTCTGGAAAACCTCCAAAAGCATGGAGGTTAAAGAACACCCTACTCACGAATGAGTGGGTCAACCAGGCAATTAGAGAAGAAATCAAAAAATATATGGAAACAAACGAAAATGAAAATACAACAATCCAAACGCTTTGGGACGCAGCGAAGGCAGTCCTGAGAGGAAAATACATCGCAATCCAGGCCTATCTCAAGAAACAAGAAAAATCCCAAATACAAAATCTAACAGCACACCTAAAGGAAATAGAAGCAGAACAGCAAAGGCAGCCTAAACCCAGCAGAAGAAGAGAAATAATAAAGATCAGAGCAGAAATAAACAATATAGAATCTAAAAAAACTGTAGAGCAGATCAACGAAACCAAGAGTTGGTTTTTTGAAAAAATAAACAAAATTGACAAACCTCTAGCCAGGCTTCTCAAAAAGAAAAGGGAGATGACCCAAATAGATAAAATCATGAATGAAAATGGAATTATTACAACCAATCCCTCAGAGATACAAACAATTATCAGGGAATACTATGAAAAATTATATGCCAACAAATTGGACAACCTGGAAGAAATGGACAAATTCCTGAACACCCACACTCTTCCAAAACTCAATCAGGAGGAAATAGAAAGCTTGAACAGACCCATAACCAGCGAAGAAATTGAATCGGTTATCAAAAATCTCCCAACAAATAAGAGTCCAGGACCAGATGGCTTCCCAGGGGAGTTCTATCAGACGTTTAAAGCAGAGATAATACCTATCCTTCTCAAGCTATTCCAAAAAATAGAAAGGGAAGGAAAACTTCCAGACTCATTCTATGAAGCCAGTATTACTTTGATTCCTAAACCAGACAGAGACCCAGTAAAAAAAGAGAACTACAGGCCAATATCCCTGATGAATATGGATGCCAAAATTCTCAATAAGATACTAGCAAATCGAATTCAACAGCATATAAAAAGAATTATTCACCATGATCAAGTGGGATTCATTCCTGGGATGCAGGGCTGGTTCAACATTCGCAAATCAATCAACGTGATACATCACATTAACAAAAAAAAAGAGAAGAACCATATGATCCTGTCAATCGATGCAGAAAAGGCCTTTGATAAAATCCAGCACCCTTTCTTAATAAAAACCCTTGAGAAAGTCGGGATAGAAGGAACATACTTAAAGATCATAAAAGCCATTTATGAAAAGCCCACAGCTAACATCATCCTCAACGGGGAAAAACTGAGAGCTTTTTCCCTGAGATCAGGAACACGACAGGGATGCCCACTCTCACCGTTGTTATTTAACATAGTGCTGGAAGTTCTAGCATCAGCAATCAGACAACAAAAGGAAATCAAAGGCATCAAAATTGGCAAAGATGAAGTCAAGCTTTCGCTTTTTGCAGATGACATGATATTATACATGGAAAATCCGATAGACTCCACCAAAAGTCTGCTAGAACTGATACATGAATTCAGCAAAGTTGCAGGATACAAAATCAATGTACAGAAATCAGTTGCATTCTTATACACTAACAATGAAGCAACAGAAAGACAAATAAAGAAACTGATCCCATTCACAATTGCACCAAAAAGCATAAAATACCTAGGAATAAATCTAACCAAAGATGTAAAGGATCTGTATGCTGAAAACTATAGAAAGCTTATGAAGGTAATTGAAGAAGATTTAAAGAAATGGAAAGACATTCCCTGCTCATGGATTGGAAAAATAAATATTGTCAAAATGTCAATACTACCCAAAGCTATCTACACATTCAATGCAATCCCAATCAAAATTGCACCAGCATTCTTCTCGAAACTAGAACAAGCAATCCTAAAATTCATATGGAACCACAAAAGGCCCCGAATAGCCAAAGGAATTTTGAAGAAGAAGACCAAAGCAGGAGGCATCACAATCCCAGACTTCAGCCTCTACTACAAAGCTGTCATCATCAAGACAGCATGGTATTGGCACAAAAACAGACACACAGACCAATGGAATAGAATAGAAACCCCAGAACTAGACCCACAAACATATGGCCAACTCATCTTTGACAAAGCAGGAAAGAACATCCAATGGAAAAAAGACAGCCTCTTTAACAAATGGTGCTGGGAGAACTGGACAGCAACATGCAGAAGGTTGAAACTAGACCACTTTCTCACACCATTTACAAAAATAAACTCAAAATGGATAAAGGACCTGAATGTGAGACAGGAAACCATCAGAACCTTAGAGGAGAAAGCAGGAAAAGACCTCTCTGACCTCAGCCGTAGCAATCTCTTACTCGACACATCCCCAAAGGCAAGGGAATTAAAAGCAAAAGTGAATTACTGGGACCTTATGAAGATAAAAAGCTTCTGCACAGCAAAGGAAACAACCAACAAAACTAAAAGACAACCAACGGAATGGGAAAAGATATTTGCAAATGACATATCGGACAAAGGGCTAGTATCTAAAATCTATAAAGAGCTCACCAAACTCCACACCCGAAAAACAAATAACCCAGTGAAGAAATGGGCAGAAAACATGAATAGACACTTCTCTAAAGAAGACATCCAGATGGCCAACAGGCACATGAAAAGATGTTCAGCGTCGCTCCTTATCAGGGAAATACAAATCAAAACCACACTCAGGTATCACCTCACGCCAGTCAGAGTGGCCAAAATGAACAAATCAGGAGACTATAGATGCTGGAGAGGATGTGGAGAAACGGGAACCCTCTTGCACTGTTGGTGGGAATGCAAATTGGTGCAGCCGCTCTGGAAAACAGTGTGGAGGTTCCTTAGAAAATTAAAAATAGACCTACCCTATGACCCAGCAATAGCACTGCTAGGAATCTACCCAAGGGACACAGGAGTACTGATGCATAGGGGCACTTGTACCCCAATGTTCATAGCAGCACTCTCAACAATAGCCAAATTATGGAAAGAGCCTAAATGTCCATCAACTGATGAATGGATAAAGAAATTGTGGTTTATATACACAATGGAATACTACGTGGCAATGAGAAAAAATGAAATATGGCCTTTTGTAGCAACGTGGATGGAACTGGAGAGTGTGATGCTAAGTGAAATAAGCCATACAGAGAAAGACAGATACCATATGGTTTCACTCTTATGTGGATCCTGAGAAACTCAACAGGAACCCATGGGGGAGGGGAAGGGAGAAAAAAAAAAAGACGTTAGAGTGGGAGAGAGCCAAAGCATAAGAGACTGTTAAAAACTGAGAACAAACTGAGGGTTGATGGGGGGTGGGAGGGAGGGGCGGGTGAGTGATGGGTATTGAGGAGGGCACCTTTTGGGATGAGCACTGGGTGTTGTATGGAAACCAATTTGTCAATAAACTTCATAAAAAAAAAAAAAAAAAAAAAAAAAGAAAAAAAAAAAAAAAGAAAGTGGTCCAGGTTCATTTTTCTGCATGTCACTGTCCAGTTTTCCCAGCACCACTTGAAGAGACTGTCTTTATTCCATTGGATATTCTTTCCTGCTTTGTCAAAGATTAGTTGACCATACGCTTGTGGGTCCATTTCTGGGTTCTCTATTCTGCTCCATTGATCTGAGTGTCTGTTTTTGTGCCAGTACCATGCTGTCTTGATGATTAACGCTTTGTAATACATCCTGAAGCCTGAGATTATTCTGCCTCCTGCTTTGGTTTTCTTTTTCAAGATTGCTTTGGCTATCCGGGGTCTTTTGTGGTTCCATACAAATTTTAGGATGGTTTGTTCTAGCTCTGTGAAGAATGCTGACGTTATTTTGATAGGGATTACATTTGAATTATGTAGATTGCTTTGGGTAGTATTGACTTTTTAACAATATTTTTCTTCCTATCCAGGAGCATGGAATCTTTTTCCATTCTTTTGTGTCTTCTTCAATTTTTTTCATAAGCTTTCTATAATTTTCAGTATACAGATTTTCCAACTATTTGGTTAGATTTATTCCTAGGTATTTTATGGTTTTTGGTGCAACTGTAAATGGGATCAATTCCTTGGTTTCTCTTTCTTTTGCTTCATTATTAGTGTATAGGAATGCAACCAATTTTTGGACAATTTTATATACTGCCACTTGGCTGAATTGATGGATCAGTTCTAGCAGTTTTTGGGTGGAATCTTTTGAGTTTTCCATATAGAGTATCATGTCATCTGCAAAGAATGAAAGTTTGACCTCTTCCTGGCCAATTTAGATGCCTTTTATTTATTTGTGTGGTCTGATTGCTGAGGCTAAGATTTCCAATACTATATTGAATAACAGTGGTGAGAGTGGACATCCCTGTCTTATTCCTGACCTTAGGGGGAAAGCTCTCATTTTTTCCCCACTGAGGATGATATTAGTGTTGGGTGTTTCATAAATGGCTTTAATGATCTTGAGGAATGATCCTTCTATACCTATTTTATTAAGGGTTTTTATCAAGAAAGGATGCTGTATTTTGTGAAATGTTTTCTCTGCATCTATTGAGAGGATCATATGGTTCTTGTCCTTTCTTTTATTGATGTGATGAATCACATGGATTGTTTTGCAGATATTGAACCAGCCCCGCATCCCAGGTATAAATCCCAGTTGGTTGTGGTGAATAATTTTTTTAATGTGTTATTGGATCTAGTTGGCTAATATCTTGTTGAGGATTTTTGTATCCGTGTTCATCAGGGAAAGTGGTCTATAGTTCTTTTTAGTGGGGTCTTTGGTTTTGGAATGAAGGTAATTCTGACTTCATAGAAAAGTTTGGAAGTTTTCCTTCCATTTCTATTTTTTGGAACAGCTTCAAGAGAATAGGTGTTAACTCTTCCTTAAATGTTTGGTAGAACTCCCCTGGAAAGCCATCAGGACCTGGACTCTTGTTTTTTGGGAGATTTTTGATTACTAATTCAGTTTCTTTCTGGTTATGGGTCTGTTCAAATTTTCTATTTCTTCCTGTTTCAGTTTTGGTAGTTTATGTTTCCAGGAATTTCTCCATGTCTTCCAGGGTGCCCATTTTATTGGCATATAATTGCTCATAATATTCTCTTATTACTGTTAGTATTTCTGCTGTGTTGGTTGTGATCTCTCCTCTTCCTTCTTGATTTTATTTATTTGGATCCTTTCCTTTTTCTTTTTGATCAAACTTGCTATGGGTTTATCAATTTTGTTAATTCTTTCAAAGAACTAGCTCCTGGTTTCAATGATCTATTTTTTGTTTTTTTTTTTTGTTTTGTTTTGTTTTGTTTTGTTTTTGATAACATTGATTTCTGCTCTAATCATTATTATTTCCTGTCTTCTGCTGGTTTGGGATTTTATTTGTTGTTCTTTTTCCAGCTCTTTAAGGTATAAGGTTAGGTTGTATATCTGAGACCTTTCTTCCTTCTTTAGGAAGGCCTGGATTGCTATCTATATACTTCCCTCTTATGACTGCCTTTTCCATGTCCCAGAGGTTTTGGGCTGTGGTGTTATCACTTTCATTGGCTTCCATGTACCTTTTAATTTCCTCTTTAACTTCTTGGTTAGCCCATTCATTCTTTAGTAGGATGTTCTTTAGTCTCCAAGTATTTGTTATCATTCCAAATATTTTCTTGTGGTTGATTTCAAGTTTCATTGCGCTGTGGTCTGAAAATATGCATGGTATGATCTCGAACTCTTTGTACTCGTTGAGGGTTTATTTGTGTCCCAGTACGTGATCTATCCTGGGGAACGTTCCATGTGCACTTGAGAAGAATGTATATTCTGCTGCTTTAGGATGAAATGTTCTGAATATATCCATTAGTCCTTCTGATCCAGTCAACTGACAATTGTTTTAAGTCTGACTACCTTGTTTTGACAAGCCCTCTTCTCGATCAACATTTACTCACAAAATCAGTGCTGATTCTTACTAAATTCCTAGATGAAAATAAGCAAATTAAAAAAAATACAACAGATACTATGGATTAGTCAAAGAAAACCCAAATAGCTCAACATATTTATATATGTTGTATTTGTGCACATATGTGTGTGTGATATGCTGTTTTAATGTGTCAACTTGACAAAGATGAACTGTATTATTTTTTCTAGATTTACTTTTCTTATATGTTTCTGGTTAGGGGAGGCCACAAAAAGAATTCTTGGAGATCTGGAAAGCAAGAGGGACGCAGCAGCCATTTTGTAGCAGAAATACACATTGTTGCTGATTAGCAGATTTGCCTCATTAGTGTAAAGGGGAAGCTGGGCATGTAATAGCACTCCCTTCTCAAGATCAACCATCAGCTTCTCTCATTCCTCGACCAGGTGTGCTTATCTTTGTGACAAAGGGCCCTAGCATATACAGAATACTCTTGTACCAGACTTGGGTCCCACTGGGGCTCCAGCTCATGCTTGTGGGTTCCAGGCTGCCCTTGATTTTTTCCATTTGCATCTAACTTCCTTTCCTGACTACCTATGGACTCTGAGCTCTGGCATGAGATGTGGGGATAACAGTAAGACCAATTTCCTGTAACAAATGCATTAACATATATGTATATTTATAGCTCCTACTGGTTCTGCTCCTCTGGTTGGATCCTAAGTGATAAGTATATGTGCATGTGTTCTCACAACTATCTTATGAAATAATTTCCTGTTTTATCCCCATTTGGAGAGGAGGATCAAAAAACTTGCATAAGGATGCATAGCAAGTAAGTAATGCAGTCAGGATCAGAACCAGTAATATAAGCTTTATTTTTAAAAAAAGAAGAAAAAATTGACATTTGGCACAGTAACCCACTTAAGTATAACCTACTAATACATAGTAGGTACTCTCAAGATGTAATTTTTCCCTTTTGAGGAGACTTTCCACACCAAAATGTCTCAACTAACAGTGCAAGAATCCTTATGAACTGTATAGAGTATGCATCCACTAAACTTGCACATAATGAACAAGAAACACAGTCAATGTTTTGTTTTTGTTATCATTGTACTGCTCTCTCAAGGTGAACCAAAAATGAATGATTAATCACCTGGTTATATTTGGCTTTATTTATGGAATCTCACACAATCAATAATTTATTGCTCTCTGGAAAAAGTAACTCACAGACACTGAAAATGTAATGTTCTTTCCTTCCAGAAATAAAGAGAACATGTACTTGATTTTTTGGAGATAACAGGGTAGCGGATGAGTGTGAATTTGACACTGACTATGAAACCACCTAATCTTAAGTGGCAGAAAAGCAGCAGTAACATTTTGGGAGTTTTTGGTTTTACCCATTCAAACACAAAAAGCTCATTTCTAACTAACGTATAAAATAAATTCAATGAATGGTATCCATTAACTAGCAGTGACAGTACTGTTTTTATTTTTTTGTTTATTGTTTGTTCTCTTTTTTTAATTAGAATTTAACTTGCCTAGAAATAATGGAAATAAAGTATTTAACACGGCCATTGACTCTAATTGTTCTCATGTTCCATCATGTTGATTTTTTTCTTAGGCCAATTTAACAAGGACAAGTTTATGGCATTTTTTACTCATTCTTTTTGGTTTCTTATTTCATTGCCGGAGAATCATTTAAAATAAAGGAAAAATGGGTATTTTAGCCTGATGAAGGCAAGTAAGTAGTATCACATGTGGCATGTTGTACAAAAGGAAAGCTGAGAGATCAGGCAGAATGCAAGGCATATAATCTAAATGTCTCACAACAGCAAACAATACACGACAATTTCATACATTGGGGCACCGAAGTTAAATTAACTTGGGTTCCATGATTCTGTCCAGAGACACCTTGGCAGGGGTAAGATACAGCTGGTCATGCAATATTTCCCCAGAAAATTCTCTGTATGTGCTAAAGACAGGGAATCAAGAAGAAGGGGTTTAGGAGAGAGAGAGGGAGAGAGAGAAGGGTAGTGGGGAGAGTGAAAAGGAATGTTCATTGGAAAACTTCATTCAGACTTCATTTTCAGGACTCTATTCAGACTCTTGTCTATTTCTGTGCCAGATTGCTAGCCATAGTGAGACCTAAACCCAATCCTGCAGCTAACTGTGATAATGATGGCTCTCTCACTAGCAAAACCAGGAGGATAAAATCTGTGGGGCCTATATCACAGCTTGTTTCACTACTTCCTTCTCTAACTTCACAAATCCCACTTTCACAGCTTCAATCCACTATTTCAAGGAGTGACTTCCGAGTGGAATGGGTCCTACTTGCCTTATAAGGTATTATATCCCCATAGCCTGGCACATGGGAGGAATAATTATTTACTTACTGAAAAAGTTATTTTTTTAAATTTTTTTTTTTCAACGTTTATTTATTTTTGGGACAGAGAGACACAGAGCATGAACGGGGGAGGGGCAGAGAGAGAGGGAGACACAGAATCGGAAACAGGCTCCAGGCTCCGAGCCATCAGCCCAGAGCCTGACGCGGGGCTCGAACTCACGGACCGCGAGATCGTGACCTGGCTGAAGTCGGACGCTTAACCGACTGCACCACCCAGGCGCCCCAAAAAGTTATTTTTTTAATTAATGAATGAGTTAATCAAAAAAGGATTATGTATTTTATTGTTTGTTTCAGAAAGGGTGGATCTACATTTAACTTTGCATCTGAATTCATCTTTTTTTTTTCCAAATTAAATGCCTGCTTTCACACTTCACTATAATCCTAAAAGGAGGCACATTAGAATTTGTTTTCAGTTACTGATAACAATTACAGATTAACACTAAGCAGTGGCAGAGGTCCAAACAGCTACATCAAAAAGATATATGAAGGTGGAGAAAGTATTGTCCATTTTAGTACCAATGATAGCATACTCTACCCTTATAAAGACAAAAAAAAAAAAAAAACAACAACAAAAAAACAACAAGAAAAAAGAAATTGAACTTCTTGGCATTAAAAATAAACTTACTTTCATGTTAAAATGTTTAAAAGTAAAACAATAATGTGAGTAAATGGAAGATAGTAATGATTTATTTCCAATGATTTTCGCAGTTGTTGATGGTCTTAATTATATAGTTATTTTCCATTTTGTGCTACATTAATGAACTTATGATATTTTAATTGTAATTTTTTTCCTAGTTAACTTTTGTCCTCTGATATGTGTCTGCTAGTCTGTGAGATGATATATCTCAGAACAGCATGCCTAAATGCCACCTGTAAAAACAGCAGGAAAGCAATATAGTGAGGAACAAAACAGCAGGTAAGATACTGTTTGTGTAAGTGCCAGCTACTTATTTGTTAAAGTTAATGAGGTGTAAAAGGTAATGCGACTTATCCTCATCTTGTCCAGAATCTGGAGGCAAGTTGAGAAGTCAGTCCCAAGAGTAAAGGATGGAAAATTGCCTAGAATGAATAAAATCAATGGACAACAGGAAATAATGACATTTATGTCCTGAGTTTACAATAACCAGGTGCCAAGTTAGTAGAAGAGATTTTGGCCATATGTGATTAAAGGAGTTTATTCTCTTAAGTTTTATTTTAATGCCTATCAATGCTGAAGAGAGATCTAGATGGATGTGTGAAGTTTCTCTCTTTTTTTTTTTAATTTTTAACGTTTATTTATGAGACGGGGAGGAGAGGAGCAGAAAAAGAGGGAGACACAGAATCTGAAGCAGGCTGCAAGGCTCCAGGCTCTGAGATGTCAGCACCAAGCCCAAAGTGGGGATCAAACTCACAAACTGTAACATCATGACCTGAGCCGAAGTCAGATGCTTAACCAACTGAGCCAACCAGGTGCCCCTGAAGTTTCTCTTTGAAGCAGGGCAGTGAGGAGTGCAATGTGATGGTTCCATCTTCAGAAATTAAAGCGCCAAAGTAAAGTGAGGTCTTATCTCATTTCTTATCATCAGCTAAATCAGGAGACATTGTGAGATCAAGTCCTAAATATTTTTTTTAAATTCTTTTGGTAATATTAGAAATTATCTCTTTTTGCTCCAGTAAGATACATCTGTGCTTACTCTTCATAAAATCAAACTCTATTAATACATATTAGGGTAACAGAGACAATACTAAAAAAAGAATGGTGTGTGCAAGTTTATAATTCTCTGTATATCACCTACTCACTACTGGGGATTTCATAAAAGAGTCTTAAAGACAAAATGGTTTGAAAATTCAAACCTCTGTTGATAGACATTTTTTTCTTTATTTCTCCTTTTGTAGCTCATAATTCTCAAATTTTGGCATACATTTACACTATGGAAGTTGTATATATAAAACCATGTATACTTTGAATGGTTTAAAATGCTTTATTTTGGCCCACATGCAAACTCTGGCCTAATTCCATCTAAAACGCAATCTAGGGATATCTGGGTGGCTCAGTCTGTGAGTGTCTGACTCCTGATTTTGCCTCAGGTCATGATCACAGTTTGTGGGTTCGAGACCCATGTCCAGCTCCACACCAGCAGTGTGGAGCCTGCTTGGGATTCTCTCTCTGCCCCTCCCCTGCCAGCACTCTCTCTCTCAAAATAAATAAGTAAACCTCAAAAAAAAAAAAAATAAAACACTAAAATCCATCCTAGGTTGTGTGAATCTGGGAACAAAAATTTAAGAATTTTACAAAATCCCTAAACCTTCACAATGCTTTCTCACTTTTGTAATTCTAGAAATTATGGACTTGGCTTACATGATTTTAAGCAATGCCTTTGAAATTCCAAAATCCATACAACAGGCCATTGAAGGCTGAAGGAACACACAAACAGACTTTCTCTTTTGAGGAAACCTCAGGTCTGTTTTTAAGCCCTTTCAACTGACTGAAACAATTACCCCCACCCCCCACCCCCAGATAACTGGGGACTACAATCTAGCGAAAGTGACACATGAACTAATGCAACTGTTATTTCCTGCAATAGTAGAATAAATTATATTTTTTCCAAGGAACAAGTAAATGATACGGATGACTTGTTTTATGGAGCATGTAGAATGGAAACCATACTTTGTTTTTCCCATATGTTTTTGGAATAATCATTTGTTCTTTGAAGGACCATGGAGTGTACTTGCATTTTTATTACAAGTTTTAGCTTGTATCACAGAAAATTTCAAGCATATATTATAATGGAGACAACGATACAATAAAGCCCGATGTAGCCATAATCCAACTTCAGCAATTATCAACATTCTGCTAGTCTTAATATACTTATACATATGTACTCCTGCCTGGATTTGATTCTCAATCTAAGGAAAGTATGAGGAAATTTACCTGGTTGAGAGAATAGCCGAGTTACATTTTTCATTTCAATCCAGATGATAACCCTTGTGAGTACAAGATGGTCAGAATAAACTGCACTACTGTTTTCTTTCTATTTTAACTTTCCCCCCGCCTGGCAAATGTAGTTGAATTTTATGACACCACCATTTACTGAATGTATGTAATTTTCCTACTGAATAATAATATATTAATAAAATACTAGAGAAAGACAACAGAGAGTAATAAGAAACCTAGGTAGATAGTAGGGTTCTTTACCTGTTATTTTTTTAAACAAGGTAATTTAAAAGTATATGAAAATAATCCTTTAATAATATAGCAAAAATAAGGTTAGTGTTTGAAATGGCATTGGAAAGTAAGGTGGGAGACAAGACAAGAAATTTACTTATTTATTCTTTGTAAGTTTTCAGGCTACAGCACAGTTGATGAAATGGTGGAAAGCCACAATGCTTTTAGCCAGTGCTGTATTGCTTTAATGTAAAACTCATGCTCAATTGCCATTTTCCCTCTGAAGATTTAAATGAGCCAATGGATTCTGAAAAATGGCCTGGCAGTGAGTCTAACAAAGTTACGGTGTTAACAGCAGTTGAGATCTCTATTTTGTACCAGAAATAGGTATGTTAGAGTCCATGGAGAAGGGAGGGGAGGGGAAGGGAGAGTCTCCTTAAAATTATTTAGTAACAGAAATGAATGCCACATGATTATTACCCTTGTCTTAGGGAAATATGCATGATAATGTATTCATTATTGATTCTTTCTCTGTAGGACTCCTGCTTTGGCTCATTGCTCATTTTAAATGGCTCAGTAAGTCACAAGAGTTGTCAGTGCTTCCTCACTTAGCTTTACATCATTTGTTTACTGCATCTGCTCAATAATAGTCTGCTTTATGAATGAGCTCCTATAGATTGTGAGGATTTAATGCATAATGCAGGTGTATATTAAATCTGTTACACATATGTCATGACTACAATGGAATTGTTTGGAGACAACTATAGATAACTGTGCATTATTTTATTTTGTATCCCAAAGGTTTAGCATGGTTCCTAGAACACAGTATGTACCCTATGAATGCTTATTGAATGATGGATCTGCAAATGAATGAATGAAATAAAAATACAGGGAAAAAAAAGCTGATTTTAAAACAAAACTGCACAGTGGCATACACTGATGTTCTCTGCCTGAAAATCAAAATAATTTACAATGAAACATCCTCTTCAAGGACTAGCTTGATTCTCATATTCTTCATAGGTCTTACTTGATCACTTCATCAAATGTTATTATATCCTTTGATTAATTAGCTGCCACTTTAGAGTAACTTAGTTGGAGAAAGAAGATAAACAAATGACGCCTTAAATAATCATGTATAAATAGAAAAATAAGACCAATATAATTCTTGGTTTGTACTGTGTTTTACCTTTAAAAAATTCAATATTAATGTTCGTATTCATGTGCATTGAACTTACATCACTACTAACCATGAGTAGAAGTTCCCCAAGCACCTTGTAAACAGGATACACAGCAGGTTCTCACCATGAGGCAAATCTGTTTGAAATATAAAATTTTACAAGACCCCATTTAAAAATTTCCCTGTTTTAGAAAGACTCTTATTTCAATTAAGTATTTTTCTATGCAACAGACATACACTTGAGAGGGGATAAATATTGAGCAGAAGTTAGCATTTTTCACATTTGAGGGCTAACACTGGAATGACAGCAATCTTTTTTTTTTTCAAAAACAAAATAAAAGATACAATAGGTCACACCAATATATTTAAATTTATGTTTTAAATTAGAGTATTAGTTCTCTCACTATTCCTCCAAAATTTTTGTGTTAAAATCCTATATTAATTATTTCTAAAAACGGTGTATTTGTTTTGATACGCGTGAAATATATCTGCATCATGAATTAATCTGAGAAAATTTCACTGGAGTCGTGCCAAAGCCACATTCATTGATTAACCCATTTAATCCACAAATATTTATTGATATGCTAATTGCTGGGTTTAAATAGCATTTATTTCTTAACCACCCCTGCACTGCCTTTGGACCAGAGCCCTTTCCTCCGGACCTTACCTTGCCGCGCCCCTTGGAAGAGGAACCGCTGAACTGTGACTCGAGTGGGGAGTAAGGTAGCAAGGCCTCCACCAGAACTGGGCCTTGCTTCTTAGGTGGGGTGCGCCAGACGTTTTTATGGAAAACACAGAGAGAAGGAGCCTCGGGGACCCACGACTCCCGGCAGATTCTCCTCCCAGGATTCCCCTGGCATGCCCCTGGAACTCGTGAGATCCCGCGAGATCCACTTCCTCTAGGAAGAGCCGCGAGTGGAAGAACTAGCAGTAACTTGTTCCTGACTCCTAATTTCTGAGCCGCCCCTGACGCAACGCGCCTCCAATCCTATCTTTTCCTGCCCCTCCATCTGGTTTCTCCTACTCTCCCTAAACACTGCGTGTCCTACCTTAAGAGCTCCAACTGCTACATTTTCCTTCCTTGGAAACCGCACACTCCACCCACCACCTGGACCACGCCCAGTGGGGGACAAAGGGCTTCACCTGTGGTGCCGCCCCTCCCCCAAAAGAAAAGAACAGGGAAGACAAATGGAGGTGAGGGATAGGGGTGAACAGGATAAGGAAGAAGTATTGTGTCTTCACTATCTAGCCCTACAAACAGGTCAAGGAATCGGAACCCTGGTGCGTGGTAATAGCAGGCAGTTCATGCTGGGACAGGGTGGCAACTCCAGGTCTGGGTCTAAGGCATCATTCTCCACCATCTGAAGGCAAGGGGGACCTAGTGGATGTTGACACAGGTAGAGAAGTTTCTGATGTTGCTCAGGTAGCACAGTCATTAATGAAGGTACATTTCAAATCCAAGGGCCCCAAAAAGTAGCAAATCTTTTTGAGACAGTAAGTACTCTTGATGTTTCCATGTTTCTTGATGTAAATAAGATAAAACATCCAGAATTCTAAGACCTGTAGTAAAAACTTACCTAGAGTGATTTCCACAATAATTGCACTAAACACAATTGCAAGTTTAAAATAGGAATTTAATGAGATGACTTATCAAGGTTTTCATGAGATCACAACTAAGGTGCTGAAGATTATAAATTACCATGTGAATTTGCACTTGATTATTCTTTGAGAAATCACAGATGCACCTGCTTTATAAAACCAATGAGATCATAAAAATACAAGTTTTCTAAACGTCTTTCATCTCTAACTCCTCCCTTTAGATACACCCTCATTGCAACTGTTTTTGTTTTTGTTTTTGTTTTCCACTCATGATTCTGACTCATCTTCTGTTTAGCCTCTTGTTCTAGCTTTCAGGCAGTTGTCTCCATCATATTCTCAGCTACATGGATCTGGTCATATGGGTGCGAGGGGGAAGTGAAGATGCAGGTTTTCCTGTTTATAGATCTTGTAGTCTTTAAAAGGAAGAAAAGCAAGATGGGATTAAAGAGAGGCTTTCTCATGATGCAACTTCAGAGTGAGAAAATTAAAGTCTGTAGGCTAACATACTTTTCTGCTAATTCTGACAGTGTCGATTCTTCTTGGCATAATACCCACTGTCGTTATGATTACACAACCTCTGACATTTTGCTTTGTTCCTCCAAACTTGGTATTGACCACAACTACAGAAGATAGAATACTAAATATCCTTCCTCAGGAAGAAAGTAGAAAAAGAAAGACTGGAAGAAAATCCCATCCTGCTAAAGACAGAAAATCTTTAAAAGTTATCCTCAGAAGAGGGGTGCCTGGGGGACTCAGTGGGTTGAGCGTCCCACTTCGGCTCAGGTCATGATCTCACAGGCCCAGGTCGTGATCTCACAGTTCGTGAGTTCGAGCCCCACATCGGGCTGTGTGCTGACAGCTCAGAGGCTGTAGCCTGCTTATCATTCTCTGTCTCTCGCTCTCTCTCTCTGCTCCTTCCCTGCTCACATGCTGTCTCTCTCTCTCATTAATTAACTAATTAATTAATTAATTTTAAAATTATCCTCAGAAGAGACCTTTGGGATAGTTATACTTAATTACAATAAGTTTATTATGCTTTATAGAAGAATAGATGGACTAAAGTTGCAAGTAGGCCACTATAGCCTGCTTTAGTCCTCAGTTATAGAAGCAGTTTTAAAGGAAGCATTTTTGTTTTAATTACTAATACAGAGACGCAGTGCAGTTGAGCCATTGCAAAAGTGGCTATGTTTTTATACAGGTGGGTGACCTGGTTGAGAATCACTGGCTGAATCTGCAGGGTAGCTTCTGGGAATACTTGACTGGATGAGGGATTCAAATAAAGACACAAAGATTAGATCGTGCTGTGCAAATGCTTAGTCTCCAGCTGAATGTTTCCATTAGGCTTGGTGGGCAACTGAGATATATATGACTTCCTAAAGGATCATAGCCCCATCACAATGAACCATTTAAACAAGGAAGCTTTGTTTTCCTTATACACACAGAAATAATTGACTATTTTTGTCATAATTGTGCTAGTTTCTCATCAGGTGAATATAATAAGGGCTTCTGAAGCATAGCAAGATAACCTACAAGTAGGTAATACTGAGAAAAAGTGAATATGCTCCCCTCCCCCTTTTGCTGATCCTTATGTAAGTCAGGTGGAGTGAAGGAATGTTGAGGGGGTAATTAAGTCTCTAATACCAGTAATAAACCTTTCAGACCAATCCATATAGAAAATTTCACATTCTCCTCTAACAACTAAATGACACAGGTCTTGAGGATAAAACAGAAGCTTAAAAGATAAAGAGTCTAGATGTTGATTAATAAGGAAGCTGTCTGAAATGGGTAACAGATTTCATTTGGAAGTGAGTTTTATCTTTATCTTTTAAAACTAATGGCAGAATTTCTTGCTAGAAATATAGAGGTGCTAGCTACAGTGAATTTACATCCTATTTCTTAATGAAATTTAAACAAAAGGAATAGATAAAACAGGTGAGCTTTTTCTGCTAGATTGCAAATAGAGTTAAGAATGAAAGGAAGGGAAACAGGTGAAAGTACAAGCCACAGAAATAAATTGTGTCATATCTAATTAGTGCAAGTAACTAATTGAAAATTGAACCAGTGCTAGAATAAATCCAGGAACTTTCCTTGTATATCATTAAAACAGTGTAATCAAAATAGCTTTGGGGAGGATTAATAGTCAGAACATTTAATGGTACAGTTTTAAAAATATCAGCATTTGAAAAGTCATTTCAAAATAATCAACAGGGATTGAAAGATGCTTATTTATTTTTGACAGAGAGTAAGAGAGTGTGAGCGGGGGAGGGGCAGAGAGAGCAGGAGAGACAGAATCCAAAGCAGGTTCCAGGCTCCACGCTGTCAGCACAGAGCCCAATGCAGCGCTCAAACTCAGGAACCTTGAGATCATGACTTGAGCCGAAGTTGAACACTTAACTGACTGAGCCACCCAGGCATCCAGATGTTTACTTCTAATTATTAACACTCCATTACTTCAAATAATAATGGTAAATAAAGTTAATTCCCATGTTAATAGACATGATTTCTATGGATAAGAATTCTGAGGGGTGCCTGGGTGGCTCAGTCTTTTGAGCGTTGGACTCTTGATTTCAGCTCAGGTCATGATCCCAGGGTTCAGGTCATGATCCCAGGGTCATGATGTGGAGCCCCATGTCAGGGTCCACACTGAGCATGGAGTCTGCTTAAGATCCTCTCCCTTTGCCCCTCTCATGTGCTCTCTCTCTATAAAATAATTTTAAAAAAACAATTTTAATTGCCACTAAAATTCAAATAGCATATTTTAGTATTAAACTTCATGGAATACTATAGAAGCATCATCATTATAAGTTCCTTTCTACAATTGGGTTATTGCTTTTAAAATATTCAAGGCAAAACCACACTGTTGTTGCTGTCTGCTTAGAAATCAAGACATACAAAACCTTTAAAAAAAAAGGATGTGAGGGCAATCTGGCAACATCTGTCACCCCATGGGTCAATTTGGCTGATGTGACTGGCTAGGCTGGTGTCCCCTTCCTCCCTCACCACTCCTTGTACATCCTTCCTGAAATTGCAGGCTTGGTTGAAGAGGACCATCTTTCCTGATAGAGGAGGATTGTTCTTTGGTCAAGGGTATGGGATTAGCTGCACTCCCCCACTAGAACTTCCCAACAGGCTCTCAAGGTCCATTTGTAGTGGAACATAAGATAGTCAAGCTTCCAGGATTCCAGACACATCCAAATGAGGTGCTGCATGTGGCAGTCTACCGTTCTTTAAATTAAAAGAAAAAAAAAAAAAGAAGAGGAAAAAAAAGATGCTCTGGACTGCAAGCCCTGGGATGAATCCAGTTTTCCAGCTTTCTGTTGAACTGAACAACACCGAAATGACATATCACACTGCTGACTGTGAGGTGTGTATTCTCTTTCTTTTATCCCTTTGAAACAAAAATTGTAGAATAGTTATATTTGGAATGGAAATTACAGAAATCAACAAATATAGAAATTATATGTTTATAAAAATTATGGTATATTTCAGTCTTTTGAGTAGTCACAAAAGTGGTGTCTTTTAAAATGACTTTTATTGTTGTTTATTTTTCATAGTACAATATAGTTTTATTTGCTAAAGATTTTCCCAAGCTTGCTTTTAGGGACAGCTTGTGTACAATATATAATTCTAATTTAAGTGTCATATAAAACCATTGTTCTTATTATTAATATTATTATAACAAAACTTATTTGAAAAGTAAGTAAGAACAGATATTTGCTCTTCTTTCTTTATTGTGGTGGGGTTGGAGGAGTTTTTTGTTAGGTGAGATTGCCATAAGCATGAAAATCTTTTTACTCCTTTCTCATCTGTTCTCAGAGAAAATAAGAAGCTCTTTTACTTGTACAGAAGCAAGAAAACAAAGATTAAACAGGAAATAATTAGAAATTCTGAATCAACAGGAAAAAAATACTTATATTGGAGTAACCAAAGTGGATATAATGAAAATTAGTTTCCTGGATAAAATTCTTGTTTAGGAAGACTTCACTGGATGTTTAGGATAGATGAGACCTATTTCATAAGTCTAACTCCACCCATTTATTTTTCATAAACACAAGCCCAAATTTTAATAAGTTTCCTAATTTTAAGGCCTTTCATCATAACATAGTTTGACTTTACATGTGAGGTAATATATTTGAAATATATGATTGTTTCTGATAAGGATTTATTATCCAAAATGTATAAATAACTCTCACAACTTAATTACAAAACACAACCCAATTAAAAAACAGGCAAATAACTAAAATAGACTTTTCCCAAGTAAGATGTACAAATAGCCAAGAAGCACATGAAAAGATGAAATGACAATCAAAAGCTCAATGAGGTACCATATCATATCCACTATGATGATTATAATCAAAAGGTCCATTGCTGATGGGAAACCAAAATGGTACACCCATAGTCACTGTGGAAAACCGTTTGATGGTTCATCAAATAGTCAAACATAAAATTACCAAATGACCTCCACAATTCCACCATTAAATCTATACATGCTCTCCCACAAAAAAATTTAAAATAGATACACAAACAAGTACATGTATATGCATGTTAATAGAATTACTATCCAAAATAGCTAAAAGGTAGAAACAGCCTAAAAAATCTATCAATGGGTGAATGGATAAACAAAATGTGGTATATACTTGCAATTAAATATTATTCAGCCTTAAAAAGAAACAAAGTACTGATCCATGCTACAATGTGGATGAATCTCCAAAATATTATCCTAAGTGATAAAAGCCAGGCACAAAATGCCATATAGTGTATGATTCAATTTATATGAAATATACAAAAATATAAATCAATAGAGATAAAATACACATTTATGGGTGCTGTGCTTGAGGGTCAGTGGAAAATGAGAGAAACCATGTAATGGTTATGGAGCTTCACTTTGGAATGGTGGATATTTTGGAACTGGATAGAAGTGTCATTATAAGAAACTGCAAATGTGCTAAATGCCACTAAATTGTTGCATATTAAAGAGTTAATTTTATGTCATGTGAATTTTGTTGCAGTAGCATCAGTAAGTAATACTTCCTCTAAATATTTCATCATACTTCAAGAGTATACTAACCTGGTATACTATATATCTGTCTTTTTCTCATTATGTTTATTGATTGTAATCAACACAATGTCTAAGTATTGAATTTACCTGCCTGACTGAAGTGATGATTGATGTAAATACATGACAGTGTACTGAGTCCATATTTACTAGAGATTACTAGATTACTAGATACATAAAATGTGTGGAATTACTGCCTCTTTAACTGGTGTTAGCCTTGCATCCTAGATTGTAATATCAAAGAGTTAAATGCCTTAAATATCCACACTCTTAACTAAGAGGGTCAATTGGGTTATTAATTCTACCTGTTCTTACAGTGAATTATTTCTAAGACCTACAATTCATCAAGGTATAAAAAATAGAGAATTTGGAAAGATATTGATGAAGAATGTTTCTTGTGCCTCTCCTCACTTTCCCCAACCCAAGTAGGTGATGTCTTAGCTTCAGAGATATGGTGTGATGTTACTTCTGAATAAAAACTGGAACAGGAGACTTCAATAGAGTACTTTGAAATTCTATGGTACATAAAAATAAATATTATGACCTAGCAGACTTTTTTTTTTAATTTTGACTTTCAAATATCAAAGAAACAGGGGAACAAACAATGGACAACAATACCTATTCCCAGCAATTTACCCAAATTCTTTTTCATCTGTATACTTTGACAGGATAGCCTCATCCATATCTATCCATCCTTTACATGTAGGTGTTCAAGTATCTCACGACTTGTTTTGCAATTTTTATTTCCATGTTGATCTTAGTACCAATACATACAACTGTCATCTGGACATAATTAGATAGATGTAGCATAGATTCTTTGAACTTCGTATGTCTGAAAAATTAATTTACAAAAATTCAGTTCTGGTTCCATCTATCTATTATGACTTAATATTCCTGTCCTCCTAAATTCATATGATGAGATCCTAATCTTTAATGTGATAGTGTCAGAAGATGGAGCCTTCAGGAGGTGATTAGATCATGAAGGTAAGGCCCTCATGAATGGAATTAGTGTACTAAAAAAACAAACACAGACACAAACAGAGACAAAAACAAAACAAAACAAAACAAAACAAAACAAACAAAAAGAACAAAAAAACCTCCCAGTGTTCTCTAGCCTCTTCTGCCACATGAGAAGCACACAGTGAGTTGGCAGCCATGTGAGGCAGAAAGCAGACTCTCACCAAAAACTCAATCTACTAGCTCCTTAATCCTAGACTTCCAGCCTCTAAACCTATGAGAAATAAATATTTATTGCTTAAGCCACCCAGTCTATGGTATTTTTGTTACAGCAGCCCAAACAGACTAAAACAATATATGAGGATTTAGTGCCAAGTATTGTATTAGGTATTAGGGATACAGCAGTAGACAAGACAGATATGACCCCGAATCATACACATCATCACAATATAGACACTGTTTCATGGAAATTTGGATGATTTTCAGTTGACTGTACCATCTTGAGGACTTTGTATATGTAGTAACTTACACAGCGTAGTTCCTTAATAAATATACCTAAATAAAATTTAGAAAATTTTGAAGAAATTAAGAATGACATAATTAGTTCAGTGAAAATGATACTGATTATTTAAACAATTTTAATTTGCCTACTTTAATTGCCTTTGTGAAGTTCTGGAGGTCCCCAAACCATTCTCACTTCTCAATACCAACCACAAGTTTTGGAATTCCCAAGACTATAGGCAAGATTAATTATTCACTAGAAGTACTCACAGAACTCAGAAAAGCCATTATACTCATGGTTATGATTGATTACAACAAAAGGATAAGTTAACACCAGAGAGGAAATATGCACACAGGGCAGAGTCCTGGAGACACCAGGACATTGGAGCTTCCAGTTGTCCTCTCCCAGTGGCACTGTGCAGACAGCACCCATTTTTCCCAGCAATGATGTGTAGTAATACACATAGAGTACTGACAGAGAGATGCACCTGAGTCTTAGTGTCCAGAGTTTTATTGGAAATGGGTCACATAGATATGGTTAACTACTTTTGTTGCTGAACTCATACTCCATTCCCTCCAGAGGTACAGCTGATACCATGTGGCCAAAGACTCCCCACCATAAATCACGTTGTTAGTACAGATTATCAGGAATGGCCCAAGCCTCCAGGTAAACAAGGATTCTTTAATTAGGTAGGACATTCCAAGAGCTTATAGGTTACCTCTCAGGAACTGAAGCCAATGCCCAAACTTCTTTTGGGCAAGTTATACATTTTTAGAGTATTTGTGCAGAAAAAAACATTGATGACACCATTCATTGTTTTGCACTCCTCTGGAATCTGATTGTTTACAAAAGAATTGCAGGTTAAGCTACAGAATCACTTGTGCCACTTACAATAAAGAATAATTAGAACACAGAGTATATACATGTGTGTTTATTTATATTTAATTAAGTGTTATATATTTAGAATAAATTTAATTATAATTAAAACCTTCAATTCTCAATTTAGAAAATAGTCTAAATTGTTGATCAATAACTAGAAATTTGCATATCAGGGGAACTTTTTACCTCTCTAGACATTTTTTCTTAGTAAGTAATAAATGAAAGCTGAAAAAAATCTAGTTTCATGCTTGTCTGCCCTCCATAGAGCAGGACCTCTTATAATAGTAGCATTTCACACACAGTAGTTCAACTTAGATTTTATTGGAGAAAGAATGTTAAGAACCTTGTCTAACTTGTGTGTATTGGTGTATTGGAAAATGAAGAAAAGTAGTTACAACTTCACAGTCCATTGCTCAATTGTTCTAGGACTGTGGAATTGAAAAAACAAAATTGACTTCTGGAAAATTTTTCAAAAGTAAGGATGAATAAAAGCAAATATGGAAACTTTTTTATCAAAACAATCTAGTAAATCCTGATCCTGTGCTTTTTATAACAGATTTCAATTGTCACACCTGCTAATACTCTCTTAGTGTAGGTAAAAATAATATTACTTTCCAATCTCATGAGAAGTAGAAAAATAAAAGAAACTATACTCACATAAATAAAACTTTGATCTTTAAATTTTTCCAAATAGAAAAAAATAACTCAAAATACGTTTTATTTGTCAAAGTCTCTTTTATAACATAATCTAAATAGTCTTAAAAGTTTGGTATTTTTTATTATAAAAATTAACTCACTGGAGAGGAGTCAACATGGCAGAGAAGTAGGGAGACCCAAAGTTTCTTCGTCCTTTAAACATAGCAGTATTGAGGACAGAATATTTGGAATTCCAGGAATCCAGGCTACAGAGTGACAGAAACATCTACAGGGGTCCATGGGAACAACTTGGTGGGCCATAGGTGCGTGATTGTAAATTGGGAGAGATAAAATGGGCAGCATAGGCACAGGGAGGAGGAATCCCTTCCTATGGAGAGAGAAAATGAAGAGAAAGAGAGGCTGTGGAAGTGTAGGATTGTGTTTGGACAAGAGAAAAACCATGGACTTGGGGGTGGGGGGAACAGAGTAAGAACCAACTTCTAACGTGATCCAGGTTGTAGGGCTTTCTGTGGACTGGGGCCTGCCGCCCTGAACACACCTGGAAAGGAGGGAAGCCAGCCCTGGGCTTGGTAGTGAACTCAGAGACTCAGTCAAAGAGAGCAGTCCCTCCCTTGAATGCTGTGGGAAGAAGGTATAGAGCCACTCCAAGGACAAAAGACCTTGCTGACACCCACCAGCCAGAAGCCCTTAGTCAGGTGGGTTGACTGGCACTTCCCTGGAACCAGGGTACCTGGAGTGAGATCCTTTAAAACATCAGGCAGGGTATGAATCCCAGATGAGCTCCTGGGAGGTGCAGGAGACTGAGGAGTGGGTCAAACTGGCCTGCTCGAGTTCACGCAGTACTGTGAGGATGATCTGAACAGAGTGGTTTGGGTCACCCAGTCTGGGGAGGAGAGACTGGTAAACCAGAGCAAGATTGACACTGACCTAACCAGACCAGCACAGCTACTGGTTCCAAGGCAGCATCAGATATCTGTACAGCGTTTTTGCATTTTCTGATTTGATTCTTGGCCAATTCTTATTTTATATATATTTTTCCTTCCTTTTCTTCCTCTTATTTCTTCCCTTCTCTATTCTGGTTGTTAGTTTGTTAAAGCAGGCATTTTAAAAAAAATTTTTAACGTTTATTTATTTTTGAGACAGAGAGAGACAGAGCATGAACGGGGGAGGGTCAAAGAGAGAGGGAGATACAGAATCTGAAACAGGCTCCAGGCTCTGAGTGGTCAGCACACTCACGGACCACGAGATCATGACCTGAGCCGAAGTCGGACACTCAACCGACTGAGCCACCCACACGCCCCTAAGCAGGCATTTTTAATCTAATTTTTTACACCTCTTCTTCATCTCCTTCTACTTTATTTTCCCCTCCATCTCTGGATTAAGCTGTATAGTTTCTCTGAGTCTCTGCCTGGTCATTTTTTTTTTCTTTTTCCCCACCATGTCATTTCTCTCTTTGTATGGAATAAGCCTTCTTCCACCATCACCCCCTTTATAAATTTTTTCCAGGATTATTCAACCAACAAATCAAAGCACACCTGGTAGAAGGTGCAAAGCATGATTATGACTAGGGAGATAAAGCAACCAGAGCCACAACAGAGAGCACACAACCCACTCCAAAACCACCTCCTGAAGGTCCAGGCCCTGAAGAGTATATGACCCCTTTTTAATATAGTAGTGCTCGCAGGTGCAGGACACATAATAAGCTACTAGAACACCAAAAGGACAGCAAACTGGCCAAAATCATAAAATGGAAGAATTCTCTTCAAAAGAAATTCCAGGAAGAAATGACAGCTAGAGAATTCCTCAAAACAGATATAAACAATATATCTGATCAAGAATTTAGAATAATTGTCTTATGATTAATAGGTGGGCTTGAAAAAAGCATACAAAACAGCAGAGAATCTATTGCTACAGAGATCAAGGAACTAAATAATAGTCATGACTAATTAAGAAATGTTATAAATAAGGTACAAAATAGATGCAGTGACAGCAAGGATGGAGGAAGCAGAGGGGAGAATAAGTGAAATAGAAGATAAAATTATGGAAAATGGTGAAGCCAAGGAAAAAAAACAGGTAAAAAAAATACTAGACCACAAGGGGAGAATTAGAGAACTAAGCGATTCAATGACACATAATAATTTCCATATGATAGGAGCTCCAGAAGAAGAGAGAGAGAGAAAGAGGCAGACGGTTTACTTGAACAAATTATAGCTGAGAATTCCCTAATCTGGGGAAGGAAGCAGACCTCCAAACCCAGGAGGCACAGAGAACCCCCTTCAGAATCAAAAAGAATAGGTGTTCTCCATGGAATTTCCTGGTGGAACTGGCAAAATACAAAGATAAAGAGAGAATTCTGAAAGCAGCTAGGGACAAAAAGGCCTTAAGCTACAAGGGTAGACACATGAGGGTAATAGCAGACCTGTCCACTGAAACTTAGCAGGCCAGAAGGGAGTAGCAGGAAATATTCAAAGTGCTGAATAGGAAAAATATACAACAAGGAATTCTTTCTCCAGCAAGGCTGTCATTCAGGATAGAAGGAGAGATAAAGGCTTTCCCAGACAAAAACTGAAGGAGTTCATGACTGCTAAACCAGCCCTACAAGAGATCCTAAGGGGGTGCTCTGTGAGTGTAATGCTGCAAAGACTACAAAGGAGCAGAGACATCATCACAAGCATAAAGCCTACAGATAATACAATGACACTAAATCCATATATTTCAATAATAACTCTGAATGTAAATGGACTAAATGCCCGTTCAAAAGACATAGAGTACCGTAATGGATTTAAAAAACAAGATACATCTATATGCTGTCTGTAAGACTCATTTTAGACATGAGGACACTTTCAGATTGAAAGTGAGGGGATAGAGAACTACCTATCATGCTATTAGAAGTCAAAAGAAAGCTGGGGTAGCCATATTTATATCAGACAAACTAGATTTTAAGCTAGAGCCTGTAACAAGAGATGATGAAGGGCATTATATCATAATTACAGTGTCTTTCCATCAAGAAGAGCTATCAATTATAAATGTTCATGCCCCCAACTTGAAAAATCCAAATATATAAATCAATTAATCACAAACATAAGCAATCGTATTGATGAGAATGTGGTAATTGCAGGGGACTGTAATACTCCACTTACAACAATGGACAGATCATCTAGGCATAAAATCAATAAAGAAACAATGGCCTTGAATGATACACTGGACCAGATGGACTTGACAGATATATTCAGAACTTTTCATCCAAAAGCAACAGAATACCCATTCTTCTCAAGTGCACATGGAACATTCTCCAAGATAGATCATATACTAGGTCACCAAACAGCCCTCAATAAATATAAAAGAACTGAAATCTTACCATACATATTTTTAGATTACAACACTATTAAACTTGAAATCAACCACAAGAAAAAATTTAGAAATCCTCCAAATGCATGGAGGTTAGAGAACATCCTATGAAATAATGAATGGGCCAACCAGGCATTAAAGAAGAAATTAAAACATATATGAAAGCAAATAAAAATGAAAACACAATAGTCTAAACCCTTTGAGATATAGCAAAGGCAGTCAGAAGAGGAAAATACATTGCAATCCAGGTTTATCTCATGATTCAAGAAAAATCCCCAATACAAAACCTAATAGCACACCTAAAGGAACTAGAAGGAGAACAGCAAAGAAACCCAAAAGCCAGCAGTAGAAGAGAAATAATAAAGATCAGAGGAGAATTAAACAATATAGAATCCAAACACAAAACAAAACAAAACAAAAACAGTAGAACATATCAATGAATTTAAGAGCTGTTTTTTTGAAAAAAACAAAATTAATAAACCCCTAGCCAGACTTCTCAAAAAGAAAAGAGAACCCTAGTAGATAAAATCACAAATGAATGAGGAAAGATCACAACCAAATCCACAATTATTAGAGAATACTATGAAAAATTATATTCCAAAAACTGGACAACCTGGAAAAAATGGACAAATTCCTAGACACTCACACACTACCAAACCTCAAACAGGAAGAAACAGAAAATTTGAACAGATCCATAACCAGAGAAGAAATTGAATCTGTTATCAAAAATCTTTCAACAAATAATAGTCCTGGGCCAGATGGCTTCCCAGGGAAATCCTACCAGACATTTGAAGCAGAGGTATCCTTCACAAGCTGATCCTTCACAAGCTGATCTAAAAAGTAGAAATGGAAGGAAAGCTTCTGGACTCATTCTATGAAGTCAGCATTACCTTGATTCCCAAACCAGACAGAGGCCCCATCAATAAGGAGACTTACAGGCCAATATCCCTGATGAACATGGATGCAAAAATTCTCAACAAGATACTAGCAAATCGAATTCAACAGTATATTAAAAGAATCATTCAATATGATTAAGTGGGGTTCATTCCTGGGCTGCAGGGCTGATTCAATATTCAGAAATCAATCAGTGTGATACATCACATTAATAAAAGAAAAGATAAGAACCATATGATCCCGTCAATAGATGCAGAAAAAGCATGTGACAAAATGCAGCATTGTTTCTTAATAAAAACCCTCAAAAAAGTCGGGATAGAAGGAACATAACTTAACACCATGAAAGCCATGTATGAAAAGTCCACAGCTAATAACATCCTCAGTGGGGAAAAACTGAGAGCTTTCCAAACCCTGAGATCAGGAACATGACAGTTATGTCCACTCTCACCACTGTTGTTTAAAATAGTGTTGGAAGTCCTAGCCTCAGCAATCAGACAACAAAATGAAATAAAATGTGTCCAAATTTGCAAAGAAGAAGTCAAACTTTCACTCTTTGCACATGACATGATACTCTACATGGAAAACCTGAAAGACTCCATCAAAAAGCTACTAGAACTAGTACATGAATTCAGCAAAGTCACAGGACACAAAATCAATATACAGATATTGGTTGAATTTCTATACAATAATGAAGCAACAGAAAGACAAATCAAGAAACTGATCCCATTTACAATTGCACCAAGAACCGTAAAATACCTAGGAATAAACCTAACTAAAGGTATAAAAGATCTGTATGCTGAAAACTATAGAAAACTTATGAAACAAATTGAATCAGACACAAAGAAATGGAGAAACATCCCATGCTCATGGATTGGAAGAACAAATATTGTTAAAATGCCAATACAACCTAAAGCAATCTACACATTCAATCCAATCCCAATCAAAATTGCACTGGCATTCTTTTCAGAGCTAGAACAAACAATGCTAAAACTTGTATGGAACCACGAAAGACCCCAAATAGCCAAAGTAATGTTGAAAAGAAAACCAAAGCGAGAGGCATCACAATCCCAGACTTTAGCCTCTACTACAAAGCTGTAATTATCAAGACAGTATGGTACTGGCACAAAAACAGACACATAGACCAATGGAATATAATAGAGAACCCAGAATGGGACCCCCAAATGTACGGCCAACTAATCTGTGACAAAGCAGGAAAGACCATCTGATGGAAAAAAAGACAATCTCTTCAATAAATGGTACTGGGAGAACAGGACTGCAACATGCAGAAAAGTGAAACTGGACCACTTTCTTATACCATACACAAAAATAAACTCAAAATTGGTGAAAGACCTAAATGTGAGACAGGAAACCATCAAAACTCTAGAAGAGAAAACAGGAAACAACCTCTTTGACCTCAGCCACAGCAACTCCTTACTCAACACATGTCTAAAGGCAAGGAAAATAAAAGCAAAACTGAACTACTGGGACCTCATTAGGTTAAAAAGCTTCTGCACTGCAAAGGAAACAGTCAACAAAACTAAAAGGCAACGGACAGAATGAGAGAAGATATTTGCAAATGACATATCGGATAAAGGGTTACTATACAAAATCTATAAAGAATTTACCAAATTCAACACCTGGAAAACAAATTATCCAGTAAAGAAATGGGCAGAAGACATGAAAAGACACTTTTCCAAAGAAGACATCTAGATGGCCAACAGACACATGAAATAACATCACTCATCATCAGGTAAATACAAATCAAAATTACATTGAGATACAATCTCACACTGGTCAGAATGACTAAAATTAATAACTCAGGAAACAACAGATGTTGACAACTATGTGGAGAGATGGAACTCTCTTGCACTGTTGGTGGGAATGCAAATTGGTGCAGCCACTCTGGAAAACAGTGTGGAAGGTCCTCAAAAAATTAAAAATAGAATTACCCTACAACCCATCAATGGCACTAGTAGGAATTTATCCAAAGGATACAGTAGTGCTGATGCATAGGGGCACATGTATCCCAATGTTTATAGCAGCAGTTTCGACAAGAGCCAAATTATAGAGTCCAAATTTCCATCAACTAACAAATGGATAAAGAAGATGTTGTTTATATATACAATGGAATACTGCTTAGCAATGAGAAAGAATGAAATCTTGTCATTTGGAACAATGTGAATGGAACTGGAGGGTACTATGCTAAGTGAAATAAATTAGTTAGAGAAAGACATATATCATACATTTTCATTTATATGTGGAACTTGAGAAACTTAGCAGAAGACCATGGGGGGAGGGAAGGGATAAAAATAGTGTCAAACAGAGAGGGAGGCAAACCATAAGAGACTCTGAAATACAGAGAACAAACTGAGCATTGATAAGGAGGCGGAGAGGGGAAAATGGGTGATTGTCATTGAGGAGGGTACTTTTTGGGATAGCACTGGGTGTTGTATGGAAGCAATGAATCATGGGAATCTACCTCCGAAGCCAAGAGCACACTGTGTATACTGTATATTAGCTAACTTGACAATAAAATTATATTAAAAAAATTAATTCACTGATGAGTACATCAGAAATGTCTATTAGTTCAGGATTGAGATGCTGTAGATATAGAACAGAAACAGGGAAAGAGAGGGGGGTGGAGGGAAAAAGAGAGGTAGAAGGGAGAGAGAGAGAATCAAAATTGTCTGTCTGTCCCTGGTCTTCATGTATCAATGTTATTAAGAGAAGTTATATTCTCTAAGTACAATATTCATCCTTAAACAAAACAAAACAAAGCTATCAGTTTTTTTAAATAGTCATAACTCTGATAAATATGTAAATTTAAAGCATACAACAAATACATTCTTCTAATTTTTCCCTTCCTTGAGCAAATAATTAATAAATAAGTTCAATAAAAAATCTTTCTTTTCTACAAAATTACAGAAACTTAGCCCAATCACTCTACAAAGCTTGGCACTTTTTTCTAGCCTTAAAAAGCATCAATTCCAAATAAAACAACTTTATTTTGAATTTATTAATTTAAGAAGGAAGAGAAGAAATGGAGCCAGCACTTTTTAAATAAATTAAGTTTGTTATGAGTCAAATTAACTTGAAAAATTTTTTAAAGTGATACTCAACTTACATGTCATCTCATTGTAAGGAAAAGAGAAAATATACTTTGAAAAAGTATTTAGACACTTAAGTGTTTATTTTTACTTTGGACTTTATCAAGGGTAAGAATATCAGCAGCAACACTGAAATAATTTTCAAAGTTCCAAACCATAGTCTTTAGCATATGATTAAAATGTAGACACTTCATAAGTGGGATCTTAGGGACAAATAAACTATTGGAAGCTTAGAAAGGGGGGTTAATTTCATTTTCTTTGAAATAAAAGTAGTTATATTGATAAAATCTGCACAATAGCTATCAGTTCAGAAGTTTGTTTTTTTTTCAAAATTTTTAATGTTTATTTTATTTTTGAGAGAGAGAGAGAGAGAGAGAGAGAGAGACTGTGAGTGGGGTAGGGGCAGAGACAGGAGGAGACACAGAATCTGAAGCAGGTTCTAGGCTTTGAGCTATCAGCATAGAGCCTGACTGCAGGGCTCAAACTCACAAACCATGAGATCGTGACATGAGCTGAAGTCACACACTCAACTGACTGAGCCCACCAGATGCCCTCAGTTCAGAAGTTTTATAATTGAATGAAAATGACAGAAAATATGGGACATGCAAGGATACATATCAATCATATGGATATAGAAAACTAATATTCATTTAAAGCTTTCAATTTTAGGAGGGACTTTAAAATATAACATCTCCTTTGTTCTCCACAGCAAACTTCTTATTAAGGTCTAACAAAATACATTAGGTAAGATAGTGTTTTCAGTATCCACATTTTACTGCTGTTTATACCAAGAATCAGAGATTAAATAGCTAGTTCAAGGTCATCCAACCAGGTAAGCAGTATACCAGGGTTTAATATGAATTTCTTTCAAAACTCGACTTTTCTATTAAACAAAACTGACTTTATCATACTTGATGATCACAAAATCAGTACACTCATCAGGAGAGAAAATTAAGACTAGTCTGTGTTAGCTATTACTAGTCTTCAGCTCTCTAACACTTTGGGCAAGGCAAATATTTACTCCAACATTATGTAATTTATTCCAAGATATTTATCATGACAAGTAAAACAAAGGAAAACTGAGTGCAAAATAAAAATTTTAAATTGCAAATATTCTGTGCATTAGGTCTTCTGACATATGGTTATAGAAATTTTTTAAACAAATTACATTGGAATGAAAATACCAAAACAAGTTTTCCTTTATCTTTTAAATTTAAATAAAGACTTCTTAAGTTCCTTTTATTTTCTTCTTGTCATCATGAGAAACAGAATATATTTTAAATGAATTCTAAGGACCTTTTCTACCTTTTTATGATAACCAGAAGTAGTGTCCATTTTATCTTCCTATATGACAAAACAACTTAATCATTACTAATTTTGTAAGAAGCTGCCATGTGCCAGAAAATTCTATTATAATTACTCATAACAATTGAAGAGATATTCAGGATGTTATTCATTAGCCAGTTCAATTTTTCTAGATTCTAACAGTTCATTTTAATACAAATGACAGTTTCTTTGCTTGGTCAGCAAAAGATATTTGTACAATCAGTTAGCAATGTAAGTACAAATATGACACTAGGTTAGGCATTCATTTCTACTGACACCATAAGCCTTTCAGATATTTAGCCAACAACCTCTCCACTGGATATAGAAGAATTATAGAGTTAACACAGTTGGAATTTGCTAATGTTTAATAATCCATTAAATTAATCATCATTTGGACCAGAGCTAGCAAGCTAATACTAGTCTGAGCATTAAAGGACTATAATATGATAAAAGGGATCTTAATCTTATAAAAATCAGAAAAAAAATGTTTAAAAATACTTAAAAACATACATCCTCCTTCTTGTCATTTTTTTGGTAATTTAATTTCTCACACAGTCATGACTTCTAAATTGCTACCATAAGTGATTTGTAAACTGATACATGAATAATTGACATGTATGTTATGGCTGACAAATGGTTGAACTGGTTCAAGGTGAAATTCCTTATCTTTCTATTTATGGTTCTGCCACTTGGTTCCAGTCTAATTTAATCATAAATTGTATTCCAGGAAATGGAATTGGGAAGCTAAATAATCATTCAGATGTTCAATTATGGTAGAGAATGATGCTTAAATAGTGTATTGGTCTGATCCTTATTTATTTTTCAATTCAAATTATTAAAGTTATATGTGGGATTTTTCCCTATTTAGATAATAGAGTTTGGGCTTAGTACAATAACAACTATTACCATACTGAAAATAATATACCAAGATCAAAGAGACAGGGATTTTCTCCTTTATCTAATGGTGAAAGGATCATACTGAAGCTGCTTTACGCTGAAGTTCTATTATTGGTGAAAAGTGTTTGATATTTTTAGTATCTTGAGGAAATTACAAAAATACACCATAATCCTGCATTTTAAAAATTTAACATTTACTCAACTACTAATTTATAAAGAAATATACTGACCTATAAAACAATGAAGGTACTATACGTATCCCTTGATTTTAAATCTAGCAGAAAATGTAATAGAAGGTCAGTGACAAAGGGTTCCAGAAATTCAAACATTAAAGGATGACTTCCAATGAGGGGTGTAGTAGATAGTCAAATGGCCACAATTATTTCTTTACCTCTTTCCATGTCCCCAATGTGATTTTGCAGCTTCTCCCAGTAGTAGGTAAAGTTTCTTTTCCAGCTCCTCGAGTATGTACTAGTTTAGTGATTACTTTGGTCAATGCGATGTGACGGAAGTGATGTGCCAGCTTGAGCCCAGGCCTTGCATGGTTCCTCCTTCTCTGCAAGAACTTGGTGATACAACCATGTAAGCAAAACTAGACTAGCCTTCTGAAAAATAAGATAACATGGGAGAGAATCAAAGCAGCCAATACCAGACTGACTCCCAGAGCAGAGCCATTCAGCTGTCAGTGGATATACGAGAGAGCTCAGCTAAGCATGACCAAAAGAGCCACACAGCTGGACATAGATTCACAGTAATTATAAACGGTTACTGTTTCAAACCACTAGATATGAGGTGGGTTGTTAGGGAACAGTAAGAAAATATAGAAGATTAGCAAAATCTTTTTAAAGGTGTCAAAATTAAAGTTAGAAATTAAAAGTCTGGTGCACAGAGATGAGGAAGATGTGCTAGAAGGAGGACTTCATTTTTCAATTATACTGTGGAGCAAATATCCTAAAAAAATAAGACTTCATTTTTTAAAAATTTTCTGTTGATATTTTTCATAGAATCTTTAAAAAAAGTTTTATATTTCCTTTGGAAAGATA
This sequence comes from Lynx rufus, assembly GCF_022079265.1. Taxonomy (NCBI): domain Eukaryota; kingdom Metazoa; phylum Chordata; class Mammalia; order Carnivora; family Felidae; genus Lynx; species Lynx rufus. The sequence continues at coordinate 148,372,716 of NW_025814823.1, forward strand.
ATATAGAAAGTTTCCACATACTCTGTGTCTAACTTCCCCCTTAAAAAAATCTTGTTAGTATATTTATTATAATTAATAGATGATAATAGTCCATACTTTATTCAAATTTCATTAGCTTAGCCTAACAACTTTTGCAGTTTCTCTATCATGCCTAGGATATCATGTTACATTCAGTCATCTGGTCTTAGGTTTCTCTTTGTTGGGACATATGGCAGACTTCCTCGTCTCAGATGACTTGATTGTCTTGAGGTCATGTATTTTGTAGAGGGCCTACCAACCTGAATTTTTCTGGTGTGTTATTTTGTTGTTGTTGTTGTTGTTGTTGCTGCTGCTGCTGCTGTATCATGGCTTACTGGGTTTATAGGTTTGGAGGGGAATACTACAGAGGTAAAGTGCCATTTTTATCATATCATATGCGGTGTATGATAATGATACCAGGGTATCAACATAATTTTTCATTGTTGGTGTTGACTTTGATCACCTGGATTAGGTGGTGTTTTCAGAGTTTTCTACAGTAAAGTAACTCTTCTCTTTTATCTGTACTTATTAGAAGACAGTCACTATGGGGGCACCTGGGTGGCTCAGTCGGTTGAGCGTCTGACTGTAGCTCAGGTCACGATCTTGCAGTCCGTGAGTTTGAGCCCCGCCTCAGGCTCTGGGCTGATGGCCCAGAGCCTGGAGCCTGCTTCCGATTCTGTGTCTCCCTCTCTCTCTGCCCCTCCCCCATTCATGCTCTGTCTCTCTCTGTCTCAAAAATAAATAAATGTTAAAAAAAATTTTTTTTAAAAAGAAGACAGTCACTATGCCCAGCGAACACTGAAGGAGTGGGGAATTAGGCTTCCCATACTTTAAAGCACAGTATCTACATAAATTATCTGGACTTTTTTGCATGGGAAATTTGCCACTTCTCCAATTCTTTTTTATTTATTCAGTCATTTGTTTATATTACCATGGACTCATAAATATCATTTTATACTGTGGGTTATAACCCAATACTACATTATTTATTTTGTTGCTCACATTTTTCTCACTTTGGCCATTAGAGAATATGTCTTTTGGCTATTTTACTTTGCCATATCCTCTTTAATGTAGGTTTTCTGTTTGTTTGGTTTTGGGTTGTAGGGGAAGTTCTCTACTTTCTGGCACAGCAAGACGTTCCAGGCTCATCTTGAATATTTTCTGCCTCAGGTATTAGAATCAGACATTTCTCCAAGGAGCCTTAGCTTCTTTTATTAGATAATGGCATTAAAACCTAAGATCTGGGAATGCCTGAGTGGCTCAGTTGGTTAAGCATTCAACTCTTGATTTTGGCTCAGGTCATGATCTCACGGTTTGTGAGCCGGCCTTGGGCTCTGTGCTGACAGCAACAGTGCAGAGCCTGCTTGGGATTCTGAGTTTCTCTTTCTCTCTCTGTCCCTCACCCTCACCCCCAACTCACTCTCTCTTTCAAAATAAATAAATAAACATAAAAAAAAAGCCCTAAGATCTAGGTTCAAGATATGCTTGTTGCTACTTGGATGTCCTTGCTTCTAAACCCTTTCAGCTAGCAAAGTAATGACATACATGTGTGCGTATTAATGCTCTATATAAACGTATCTATAAACAGCTCTATGTGTAACCATCTGTATCTACAATAAGCTAAACATGAGTTCATACCAATGCCATCAAGTCTATTGCAGTACCACATAGATCATTCTAGATCCCTTTCCTTGTTTACATGTCAACTTTAACTCCAACAGAAACCTGTTTCCAACCAATATCCATTTTTTAATTGTTCAATTTCAGTATACACGTATAGCACGTACAACAAGAAACAGACTTGCTAACCTATATTCCCATAGGAAACGCGTTTTATCAACTAGAGTACAATCATTATGCACATAACAGCAAGGACCTTATTTACAGCAAATCTCTAAACATGATTATGGAAGTATCTTACTTTTAATATTATCTTACCTTTTATTATGTATACTTGGGGAAGTTTTTTTTTAACATTGGGCCACAAAAATTTTATGCTGTTACCAAAAACCTAATATTCCAAAATAAAATTTCAATAAGAAATACAATTTACTTTAAAAAGCTTTTGATTTTTAAATATGCAAACATATTTGATTGTTTTCCCTATTCACTGGGAAATTGTAGGCACTATTATTCTCTGCTGCCTCCCAATCCTCTGTAACAGGTACTAATATGAGTTAACACTCTTGGTCCATTTGAACATCCTGGAAAAAATAAGCCTTGTTTTATACAACTCATAGTCTTCTAATTTTCATTGTCACAGTCTGCTGTCATTCAGAGCAGTTCTTTTAATTAGCCCCATGTTTTTAAATAACATGCAAAAATCAATGACCCAAATTTAGAAAGCTATGTCTGTTGCTCTCCCACAAAATCTCCCACAAAATCTTCAGGAAGATATCCAACAGTTTAGTTGACAGTAAAGTTAACTAAGATCCACCCCTATCTAAAAACTTCCCTCCACCTCCACTGCTAGAACTTTTGCACAAGCAGTGAACACCCCTTACATGAACAAACTGAGACACTGATCTAAAATGATCTAAAATGGCCTCTTATCTCAAATGATAGTTGCAATTCCCTCCTGGACATTACAAACTATGCACACACAGCAGAGTAGATATCTTAACACATAATTGAGATCACACTTCTACCATATTTGAACTCCTTCATTTGCTTCTCACTGAATTTGGAATCAAATCCAGACTTTTAACCATCACTTAAAAGGTCCTACGTGAGTTCGCTCCAGCTATTCCCTACATCGCACTGACATTTCAAGAAATATGACTTCATTGTGCTTTTCGAAAATGCCCAGCCCAAACCCTAACTCTTCAGAGTGAATTGCAAACAGCGTCGAAAACTCTCTTCCCAGGTCCTTTCCATCCAATTATCCTGCTTATTTACAACATATTCAAATTATGCTTTTAAACAATCTTGTGTACTAAACAGTACATTCTAATTTGTTCTCTGTCACCTCGTACTGGGACATGGCCCCCACGAGAAGTTCTGGTTGTCACTGTGAGTGTAATATCTAGAGCGAGGACTACTATACACGGTCACAGATCACAGATTAGCTATTGAAGAGCTATTACTGAATGAATGAATGAATGAATGAATGAAATACACTAACTCTGTCCTAAAACCTTGGATATGGAGCTTGGATATCAAAAATGTGCTCATTATTTTTGTGCCTGTTTTCAAACTTAGAAAAGTTTTTTGTGAACTTAATTTTTGTTACAGCTTAAATTAATAAAGGATGACTTACGTTGAACAGAGAGGTAAAACTTTACCTACCATATAACTTTCTTTCTTTCTTTCTTCTTTCTTTCTTTCTTTCTTCTTTCTTTCTTTCTTTCTTTCTTTTCTTTCTAAGTGCACTGGAAATTGACAGGTGAGGTCATACTATCTGGGAAATAATTCAGCAACTTTACTAAAATCATGAAGGCCTTTACTTTAAATGGGGAAAGAAAGTATTGCTTTTATTTTTTTTTTATTAAAAAAATTTTTTTTAAACGCTTATTTATTTTTGAGACAGAGAGAGACAGAGCATGAACGGGGGAGGGGCCGAGAGAGAGGGAGACACAGAATCGGAAGCAGGCTCCAGGCTCTGAGCCATCAGCCCAGAGCCCTACACGGGGCTGGAACTCACGGACTGAGAGATCGTGACCTGAGCTGAAGTCGGATGCCCAACCGACTGAGCCACCCAGGCGCCCCCTGAAAGTATTGCTTTTAAAATAAATTCATCTACAATAGAGGAGGTTATTTACCTAATGACACTAAACCTTAACAAATCTGATACATACAAAAGCTACTCTTATTTGAATGTATGGAATGAAGCTTAATTTTTTTTTTAAATTTGGCTTCATTTCATTACAGTTTGCAGACCAACTCTAAAAAAATTTACATTTGTGTAGTTGGTTTTATGTGTTTTGTCCTTGCTATATTTAAATATTCTAGGAAAATATTTCCTAGAATTTTTATTTTTGAATTGATGACTTTCCTTGTTCATTGGTTTGTGTGGTTTTGTTTTCTTTTTTCTTTTCTTTTCATCTCTTTTCTTTTTTCTTTAAATATAGACAGGCTGAGATATTTAAACTCAGTAAAATCCACTTTTTTTAAAGTGTACAAATCAGTGAGTTTAAACAAATACATGCAGTGACATAACCACATCTGCAATCAAGATGCAGAATATTTCTGAAACCTCAAAAAGTTTTTTCATGTTTTTCATAGGTAATTTTCTCTCCCCAAACCCAGGCCCTGGGAAACAGTGATAGGATGTCTTTTTCCTATGGTTTTGTCATATAGAAACTTAATTAAATGGCATTATAGTTTTCTTTAAATGTTTATTTTTGAGAGAGAGAGAGAGACAGAGAGTGAGCAAGGGAGGGGCAGAGAGAGAGGGAGACACAGAATCTGAAGCAGCCTCCAGTCTCCGAGCTGTCAGCACAGATCCTAACTAGGGGCTCAAACCCATGAACCACAAGATCATAACCTGAGCAGAAGTGGACGCTTAACTGACTATGCCACCCAGTCACCCCACCCCCCTTTTAAAATCATATTACAGTTTTACCCTTTTCTACATGTTTTGTTCAAATTTCCTGCCATTTTTGAGATTCTTTCACATGGTTACATTTTGCAGTAGTATGATCTTTCTATTGTTGAGTAGTAACTCAATGGATCGATGTACCCCAGTGAGTCACCAATGGATATTTGCATTCTGCATTTTTGGTAATTATGAATAAATCTGCTGTGTATATCAATACAGATGTGCTTTTGTGGACTTTTGTTTTCATTTACTTAGGAGTATGGTTGTTACTATATTATTGGTGTAACTTTATAAAAACTGGGTCCTGGAAAGTTTTATAATGGGAAGAGCTATATAAAACTTTTCTTACATGCGTCCTTCAACATCATCGACAGCCAACATATTTAGCATTCCTTTTTTTCTTTTAAACTTGAGGTGAGAGCTGGCCACCAGTGAATAGACAGATGCCTGGAAACATATTTAAGTTATTTGATATAAATCATTTCCTTAGTTCATTAATTGTACCTCTAAAGGCAATGTTCACATGCTTAGTATAGTCAGGAAATGATCTATTCAAAATAAATATAACTGGGTATAGAAAACAAAAATTTAATTCATCTGGTGATTTAATTTGTTCTTTCAAATAAACAGGTAAGTTTACACATACATTTACTTAATCCTTATTTTAGAGTTCAAGTCTATAACATTTTTTTTTTCTAAGAAGAGATGGTAGAATGCTTTCCCTCCTGGGATAGCAATATTTCAACAGGAACGAATTTTACTTCTTGCATCAGTAACTATGCCAGGGAAATCAAACTAAATAGGAAATTATCTACAACACTAGAATTTCCTTGTCATACCATTTCTTGCATAAAGAAATAACTCTGGGGAATATAATATATATGAATATTGTGTGATTAATTTATATATAATAAGAGAATCTATATTACCGTAAAATCAAAGAGAAAAAGCTAAATTTTAACACAAAAATATTATGAGATTAAAAGAGCAACTCTAGTACAATTATTCTTCAAAATTTTCACCCTAACGTACTAGAATGATTTTCCCATAGTATTAGAATAATATTATTCTGAATAATTACATGTAAGTCATTCAATTACAAATCCAGGATAAAATGTCAATTTTTGGTAATTCTATGAGCTATTCCACTCTACTTTCTAGCCTAACGCTACATCACTACATGCATATATCTTACAGTCTAGGCATTGTTTGGTTTATGATTTCTGAACAAGCCATTCTATTTTTCTGCTTTATCAGTATGGAATGACCTTAGTTATATTCCCACTTTAAATCCATGCAAATCCGCCTAAGAAAAACTTGAATGTCAGCCGCATTTTCTGCTTTCTCTTTCCAATACCTTACTTTTTTCCATTCCAACCCAGAACCTGTGGCTTATAATTTCAGGATGTATTTCACTGACATCGGGTAAAATTAGGTGTTTAAACACAATCCTTTATCTCTCCAACTGGAGTATAATACAGTTGAAGGCCACTTTTTGAAGGGATGAATGCTCTGCAAAGGGATCTACTAAAGAGTGAACACAGAAGTAACTATCTTTTAATTTAATAAGTGCATGCATTGAGGAGTTACCCTGGTAAACACAGATAATTTAATGCTATTTCGACTTTATTTATTTTTAATTTGTTTTTAATTTTTTAATGTTTATTTTTGAGAGAGAGAGGGAGAGAGAGCGCGCATGAGGGAGCATGGGTAGGGCAGGGGCAGAGAGAGAGGGAGACACAGAATCTGAAACAAGCCCGAACTCACGAACTGCGAGATGCTGACCTGAGCCAAAGTTAGACACTTAACTGACTGAGCCACCCAGGTGCCCCAACATAGATCTGTCGTTAAGATGCACACACGATGTATCGTAGAAAACACACAATTTACACTAGAACATAATACACTTAATAGGGAAATGCACCATGTTGAATAGTTTAAAACTTCTCAGAATAGATGGCTGAGTTGGATCATGCAAAGGAGTAAAAATATGGCAGATGAATGAGGAAGAGAATGCTAATTTTTGTCTAATTATACAAACCTGAGTCATTTTTCACTGGTATGATAATTAGTTGAATAGGGAAGGTGGCAGGGGCAGAGCAAGCTAGTTATTTTAAAATGTAGATATGATTCAGGGGTGCCTGGGTGGCTCAGTTCGTCGAGCGTCTGACTTCGGCTCAGGTCATGATCTCACAGTTTGTGAGTTCAAGCCCCGCATCCGGCTCTGTGCTGACAGCTCGGAGCCTGGAGCATGCTTCGCATTCTGTGTCTCCCTCTCTCTCTGCCCCAAACCCACTCGCATTCTGTCTCTATCTCAAAAATAAATGAAAACATTAAATAAAAAATATTAAAATGTAGATATGATTCAGTGGTATAAATCTTTCCTGAACAAGCCTGTTCTACATCACCTCGTGCCTTCTTGTGGCTATAAAATAAATTAATTAAGTTTTATTACCAAAGATGGACATGCAAATTAAGATTACTAAAGTATAACCTTTATACACACCATATATGCATCAATTAAAAAGTCTAATGTTACTATAGGCAAAAAATTAGAAATAGATAATTCTTACTCATTGAAAACGAGAGCATAAACTGGTACAAATTCTTTAAAAAATAATTTGGAATTATGTTAGGTGAACATTTATAAACTTCTTACACAGTCATTTTGCTGTTCAGTATATGGCTTAGAATAATTGTTCTATGTTTACCAAGGTGCATGTGCAAAACGTATTTGCCTGTGCATTTCATATTAGCAACAAAAAAAACACCAACAAGACAAATTTTCATTGACTCGAAATGGATAAGTGAATAATTGTGTTTATACACAATGAAATATTTAAGGCAGTGAAAATGAATGCATAATCTTCTATAATAACAACATGGATGAGTTGTGGAAACTCAACGTTGAACGAAAGGAATAATAACAGAACATTATATACAGTATGATAACATGATATCACATTTTTCAACCTCAAAGCAAAGAAACACTACATGATATATTCTTTAGAAATACCAGATATATGGAACTTTTTCTAACCCAACTGAGTAATGGAAGCAAAATTACAGGTATTGGTTTATCTCCTTAGGAAGGCACATAAGGTATCAGAAATGAGGTCTCACTTCAAGAACACCAAAAGTGTTCTGTTTTGTTATTGTTGCTGTTATTCTGCTTCATATCTCATATGCCTTTTCATAATTTATTTTAAATATTTTAAATACTGCAAAAATTTTAGAAGAGAGTATCTAAAAAGGTAGCCTCTTAATAGACATTTACCATTTCTGTGAATCAAATATCAAAAATAAAAATCAAGCGGTGCCTGGGTGGTTGAGTCGCTTAAGCATCTGACTCTTGATCTTGGCTCAGGTCATGATCTCATGGTTCTTGAGATGGAACTGCATATCTGGCTCTTTTCTGACAGCACACTAAACCTGCTTGGGATTCTCTTTCTCCCTCTCTCTCTGTCCCTCCTCTGCTTGTGCACACATACTCTCTCTCTCTCTCTCTCTCAAAATAAATAACTAAACTTTAAAACAAAATCCAAATGCATTGTTCAATAGAAAATTGAAATATAAAGTAAATAAAACTTAATATTTATTTTTGCATATGTGCTTGGAATGGAGCTATGCCTTCAATTGTTTGTATTCTTACTTCAATTAAGTTATTAACTTCTAACACAATCCAAAATAACAAATGTAAATACTACAGGAATGCCTGGGTGGCTCAGTCAGTTAAGTGACTCTGGATTTCGGCTCAGGTTATGATCTCATGGTTTGTGAGTTCAAACCCCACCTCAGGCTCTGGGCTGACAGGGCGGAGCCTGCTTGGGACTCTCTCCCTGCCTCTCTCTCTCTGTATCTTCCCCGCTTGAACGCACATGTGCTCTCCCTGTCTCTGTCTCTCTCTCAAAAATAAACTTAAAAAACTTAAAGAATAATAAATACAACAAAAATTATAACACAGCAAAAGATATTATTTGTATGTAGTAAAAATAAACACAGCGATGACAAAATGACACATACTAAGTAATGTCTACTTGTGCAACTACAGTGGTAGATCTGAAATATTTCTTCAGTTTTGCGTTTGGCCTATTAATCATATTAAGGATGAAAAGACATGCAATAATGTAAATATACAGCAATTTCACAATAGATTTAGAGGCATAAATGGATTGTGTTATAAAGAGAAGTGGATATTTTAAACAAACTTTTTTGAGGAACAGCTAATATACTGATCTAAAAGATAAATAGTTCTCAATATGCCTTGATTAATAAGTAAATGTCATAAATTTTTATTAAATATATTACCAAACATAGGACCACAAAGTGCTTCTCAAATATAATTATCAAATACGATAATTTTTAAGGTGAAAATACTTCTCAGATAAATCTTTAATATTAAAAGCCCTAATCACAAGAAAAAATATTTGAGAAGAAAATACCACAGAAAGAAAAATTTTGTTACACCACAATACATAAAATTAAAATTGATCTTTAAAATTCAAAGCTTGTAAATATGCTTCAAGATTGTTAAAATATAAACAAATGCCAGTCTGTAGAAGGACAAAGGATCCTGTAAAATCCATAATAAGGGAAAGGTAGGGACAGAGCGATGGGCGAGTGAGGGTGAGGGGAGAAATAGGATGGCAGAGGGAGGAAGAGAGAGAAGGAGAAAAGCAAGGAAACAAAGTTGAAAATATTTTGCGCTTTTTTTTAATGCTTATTTATTTTTGAGAGAGAGAGAGACAGAGTACAAGCGGGGAAAGGGCAGAGAGAGAAGGAGATACAGAATCCAAAGCAGGCTCCAGGCTCTGAGCTGTCAGCACAGAGCATGATGCAGGGCTTGAACCCATAAAACCATGAGATCATGACCTGAGCCAAAATCGGATGCTTAATCGACTGAGCCAGCCAGGCGCCCTGAAAATATTTTGCTTTGACATCTGGTTACTCAAGATGTAATTTGCATTAAAACAAAAAGTTCATTAAAGTAATACTACAACTTCTGGCATTTGGATGAAACATTTCCATATCAAATTATCAAAGATGTAAGGATGAACTCATGGAGAAGCAAATAAAATACATATTCATATGCACAAAGCTGTAATTTTTCCATTGAAGGAAATGAAAGAATCATTCACTAGCTAGCCTATATCTAGCTCAGTGGCTTCAGAAATTTTATAATAATTTTTATGTCCCCATATAATGAGGTGATACACACACACACACACATACACCCCACATACATAATAATCACCAGATTGAAACAGTTTCAGCATGCTCCTTTGGAATCAGCAAGAATGTGGGAGACACCATACATAATTCTATTATATGAAAATAATACATTATTCTGCTGAATTTGAAAATAAAATTATTATATAGAAATGCAGAAATGAATCCCAGATGTGAAGCAATTCAAGGTCACACAGCTAATTAAGGAACCAAATGGAAATTTGAATGAGTCTCACATAACTTTTTTTTTTTTTTTTTAAGGCCTCTTACCACTCTGGTCTATTTTTTTAGAACAATAATTGTCAGTGTGATGCCTCCAGACAAATAGTCTCAGCATCACTTGGCAACTTGATAGAAATGCAAATTTTGAGGTCCCACCCAAAACTCCTGAAATAGAAACTCTGAAAGGGAAGTCTAGGAATCTGTTTTTAACAAGCCCTTCAGGTGATTCTGATGTATACTAATGTACAAGAATGCTTGGCTCAGCTTTTGACAACAGCCAACAATAAATTCTGCACTCACGAATTCATCCAGTCTTAGTGTCTTGTGGAGTACCATGCACCTGTTACTAATCAGGAAAAATTCCACACACTTCCGCCCACTGCCTCTTGGTATCTGACAGTACTTTACTCACAAAGGGAAGAGACAAAGCAGGATCTGCTTCAACAGTGGGCGTGGGTTCCCCATGGCCAGCAGGTCTCTTGGCAGTGGGAGGCCCATACAGGGACTTCAGCCTAAACATATCCCTCTCAGGGCTACAGTGGAAGAAAGCCCCTTCTGTTGCCTCAGGGGACAGATTTAACAGTGGGATGGGCCAGATATCTGACATGTGACACATTGCCTCACAGGATGATAAATCCAGCACAGGCTGTTGGGGCTCTTTCTCTCTTGATAAGCAAGTGTTCCAGGCCCAAGGCTCATTCCTGTGCAGGGAGAGGAAGTTGAGAGACTGCACTTGTGAGACTGCCTTTCCAATGCACCTAACACATATTTGTAGAGGCACATTTTGTGGAAAAGGTATCCTCTTAGAGGGAACAGAACCAATCAAGACATTCCTTCAAATAATAGTCATACATACAAGAGATGAGGAAAGGAGTTCTAACAATAGGATCTAACTCTAATTTTTTGAATTTTTTTTTGTAATTTCGTTTTTTAATTGAAGTTTAGCTGACATATATAATGTTATATTAATTTCAGGTGTGCAAAATAGTGACTCCATACCACAGGTTACACGGTGCTCACCACTTAAGTACAATCGCCACCACAATACAATATTATTGCAATATTATTGACTATATCCCCTATGCTGTATTTTCATCCCATAACATGGTTATTTTGGAACTAATTTTTTATTCATTAATTATCCCTTTATAAATAGTACATTTTGTTTCTCATTCAGATTTATTTTGGCTGTCTTGCTATACACTCCTATAAGGATGAGCATTTTTCCATTTGACCATTTTATATTAAAAATTACATTTGAGCATTTTATATTAAAAATTACACTTTGTTAAAATGGCAAATGAACCTATTTTTTTCTGATTTGAGGACTGCAACTTAAAAAACAATGGTATAGGGGCTTCTGGGTGGCTCAGTTGGTTAAGCCTCTGACTTTGGATCAGGTCATGATCTCACAGTTGGTGGGTTCGAGCCCCATCTCGAAGGTACAGCAACAGGAACATCAGAAACTTTACATGTTAACTTTTTGACAATGTCTAGAAGGCTATACATATATCCTATATGTATGTATAATAGGTAAATATACGATCCTAGGAATACACTCAAAAGAAATCTGTGCATGTATTCACTAAAAGACCTGTAGAAGAATGTTCACAGCACTGTTTTTCTTCCAGTCTCTGAAACAGTATGTTATGGAACCTGGTCTGGATCAGTGGGTGGAAGAACAAAGCAGCACTCTGAGATCTTGGAAGGCAGGAGGTTTATTTTACACCAGGAGGCTCAGAGGAGATCACTCTCCAAAGGTCTAAGTCCAGAGCATAAGCAAAGGGGACAATTTATGGTCTGTTACTTCTGCATTCCGCATTAGTGGTAATTTGGCAAGGGCAGCAAGCAGGGTGGGAAGAAAAACCCGGAAGGGGAGTCTTTGGGCAGGGACTGGAATTCTCCTATCAGTCCTGTCAGCCATCTTCTAACAGATTTTTCCCTACCAAGTAAAAACCCAAATGCCCATTAACAGAATAATGGATAAACAAACTATGGTATATCCACACAATGGGCTACTATACAGCAAAGAGAATAATTGACCTATTACTACATCAAAAAACAAGGGGGAATTGTAAGATTCTAACATTGAGGCAAATAAACCAAACACACAAATGAGTCCATTTAGTATAATTTATTTATGTTTTAAAACAGGCAAAACTTTTCTAAGGTGTTAGAAGTCAGGATAATGCTTATTCTTATTGTAACACAAAGTGGCTAGAAGAGGGTGGTGTGCTGGATACATGGCTGTATTTATCTGGGTGTTGGTTCCTCTAGTATATACACTTTGTGGAATATCACTGAGCTGAACATATGATTTGAACTCTTCTGTTTATTTATTGTACTTCAATGCAATATACAAAAAGCAAAAATAAAATAGGTCTCCTATAGGTCTCCTATATAGTATAAGACATATCAAAAAGTAATTTGACAAATAAATTTTGAAAATAATTACCCAGACCCTTTTGTTTACACATTTACTAGCCAGAATATGTCATTCCATATCTACCTTCAGGATGTGGATTCATCATTTAACTGCAAAAAATAAAAAATAAAACATAAATAAATATATATATTATGTAATATATATATTTATATATGCATATATTATATAAATTATATTAAATAAATATATATTATATATATTAAATTATATATTAAATTTATATATTAAATTATATATTAAATTTATATATTAAATTATATATATAAATATATATAAATTTATATATTAAATTATATATATTAAATATAATTATATTACATTTTATAATATATTTATATTAAATAAATATATATTCAAATATATTAAAAATATATATTATATAAATTATATCAAATAAATAAAACATAAATTATATTAAAAAATAAAACATTTTATAATATATTTATATTAAATAAATATGTATTAAATTATATTAAATAAATATATATTATATAAATTATATTAAATAAATAAAACATAAATTATATTAAAAAATAAAACATAAATAAATATATATTTTATATAATATATATTTATATATATGCATATATTATATAAATTATATTAAATAAATATATAATATATTAAATTTATATATTAAATTATATATTAAATTTATATATTAAATTATATATAAACATATATATATATTTATATATTAAATTATATATATTAAATATAATTATATTACATTTCATAATATATATTAAATAAATATATATTAAGTTATATTAAATAAATATATATTATATAAATTATATTAAATAAATAAATTATATATTTACCTAATATATATTGCTGAAGCTAAGCAAACGTGAACTAAGTTCAAAGTCAGCATGTATTGGAAAGCATGAATCTCCAAATGTAATATGTGCTTTTACTCAAAATAGTTCAGAAATATTACCAGGATGCAGGTATCACTTACAGAGCCATCTATGAAATCCAGAGAGGCAGAATAACATTATTTGAACTTTAATTTTTTTTAAATGTTACTTGTATGTGTAGCTATCCCTATAAATCTTGGATTTTGCTACTTTTCATTATTTTCCAGTGAAAAGAAATAGGGTCATCACAAAGAGATGGACTCTTTGGAGTAACTAAATTCAACAAGATTTCAAGATCAGGTATTTGTAAGGTCACTGTTAAAATAAAGGAGGCAACTTTGATTGACTTGTTTTTAAGAGGCTTTGCTCCCATACACTGCTACCCTATTTCCGAAGCTAAGTGTTGCTGAAATGATTCTCATGAGGTCTAATAAGATAGTACATATTCTCTAAGCTAGGAATTTTAAATGAATTTCTGCTACGCACATGTGTGGACCGCAAGCTCTGAAGAAATTATTTGGTATATTAGGAAGTTTTTCTGGCCTAGTGAATGGTTTAGAGATTGATTGTTTACTGCTGCCTGCTTGTAGAGAGTTTATGGACTGTTTGCTTATTTCAAACGGTATAAACTTTGCCAGCAACAAAGTTTCCTGTAGAATGTGTCCTCAAGGAAAAATGCATCAGCATCTTAACGGTGAAGGCTAAACAAGATTCAGTTTTTTATATTAAACTATAGATTTTGAGACTCTATTGCAGAAGCTATCTACTTTTTTCTTATTTCAGAACAGAAAATGGTTACTGCATATTACATGCCTGTCTAGTAATATAGGAACAGAGAGTTCTCTCATATACACATTCCTATTATTAGCCCCAGTTTTACTTTTGAGTGATACATTCTACATTGATCCTAAAGTTTGATTGGAATAATAATTTTTCCAAATATATTCTTGAATCATTAAATATTTTTTTACCCAAACATTTAATAATGTATATATTGAACACTTCACTTTGGCTTGTCATTATTATAGATGGCAGATATATACAAATATGTGACACAGGCACAAGTCTTTTTTTTTTTTTTTTTTAAATGTAAAAGTATTTTATTTTTTATTTTTATTTTTTTTTATATATAAAGTTTATTGACAAATTGGTTTCCATACAACACCCAGTGCTCATCCCAAAAGGTGCCCTCCTCAATACCCATCACCCACCCGCCCCTCCCTCCCACCCCTCATCAACCCTCAGTTTGTTCTCATTTTTTAACAGTCTCTTATGCTTTGGCTCTCTCCCACTCTAACGTCCTTTTTTTTTTTTTTTTTTTTTTTTTTTCCTTCCCCTCCCCCATGGGTTCCTGTTAAGTTTCTCAGGATCCACATAAGGGTGAAACCATATGGTATCTGTCTTTCTCTGTATGGCTTATTTCACTTAGCATCACACTCTCCAGTTCCATCCACGTTGCTACAAAGGGCCATATTTCATTCTTTCTCATTGCCACGTAGTATTCCATTGTGTATATAAACCACAATTTCTTTATCCATTCATCAGTTGATGGACATTTAGGCTCTTTCCATAATTTGGCTATTGTTGAGAGTGCTGCTATGAACATTGGGGTACAAGTGCCCCTATGCATCAGTACTCCTGTATCCCTTGGGTAAATTCCTAGCAGTGCTATTGCTGGGTCATAGGGTAGGTCTATTTTTAATTTTCTGAGGAACCTCCACACTGCTTTCCAGAGCGGCTGCACCAATTTGCATTCCCACCAACAGCAGGCACAAGTCTTAAATCTGAGAGGAGGGTCTTGATAAGAAGAAAAAAATAAACCACTTGGTTCAAAACAGTATTTATTGGTTTTATAAATTTCCAATTAGTTTTTATATGTACTGCAGATCCCCCCAAGTAGATGTTAATTTTATACTTGCTCTCCACCCACGCCCATTCCCACAGTGACTTCATCCATACCCTCTCTCTCCTGGGTCTTGTCAAACACATTTGTTTATTAAAAGTTTCCAGTCCATTGATAAACAAACTGTTCTTTTGTGTCTAATCAAAAATTCTCAGATTCATATGGCTAGAGACCTAATGCTATGGGACATATTTTAGTATGTATATTTTGGTATGTATTAATCCCACTTTTTTTTACCTATAAGAAAATTAATAAAATAGTGACAAGATTTATTAATCTTCCTACTGCTTTCTTTATACTCTCGCAAGTCCCAGAGTGAAGTCAGTGTTGCTTATAAATTAGGTCAAATTATTTATGTATGACAACACAATGAATGTTAGTATATTTAAATAAATAAATAAATAGTTCCTGGATACTGAAATTATCAATTATCAGATATAGGAATCTAAATTAATTCCAGAGGGACCTGGGTGGCTCAGTCAGTTAAGCATCTGACTCTTGTTCTCAGCTCAGGTCATGATCTCACAGCTCATGACATGGAGCCCCGCATCGGGCTCTGTGCTGACAGTGTGGAGCCTGCTTGGGATTCTCTCTCCTTTTCTCTCTCTGCTCTTCCCCTGTTTGTGTGGGCGTGTGTGCTTTCTCTCTCCTTCTCAAAATAAATAAATAAAAACTTTATAGAAATAAATAAATAAGGGATTCCAGTGCATCCAAATAGAGTTTAAGATTTTTTCTCTGAAGACTAAAAGTAAAAAAAAAAAAAATCCGTATACAGTTTTAATTACATATTATGAATATTGGCATGCTACATTTTCAGTGCATTTAATTTTCCATACTCACAAGAAGAATCATTTGTATATTTGGCCAAAATGATCAACCATGTAAAGCTTTTAAAAAGTTTTGCCAATATCATAAAATGTAAAGGAATAAAATACAAATTAAATTGTTTTCATGATATTCCATGTGAACTCAAGGAAAAGAACTCTTTCACATAATGATTTACCAAATAGAGAAATACTTGGATGTAAAGCTATGAAATTCATTCAACTCAGTAAAGGGACTTCTTAACATAAAACATTCCTGCTAAGCATTCTGTGCATTTTCAATTGATATATTAAAATTTGGAAATTCAAAATGCTCTTAAAAGTTGGATTTTAACATGCATTTTAAAATATCTCATATATTTGATATCTGAAAATAAATTGTTACAAAATAGATCAATCTGTTTCTTATCACTCAGTTAAATTATGTGATGGATTTCAGTAAGTCATCATGCAGTCTGATTATTCTCAGTACTAGTCAGGATGCATAC
Organism: Lynx rufus; assembly: GCF_022079265.1. Lineage (NCBI taxonomy): Eukaryota > Metazoa > Chordata > Mammalia > Carnivora > Felidae > Lynx > Lynx rufus. The sequence continues at coordinate 148,389,249 of NW_025814823.1, forward strand.
ATTTATAGGCCATGAGTTTACATTTTGGGAAGGAATGTGGCTCACAGGATTGTTAGGAAGGGATAGCAGACACTTACATTGCTTGGCTAGTCTGATCTAGCAATCATTGTTCACGGCTAATGAAATTACTTGCATAAACTCTATTACATTATTGTCACTTAAATGTAAAGGGAAATTTTCCACTCCAGTTATAGAATTAAAGATTAAGAAGCATTGGTTTGACTCAAATGAATACTCCATGTCCAGTGGACCACTTATTGCTACTATTATAAATAGGGTATTTTATTTGAAAAATACCTAAAACTCTAAAATTGTTTCATCCAAGAACTGCTTGAGGATTATAGGCCACAAAAGTCTTCAGGTATTCACTGAGCCATTAAACAAACAATGTAGGCATACATACACAAAATGTAGACTGAGATACTCATATCATGAGAGGTACTTTTAAGGTTCACTTGAAAACTAAGATTTTTTTCAAGTATAAAATTATCTTGTGAATAACATTAATAAGCTAAATGTTATTATTATATTAAATACTCTGAGGAAACATGACCCTCCTATTAGAGGTTGGGACAACATAGTCAAAGTGCTTCTAAATGGGAAGGAAAAACAAACTCTTTTCCTTGAACTTGTATTGTCAATCTAGTTGTTCTAAAATAGACCACAAAAATACTGTTAGGCAAACTCAGTCCCTTCACTGTTCTCCTTGGTTTCAAGGAATTGAAAAAGAAGAAAGTGTGGATATATGCTTATAATTACCTTCAAATATTATGTTTTTTATCTGCATAGCCATTTATTGTTAACATATAAGATAATGTTTATAAGTAGAGGTATACTTTTTGGTAACATGTTTGAAATTTGAAAAAATAGTTTCACTTTTCTAGTTTTGCATTCATAATCATTATTCCAAAAGTTGTTTGTTAAATGAGTTTAGTTACCTTTCCGAGCCACATGTAGAGATAATGGAAAATAGGACTTCAAAGGTTTGTCTAGAATTCTTTAACAGAAAATGCACTGTCCCTCATACTTAGGCGACATTCACCTGGCATAAGCAAAGATATAGTTCTCTTGATAATTTGCTAAATCATTTATATTTAAAACTGCTATTATATAACTATATCAATGTGGTATACTGAAACATAGGTTACAAAAATAAATGTTTATAAAATAATAAATGTTCATAAAATATTTTATTCTATTAATATGGATTAATATTCTATTAATATGGAGACAGTAATATGTCTCCCCAAGAGACAGATAAAACAAAATTAGAATTCAAATGAGAGAGATTTCTTCGAGATGAAGACATTGAAGAAGTTATTATGGATGTGAATTCGCATGGGGCCAGAAAAAGGAGTGGCATTTGAACCTGTTCCTTGGTCTTGAGAAAACAGGGCCGAAGAGCAGGAGAAAGAATTAACAGACATTTATGACAGGGGAGGGGAGAACTCTTATAGAGTTACTGAAGTATGGAACATAAAGTAGGAAAACTTATATAGATCTAGATAGAAGAGCTTTTAATGCCTAACCTATGACTTACAACTCTGCTGCCACATCTCTATAAAGTTGTAAAAGGGGAAGATGGAAATGCCAAAGTAAACTTCCATAGATTTCAGCGTTAGAAAACAGATTTGGGAATATTTGGCCTACAGAGGTGAGCCAACTGGTGTGAACTGAAGGTATTTACTGTTGAAGAAAACCTAGAAGAAATTAAGAAAAAGAAAAAAAAAGGAGTCTCGAGTAGATTTGGAGTTTAACAAAAAGACAAGAAACATCTGGAGAAGCAGTTGGAAGAAGAGAAAAGATTTTGAATACCTTAGAAAGAATTGTGTTGCAAACGAAGGAAGCAGAGAAGTCCCCACGAGGCCTATCAACAATATCAAAACATACAGAGAAACACACTACAAACAGACAACAAAATCTAATCTTTGGTTTGATTATAATTGTAGAGTAGTATAGATTCAACAAGAACGTAGATGTAAAGAAACTAAGGAAAACAATAGAGTAGAACAGGAGAATTAGGGTATTAAAATAAGAAGTGTTGAAATGGAGAGAAGAATCTGATAAAAAAGCAAAGGAATGTAAAAGATGGCAACTGAACTGTGATCACGTGTACAATATAAGATATGCAAGATTTCAATGACATAACTGTATAGGAGGTATGAAAGGTCATGAGGCAGTGGCAAGGGAGTAGATTTTTAGAGTATGATATCCAATCAGTTGGATAATTCCTAGTGAAGAGGAAGTTTAAATACATTTATTTTCATGAACAGCAAATAAGAGATGAAGCACTAGAACAGAGAAAACAGAAAATGTTGAGACTTGCATTTTGAAACAGTCAACCCTAAGCATGTTAAAACCTCCCCAAATGGTAACAGATACAATATTAATATAAAGTTTTCAATGATGAGCACTAGAATCACTAAGGGAAGATTAGAGAAAGTTCTGGAATTTAAAGGTAACAATAATAATAGTGATGATGTCCATGTATACACCATGTGCAATTCATACACTCCCTGATGTGAAAACAGAACTAATTCTTCTGAACATTTATTTATAGAAACTTTGAGCAAAGAGGAGAATTAAGATTTGCTGGAGCATATTACCATATTCTTTAGTACACTCTCCTTCAAGGTATTTGAAAGGCATTCAGCATTCTGAAAAGTTTTTGCTGAAAATGACAACTTTATGAGAAATCTGTTACCTAATAATAAAAACTATAACAACAGCACTTAATAATGATGACAATAATAATGATAATCATGATGGTGATGTTCATGAATACATAATCCCTGGCATCATAAACCCTTATGAATAGCTTTAACAGTTGGAATTTAAAATCCAAATTTTTGGTTCAAACATCATCAAACACTGAGTCACTGGCAGCCTTAAGGGCTGAAACAGATGAAAATGAAGTGAGGTATTTTTGTTTAATATACAATTCAACTAGCAACATTTACATTCTTGAAAAAAAAACTGGTATTAACAACAAAACAAAAACATACAACCTATCTATGTTGCATTGAAATATTCATTGAAATTTACCTCAGTAAGTATTTGCTATTCTGACCTTAGGTCAGCAAAATTTTTGTCAATATTTCCCTTTCTTTTGGAGTCCATGTTTTGGGGGCGCCTGGGTGGCTCAGTCAGTTAAGTATCCAACTTCAGCTGAGGTCATGCTCTCAAGGTTTGTGAGTTCAAGCCCTGTGTCCAGCTCTGTGCTGACAGCTCAGAGCCTGGAGTCTATTTTGGATGGTGTGTTCCCCTCTATCTCTCTGCCCCTCCCCCACTCGTACTCTGTGTCTCTCTCTCTCTCAAAAATAAATAAACATTAAAAAAAATTAGAATCCAGATTTTGTTGTCTGGTTCATTCTCATCCTCACTATAAGCCCAAAGAAAAAAAAATTGCTCAGCTAAGAGAAAATAAAATTTAAATATCCTGTAAAATGAAAAATTAAAAACAGAAATTGAAGGAAAAATAAAATAAATCTTGTCTGGTTTTCCAAATGAAAAAGAAAAAGAAAACATATATTTAAAATTGGAATCACTCCCTACTGAATTCTGAAATTTATTATGGAAAACTATGTGTATGCAAGTACATGCACAGACAGATATAAGCATATGAAACCTTGCACTTACTAGCTGTCTTACAACCCTTACATCCCTGCATGCTATGTGGGCAAACCCCGAAGAGCCTGCTGAAGAACGAGAGAAAACTTGGAACATGGACAGCCATACTTAATGAACCGATTTAGACCTGTCAGCGCTCAGCAGACTCGGTAGCTGACTACAGATGCATAGTTGAGCCTGGCCAAGATCAGCTGAACCACCATTTTAGAGCAACTCAAATTGTCATGTCACAGAAAGTGAGCTAAATAAATAGATGTTATATTAAGCTACCGGGTTTAGGGGTGGCACAGTTAAAATAACTGAATACAAATGCACTGAAGGAATCAAAGTAGTAAAAAAAAGTCTACACATTTTTTTTTTAATATCTTAAAATTGCCTCTAGCAATATAGGCATTGTTGGGAAAAAGGCTTGCACCAAGGTTATTTGTTGGGGAGAAAATCATTCCACATTTAAATTTTAGTATAATTGCTCCATTTCACTTTACAAGATTAGCTGACAAAAAATGAATATGAATGCAGACCCTAAGGGACTGGAAGAAAGAAATGGAACTATGAAAAACTGGAATCAGTCTATAGGGTAACCATATGACTTGGTTTGTCTGGAGCCAAACATTGGTATTCCCAATATCCTGTCTATCTTAACATTTTTCCCACTTGTTTCTTTCTCAAATGTGTTTCTGACTGGACAAGAGATTATACAGTCAATCTAGTACCTGGCAACAAGGTAGCAAGGTAAAAACTTCCTCTGTACATAGTTTTTTGTAGGCAGGTAGTATTTAAGTAACACTATCCAACAATGAAGAACCATTAGTAACTTCATGCACTTTCCTTACCTCATGTTTAAAATAAATATTCTGTAAATATAATTCCTTTGTAATAATTCATTTTAAAAGGTCTTAAAGCAGGTGATGAAGTTTAATCTATTTCCTGTCAGATGGTATAGACTCACAATATTAGCTGCTTTTGAATGCTGCCCCATATTTAAATATAAGCAAAGATAACAAAGGTTTTCAGAAATCATTAGCTATATGGAATTAGAAATGAGAAATACGTTAGTAATTGCTTGGTTTGCTGAAACTGTATTTGAAGTGGTACAATTTTAAAACGAAAGATATTTTTGTTTGGAGAATGATTTTCAGAAGAATTACTCCAAATTTCAAGATGAGGAGAGAGCTGATAAGCTACCCTGATCTACAAAGTCCTACTGGGAAACCTGTTTATGGAAGCGACATATTTCTTGATTTTCCACCGCCAAACTGATTTCTGCTACAAGAAAGGAAAATAAAACATGAAAAGGCTATAACCTTGTGATTATTTGCAGAAATAAACAAAAATTTACCACACAAAGTATGTGTCTGTTACCTGCGCAGCTATAGCAAAGCATGAAACTTAGATGAAACCGCTCTTTAAAAGTATTTAATATATAGCGATACATATGTGAGTTATATCTTTAGTCAGTGCTACTAGTTATAAGTAAATAAAAGTGTTTCTGAAATCAGCAAATATGGTACTTTTAAACTAGAAAACTAATTTGCACTTATTATTTTCATTTGATCCACTTAAATTTCTACAGGACGAAAGAAATATTAAACATTGCTACTAACTATAATTTGACTGGCAGCCTCTGGTTTATAGCCACTATTACTCAAACACATTATCATCAATGTCATCTGTTCACATTTTCAAGCTATAAAACTGGGAATGTTCACAAACATGGCAAATTTTCCATTCATTATCCATATAACCCATTACCCAAATCTCCAAGTTCTTTTTTTTATACTTCCTTTGAAATATCTGTTAAGACATACCTTCTGTATTTGTCTTATTTTACTCCATCTTCTATACTGTCAGAGAAGCAAACTTCCTAAAATTTAACCTTGATTATGGCACTCCTAAACTTCATGTTACTGTTTTTCAAACTATATTCAATTCCCTAATCCATCTGCCTTAGAATTACCTGAGGGGGTGTTTTTGTTTTGTTTTATATATTAGTATTCATTATTTAGGTAGGATTTACTCCACACCCTATAGTCTCAAAAGTGACCATGGAAACTGTTCTTTACTAAGTTCCCAAGGTGACATTCCCAAGGTGAGAACTATTTCAACGACGTCAAAGGTTTACTATATCCTTCTTAATAAAAACTGAGTGTAGAATATTAAATAATACCCTCCCCTCATATGTCCAAGTCCTAATCCCAGGAACTTGTGCATGTTACATCATATGAAAAAAAACAAACAAACAAAAAACAAAAAACAAAGACAAAGACAAAAACAAACAAAAACAAACAAACAAAAAACAACCTTTACCAATGTGATTAAATTAAAGTCTTAAAATGGGGAGATTACCTTGAATGACACAACAGTCTTTTTAAGAAGACGGTGGTAGGAGTCAGATTTTGAGAAGGTGATGTGATGACACAAATGGACGTGGAAGTTCACTGCTGTAATTATTGGCTTGGAAGATGGAAGGGAACCAGGAGGCAAAAAACCCAGTTAGTCTCTAGGAGATGAAAGGGTAAGGAAACAGAAGCTGCAGGAGTTTCTCTTCGTGGCTCTTGGGATGAGACTCCTGCTTTCCTACCAAGCCTTTTTTCCTATGTTCCTCTACATACATTCATGTTTCCTTTTATTTTTTAAAAAGTACTTTAATTTCCTTTTACAAAACACCATGCTCTATTCTGCTTTCTTCACTCAAGCTAGTCCTTTCATCCTCAATAGTCTCTCTTTACATCTTTTCCCAGTAGATTTAAAATCCCCCTGTTTTCCAGGATTCACCATAGACATCAGCTAATGTAGAAAATTTCCCTTTCATCCTTCTTGTGAAATGGTTGCCTGGGCCATTTAGGTTTTTCACAATTTTCAGGTTCTTTTTGGTAAAAGTTAGTATCTGGTGTGCTACTGAGAAAGGAAACCTTCACTCCACCTCTGTCAAAAGTATAAAAGCTAGTTAGGAAAAAGTATAAAACCTATTCTTATAAGTTTGGTAAAATACCTTACATACATAAATACTTCATAGGAAGCAGATGTAACAATATTATGGCAGCAGTTTTCAGCTAATCATCATCAGATAATTAGTCATCAAAGTTAAATTTTTAATTATGTCGGGGGACATAAAACTAAATGGGATCATAGGCTAAGAACACCACTAATAAGAGTATTGAGCCTTAAGATTTGCCAACTTATTATACCAAATGTACTTTTATCTTAAATTAATTGCTGGAAAAGTATGGATTAAATTAGCTTATACACAGACTTTTAAAATAAAATTATGTTAATGTAATGACTGTCTTCATTAGTGTTCTACAATTTTTGTTGATATGGTTCATAATTCAGTATAAAATGAATACTGCATATTCTAGCAAATCATATTTATTATACAGAATATGATTATACAAATTAGTTAGAATGCTATTTTCTAATATTAATTAAAATATTGTTTCAAGATCACTGATAACAATTTTAAGCTCTTATGAAAGTAACTGAGAGTATTTGCATATATAAAACACAAGGATTCCTGAATTAACCTAAATAAGGATAAGAGTGTATCAAGAAGAAAAGACAGGGGCACCTGGGTGGCTCAGTCGGTTAAGTGCCGACTTTGGCTCAGGTCATGATCTCATGGTTTGTGGGTTCGAGCCCCACTTTGGGCCCTGTGCTGACAGCTCTGAGCCTCAAGCCTACTTGGGATTCTGTGTGTGTGTCTCTCTCTCTGCCCCTCCCCTTCTTGCACTCTGTCTCTGTCTCTCTCAAAACTAAATAAACATTAAAAAAAAAAGAAGAGGAAAAGACAGGTTATGTTGCTTTTATTTGTTATTTGATGGAGAGTTGTTATTTGTGTGTGCTTATACACACTTGTGCATATATGAACTCTCTGTAGATTGATAGTAACTAAAACCTAGAACATCTTACGGTATCGGCAGCCTCATAGTCAAAGTAAATGATTATCCTGGTGGTGAAAAAATTAGCTGTTGAACACTCTGTATCAACAACTATGTCAAGTATTCAAATGCCGTTTCTACAATAATTTCTCAAAATAATTCTGTGCAGTAGGTTGCCCAAGATCACATACAGAAGGGATGTAACAATATGCAGTCCAATTTTAGGATCTATAACATTTGCCATTACATGTCCATTGGCTGCTAGTGTCCAAGTCAACTTCTGTCACATCCTTATCATTCAACTGGAATGAAGGGATGTCCTCTGGTAAGAACTTCTGATATTAGCACACTGCACAAATCTTCAAGCAAATGCAGCCAGAGTTATCCAAACTGGATCTGTCAGACATTCCAAGGATATACAAATGGTTTGCCATATATTTCTCTATGAAAATTGTTAGTTTCTAATTAACAGTTTCCCAAATGATACAAGACAATGCACATGTGTTTGAGTTGGCCATGACAGAGTAATAAAGAATCAAATTTAAGCAGCGATTGCACTCAAATTGTCCTCACTGGTAAACCCATTAAGCCAAAGAAAATTTTGACTGTAAACACCGTATTCTGAATGCTCTATCAATAAGAATACCATACTTCAACCATTAACTAAACAACATATGAGCTTACACAGTGTTCAGGATAAATAATTTTCATTAACTCTAAAAAGTAAATTTCATATCAATAGACCTCCTGTTCTCCAGCTTCAGGGCACATCATTATAAGTAAAAGGCTGTGGCATAGTGAGCTCCAGAAGATGGCAGATCAGGAAAACCCAGAGATCACCCCATCCAAAGTTCACAACCAGATATCACCCACATCTAAGCCAATGAACAGGAAAGTGATCCAAAAATTGACAGAACAAACTCCACAACAAAACATAGAGAAGAAGTTGCATCTAAAAGGTTAGGAAGGTCAAAAAGCCTAAGGGAAGCTGCCCACAGGAGGGAGGGAACTGTGCATGAAGAGAGGGCAGAGAAATAGGCTCAAATCAGGGAACTCACACAGGGAAGATTAATAAATCCCCATAACATTTCGCATTGTAAACCAGAGATGCTGAACTTTGTGAGTTTGTATAATCAATAGGACTTGGAGCCTAGAGCTTTAAAAGTCAGCTGACTGGGCAAGCCTGGAAGGCTAGTGCTAGCTGGGTCGTTGCCTTAAAGAGACAGCAGCCTATGCTGAGAGGCAACATAAAAATGGTAGTTGACACAACACAGGGGGAAAACAGCAGACAAATCTGTTCATACTAATTTCAGAGCATGTTGGGAAACTTCTCTGAAAACGGAGGAGCTGGAAGGCACCATTTTTCTTCCCCATCCCAGCATAAACACAGAGCCATTTGCAAGAGGCAGGGCTGCACATATACCTGCTGGCTAACAAGCTTCCTAACCTACTGGTAGTGTGCCACACCCATGAGTCTCCTGAGGAGTCCACCACTCCAGGCCTGCTAGTCTAGGTCCTGAGCTCAGGGCAAATTTTGTTAAAGTCCAGTGGACCCTGCCCAACTACTGGTTGCACAGCTGCCACTGCAGTTGGCCTCACATCCCCAGCCACTGTCATGCTCCCAGCCCAACCACCAGGTGCATACCTGCCACCAAGTGCTATGCCCAGTTGCCGTGCTGCATTCAGCCATGTGCCCCCCAGTTACAGCGCCTTCTGTCACACCCAGTGTCATACACCCAGTGTCATGTTCCAGCCGCTATAGCACTTTGGGGGATCCAGCACAGGAATAGTGGTCCAGCCCAAATTTTCCTAACACCTTAACCCTGCTCACAGTTTCCCCAGTGGGCGTGCTCCCTCACAGCTAGCCTGCCTGGTCTCACTAACACCACAAAGAGCAAGCATAGCCCACCACAAAGAGCAAGCATAGGCAGAGAGTCAGTGCAGACAACTGCACAGAAAGGAAAAGTGATGCAGATACAACAGCAGGGTGTAAGCAACACACAGAGGATGCTCTCCTAAAGTACCAGGTTCTGGTGAATAGGGGCCACTGCACTGCAGGGCACTACAGGACTTCTGCATAAAGTCACTGCTTCCAAGAGAAGAAGACATAGCTGACTATTTTAACAATGGAAAAAAAAACAACAAAAAGAAACAGACAAAATGAAGAGACAGAAATTTATCCCAAATGAAAGTACAGGAGAGGGCCACAGCTAGAGATCTAAGCAAAACAGATATAAATAGCATCCCTGATACAGAATTTAAATTAATGATTATAAGGATACTCACTGGACTTGAGAGAAGAGTGGAAGACATGAGTGAGACCCTTAATGCAGAGGTAAGAAATAACATAGCAGAGATAAAGTGTTCAACAAACAAAATGAGAAACATGCTTGATGAAATGAACAGCAGGATGGAAGAAGCAGAGAATAAATAAGTGACCTAGAAAAAAGAGTAATGGAAAGTAATAAAGCCTAACAAAAGAGAGAAAATATAATTATGCAAAACAAGAATAGACTTTGGGAACTCATTGACTCCATCAAACGTAATAACATTTGTATTATATAAGTCCCAGAAGAAGAGAGAGAAAAGGAAGCAGAAAATTTATTTGAAGTAATAATAGCTGAAAGCTTCCCTAATCTAGGGAAGGAAACAGATATCCAGATCCAGGAGGCACAGAGAATTCCCATCAAAATCAACAAAAGCATGGCCACATCAAGTTATATTGTAATTAAAATGGCAAAATACAGTGATAAAAAATGTTAAAAGTAGCAGGACCAAAGAAGACAGTGACTTACAAGGGAAAACTCATAAGGCTAGCAGATATTCCATAAGAAACTTTGCAAGCCAGAAGGCAGTGGCATGATATTTTCAAAGTGCTGAATTGGAAAAATCTGTAGCCAAGAATACTCTGTCCACCAAAGCTATGACTCAAAATAGAAAGAGAGATAAAGAGTTTCCCAGACAAAAACTAAAGGAGTTCATTATCACCAAATCAGTCCTGCAAGAAATATTAAAGGGGACACTTTGAGTGGAAATGAGACACTGAAGTCACATTATAAACGTAGGAAACACAAAAACAGTGAAAATAAATATTTCTGTAAATAATCAGTCAAGGAACTCAAAAAGTAGAAAGATATAAAATGTAAAAACATATACCTAAAATGTGGGGAGGGGTGAAGAAAAGAATGGTTTCAGACTTAAACAACCATCAACAGATACCGCTATATGCAGAAGAGGTTATATACAAGCTTGATGATAAACATATATTTAAAAACACTAAAAGATTTAGTGGCACCTGGCATCTGGGTGGCTCAGTCAGTAAAGCATCTGACTCTTGATTTCAGCTCAGGTCATGATCTCATGGTTCGTGTGTTTGAGTTCCACATCAGGCTCTGCACTGACAGTGTGCAGACTGCTTAGAATTCTCTTTCCCTCTCTCCCTGCCCCTAACCTACTTGTGCTCTCTGTCTCTCAATCCAAATAAGTAAACTTAAAAAAAATATTATAAAAAAAAAGAATAAAGAGAAAAAAATATCCAAATATTTCACTAAAGAAAGCCAGCAAACAAAAGATATGAAAGGATCAGAGAAAAACTTCAGAAAAAAAAATCAAAACAAGTAATACAATGGCAATAAATACATATCTGTCAATAATTACTTTGAATGTAAATGGACTAAGCATTCCAATCAAAAGGCATAGTGAGAGAATGGATTAAAAAAATAAAAATAACAAGACATATCTATATGCTGCCTTCAAAAGACTCATTTTAGACCTAAAGATACCTGTAGATTGAAAGTGAGGGCAAGGAGAAACATCTATCATGCAAACGGACGTCAAAAGAAAGCTAGAGGAGCAACGCTTATACTGTACAAAATAGACTTTAAAACAAAGGCTATAATGAGATAAAGAAGGACACTATATAATAATAAGGGGACAATCCAATGGAAAATATAACAACTGTAGATATTTAGGCACTCAACTTGGAAAACCCAGGTACATAAAACAGTTAATAGCAAAACTAATGGAACTAATTGATAATAATATAATAATACTAGGGGACTTTAACACCCCACTGACATCAATGTGGGTGCTGATCATCTAAGCATAAAATCACCATGAAAACAATGGCTTTGAATGACACACTGGATCATATGGACTTAACTGATATAATCAGATCATTCTATCCTAAGGCAGTAAACACATCGCACAACTGCACAATGAACATTCTCCAGAACAGTTATATATTAGCCCACAAAACAAGTCTCAACAAATTCAAGAATATATAGGGATACCATGCCCCTTTTCTGACTATAACACTATGAAACTAGAAGTCAATCACAAGAAAAACTTTGGAAAGATGACAAATACGTGGAGGTTAAATAACATACTACTGAACAGTGAATGGGTCAGCCAGGAAATAAAAGAAAAAATAAAAAAAAATAAACCCATGGGAAAAAAAGGAAATTAAAACACTGTGGTCGAAAACCTTTAGGATGCAACCAAAGCAGTTCTAAGAAGAAAGGTTATAGCAATACAGGTCTACCTCAACAAACAAGAAAAATCTCAAATAAGCAACCTAACCTTACACCTAAAGGAGCTAGAAAAAGAAGGAAAAAGAAGAACAAACAATCTAAAACCAGAAGGAAGGGAATAATAAAGATTAGAGGAGAAACAAATAACATAGAAACTAAAGGGAAAAAAAAAGAAACACACATACACACACACACACACACACACACACACACACACATCCACACACACCCAAAAACAGCAAAACAAAGCAAAACAAAAAATACAAAAAAACAGATTAATGAACCCAGGGGCTGGTTCCTTGAAAAAATCCATAAAATTGATAAATCTCTAGCCAGAATTATTAAGGAAAAAAAGAGATATAACTCAAAAAATAAAATCATGAAGAAGAGAGAAGGAATAACAATGAACACCACGAAATACAAACAATTATAAGAGAATATTATGAAAAACTATATGCCAACAAATTGGAAAACCCAGAAGAAATGGATAAATTCCTAGAAACATATAAATTACTGAAACTGAAACAGAAAGAAACAGAAAACTTGAACATACTGATAACCAGCTAAGAAAGTGAATCAGTAATCAAAAGGTTCCCAGCAAACAAAAGTCCAGGACCAGACGGCTTTCCAGGGGATACCCACCAAACATTTAAAGAAGAGTTAATACCTACTTTTCTCAAACTATTCCAAGAAAGGAAGGAAAACTTCCAAATTCATTCCATGAAGACAGCATTATCCTGATGCCAAGTCAGATAAAGACCCCACTAAATAAGACAACTACAGGCTAATACCCTTGAGGAATATGGATGCAAAAATCCTCAGTAAAATAGTAGCAAGATTAATTAAACAATACTTTTAAACAATCATTCAGTATAATCAAGAGGGATTTATTCCTGGGTTGAAAATGTGGTTCAATATCTACAGATCAATCAACATGATACATCACATCAGTAAGAGAAAGAATAAAGAACCTTATAATCATTTCAATAGATGCAGAGAAACCATTTGGAAAACACACCATTCATGAAAATAATTCTCGAGAAAGGAGGTTTGGAGGTAATATACCTTTACATAATAAAGGCTATATATGAAAAACCCACAGCTAACATCATGCTTATTGGGGAGAAACTGAGAGCCTTTCCCCTAAGGTCAGGAACAAGACGAGGATGTCCACTCTCACCACGTTTATTCAGCATATTAGTGGAAATCCTACCCAAAGAAATCAGACAACAAAAAGAAATAAAGGCATCCAAATTGGAAGAGAAGTAAAATGTTCACTATTTTTAGATGCCATGATATTTTATGTAGAAAACTCAAAAGATTCTACCAAAAAAAAATGCTAGAAATGATGAATGAATTAACTCGTCACAGGATACAAACTCAACATACAGAAATCTGTTGCATTCCTATATGCCAATAATGAAGTAGCAAAAAGAGAAATCAAAGAATCAATCTCATTGACAATTACACCAAAAATAAGATACCTATGAATAAACCTAAGCAAAGAGGTAAAAAGACCTGTACTCTGAAAACTAGAAAACACTGATGAAAGAAATTGAAGGTGACACAAACACCTTGGAAAGAGGTTCCATGCTCATGAATTAGAAAAACAAATTTTGTTAAAATGACTATACTAACGAAAGCAACCTGCACATTTAATGCAATCCCTATTAAAATACCACTGGCATTTTTCACAAAGCTAGAACAAACATTTCTAAATTTGTATGGAACCACAAAAGACCCTGAATTGCCAAAACAATCTTGAGAAGGAAAAGCAAAGATGGAGGTGTCACAATTCTGGACAAAGTTGTAGTGAACAAAACAGTATGGTACTGGCACAGAAATAGACACACAGATCCACAGAACAAAATAGAAAACATGGAAATGAACCCAAAACTACACGGTCAATTAATCTTCAACAAGGTAGGAAGAATGACCAATGAGAAAAGGATAGTCTCTTCAAGGAATTGTAGTGGGAATACTGGACAACATACAAAAGAAAAACATTTGACCACTTTCTTAACCATAGCCAAAAATAAATTCATAATGAATGAAAGACCTAAATGTGAGACCTGAAGCCATACAAAAATCTTCGAAGAATACACATGCAATAACCTCTTTGACATCAGATGTAAGTTTTTTCTTGATATGTCTCCTGAGGCAAAAGAAACAAAAGCAAAAATAAACTATTGAGACTTTATCAATGTAAAAAGCTTCTGCACAGAGAAAGAACATTCAACAAAACTAAAGGCAACCTTCAGAATGGAGAAGATATTTGCAAATGTCATTTTTGATAAAGGGTTCTTATCCAATATATATAAATAATTTATAAAACTCAACACCAAATAAGCAAATAATCCAATGATAAGATGGTCATAAGTCATGAACAGATATTTTTCCATAGAAGACATACAGATGGCCAAGAGACATTAAAAGGTGTTCATCATCAGTTATCATCATGGGAATGCAAATCAAAACTACAATGAGTTTTGATACCTGTCACACCTGTCAGAATGGCTATAACCAAAAATAAAAGAAACAACAGGTGTTGCTGAGGATGTGGGGAAAAGGGATCCTCTTGAACTGTTGGTGGGAATACAGCCACCAAACTGGTGCAGCCACTCTGGAAAACAGTATGGAAGTTCCTCAAAAAGTTAAGAATAGAATTACCCTACAATCAAGAAATCACACTACTGGGTATTTACCAAAAATACAAAAACAGTAATTCAACGGGATACATGCACTTCATATTTACAGCAGTATTATTTATAATATCCAAGATATGGTAACAACCCAAGTATCCATAAATTGATGGATGGATAAAGAAGAGTTGATACACACACACACACACACACACACACACACACACACACTGGAATATTATTCAGTCATAAAAAAGAATGAAATCTTGCCATTTGCAACAACATGGATGGAACTAAAGAGTATATTGCTAGCAAAATAAGGCAGTGAGAGAAAGACAAATATCATATGATTTTACTCATATGTGGAATTTAAGAAACAAAACAAAAAAGCAAAGGAAGAAAGACACACACACACACACACACACACACACACACAGAGAATTCAAGAAACCAACTCTTAATTATAAAAAAAAAAAAACTGTTACTAGATGGAAGAGAGGTGGGGGGATAGGTTAAATGGGTGATGGGGATCAAGGAGTGCACTTGTCATGATGAGCACCACGTGATGTATGGAATTGTTGAATCACTGTAATATATACCTGAAACTAATCTAACACTGTATGTTAACTAACTGGAATTAATAGAAAGACTGCAGAAAATTCATATCGATAGTTATGTAAATTACTAATTTATAAATGTATTTAAAAATGTACTAATATACATATGTAAAGCATTGCTTCTGAGTATGTGCCAACAATATTTATGACATTAATAATCATAAGCACCTATATTTGTGCTTAGATATATAGCTTTCAGAGCAGTTGCACAAGCCCTTTGTATCTTGTTTCTTTAAGAGAGCATCTTTGTTTTTCCAGATGGCAATGAAAGTTTTATAGGATCATATAGAAATTGCTTACATTTCTGCCTGCATATTCAAGTCATGATAATTCATTTTGCAAAACTCAACACATTCTAAGGAGTCATAGTATGATTGGGAAAATTATCCTAAAGATAAAATCAAAGAAGTTTGGCTTCAGAGAAATTAGGATAAAGCCCTAAAATAAATTTAGTACAATATACTACATTTAAATATCCATATTTGCTCTCTAAAAGATTATTTTTGGAGGGAAAACAACACATGTCTATACAGCACTGCAAAATCAACAACTTCATATATGGTCAATTCTCATTATTTTCAGTAGGTATGATCCATAAAATCTCCATGAACAGTGGATTAGTAAATATTGAACCACCATTCCAATTGCCTCCTTTTCTTACCTACACATTTATATATCATGCATTATGGTGGCATGGACAAATTCTTCCATTCTGTTTCTATTTTTACTTGATTCTGAAAGTATGTTGTAGATTGAGTTCTCCAAACACAGAAACTGAGACAGAATTTGGGGTGTTAATTTAATGTGTTAAACCGTGATGTAGTCCTGACAAAAAGATTGATCAATTCCACGAGGGGTTCTTGTCCTACAATAAGGAAAGTGGCCAGTCATTTACACCTTCACTTTGCTCTGTCACCAGATGCCAGGTATGTAAGGACCTGTGTGGCCGTGAGGAAGTAATTCCTCTGCAGAGGTGGTTGCCAATGGAAGCCACTGCTAGGACTCTCCACTGTCTGCATTTCCCACAGCAGGGCATCAGAGCCTTCCTTTTTTTGGCAATTTGCCTGGCATGTTTCCTTGCCCACAGTAATGGGTGACTTATCTTTCTCCTTTAAATATATAGGGAAGTTAGTGCATACAAGGAAAGATTTCCTTCATTACTACATCTTATTAGAAATACTAGGAATCCCAAGATCTCATTGGAAGGACATGGTATTCAATTCAATTCAATTCAATTCAGTACTTTAACATTTTGAAAGATTAAAGAAGATACTCTTTTGAGCTGTTTTCTATTTTGTCTTTTGTAAAAAGCTAGCAAAGAAAACTGTTCCCATAAACTTGCAAAGTCCTTCATTTTCCAAAGCAATCTGTCCAACTAGAATGTCATCCATCTGTGCAGGCTAGTTGACTCATTTCAGTTTGGGACTTTATTCCTGCAAAACACCTGTACTATAATATGTGCTTAATAATTTCCACCCATTTTCAAGAAAAAATTGCATCTCTAAAATCTTCATGCTGCCATAAAATTGTCAGTTTCCGTTCTTGTTACCATAATGAGATGTTATACAGGTGGATCCATGTTTTAGAACTATTATCCATAGAAATGCACATTGGTCCAACAGGGGAAAAATGTGTTGGCAAAAGGAAACATATCTCATAAAAGCCATGTTTATATACTGTGAGCCAATAATTTTTAAGATTGTACAGTTTGGACACCTGCAAAATATGGATGAAATGTTAGATTTGCATAATGCTACTGTTTGTGTAATGTGACTGTTATGAGGCATGTCCAATTGCCAAATGTTACATGCCTTGGGCTATGTTGCTCATTAGTCATAGAAGTGTATTCAGTTCAGATTATCACATGGAATCAACTTTTGGCATTTTTTTTTATTGTGTTGTCACATCAGTGGTTTACGTTAATGTCCAAAATTTATGATAAAGCTGAATATATATATTTTTAAGAGAATCAAAAAATCTTAATATTCATATGCGATTCATAGAGCTGTTTTCCTGATTTGTACAATTTTCCTGTGCTTTTGAATTTTCCCTTATTTTTACAACCAAATCTTTTCACTTGTTTCACAAACCAAAGCAGCAGAGTTCAAACTATTTTCTCAAGGAAGTTAAAAATTGTAAATGGGTTTAAATTATTGAAAATTAAAATTAAACTATTCTAACTAAACTTACTCTGGACCAACTTCTTTAATTTATAGATGAAGATATTTGAAATCAAGGCTTTATGCTTACCTGAAGTAACTCAGGTCTGTAAGTTCAGAGCTGAGGATAAATCCAGATATTCTTATCTTGATTTCATGATTCTTTCCTCTAAACCATATCTCTACTATTCATTTTTTGAATTTAATAAGAGATTATTTTAATATTTTTGTATTTTTCACCTTTATTGAGATACAATTGGCATATAACATTGTGTAAATTTAAGGTTTACAAAGTATTGATGTGAAACACTTATGTAGTGCAAAATGATGAATGTCATAGCCTTAGCTAACAACTCCATCGTGTCACATAGTTACCATTTCTTTTTTGTGGTAAGAATATTTAAGATCTACTCTCTTAGTAACCTTCAAGTATATAAGACAGTGTTATTAACCATGATCACCATGTTTTACATTAGATCCTCAGAAGTTACTCATCTCATAACTGGAAGTTTCTACTCTTTGACCTACTGCTCCTCCCACCCCAAGAAGTTTATTCTTCACCCCCAAGACTCTGGCAACCACTATTCTACTGTTTCTATGAGTTCGGCTTTTTTTTTTAATTTTTTTTTTTCAACGTTTATTTATTTTTGGGACAGAGAGAGACAGAGCATGAACGGGGGAGGGGCAGAGAGAGAGGGAGACACAGAATCGGAAACAGGCTCCAGGCTCCGAGCCATCAGCCCAGAGCCCGATGCGGGGCTCGAACTCACGGACCGCGAGATCGTGACCTGGCTGAAGTCGGACGCTTAACCGACTGCGCCACCCAGGCGCCCCGAGTTCAGCTTTTTAGATTCCCCATAGAATTGCAGTCATTCAGTATTTGTCTTTCTCTGACTTATTTCACTTACTATAATGCCTCCAAGGTCCAACTGCATTGTCACAAATGTCAAAATTCCCTTCTCTATCACGGCTAAACAATATTCCATTGTATGTATTATACTGCATCTTCTATACCCATTTGTCCACTGACAGTTATGTTGTTTCCAAAGTGTAGCTATTGCAAATAATGTGGCAGTGAACACAGGGTGCAGATATCTCTTTGATATGCTTTTTTCATTTCCTTTGGACATATACCTACAAGGAGGATTGCTGGAACCTATGGTATTTCTATTTTTAATATTTTGAAAATTTCTTATTCTGTTTTCCATAGTGGCTCTAACAATTTATATTCCCAACGGCGCACAAGCATTCCATTTACTCCACATCCTCACCAATGCTTTTTATCTCTTGTCTTTTGATGATAGCCACTCTAACAGCTGTGAGGTGATATCTTATTGTGGTTTTTATTTGCATTTCCTTGATAATTAGTAATTTTGGGTGTCTTTTCATGTACCTGTTAGCCATTTGAATGTCTTCTCTAGAAAATGCCTCATCAGTTCTGCCCATTTTTAAAATAGGATTGTTTGTGGGGCACCTGGATGGTTCAGTTGGTTAAGCATCCAACTCTTGGCTTTGGCTCAGGTCATGATGTCCAGGTTTTGTGACTTCATGCTCCGTGTTGGGCTCTGTACTGGCAGCAGGGAGCCTGCTTGGAATTCCCTCTCTCCCTCTCTCTCTCTGTCCCTCCCCCACCCACGCTGTCTCTGTCTCTCTCAAAATAAATAAATAAACTTAAAAAATAAAATAAAATAGGATTGTTTGTTTTCTTCTTTTGTTTTCTATTGAGCAGTATGCATTTTTTATACATTTTAGATATTGACTCCTTATCAGATACATAATTTGCAAAGCTCTTCTGTTCTGTAGGTTGCCTTTTCATTTTGTCGATGGCTTCCTATGCTGTGCAGAAAAGGTTTGGTGTAGTGCCACTTACTTGCTTTTGGAGTCATATCCAAAAAAATCATTACCAGACCTATATCAAGGAGCTTAACCTCTGTATTTTCTTATAGGATTTTTTTATTCAGGCCTGCTATTTAAGAATTTAATTCATTTTGATTTGATTTTTACATGTGGTGTAAGACAAACTTCTAGTTTCATTCCACTCTCCAGCTTTCCCAGCACTATTTAATCAAAATATACTCCTTTCCCCAATGTATATTCTTGGCTCCTTTGTCATAAATTAATTGACAATATATGCATGGTTTTACTTTTGATTCTCTATTTCTGGGTTATATTGATCTATGTGTCTATTTTTATGCTAGTAGAATATGGTTTTGATTGCTATAGCTTTGAAATATAGTGTGAAATCAGGGATACGTCTGCTGCAAACAAGAAATGAAAACATTAATCCAGTTTGATAAGGAAAGTATCATCCTCTTTTGGTAGATAAATGGAGAGTGATAGTATTTCAGTTTTTAAAATGTGGAAATTAAATCAAATTCTAGGTTTGTTGAGAATTGAATGTGTTTTCAGGAAAGAAAAGTGGTGAAGATAGAAAATCAGGCTGTTTGTATTTCTATTGTCTATATATGACAGTAACAATTTAATAGGATAAGAATTTGCTTGAAGATGGAAGTTTACCATGTCACAAACTTAGCCCCCTATGCATATTCATGAAGAAAGTCAATTTGAGGGTTTCTAAGGTTACAGAGCTAGTTTTGACAAACTGTGAATCTGTTCTTGCTTATCAATCCTAGTCATGTTTATCAACTACTCCCACACTGCTTACTTACAAGAAAATCTTCACTTTCAGGAAGATAAGCAACTTTTGTTCTGTGATGGTCTCAGCCTATGGAGAACCAATATCTTGTTGGGACTGGCCCTTTTGGTTCTTATTATGATTGCAAGAGACCCTCAACAATATCTAGGAAACTTTAAAAGAGACAAGGTTTTTTACTTACAGTCCTAGATATTACATGGCACACCTGAGGCCATACGGCAAAGTCTAGGGGGAGTGTGAGTGAGTGCATGAGTCTTGGGTTCTGCTTTTATCTGGACCCACGGTGGGAGCCTGGGTTTTGCAGGCTCACTGCATTGGTGAATTTAAAACATGAAAGGGGGGATTTGAAGCATAGGAAAAGCAAAAAACAAAACAAAATGAAACAACAACAAAAAGAAAAACAAATGGTCCAAATTATCTCTTACTGAACTCAACCAAGACCTCTAAAAAAAGGAAGTTGAAGGGAACTTGGAGGAGATGTCTCTTTATCTAGTTTTGTGGTTGGCAATGTGTTTATTTGAATTAACTATCTTTAAAGCAGATGGCTAAGCAGTCAAGGCAATGAAAGCTTAAGTCAGGCACTTGTATTACAAAAAAGAAAAGAAAAACAACTTTCAGGCCTTACACTACAATTAGAATAGAGGGAGGAAAGAATTTATATATCCTTGAAAGTCACAGAGGTACTGACAACTGGAGGAGAGAAAATTCACACATGTCAATTTTTATAAACATGGTAGCCCATGACTGCCTTGCTTTCCTCCTAAGTTTTTGTACGTCACTTAGTGTTCACTTGACCACCTCTCTCTTGACTTACTTAATCCCTTATCATCTGACCTCAAACCAAGACCTACCAAATTTCTGTAATTTCTGAAACAGAATCACCATATCTTAACAGTACATAATTGAGCATCCACTTTTTGGCTTCAGGAAGGAGATACAGGATATCATATCAACAGTTATAGACTGTGCAACAACCATATACATTTACTGTGAAAGAGAGAAAGGGACGAATTTTAATGGCCACACTAATTACACACTGGATCTTGTTAACTTACTAGATCCTGTGGTGCCTGAGACTCCACACTGTCAGCAAGCTTACAGATGAGGGAAAAGCTTTGTAAACAGAAATTGATCATCAGCTATTTTAATGAGTAAAAATAGGAGTAAGAGACTTACTTAAATTTCTTGACTAAATAATTAATGGAAGAGAGATCCAAGTACACATATGTTTTACTTGAAAAAAATACAACACAGTAATTATAAAGATAATAGCTAAAATGAGTAAGATTTGCTATACGCCATGTGAGTTGCAGGAAGAAAAACTGAACCTCCATTAGTTAAAATCATTTAGTGTCCAAGTAGCCTACCAGTTGTAATATAGAGTTTTCCCTACCAGAGTAATATTTCTGAAACCCAGTTGTTTGTACAATCTATGTTGCTACTTCTAGCTACATTCCACAGTAACTATCTAGTGCTGTCTGGGGAAAAGGTGGCCTGGAAAGTACAAGAACAAAACGTGAAAGGCTTTTTAAAGAAACCAGAGTAGTGCTCAACTCTTGTATTTCGAGACAATTAACCCTGTTCTAAGTAACATGCCAGTTCTGCTCTTGTCGTAGCCACTTTTTAGATAACCTTATTAATTTCTCATTCTTCCCGGGAAGAGCTGTGAGTAGGTCATATATTGTGATAACCTTCTATTGTAAGGTGACCGGTGTAAAAATGCACATCTTAACTAAGCTGAGACAAAGAAAGAATCATTTTCTTCAGGCTTCCGAGGTTGTAAAATGTGAAATTTGATCAAGTTATACCATGAAAATATGGGAACTAAGACACGTATTTTTTTTTTTTCAGAGAGAGAAGAATGAATCCACTCAGGCCACAAAGAACTCTTCAACACTAGGTAACAACTGCCTTTTGATGCCCAATTGAATCTGTGCTCATGAATTTTGTAAGATGGTCCTGAGCCTTAGTAATGAATTTCTCCTTTCTGCCTAGCTTACCTTAGTGCTGCTTTTGTTATTTGCAACCAAAGACATCTCTTGGAAATAGCTACTTACTTAGCTACATAACCTTGAGTACACTCCTTACCCTCTCTAAAACTAACTCATTCATAAGTGTACCTTCTTGTGTGATTGTAAAAATTGAACCCAATAATTTATGTATATTTCCAAGCATGATACCTGACCAAAAATAAGACTCAGATAATGCTCTTATCACTTACCGAAACAAAACAAAACCACAAATAACATTTTTTACTTATCCTTGTTGTGGCCTTTAGCCTGCATTGAAGAAAAAGGGCAGGGTTTCCTGCTGTATTCTAGGGTCTTCTCACATTTAGGTGTCTCAAATTGCCAACAGGCAAAAGGTTTAATAAAATACCATTAGTGTTTGTTGCAATTTGTTCCTTGAAACATATTAAAAAATCCTTCTATAAATGTCATTAGTTACAATTATTTGTGTAAAATTTTCTTAGCTGGAAAGAACAGTTGATGTTTAAACGGAAAAACACCCTATTTCTGTTATATTTTAGAAATATTATAAGACATATTTCACAGCATGATGCATATTTTAGTATTCTGTCATTTTGTATGGTTGCTACTTTAAGAAAAAAAAGACTCACATGAGATTTTATTTACTGGTTATACTTCAACCCTCCTAGTGTTATAAAACGTTTGTAACAATTGGCCTAAAGTTGAAAATAATAAGTTTATTAATTCTATAGAGAATTCCTTTACAATAAGTATAATTCATTATTAAGATATTCTGTGGATGAGTAGGTTTTATTTGCCTGGGGTGATATATTTCTAATGCTTTTTCTCATGAACATATCTCTAAAGATTTCAAGGTGTTATTATATAAAAATAAAATAGATGGGTTACAACAATGGCAGAATTCAATGTGTCAGAGATATTTTTAGTGCCTGGAGCACACAAAATTCAAAATTATACAAGATCAGTTCTAGTTGCCATAATAATAATAATACTAATCATTATCTGTGGCTTTTTTTTCCTGAATCCATGAGTCACTTCAATAGGTTGGGTAGAAAGATGGAACAGTAGACATTTTTATAAAAGTTCTGCCACTTAGTGAGAGGTCAGTTATATTGCACAGAAGGACTTGCACTGGACCTGCTGCAAAATGAACATTAAAAAATCTCCCTTCTGACTGGCCCACTTATCTTCTCACCTTTAGGAAAGAATTTTGTGTTATAGTCCTCTTCCCACATTAAAAAAAGCAGACCCTTATTGACAGTATTTTAAATGAATAAGGTATTGCCTTTTTCACATAGGGGGAGTAGGGGTGGAAGTACTTTCCTCAATGTCAAAATCAAAACATACATTTCAGCAACATTAAAAGTCTCAAGGTTAGAGCCCTGGAAAAATGCTGTGACTCTCCCACACTTGACGACTCTTTGTCCTTCCCTTCTTCCCTTTGTCAGATGATGGATTCGAGAGGTGCTGTGAGAATAGAAGGGGAAAATTATCTCTCTGAGCTCAAAGTGTGATTTAAGTTACTGCTCTCCATACTTCCAAAAAGTTCTCAAATAGTTAAGAAAAAGTGTGGTCTCCATTGAAGATACAGAAATGCAAGTTATAGGTTTGTTCTTGATTTCTACAGAAAGAGTAGTGCATTTTCTTTTTGTGTTAAGATATTGTCTGGATTATAAATTATCTTATAATCTAAATTAGCCTGTTTTAGATTATTTAGATTATTTATAATCTAAATAAGCCTGTTTTTCAAATATATAAGGGTTGTTTATTCAGAAACATGTTATTTACCATATATTTATGACTTCTAATATCTAGTACTGTGTGCAAATATATATTATCAATATATTTGTTTGAACTCGTTTGCATATATAAATATGATGTATACATAGCAAACATTTTATTGCTACATTTGAAGTTTCTCTGAAGTTATTTGTCAAAAAATCCAGCAGACATTTTTTAATCCTGTCTTGGAAAATGATATGACTGAAAGGAAAACCCCCAAATTCATATATTGAAGCTCTAACTCAAAAATGTGACTATATCTGGAGATAGAACCTTTAGGTATCAGTTACGGTTAAATGAGTAACAATTCATAACAATATCATAATGAATAATAATAATTAAGGTTAAGTAAAGGTGGGACCCTCTTTGTCCCCTTCTCCCTGTCTCCCTCCCTCTCTCTTAGTCTCCCTCTCCCTTCCTTTTCTCTTCTCCCCTCCCCTCTCTTTCACCCCACAAAGAAAAAGCCTTGTGATAACACAGCAAGATGACAGCTGACTGCAAGCCTGGAAGACAGCTCTCACCAGGAACTGAAATCAGCCAGCACCTTGATCTGGGACTTGAGTCCTCCAGAATCGGTTCCGCTAATTATACCACCCAGCCAATGATATTTTGTTACGGCAGCCCACATTCACTAATACAGAACATAAGCAAAAAAGAATAATCTGGAAGGTAGTACAGACAAGATATTCTTTCTGCTATCTTTACATAAAGATGCAAAACCTGGAAAAAGAAATGAGGTGTGGGAAAACTTATATTTTGTTAATACCATGTCCTATGCTTTGCTTCTTACCTCTAATGAAGAATTCTAAATCTGAATCTAAGTTTTATGTTTATTTTTCTTCTTAAAAATGTTGTGTTTTAATTACTGAATTCAGCAGTTTATATATGTATATGATGTATATGTATATACACATTAAACACATTTTATTTTTAAAAATGTTTTTATGTGTTTATTTGAGATAGATAGAGAAAGAGCCAGGGAGGGGCAGAGAGAGAGGGAGAGAGAGAATCCCAGGCAGGGCCTGCATTGCTAGTGCAGAGTTCGACATGGGGCTCAAACCCACAGACCACGAGATCATTATCTGGGCCGAAATCAAGAGCCAGACGCTCAACTGGTGAGTCACCCATGCACCACTGTATATACACACTTTAATCACCTACTTTCTAGTTAAAAAAAAAAAAAGTCAAGAATACAGGGAAAGATACCCATATTTTCTCTAGTAACATAATACATATTAGAAATATAAATATATTGATTCTAAAAGGTGAGTTAACATTTGAACAGAAGTTCTACTCATTTATTTCATCACCCTAATAGTTATCTTACACATCGCATATCGTAGGGTGTATACATCCTATTCAAGACCACTGCACTGCATGTGAATCATTAAAACATAAAAAAGTCATATTTCACGTTCTACACCTCTTCTGCAAACAATTAAATAATTTTAGTATTGTGTAGGGTACACAAGATATAAGAATTGATCCTCAATAATACTCTTTTCTCTTTCCTTCCAAGAATTGTCTCCCCACCCATGACTGTTCTCAGAATTTGTCAAAGTTCATATATTTTTACCTTTGGAATTGGATACTGTCAACCCAAGAAAACCTGTGTACATAATGTCATGTACAGCTTGAAAATTTAAAGTTGTTTGGAATTATGTTCCGGAGCCCCTTTTTCTTTATATAGTTAATGCAGCCTGTGCAACTTTATCACAGAGACACAAATCTTCATCGGGTCGCTAGAAAAAGAGAACAACGAGACCAATGTGTGCGTGGCATCTAAATACTCACCATAGGAAGCATTCACCAAACTAGTAATAAATAATCTCTTTTAAGTTTTAGAAATAAGACGTAATAATAAATACTTACAGGAGCACTGGATTTATTATTTTGCTCCTGGTAACAGCTTGCCCACTGAATCAAATGATATGATCTTATATTATTTAGATTTAAAAAAATTAAAGAGCAATCAATTCATTACTCACGTTTCTTTGAAACTGAACATGTTACCATGTGCTGTGTATTTGAATTCTGGCCCTCAAACTTTTGTGCTGAATCATATCATAAATCAGAACACCCCCACTATTTTTATGAGTTTTATGGCAATAAATGATGTTATAGAGAATTTATGAGGGCAAAATCTCCACTAACTACATAGTTATTGCCTTTCCAAAGGAATAAATCCTGGTTACCTGAGACCAGAAGTATGAAGCTCTTGACACCAAAGAATTCATAACTGACGGGCACAGTCTGAAGGTCTTAATCATGGGGGGATGTTTTCTGGGTTGTAAAATGTACAAATTGGCCAGAGAAGGAAGATTAATAGAGCTCCTCAAGTGGTCAAGCCAAACACACCCCTGGCTGGGTGTGCACTACCTCAGGAATGGATTTGGATCCTCTTCTTACTGAATAAACAGTGGTGTTCAGGCTCCTTACATAATCTCTCTTTTATTTTACATATTCATTTGCTTAACTTGCAACCAACAAGTTAGTTGGCATTAAGCACTGTAAAAGTATATTAAAATATCTTATGTTTACTTATACCCACATGCACAAACACTTATACAAACACATTTACAGATGTGTTTATAAAACACATTTCTAACAACACACAGTTGTATGTGTGGCATCTAAATAAACATTTATACTCAGGAAGAGGGTAGTGTTTTCCCTCTGCTATTCCACCAATTTGAGTGAACTCATAAATTTATGGAATTCTATGTTCTAGTTTTGTTGAAATCTTTTGAACGTGCAGTAGTTAAGAGGCTTTGCTACCCAAATATAGAGATATATAAACGTGTAATCTGAAAAAGCACAATTTACTCAGCTGAATTAACACAGGTAGAGGGGGATATAAATTTTAACGTATAATTGCAGAATGGGTCAGTTTTAACTTTATTTAGCCACATGCTAAAAAGCTTACAGAGTTTTATTCATCCCTCTCGGCCTGAGTTTCATAAATATTGATTCCATGTGGAGCACTGGTTTCATTTTTTACAATATGGAATAATAATCTTAGACATGACTAAGTTGAAAGTATGTTGGAAATGCATTTTTAAAATATTTTGAAACTTATTTTTAAATAATAAATATTACGTACATGCAAAGAAATATGTATCATCTTTCTACCATATATCTCTACCATTCAGAACACCCCTTTCCACTGACACATTTTTGTGTGTGCTTGCAGATTTTCACAGATAATCCATGCATATTCTACTATATACACAAAGATAATACATTTTTACTCAAATGATAACAAAGTATGTATACAAAGGGTAACAGAGTATACTTACTGTTCCAAATCCTGCTTTTTTAATTCACAGTTTTACTTCCATTTTAGAGCTTATTCTTATGAAACATACAAAATTGGAACATTTTTTAATGGCTACTGGTATTATGTTTAATAAATACTCCGTTATTACTAAAGTCATTTGATGATTTTAAAAATTCTTTTAAATTAAAAAAAATTTTTTTTTGAGAGAGAGATAGAGAGAAAGAGCAAGCAGGAGAATGACAGAGAGAAAGAGGGGGACACAAACCGAAGAAGGCTCCAGGCTCTGAGCTGTCAGCACAGAGCCTGACGCAGGGTTCAAACCCATGAACTGTGAGATCACGACCTGAGCTGAAGTCGGAGGCTTGAATGACTGAGCCACCCAGGAGCCCCAAGTCACTTGATATTTTAACTTTAGATCATTATGAGGGTTTGGTAAGTACTGACAATGCAGTTTACATGCTCATTTCATGAATATAAAAAATTTTCTAAACGTAGATCATAGGGGAAGTTATATTCTTAACTTTGTTAGACATTGCCAAATTGTTTCTTATAGTTTGACTCAATTTACAGACTGGTTGCTTGATTATATGTATAGGTGCCAATTTTTCCATACTCTCAGTACTTGAGTTTTGTTAATTTAACACTGAATTGCTTGGAATCATGTCATAGTTTTCTATACCACTGTAGCTGTAAATTATAGAACATTCCAATGAATTTTAAGTGTGTCCTTTTTGGGATGTAAGTAGACTATCTCTATAATTTTAGTCCCTAATTATATCATTCCATAATTTAACCCTTTTGTACCTATCTTTCAAACTAGTGTAGTTATTTTTTTGTTTTATTTTGTTTTTATTTTTGACCAGTGTTTATAGAAGGATATTTTATATTTACATCCTTAAAACTAAGTATAATATTAAAAGGTTATATGAGTGAACAGTCCAAATTTAATTGTTGAACATCAATATCGGGAATCTAATGTATAGATATCGGAAGTATGTAAAAATTATTAATAAAGATATTGACAATCCTGAATATTGCTGGTGTTAATAGAGACATAATAGTGTTAGAGTCAGTTTAAAGATTTCTCTTCCATTGTCAGATTGTTCTGAGCATTTTATATAATGTGTTTCACATTTGCTTTTTTAGATTTTCCTGATTTTACAACAAATCCTTTGTAAAGAAGATTTTTAGAAAGGAATTTATGGCAAATGAAGGACAACAAATAAAGAGCAAAGAAATATGTTACACATGCAAAGTGTTTGTTTACAAACAGGAATATTAACTGTTTAGTGGTTAGGAAACAATGTTTAAAGCGGTTTACAAATTAATGTGATGGTGGCTTGGTGCTTATTTGCAGGTATTTTATTATGTTTTATTTAATTGGGAATTTGGAGTTTACATTTATTATAATTCATTCCATTTGGGAAGAACTTGTGATTTTTCAGGAACATATCATCAGCTTTAAGTGGATGAACACTCATACATAGGTAGAGAGCATATAAGTGGTTACTGCTTTGAGAACCAAACTCAGGGACAGAGGGCAGTAGTTCCACACCTTTAAACAATTACGCTCACAGACTTAGAACAAATCATGCTGGTCTTAGGAAATATGGTCTGAATAGGTCTTGGAAATAGAGTATTATCAAATTCCTCCAAACGTTTTCCAAGTCTCTCTCAAATAAACCAGCTATCGGTGTCTATGATGTGTGTGTTAATAGCATATCTAACATTAATTTCTGTGATTTCATAGCAAAACAACTATGTGATTGGTGGATAGTTTTCAACGTTTTTTTTTTATTTTTTTATTTTTGGGACAGAGAGAGACAGAGCATGAACGGGGGAGGGGCAGAGAGAGAGGGAGACACAGAATCGGAAACAGGCTCCAGGCTCTGAGCCATCAGCCCAGAGCCCGACGCGGGGCTCGAACTCACGGACCGCGAGATCGTGACCTGGCTGAAGTCGGACGCTTAACCGACTGCGCCACCCAGGCGCCCCGGTGGATAGTTTTCAACAGACACAGTAAAAATGGATAATTTCTTTAATGCAACAGGATACAGACTTACCAAGAGAGTAACACAAGGCAAGAGAATAGAGAAACTCAGGTCCCCAAAAGTTGCAGAGTTGATGACAATGCTATGCTCATAATGATCAACAAGATTGCTTCACCATTCTCAAAGGCATTTCCATATTACCCTGTTCTTTGCCCCCACCCTATCTCCCAGCTAGTGCATATGTGTGTGCGTGTGCATGTGTATGCTCTATTTTGTGTGACTTTGTGGCAAATAACTGGTGTAAAACGTCCTGAGTATTTACTATAACCAAATTCAGTTCATGAAGAAATCTAATACAGGGCAAATACTAACAGATCAATAATCTTAAATACATTGGCATAAGTACCTTTTGACATGCTGGATAACACACAAACAAACAAACAAAACTAAATTGTTATTTTTTAATGGGATGAGATAATGTATTTGAATATTAATAAATACTTTGCTACTGGTATTTTTAAAGGCCCATAATCCATCATCCTTCTCAGAAGATTATTGTGCACTTTATGCTCATCGCCCCAAGTAAGAAACGGATCGAGAAAACAAGACAGGCAAGAAATTATTCCCTTAATGATTTTAGAATTCCAAAGTGTAATTTTTAAATTAAAAACAAAGGAAATAATTTATGTTCAGATACACATATTTGATTCAATGCCAATGTTACATTCCGAGAGCTTGTTTCCCCTTGGATTGGAAAGGGTTTTCTGGATTAAGGAAGTGGGCCAGGAAAATATTCAATGGGTCCCTGAGAAAAAGACAGACAGATAGAATGCTGTGTCCTATAGCTTCTACCCAAGACTTCGGGAATGGGGAGGGAGGTTAAATATTTTAGATAGACTTTTCAATCTCTCAGAGATTCAATCTCTGGCTTCTCTGAGAGCAGAGAGGCCAAGTCTCTTCACAGGTAGAGTCTGGGAAAAAAGCAAGGTCCTTTGAATTGCCTAACATTATCATCTAGTGCAGAGGTCTAGAAAACATTGTGTTTAGTTTCATATATATATATATATATATATATATATATATATATACACACACACACACATACACGAAGAGAGGGGTGTCTGGGTGGGTGACTTGGTTAAGCATCCGGCTCTTGATATCCATCAGGTCATGATCTCACAGTTTGTGAGACTGAGCCCTGAGTTGGGCTCTCTGTTGACTGCTCGGAGCCTGCTGGTGATTCTTTCTCTCTCTCTCTCTCTCTCTCTCTGCCCCTCCCTTGTATGCATGCACATGCATGTTCCCTCTCTCTCTGTCTCTCAATCTCAAAATAGACAAACAAAAAAACATTAAAAAAAAGAGAGAGACAAACCAATAAACAGACTCTTAACTATTGGGAACAAACAGTTGGTTATCAGAGAGGAGGTGAGTGGGGGGATGGATGAAATACATGATACAGATTAAGAATACATTTATCATAATGAGCGCTGAGTAGTGTATGGAATTGTGGAATCACTATATTGTACACCTGGAACTAATAAAACACTGTTAACTATACTGGAATTAAAATTAAAAAAGGTTAATTAAAAGGTTAAATCAAGGCAACAAGTCTTGCATATCTGAATTTACAGATTTAAATTAGAAAGAGAGTATTTTACAACACATGAAAAACAGATTAACAACTAAACATTTCATAAAGATACATGGTAATTTCCAACTAAACACATTCTTCATTTGAATGTAGTATGAACAAAATGGCTTTTGAAGAATTAGTCTTTTCTGCAACAACAGTAATCAAGATTATCCATACCAAAGGACACTCAATAATAAATGTCCTTGTTTGGCTTATACAATGACTTGTTTACCACAGAGGACATAATGTAGGAAATTAACTATGATCTGCGTTGTGGAAATATAGCTTCACTCCTTAAGTAATGTGGCTGTGTATGCATCATAAATAGGTGCTTATCAACATGATTTAACAAATTCTGATAGGGTAAAATGAGATAAAGAATCACCACATCTTATAACAGTCTTCTCAGAATATTCAACCTCATTTACTCTAATTTTAAAGGGAAGCTTTTCAAGGGACCCTCAAAAGCAAAAATATACTGGAAGGAAATTCTAACAACCTCAATAATCCAAGGGAGCTGTTTATTTCTCTGTCAGAATGTTGAAATAAAGCAAGATGTGCATATATGACTAATATGTTTTGGAATTTTACTGTTTTTAAAATCTTCCAAAGTCCACATGGAAATATGTTTTTGAAAAAAATATTAAAGAATTAATTAAAAAGCAGTTAATAATTACTATTGGAGTGGTATTTGGACTTATAATAAGTAATATTTGCATTAAAATTATTGCCTAGGGGAACCTGGGTGGCTCAGTTGGTTAAGCTTTTGACTCTTGATTTTGGCTCAGGGCATCATGATCTCACAGTTCATGAGATCTAGCCCTGCATAGGGCTCTTTGCGGGCAGAGCCTTGTTGGGATTCTTTCTTTCCCTCTCTCTCTGCCCCTGCCCTTCTTGGGCTTGCGTTCTCTCTCTCTCTCTCTCTCTCTCTCTCTCTCTCTCTCTCTCTCTCTCCAAAATAAATGAATAAACATTAAAAAAAGTTGCCTAAAACAATAAGTGACATTTATGACATTTATACATGCCTTTATTTTTATTTTGTTCTTAATTCATTAAAGAAGATTCTCAAGAAGGAATTGATTTGAGACTGTTATCTGAAATCTCAATGATAACCTACATGGAGAAAGTTATGCAAGTACAAATATCCTATCAGATAGCATCAATGTTATATAGTTGAAGACATAGAAACCTATGATTTAAAGATGACAGTATATCATTTTTTTGCTTCTACTTGCATCTTTTCATATAATATTTTTCAAATTGTAGAGCTATAAGAAATAACCACTGTGTAGGTCAAGGTTATATTCCCAGAAATTGAATCACTTCTAACTGAAACATGACATATAATATGAATGAAATTGTCTTGGGGTCACAGTTCATGAACTGTATACTTTCCTTATGTCTACAAGTGGAAGGAAACTAATTTTTTTTCTGAGCTTTGCCTAAAGGAGAAGCACAGATTTTTTAACACCTCATTTCAGCAAAACATCAATGACTGACATTTTTGTCCTAAAATATAGATTTGTTTTCCCTCACATACAGACCTCTTAGCATTTTAACGATAAATAGTATTTGCATTAACTCTGATCTTGAAAATCAGTAAATGCAGCCTTAGAATATTAAATGTAGATTTACTTCAAATATATTTTACATTTATTATTAATTAATTTTACCTTTTTAAAGGAAGAATTATCTCAAGATGAAAGATTGGCTTAAGCAGTATTCGTCCTCTTTTGTAGACTAAATATTTTTAGAAAAGTATATTTAGAATTGTGAAATAAAGAAGATTATCTCTTCATATTGTTGCTAAAGCCTTTAAATGAAAATCCTGACATCAATCATTGATAAGAACAAAGGACCAACATAATACATGCATATATCTGAACTGTAATGAAAATGATTACAATTTTTGTTCAATTTAGTAATATGAATTCTATAGTTAATCTTATATGTGGGAAAAAAGTAATGTAAAAGGTTTCATACTATAACAAGGAGTTATTAAGCATAAATTTTCTTAGAAAATAATGAACTATAAAGCACATTTAAAAAATCCTCAGAATAACTTACAAAATGAATCTCTAGTACTTATTAAGTTACATTAATTTAATTTAAATAATACATTATTTTTTAAATAATAAATTCACTTATAAAATATAAATGTCTTTATATTTATATTGCATCTTGTAAGATAAATTAAAATATAGCATATTCAGAGTTTTAGAAACTTATATTTGGGCCAAACATCTTAATAGCAAATGCAAAACATATTCCTTTTTATTAAAAATTTAACATATAGAATCTAAACATATTTTCATCACATAAATTTTTTTAAGTTTATTTATTTATTTATTTTGAAAGAGAGAGTGTGTGAGTGGGGGAGAGACCGAGAGAGAGAGAAACGCAAGCAGGTTCCTCACTGACAGTGTAGAGCCCAATATGGGGCTAGAACTCACAACCCTGAGATCATGACCTGAGCCGAAATCAAGAGTGTGACGTTTAATGGACTGAGCCACCCTGGTTCCCCTGCATCACATTAATTTTATAGTTTGTTATATAAATAGAGGAATATTTTATTCATATCCACTCTCTAAAAAGTTGTTGTCTAAATGTTATATTTAAAAATACAAATTAGAATTAAATTCATATCAGTTTAAAAAAAGAAATTAGGTGGTTTTAAAATGATACCTTAGGGTAACATTATAATTAATAATTAACTATTTTGGTTCAGAGTATAGAAGACCATATTAGCAGCTGGACAATTTTGCAAGTATTCCATTTTAGAAGTTTGACTGACTTCAGGATATATATCTACAATGACCAACTTTGATATCTACATTCAAATATAAGCTCTTCCTAATTTAGAGGAGCTATTAATATTTCTAATTCTAGCAATGAAATGAGGGCCATGGTATTTTTTAGCCCTAAGTGTAGGATACAGGGAGTCATTTATGTGCTAGGCTTTCAGATATTTCTCATGATTATACATGTTTATGTATTTTCCAAATAAACATGATGATATTTTTAAAATCAACTTATTGTTCTGACTCCACATTTTCTTGGGATAGTGTTAGTTATTAGATAGTTACACTTACTAGAGGAGACACAAACCTTTCACATTTTAGGACATTTCTTCAACAAATAAAATTCAAAACACACATTCCAATTCCAAAACAAAGTCCTCATATTTCTGCATGTGACTTTTTTTTTCATGGCTCTGAGTATAAATAAATGAGCATGAAGAAATAAAAATTCTTGCCTCATTTTCCAATACAAGGTTTACTTTACACTTTACCGTACATTAACTAAAGTAATTGGTAGTGTGGCCCAGATATAAGCTATAGCCCCACGAGGTTCAAATTATGCTCTGAGTTGCATTTAAGGAGGCATCATTTAACATCAAATACTAATTGAAAAGGAATCCAATCTGTATTTACTTTCCTCAAAGCACATTAACGAAGCTCATCT
Source organism: Lynx rufus (assembly GCF_022079265.1). Lineage (NCBI taxonomy): Eukaryota > Metazoa > Chordata > Mammalia > Carnivora > Felidae > Lynx > Lynx rufus. The sequence goes on from NW_025814823.1 coordinate 148,423,505, forward strand.
TACCATTCAAAGCAACATTGTCAGAATCTTTTTTCTGTTTCTTAAATCTGAATCTGCTCCAAGCTTGACCCATTCACTTATCAAGTCTGTACTTTCACTATATCTAGCTTCATGTAACTTTCAACATTTTAAGTTTATTTTATGTTTGATCTAGGCTCCCTAGTCATGTCTACATTGCATTTCTCTTGTTTTTCTTGCCTTGTTTTTAATGTGGTTGAACAAAGACTCTCCTTTTATGGTCAGTAGATGCCAGGTTTGAGGGAAGGCAGAAACACTCATATTAAGTAATCTTTTCAATTTCTTAACAGAAAGGTACAAATGAAAAGTTTTTAGATGTTTGGAGAGCAATATCTAATTCCACTGATTATTTTATTGTTCTGTGAGGGCTCCTAAAATTTGAGATGTTATCCATGTATCCTACACATCTCCAATAATATTTGCTTTCTTGAGCCTTCCTTATCTCCTTTCAGCACATTCCTTTCTACATCAGCATCATCTCTGTGAAATCTGATATTTCCTCTGGGCCCTGTATGACAACTAAATATATAAATTGAGTATAAACCTCAGAAGTACTTGTTATTTTTGATATAAAATAATGCCCTAATGAAAACAAATATAAAACATTATAATTCTAGACACTAGGGCAAGTTATGGTAGGTATTTTTGAGCAAGAGGCTTTGATTCTCATTGATTTTGTAGAAGTAAACATTGTCTAATTGTGCATAACTAAATATCCGTAAAAAATGGAGAAGCTTTAATAGAAATGCTTAAAAAATTATCAGAGCCATTTGTAGTTATACTAAGCATTTACAACTCTACTATGCTTATGCAGAGCACCTAAATAACTATTTAATCTCAGTGATAGGCCTGATCATTAGTACATGATTCTTTCTTCCAAAATTGATGTTATTTAGTATACTTAGCTTTAACTGCCACAGCTAATTTTTGCTCCCCGAATATCTTTCTTTACAAATGAAATTAAATGAAATTAAATGAAATAAAATAGTTGTAGTTAGGTAGGAAAACATATTAAGTTCTTATGATTTAAAAAATTTACAGCTGTTTCCTGAGAAAGACAGGGGCTGACAAAAATAATTGCAGTTGTTATAAAATCTTTCACAGATTTCCATTTAGGATGACACAATCACTTAGTTTTTATTTTGTTTTGTTTTTTAACACACACTTTCTGATCTAAAAACAGCAATGATAGCTAAAATACAAAGTGAGAAAATCAAACAAACAAAGGTAGATAGGGAAATACCCAAGCTCCAAGAGCACAAAAAAGAAAAAGGAAAGCAGGTGTGAGTGAGGGTGAAACAGTCTATACTAGCTTCAGGTCTTGAAGTAAACAATGGCAACCATGAATTTGTCCTCTGCAGTGTAATGTTGTAATGAGGCTGGCATTTGTGTCTGACACCAAGGGTTAGGTTGGTGTCATCTTCATTTATAAAAGTCAGCTAAAATGCAGTACTGTTATATTTCATTTGACTCTGAATTCACAGACTACTTTGGCTAAAGGATGTGAGAATACAAAGACCAAGTATTTATTTTCTCACTCTTCCAATTGCTGGCCAACTAACTGAATCAGGAAAATTATCAATAATACAAGGCTCCACCTCACGGTTAGAAAATTTGGTTATAATTCAAGAGTGGGGATATATAGGTAGAGGAAGGCACAGAGCAAGAAAAGCTGAGCACAAAACTCTAATCACTTTCAGCAATTTGGAAGGCAAGCATCAGGAATTTTAAGCCGACAAACATTAGGAAAATATAGAGAACCTGCATAGCCAAATGTAAAATCTGGTTAGAGGGGCATCTGGGTGGCTCTACTGGGTAAGCAAGTGACTCTTGATTTTGACTCAGGTCATGATCTCATTCATTGTCACGGGATAGAACCCTGTGTTGGGCACGCTGAGCATGAAATCTGCTTGGGATTCTCTCTCTCCCTCTCTTGCTCCCCCTTGCCTGCTTGTGCATGCATGTGCGTGTGCACACTCTCTCAAAATAACTAAATAAACGTTAAAAAAGTCTGAATACATATAGATATGGATAGTTATAAGTAAAAGATAGCTAGCCATCTAGCTTGCTAGACAGTGATAGAAAGAGAAGAATGGCAGAATATGCCACCTCAAGAGTCTACTTTTGAGTTAAAGGCACTTGAAAAACTGTAGCTGCAAGAGAAGCATTTTAATGTCTCCTTTCTTCTTGAAAACGAGACATTAATCTCCCATGTGATTTTTCCGTTATAAACTTTCATGTATAATCTGAGATAAGCTTTATTATTTTCTCAACAATGCAAACATGCAAAATTTACTCTCTAAATATTAAGAACATGAATACCCAATATCATTAAGAAATTAAATATGTCATAAAATAATGTCTCTCTTCTTTCTTTAATACAATACCCAATCCAAATAAATCTATACACAAATATTTACCAAACTCTCAAAGGACAGAGAATATTATATACTTTTTTGAAGAGGAAATTAACATTATCTAACAGATTTTGTAAAAACAATATAATCATGATAATGAAGGCAAGTAAGAGAAATATCATAATGAAAATCAGTGACTGAAAACTTTCTTAATCAAATGCTAAAGCCTTAAGAAAAGTTTAGCATATTTAATGAAGCAGATTTACTTTTAAAAGTGGAGAGTGATTAAACTAGGTATATTTCATGAATGCAAAGATAGTTAATTTCCTGAAAATGTGTTTATATATAATATCACATCGGCTGATAAGATGAAAATAGTGATTATTACAAATACAGAAAATCAAATGTGATATGGCACTTATTCATGCTTAACAACAATAAGAGTAGTTAAATATTTAAACTAATCCTTTAAAAGTGACAAGCAGAGAAGGGTATATCAACTAGGTCTCTTTCATTTATTTGTCCATATTATGTAGACAGATTTAAACAAGGTAATAGGCCTATAAAATCAGACATATACACAGGATACCAAATCAATGTACAGAAATCAGTTGCATTCTTATACACTAATAATGAAGCAACAGAAAGAAAAATAAAGAAACTGATCCCATTCACAATTGCACCAAGAATCATAAAATACCAAGGAATAAACCTAACTAAATATGTACAAGATCTGTATGCTGAAAACTATAGAAAGCTTATGAAGGAAATTGAAGAAGATACAAAGAAATGGAAAAACATTCCATGCTCATGGATTAGAAGAATAAATATTGTTAAAATATCAATACTACCCAAAGCTATCTACACATTCAATGCAATCCAATCAAAATTGCACCAGCATTCTTCTTCAAACTAGAACAAGCAATCCTAAAATTTGTATGGAACCATGAAAGACCCCTAATAGCCAAAGTAATATTGAAGAAGACCAAAGTGGGAGGCATCACAATCCCAGTAGTCTCTACTACATAGCTGTAATCATCAAGACAACGTGGTATTGGCACAAAAACAGACACATAGACCAATGGAATAGAGTAGAGACTCCAGAATTGGACCCACAAAAGTATGGCCAACTAATCTTTGACAAAGCAGGAAAGAGTATCCAATGGAAAACAGACAGTCTCTTTAACTAATGGTGCTGGGAAAACTGGACAGCAACATGCAGAAGAATGAAACTAGACCACTTTCTTATAACATTCACAAAAGTAAACTCAAAATGGATAAATGACCTGAATGTGAGATAGGAAACCATCAAAACCCTAGAGGAGAAAGCAGGAAAAAAACCTCTTTGACCTCAGTTGCAGCAATTTCTTACTCCACACATCTCCAAAAGCAAGGGAATTAAAAGTAAAAATGAACTATTGGGACCTCATGAAGATAAAACCTTCTGCACTGCAAAGGAAACAATAAACAAAACTAAAAGGCAACCAACACAATGGGAAAAGATATTTGCAAATTACATATTGGACAAAGGGCAAGTATCCAAAATTTATAAAGAACTTACCAAACTCCACACCCGAAAAGCAGATAATCCAGTGAAGAAATGGGCAGAAAACATGAATAGACACTTCTCTAAAGAAGACATCCAGATGGCCAACAGGCACATGAAAAGATGCCCAACATTGCTCCTCATCAGGGAAATACAAATCAAAACCACACTGAGATACCACCTCACGCCAGTCAGAGTGGCCAAAATGAACAAATCAGGAGACTATAGATGCTGGCGAGGATGTGGAGAAACGGGAACCCTCTTGCACTGGTGGTGGGAATGCAAACTGGTGCAGCTACTCTGGAAAACAGTGTGGAGCTTCCTCAAGAAATTAAAAATAGACCTACCCTATGACCCAGCAATAGCACTGCTAGGAATTTACCCAAGGGATACAGGAGTGCTGATGCATAGGGACACTTGTAACCCAATGTTTATAGCAGCACTTTCAACAATAACCAAATTATGGAAAGAGCCTAAATGTCTATCAACTGATGAATGGATAAAGAAATTGTGGTTTATATACACAATGGAATACTACGTGGCAACGAGGAAGAATGAAATATGGCCTTTTGTAGCAACGTGGATGGAACTGGAGAGTGTTATGCTAAGTGAAATAAGCCATACAGAGAAAGACAGATACTATATGTTTTCACTCTTATGTGGATCCTGATAAACTTAACAGAAGACCATGGGAGACAGGAAGGAAAAAAAAAAGTTATAGAGGGAGAGAACCAAACCATAAGAGACTCTTAAAAACTGAGAATAAACTGAGGATTGATTGGGGGTGGGAGGGAGAGGAGGGTGGGTGATGGGCAGTGAGGAGGGCACCTATTGGGATGAGCACTGGGTGTTGTATGGAAACCAATTTGACAATAAATTTCATATTAAAAAATAAATAAAATCAGACATATAAAATTAGAAAGGAGCAGACAATGTTATTTGACTCCATAAAATTAAGAAAATAATCTATTAGAACAAATGAAAAAAGTTTAGCCAGGGTAGATGTACTATAAATAGCATGTTGCTTTATATCAATAATTGCTTAATAAAAACATTGATAAAGAAAAACCCAATTTATAGTAGCCATAATAGCTATGGAAACTATGATGAATCTTAAGCAACAACAACAAAACAAAAACATGAAAGAAATCTGTAAAAAAGAAAACTAAATTTTGTTCCTCAAAGAACCATAATTAAACTACTCATGGTAATAAGATAATCTGTGACAAAAAAAAACTAAGAAAAGATATATATGTATAAATCTTAATGTTCAAATTTTAAAGGAAAAGACAATAGAAAATGGGTAAAAATATTTACAAAAAATTAATGAAAAAGAAAGCTAAAAGCCAATAAATTCATAAAAAATGCTCATTCTCACAGGTCTTTAGGAATATACAGATTAAAAGCACAATGGAGAATAGCATACCATGTTCACCATTTAAGGAAAAATAAACATAAAAGCCAACATTACCATTCATTTCAAAAGTATCAGTGAGTTGTCTTGCACTGCTGATGAAACCGGGGTATAAATTTTCACAAGCACTTTGCACAACAATTTGGCAATACATAACACCCTAAGACTCATTAAATCTGCTTCTGTGTACGTGGCCTAGAGGTAGAGATAACCCTAGAGTCACTGATAGAAAGGGGATGTATTTGACATTTCAGGAGAATTTCCCACAGGCATCTATAATCTCAGAAAATCCCCTTTTTCAATTTACACCAGGAAAGCCCAGTTGAAATCCTTGAGGTGTCGTGGAAAGCAAAAACATGCATCATTGTCACAAGAACCTGCTTTCTAATAGCTAGAGGATGTTGGATAGTACAAATATTTCGAATATGTATCTTGATTAAAGAAGAAAACAATGCATTTTTTTAAAGAACCAAAGCATGTATTTTCTTTATGATAAAGGGAATGTTCATAATGGGACAAAGCACATTGTAGATAGTTTAAACTCAGTGAAGTACCATTTTGTATTTATATAAACATCCATGGTCTTATAAAACATACATTTTCATACTGAATCTATAATTAAATAAATTTTACCTGATATCTTGAAAAATTCCTAATACATGCAATGTATAATAAGCAATGGTTTGGTCCCAAGAACATGTTAATGTCTATTCTGCCTTTTAATGCCATGTCAGTATCTCCATTTGTCATCTTCACCTTGTGGCTGTTTTAGCATAAATCTGTTCGTGTTTAATTATATAATATGCAGTTATCACTATTTAGTCACATTATCTGTGTAATCTATAATTTTTTAGTGCATTTCTCTGTAAGATTTTATGTTGCTTTTTGTTAGAGCCTAGAAAAAGATCGCACACACAAGGCAACAGAGTTTGTGGCCGTGGCAGAAGTTTCCCAATTTTGGATAAATAAGACCATCAACTCAAGTTCACTGAAGAAAGGGAAGATATTGTTTCATAAAAGTTTTAGTGCCTCACATTGGTATGATTTCCAGATGTTTTAATTACATATTGCTCTGCATATCTTGACAATGAATGTATTACATTGAGCAGAAAAGTTACAGCCAGCTGGTTTCCTGTCAGGTTGAGTAAGTTACATTCCTTGTATTTCCAGCTATTTACTTTTACAGCTCTCAGGCCTCAATGCCTCCAAGATTAGGAAGGATAGTCAATAACATACTGCCCAGTAAACCTCAGGTATTGATGCAAACTGCCTCATTCTATTCATTTATTTTTTGATGACTAATAAATTGATTTCCTAGGAATATCTCCTCAATTTGTTTGTTGTTTGACCACAATTGGTATCACATAATGGCGAAACACTTAATTGCAAAATCATATTTTAACGCTCTTATGATTTTTCAGCCTTCTTGCTTTCTATTTTCCTTCCCTTCCATTTGCTTTCAATTATTACTGAGACATAAAGATTTCCTATTTCCCTCAAAATTTTTACTTCTTTACATTATCCCTTAATTACGCTGTCCAGTCATTTTCTTCTTTTTATGTGATTGGAAATTTTGGTTATGATACATTATCTCAAGTTCACTATTATTTCAAGGATCTCTGTAAACAGTTCTGAAAATGAAAGTAGAGGACACGTAGGTCAACTTTAAAATGTGAGAGAAAGATCAAAGATGAGTAAGGCATGGTCCCTGCTCCTAAAGAGCATCTTCAATCTTGGCATTACACTAAACAGAAAAATAACATAACATTTGATTTTTGCTGCTTTTTAAATTTCAGTGAGATAGTTGATTCAAACAGAGCCAAGAATAGATGGCATATGACAATAAATCAGGACAAATAATTCTGTTCTGAAAGCCAGCAAGAGCAGAAAAATCAGGTAAGTGTGAGCATTTGCTTGTATTTTCAAATACCTGTGCAAAACTATTGGAGATTCTGTATATCAGTTTATAGGTACTTACAGGAAAAAAAATAAACAAGAGTTATGTAATATAGCAAGCAGTGTGTACATATGAGAACCATTGTTTTGTAGTGCTTTTATGGAATATTATTATTTCCCCAGGCTACAGATATATAAAGCAGGTTGGGCTATTACAATTTTTTTGTTATTTGTTTTGTTTTATTTTGATTTTGATTCTTTTCTTTTCCTTTTGAAGTTTTCTTATTCAAAATATAAATTAGCTTTTGTATCTTAGGATATTTGAAGTACTAAAATTATATAAAAGTCCTTTCATATCTTGATGTTTTTATTATTATTCCATAAATATCTGCATAGTGCTATCCTTGTTTTCAAATAGTGTTTGATATGTAATCTGATAGAACAGTTGTGTCAAGCATCATTTCTAATTGTTTTTACAACAGTTATTTACCAATATACTTTCTGAATATTAATTAAAAAAAAAACTCCAGATGTAAATTATCAGCTAGAACCCAGAGGGTTATTTTCCACTGTCATAGAATCCACTTTCATCTCATCAGTAATAATTTTCATGTATATGAGATTGAAAACATTTCTATTCAAATTTTTTTTAAAAAATGGATCCTACTTTAGTATGAATATCTTATTCATTGAATAATGGCACATTAATTTGCATATATTATACACCTAAAGTTAATTACGCTACATGGAATTCTTCAGAGAGCCAAAGATTATATTTGATCAAAGAAATCTCCAGTTAATCCCAAATTAGATGCCAAATGTTTTCCACATAAAGATATTAAATAGTTTATTCCATTAACTAATCTGATAATAAAATGAACCATTACTTTTATTTATAATGTTGAGTACATGAACAATTGGATAGAATTTAAGGGGAAAAGGTTATTTAAAAATTATAATAAAGTTTGGTTGTAAATTTTAATTACGAGAAACAGATTATGGCAAGATGTGTGAGGGAGGATGACACAACAGAAGAGGGAAAGGAACTTTTTTGAAGACGGCCCATCCATGACAAGCATTCACAACTAGGCTATGGCTTGCTGAATCTATCACGGTTATGTTGCCTAGGAGGGACTCCACTCCCTTTTTGTTCTTTTTATAAAGAGAATAAATCTGACAATAAATATTTTATAAAGATAATAAATTTTTAGTGGGTAACAATCTTGTGTTTGGGGGTGCCGACAAGTCTCTGTTTAAAAATAATCTGTTTTGGGGTGCCTGGGTGGCTCAGTCTGTTGAGCGTCAGACTTTGGCTCAGGTCATGTTCTCACGGTTGGTGAGTTTGAGCCCTTGGTCATGCTCTGTGCTGACAGCTCACAGCCTGGAGCTGCTTCTGTGTCTCCATCTCTCTGCTCTTCCTCTGCTCCTGTTCTGTCTCTGTCTCTCTCTCAAAAATAAATAACAATATCAAAAAAAAAAAAAAAAAAGAAAGAAAAAAAAAAGGAAATGATCTGCCTTAGTGAGTTTGGATAAAGGTCGCTGCTCAGTACCCAGGATCTACAGAGGTTGTATGGCAATTTTGAATTACTTCTGTTCTTGGATAGAACACCATTGCTTCCATGGGAAATTGACTTCAATTGAGTATAGCTTTTCCCTGGGGTTTCACGCAAAAACTTCATTCCCAACATCTCAGTGTCATGAAACAAAATGAACAAAATGAATTCATTTTAAACCATCTCATTTATGACTGGTAACATAAAGATTAGAGTACACAAAAAATTACTTTTATAGGAAATTATAAATGTAAAATCATCAGTTGCAATATGTATAGTTCATTTTCAATTGCTTGCTGAACTAAATTACAGATGTTTCTTGCTTTTACATGAAATGTGCCCTAAAAATGTTTATAATTAAAATATATTGCTGTAAGTATCTTAGTTTTTAATGTGATCAACTTTATTTTAAAAATAATTTAAATGAGTTTACCTTCCCAATAATTTTAGCAATATAAACTCTGTATAGTAGTTTGAGAACATAAAATGAAAAAGGTAAATGTACAATGCAAGGAACAGTTTCTTTTCTGTTCCTTTGCACAAGAATTCAACGATCACTTATTTTATCATCAATTCTTTTAGAAACAAAAATGTATTTTCATTTTTTACTTGCTTTAAAGTTGTACATCCAGTTCCTCTGTATTTTTCTATATACATATTTAACCATAAAGTTTTTCATTTATACTTTTTTGTTTAGATGATCTCTCATTAGTTAGTTATATCTTCTGAAAATCAAAAAAAAATGTGGGGCGCCTGGGTGGCTCAGTCAAACGTCCAACTTCAGCTCAGGTCATGATCTCACAGTCTGTGAGTTTGAGCCCTGTGTGGGGCTCTGTGCTGACAGCTCAGAGCCTGGAGCCTGCTTCAGATTCTGTGTCTCCCTCTCTCTCTGCCCCTCCCCTGCTCATGCTCTGTCTCTGTCTCAAAAATAAATAAAAACATTAAAAAATCAATAAAAATGCTATCCTTTTACCACCAAAGTGAAAATACATCCCACAAAATATATTCTTGCTGTTTATCAGCTTTCTCTTAATCTACTTGTCAGTTCCTTTAAGATACTTATTCCAACTTTCGTGATTAGAGCTAAAACCTCTGGAAGGTTTGGTTACAAAAGAAAATTTAAGTATGTAACTCACACATACCTAAATAAGACTTACTGAGAAATATATCTTCTTTAAAGAAAAATGCATATATTATCATTGTTATTATATATTATGTAGTATCATGACACATAATAGGGAAATGACATAATATAAATTTCAAAAAATAATAAACATTCAGAAATTCTATTCCAAGCTATAGCATTAGTTAGTTCCCTGGCACTAAATAAATTAATATTTAAAGTAAAAAATTCAAAGTACACTCAGAGTGGATTCCCTTTTTACAATCACATCCCCACTCTCCCCCCTAAGGATTATTGAGGTATACACAGATAATGCTGCATAAGACTTAATCATTCTCACAAAATGTCAAGTCTGACTAAGTAGAAATAGAAAAATGTCAACACAATTGGATTAGGTTTATTTTCTATCATGTGATATCATGCCTTCAAAGGCAATTTAATTGCAAACGTAAAACACTAGCCACTCATACTATGTACAATTTTGATTTGTAGTGTTTAAACAGGCAAAAGCGAAGGTATTTCTTATTTCATTGGTATAATGGTTCTCAAGGAAGTGTTTGCAAACATTTTAATATCAAATAAAGCATTCTACATGTATTTATCTATCTATCTAACCATTTATCTATCATCTATTAATCTATGTATCTTTTCATCTCTGCCAATCAAGGTTGTGGAAACATTCAAATATTCATGAATTGTGTTCCTCTGTCCCAGAAAGATTTTTGATAAATGCTTTAAGGACAAATACTTCGATATCCAGTCTTTGGGTAAATTGGACCAAGGGCTGCTATTTTTATATTTGTATTATAAGGAGTTCAATGAGAGGGCAACAGTTTGGAAAACAGATAGAGGAAAAGGGAAAAACAAAGGAATATGACAAGAGGAGGCATTTAAAATCACCTGACTATTGGTTTACTGAGAACCCAGTGAGAGGGCTGACATTTATTTGTTTACATGGGGTAAAACAGATAGAATGTATATATGTAAGATCATGAGAATGTGAAAAACAAAAGCAATTTTAGAAATATTGAAGAGATAGGATTTTTTCACTTAGTCAATGGAAGGAGATATTTGCGTGGGTTTCTAGACAAAGGAATCCCAGGTGCTAATTTCTGTGTACCTATTTTGGTATCACTCTGTCTTGGCATCCTTATTCCTATCCACATAATAACACAAAACAAAAATATTAAAGAAAAAAATAGGTATAACTAAATTACTGTTTACATCATTGTTTGGGTGATCTATAGTCTATTGACTGAATTCAGGCTTCAGCCTGTTTTAGAAAATAAAATTTTATTGGAGCACAACAGTACTCATTGGTTCACTATTGTCTATGTCTGCTTTTTAGCCACTTACTACAGATTTGAGTAGTCGCCACAAAAACCATCTGATCCACAAAAGCTAAATATTTACTATCAGGCCTGTTATAGAAAGAAAACTGCCAACCCCTACTCTGCACTAACAAAACTTGTGTTTAAAAAAAATTTCCTTAAAAATTAGTGAATTTATTAATAAAAATATATTAAAATACATAATTTACCTATTTTATTTTTATTTTTGTATTTAAATTCAAGTTACTTAACATACAGTGTAGGCTTGGCTTCAGGAGTAGAACCCAGTGATCCATCTCTTACATATGACATCCAGGGCACATCCCAACAAGTGCCCTTATTTAAAAAAAATAAAAATTGTTTATTATTTATTTTTGAGAGAGAGAGAGAGACAAAGCACAAGCGGGGGGTTGGTGGTTAGAGACAGAGGGAGACACAGAATCTGAAGCAGGCTCCAGACTCAAGCTGTCAGCACAGAGCCTGATGGGGGGATAAATAGTCAGTTCATGATCTGAGTGATTATGACCTGAGCGGAAGTTGTATGCTTAACTGACTAAGCCACCCAGGCACTCCCAAAAAGTGTCTTCCTTAATGCCCATCACCCATTTAACCCATCTCCCCCACCTCCCTTCCAGCAACCCCCAGTTTGTTCTCTGTATTTAAGAGTGTCTTATGGTTTGTCTCCCTCTCTGTTGTTATCTTATTTTTCCTTCCCTCTCCCTATGTTTTTGGTTGTATTTCTCAAATTCCACATATAAGTGAAATCATATGACATTTGTTTTTCTCTGATTGACTTATTTTGCTTAGGATAATACCCTCTGGTTCCATCCATGTTGTTGCAAATGGCAAGGTTTCATTCTTTTTCACCCCTGGGTAGTATTCTATTGTATATATAAACTGCATCTTCTTTATCCATCCATCAGTTGATGGACATTTGGGCTCTTTCCATAATTTGGCTATTGTTGATAGTGCTGCTGTAAACATTGGGGTGCATGTGCCCCTTCGAATCAGCATTTTTGTATTCTTTGGATAAATACCTCATAGTGCATAATCTATTTTTCATTTAATAAAATTTCTATAATATTAAAGCCACAGATTCTGCATTTGAAATCCTAAAGTCCCTTCAATTCAGATCAACTGATGCTTACCACAATTTGCCAAGCCAAATAGGCTCTCTTAGAGCATTTTTATTTTTAAGTTAACAGTTCAGAAGAGAAAAATAATAAAAATGAAATTTCACCTTTTAATCTGGTCTTCATATCCTCATTCTTAGGCTCCAAATTTTCATAGGAATTATTCACATTCATAAAATAAACATTATTGAATATATTATAGTGTGTTTTGGTCATATTTATCAAGAACTGTTAATTCGGTCTTTTTATAAATTGATTTTCTTTTGTCAGAAGTTCATCTTAGATTTTCTTATTTGCTTTTTAAGACCTTTTTATTGGATTGAATTTTTGATAATACTTACATCAGAAGATTAATTGCCTTGCTTTTATCATTGCTATTATGTTTTTTGTTCTTCTATACTTTTTTTGGTTTATGAAATTGAAGGTTTCTTTTTTTTGTTTTGTTTTGTTTTTAGTAATCTCTACACACAACATGGGGCTCAAACTCATAACTCCAAGATCAAGAGTCGCAGGCTGACCCAGACAGCCATCCCTATAATACCATGATTCTAACACTGTATCTATTTCTCAATCATCAGGGTGACTGCTATCTCTTGAAATGTGGTATGTTTATCATGCCCATTCTTATAGTCTTCTAAAGTTAAGGGTTGTTATGGGCTCAATTTTCAAATTTTGCAGGGAGAATTCCTAAGTGCAAACCACAGAAATAAGTAACAAACAAGCCCTCAGTGTTAAGCACCTGAATCTGAGAGCACTGAGTTGGAAAAGGAAAGGAAACCGATTAGAACAAAATCAAGGTGTGTATGGACTGTTGTATGTGTAGATCAATGGCCAGTTAAGAAGCCATGCTCCATTCACTCTGTAATGTGCCCACAATTCCAGAAGCAAAATCAACTCTTAATTTAAACACCCACATCATGAAGATAACCTTTATGTTCTTCAATTTGAAAACAAGGATACAAACTCTGCTGGTCCACAAGGTAAAAAAGTAGGGTTAAATCTTTCTTGATACTTCTCAATGTCTCCGGCCTAATAAGGAGCCCATTGTCAAGGGTTTCACTTTAATTATATTCTCCTTCCCTCTCTTGAGGGATAGAGCATGTATAGCAGATACAAGGTGTCATTCTTAAATTTTTGCTTTCATTCTTCAATAAAACAGCCTTTGTTGGATATTTAAAAATTCCTTGAGGGGAGCCTGGGTGGCTCAGTCGGTTGAGTGTCAGACTTTGGCTCAGGTCATGTTCTCACAGTTCGTGAGGTTGGGCCCTGCATTGTGCTCTGTGCTGACAGCTCAGAGCCTGGAGCCTGCTTCAGATTCTGTGTCTCCCTCTCTGTCTGACTCTCCCCCACAAGTGCTCGGTCTCCCTCTGCCTCTCAAAAATAAAGAAAACTAATAAAAAATTTAAAAAGTCCTTGAAATGTTTAATGGTGAAAGATACTATTTTCAATGTGGACACAGCTCTTTATTCATATGCCACTTTGGTTATTATCATGGCATTTGGTAGTGCAAAAATCTAATACATAGTCCATATATCCATGTGATTCCATTCTCAGTAATTGGTAAGGGAAACTTACATTAGGAAATAATTAATTGCCATAGATCAATTCTCCTCATACTTGATAGCAAAATAATACCTAGTGTGAATAGATACCACTTCATCCATAAATAAAAAAGAAACTAAAGAAACTCTATCCATCATATCTATATGCAAATGAAGTTAAGAATAGGGAAGTTATTTTATTTTCCGTTATGGAAAGATTATTTTTATCCATTATTGGTGGCATCCTTGACAGATCATTGCTCTATTCAGTGAGGGGCTATAAACTAACATATTGGTGCATAAACATAGTAAATTTTAGGAGTTCAGCTTCTTTTAAATTGCATTAAATATTATCAAAGTTGTTTTTAAAAATTACATTGCCTCAAATTATACCTAAATGTATAGTGGCTGGAGCACAAAGTTGGTTGAGATTGGCCTCAATTCAACTCTACCTATCCAGTTATATAAAGCAAAGTGTGATTTCAGCACACATTAAATTCTATGATCTCATTATCCTAAATTCATAGTTGAAAGAAATGAACTAAATCAATATATGACAGGTACTTATCATAGCTCTTCATAGTTCACTAAATATAACATTTCCTTCTTACAAAGTTTGTACTTTTTTTTACAGGAAACTTAGCTTCATAAAGATACAGTCTAGTAATTAAAAAAAATTAACGTTTATTTTATTTTTGAGAGAAAGAGAGACAGAGTGAGAGCAGGGGAAGGGCAGAGAGAGGGGGACACAGAATCCGAAGCAGGCTCCAGGCTCTGAGCTGTCAGCACAGAGCCCAACATGGGGCTCAAACTCAGAAACCATGAGATCATGACCTAAGCAAAGTCGGATGCTCAACCGAGTCACCCAGGCCCCAGTTGGTTTTTTAATTTATAAAATATAAACTGCTAAATTATGTACTTCATTTTTTATACTTTATAATCTTTTTGTCTATTGAGAGTTTTTTTTGGAGAAAAAGTTTGTAACAACATATTTCTACTAGAATCAATCTGAATTTATACTAAAATTCAGCATGTTTTTAAGATTTTTGATTAAGAAAGATGTAAAAAAATTTAAATAACATTATTTTTTAATGTAAAAAATTCCTCAGAAGTTATTTATGAGTTAATAGATATTTAGCTGAGATATAGTTTTTTCTTAATTTGTTGCACAGTTTATATTACTACATTTATTTGTAAAAAATATATGTTTAAAACCTGTGAAGTTATATGCAATATATATAAGTTGTATACAGTCACCCAATTATACATTAATAATGTGACTCTAAGGCAGCATGCTTGAGATGTATAACAGCATGTGCAATCAATCAAAAAATTTCAAAGATATGGTTAACATTCTATAACAAAAGACAACTAATACAACTATAAGATGGAATTTTCAATGTCTGTGATTTTTCAGAATCATTTAGGAAAGTTATGTACCAATTATGCCAAATCTTATAGGTTTTCTGTTTCTTTTCCAAATCCATCAGGTTGTTTGGTTTATCTATTTTTTGTGTGTTTGTTTTTGTTTTGGGGATGGACTAGAAGATCAATGTTTAGTAAGATTTACCTGGTATATATAATATTAACACAAAGAAGAGGGGTGCTATTATACCAGTGGATATTCTAAGTAGCCTTTATTGTTTTGGAACACCAAAGCTCAGATATCCCTTTATTCTCAGAGATGTTTTAAGGGCTATGTTTTTTAGTTCATCTCCACAAAATATCACTTTATGGATGGTGTTATTAATGGGGATTGTTATAATAATTTTAATTGTCACATGCAGTTTTTATATAATTAGTAAGGTCTTTGGAGCATTCTTCAAATACACATTACAAAGTATTTATTCTGAAGTCTAACAATGTTAGTTATTAGCTAGGACAAATTGGAAGTTAGCTTGTCAGTGTTCATAGACATTCTCTGCATATAAGGACAAGAGAGGGATAATTTAGTGAAGTGTGGCACTGGCATCATTAAAAGTGTCAAGCTATGTCATAAAGAGATTGCTGAAGCAGTATTTTCTGAAAGCCCATGAAATGACTAGAACGATACTTAAATGGAGGATAAAACTGTTCCATTCAATATGATATAAAAATATGAAAAGTAAGTCTCCTGCTAGTCTAGAGAAAAAAATAGACTGGGAAAAATTAAAAGAAAAAGTTAGGTGAATAAAAGGCAGAATCAAACAAAATAAGAGGCATGATTGGATTAGAAGCAAAATCAACACACAGAAATCTGCTGCATTTCTATACACCAATAGTGAACAACAGAAAGAGACATAAGAAAAAAATACCATTTACAATTGCACCAAAATGAGTAAGATACCTAGTAATAAACTTAACCAAAGAGTTGAAAGATCTGTACTCTGAAAAGTATAAAACACTGCTGAAAGAACTTGAAAATAATACAAACACATGGAAAGACATTCCATGCCCATGGATTGGAAGAACCAATATTATAAAATGTCTACACTACCCAAATCAATCTACACATTTAATGCAATCTCTATTAAAATACCCATAGCATTTTTCACAGAATTAGAATAGACAATCCTAAAATTTGTATGGAACCACAAAAGTTTCCAAATGGCATCACAAGAAAAGTAAAGCTCGTGGTATCACAAATCTAGACTTCAAGTTCTATTACAAAGCTGTAGTAATCAAGACAATATGGTTCTGGCACAAAAACAGACACACAGATCAATAGAACAGAACAGAAAACCCAGAAATGATCCCACAGCTATATGATCAATTAGTCTTTGACAAATCAGGAAAGAGTATCCAATGGGAAGAAGTCTCCTCAAGACACAGTGTTTGGGAAACCTGGACAGTAACATGCAAAAGAATGAAACTGGACCACTTTCTTATACTATACACAAAAATAATTCAAAATGGGTGAAAGACCTAAATGTGAGACAGGAAACATCAAGATCCCAGAGGAGAACACAGGCAGTAACCTCTTTGACATCAGCTATAGCAACTTTTTACTAGATATGTCTACTGAGGAAGGGAACCAAAATAAAAATAAACTAATGGGACTTCATCCAAAAGAAGCAAACAAACAAACTAACTAACTAAAAGCTTCTGCACACTGACGGAAACAATCAACAAAACTAAAAGGCAACTTAAGGAATGTGAGAAAATATTTGCAAATGACATATCTGATAAAGGCTTAGTATCAAAAATCTATAAAAATTATAAAACTCAACACCTCAAAAATTAATAATCCAGCTTAAAAATGGGCAGAAGACACAAATAGACATATTTCCACAGAAGACATACAAATGGCCAACAGACACTTGAAAATATACTCCACATCACTGATCATAAGGGAAACACAATGAAAGCAACAATGAAATGTCACCTCACACCTGTGAGAATGGCTGAAATCAACAACACAAGAAACCACGTGTTGGCGAGAATGTGGAGAAAGGGGAGCTCTCTTGCACTGTTGGTGGGAATGCAAACTGGTACAGCTATTCTGGAAAACAGTATAAAGGTTCCTCAAAAAATGAAAAATAGAACTACCCTACAATCCAACCTAGGTATTTACAATACAATACAATCTATGTATTTACCCAAAGAATACAAAATTACTAATTTAAAGGGATACATGCCCCTGGTGTTTAGAACAGTATTATCTATAATAGCCAAATTATGGAAACAGCCCAAGTGCCCATCAACTGAAAAATGGATAAAAGGTATAACATATAATATAATATAATATAATATAATATAATATAATATAATTCATTTTATGTAAATTAATATTCCATTATATATCTTAAATATATATATAATCTAAATCTATGTAATCTATATAATCTAAATCTATATATAATATATAACATATATATTATATATATATAATCTAGATATATGTCTATTATATATGTATATATATAATAGATATATATCTTAAATATATATAATGGATTATTAATTCACCATAAAAATTAAATTTTGCCATGAAACTGTCATGAGAGTATTATGCTAAGTTAAATAAGTCAGAGAAAGATAAATACCATATAATTTCACTCACATGTGGAATTTAAGAAACAAAACAAATGAGCAAAGAGAAAGAAGAGAGAGAGAGAGAGAGAGAGAGAGAGAGAAACCAAGAAACAGACTCTTAACTTTAGAGAACAACTCATGATTACCAGAGGGGAGGTAGATAGAGGGATGGGTTAAGTAGGTGATTGGGATTAAGGAGAGTACTTGTGATGAGTACCAGGTGTTATATGGAAGTATTGAATTGCTATATTGTACACATGAAACTCATATCCCACTGTATATTAACTGGAATTTAAATAAAAATTTTGAAAGAAGAAACAAATAGTCTTTATTTATTCTTTTAAAAAATTGTAATGTTTATTTTTGAGAGAGAGAGAGAGAGACAGAGCACGAGTGGGGGAGGGTCAGAGAGAGGGAGACACAAAATCTGAAGCAGGTTCAAGGCTCTGACGTGTCAGCACAGAGCCTGACACGGGGCCTGAACCCACAAGTCGTGAGATCATGACCTGAGCCAAAGTTAGACACTTAACTGACTGAACCACTCTGGAGCCCCTAGGTCTTAATTATTCTGAAAATTGAACATACAGAAAATCATAATAGGAAATCAGCTTATAAATTTTTAACAAGAAGGTGAACAGGTGTCATATTAGGGTAAGTTATACAGTTAGCATGCCCAACTGCGACATGTTTGTTAAAGCTCCTAAGAAGCTCTATAGATAGCTCATAGTAAACTATCCAAATCAACAAAAACTACAAAACAATAGTATTAATGCAAGTTATTTGAGACCAGTTCTGCCACAAGTGTACAGAGGGAAGAGAAAATATTATTTCTCTTGTTTCCATATAGCTATAAAATTAGAAGGAAATTGTTCCCCTAAATGTTGTTGAACTATTGCTTTAAAATTTCAGAAAGTGTAGGCCTGCTCCTTTTGGCCACATTCAAATGTCATTCATCATAAATAAAAGATTGGAAAATATACTCCAGGACACCATAAACACACAAGTGGAATCCTTGCCTGAGTCCACATTAAAATATGTAATCTGAGTTGACCACATAAGGTATGGCCCTTTGCTTAATCTAGCCGCAAAGTCAGAGCTAGCATGTATATTTAGTCAACAAGGTACTTTTTCTTTTTATTTATCACACTAAAACTTACATGTGAATATAAAATGTAATTCTTTTTTTCTATAATTAATTTGTCCTTCCTGAGCATGAAATCACTATTATTGGGGCAACAGGGGCAATAACGAAAAGCTAAGTCTCTAATTCTTTTTAAAAATTAATTATGATAATATAAACTGTGCCAATTTTCAATGTATTGCCTCTCATCCCCGAGTCTACCCTTCATTGCTTTCTCTATACTAATACAATAGGTTCTGTTAGCATTTCTCCTTTGCCATATGGCAGGATGTTCAGTTTTCACATTAGAAGTCACTACTAGGACTTCAGAGCAGGAAGCGTCTTCCCTTCCTAGTTTTGGTATTCTCCTGCTACGCTTCTTCACTGTGCATGGCTGCCCTAGAATATGGTTCCAACAGCACAGCTGGATTCTCCAGTACCAGGTTCTTGCCATACATACAACTTCTGCGGCAAATGCAGCTTCTCTATCACTCAAGTGCTACAGCATGGGCACATTCCTGTAAAGTTATGCTTGCATGGCACCTCAGTAGCTTTTTCACGTCCAGTAAACCACAGCCTCACTCTCTCCAATCAAGTTGGATCTCAGGCTTGAAGGGGAGATACTCTTCCTTGGAGTGTTCTATCTCAGCTCTATGGGGCATGGTAACTTTTATACCTGTCATTCCTAAATGTTATTCAGACTTCTCCCTACTTATTAGGGAATCTCACACTATTACTATTCCCTAGTTTATTTAATAATTATTTATATTAAAAATTTCTTGCTCAAATTATTAAGTAGCTCCTTTCTCTTTATCGAATCATGACTGATTCTGAAACAATACCAGGAGTGGTTCCAGGAAATTGACCCTTAGTGATGTGATTTGGAAGTTGGTTTGGTTGAAACTGGACCTTAACAGCAAACTTTCTTTACTTGAAAACTCTTTGATAATTTCATCTAGGTTTGGTTATTGAACAGGGAATTAATTTTCCTCAAGAACCACCCTAAACTTCCTTTCCCTGTTTGCCATTAGCTTTTAACTAGGATCAAATTTCAACAGACACCAGACATAGAGGTACACACAATAATGCAGGAAGAAGAAGAAGAAGGAAGAGGAGGAGGAGGAGGAGGAGAAGGAGAAGAAGAAGAAGAAGAAGAGGAAGAAAACATAGCAAAAGAATTGTAAAGCTTTGCTAACATTTATCATTAGAAATCTGGGGACTTACAGGGCACTTGGGTGGCTCATTCGGTTAAGCGTCCTACTTTGGCTCAGGTCATGATCTCACGGTTCACGAGTTTGAGCCCCGCATCAGGTCCTATGCTAACATCTTGGCCCTGGAGCTTGTTTCAGATTCTGTGTCTCCCTCTCTCTCTCTGCCCCTCCCCCGCTCACACCGTCTGTCTCTCAAAAATGAATAAACGTTAAAAAAAATAATAAAAAAAAAGAAATCTGGGAACTTGTGTGAGATGAATTCTAAGTTTCAAATAGTAGAGGATATAATACCGGATGGGGTTATATTTATATAAGTGTAATTAATTTAGCTCTTTCAGTTAAAGATAACTTGAATAGTTAGAGGTAGCTTTAATATTAGTAGACTGAACCTAACTTCACTTAGTGGTGGCTTATATTTAATGTGCTGAGATGCAAAAATTTCCATAGTGTGATAAGGGGGAGGGAAACAAAAAGTTTGGGGATATAGGAAAGTCGGACTGGATTTATCATGGGTCACCTATACACCCACTGCCTAGCTATATTCCACGAGAAGCCCCAGAAGACACTGCTCTAAGCTTCCCTTAGTGAAGGAAACACCTACATTTTTAAAGTTACCTGGCTGCTCTGCTTTATAGCCCTAGTGTAAACATTGAAGATGTTGCCATTGAGACAGACTTCCTGATTTCCATGGAGTCCAGGGGATTTTAGTGTATCGGAGGTCAAATGGCACCATGTAATGCCAAAGAAAAGGTAGGTACATCTACTGTAAAGAGGAGTACAGAAATCAGAAACACTTCTTAACTTCTCTAATAAGTGGATGCCTTAGATATACACGATTTTTTTAGAAAGGTACTCTAAAAAGCAAAATAGAAAGCACACATTGATGATTTTCTGTATGTGTGTGTGTGTTATATGTTGTGAAACACATACAGTCTATGTGTGTATGTGTTTCACATATATTTTGGCAGGAAGAAATGCTATGCTTGTAGAAATAGAGAGCTCAAAACATTTTGGGGGCTTATTAGAAAAACAACTGAAGATAACTTACATGTATATTTGTAAAAAGTGATGTTCTTATGTATATTATATGTATTGTAACCTAATAGTATGGTTTTGTGATAGCTTCCCATGCCCCTTACATTCTTTCCCTATCCAGTATTCAAATCACAGCAATACAATCCAGAAAGACCTTTTTCTTTTCCTGTTTATATCTAGGGATATCATATGTACTGGAGCATATGATACAATAATATAACTTCTAACACAGGATTTGAGTATTCTGTTCTCTACACAAATGGGGAAATTAATATATAATACAAAATATATAAGGCTAAGCTTAATATATTTCATGGAATGGAAAGTACAAAAAAATCCAATAAATGGACATAATTCTCATTATCCCAGATTATTCCAGCAAATTCTCTTATTTATTTGTTCCTTAAAAAAACAAATTTTCTGAAAAAATAAAGTAAAATAAATTTTCTCTTTTTCATTCATGTACATTTTTAAGGTTTTACTTAAAATCCAGTTAGTTAACATGCAGTGGGATACTCATTTCAGGTATACAATATAATGATTCAATACTTCCCTACAACACCCAATGCTCATCATATAAGCATACTTTTAAATCCCAATCACCTATTTAAACCATCCCCTCTCATAACCATCAATTTTTTATATGTAGTTAAGAATCTGTTTGTTGGTTTATCTCTCTCTCTTTCTCCCCTTTTCTTATTTGTTTTGTTTCTTAAATTCCACATGTGAGTGAAATAATGTCAAAGAATATAATGACAAATAATTTCACATGGTATTTGTCTTTCTCTGACTTATTTCTTTTACCATAATACTCTCTGGTTCCATCCATGTCATTCCAAGTGGCAAAATATCATTCTTTTTTATGGCCAAGTAAAATTACATTATTATAGAATGAAAATATATATATATATATATATATATATATATATATATATATATATATAATTTTTTTATCCATTTATCAGTTGATGGACATTTGGGCTGTTTTCCATAATTTGGCTATTGTATACAATGCTGTTATAAATATCGTGGGGAAGGGTATGTATCCCTTTGCATTAGTAATTTTTTTCTTGGGGTAAATTTACCTAGTAGTGGAAGTACTGGATTGTAGGGTAGTTCTATTTTTCACTTTTTGAGGAACCTCCATACTGCTTTCCAGAGTTGCTGTACCGGTTTGCATTCCCACCAACAGTGCAATAGGGATCCCCTTTCTCCACATACTTGCCAATACATGTGGTTTCTTGTGTTGTTGATTTTAGCCATTCTGACAGATGTGAGGTGATATTTCATTGTAATTTTCATTTGTATTTCCCTTATGATCAGTGATGTGGAGCATCTTTTCATGTGTCTGTTGGCCATCTGTATGTCTTCTTTTTTGAAATATGTCTATTTGTGTCTTCTGCCCATTTTTAATTGAATTATTCATTTTTTGTTTATTGAGTTCCATTTTTAAGAATTATAGTGGATGAAGAACAGTAGTAAAAACAGTAAAACGTTCCCTTGGTAAAATATATTTATAGAGTGAATGTGTGAGGTCCAACATAAAATCAACTCTCCTTGTCACAATACAGAAATGGAGATTAAAGGTGCGGTCTTGTTTGATAAATAATGGTAGGTCTTTCCATTCTTATAATTTCCTTTCCATCATGATAAAAATAAAACTGTTTTTACTGTTGCACAGCTGAATAGAACAATGATATATGTTTTACCACTTTTATAGTTTTGGGATTGGGCAGGCAGGATATGTGTCTTCTTCCCTCCCGTCTCATTCCTGCTTTCCCATTCTCCTAGTAAAAGAATAGTATTTCATGGAGTATCATCCTCATTATAAGATCACACACTGAAAATAAAATACCTAAAGTTGATCTGCTCTTCACTCTGCCACCAGAGACACAAATTTACCATTTTGACTCCAGGAAAGATGTATTTCCTTCTCTGGGATGAATCTGAGAAAATCCCTGTTACTCTAAAATGTGATCTGTAGACCAAATACTAGTCTTCTGTGTCAGACTTCCCCATTTATACCTGTACTTTTCATATATTAAGAAATAATATGTACAATGACTCCCTGACTCTCTGCTCCTACATCTGTGATACATATTCATGTGCACAATTATAATTTTTTAAATATCTATATATTTCTTTATTTTTCTATATTATCTTTTCTATTTTATTCCTTATTTCATTTCTTTCTGCCATGCAACAATATTTATTTCTATAAAAAACTGGCCACTGCATATTTGGGAGAGGCTATATTCTTATTCTCTTTGGCATATTTGATTGTTCACTCATTATTCAATCAGATTGCTTGCCCAGGGCAGACTCCCCTAGTAGAATGAAGGGAGTTTCTTCATATTTTTTTAATCACTCTTTTCAGAGGAAATTTGTAAAATATTTTAACAGCTTGCTATACCTCAGCAAATATAACTATAATCAATTAGAAAATTGAAAATGAACACTTTGAAATTATCCTATGAAAATGTTTTTGACAATGATGTACAAGTACCTTGCACACTCTTATCCTCCAATAATTATCAACTATGAATAGCAACTAAATATCTCAGGTATTTTTTACTCTAATTTTTAATTATATTAGTAGAAGAATATTACTAATCAACTGATCAAAACTGCACATCCATAGAAAGCAGTAATTTCTATGATTTTTGTTCAGGTAAGTTGTAGACGCATTTAGAGATAGCTACCTTGAAGTAGATCAATATCTTTCATAATCTTATATAAAAATTTATAATTATTGAATATGTTTTAAGGTTTTATTCAGGAAGAAATATGAGTTTAGGATACCATATTAATCTGTATAATTATCATTTTTAAATCTATACAAGGTTGAAGACCTTAATTTTAATACTGAGCATGGTACAATGCTCCAGTTGACTCTTGGTCTGATACTTGATTAGTAGTCTTGAGCCAAATAATACATTTCAACAAGTCCTAAAAATACAGCACCAAATTAAATTTTACCATAAGAAATATTTTCTAGTGCTTCTATAGTTACCTTTCTTCCCTCACAACAGCTCAGAGACAAGAACACAAGCACTAGTTTACTTTATTCCTCTTGAGGACTCAACTCCCAGCTCAACTCAACTGTTATAACCAACTGCAGGCAGACAGATGTGGACACAGGGAAGGCTTTCTTATGTGTAGGCTTTTGCTTTTCCTGAATTCTATTCATTATTAGGATTTTACCTTTTAGACCCCATCTCTACCAAGTCCTAGTCATGCATATTATTTAGTTTCAATATACAACTTGCTTCACTGTGTCCTATCATCACATCATTCTAATTATTTGGGCCGTGCATAAGCTTCATCACTCACAAGGTAGAGAAACCATGCAAGCAAATCTTTTCTCTTGAATAGCTTAAATTAGACCTTCTATTTCATTCTCTTTCTCTATGGATACTGTTTGTGATCTCTGAATTTTCCTTGCTGTTCTATGAATGGTTCCTTCTTTCTTCCAAACTATCTAGTTCATTCTTAATTACATTTGTTTGTATTTCTTATGTATAACATATGTATGCATTATTATATATGTATATAATATCTGTACATATATGTATGCATTATGTAAAATAATATATATATCCTATGTATATATTATACATAATCCTATATAACATATATCCATATTTCATAGAAAGACTCAATCGCATGCAAGCATGTAACACCAGTAACCAACTTACATGCCCTTTAAACTGTTTCCATAGGTTGCCATATTTTATCATAAATCTTCAATTATTCTGAGAATAAACTGCCAACAGTTTCTATTCTTCAGCCATGGTAAGCAATCTTCACTTCTCCTTTCTTTGATTTTTACTTGGACTGACTAGAGGTAACATATAAAATTTTATTTCTTATCCTGTTTGACTTTTATGACCTATCATTCTTTCATTTTCTTTAGCTGTTTCTCCGCATAAACTATATTTTAGAAGAAACTTCAACTAAGTGACAAGCTCAGTGTTCTTGATATTACAGTTAGCAAACTGTCCATAAGATTGGTGAACTTTTGAGCTGCTATAAAATTGCTAACTTTTCTTATTCCATAAAATCACAGAATTACCTGTGAAGGTACAAAGAGGCATAGTTTTGTTGTACAGATTTTGCAACCAGAAAGTATCTTTTAAAATATTACTTTCCTTTCATTTTACTCTCTATATACAAAGTGTCAATAGACAAATCATCCATCAAAGAACAGAAAATAATTGTATTTTCACTTTTTGCTTGGAATCCAATAATAATTCTTTTACTTTCACTTGTCAGCCAGTTGTCATAAATGTTTAACAAAGCTATTATATTTAATTGATAGTTTTACTTAAATTCATTCATTTTGTTTCTAATTTTCCCAAAATAATGTTTTCATTTCCCTTGTCATTGTAGAAGTCCCTTCACTAATTATTTCATCAACTTAAGCTCCTTTTTATGCTTTTATTGGATCTCTATAATTCGACCTCTCTGTGCATTTTAATCTCAGTATACCATGGCCAAAGCTTTTAGACAGCTAACTGTCCCCAAACTTCCATGCTAACTCCTATATATCCCGGCCAGTGTTTATACTACTTCCTCATCCACAATGCACTTAACTCCTTTAAAGTACAACTTTGTAATAATATTATTGTCTTCATTTTGTCCCTGGTACCACATTCAATTGATGTTTTTATCTACATGGCTGTTTTTACTCACTTGTAAAATAGCACAACAACAATACCTACCTCATTAGTTTTAGGGAGGAAGTGATACGGTAATACATGTAAAGGACATGACATAGAAAAAGCACCTGGTATAACTGCTCAGCTGGGTTATTGTATTTTCTCTCAAAGTCAAAGTCACAGGTTTTCTCTGCTAAGAAAATTTGTGTTATTTACATTATGGTTTGGGGGAATTTTTGTTGTTGTTGTTGTTCAAGTAGAGTATAGATCCAGCTTTTAAAAAGGAGGGAATCTAAGTTGCGTTGGAAATAATTCAAATCACCAGATTCAGAGATTATTGTTTCTACTCAAGCCTTTGCTTAAACATTCTCATGAGACTTCAACTACTTTCTTAGATGGGCTGTTTCAGTTTCAAAAAATTCTATTGGTTTGAAATACTTTTTCTTATTTTAAACAAACCTACTTTTCTACAATATTTTTTTCACTGGTCCACCTGCTGCTTATGGGATTATAAGAGAAAAGAAACAATAAAAGACTTTGTAGGTCCTTTTTGCATTTTTATATTATCTGAGATAAAAATCCCAGGTCATAGGAAATACTGTTAAATTTTCTACAAATGTTAATGAATAGTCTTTCCAATCTTATCTTCATAGAAATCATGGAAAGCTAAACCTACATTATGGTTTAAGTAACTATCTATAGACAAATCCCTTTACATCTTGCCAGAAAACATTTCCTAGGCCTCTTACTTCCAATGGGACTCTGTGACTAGTTAGTGCTCTTGGAACACAGCCTAGGTGATTGAGAATATGTGTATTTCCGATGCACTCTTTTCTGTTGTCCACCATTATGTGCAGCAGGCCAATTAGAGCGGCAGTTTCTAAAGTGCTTGAGGCACCACAATGAACTCACAGTCACCCTGAGATATTTTAAACATTTGAGATAAATATAATGAGAATGAACACTTATCAGACATAGCACAAACTACTAGCTCCAGATATATTACAGTTTCAATATAAGATAATACTATAATTTTTATGAGGTAATATCTTTGAGAAGTTTGTCTAGTTGCTGTAATAAAAAAATATAAGTACCAGTATCAGGTTTCAACTACAACATGTAAGGAGATTGAAAGCATTTATTCTCATCCTTACAAAAAGAAAAAATGCTGAACAGATTGAAAGTTAAGGCCTTAGTTTTGTTGGATGCATTAGGAAACTTGGGTTGAAGACAAATAACCAGACAGGTGAATCCAGAGAGTAAAACATGATATGTCCTTACCTAGAGCAGAAGTTGCTATAGCCATAACTTCATAGGACCACTTAAAGATAATTTTGACTTTGATGAACTGAAGGAGACTGAGTGTGGACTAGCCTGTGTGAGAAACTGCTGGAGGTTGAGTCTTTGCGAGGCTGCCACACTTTGATCAGTTTATATGCAGAAACCCCACCAAATCCTACCAAGTTCTTACAATGAAGATGTAGGGAATAGCCTCTCATGGCTTTAGCTGGGAAATAGGAAGAGTAGTTATTGTTACTGTGCCCATAGTGTGCTCCATAACAAAAGCCTACTCACCAGCGAAAAATATTTTCCACAGCTTTATTCCAGATGGGGGAGGAAAAGACATTCCTCTCACTCTATCCCTGTGTATACTTCCTGTCTGAACCAAGGGGGCAGAGAGGTGAGAGCTACACCAAGAGAGAAACACTAGTGAACATCCCAGTCCAGAGACACAGGCCAACTTAAAGAGTGAAATTAGTCATAAAATTATGGAAATGTTCACCTCCCTTGCACTTTACTACCACATCAATAGGGCTCCAGTATAGTGACGTCAAATTACTGCTGAAAAGGTTGCAAGACACAGGTTCTCTCAGAGAAGCATTAATGTAGTCCAGAATTAAGAAGAGAGAGGGAGAAAAAAATACCAGAGTAATTTTAAGCCTATGGCAATTAAAGTATTAAAGCTTATGGCACATAAAATATCAAACACACTGCAAACTGCTAGCCAGATGAATATAGATCCACATACTGAAAGCTACTCAGCATATTTCCTACTACCTGATACAAATATCTATCATACAACCAAAATTACAAGGCATGACAAGTGGGAAAATAAAACACAGTCTGAAGAGACAAAGCAAGCATTACAATCAGATTCTGCTATGATATATATATTGGGATTACCAGAAAAAGTAATTAACTATAAAATAACTATGATGAATATATTTGAGGCTGTATTCAACATGTAAGAACAGATGGCCAATGGAAGCAGAGAAATGGAAACTTTAACAAAGTAACAAGATCCTGGGTGGAGAGGGAGAGTCTTGAAACAGAAATGAAGAAAGGCTTTCATTTCATAGATTCATCCAGTAGACTGGATATGACCAAGAAAAGAAATTATGAGCTGGTTGACAGACCAATAGAAACTTCCACAATTGAAATACAAGATGGAAAGAAAGAAAGAAAGAAAGAAAGAAAGAAAGAAAGAAAGAACAGAAGGAAGGAAGGAAGGAGAAAAGAGGAAGGAAGGAAATAATAAAAAAAACAGAAAATCCAAAAATTTTGGGGAAATACCACATTTAAAACATGCCTGTAATTGGAATACTAGATGGAAAATAGGGGTGCCTGGGTGGCTCAGTTGGTTAAGTGTCTGACTCTTGATTTTGGCTCAAGTCATGATCTCATAGTTTGTCGGATTGAGCCCCACCTCTGGCTCTGTGCTGCTAGTGCAGAGCCTGCTTGGGTTTCTCTCTCTCTCTTTCTCTGCCTGTCCTGCCTTGTGCACACATGCTCTCTCAAAATAAATAAGCATTTTTTTTTAAAAAAAGAAGAGAGAGAGAATGAAGAATTATGTAAACTACTAACGGTTCAGAACCTTCCAAACTAATTAAAGATACCAAATCCCAGTTCCTGGAAGCTCAGAGAACAGTAACAGAAGAAATACAGAGACAAACAAAGAAAAAACAAACCAAAAAATTATTCTGCTAAGCATATTATAATCAAATCACAGAAAACTAGCGACAAGGAGAAAATCGTGAAAGATGGCAGGGATAATTATCACAGCAGCCTTATCATCAGAAACTATGAAAAAAAGAAGAGGGGTGCCTGGGTGGCTCAGTCGGTTAAGCATCAGACTTCAGTTCAGGTCATGATCTCACCGCATAAGTGAGTTTTTGCCCTGCAAAGAGCTCTGTGCTGACAGCTTGGAGCGTGGAGCCTGCTTTGGATTTTGTGTCTCTTTCTCTCTCTGCCCCTTCCCTGCCCTGCTCTCTCTCTCTCTCTCTCTCTCTCTCTCTCTCTCTCTCTCTTGTTTTCTCAAAAATAAATAAACATTAAAAAAAAAAGAAAGAAGAGAGTGGAGTAAAATAGCTAAAGTCATAAAATGAATTTTAAAATCCACCAAGTGAGACTTCTATATCCATCAAAACTATCCTCTTAAAGTGTAGGAGAAATAAAGTTTCTCAGACCAGGAAAAAAAAGTCTCAAAAAAATAATTTTCAGAACTTCCATGCAAGAAATGTTAAAATAAATTTTCCAAGGCAAAGGAAAATGATGTATGTCAGAGACAAGGATACATTTAAAGAAAGGAAAACCATTAAATAAAGAATGAAGGTAAAATATTTTATTTTTCTTATTCTTAATTCCTCTTATAGGCAACTTTCTTTGAAGTAATAATGGTAACAATTACTGGGCACTATGGGTAAGTAACATGAATGACAATGGTGTCATAAGGTACAGATGTGGTGAGGAGGAGCTGTGAACACTCTCATGAGTGCTGGACTATGCATGAAGCAGTAGAGTGTTACTTGAAGGTAGACTTAAATTAATTAAAAATGCATATTATAAACTCTAGGGCAACCCTAATAAAAATAAAATTGAACAGGAGGATATGGAGATGCAAAGAGAGGAGATAAAGTGAAAGTATATAAAATGCTAAATTAAAGCAGAGAAGGCATAAAAATAAGAGTTAAGACACAAAGAACAAATGCACCACATAGAAAACAATTACAAACATCATGATATTCATTCAAACTTTTAAATAATAATTTTAAACATGAATAATCTAAAAATACTAATTAAAAACCAAGCCTATCGGGTTACATTAAAAATCAAGATCCAACTATGCATTGTTTTAGGAAATCCACATTCAATATGAAATCTCAGGTTAAAAGTGAAAATGTTCAAGGTCTACCATGTTAACAGTAATCAATATAAAGCCAGAGTAACTGTGTTAATTTCAGACAAAGCAGGTTTAAGAGCAAGAAAAATTAACAAGGATAAGAAGTATTACATAATAATAAGAGGGCTCAATGTTACAAAAAGACATAAAAACCTTATATGTGTATGTACCTGACAATGAAACATCAAGTTGTCTGAGGCAGTAACTGATAGAATGAAAGTAGAAATCGACAAATACATTATTACAGTTGGGGACATCAACACCTCTCTTACAGTAATTGCTAGGTCAAACAGGCAGAAAATAAGTAAGCATATAAATGACCTGAAAAGCATAATCAAAATGATTTAATTGAAATTTATACACTGCTGCATTCAATAACAACAGAATGGATTCTTCTCAGACTTACAGAGGAGATTCCCAAAGACTACATTTGGGGCCATTAAACACATTTTAACAAGTTAAAAAATAGAAATCATATAAATTATTCTCAGACCACTATGTATTTAAATAAAACTCAATTATAGAAAAGTAGCTGGAAATTCACCAAAGAGTTGGAAATTTAAAAAAATATATATACAATCTTAAATAAAAAATGAGTTTTAAAAAATTTAAGAGATATTTAAAAATATTTGAACTAAATGAAAATGGAAAACAATTTCTTATTATAATTTATGTAGTGAAATGAAAATTGTATGTAGGGGAAAATTTATCGAATTAATTGAACATGTTAGGGAAAGAAAAACAAACTTGAAATTAACACTCTACACATCCACCTTAAGAAACTAAAAGAAGAGCAACTTAAAACTAAAAGCAAGCAGTAGAAAATAAATAATAAAAATTGGAGTAAAAATCAATAAAATTCAAAACAGGAAAATAATTGATAAAATCAACAAAACCAAGTGCTATTTCTTTGAAAAGATCAATAATGTTAAAACTTGCTCCAATGCTTTTAATGTTTATTTATTTTGAGAGAGAGCAAGAGTGAGGCTGAGTAGGTGAGGGGCAGAGAAAGAGAGATAGAGAAAGAATCCGAAGAAGGCTCTGTGCAGTCAGTGTGTGAGATTATGTGAGATCATGACCTGAGCCGAGATCAAAAGTAGAATGCTTAACTGACTGAGCCACTCAGAAACCCTTAAACAACACACTTCTAAATAATACATGGATGCATGAAAGAAGAATTCTCAAGTAAAATAAAAAAAATAAACTAAATGAAAATGAAAACACAAAATTTGAGAGTTGCAATGAAAGCAGTTTTTGGAGGACACTTATAGCATTGAATGCATGATGGAAAATAAAAAGTATCTGAAATCAATAATCTAAGCTTCTACCTTGGCAAACTAGAAAAAGAAGAGCAAATTAAATCCAAAATAAGCAGAAGAAAAGAAACAAGAAGAGTTAGAATGAAAGAGTGAAATAGAAAATAGGAAATAAATAGAAAACAAAATCAATGAAACTGAAAGCTGATTATTTGAAAAGATCAGTAAAATCAATAAGCTTTCAGCAAGACTAAGAAAGAAACAGGATACAGATTACTGGTAATAGAAATTAAAGGGGCAGTGTTGCTACATACCTCATAAACATTAAAAGAAATATTATGAATAATTCACTGCCCACAAATGTGATACCCTAAATGAATGCCCACAAATGTGATACCCTAAATGAAATGGACCAATCCTTGACAGACACAATCTGCTAAAATTCACACAAGAAGTAGAAAATCTGATTAAGCCTCTAACTATTAAAAAAATTAATCAATAATTAACAGCTTTCCAAAACAGAAAGCACTAGGCCTAGATGGGTTCACTCATGAATTCTATCCAAGCATTTAAGGAAGAAATTATACCAATTCTCTACAAAATGGCACAGCCACTCTAGAAGACATTTTGCCAGTTTGTTACAAAACTAAAAATATTCTTTTTTTTTTAAAGTTTATTTATTTATTTTGTGAAAGAGAAAGAAAAAGAGTGGGAGAGGGATAGAGAGAGAGGTAGAGAGACAATCCCAAGCAGGCTCTGGGCTATCAGTGCAGAGTGCAATGTGGGCTCGAAACCACAAACCATGAGATCATGACCTGAGCCAAAATCAAGAGTCAGATGCTTAACCAAATGAGCCACCCAGTTGTCCCCAAAACCAAACATTTCTTCCCATAAGATCCAGTAATTGGTCTTCTTGGTATTTACCCAAAGGAATTAAAAACATAAGGCAACACAAAAATTTGCATAAGGGTGTTCATATAACAAATAATGTGCCCTTTGATAGATGAAAAGATAAATACACTATTTTCTTTGTTAGGAAAATGTATTTTCATATAATTATTTATGTCATATAATGGGTTTTACTACTATTTTTAAATGAATTAAATTAATATCTGTAAAAGTTTGTGTTTTGGTTTCTAATATGATAAGTAGCAATAGATAGAACTCACATAAATAAATATCTTTGTGAATCTGATTAATTTTTATGAGTGTAAAGAGCTCCTGAGACTAAACAGATTGAAGACCCAGCTCTAGGCAACAGCAGGGCCAGTAGATAAAAGGTGCTGCACTCCCACGATAATAGCATGCAGCAGAGAGGCACTGACCACTTGGGCAAGTTTTGTCTTTTTTTTTTTTTAATGTTAATTCCAGCATAGTTAACAAACAGTGTTATGTTAGTTTCAAGTGTACAATAGGGTGACTTAACAATTCTTTTTTTTTAAATTTTTTTTTAATGTTTATTTTTGAGAGAGAGACTGAGGGTGAGTAGGGGATAGGCAGAGGGAGAGGGAGACACAGAATCCGAAGCAGGCTCCAAGCTCTGAACCATCAGCACAGAGCCTGTTATGGGGCTTGAACTCATGAACTGTGAGATCACTACCAAAGCCAAAGTCAGACACTTAACCAACTGAGCCACCCAGGTGCCCTGGTGTCTCAACAATTCTATGCATTACCCACTGTTCACCAAGATAAGTGTACTCTTAATCCCTTTCACCTATTTCACCCATCCATCCCCCTACCCACTTCTCCTCTGGTAACCATCAGTTTTCTCTATAGTTATGAGTCTGTTTTTCATTTTTTCTCCTTTTTCCTTTGTTTTGTTTCTTAAATTCCACATCTGAGTGAAGTCATATGGTATTTATCTTTCTCTGGCTGACTTATTTCACTCAGCATTATGCTCTCTAGATCCAGCCATGTTGTTGCAAATGAGAAAGCATCATTCTTTTTTTTATGACTGAGTTACATTCCATTCCATTGTATGTGTGTGTGTGTGTGTGTGTGTGTGTGTGTGTGTGTGTATGACATCTTCTTTATCCATTCATCAGTTGATGGACACTTGGTCTGCTTCCATAATTAGTCTATTTTAAATAATGCTGCAATAAACAGAGGGGTACATATTTCTTTTTGAATTAATGTTTTCATATTCTTTGGGTAAATGTTACCTTTAAATGGCTCTACAAGTATAGCAGAAACTTGGAACTGATAATAAGTACAGAAAAAAATAAACATCTAAAAATCTCCCTCCTTATATTTAACCAAGTTAAGCATCTATCCTAGAGTTGAGTCTGGAAGATCTTTACACTAAGTTTCACGTAAAAAAAATACTTGAGTTAGAAAAGGCATTATCAAGTCAATTACTTTTTCATCAGCTTGTAATAAATGAATCATTATCTCTGAAAACAGTCATTAGTTTTATACTTAAGTACTACGATTTTGAGAAATATCCAAAAGTTCAATTTTCAGGAGATACTTTGTTGATACAAATTTTTAAAAATTTAATGTGAGAGCTGCTATTTTGTATGGGCCTCATGTGTAGATAGAGCATAACAAAGTGGTTCTAAAATAACTTGTAAGTCATGAATTTTGTCTGTGATTGAAGAATAAGAAGAAAAAGATTCCCCTTGTTTTTCCAACTTAGAGACAAACTTTGCTTTATAAAAAAGTAAATTAATGTTATTGCAGAACATCCTGATATCTTAAACCATGCAGTTATAATTTTAATTTTACATGTTTAAATATGCAACTTTCAGATAATATCTTATTTTGAAATTTCCCTAGAGTACTTACAAAATAAAATTGATCTCACACTACATGTAAACTTGAATGACTTCCAAAAATAAATCAGTCATTATGCAGTCATATTCTATGAAATCCCACTCCACAAACAAAAGCTTTATAAGCATCTTTTTCTGAGCCTTTTACTATGCTAATCTATAGCAGCAGGAAGGTAATTAACAGATTTACTCTTAAGGTACTTATAGACTAATGGGTCTAATAGAAGCTATACAAAGAATTACATTCAAAATTAGTTGTTTCTTGATAAGGAATGCTTCCCCACTCCACCTCCCACCTTATCCCTCATTGGATTTTTGGAAATATGAACCAGTTTAAAAAACAAACAAAACCGTTGAAAAAAAAAAAGGGGGGGGGCGCCTGGGTGGCGCAGTCGGTTAAGCGTCCGACTTCAGCCAGGTCACGATCTCGCGGTCCGTGAGTTCGAGCCCCGCGTCGGGCTCTGGGCTGATGGCTCAGAGCCTGGAGCCTGTTTCCGATTCTGTGTCTCCCTCTCTCTCTGCCCCTTCCCCGTTCATGCTCTGTCTCTCTCTGTCCCAAAAATAAATAAACGTTGAAAAAAAATAAAAAACAAACAAAACAAACAAAAATCATGCCTTGCTCGACATACTGGCATTAAAGTGGGTCATAGCCTCTTAATTTGAACTTGTAAAAATGCCCGTTATTTACAGTGTTAGGGTATAGACCTATAAAATTGCTCAAGTATATAGATAGAGAAACCTGCAAATGATGTTACCTGCAAACGAGAAATCGAGTTGTTGAGACATTTCTTGATATGCGGCTGCTCAGGAGCAGAACCACATCTATGATAGGGAAATTCCAATCCTACCACTGTGAAAGTCAAACATTCAAATGCTATAGTCATTTTGACCCCTGTCTTCAGCCAACTCAAGGATACCTGGACTTTGACTTGGCCAATCAGTCATACATCTGTGGGGTTCTGATTCTGGGCTACTGATTCAGTGAAGCAGGAAGAGGGGAATCACAAGGTCAAGTGAATTGCCAGCAATCTCTGATCTTCAGGGACCAGAGTAGCTATCAATGTCCCTGCTCAATGTCCAGTTTAGTGGTAGTGCTGATGCTGATATCCAGTGGGCACAAACCATGGCACTAGGGCTGTCGTGCTGTGTTCATGGCTTTAATCCATCTGTCTTGATTCCCTATCTTTTGTTTCATTTTCTGACTTTGACTACCTTCTTACCGATTCTGTAAGGTAGAAAATATGTATTTATTAATTTCTCTCTGTATAAAATCAGTCCAAATAGTTTCTGTATTTGAAACTGGGGAGCTTGCTTTCTGCAAATGAATGGATTACATCAGGATTTTGAAATTGCTTTCTTAGATGTCTGTTTCTTTCATTAATCTAGAGTAGAAACTAGAAACTTGTATTTGTAGTGTATTACGGGGCGGGGTCATGTTTTCTTATGCTGTAATTGAAATATATATTATATGTATATAATATATATACATGCACATATATACACATGCATATACATAATCTCTACAATATAAGTTCTGTGAACAAGGACATCTTTCCTCACTCCTGTTTTTATATCTCATGGTGCTAAATTAAAAACAAATCATATGACAACTACTGAGCATCTGCTATGAGTAAGGTATTAACTGTTAATTTCAGGTATATACAATTCTATAAGGTATGTGTCTGGATTTCACGGGGCCTTTATGCACTGGTGAGATAATTATACTGCAGGATAATACAACACTAGACCTGTCACAAGTCAGATTAGTATTGCAAATACTTTGTCTACTTATTCTATGGAATATGAATTTTATGGAATTCTATTCTTTGTCTACTTATTCATTAGAATATTTTATGATCACAACCTCAGTCTATAATCACCAATTGTTATAGAAAACACAGTGTTAAAAATGAGAGAATTACTGATTGGCATAATTATAAATTCCTTGTGCTTTCTCTCTTTTCTTGGAATGGAATGTAAAACTTCAACATTTGTTTGATAAAATTGCATGGAATAAGATGTTTTCTGCATGCCTCCATACTTGCATGAAATTCTTACCTAACTACAGTTTTGTCTTGGGCAGCTACACTAGTATAAACAAATCTGCCAGGGAAAATGTCAAGGCTGAAAATCAGTGAGATCTTCTATCAAATGACAATGGATAGATATATCTGTACCTTTAACCTGTTCTCTTATCTGGGGTAAATATACACAAAGTAACATTAAAATAAAAAAAAATAAATAATAAAATAAAATAAAATAAAATAAAATAAAATAAAATAAAATCATACATTATACATGGATTATTAGGAATCATACTTAGAATTTTTAATGTCATATTAAATAATAAAGCAAATATAATCATTTTACAGTTCTACATTGATATACATACATTTTTATGTATAATCTTAATACTGTATGAGTTATAAATAGGGTCTTGAACTCTTAGAGAGGTATAGGTTGTCACTCATATTTTATCTGAATAGATAATAGATACTATAAATAATAGATTACTGTAGTTAACTATAATAGATTACTGTAATAATAGATTACTATAATGACGAAGCTTACATGTTTACCTAAAAACACTGTATTCCTTGATCTGGAGAGAAAGAAAAAAACTGTAATTTACATATTAAAGCAACATTTTGGATTTTCTTAAGTTTTTATTAACTTTTTTGGTAAAAATAAATATCCATCTTATATTTTATTAGACTCTTTATGTACATTTATTTCAAGGGAACATGATCATGTACTGCTATAAAATGTACTTTTATCTTTTATAGTCAGGATATTGCAAATTATTTGGCCATTGTTTAAACAATAAATTATAACAATAAAATTTTCATAATTATTCAAATAAAGAATAGGCCTAAAACGCTGAAAGTAGCTAAATAAATATCTTGCAGATCTGAAAAAATAAGCTGTACACATTAATGGAATTTTTTACTTAAAGAAAATATTTTGCTTTTTTCTATCTCACACATATTTCTTTTTACTAGTTATGTTAATTTTATACATCGTGTACTTTAGAAAGTAAACGTAATAAAAATGTATCACTTTTTAGAAGTCAGGTATACTGAATTAATATAGTTAAAATACATTGTCAAGCATATAAAATACAAAACTCAGTTAATGGGCAATGATAAAAAATAAAAGTTCAATCCATATGATTAAAATAACATTTCTTTGTAACTAACTACTAGAGAGACACCAGAGAGTATTTTAATAATACTCCAATAGACTTAAAAAGGAATCAATAACATTTTTGTTAACCCATCTAATATGGGCGAGTTGTCATATAGGACAGAATGTAGAACACAGTGAAATATCCCATTGGATGGGTGATGAAAATTTAAATCTTGGCATTAACCTAATCTAGCACAAAGTTAACTATTCTGACAGGTTAAATCACTCAATTCTTACTCCAGGATATCAACAAGAATATTCTAACCTTCCAGGAGTTTGGCTAGGTGATCCCCCAAAATATCATGCTTACATAAAAATATATTAATTAATGATTTAGGCTTGAGTAGAGTGGATAAAAAACAAGGCTGATATCAGGTGGATTTACTAGTTTCTCTAAACTACCCACCCATTTTGCCTAATAGAGTGAACCAGATATGTCAACTAATTTCAATCTGCTATGAAGCCTGAATAAAAATGGCCATTAAAATTAAGAAGAGGATTATTTTATATCAAGCAGTTGAACTTGAAAATATCTTTGTAAAGAAGAGGAAAGATGGTCACTCACATTAAAGAAGTTATCATAAACTTCATATTCTGTGATTCCTTTGTATATTTTTATATATTTTATTATTAGTCATTAAAAATTTTGTTTTTAATGCTTATTATTTATTTTTGAGAGAGACAGAGACAGAATGCAAGTGGGTTAGGTGCAGAGAGAGAGGGAGACAAAGAATCTGAAGCAGGCTCCAGGCTCCAAGCTGTCAGCACAGAACCCAAAGCGGGGCTCGAACTCACAAGCTGTGAGATCATGACCTGAGCCGAAGTCGGAAGCTCAACCGACTGAGCCACCCAGGCGCACCTTATTAGTCATTTTTTAGGTAACATGTTTTTTTTTTAATTACTTTGCTTTTATGTTTTACCAGTTTTTATAACTACTCACTTTCAACCTTGGAAAATATTTGTCAGATTTTAAAAGCATTGACTTGAACTCTACAGGAGAAATATTTTTTCAGTATTTCTTGAACAAATTTTTTGAGCAGACATCAAAAACATCTACCAGACACTGTGTCTGCTCTATTCACAGTTGATTTCCAGATTATATAGGCAACTAAACAGTGAGGTACAACAACAACAAAAATTCACCTGGTGTGAGGGTTGGGGAATATTTTCATTGTATTTTTGACACTCCTGAGATTGTTTAGGCAAATTATCAGTGCCAATTACTCTTTGGCTTTGGGAAAACATCTTTTTTTTTCCTGAAAAGTCCCCCCACCCCCACCACCATGGAACCCACTTTATGTGTTACATTTTCATGCACTGATGCTTAGTAAAAAATTTAGTGAGTTTTTGTTTTCCTTAAAGTTAATAAGTGGATCTCACAAGACTGTGGTTGCATTGTCTTAGTACGGGGATTTCACTTATCCCTTTCTGTAGCTTTTCTAGCCAATCCATATATAGATAATGGTATGATGTATGTTATATTATGAACCATCTACTCTCCCATTGCAAGAAGAAACTGAGTCATGAAATGTGCATGGATAAAGGTGCATTGGTAAATACTTGACAGAAAAAGGCAAGAATCAAAATATAGTAGCTATTAGAGAGTTACATGAATAATTCAGAGAGCTTAATTCAGATGTTTAGTGTAGACCAAGTCAGTAGAACTCAGAGTGTTCCAGCCCTTGCTGATATCTCACATCCATATCTTTACTCAAGTTTGGGGCCTGGGAAAATATGTGACAAGGCTTAACTAGACATATATAATTCCTTTACAGATGAAGCATAACTTTTTTCACAAATATATATATATATATATATATAGAGAGAGAGAGAGAGAGAGATACACACTTTGTTATATATATATATATATATATACATATATATACATATATATATAACTTTGTTATATATACATATATATGTGTATATATATATATATATATATATATATATATATAACTTTGTTATAGACCTTGATTTATTTCAGTTCCATCCATTTTAGTACATGGAACCATATCATATAAACATTTAACATGACTGTTTGCAACAATATGGCTGAGAGAAAGAGATTAAGATACAGGTAGAGGTGGAAGTAAACATTGAGATTGGAGGAGACAGAGAAGAAAGGCAGAGAGAGAAAGAGTGGGGGAGAGAGACAGAACAATTTTTGTCCCCAAAACCCTTGGTTCTCATTTTTTTAGTGGGGGAAACCATGATAAAATGCATATTCTTTGCAGAATCAGAGGTCTCAGGTGTTGGAAATTAAAGGAGTATTTGCGGGATTATCAAGAGTAGTTTTGACTATATTGTGATTTTTCTCCTGGCAGTACAACTTTAGAATCTAATCCATGAATAAGAGAAAAAGCCACTGTATACAAAGTATAAAAAGGAGACAGACAGTCAAAAGCAACCTGTGTGTGTGTGTGTGTGTGTGTGTGTGTGTGTGTGTGTGTTTTAGAGCCAAGTGAGAAAATGCAATATGCCTACTCTCCTATCATATTGCTCATGATAGATTAGAGTCCATCTTAACCAAAAAAATTCAAAAATCCAGTGCAGATTTTTCTTGCTTGTATTTGAATTTATGGTCCATTCCTTCATCAATGTGCATTTTTCTTAATTGACAAATGTTTTTCTCAAGGATCAGGCTGTTCTTTCTTAAGTTCAAAGGCTCTAAGGTTCAGAAGGGCTTTATCAAAAGTAGCATGAGATTCAACTCTAAATGTGATAAGAAATGATCCTTAAATGTCGACTTGACTGAATATAATCAGCTTATAACACTGAAAAATGTGTGTTCTCTTCTGTCATCCTTCTCCTATTTGACAAGGTCAATAATACCAAAGCTGCAGAGTCAAGATAGCTTTTTTTTTTCCCCCTGAAGTATGTACCAGACCACTAGGGGAAAAAAGGCAATATTAGATTGGTTTGAAAAAAAAAAAAAAAGTAAATAACTCCCATTTTAGAATTAAACTTAAGAACTCTTCAAAAACTTGAAACTTTAAGCAGAATATATGATAATAAAACAAAAATAACATCAAATAATGAATAATATTCATCTGCATAGGCATATATATTGAGGCATCTTATACAAGCACAAGCCATGATAGCTTTGTATTGCTTGTTATAATTTTATATTTAAAAAATTTAAAAAAAATTTTTTTTTAACATTTATTTATTTTTGAGACAGAGAGAGACAGAGCATGAACAGGGGAGGGTCAGAGAGAGAGGGAGACACAGAATCTGAAACAGGCTCCAGGCTCTGAGCTGTCAGCACAGAGCCCGACGCGGGGCTCGAACTCACATACCGCGAGATCGTGACCTGAGCCGAAGTCGGACGCTTAACCGACTGAGCCACCCAGGCGCCCCTATTTAAAAAATTTTTAACTCTTTAGTTACAGGATTTCTTTCTTTTTTTAAAAAATGTTTATATATTTTTGACAGAGAGAGAGAGAGAGAGAGAGAGACAGAGCATGAGCAGGGGAGGTGCAGAGAGAGAAGGAGACACAGAATCCGAAGCAGGCTCTAGGCTCTGAGCTGTCAGCACAGAGCGCGACGCGGGGCTCCAACTCACAGACCATGAGATCATGACCTGAGCCGGAGTGGGCGGCTCAACCTAATGAGCCACCCAGGCGACCCATTACTGGATTTCTTACTGTTTTTATTTTTCTATCGTTTGTGCCTGTTCTGGCCTATGTTTTGCAGGATTCGTCTATAATTCTACCAAATACAGT
Organism: Lynx rufus; assembly: GCF_022079265.1. NCBI lineage: Eukaryota > Metazoa > Chordata > Mammalia > Carnivora > Felidae > Lynx > Lynx rufus. The sequence continues at coordinate 148,464,585 of NW_025814823.1, forward strand.
ACTAGGAGAGGCTTATAGTAACATGTTAGAAAACAGATTGCTTGTATAAAATATGGCCAAATTTATTGGAAACAAATGACCTCTTTACTTTTCTACTGTTTACTTATTAAAGTTTTACTATGATCACAAAATATCAACCTGGCTTTATGAAAATCATGTGATTATTTACATATGGACCTCAATCTCAAATTTACCCACTGTAACTCAAAAATAGGCTTACATACTTCCAGTCCAGAAGCAAAGCAATCATGGACACTTTAATTATCTTCTCATTTCCTCATTACACTGGAGACTGTGCAAAAATAATGATGTAGATCAGGAATCAGCAGAGGGGAGAGTATGTTAGGGCAGCAGGCTGGTGACTCAGTGCCAATTCCCATAACAAATATGAATTGCATGCTGAGTTTCAAAGAGTGTTGAGGGAGGAAGAGGAAAGGAAAAATGAAGCTGGAATCTCTTTTAGGGTAAAGACAGGCAAACGGAAAGGAATGCTATCTTTACAGTGACAGCATCAGCTGGCAGGATGTATATATTGACATTTAACCAAAGCGATCACTGAGAGGTTCAGTGATTTCTGACACTCTTGTACAAATGGTAAAGTGCATAAAAGAGTATAGGCATGGCTGTCGACTAGGTTCCATTTAAGATAAATAATTTAGAAAGAGATATATAAATGTTTGAGCAAATGAAAGTTAAAATTCTAAAACCTAGTGCAACCGTCTCTGCATGCATCTCATTTTCCTTGTGTGCTGTATCCATTCTCTTAACTCTGGACCTTTGAACATACTTCTGTGTAAGATAGTATCTCTTCTCTTTTACCCTTTGATTAATTCATACTTTAGATACTACCTTCATTGACACTTTCTCAAGCCACTCTTCAAAGTTCCTTATATTAGGTAAGGTCTCATTGCTATATCAAGTCTCCACTATAACTTCTACTCCTATCTTAAAATGGCTAGAATAACCTTCTTTAAAAAAAATTAAAAATTTTTGAGAGAGAAATAGAGAAAGAGAGAGTGTGTGGGAGGTGCATAGGGAGAGGGAGAAAAAGAATCTTAAGCAGTCTCCATGCCTAGCACGGAGCCCGACTAGGGCCAATCTCAGGACCTTGAGCTGATGACCTGAGCCAAACTCGAGTCAGAAGCTCAACTAACTGAGCTACGCAGGTGCCCCAATAATTGTATAGATCTCTCCTTATTAAACATTCCAGGGTCTACTTATGTCTTTAGAAGACTTTGGGGAATTTTTGAATATTGAGAATATATCTTGATATAAATTTTCAGACTTAGGGAATTTCTTTAACTTATAGACGGGAACACTTCAACAGGTTTTGTTTGTTTCCCTAAACAACAACTTTGCCATGAATTTTCCAAAAATTTCTAAGGGGTCATATCCTCCAGTCACCATGACAACTCATATAACAAAAGTAGCTGAAGAGGACTGTGATCCTATTTGATCCAGAAATGTTTTCACATATTTTGCTCTTCCAAGGTATAAAATAAAACCAGTAAGATAAGTGCTGTGCTTTGAAGATACCACATTAACTACATTTTATATAATGGGGAGGCTGATGAATCTGAAACATATATAGGATCATAAAAAAATTATAGATCCATGTATGAAAATTATTAAAATGTAAAAAAATCTGTTAGGCAAATTTATGTACACACTATATTCCATACCAGGTAACAGGTGAGAGTCAACCCATATTTTTGTCACCCTAAGGGTATACTGTAATTCTGTATTAAAATTAAACCTCTGTGATTGTTTTTAATTTTAATAATAACACTTAAAAATTTCCATAGACCTGGGCAAAGAGAGATGCCTGTCTTTACTACATGGTTTAAAAGGAGCTGCCTACCCCAAACACTGAAACCTTTTTTTTTTGTCCTTGTGTCCTTATAAAAATGTTTTCTGATTTTTCAGCAATTGTTCACTACGCATTAAATAAAGGAAAGAGGTGTGTGAGCTAAACATGTTTCTGTTGAGAAGATGTGGGTCTGAGAGTTTACCAGTGTGTGAGTGTGTGTGTGTTTGTGTGTGTGTAAGTAGGTGTTGATGCCTGGGAAGCAGAAAAGCAAGCTCAGATCTTGGGAAATTCAGCTGCTTTTGTTTTAAGTTGGCCACCAACATCTGTTACAATGTTTGACCAAATAGATAGCTATGTTTCCTTTCTTCTCTCGGCTCAAATGGTCTTAATTTTAAAGGGTTTCTTAACTGTCTGGAAATCCAGAGCAGCTAAGATTATTCACTGGGATAGCAAAGCAGTCCAGTCCCCATCCTAGTTCAGGAGTCCTGGACTCAGTTACAGCTTCGTTGTCCCTGGCCTTGGTGGTACCCATGCTTCCTCCCGATGCTTCCAACCTCAGGACTGTCCTGGGGGAAATGTGCCCTGAGTCTTTGGCTTTTCCAGGTAAAGGGTATGCGGGTAGTTGAGGGTAGAGTCCATGGCTGGGGAATGGGGTGGGGCAAGAAGTATATCTTGTGTTAAAACTTTTAAATATTTATGGGGCTCCAAATATAGTACATGTGTATATTGTATATGTATTGTAGCTATATACTTAAAAATAAAAATATGTAAATATAAATAAGAAAGTTCCATACATAAATACAGTCAAATATGAAGAATAAAAATTGTTGTTCTAAATGAGTTTGGATTAATACTGGAAAACTCTTACAATGACTGGTGAATGAAGGCATAATGGACAGATGGATAGATAGTAGATAAATGGCTGAGTTATGGATAATTCACTTTTCTTCTTTATGTTTCCCTACAATTTTCTGTAATTTAGGCATTGGACAAATAATTTTTAATTTAATTATAAAATCCTTGTAAATATGTAAAAATGCCTACTTATCTGATTATAAAATTTAGAATGATATACTTGGTGGCATATAATTAGAAACTTGAAAACACATCCCTCTTTCAATACTGAGGGTAAGCAAAGATTTCATTAATTGTAATGATACATTGTGACTTCTAAATTATATTGCCCCCTCTCTCTATTCAGTTGGCCAAACCAGGATGGTGTTATTGGAGCTAAAAACTGTCATCTAACATCTGGAAATCTTTTCAATACTCAGGGAAAATTAGGGATGTCGACTAAATTATATTGCTTATTTTATGGCAAGTGTTAGGGGTTTCTGAATCTTCAAAACAATTCACTAAGTTCAAATGGAATGTATATTTGTTAACAGTAGCCATCTTGAGGGGCTTATGGAATTATGAGGAAATGAAAGCTTAAGTTTCTTACTTACCATTAAATACTTAAAGAGCACCAAATTTTGGCTCTATCTTTAGAAAGATAGCATGTGTTACTGTTGTCTATGACGTAGCTTCAATTTAAGAAAATAAAGTAAAATGTGAACCAATTCTCAATATATTGTTATTTAAGAGTACACTAAAGTATTATTCTACAGAGTTTTTAAGTCAATAAGTCATCCTGGTACCCTCTGATACTGAGCTTGTGTTCAGATGCAAAAATAATAGGTTTAGAATTATGAAAATGAATGAACTCTGCCAACTTTCCATTCAACTGTTCACTTGGTGGGCATTTTTCAGTTATTGCATTTGCTTTCTGACTCATCATATTCATGACCATTAGGCACTTCTGAGAGAAAAATTGGGTTGAATAAAAGTATTAGCTTTGCCAATTCAGTTTTACAACTTCTCTTCTCCATATAAAGATTCAAAACAAACAGGCTAAAGCTGACTTGGCAAAAGGTAGCACTGACTTTGATATTTTTTTGGAGTCATTCCTTATCTGTCTATCTGAACCAGCTTAATAGCAATTACATCTGATGGATATCGAGGTTTCCACAAGAGAGAGACGCACAGTTAATATCTTTACTACACGTGAAAAATATGTAATTTTAAAGCCTCTTATGATGTTATTTCAATGTTGGGATTCCCATAGCTGCCACGGAGCCTGTTTAATCTAAAAGTGTATTTCTATCTGTCACCATGAAGAATTTAGAAGTTTGATTTAAAAATTATTACATACTTTTCAAGAAAAGTTTTCTTAATTTTGCATTTCTGTCCTATTTCTCTGAGGAACTCCTGCAATGTCACACTTCATTATTTTGGTGAAATTACTAATTACGTAACATGAACTAGGTACTAATGAACTAATGTGAACAAGGTACTATGACAAATATTTGAGACATACAATTAATTATGATTTAGTTCCTGTCATCTAAGAGTTATGGTCTAAAGCAGAACAAAGAAAGCTAAGTATGCTGGAGCACAAAGAGTTAAATTTTGATTCATTGTACAGTTTATAAATGCTAGAAGATTTTATGGGATAGTCTGATAGCCTTTAATGCCAAGATAAGGTATTTAGCTTGTATTTGCAAGGAGAGGAGATAACTTGAAAGTTCTCAAGCAAAGCAAAACATAATCAGAAGATGATGGCTCTTCCGGGAGTAAGGAGGAGGAAAGAATGGTAAATAGAGTAACAATGAGGTTCAATCATTAAAGAAGTTTATTTAATGGACTATGAAAATTACAACTTATATGCATTAAATTTAAATGATTAATGGTCATCTTTCTCTTTTGCATGATTTTACTTTTACTAGACTTTAGGTTTCTTTTCAAAGGATAATATCCTTCTGTATTTGCATTTCCAGTAACAATACAGAACCTCACTGAAAGATAATGTCTACAAAATGCTTTTGAACTGAAGGAGGAAAATAAAAATGTCTCAAAAATTTGAATTTAAATGAACATAAAGTTTCAAACCATAGCAACAGTCCTAGATAACAAAAGGTAGATCAAGAAAGGAGCATTTGAAAACAAATGGTGCTTACTCAAATCCCCGTTATGCTTTGTAACTCTGATTTCTTGCCTGTCAACATTATAGGCAATGATTTTTGTGAGCTAAATATGTTGATACATGCCAGATACACATACAAGCGTGCACTGGGCACACAGTTGCCCAGTGGTGAATGTGAGATAGAGGTAAGGGAAATATCTGGAGAAAATTTTAAAACAAAAGTAAAACAGAGTAAAAATTTCCTTTTCTGCTATCACTATGTATGGAAATTCTATGCAATGTCAGTGAGAAAATATTACTCTTAGCTAGGGAGGATTATCTCATTGCTTCTTCCCTCACTCATATCATTGTAGTAGTCACTGAATAAACCTTGGGTGAATAAAATTAACTTTTTTTTTTCTGTGAGAACTAAGAATAAAAATAAGTAAATAATGCTGTTTTTAAAAATGATGGTGCTTTCTTTCATTCCCTTTTTTATGGAATTCTAAAATATAATGAGAAGTTGGACCAATTATAACTATGAGGCTCAGTGATTTGTAACAAAGTAAAAACCTCGTGAAACATCTATTCAGGTGAATACATGGAACATTACCAACCTACCTTGTGCATGCCCCTCTACATCAAAAGCCTTCCCCTTCTTCCCAGAATTAACCACCATTTAAATTTTTAGTAATATGTTTTGCCCATATATTGACTTTTATTAAAATGAAATTATACACTTTATGTTTTATTTTCTATCCTTTTATCCTCATTTTTGATGTGGTTCTTTGGCTTAATATATTGTTTTGAGATTCAATCATTTGTTTCCATATGTTTCCATATAGCTGTCATTCATACAATTTCTTCATTTCTGTATAGCAATATATAAATACAATGTTAATGGATGCTTGATTTTTTGTTTCAAATTTAAGGCTATAATAAATTATGCTGCTATAAACACATACACTCATTTTATTGATTATATAACCTAGAGATTTAAAGGCTTGGACCTCAGACCTTGCTTATGTTGAATTTCAGAAAATCAAACCAGATTATTTCTTAAAGTAGTTGAATGAATTTATACTCTCAGTAGTACCTGGAAAGTCCTTGTTGCTACACATTCTCGCCAATAAATGGTATTGTCAGTGCGTGTGTAGTATTATACTATTGTAGTTTTAATTTGAATTTCCCTAAAGACTGATGGTATTGAGACACTTCACATGTCTATTGGGTATTGCATATTCTCTTTTTATAATGTTTATGTTCAAACATCTTGGTTGTTTGTCTACCTTTTATTTTTTTATTTTTATTTTATTTTATTTTAATTAATTAATTAATTATTTTGCATTTTATTTAATTAATATGCTGGATAGAAATGACCAAGCCCATTCCTCATGAGCTTTTTATTAAAAATTTTTAACTATACTTCTTAAAAATTTCCGTCCAAATTAGTTAGCATTTAGTGCAACAATGATTTCAGAGGATTCCTTGATGCCCCTTACCCACTTAGCCCATACCCCTCCCAAAACCCCTCCAGTAACCCTCTGTTCTCCATATTTAAGAGTGTCTTATGTTTTGTCCCCCTCCCTGTTTTTATATTATTTTTGTGTCCCTTCCCTTATGTTCATCTGTGTTGTCTCTCAAAGTCCTCATATGAGTGAAGTCATATGATATTTGTCTTTCTCTAACTGGCTAATTTCGCTTAGCATAATCCCCTCCATTTCCATCCATGTAGTTGCAAATGGCGATTTCATTCTTTTTGATTGCCGAGCAATACTCCATTGTATATATATATCACATCTTTATCCATTCGTTGATTGATAGACATTTGGGCTCTTTCCATACTTTGGCTATTGTTGATAGTGCTGCTATAAACATGGGGGTACATATGTCCCTTCGAAACAGCACACCTATACCCTTGGATAAATACCTGGTAGTGCAAGTGCTGGGTCGTAGGGTAGTTCTACTTTTAGTTTTTTGACGAACCTCCATACTGTTTTCCAGAGTGGCTGCACCAGCTTGCACTGACACCAACAATGCAAAATAGATCCTCTTTCTCCACATCCTCGCCAACATCTGTTGTTGCCTGAGTTGTTAATGTTAGCCATTCTGACAGGTGTAAAGTGCTATGTCATTGTGGTTTTGATTTGTATTTCCCTGATGATGAGTGGAGCATCATCAAAGATGTGGAGCATCTTTTCATGTGTCTGTTCGCCATCTGGATGTCTTCTTTGGAGAAGTGTCTATTCATGTCTTTTGCCTATTTCTTCACTGGATTATTTGTTTTTTTGTGTGTGTCTACCTTTTGATTAGTGATGTGTACAAGGTTTTTTAAGTGAACCCATTATAGGGCTCTGTGAGTGAAAATATTTTCTTTTACTGTAGGTTCATACATTTTTACTCTCTTAATAATGATGAACATTGAAATAAATATATTGTATCAGTCTTTTCTTTACAATAAATGCATTTTTGTTTTGTTTAATAAATTTTAATTCAACATAAAAAATAGTCATTTATGCTGTAGTAATCAAAATACTATATAGTATTGGCACAGAAATAGATACATAGATCATTGGAACAGAACAGAGAGCTCAGAAATAAACTCACAGTTATATGGTCAATTAATCTCTGACAAAGGAGAAAGTAATATGTAATGGAAAAAAAAACAGTCTCTTCAACAAATGGTGTTGGGAAACTGGACAGCTACACTGAAAAGAATGAAACTGGACCACTTCCTTTCACCATACACAAAAATAAACTCAAAATGTGTTAAGGACCTAAATGTGAGACATGAAACCAGAAAAATCCTAGAAGAGAACACAGGCAATAATTTCTCTGGCATTGGCCATAGTAACTTTTCTAGATATGTTCCCTGAGGTGAGAAAAACAGAAGCAAAAATAAACATTGGGACTTCATAAAAAAAAAAAAAAAGCTTCAGTACAGTAAAGGAAACAATCAATAAAACTCAGGGACAACTTACTGAATGGGAGAAGGTGTTTTCAAATGATAAATCTGATAAGGAGTTAATATTCAAAATATATAAAAGAGTTATACAACTCAACACCAAAAACACAAGCATTTCAATTTAAAAATGGCCAGAGGATCTGAATAGAGATTTTTCCAAAGAAGACAGGCTGATGGTCAGGAGACATGAAACGATGATCAACATCACTCATCATCAGGGAAATGGAAATTGAAACCACAATGAGATATCACCTTAAACCAGTTAGAATGGCTAAAATCAAAATAACAAGAGATAACAAGTTTTGCCAAGGATGTGGAGAAAAATGCACTCCCATGAATGCTGTTGGTAGGAATGAAAACTAGTGCAGTCACTATAAAAAACAGTATGGAGGTGCCTTAAAAATTTTTAAAAAATAGTGGAATTAATGGATCAATATTTACCTAAAAAAAACAAAAACACTAAATCAAAAAGATATATGTACCCCTATGCTTACTGCACTTTATGCACAATAGCCAAATTATGGAAGTAGCCCATGTCTATTGATAGATGAATGGATAAAGAAGAGGTATATTACTCAGCCATAAAAAAGAATGAAACATTGTCATTTGCAACAACATGAATGGATGTAGAGAGTATTATGCTAAGTGAAATAAGTCAGTCAGAGAAAGACAAATAGCATATGATTTCACTCATATGTGGAACTTAAGCCACAAAACAAAGAAAAAAAGAGACAAACCAAATGGTTACCAGGGGGAGATTGGGTGAAATAGGTGAAGGATATCACTAATCATGATGAGCACTGAGTAATGTATAGAATTGTTGAATCACTATATTGTACACCTGAAACTAATATAACACTCTTTGTTAATTATGTTGGATTTAAAATTTTTTAGACAGTAATTTATGCTATTTTTTAGAAGTTGTAGTGCCTTGCCTCTCACATTTGGATATACTTCTCTCTAGAACTGATTTTTTTGTATTTGCATATTGATAACTAATTCAAATTTATATCTGTTTATTTTTATACAAAACTGACCCAGAGCTATTTTGTTTGAAAAGACTGTTCTTTCTGTAATGTCGTGCAGTGACATTTTTGTGCCATAACCTATTTTGTATATGAGAGTCTGTAATAACTGGACTCTCTGCTTTTTGATTAAATTAATTTTCCCAACAAGAAACATACAGTCTTGATTACTATCATTCCACACTAATTTTCTTTAGGTAATAGAGTAACAAATACAAGTTTTCTACATTATCCTGGATATTTTTCCATTTGGATTTTTTATTTAGACTTTTTTTTCTATCTTAATAGAGTCTTAGATTTTTTTATGTGTGTAATTTTTCACTTGTTGTTAGATATGTTCCTAGGTGCTTTTATGCTGTACAAATTATGTTTTTACACTTCCTTCTAGCCAGCAATTTTTAGAAGCATACTTCCTAATCCTAACAATTTATCTTATTCTTTTGGACATTTTTCCTTTTACAAAATTATATTACTCCATGGTAATTAGAGTTTTAGATGTTTCTGGTCAATTTATATAACTTTTATAATTTTTCTAGATTTATTTCATTAGATAGGATTGCCTGTACAAGTTTGAACAGAGAAATATCATTTATGCTAGTCTTTTCTTAACAATTCTTGAAGAAAAGCCTTTGACATGTCATTTTTATACTGTATATAATGTGACTTTTGTTGCTGTTGTTCATATACAGCATCTGTTTCTAAATTAAAGACAGACATTAAGGCAGACATTATAACAATATTGACTATTCTGATACAATGGCATGATAGATCTAGTCTTTTTTTAAAATTATAACTCAATTTCTCTTAGCAATATTTTCAAATTTTCAGTGTCAAACTCTCATCATTGCCAAATCTATCTCTTGTCATTTCATGGTTTTGAAATAATATTAAATGTTATTTTTCAGTTCCATTTTCATTATTTTTGTAACTAGAATATGGAAATGAAATCAATTTTATACATTAAACTTGTACACCAAAAATTTGCTGAACTCACAAATTAGCTATAGTGATAGTTTCTATTACATATGTACATGCATTCACACACATATATGCAGATATAGATAGATATAGATATAGATAAAGATATAGATATAGATAGATGTAGATATAATATGTATATATTAGGGGAGGTATTGAAGTTTGTTCTTGGATGCAACTTTTTAAGGCAGGGGTCGAGAAACCTCTAAGACTAATTTTTCCCTACACTTGAGGCAATGTTCATCAGAGTTCTCTATGCTATTCTCTCTGTTTTCTATAGTTTTCCACCCTAAATGGTAGGATCTCAAACTTTTCCTGGCCCTGTGTGAGTTATGAGAATTACTTCCTGTGTTTCTTTGGATGGCTGTTTCCCTGATATGGGTCAGTTTCTCAAACATGTGCTATGTGAAAACTAGAAAATCTCTCTTCTCAGTCCTTTCCTCCAAACCTTTCTCTTTTGGGGCTGCTCTCTCGCCTTGGGTATGCTGCTAATATTCTACTGTAATTCTAATATTCTACCAACTCTAATATTCTCCTATAGTTGCATCCATCCTGCAGATACATCCTGTTTTCTCTTATCAGTCAGGGAAGACAGACCAGACTCCATGGGTTCCTCCTCTCTGCACTGTGCCCCCAGAAATTCTCTTCAGACAGTGTACTAGGGCAACGGTAGTGCTCACCCGTATGATTTCCCCTACATTGTCTCTGATCCAATGTCTGAAAAGCATTGTTTCATATATTTTATCCAGTTAGTTGTTTTAGGCAGAAGGATAAATCCAATCCCTCTTTCTCCATTTGGCGAGAAGCAGAAGTCCCAAACAAATGCATTATTAAATATAACATTTTAAAGGCATGTTATTTATCATGTAGAAGATTTTTGTAAATATTTACAAGTATAATATGAACTAAAAGGCAAGTTTTAATAGTTGACAAAAGTCCCTCTTTATGAAAGTTTCTTTTCTGATTATTTCTGTTAGATGTCAACAAGAATACAATACCTTTCATAAGTTCATTTTGAAAACATGTATCTCTTTATATTTACAAAAATGCAAATATTCTGATAAAAAGGTAAACATTTTGCATATATTTTCTTTCAAAATACATGCTCCATAAACAAATTATAAAGCTAAATGTCATCATCATTTGGGGAAATGAGCCATCTAACAGCAGTTTAAAATCAATTTACCTTAAGAATATCCTAGTATAATGCTCAGTCCAAAATATTTGCTGATAATATTAGTAGGTTCCTATCAATTTGTCCAAATAAAATAATAAAAAAACATGTTGAATTATCATTAGCCTGTGTCAAGATTAATGATAATTTTTTTAAAAAAAATTTAATGTTTATTCAATTTTGAAAAACAGAGAGAGACAGAGTGCAAGCAGGGGTGGGGCGGAGAGAGAGGGACACACAAAATTCAAAGCAGGCTCCAGGCTCTCAGCTGTCAGCACAGAGCCTGACATGGGGCTCAAACACACAAACTGCGAGATCACGACCTGAGCCAAAGTCGGATTATTAACCGATTGAGCCACCCAGGCCCCCAAATTAGTGATAATTATTAAATCATTTTTATGGAAACCTTGAGGTAAGTTTTATAATTATTCATATTTTATATAAAAGATAAATTACATTAAAGAATTTAAATGATTTGGTCTTTGTTTAAACTCAGATCATTTAACATCAGCATCTATGTTTTTTTTTGTTTGTTTTTGTTATTTTCATAGTTTGCTGCCTTCAGGGACTCTAAACTCAATGTATTCATTAATACAAACTTAAATCACTTCTTTATATTTATGTATTTTGATGTTTGATATGATATTTGATCTGACATTTAGATTATTTTCTATATGTGTCATTCCAATAGCTAATTTTGAAAAATTCCTGTATAAGAGTCTTGAGGGTTGCTTTTGTTGCATCCCAAAAGTTTTGGATTCTTGTGTTTTCATTTTCATTTCTTTCTTTGTATTTTTAAAATTTCTTCTTTAATTTCCTGGATCACCCATGTACTGTTTAGTAGCATGTTGTTTAACCTCCATATATTTGTCATCTTTCCAAAACTTTGTATGTGGTTGACTTCTAGTTCCATGAGGTGGTCAGAAAAGATGCATGGTGTAATCCCAATATTTATGTATATGGCGAGGCCTGATTTGTGACCTAATATGTGATCTATTCTGGACAATGTCCCATGGCATTTGAAAAGAATGTGTATTCTGCTGCTTTAGGATGGAAAATTCTGAATATATCTGTTAAGTCCCATTGCTTCCTTCCTTCTTTGTTTTCTGTTTAGATCATCTGTCCATTGCTATAGTGGAGTGTTAAAGTCCCCCTACTATTATTGTATTATTATCAGTGAGCCCCTTTCTGTTTATTATAAATTATTTTATATATTTGGGTGCTTCCATGTTGGGAGAAGAGATATTTATCATCAGATCTTGCTGTGTTGTCCCCTTTCTTATGAAATAATGCTCTTCTTTATTTCTTGTTACACTGTTTTAAAGTCTAGTTTGTCCAACGTAAGTATTGCTAATCTCACATCTTTGATGTTCATTTGCATGATAAATGTTTCTTCATCTAGTCAGTATCAATCTGCAGGTGTCTTTAGGTCTAAAAATGTGTCTCTAGTCAGCAGCATGTAGACAGGTCATGTTTTTTTTATCCATTCTGACACCCTATGTCTTTTGACTGGAGCATTTAGTTTATTTATATTCAAAGTAATTATTGAAAGATAAGTATTTACTGCCATTTATTACTTATTTTGTCATTATTTCTGGAGATTTTCTCTGATCCTTTCTTGCCTTTGTAACTTCTGGTCTGTTTTCCACTCAAAGAGTCCACTTAATATTTCTTGCAGTTGGTTTAGTGATCGCAAAATGCTTTAGTTTTTGTTTCTCTGGGAAACTCTTTATCTCTCTTTGTATTCTTAAAGATAGCCTTGCTGGATAGAGTATTCTTGGATGCAAATTTTTCCCATTCAGTATGTTGAATTGATCATGCCATTCTCTCTGGCTTGTCAAGTTTCTGTTGAGAAATTTCCAGTTAGCCTTTTGGATCTCCAGATGTAAATTAAAGATTTCTTTTGTCTTGCTGCTTTTAAGATTTTTTTTTCTTTATCACTATATTTTGCAAATGCAATTACACTATGTCTTTTTATTAGCTTGTTTTTGTGATTTTGATGGGAGTTCTCTGTGACTCCTGCATCTGGGTGTCTGTTTCCTTCCCCAAATTAGGGAACTTTTCAGTTATTATTTCCTCAAATAAATTTTCTACTCCCTTTTCTCTTCTTCTAGGACTCCTATAATATGAATGTTAATCATGTTAGATTGACGCACTCAGTTCTCTAAGTCTCTTCTCATTTTTCATAAATCTTTCTTACTTTTGTTCAGCTTATTTTCCATTATTTTGTCTTTTATGTCACTATTTCATTCCTCTATTTCTTCCAGTATGATGTTCATTCATCAAGCCTATTTCAAATCTTGTTTATTGTATTCTTTATCTGTGATTGATTCTTTTTACACTTTTTTTATCTGTATGGTAAGGGTCTCACTGATGTTTGCTATTCTTTTTTCAAGACCAGTGAGGATTCTTATGATTGTTGCTTTAAATTCACCATCAGGCATGTTACTTATATCTGCTTCACTTAGATCTCTGGTCCTGGCCTTATCTTGTACCCTCATTTGGGTTAAATTCCTACATCTTGGCATTTGTTTAAGTCTATGCCTTCTCTGTGTTGAAAGGTCATTTATATCTCCTGCTCTTCAGAGTGATGGCTTTATGAAGAAGAGGTCATGTCATGTCCACAGACTGGTATTCCGGGAGTTTCTCCCATGTATGCTACTTGTGTTCTGCTGTCGTGTATTGGCTGTTCTATCATCCAGGCCAGTCGTCTGCAGAGGCTTTCCCTGCCTGCTATGGGTAATGTGTGTTCCACGGCCTGCATGTGGTAAGTTTTAAATTGGTGTCCTCTGGTCTGCTTGTGAAATGAGACCTGACACCAACTCCAACAGAACTAGGGAACTCCACCTGTAGAACTCTCTGGTTGGGAGACATGGTATAGGCAGAGGTTTGTGCTGGACTTCTGGGGGAGGGATCCACCACACTGGGACTGAGGTAAGTGTGACTGAGAAAGAGAGTTAACTGGAGCATGGGGTGGGGGTGGGGCTTGGTATAAGCAATTAGGCAGCTAGTGTTGGTGTTGCACTGCTTCCTGCAGGCAACTCTGTATTTATGTTGAGGGGCAGGGAAAGGAAATGGTGCAGGCCAGCTCCTTTGTTCCTGGGGAGGTTTTTCCATGAATGCTTCCTCTCAGGGACATGCTCTGAGAAGAGGTAATAATCTCCCCACTGTGTGCCCCAAGTGCTCTTCAGATCACTATTGCCATGCTCTCTGTTTCTGGGTTGTTTGCCTGCCTGCCTGCCTTTTCAGGAACAGCACAGTGTTCTCAGGGCTCTATCCCAGCCAAGCCTACTGACCTTTAAGACTCTAGGCTTTAAGCCCTGCTGGTTGCAAGAACTCACAAAATTCAGCCCCTCTCAATTTCCAAGTCAATGGCTTTGGGGAAAAATTCTCCTTGTATGTTCCCCTATGTGCTCCTCTCTCTCCTTCTCTGGTCCTGCATGGCTCCTTCCCTTCTGTACAGCTGGGATCCATTTTTCCCCTAAACAATGTCTCCGAACTTCCTACCTTCTTTGATGTGGCCTCTTATCTCCCTTTAGTTGTGGGGTTTGTTCTGTCAGTCTTCAGGTTGATTTCTGGGGTATTTAGGATGATTTGATAGTTATCTAGTTGTGTTTGTGGGACAGGGTGAGACTAGGGTCTTCCTACTCTGCCGCCATTTTCCTGCTCCCTCTGTGTTACCTATATTTAAATTTTCTTGTCTATAGTTTCTGCTTTGCCATTTTTTTTTCCCTCAGTGATGTTGGTCTTTTCTTACTGACTTATTAGAACTTTTTGTATATTAGAAATATTGATTCTTTGTCTTGCATAATGCAAAATGATCTCATTCATATATAGTTTTCATGAAATTGGTCTATAACTTTAATTTTTCTCTTCCTAATAGATTTGTGTAATTCTAGCACATTCAATGCAAGCTTTGTAAAATGTCTGTTGCCTTTTACCCTGCATATATATTCTTCATGTGTATAGTGTTGTGTTCTACATCTTTAAGTTTGCTTGTATCCTGAGGTGCTCCTCAATGATAAGAAGGAATTTATGGACTTAGAATTTTTGGTGAAAAGAGAACAACTTTTTGTATTTGTTTTGGTCTTCTGGGGGAGGGGTTTGCCCTGCTTGGAATATGGCAAACTTGGCTGAGAGGGGCAGTCAGAGCACAGGGGTGTGGAGGTTGGTGTAGCAAGTTAGGCACCCAGTGTCCTTAAAGGTAACTTTTCATAAGCTGGGAGTTTTAATTTATATGAAGTATAAATAATCATTTTTTCCTGTTTAGTGCTTTTTATATCTTAAGAAAAATTTCCCTACCCTAAGGCAAAGCAGATATTCTTTTTTTTTTTCCCTCTGTCATGAGCACGCTATAAAGGCACACACAGGAGTTGTGTCTTTCCACAATGCCAGCTTTATTCAATCATAAAGCAAAGTTAATCACAATTATAAAGCAGGTTTAGGATTCCAAACTGAATGATATTTCACTATGTAATTAAACTTGGTTTCTTACACAGAGCACAGACCCGGACAGAAGACAAACAGCACAACAAACAAGATCAAGAGAATGGTGTACAAAGTTAATGAACTAAACGCAAAGTCAGTCTGTTGGCCTGGAGTTGAGATAAGGCTTTGGTCTGGTTTGGGTCAGCTCTCGGCACTTACTACTTATGATGTCTAAGCATGAAGGATATCAGTTCTGTTTGGAAATCACTTGGGCAGAGTCTTTGATGGAAGTTGCCTTTTTTAAATGGTCAGACATAGAGAGGTCATGTCGGAAGAGTCTGACCGTTTGCTGCAAAAATCTCCTTTTTGAAGATATTTAATCAGTCTTTGGCCACACAGAACTCCTCTGCTTCTGCTTGTTATTAGTTCTGGGTTGTCAGCTGATGCTGGTCCTGTGATATCTCATGGCTGCAGTACCTTTAACTACTTGCGTCATTGCTTGAAACAGGTTCCTACTTGACATGAGAGACCCCATTTTGTTCTCTACACCCTCAAACTTCATAGTTTTAGCTTTGCACTTTGTTCTATGAAACATCTTAAATGAATCGTTTTCTTCATTTAAAGGTTGGTGTCAAGGTTCATTTATTTCCATACAAACATCAAGATCCTCTAGTACTTTTATTTCTCCTATTCAATGCTTCATCACAATTGATAATCCAAAAACCAAATATATGATTCTATTTGTTCTTATGCCAAATCACATATCAATTGTAGTTCCTTTATAATATCCTAATGTTAGGTGTTGTTATTGTTACAAATATGCACTTTTTGAGAATTCTATGTTTTTAGTACTTCATATGACTTTTATAATCAGTTTGCCAATCTGTACAAAGGAAAAATCCTGGGATTTTGAACGGGACTTCATCAAATCTATAGATTAATTTGCAGGGAACATCTTAATAAATGAGATGTTTGCAAAAATGAATGTAGTATTTTTCCATTTTGGGGGTTTAGTTTATTTGGAATGTTTTGTAATATTCAATATAGAAGCTTTTCCCATTTCATTAAATTAATTCTTAGGTATTTGGTGCTTGCCAACATTATTGCAAACTGTATTTATCCTTAATTTCATTTTCCAATATGTATGTTCCTGATATGTACATATACAATTGATTTCTATGAATTAACCTTATTTTCTATGACTTTGGTAGATTTGTGTGCTAATTCTATGGTTTTGTTTTTTATATTCCTTTGGATTTTCCACATAAAGCATCATGATATCTGTGAATATAGATCACTTATCTCTTTGTTTTGAAGATTCATATTTCTTATTTTCTTTGTATCATTTTACTGCTAGGATCATCAGTACAATAATGACTGGTGGTGATAAGAGTGGGTATCCTGGCCACTTCCCCTAATTTTAGGGGAAATACTCAGTATTTCGCTCTCAAGTTTAATAGTATCTGTTTTTCATGAATACCACTCTTTGGATTCAAGGTTCCTTCTATTTGTACTTTGCTGAGAATTTCATTGTAAATGATTATTGAATGCCATCATATGTTTTGCTCCATATATTTAAATAATCAAATAAATAAATTTTAACTCTGTTAATATGGTGAATTCCATGTTTTTATTTCTGAATGTTAGATCATCCTTGCTTTCCCGGGATAAAGTCCACATAGTCATGATATCTTATATTTTTTACATAATACTAATGCAATTTGTTAATATTTTATGAGAATCATTTCATCTATTTTTTTATGAGAGTTGGTGCTCTGTAATCTAATGCCATAATGCCCCATTCCTTCCCAGCCTAGTGGCTAAGAGCAGTGTCTATTTGTTCTTATAAGTTTATTGATGCCCTTATTAATTTTTGTTTACAGGTTCGAATATGTTCCCATTTCTTTTATTATCTGAAAAAAATACTGAAAATTTATGTTATTACTTGTTTAAGTATATTGTGGAATTCACCAGTGACTACTTATCTACCTGAGAGTTTGCTATGAGAAATTTTAAATTATGAATTTGACTGTTTTGATACAAGATTATTCACATTTACTCTTTTGTGCTGTGCTAGTAGTTGCAATTTTTGAGATCAGTGAATTTGTCCATATGTTCGAAGTTTTCAAATTTATTGGCATGGGGTTGTTTAATGTATCTTGCTATAGGTTTATCAATTTTACTGATATTTCAAAGAAGTATCACTTGACTTCACTTTTTCAAAAGTTATTTTTTTCTTTTCTTTTCTTTTTTAATCATTTTTTTCTTGGCCATTATTGGCTTCAATTTTTCACTACTTATTTAGCCTTTTTAGCTGAAAGCATAAATTGACTTCATAACTTTTTTAAAACTTTACCAAATTCTGTAATTTTATCTTCATTATTGTTTTGTTCAAAATATTTCCAGGGCGCCTGGGTGCCTCAGTCCATTAAACATACAGCTATAGATTTGGGTTCAAATCATGATCTCACAGTTCGTGAGTTCGAGCCCCACAGCAGGCTCCTTGCTTGCAGTGTGGAGCCTGCTTGGGATTCTCTCTCTCTCTCTCTCTCTCTCTCTCTCTCTCTCTCTCTCTTCCCCTCCTCAGCTTGCTCTGTCACTCTCTCTCTCTCTCTAAGTAAATAAATAAACTTTAAAAAGAAAATTTAAAAAAATGTATTTCCTAACACATTGTGAAAGCAAAATGACTTTCTCCTGATTACTGTTTGCATGAAATATTTTATCTTTTTTTAAAAAACAGTGTCTTTGTTTTCAAAGCAAAGCTTGCAATTAGCATATAACTAAGAAATATAATTTTATCTAGTCTGAAAAAAGTTCTGTTAAATTGACAGTATTTAGCTCATTACACTTAATGAAATAACTAATAGGGCTGGGTTCAGTTATGTTATCATGATATTTCTTTCTGTTTGCCTGATTCATTCACTTTTTTTGCTGCTGTTTTTCCTTTTCTGCCTTCAATTGGATTATTCGAGGATATTTTAGAATTTGATTTTATTTTCTTTACTGGATTTTTGAGATGTACATCTATTTTTATTTTAGTGTTTGATATAGGCATTAAGATATACATCCTTAATTTACCATAGTCTATTTGAATTGATATTTTACTACTATGTGTACGAAGTGAGAAACTTAAAATAGTTATATATGTGTAATTCTTATACAATAATAATAATACTTACATGTTATATAATACTTCCACAGAAGTATTTGTTTTCCTTTTAGTATTGTAAAGACAAAATTCCCTTGCTTTCCAGATCTTACTATTTCTAATTAGAAGTGCTGTAAGTATTTCTGTTGGTCTCCTTAACATGATGAGTATTTCCATGCCTGATTTTCTAAAATTTGTTTGTGATGAGCTACATTTCATTTTCTTTGCACATATCCTACTTGGGTTTCACTAACATTCTAGGATCTTTGGGGTTTTGTTTTTTGTCTAGATTTGGACAAGTTTTAGTTGAGTATGTGTGTATGCTTTTTAAGTTAACTTCAAGTTTCTCATTCTCAGCAAATATTTATATGCATGCATTTCATACCCTTTAATTCTTTACCATATTTATAATAGTTAATTTAAATATCTTGTTCCAAATTCCAATATTTGGGTCATCTGTTCTGCTTCATTTGATTTTTTGTTCTATTGCTTGTATTGTACATTTTGTTGGTTCTTTACATGTCTAATAGTATTTTTTTAATGTTTTAATGTTTATTTTATTTCTGAGAGAGACAGAGCACAAGTGGGGTACAGGCAGAGAGAAAGACACACAGAATCTGAAGCAGGTTCCAGGCTCTGAGGTGTCAGCACAGAGCCTGTCATGGGTCTTGAAGCCACAAACCACTACATCATGACCTGAGCCAAAGTTGGAAGCTTAACCAGCTGAGCCACCCAGGTACCCCTAATATTGTTTTTTTAACTGTATGATACTATTTAGAGACTATGAGTTATTTTATCTTTCTTTAAAGATTCTTGAGTTTTGTTCAAACAGACAGTTAAATTACTGGCAGATTACCTTGCTTCTGTGAAAGCTTTAATTCAGTCTGAGTAGATGTCGTTATTTATAAGACATAGACTTTCTGCAGTCTCAACTTGTATGCAAACTGAATGTCCAGGGTATTCGCCAAGATCTCTCTACTCTGGATCAGTCAATATTTCAACATCTTTGCACTCAGGGATTTGAAGTATTTGTTCACCAATCAGATCCAGATCCCCCAATAGCTATTCTTTGTTAGGACTTAGAGCGGTTTACCCTGATCATGTGCTGCATAAGATTCTTCAGTTATCCACATTGCTAGTACTTCCCGGCAATCATTTCTCCTCCATTTCTCTATTCTTCAAATTTCAGTCTTCTATGCCATTCTAACATTCAATCTCTTTTCCTCTACTGAGAATATCACTCTCTGTTTCGACTCTATTTACACACAAAGTTTTGGATATTTTCTCAAGCTAGAAGTTGTGGTAATTATAAGTGATTGTCTTATGCGTCCTTGTCCTCAAAGATCACATCTCGGTGTGAAAACACTTCATATATATATAATTTTTCAAAATTTTCATTTCCTTATTGCAGGAAAAAATTCCAATTCCAAATTATCCAGAATAGCTGGGATCAAAAATAATCATCATAATTTTGTCTTAAATAACTTAAAACCAGCACGAAGCAACTATTTAGTTTGAAAAAGTGTATTAATCATTTCTATTTAACAGCATCAAATCACTCTAAAATATTATATATTTGAAATAGTAAGAGCAGGTCCAAATTTTTAGCTCTGTGAAAAATGTAACTCACACTTATCGCTCTGTATATATTTTCTCAAGTTCAAAAAAATAAGCTCATGATCTCTATTAATGGTATAATAATGCATGTAAGACTCCATGCTTATGTCCCTCCTTCTCTTATCTCCAGATACTCACGTATATTTAATGTATTTCTTTGCGTATGCATATACCTTTGAAATATATGGTTGCACATCCCCAGATGCTTTAGTATGCCTAATATATTCCCTTATGTATGTACATCTCCTTGAAGGGCATAAAATATTACTTATAAATATTAAAGACCTGCTATTAATGTTTAAAATATTCACCTTTATAACTCAAACTGATAATTACTCTTAAGAGACTCTGACAATTAGCATTAACATCCTTTTCCTGTGTAGAGTTTTCTAATGACAAATTATTTTTAGTGATTGAAAACCACATAAATAACATAAATTATTTATATGAGCTGTCATAATTTTGTTTATATTAGCAATATTAATACAAAAATGTATGAATTGCTTTAAACATGCTAAGCTAAACAGTTTGGTTTTGCCATATAGAAACTTGATGTTGAAGTCGGAATACAAACCTTATTTTAATTATATTAGAGATATAGTGGATTTAATTTTTTTCATTAAGATTTTAAAAAGGAATTAATATTTTAAAAAGACATCTTGCATTTTTTTTTGGAAATTTGGATTATGAGTTTAGGTACTCTTAAATATGTTCATTTTCTTAATCAAACATATTTTGTTTTATGTTAGCTTAATTAAAAATTCATATGCATGTGTCCCCAAATAATTTCACAAAAATAGGTATTTTTTCCAGTGAGAAATAAATTTTTTTCCTTCCAAGTATACCAATAAGTGATGAACTTTGTCATCATTCAAAAATATATCATATTTTCTTAGCTGCTTGACAGTATTTTTCTCAAGTATGATACATAATACCAGATAATGGTGATAGAGTAACATTAAAACAGTATCAAACACCAAACATCAAATATGTCTGTCTGGAATGTGGTACCATATTTCTGCTCCAATGCATTACTATCATTGATAATAATAGAATTATGTGTTTATAATGGTGTGTAATATAGTTGAAACTCCGTTGAGAAATATGGGTGTTATCATAAGCTATAAATCATATAAAAGCCAGAATATAGGGAAGGAAAACGGATCAGTACCAAGGATGGAGAATCACAATAACTTGTGAAAATTATTTTTAAGATAGAGACAAAAATGCAATCTTCTCCCTTCCCATTTCTTCTTTCTATCCTTAGTGATCTTATCCACTTCCTTTCTGGCACATAAGAAAGGAGTATATAGGGGCGCCTGGGTGGCTCAGTCGGCTAAGCGTCCGACTTCAGCTCAGGTCATGATCTCACAGTTCGTGGGTTCGAGCCCTGCGTCGGGCTCTGTGCTGACAGCTCAGAACATGGAGCCTGTTTCAGATTCTGTGTCTCCCTCTCTCTTTGACCTGCCCCCGTTCATGCTCTATCTCTCTCTGTCTCAAAAATAAATAAACGTTAAAAAAAAAAGAAAGTATATAATCACAGTGTTCTCATTTAATCCTGAAATGTTACAGTTTAACAGAGTATCACGAATTATATTATTATGGTATAAATAATAGAGGCATTGTTTAGATATTGTTTAGATAGTAGAGGCAATATTTTAGACATTGTAAGTTGAAGGATAGGTCATTTTCTAAATTATAAAATGATAAATAGGTAACTGCAAAAGGATAAGGGATATAATCATTATCACTACAGGGAATTATAGCAGAGTAAATTTGCAACTATAAAATATTATAAAAATGCTCACAGAGCAGTACACACTGTTTATAAATACTAGTATCTAAAATCACGTCATGAATTTTAAGTAAAGAATTAGTATTTGTTTGTGTTATCACAGTTTTCCATAAAGGGGCACAATTTCATTTTCATATTCCTTTTCATTTCACTGGTACATTATTTCCCTTGCCCTTCTCTTCCAAATACACATACATTTCCATTTCTCCCCATACCTGTAATAGCAACTTAATCTCAAAGTTGACCCTAACTTGATCCACTAGCTTGCTTCATATTCTTCCATATAGACATATGATATTAGTAAGGGGGGAAACAGCATCATAGGAATGAGAGATTTTATCCATTATGGAAACTACTCTTCTATTTTTTTTTCAAATGCCCCCAAAGAGATACTATTTCCCCAGCCATATTTCCTTCTACCTTCCATTTGTACAACTATTGGCTATTTCTCACAAGTAACATTCAGTATTTACAATCAACTTTTATGTCATTGTGCTTCCCCAAAACTCCAACCACTTGCTGCTCTTCTTTTTCTTAACCATATCCTGAAGTTTCTTGTGCTACTAAAATCTGAATTTTTAACACCAGGTCTCTAATATCATTTTGTCACAATACGTCAGCCAATGTAAGTTATAAATTTTCTCAATAGCATCGCATGGATGGCAAGGGAAGGGGTTGAGGCAAAATACCATGTATTACCAAAAGAACAGCAACAACAACAACAACAACAACAACAACATAATAATATTAAAATAACTCACTCAAAATAGGAAGGGGTGAGAGTTCTTACTGGCTGGATGGATTGCAGCAGGTACTTGAAGGCTTACTGCCTGAGAATATCCAATTAATATGTTGTACTAGTTTTCACTGTTAACACTTGAAATCAGCTATCAGAGGATGGGAAAACTATGAACTAGCAGGATACTCTAAAAGCATATATTTTTAGAACAATATTAAAAAAAAAGTTCCATAATCAACTGGCATTGGTATCGTACACTGGATGATTTAGGTATACTTAAGCCCAACTAAGAATTAATGGATATCTTCATACTTTTGAACATAACCAAAGAAACTCTAAAAGAATGCATTATGATGTCTATGGAGATAATATAGCACAGTTGGTAAGAATAAGAACTCAGGGTCAGACTATCTGTGAAAACTGACTCCTTTCCTCCTTATCTGTGATACTTTGGGCAAGTTTATCTTGTTTGTCATTTTCTCTTCTTAGTGTTATCCACCTCACAGAATTACTTACAGATTGGATAATTGTCAAATGCTTGAAAAAGCATTTTGCACATACTAAATACTATAAGTGTTTGCAAATTACAGGAGAATAAGTTTTATCTCATCACTTATTTTAAACAATGGAACGTACTGTAAATTGATGGCCCATTTGCTGACCCTCTCTGACATAACTAAATCGGGCACCTAGTCATGACTTGACACCACTAAAATTCCTGTTTTTAATGGCATAACACAAGTTTATTTGCAAACACACTTCAGTGAATTTTCACCTCAGTGCTCTTCACTGAAAATTTTTCATGGGATAGAAGACCTTGGAGACAAAAATCCCCAATCTGATCACCTATCTAGTTAGCAAGTCTAGTTCATTTATTATAAACTCACATGGATGGAAATTATAGCTACAAAAGTGACAAAGAGGGATATTATGTACTGCCACTTACCTGAAGCTTGTGGGCTAAATGGGCTACAATTCTGATTCATGAGAGAAATTTTAAGAGAACAGTCTCTGTAAATGAAAAATATGTCAAAATCTTTTTCCACTTATGACATGTCATTCAGAGGATAAACAGCCCATGGTGTATTAATTTTTGATGATTGTAACATAGGTGTTTGTTCACCAAACTGGGATTTAATGCCCATTAGAGGTGATAGATTAATGGCTCTGGAACATAACATAATCTGTATATTCATGGAAGAGGTAATGAAGCTAATGGCTTTCATCTATTCTATATAATACATCTCATGTACAAGTATCCCTGAGATTTTTAGGTACTGCATTACATCTTATTTTCTTGATTTACTGATCTTTAGAAAAAATATTTTGTTTTCCTTTTCTTTTTTATTTTTATCAACAGTTGATACCAAAAACATTTCCAAGTCATTACTACTTATAACTATTTCTCCTTTTGCCAAAATACACCCAACAATTACTTATGAATGTTTATTAAATAAAGCCTATGTGTTAAATACATTAATGACATTTCTTCCTTAGTTTGGTAATGGAATTTTATCCAATCTAAGTTGCCATTGGTTGTGATTCATACCATTTTTGTATATACCATTCTGAATGGAGGGGACAAATACCATTCATTAAACCAAAATGGGCTATCAATGCAGAACATGTCCAAATTTTTAAATCTCTTACATAATAAAAGGTGAAAATATTTGAATTGCAAAATTCATAAAACATTTGGTTCTTTAGGATCATAGTATAAAATGATTATCTTAGAAGTGTGTTTTTCCCCAGCTTCTTTGAGAGATCATTGACATATAGCATTGTATAAGTTTTTATTTTTTTTTATTTATTTTTTTATTTTGAGAGAGCATGTATGGGAGGGGCAGAGAGAGAGAGAGAGAGAGAGAGAGAGAGAGAGAGAGAGAGAGAATCTGAACTGAAGCATAGAGCCCAAGGGGGGGCGGGGGCAGTCTTGACAAGGGGTTCAATTTCATGTTTTGTGAGATCATGACCTGGGCTGAAATCAAGAGTTGAGGGGCGCCTGGGTGGCGCAGTCGGTTAAGCGTCCGACTTCAGCCAGGTCACGATCTCGCGGTCCGTGAGTTCGAGCCCCGCGTCAGGCTCTGGGCTGATGGCTCGGAGCCTGGAGCCTGGTTCCTATTCTGTGTCTCCCTCTCTCTCTGCCCCTCCCCCGTTCATGCTCTGTCTCTCTCTGTCCCAAAAATAAAATAAACGTTGAAAAAAATTAAAAAAAAAAAAAAGAGTTGAATGCTTAACCAAGTGAGCCACCCCAATGCCCCAATATTGTGTAAGTTCAAAGTGTAGCATTGTTGATCTATCTATAAATTATAAAATAATTACCACCATAGCTTTAACACCTCCATCTTGTGACATGATTATCATTTCTTTTTTTGTGATGAGAACATATAAAATCTACTCTTATCAACTTCAAGTGTGTATTATTAACTATAATGACCATACTGTACATTATATCTCCTTAACTTAATCAATTTATAACTGGAAGTTTATATCCTTTGACCAACATCTCCCATTTCCCTCAAGCCCCAGCCCCTGGAAACCATCATTCTAGTCTCTGTTTCTTTGAGTTTGGTTTTTTAAGATTCTATGTAAAGATATAAGTGATATCTTACAATATGTATCTTTCTTTACCTGACTTACTTCACTTACTATAATGCCCTCAAGTTTCATCCATGTTGTCAAAAATGGTTCGATTTCCTTCTTTCTGATGGCTAAATTATATATATATAATCATGTATGTATTATGTTATATATAGTATATAACATATATAGATAATATATCTTATATACATCGTATATGGCTTTATCCATTCATCCTTGATGGATTCTCTCAGGTTGTTTCCATGAATTGGCTATTATGAATAATGACACAATGAACATGAGAGTACTCACATATCTTCAATGTCCTGTTTTCATTTCCTTTGGATTTGTACACAGAAGTGGGATTGCTGGATGATATAGAATATTTTTTGATACTGGTTAATAAAATTAATTCTGTTTTTTTTGTAGAAATCCTGAAATTAGGTTAAAGTTACATTATTCTACAAAGATAAACAGGTGTTTTTGTGGTGTGGTGAGTGGGGATAGGTGGATGGTGAAAATAGGAATTTTATCAGACTTTATTTGGTTGAGACAAATAACACTAAGCATTTAGAGAATGCTTAGATTTATAAAGATTTTATAAATCTTTAGATTAAGATTTATGTCTCAGGCACCTGGGTAGCTTAGTCGGTTGAACCTCTTACTTCAGCTCAGGTCATGATCTCGTGGTCCGTGAGTTCAGCCCCGTGTTGGGCTCTGGGCTGACAGCTCAGAGCCTGGAGCCTGCTTCGGATTCTGTGTCTCCTTCTCTCTTTGCCCCTCCCCCACTCATGCTCTGTCTCTCTCTCTCTCTCTCTGTCAAAAATAAATAAAAACATTAAAAAAATTTAAAAAAACATTTACGTCTCAAAAAAAAATCAACATATATGTGATCCTTATTATGTCTTTTGGATTCAAAGTAAATTATTTCAGGAAGTTATGTCACTGATGGGAATAAACTAACAAAACCTTTCTTTTGAGTCCTTTCAATTTTGCATTGTCTCAAAAAGGGACTAAATTTGAAATAATTTATCCTAAATCCTACTCTTCATGATGCAAATAATGGTGTATATATGTAATATTTTGGAAATGTGTACGTATGTACTTTTGTATGTATCTGTATATCTATAACAAGTGTATAGGAAGAGGAAGAAGGAAATTAATGGTGTGAATGTGAGGGGCCTGGCTAGAAGTTAGGTAGCATATGCTTGTGGGGGTGATAAAGGAGTAAGGTAGTTCATGTCAGATAAAGCTAGTTGAGAGAAGAGTAAGGGATGGAATTTTTTTATCTTTTTCTGTCACTTTTAGTACATTAAGGAAAAATCCTATTAATCTAGAGTAAAACTGAGCTAGAAGTCTTTCCCTGTTACCCAATCAAGTAACTTTCACAGCAGTGCATTATATAGGACATATCACTAGTTGATATCATGTTCTAGAGGAAACACCAGTCTAGAAATCCCAGCTTCTAAGAGCTGTGAGATGGTTGGTACAAGTCTGTTTACTTATTAAACTAAGGCAATTATTGCCATGATGTGATTAATTCTGCTTAAAAGAGATATAAATGACTCATGGTTTTCTTTAGATTTGTATCAGGGTATAGAGAGGGCAACCATATTAGTTGAGAGAAGGCAAGAATAGTGAATTAGATATACTTTGATAAAAATACTTTTTAAACTATGAGAATAAGATAAAAACATCATGAGTCAATAATACCACTTTTGGCCCTAAAAGAAGAGCTTTTCAGTGTCTGCTTTATAGATCCATAATAAATATCTATGTATTAGAGGTTAATTAGAGTGAGTTTTTTGAACCTCAAAGCCCAATACTATGCACTGATCTACAAATTATTTATGGAAACCAAAATCATTTTTTTAGCAACATAAAGTTTATTTTCAGGACTTTGCTACATGCTATTGCTAAACACGATAATGAAATACAAGATATGAATAGTGTGTTGTTAGAACCTTATACATTCATAGGGGGAAAAAATTAAAAAGCAAGATGTATAAAAAAATTTTAAGTTAAAAATCATAATAATGTGATATACATTATATGTCTTGTAGGAATTTAAGGTTGGAATCATTATAGATTACAACATTAAAAAAAATCATGGATGGAAAATACTCACGGAAAGGAACTAGAGGTAATTTTTGAATGGTGGCTGGTTAAGTAGGAAAAACACATTCTAGGTAATAGATTTTATGACTAATGAATCTGGCAGTTTGTGGTAGAATACTAAGACTCCCCTGATTAAACAAAGAGATTAGGGCAAAATGAAGATAGTGAATATATTTTGTCTGAATGCCAAACAATGTGTTTTTAAGTTAATGAATTTGGAACTAAAAGGCCTTTAAAGTTTATTTAATTGTGTATATATGACTTTAAAAAGAGATATTTGTTATTTTATTAAATTTTTTTAAATGTTTATTTATTTTTGAGAGACAGAGAGAGAGAGAGAGAGAGAGAGCGAGCCAGTGGCAGAGGGGCAGAGACAGGGAGACACAGAGAGAGAGAGAGAGAGAGAGAGAGAGCCAGCGGCAGAGGGGCAGAGACAGGGAGACACAGAATCCAAAGCAGACTCCAGGCTCTGAGCTGTCAGCACAGAGTTTACATGGAGCTTGAACTCAGGAACCAGGAGATCATGACCTGAGCCAAAGTCGGACGCTTAATGGATTGAGCCACCTAGGCGCCCATAAAAGAGATATTTGTATGATAGAAATTATACTTTAGGAAGATTGATTGCTTACAAATGTGAAGATTCTTTTAATCTTATTATCAAGCTCAGTCCCTTAATATGTTCTCAATTAGCTAACCAAATTGGCCCGGTAATTGATCCCATACTCTATTATTTTTTTAAGAGACTTGACCACACATTGATTCTGCCAGTATCCCTTTCCTGAGACTCTGTCTTTCTCCTAATCCTCATATGTAAAAATTCTTCTACATGGTCTTAGATTTTGGTGTTATCACACGTTGGACTTTGAAATCTCTGAGTTTGTTTAATGATATTAACCTCTAGTTAGTTTCCTATGACCAAACTCTTGCTTATTAGATTTCTTAGAGAGCTATGTTATAGGCATTCCAAGCTTTATTTAGAAAATTAGAACTGAACATTTCCATGGGGCACCTGGGTGGCTCTGTTGGTTAAGTGTCAGACTCTGGCTCAGGTCATGATCTCACAGTTCCTGAGTTTCAGCCCTGCGTCAGGCTTTGTGCTGACAGCTCAGAGCCTGAAGCATGCTTCGGATTCTCTTTCCATCTCTCTCTGCCCCTCCCCTGCTCATACTTTGTCTCTCTCTCTCAAAAATAAATACACATTAAGAAAAATTTAAAAAAAAAAAAAAAAGGACGTTAGAGTGGGAGAGAGCCAAAGCATAAGAGACTGTTAAAAACTGAGAACAAACTGAGGGTTGATGGGGGGTGGGAGGGAGGGGCGGGTGGGTGATGGGTATTGAGGAGGGCACCTTTTGGGATGAGCACTGGGTGTTGTATGGAAACCAATTTGTCAATAAACTTCATAAAAAAAAAAAAAAGAAAAATTTTTTTAAATAAAAAAAAAAGAACTGAACACTTCCAGCTTCAGTACCTCCCTAACACTACCCTTTTCCTACTGAAATAACTTGATCTACCTCAGATGTGATATCAGATATGCTCACCTCTCAATGAAAATATGTTAACGATTTAGTTTTAAAGTTTAAACTGTCATTTAAATGACAAAAAATATGAAGTTATGTGGGTGAAGAAAATAATCCTAGTTAAAAAGTAAAAGACATGGCCAATTCCACTGTCACAATAGAATTAAGTTAAACACAAGGCCCGACCCAATTTGCCATGCAAATATGATGGTTATAGGACAAATATGTAGATGATGATAATTTCATTTTGCTAATCGATGTTTCCCTTGTAATGCTATTAAAGGCATAAAGTGAATATACCATAGAAATATATTAAAGAGATAAAGAGGGCTTCAGTCAGACAGCTACAACTGGGGGAGGCTTGGGGCACTAATAAGGCACAGCTGCTGGGTATATACACAGTTCTGTAGAGCTTGTCTCAGCCAGAAAAGAACAAACAGGCAATAAATTTCAGCCTTATGAGTTGTAAAATGGCTAAATCTTGAGACTGTTTTTCTCACCTATGGAAAGTCATGGCTATTTTGGTAGAGCCAAAGTAGTAATTATAAATTATAAATTTTTCAGCCAAAAAAATTTTGAGAGCATTAAATAGAATTTATTCATGATATAATTATTCCAGGATGATAGGCAGAGTCATCCAGGAAAGTCCTGGTAGAAGTGGAAAATATTGTCACACTGTATCCAAATAGTTAATAAAAAAAAAATTAGTGGGGCACCTGGGTGCTCAGTCGGTTAGGTGTCCGATGTTGACTCAGGTCATGACCTTGCGGCTCATGGGTTAGAGCCCCACAACGGGCTCTGTGCTGACAGCTCAGAGCCTGGAACCTGCTCCAGATTCTGTGTCTCCATCTCTCTGCCCCTCCTCCACTCATGCTCTGTCTCTCTCAAAAATAAATGAACATTAAAAATTTTTTTTAATATAAATAAATAAAAATTAGTGATGGTAATAATTGAAATAGCATTATATTCACTAGGGGAAAGAAAGGAGGGATCATCAACTTATTGCTAGATAGCCTGGGTTCCCACTAGGTCTGTAGTGATATCTGCAGCTGGGGTCTCCTTGTTACTTCTGAGCAGGAGCGAGAGTTGTAGCTCATCACTATATTCTTGTTGTTACCACTGCGTAGGCATCAAGGTAAATTTCACATATTTTTTCAGTAACAATTTTCTCTAGAATTCTACATTCAGTTACAGAGATAATTTGCTAATACTAGAGTTTTCTGAGGTGCCTGGGTAGGTACAGTCAGTTAAGCATCCAACTCTTGATTTTGGCTCAGGTCATGATCTCACAGTTTGTGACCTCAAGCTCTGCATGGGGCTCTGTGCTGACGGTGTGGAGCCTGCTTGGTATTCTGTCTTTCCTTCTGTCTGATCCTCCCCAGCTTGTGTTCTCTCTCTCTCAAAATAAATAAATTTAAAAAAATAGTAGAGTTTTCTCTGATAACTACCCCCTCATTTACCTATCTATTTATATGTTTAGTGCATATTCTGTAGGACTTTTGTATGTGCATGTGTGGATATTAGTTACTTGGGGTCTAATTTAATACTAACTTCACAATATTCAGAAAGTTGGTGTTTTATTTTAGATGTATATAAATAAATTCTAAAAATGGAATATGATTTGTAGATGAGAGTAATAACTATTTTTTATAGGCAAGAACTTAACATGAATTACCTCATTCAGTTCTCACAATAGCCCTAGGATATGAAAACTTTTCACACCCCTTTTCTAGATGAGACAACTGAGGCTAAAAAATGATGAAGTACTTGGCCCAAACAAACAGCTTCATGTTTCTAGGAAAAAGGAAATTAACCTTCTTTCTTTAATTTTATGTGAAGGTTAAGATGGTATGTAATAGACATGATTAAAAGGTTGCCATTTGAATCACTAATAATCACTGATGAGTATAACCAATCTTGATCTCAGTATCTAGTTATTTAGTAATCACATGTATTCAAGTTGGGGATTATAAAGACAGAGAAGGAATGTATGTAAGGGAGATAACGATCCTTAGTGATGTTAAATGAACTGACTTTAAGGCCATAATCACATTTCTTGGAAGCAATAATTTTAATGAACAAGTCTATATATAGTATGCCTGATCATAATGAATGGAATATATTAGGAATAAATTGCTCAATTCTCAAAAGGGTAATTGATTCCTGCTAGAATTGAGTCAGTATTATTATAATTTCCATTTTAGAGATCAGGAAATTAAGGTATAAGGGTATTCAGTAAGCTGGTCAAGGATACGCAAACAGAATTGAATTTTTAACTACAACTCTGAGGTTCCAGGTCTGTATTTTTACCTACTACAGCCTATGCACATGGTTATTGGCTGTTATTTTTTTCTTTTCAGAAAAAAAAACACATTGGATTTGTCCTGATTCTTTAGGTATAATGATGATAAACAAGACATTTGAAAATGCTATTTTTTCTGAGTCCTGAAAGTCTGAGTGACATTATAAGCATAAGCTCAGTTTTAGGAATTGAAATCATTAAAGAGTATAATGAAAAAATCAATATTGAGCCTCACTTCCCTGAGAACTAAGAATGAGAACGATGCACTCTACCCCTTTGGGAATTTTTTGATAGGGCTTTTTTCAAACCCAGGGTAAATATCTTAAAGCAGCTTTGAGTCCTCTGGGACTGTCATCTGTTGCCCAATTTGAAGGTTTAAATGATTTTTTTTTAACACACACAAAACAGCTACAGATAAGATTTGTCAGAACGTATTTGTCTATGTGTATCATAAATTCATTTCACATCAGCTCTCAGTGCTCATACGAGGCAGAGTGCCATTTTGAACTTGGCTTTGATTTGAATATGGACTCTGAACTTCTGTACAAAAATTAGTGACTGTGGGAACTTTATATTAATTAACATATTTGCCTCCAACAAATTTGCTTTCAACAATTCTCTGGTGCTAGATATTAAAATAAGTTGAAATTCTCAAACTATTAAACTGATGATTGGCTTCTGATAACTGCTATTTTCTGATCAGAGGTTGAGATCTGATTAATGAAGATGGCAGTTTATTGCTTCTTATTTTAATAGCTGGAACTAATGGCAATCCCATGTCCCTGAAGCTAGAATCAGTAGAATGGATAAGAAATGGAAAAACTTCAGAAAGTCAGTTTTATAGCACATATTTTTGAGGGGATCTGAAGCTACTTTTCAAAAGAATATTTATGAACACTTTTCCCTTTATGTTGGTCTAATTTATTTTCTTGTTGGAAGAGCGAAATAATTTCCTGTAGACTTATAGTATCATTTCTCTTGTTCACTAATTTTGTTAGACAGTTCTGAATCCATGAAAAGAGTGCTCCAGGTTATACATTTTATAATGCTCTTTCCACAATGAGACTCTTGTCCTCTTAAATATTTTTATAATTATTTAATAAAATTCTCTGTCAGCACTATTTTTGCTCCTTATTTTTCCTTAATCCTATAATTCCCAAGTTTTAACTAATTGCATGTTTACAATTTTTCTGACTGTAGCCTGTTGCCATCATAGCATATCATGCTTTTGAAGAATATTTAGTGTTATGTCATTTTGCAGGGTGCTCTTTAGAATCTGGCTTTGTTATTCAAGTCCTTTTTTGTTGAAATGACAGTGAGGGCTTCAAAACCTGTCTCCTACAGAGGTCTCAGACAGATAATTGATTGGATAAGATATGGCTTTGGGAACAGAGGTGATTTGTCTTGAAACCTTCTATATATGGCTAGCACACCATAACTTACTAGAGTTTATTTAAATAGTTTGGATGTGTTAAAGGTAATTTATATGAATACCTCCCTGTTACCCTTTGTTTCTTCCAGTGCACATTACTTATTTCATCCCCTGATTTCATAGTATCCAATGTATATTCTATGCTTGAATCTCAATGTACCTTCAGATCTGGACCTCATTACTTAAATTTGAAGGAAATTTTGCTAAAGTTAGAAAATAGTTTAAATTGAGATAAAACAATGATGGTTAAATTATATATCATTAATTTCCTTTCTCTTTTTTATTTATTATATATTTATTATTATATATCATGTACATATAGACTTCACGCTCAGTGCAGAGACCAATGTGGGGCTCGATCCCATGACCTTGGATCATGACCTGAGCAGAAATCAAGATCAGACTTTCAACCAACTGAGCCACTCAGGTACCCTAACTAATTTCCCATTCTTAAAACAATTTTATCTTACAGATACCTCTAGGACATTATTAGAAAAAAATGCCTTATGTGTAAATTTTACTCACTGTAGTAAGGCTACAGAAATAGATGAATATTAGGAACAAAAAAACCAACAAATTCTACTTATGTATTACTCTGTGCTAAGCACTTACCTGTATTATACAATTAACCCTCACCATTTCCCTATCGTAGAATATTCCCTCTGGAAAAAATATAGCCCTTAAACCAACTGTAATATATTGGAGATAGTTTTCAAAAAAGATTTAATTATGCTCTTACACAAAACACAGAAACAAGATTTTGTTGTTAAGACCAAAAAAATATATTGCATCTCTCTTTCAGTGTTCTGATCACTAAAGTACCTTTTCTGTTCCCAAAGACATGGTTCCTACTTATCATTTTAGCTTGAAATTCCATCCTAAAATTTTTTTTTAATTTTAACATATTACTTTTTTTAATGTTTATTTATTTTTGAGAGAGAAGAGAGAGTGAGCAAGCAATCAGAGGAGGTGCAGAGAGACAGGGAAACACAGAATCTGAAGCAGGCTTCAGAGTCTAAGCTGTCAGCACAGAGCATGATGCCAGGCTCCAACTCATGAATCCTGAGATCATGACCTGAGGTGAAGTCAGACGCTTAACCACTTAATTGCCTGAGCCACGCAGGAGTCCTCAAATTTTTTAAGTGTTTAAGTTGGTCTATGACTCTAAAGACATTAGGCCTTATTATATTGACAGGGCAATTACAAGCCTCTTGTGTATTTTCTTGTGGGATATGTATTTTTTGTTCGATAATCGGACTATTTGAGAAGTTCACATTAACTATGGTTATAGGGACACCTCTTCACTTTTGTTTCTTTAAACTTGCACATAAAATATAGAAACATATTGAGTGGGTTTTTTATGCTAAAGAGGAAATGGATAAGGGAAACATCTATAAATATCAGCCAAAGGAAAGTAACAGGAATGTGAAACACTCTGAGCAATCAAACCATTGATCATCTATAGGAGTCAAGAACCACTGCTAACTTCCAAAGCTTTGAATAGGCCATGGAGGACAACAGGCTCAACAATTAAGGTTGTATAAGTGCAGCTTGCAATTTTTAAGATACATATCATGCTGACAGGTACACTACCACAGGTAGGACTGTGGCTCTGAATTCCATGAGAAGTTACCTGAAGTAAAAGTGCTAGATTCAAAATGGTTTGTTGTACCATTAAATGGTATTCCCATTTATGAAATAATTATTGAATATCTACTATGCGTAGGATACTAAATAAAGGAATAAAACAAACAGCAACAGCAAAAACCTTCAGCCAACTGATTTTCTTTATAGTAGAAATATGAACATAAAATTGTAATTAAGTTCATTTTAAAGTAGAGCAGGCTAAAGGCAGAAAAAAAAAGAGTAAATAAATGCCATTGAGATACAGGAAACACAGGGGAAGGAGAGAAATATTTCACAAACTGTGCCTTTAGTTCAGGTTTTCCAGCCAAGCATTAATTGTTTGACATTATAGTTATTTTCTTTTTCTTTTCTTTCTTTCTTTTTTTTTTTTTTTTGGACACAGAGAGAGAGAGAAAGAGAGAGAGAGCACAAGTGAATGAGGGACAGAGAGAGAAAGAATCCCAGGAGGGGCAAAGGGAGGGAGAGGAAGGGGAAGAAGAAGAAGAAGAAGAAGAAGAAGAAGAAGAAGAAGAAGAAGAAGGAGGAGGAGGAGGAGGAGGAGAGGGGAAGAAGAAAAAGAGAGAGAGAGAGTGAGAGAAGTGGGGATCATTCGGAGTGGGGCTCAAGTTTTGGCCAAAGTAGGGCACAAACTCATGAACTGTGAGATCATGACATGAGCTGAAGTCAGATGCTTAATTAATAAGCCACCCAGGCACCCCATTATAGGCATTTTAAATTCACTATCATTTTGGATTGAACAGGAGGAGGACAGTGTAAGAAAAATAAGGGAATCCGGGCAGGTATGAATAGCACCTATGTTTTCAGAAAGAATCAGGATGCCATATAGAAAGCAAGTGAGGTAGGTCCAGGGCCCACAGGAGCAAGATAGCCCCAAGGTGCAAAATTAAGCTCAGATGAATAAATATGCATAATAAATGCCATACTGGATTGGGTCAGATCTCTCAATGGCCAATCTTAGCAGTAGGTCTATATAATGGGCAAAATAATGGCTCCCTAAAGATGTGCTAAACCTTGGAACCTATGAATTTGTTACATAACATGGCAAGAAGGAATTAAGTTTGCAGGTGCTGTTGAAGCTGCTAATTATAAGCAGTTAAAATGGAGAGATTTTTCTGGGTCATCTAGTTGGACCTAAGTTAATTACCAGTGTTCTTTAAAAATACAAGAAGAATGGGGTGCCTAGGTGGCTCAGTCTGTTAAGTGTCCCACTCTTGATTTTGGCTCAGGTGATGATTGCAGGGTTGTGGGAATGAGCCTTGTGTTGAGCCATGCTCAGCATGGAGCCTGTATGATTCTCTCTCTTCCTATGCCCCTCTCCATGCTCATTCACTCTGCTTCACCAAAAGCAAAGGTCAGAGAAATGAGATAGAAAAAAGACTTAATCTACTGTTGCTGGATTTGAAAGCTCAGTAAGGAGTCCATGAGTCAAACAATACAGAAACTTTCTAGAAGCTGAAAAAGTCAAGGAAATAAATTATCACAGAAAGCAGGCAGAAAGAAATGAAGCCTAGCTGATTTATTCAGCCCAGTAAGAGCCATATCAGACTTGTGACCTACAGAAGCATAAGATAATAAACGTGTTGTTTTAAGTCATTACAATTGTGGTAATTAGTTATAAAAGCAATAGAAAACTAATACACTCCACAGGTAAATTTTTACTGAATATGGTTTACTGAATATGGTTTCCCAGTATGAACAGTCTTACAATAATCAGCTGTGAAGTCTTAGTTTTAATAACAAGTATTTAATGGACCTCGAACTTAATATATTATTTGTACAGGTAATATTTATGTTTTAAATAGTAAATAATGACCAAAAAATATCTAAATTGGTATGTATTTTATTATGCATCCCATCATATACAAAGCTTTGAAAATGAGAGGCACTTATTTAGTTGACAATAATGCTTGATGTGCTGATTGACTTGCACTTTGACATCTGTCAGTAACCTAATTAGGCTTCCGTGGTGATAGCCCATAAAATGTGAAAAAGGACTCTTCCTAACATGGAATTTAGGGTTTTAAGAGGCCATATATCAGGAAAATATCATCTTCATTACTCTGTAGATGTATCATTTACAATAGGCTATAAAATAAGTGGCAGTGAATTCAAGGAGGATAGACTGATCATGAGACCACCACAACTGTCAAAGAATTAGTGGTAGACCACATAGGGAAAGACTTTCTGCATTTACTGATTCAGCTTTATTTATTGAGCAATTGTTAGTTAACTAATATAGCTGTGAATGTTTTGATGTTAATTATAGCCTATTGCATTTATGTAGTTTTCATTTATCACCTGAATGTTCATGGATCTACAGTTCCAATTCAATCTCCACAAAAAGAGACTACTGTGAGTGGAACCCCATATTAGGCCCTCTATGGTATTGAATTTTGGAATCCGGGGGAAATAGACACTGATAGTGGAAGTTATAGGGAGTGCTTTAGGGATTGGCACTGGGGAAAAGAAGGAAAGGAAAGAGGATCATTAGAAAAAGAGAAGTTGATTTGCAATACAGTCCTAGAGAAGGCCTGCACTCATTTGATGAGGAATTCTGGAACTGGAATGGACTTCAGAGTCCTTTCCCATTGAAGTAAGGGGGTCTGGCTTTTCCACCTTCCATACTGATGAAATTTTAGACATAGATTGCCCATGGAAGGAGGCATCACCTTAGGCAAGACCTACTTTTTTAGCTAAAGTCATCTCCAAAGAGGGCAGGGAGCTAAGAGCATTCTTCTGATACTACTCCCAGGTGCTAGGGAAATGATTCCCTCATTCATTAAAGGAGATCTGGGTAGCGCATCATAGTATCCATCCCCATGGGGTAAAGCTGAAGCAGAGCAGCATCAAACCCGGTATTATTTAAACAACTAACCTTTCTGGGTCTTTAAAATAAAAAGCCCAGCTTTCACAATACCCCAAAATATCGTTTTTTCTTTCACAACTCTGATTTTCTTCTTTACCTTGAACTTGAATTGTATTATATAAAATATTAGCATGATTAAAAACTGTACACATACCCATCAAATTCAAATTTCACTTTTTAATTCCATGTTGATAAAGTTGTCAACAAAATTAAACCCAATCTTAATTTCCTCTGATTATTAAAATCCTATTTCTGTAACTATAGTTTAATCTGATAATCAATGATTATTCAAAGAAGCTGATTATTTAATATAATCTCCCCACCAAAAATTTCAAATAACGAAAGCAGTAAGTTTCAGTGTAATTTAGGGTGAATTTTTCATATTAAAAAAAAATAATTAACAGATTACATAAATGCAATTGACACCATACATCCTTATTTGCTCTAAGGAAAACATACTCTTGCAAATTGGTGTATGCATGCTTCTCAAGAAGCCCAGGAAAAATTAGAATATCTCTTGCAGTTTCCTTTTCTTGCTTCCTTGCTCATGTTTGACTAAAACTAAATTTGCAGGCTTTTAATTATCCTACAGCTTGAATTCAACCAGTGATAAGTAGTTATTTAATTTGCTGTCAGCTTTAACTACCCTCAACTGTGACAGAGCAATACAGCATTATCTTCAGCAGCACTAATGAATCAGAGTAGCTGCTGTCTGGAGTAATGGCACCTTTTTATTGTGGTAGAGATGACCTACACATAAGTAAACATATGATATTTCATACTTGACATAAATAAGATGAGGGTATTTTTTTAAGTTTATTTATTTATTTTGAGAGAGAGAGACAGAGAGACAGACAGAGAGAGAGAAAGAGAGAGAGAGAGCCAGAAGGGGAGAGGCAGAGAGACAGAAAGAGAGAATCCCAGGCAGGGATTTCATGAACACTAATATAACCTGAGCTGAAATCAAGAGTCAGATGCTTAACTGTCTGAGTCACCTAGTTGCCCCAGGCTAGGGTATTTCTAAACTGAAGACTGCTAGTTGGCCTAAAGGTTTTCAGACAAATAATTTTCATATTCATAAATTTATTAATTCAATAAATATTTATTGAATCATTTCCTTCACGGGAGGTTATTGCAGTCACATAAAAGATGATGGTAGCTTGGATAAGATTGATGCTAACTGATAAAGGTGTCAGGGTTTGTGAGTTAGATTTGGGGTTTGGTGAAAGAAATATACAAACATTAAGAATGAAACCAAGATTTTTTACCTATGCAACTAAAAAAACATGTGATCATTACTATCAAAGATGGGAAAGATTGTGAAAAAAAGTAGGTTTATATAACATATCAGAATGGTCTGAATTAGTGGGTCAGTAATTCAGTTTTATACAAATTGACCTAAAGTAGTAGTTTTGTCTTTATCTTCTCACATAATAATAATTCATTATTGTTCACAGTAAAGAAATTTGCAAATTAATTCTTTTATGACATACACTTAGTAGTAACCATAAAAATATATTCAATGTGCATTTTTAAGAGTTGAGTGAGGAGAGAAAATGGTTTATAACATGGATAAATATATATTACTTATAGTGGTGAGCCTACAAAATTGGAAAATGCTTCCAAAATATGAAATTCTAACATTGAAAGTATTAAAACATAACACTATCTTGGATATAGTAAAGTTTAATTTTTTTCTAGATTTCTTCAACCAGTTTGGGATTATTTTTGTTTATGTAATAATTACCCCAACTCTCCAGTATAAAATTTGAAAAACAAGGCAGTGAAAAAGTGAAACTAGCTTTGACTACCAGAGGAACTGTTTATTTTGCTGAAGTTGTCATATCCTCACATCTGTATTTTAGATTTGCTTACATCATTTTCAATGATGTTCTCACTTCTTTGTTTACTGATAAAAGAGGCATTTGTATCTGCTTCTCAGTATTTGTATAATATTCTTTAACTCTAGTGTTCTTTTTCCATGTTCATTTTCATTTCCTCTCTATATCTCACTATTTCTGGTTTTCTAAGTTATTATATTTTATTATACTTCTTACTGACTAATTTTTTTTATCATGTCCATTTGTTTGCTTCCCCTTTAAGGAAAATAAAAATCAAGGTAAAGATATGAAGACATCCTTTGAATTGGCAAAAAATGACAAATGTGAAGATTACAGCATGGAGATTTATATAATATAAAATATTTCACTGTAAAATGTTGGGGAAATTCATTTCTTCATACAGACATGATTTTAATTATACTAGAGTTCATTTTCCCAGCCTAAAATTATTTGAAATATATGAAGTACTAGTTCGAAGTTAAAGTGCTCTAGGGGCAATAGGGAAGAACAGGCAAAGTATTTGAATGTATATATCTATTATGGCAGGTTTCTCTATTACCGGTGAATAGCATTATGTCTGTATATTATGTGTGCATGCTACACTTAAGAAAAAAACTCTCCTGTGCCAATTATGTAGGCAAAGTACACTTGGGAATGTGACTGACCATATAGAAGCTGGAAATGGAGGCTGTCCCCAAATATGTTATAAGCATTAAATGGTATCTGCAAGATGAACACAGAAAATATCCTCATTTGACTAAGATGATCTATGCATGCTGAAAATTTTTGGAAACATATGGCAAGTAATGTTTTAGCAGGTGAAATTACTATCAACTAGTTGTACCTGTGCATATGAAGAGTCTGGCTGGATGGAGGAGTAAAGACTCCATCAAATGGCAATGACAGAACTAGAGCTCTTCTTTATTCTGACCTGGCTTAAGACAAGAGGTCACTTTGCTACGCAATTCAAAACCAAGTATAA
This sequence comes from Lynx rufus, assembly GCF_022079265.1. Lineage (NCBI taxonomy): Eukaryota > Metazoa > Chordata > Mammalia > Carnivora > Felidae > Lynx > Lynx rufus. Next base: position 148,504,493 of record NW_025814823.1, read on the forward strand.
CACATGTTAGTATGGCAGTGTAAACGTCATAAATAAGCCTAATAATCAGACTTTTGTGCAAATCCCTCTGCATGTTCTTTATGTTCTCCTAAATCAGTCGGCCATTTTATCACTTAGAGGGAAATTTGATTAACCAATGTTAACTAATAATAATAGCCATACTTAAAGGTATGAATACTTTTTTTTTCCTCATTCCGGATATAATGGACACTTATGCAAGAAGATGTTAGCAATGAGGACACTTTCCATTTCAAAAAGTATATATTAAAATAGAAGTGAGACATTGAGCTTCTATTTCCTTACACAGTTTCCTGTTTTAAGAGAGAAGAAACACTCAACACATCTATTTGCTCATTAACGTTGATACTAACAGCCTATAGTGTCACATAAAATTAAATAGGTAAGACAGGAAAAAACATACTGTTTTTCTTAATGCCAAGATACAGGAGCTTTAAACAAGAGAAATTAAATACCCTGCTCACTCAGCTCTCGGAAACAGACTTAAAAGCTGCATTATTAATTAGTATAATTTAAAAGTGTATTTTGGAGTTTTAGAGTATGAGGTCATCAGGCAATCAAACTGATGTATCCCACATCATTCTTATCTCCTCTCTATTTCCAATGACTCAAAATTTATCTTTTAATGAGATTTATCTTCTAATAAGTCATATTATATCTAGCTGCAAATCTGGTTACTGTACATCTTCCTAAATTTCTTCTGTAACTCCACCTTGAGAAGTAACCTTTTGAACATGGAAAAGATAGTCTTCATGATGACCCAAGTCCATGCTTTGAAGTTTAAGTTCCCAAAACACTAAGTTGCAAATGCTTCTCCACATACATAGTACTGTTTCTTGCCTCTGATTCGTCTATCTTCAGAACTCATGGAAACCACTGTCCAGCATGGGTTAGTGTTCTTCCTACAGATTCTTATTAATGGCTCAGACCTGTAAAGGGTTTATGTCATGCCAAGGGCTTTATGTACATACAGTCATTTAATCTGCATAACAGCCCTATATGGTAGGTAACATCATTCCACTGATAAAGAACTGAGGCATAGAGAAGACTGGCAAAAGTCATTAGTCTTCTAAGTGGTAGTAAAACTGGGTTGAATTCAGAGAGCCTGGGGTCAGGACTTCTGTACTCAACCACGGCACTATAGAGGACTTTATGAACACTGCTATCATTCCATTAACCCTATCACATTATGATTATGTATTCATTGTCTTTCTTCTGTTTCTTGAGGACAAAGGCCCATTTTACTCATGTTTATGCAAATAATAGCCTATCATAGTTATTTCCCAACAGTGCAATATAAAAACTTCCTAAATTTAACATTTTAAAGAAATGTTAATTATCTTTCTTTTGTGAAGTTCTTTACACTTTTTGAAGGATTAAAGGAAAAGATTAAAGGTAAATAGTAAAAGGAAGAAGGAATGAGGGAAGAAAGGAAAACCAATTCTAGTGTACTGGGAAAATATAAATAAAAACCTAATCATCCACAAAGGTAGTAGAGAAAGAAAACACCTTTATCATTGAATAAGCAGTAAACCAGGACATGATGCTCATCTGCCAAGGCAATCCACTAAGTGACTATAAGGACGGAAATCTCACCCTTTTATACAGCCAAGCAGCTATATTCTGTTACATACATGCTTTCACGATAAACAAGTAGTTCTTGATTAAGAAAATGACAGCACCATTTGTCCCGTGAAATATACCCCAATTTTACCTGGTGATTGGGTTATGTTAGCTAATTGTCTTTATCCAGAGGAAAAACAAACATCTCACACCTTTAATAACAGGAAGTCGTTTTGCAGCTTGAGCAAAGCGAGGCCCACCAAACTGAGGCGCCTACCCTCCCATTTTAGAAATGAGAAATAGGATGCTATCTCCCTTAATGTTTGCATTTCACAGATATGGCTCTCAGGATCTCAAGAAAGACATTCCAAAGTCATAAAGCTGACCAAATGCCAATCTAGTCTTCAGAAGCATTTATGTACATTTCAAAGAGTAGAAAGTACCTATAATAACTAAAATAAATGCTCAGTGGAAGCAGAGAGGAGGAAAATCTCTTCCCTTATTTTTAACAGGGAGAATTAAGCCTCTCATTTTAATTTGCATTTGACCATACAAGTAGAGTGACTAAAAAACAGGTTAGAGGGAGCACAGTATAGTGGGAAGAATACTGAAGTGTTCTAGGACCAGATTGGTTACTTGTAAGCCTTTTCCTTGAAGGAAACACTGAATCTCTGTGGGGCTCTGCTTTTCATGTGTAAAGTGAGTGAGTTGTACTGGATATAACCTAAGGTCACTTTTGGATTTATTGCTGTATTTCAAACTAATGAAAAAATTGAGGGTTCAGTGAGGATGACAGGTATTTTTTTTATGTTCACACTTGTTTGAACTTTAATTACTCTGACCTAAGATACAATCAATGACCTCTGAATGCCTATAGACTTAAGTCATGAGGAAATTAGAATCACTAGGTGTCTATAGTGGTATACTTAACACATATGTTTAAAAGGTTTTGCCAACCTAAGTGTGTACTGAAAGAAAAGACCACTCCCTTTCATACTAATGAATAACAGTTAATAATGGACCACAAAAGAAGCTTTTGCTTATTACTACACTTTTTTTTTAATCTGTAGAGACTAAGATTAGAACTGTAGCCTAGAATGCAGCCTTACGTTGACTGCCACACAGAGTCATGAGGATTTACAAATAGTATTTCCTTGTTCCATGGATATGTATGAGCTGTTTTGATACTTTCTTTTTTTTTCCTTTTGTGTCTCAGCAGAGAGAATTCTGTACAAACAATAGGTGTGAAAAACAATAAAATAGGTTTTGGGTTTTTAAATCTGAGAACATTCTCTTATTTTAAGTTTATGTATTTATTTTGAGAGAGTGAGAGAATGACTGGGGTACGGGGAGAGAGAGAGGAAAGAGAGAATCCCAAGTAGGCTCTGCACTGCGAGCCCAGAGCCCAATGTGGGGCTTGAACTCATGAACCATGAGATCATGACCTGAGCTGAAATCAAGAGTCAGATGCTTGACAGAGCCACACAGTTGCCCCAAATCTGAGAACATTCTTATACAATTTACCTTGTAAAGAAAATTCTGTTAGCCAATATAAGTGAAAACCTTTAAGGTTTCTGCTAAGTAAATATTTACAAGAAAAAAAAGAAAAGGGAACACTACTGTTTACAAGATAAATATCTCTGACAAAACAACAACAACAACAACAACAACAACACAACAACAACAACTGATCGCCTGTGTCCAACCAGTGTTTGATAGGCTTTTCTTCTGTGCCCAATTCCCAAATGTGGAAAAAAGGATCCTAAAGAAGTAACATACATGAAAGTATATACACAGTAAATTTGTACATTCCCCGGGAGCAAGAACATTATCACGCGCTGTGTAAGAGGGTGTGTGACCATTTCAGTGCTATAGACTCCATATGGTAACTTCATGGCAAAGGAGGCTACTACATCTTTTGAATATTTTGAACACCTTAGAAAAACATTTTAAATATTTGGTCTCATTCTCTTCTTTAGAGGAGAAAATGAGAAGTGATAGTAATGAGTGAAAAACTGAATCATTTTTACAGAGTTATTTTGAACTCTTTTTAAAGAGAATGGCCACAAAATGCCTGTGTTTTTAACAGATTGTGATGAAAAAATGTACGTTTGCTTCCCATTTCTTATTTTTCTAATTAAAGTTTTGAGAGATAGACGTAGGGAGAGGGAGAAGGAGAGGGAGAGGGAGGGGCAGAGAGAGAGGGAGAGAGAGAATCCCAAGCAGGTGCCACAGTCAGTATAGAAATCAGGAGTCAGACGCTTAACCATTTGAGCCACCCAGGGGCTCCTTTTTGCCTCCCATTCAGTACATTCAAGCTTTTTTGCTTTTGCATGAGCCATACTGAATAAAGTTATATCACGTCACATTTGTCTATAAGGTATGCTCTTATTCCATGGTTGCTCATTTTATCTGCCTTTCCTAACCCTCTGATCTCAATTTTTGCTTCTCTTCCTTCATTCCACTTTAACCATATGTGCTTCCAGGAGCCTACAGAGTAGGCTTCTGTTTTAGGGACACTATTCTGCCAGATAACTCTCTGTGTAGATAACACCTCCAACTTTTTTGATGTGTTTGCCAACTGTCATATTCTTATTACAGCTTAGGGACTAATTTATTATAATTGTGAGCCCCTCTTCCATCACAAGGTAAGAATCATTTCATTTTATTTTGCTAAATATATATTTGCATATGTAATATATAAAAAAATATGTGTTATATATTAAATACTTATATATTAAAATAACATTTTCTATTTTAACCATTTTAAGTGTGCAATTCAGTGTCAGTAATTACATTCACAATATTGTACAACTATTACTACTATTTCCAAATTTTTTTCATCAACCAAAATATAAACTCTGTACCCATTAAGCAAAAACTCCCCATTTCCCTCTATCCCCATGGCTCTGGTAACTTCTAATATACTATCTGGGTCAATCAATTTACCAGATATTTTAAATTTTCATATAAATGAAATCATATAGTATGTGTCCTTTAGTATCTGGCTTATTTCACTTAGCATATTCTCAAGCTTTATTTATGTTGTAGCATGTATCAGAACGTTATCTCTTTTTATGACATAATAACATTCTACTGTATGAATTTCTGCTTTTCTGTTCATCTGACAGACAAATGAGTTATTTACATCTTTTGGCTATTGTAAGTAATCCCACAGTAAACATTGGCATGCATGTATCTAAGTCCCTATTTTCCATTATTTTGGATACAGACCTAGGAATGGAATTGTTGGGCTATGTAGAGACTCTATGTTTAGTGGAACTGCCTAATTGTTTTCCATAGTGGCTGTACTATTTTATATTCCCATGAACAATTTACAAGGGTTCCAAATTTTCTACATCCTTTCCAATGCTGACTTTCTTTTTGAAAAATTATTGTCATTTTAGTGGGTGTGAAGTAGTATCTAATAGCAGTTTTGATTTTCATTTCCCTAATGACTAAAGACATTGAACATCCTTCTGTTTGCTTATTAGACATTTCTATATCTTCTTTGGATTGTTATCTATTTAATTTTTTTGCCCATTTTATAAACTATGTCTTTTTGTTGTGGATTTGTAGGTCTTTACATGTTGTATATATTAAATTCTTATCAGATACATAGTTTGTAAGTATTTTCTCCCATTCTATGGATTCTGTCACTTTTTTGATATTGTCTTTGATGCTGCACTAGTCAGGACTTCCTGGAGAATGGAAGCAATAGGATATGTATATTATATTAACTTATGTAAAAAAAAAGGTTGTTGTAATTTTTGGTAGGTGTTGTTTTGAATCTGTAGATCTTAACCATCATCTCTTTGTCTATATCTATATATAGACAGAAAGTATGATGGGTGGGTGAGAGTGGGTGGGGCGTATAAAACAAATATTTTTTCTGAATATTATACACACACACACACACACACACACGGCGCGGGGAGGGAAGACAGGAGAGAGATTGAAAGAGAGAGAGAGAAAACAAGAGAGAGAGAATTGGATCCTGGAATTAAGGAGGCTCACAAGTCCAGGTCTATAGCGTAGGGTGGAAGGCTGAGGACTCAGAGAAGAGTTGCTTTCCAGGTGAAAAGCAGTCTGCTGGGAGAATTCCTTCTTTGGGTGGGTTTTGTCTTTTTTTCCTATTAAAGCCTTCAAATGGCTTGATAAGACCTACCTGCATCATGGAGGGATTGGTAATCTCCTTCACTCAAAGCCTACTTATGTAAATATTAGTCTCATCTAAAAATAGCTTCAAATAAACATCTAGAAAAAATGTTTGACTAAATATTCAGGTACTGTGGCATATCCAGGGTTGACATGTGAAATTAATCATCACAGGTGCCCAGGTTTGTTTATTGTTTGTTTTTGTTTTGTTTTGTTTTGGTTAAGCCTAATGTATCAATTTATTTTCTTTTGTCATTAGTGCTTTTGGTGTCATAGCTGGGTGAAGGAGAGTGCGAGGTACAGGCTTGCACTTATGGAATGAGTAAGTCACAGGGATGAAAAGTACACGATAGGGAATAAAGTCAGTGGTATTGTAAAAGGGTTGTATGATGACAGATGGTAGCTATGCTTGTGAGCATAACATAATGTGTACTTGTCAAATCATTATGTCATACATCACTGAAACTAATATAGCATTTTGTGTCAACTATTGTTCAATTATATATGTATATATATTTTTTATATATATAAATATAAAATATATATATATATATTTTTTTTTTCAATAAAAATCTGATGCTCAATTCAGGGCAATGAATATTTACCCTTACGTTTTTTCTAAAAGTTTTATGATCTTAGCTCTTATATTTAGGTTACTGATCATTTTGAGTTAATTTTTCTATATGGTATGAGGTAAGGGATTCAATTTCATTCCTTTGTTTGTGAAAATACACTTTTCCCTGCACCATCTGTTCATCTGTTGAAGACACTAAACTTTTCCTATCAATGGACTTGAAACCCTTGTTGAAAATTAACCAATCACAGATGATAGGCTTATTTCTGGACAGAGAGAGATGGGAGTCCAAGGGAGAGACAGAGGGAAATGGGGGTTAAAGATTAAGAAAGAGATTAAAATTGAGATTTACATTCACATTGTGAAAAATGAAGAAGAGCTAGAAATAGTTTTAAAACAATTACCAAGATGCTGACTTTCTGTTGTGGATTAATTGAAATGGGATGAGGATGGTTTTATTACCAAAATCCTGGGGCTTATTAAAATATTGAAATCTTTATGTCCCTGTTGCTAAAATACTGATGTAGTGACTTGGTAGAAACTCAATACCATCTTGAAATAACACAGACACATTAAATGGTAATAGATATTAAAAAAATTAATGGACAGAAGGGCGCCTGGTGGCTCAGTCGGTTGAGCATCTGACTTCGGCTCAGGTCATGATCTCGCGGTTTGTGAGTTCGAGCCCTGCATCGGGCTCTGTGCTGACAGCTCAGAGCCTGGAGCCTGCTTTGGATTCTGTGTCTTCCTCTCTATCTGCCCCTCCCTTGCTCATGATCTGTCTCTCTCTGTCTCAAAAATAAATTAATTAATTTAAAAAATTAATGGATAGGTATTAGAAATAAGAAAATTGAAGGATGATGATCCCCAGACTAAAGTTTCTGAGTAACTGAAGGTTTAAAGAAAAACGAGTATTGTTTTGTATGTGTAAGGAAATGATGTATATAAATGTTTAGCTGCTACTATTTCTCTTCAATATTTAACAAATTTTAAAGTCACTGTAATAAGCTTTTCTTTTTTGAAAGATTGAACCCTGTCCTGTTCATTTTTCCCTTGCACCTAACACAATTTCCTGTGTCTAATAAGCACTTATTATTTATTGGTTAATATGTCAAATATCTTGTTTCCCCTTCAGCTACTCTCTGTTCTTCTTCACCATCTTCCCAGCCCTGAAGACTAATCAGATTCATACCATTTAATACATTTATAGTCCTTGTCTTTTGAATTCCTGTTGATTTTGACTAATAGGAACCTGTCAGGGGATTAAAAAGTGAGGTCAGTATATTTATTCCACTGCCTGTCTCTTTGCTAGGTCATCAACCTGGCATCATCCCTCATCTGAAGGTCATAGTCATCTTACAGTGAAAAAAGCAAACAAACAAACATAAAATGAAACCCAGGACTTTGACAGAACTCTCTCCTTCAGGGTTCAATGACCATCCCTGGGTCTCGGTACTATCTGTTTTAGTTTTGCTATGTCCTGCCACCCATTTTTACATAGGTTCTTTATAACTTGTAATATTCTAATTTGCAAGTGTATCTCATTTATATTGAAGCTCTAACAGATAATCTCATGGCCATTTATAAGGCTGACTGGTTTGTTAAAATAAACATCCTATAAACAAGCAGCATTTAAGTACAAGCTTAATGCGGTTTATCTTATTAATATAACTTCTGCAGTTGATTTTCTCTTCCTGTTCATCTGTGCGATGCATAGAACAAAAAGATGATAGACAGCATGGTGTTTCTTTTCTCTTTAGACATTTAAGAAAGGAATGAGTAAAGGGAAGAAAAAGAGAGACAGGCAAACCAGGGAACAGACTCTTAACTATAGAGAACTAACTGATGGTTACCAGAGGAAAGATGGATGAGCAGGGGGGTTAAAGAGACAACAGGGATTGCACTTGTGCACTTGTGATGAGCACTCGGTGTTGTATGGAAGTGTCGAATCGTTAAATTATACACCTGAAACTTATACTTCATGTAAACTCACTGGAATTTAAATAAAAAATTAAAAAGATGAAACAAAAAAATTTAAAGGCATCAAAATAATAAAATAAACACAAAATTTTATTCTTTCTTCTTCATAATCAATACGCGTTTGAAGCAGACAGGTTTTAAAAGAAGAAACTTCTTCACAGGTCACTGCATGTAAAGTAGAACTACCTCCAGGAAACTGCTTATTAAAATTATTCTCTTAAGTATTCTTCAAATGATCTTAGACTGCAATATGTAATACAGTTTTTATAGTTTAATAGTCTTAGGTCTGGTATGTTAAAATGTAGCTGTGTATCCTGGGGTACAGTAAGTATAAATTCCGGAGCTGCTGCTCTATGCAGCACACAGGGGGAAGTGGTACTTGGATTAGGTCATAGAAACATTTTTCTTTTTTAAAGTAAAAATCTTTGTGAGATAACGGTTATTCTTGTTTGCTTCCTTCTTAATATCCTATGTTCCTTTTTTGACATTCAGGTTAAGAAACTGACTTCCACACATAATTTCTATTTTACACTTGTATTTTGTTTGTTTCTTTTGGCCATTCTCCACAGCTCTTAAACAGCTGAATCTAGCAGAGGTAAACTTTGATTCTTCCAGAGTTAGGGAAAGGGTGGAGGGGAGGCAGGATTTATTGGCAGCTTTGGTCAAGAGCATGATTGTCAATGGTTGATATTTCAACTTAACCACTCTTCTTGCTAAACCACCTAGTGAAGAATTATATTTAAGATTTCCTTATAAATCCAGCTTATAGTCCTGGTTTAACTGTATTGACATGATACAATTACAGATACTAACACTTTTACTCTCAAATAGAGCTCTGATTGGTATAATCAATTATGTGATCACCCTAATTACACAATCTTATTTCTTGCATTAGATGCCAAACTAAAGGTAGGATTGCCATATTTAGCAAATGGTATATCCTATGCAATATTTGGCATATACTTATCCTTAAGTTCATAGTCTATCTAAAATTTAATGTTAATTGGGTATGCTATAGTTCTGTATTTTGTCTGGCAATTCTGCAATGGGAAACTGAAACACTGAGGAAAGGTTGACAGCAGATTCCAGTACTTCCACTAGAGCCCAGTAAGACTCCAAAATCAAAATTAAAAAAAAAGAAATTTCTTAATTTTTAAGCTTTAAACTTATTAAAGTAGTACATGTATGTGGTAAAAAATAAAAATATTTTAGCAAGGAATAAGCGTTAATTTTCTTTTCTCCCCAGGTATTCAGTTTTCCACAGAGGCAGACATAATTACAAACTCCTGGTATGCCTTTTGAGTGTTGTTTTTTAATAAACACTTCAATTTTGGGGTCCCTGCATGGTGGCTCAGTCAGTTATCCACTCAGGTCATGATCTCATGGTTTGTGAGTTCAAGCCCTGAATCAGGCTCTCTGCTGTTAGCACAGAGCCCACTATAGATCCTCTGTCCCCGTCCCTGTCCCTCTTCTGCTTGCATGCACGCTCTCTCTCTCTCTCTCAAAAATAGGTAAATAAATAAATAAGTGAATAAATAATTTTGCATATACAAAATTTTCAAATATTGTAAGCATAGGTGTGCAGAGGGATAGCTGTGATACCTGTATATTTGTTTATTCCACTATCAACTATCACCTGTCAATTTACCTATTTATCTATCTAAACTATTTCATACGAATGTTATGATATCATACATACTCTGTATACCTACATTTTAGCAACTGACACTTCATGCATAAATATGCCTCATCTACCTCATTCTTTTACAAACATTTGGCATATTATTTAGCAAGTTCTATCTTTAACGTAATTTAGGTTCATGACAGATATATTTAGAACTCTGCATCCCAAAGCAACAGAATATACTTCCTTCTCAAGTGCATATGGAACATTCTCCAAGATAGATCACAGTCTGGGTCACAAAACAGCCCTTCATAAGTATAAAAGAATTGAGATCATACCATGCACACTTTCAGACCACAATGCTATGAAGCTTGAAATCAACCACAGGAAAAAGTCTCGAAAACCCCCAAAAGCATGGAGGTTAAAGAACACCCTACTAAAGAATGAATGTGTCAACCAGGCAATTAGAGAAGAAAGTAAAAAAAATATATTGAAACAAATGAAGATGAAAATACAACAATCCAAATGCTTTGGGATGCAGTGAAGGCAGTGCTGAGAGGAAAATACATTGCAATCCAGGCCTATCTCAAGAAACAAGAAAAAGCCCACATACAAAATCTAACAGCACACCTAAAGGAAATAGAAGCAGAACAGCAAAGACACCCCAAACCCAGCAGAAGAAAATAAATAATAAAGATCAGAACAGAAATAAACAATATAGAATCTAAAAAAAACTGTAGAGCAGATGAATGAAACCAAGAATTGCTTTTCTGAAAAATAAACAAAATTGATAAACCTCTAGCCAGGCTTCTCAAAAAGAAAAGGGAGAGGGGCGCCTGGGGGGCTCAGTCGGTTAAGCGTCTGACTTCGGCTCAGGTCATGATCTCGCGGTCTGTGAGTTTGAGCCCCACGTCGGGCTCTGTGCTGACTGCTCAGAGCCTGGAGCCTGTTTTGGATTCTGTGTCTCCCTCTCTCTCTGACCCTCCCCCATTCATGCTGTGTCTCTCTCTCTCTCAAAAATAAATAAACGTTAAAAAAAAAATTTTTAAAGAAAAGGGAGATGACCCAAATAGATAAAATCATGAATGAAAATGGAATTGTTACAACCAATCCCTCAGAAATACAAGCAATTATCAGGGAATACTATGAAAAATTATATGCCAACAAACTGGACAACCTGCAAGAAATGGACAAATTCCTAAGCACCCACACACTTCCAAAACTCAAACAGGAAGAAATATAAAACTTGAACAACCCAGAACCGGTGAAGAAATTGAATCAGTTATCAAAAATCTTCCAACAAATAAGAGTCCAGGACCAGATGGCTTCCATGGGGAATTCTACCAGATATTTAAAACAGAGATAATACTTATCCTTCTCAAGCTGCTCCAAAAAATAGAAAGGGAAGAAAAACTTCCAGACTCATTCTATGAAGTCAGTGTTACTTTGATTCCTAAATCAGAGACCCATCAAAAAAAGAGAACTACAGGCCAATATCCCTGATGAATATGGATACAAAAATTCTCAACAAGACACTAGCAAATTGAATTCAACAGCGTATAAAAAGAATTACTCACCACGATCAAGTGGGATTCATTTCTGAGCTACAGATCTGGCTCAACATTTGCAAATCAATCAATGTGATACATCACATTAATAAAAGAAAAGAACCATATGATACTGTCAACTGATGCAGAAAAAGCATTTGACAAAATTCAGCATCCCTTCTTCATAAAAACCCTCAAGAAAGTTTGGATAGAAGGAACATACTTAAACATCATAAAAGCCATTTATGAAAAGCCCACAGCTAACATCATCCTCAATGGGGAAAAACTGAGAGCTTACCCCTGAGATCAGGAACACGACAGGGATGTCCACTCTCACCGCTGCTTTTTAACATAGTGTTGGAAGTGCTAGCATCAGCAATCAGACAACAAAAGGAAATCAAAGGCAACAAAACTGGCAAAGAAGAAGTCAAGCTTTCACAGATAACATGATATTATACATGGAAAACCTCACAGACTCCACCAAAAGTCTGCTAGCACTGATACATGAATTCAGCAAAGTCGCAGGATACAAAATCAATGTACAGAAATCAGTTGCATTCTTATACACTAACAATGAAGCAACAGAAAGACAAATAAAGAAACTGATCCCATTCACAATTGCTCCTAGAATCATAAAATACCTAGGAATACACCTAACCAAATATGTACAAGATCTGTATGCTGAAAACTATAGAAAGCTTATGAAAGAAATTGAAGAAGATACAAAGAAATGGAAAAACATTCCATGCTCACGGATTAGAAGAATAAATATTGTCAAAATGTCAATACTACCCAAAGCTATCTACACATTCAATGCAATCCCAATCAAAATTGCACCAGCATTCTTCTCGAAGCTAGAACAAGCAATCCTAAAATTTGTATGGAACCACAAAAGGCCCCGAATAGCCAAAGTAATTTTGAAGAAGACCAAAGTGGGAGGCATCACAATCCTAGACTTTAGTCTCTACTACAAAGCTGTAATCATCAGGACAGCATGGTATTGGCACAAAAACAGACACATAGACCAGTGGAATAGATTAGAGACTCCAGAATTGGACCCACAAAATATGGCCAACTAATCTTTGACAAAGCAGGAAAGAATATCCAATGGAAAACAGTCTCTTTAACAAATGGTGCTGGGAATACTGGACAGCAACATGCAGAAGGATGAAACTAGACCACTTTTTTACACCATTCACAAAAGCAAACTCAAAATGGATAAACGACCTGAATGTGAGATAGGAAACCATCAAAACACTAGAGGAGAAAGCAGAGAAAAACATCTCTGACCCCAGCCGTAGCAATTTCTTACTTGACACATCCCCAAAGGCAAAAGAATTAAAAGCAAAAATGAACTATTGGGACTTCATGAAGATAAAAACTTCTGCACTGCAAAGGAAACAATCAACAAAATTAAAGGCAACCAACGGAATGGGAAAAGATATTTGCAAATGACATATTGGACAAAGGGCTAGTATCCAAAATCTATAAAGAACCCACCAAACTCCACACCCAAAAAACAAATAATCCAGTGAAGAAATGGACAGAAAACATGAATCGACACTTTTCTAAAGAAGACATCCAGATGGCCAACAGGCACACGAAAAGATGCTCAACGTTGCTCCTCATAAGGGAAATACAAATCAAAACCACACTGAGATACCACCTCATGCCAGAGTGGCCAAAATGAACAAATCAGGAGACTATAGATGCTGGAGAGGATGTGGAGATACAGGAACCCTCTTTGCAGTGTTGGTGGGAATGCAAACTGGTGCAGCCACTCTGGAAAACAGTGTGGAGCTTCCTCAAGAAATTGAAAATAGATCTACCCTATGGCCCAGCAATAGCACTGCTAATAATTTACCCAAGGATACAGGAGTGCTGATGCATAGGGGCACTTGTATCCTAATATTTATAACAGCACTTTCAACAATAACCAAATTATGGAAAGAGCCTAATGTCCATCAACTGATGAATGGATAAAGAAATTGTGGTTTATATACACAACGGAATCCTATGTGGCAATGAGAAAGAATGAAATACGGCCTTTTGTAGCAACATGGATGGAACTGGAGAGTGTTATGCTAAGTGAAATAAGTTATACAGAGAAAGATACCATATGTTTTCACTCTTATGTGGATCCTGAGAAAGCTGACAGAAGACCATGGGGGAGGGGACGGGAAAAAAAAAAGGTTAGAGAGGGAGGGAGCCAAAACATAAGAAACTCTTAAAAACTGAAAACAAACTGAGGCTTGTTGGGGGGTGGGAGGGAGTGGAGGGTGGGTGATAGGTATTGAGGAGGGCACCTGTTGGGAGGAGCACTGGGTGTTGTATGGAAACCAATTTGACAATAAATTTCATATTAAAAAAATAAAGAAAAAAAAAAAAAGAAAAGACTCATTGTATAATCTCAATCTTTTTGTATTTGTTGAGGCCTGACATGACCTAGTATGTGATCTCTTCTGGAGAGTATTGCATGTGCATTTGAAAAAAATTTGTATTCTGCTACTTTAGGATGAAGTATTCTGAATATATCAGTTAAGTCCATCTAGTCCATTATGTCATTTAAACCTATTGTTTGCTTGTTGATTTTCTGTTTAGATGATCTTTCCATTGATGTAAGTTAAAATGCCCTGCTAAGATTGTATTATTACCAATGAGTTCCTTTATGTTTGTTACTCATTTTTTTAATATATCTGGGTAACTCCAAGTTGGGGGCACAAATATTTACAATTGTTAGCTCTAGTTGGATGGTCCCCTTTATTATGATATCATGCCCTTCTTCATCTCTTGTTACAGTCTGCTTTAAAATCTAGTTTTTCTGATATAAGTATTGCTGCCCTGAATTTCTTTAAATGTCCATTGCCTGATAAATTTTTCTCCATACCCTCACTTTCAATCTAGAGGTGTCTTTAGGTCTTAAATGAGTCTTTAGGTAATATATTGATGGGTCTTATTATTTTTTTATTATTCTAACATCCTATATCTTTTGATTAGAGTTAGTCCATTTACATTCAGAGTAATTATTGATAGATATGTATTTAGTGCCATTTTGTTACTTGTTTTGTCATTGTTTCTGGAAATTTTCTCTGTTCCATTCTAGTCTTTGTCACTTTTAGTCTTACCCTTCCAAAGAGTCCTCTTAAATATTTCTTGTAGAACTGGTTTAGTGGTCACAGACTCTGTTAGTTTTTGTTTATCTTGGAAACTCTTTATCTATCCTTCTGTTATGAGTAATAGCCTTGCTGGATAGAGTATTCTGAGTGGTTAAGTTACACTAAGCACTAGGGGGAAAAGTATCATTGTGAAACTAACACTCTTCTGGAAATATGTAGAGGAATTTTACTTATGTGAAAAACACATGTAGAACTTAGACCAGTCCTCTAATAACCTTAGGATAATCTTCAAAAGGCACTTAAATATCACTGGTATTTCAGAGAAAAAATGTGATGTTCCCATTTGTGGGATAATAATATTTGTAAGGTAGAATATTGGTAATGTTCTTTGGTAGTTGCTTTAGCATTATCTAGTTTTTTTCCCATATAATGACCAATTTGAATTACAAAAAACTCAGGAAAATAAATGTAACTAAATTATTTAATAAGCAGAACGTGACACATATTATTATTTTGTCAACATTATATCTCCCCTCCATATCCTTGATTGAAATCCTAGGAATAACCCTTAGTTTATGTCAGTTTCAATTCTTAATGAAAAACTTCAGTTTCAAGCAATAAAATAATTTGGTCCTGTCTACGTTAAAACAGTGATTTATTATCAAATTAAAACTTTTTCTCTTGAGCTCAGACCTAATCTGTTAGAGATCTTTATAGGCAGGGAGGAGATTAGAGCATGGTTAACTCCTTGCCTATCCTTTGCTATTGTTTGACATCTCTGCTTCACTCTTTTCTGTTCTTCCAGAGAGTCCCACAGAATCTAAAACGATTCCAATTTTTTAAACAGCCCTAATTTATTTGAATGAGTGAATTTCTTATCCCCTACTTAAATTCCAGTTTCTACAAAGTTTGATCATTTTATTTTATTAACCTGACTCCTCTTTTCCCAGTAGCACTTCACTTCTAGACTACAAATACCAGTTTTCGTTTAAATGCAAAACATCACACACTAAGTTCTTACATATAACTGCATTTAGGAAAATTTTTCATTGCAATAAATAAAGGCTAATGAGTCCATTACCCAAACCTACTTAGCCTTTTTTCATGGAAAGAAATCCACAACCAGTTCTCAGAATACACGGATTGTATCTCTGCATGAAAAGCAGGCAAGTTCTAAATAGAATGGACCCCTATTCCAATCCCTGTGAAATTTCTCTTGTGCAAGGAAGATGGAGAAGTTTCAAGGATATTTTCTCTACAATAATGGGAACACTTTAATTGCTATAGGTATAGAGATAGCATGGTGTTGTGGTTAAGAGAACAGACTCAAGAGCTAGAGGTCTCTACCTCTCACCAGCCTGTGTGACTCAGAAATATTACTTCACCTCCCTCTGTTCAATTTCCTTAAATGAAAGTGGTGATAATAGTAATATGCATCTTATAATGTTGCTAAGAGATTTAAATGATTTATTTGTGAAGTGCTTCAACTATTGTCTGGCTTAGAGTAACATTATATACAAATTTATTAAATACATGAATAGGGACATTTGGATGATGTCAAGTCACATAGCTTAAATAAAATTGAAAATTGCTATGTTAGGCAATAGGGTATCAGGAATATATTAATATAAAATGTGGGGGTCACAAAAGTCTCTCTTCATCTCAGGGCTACATTCCCTATGTAGTTTCTGATTCAGCAGTATACTTAGGGAAAGAGAAACAAACAAGAACATATTTTCTTGTACTTATGAATATTTCTCTGTGTACTTTTATAAGTATTTTGAAAATGTCTTTTCCTATTTCTCTTACTGACAAACGCTAGTGTTGGAAGGCCTAATAACTGACAGAATATAACAAAGCAAAGAAGTAGTTATAGGAAAAACACATAAAAAACAATTAAAACTGAATATTAGACATTTAACACAAGTGATTTTGCCACTTAGTGGAAAAAAAATTCTTCCTGGACTGGCTGTAGAGGCCCCCTTTTTTTCTAATAGTTTCTTCATTTCTCCTCAAAAATGGTGCCCATGGAACAAGAAATGCCTTTTAATGTATCATATATCGATTTTTGCATAATTAAATAAGACAATTAACAGATTTTCTTATTCAAAAGAATCTATCACCACACATCATCCCAAATTTCGTAAGTAAAGCAACCTGTTTTTAAATAGTAATTAATGGCTCTATTATATTTACCAGAACTATTAACTATATCTAATAAACATAGCTGTATTATTTACATTCAAATTTACTAGATCAGAAAGTCTGACTTCAACTGTTCTGCTACTATCATAACCTCAACACATCTATTACTGAACTTTTATTTTCTGCCTTAAAAATCTCTCTCTTATTTGTGTCATTTATTTAATGTAGTCATTATTCTACCAGTGACTTACCTATGACCTAAATTCATGTTGGGTCCTCCTCTCTTAGTCTTACACAAATCTGTCACAATGTCATGCCCATACTTTAGTGGGTATATATCTTCCAGTAACTAGTTCTTGTTCCCATTGACATTATGCCAATCTTGGCTCTCATAATGGAAGCAGAGGGATGACTGAGATAGCCACACAAGTTTTCTCTCTTCATCTTCTTAACATTTCTTAGACCAATCTTGTATCATTCTTTCATATTGATGTGAAGAATTTCACAAATACAAGGTTTAGTGGCTGCTGAGTAAAAAGTTGCCAGCTGTCTTTCTGTTAGTTTCTTAGATGGCACTTTGAGAATAGTCTGCCTGGTCTTTTCATCTCAGGTACTCACTGGACAGATATTCAATGCCAGGCCTTAGGCCACCTCCTTCTCCCTTCCAGGGGTTACCTTGTTTTTCTGCCCAGAAATTCCTTCTCTACCCTACAAATCATGAAATGGCCATTTCAGATAGTAGTAAATCCTTTCTTCTTTCAACTCAATGATATCAGTTTAGTACAAAGTATGACAGATACTGTCTTACGAAACATAAAATTCTTGTTACACTACTAGTGTATTTCATCCAATGAGCTCATACTGACTCGGTGAGTGTACTTTATTGCCTTGCTGAAATGCACAATTATTTTTCTGCAGATTTGAGAAAGTAAAAATGGCAAATGAAGACTGTAGTATGTTTTTGTCAACAATCTATTTGCATTATTTTACTTTGTTAGAATTCAGAATATATCTTAAAGTGGTGTGATGTTGCAGGGATAAAAATGAGCTCAAAAGCAAATCCAGGTGGTTTGTGAGTTGGAGCCCTACGTCAGGCTCTGTGCTGACAGCTCAGAGCCTGGAGCCTGCTTCGGACTTGTGTCTCCCTCTCTTTGGTCCTCTCCTGCTCATGCTCATGCTCATGCTCGTGCTCTGACTCTCTCTCAAAAATAAATAAACATTAAAAAATTTTTAAAAACTGTAAAATCATTTCACATATTTTTAGGAAAGACAGTTTGATCACAATCCACTTTTGTTTTTAAAAGATGACTTAGAAAATAGAATGATTAAGTTTTTAGAAAGAAGACTTACAGGAAAAGAAGATATACATACTTCCCAGTAATGAGAACCATGATTTCTTATTATATTTATGTATTTATAGATAAATTAGTTTTCCTGATTTTCTTCTACCATCAATGTAAATTTTCATTCTTTGTTTTTATGCTTCATAAAATCCAGTTTCCATTTACAAAGAGTGATTGGTTTGTTCAATACATTGCATGGAAGAAAACAAAAACAAAAACATATGACAATTTATTTTTGTCCTTGATTTTTGTCATTATTTTTAATGATGTTATAAATTTCTCCATATTTTAATTTAGTTATTTAACTGTGGTTCACTGATTTAAACTATAAACAAAACGACAAATGATAAAGTAAGGGAATTAGATCAAGTCATTTAAACATAAATCATTCTAAATGGTTTCATGTATCTCCCACATAAACTACAGAGCAAATGCAATAGTTTAGAAGTCTCCACAGGAGGGGGAAGAAAAAATAAATAAATTAGAAACAACAGCAGGATTTCAAATGAGAGTAGAATAGGGAAAAAATAGGTGGTTATTTCTGTGTTGTTTTTTTTTTCAACGTTTATTTATTTTTGGGACAGAGAGAGACAGAGCATGAACGGGGGAGGGGCAGAGAGAGAGGGAGACACAGAATCGGAAACAGGCTCCAGGCTCTGAGCCATCAGCCCAGAGCCTGACGCGGGGCTCGAACTCACGGACCGTGAGATCGTGACCTGGCTGAAGTCGGACGCTTAACCGACTGCGCCACCCAGGCGCCCCTATGTTTTAATGTCTATATAGTTCCAGAGAATTTTCACCTTAAGCAGAGATAGCCATAAATGTCACCTGGTAGAAAATAATTTTCCTAAGTGAATGACAGATTAAAAATGTGCTTTTTTCCCCTGTTTATACATTAGCTTAAATTATAGGCTTACTATCATTATAATTGAGGCCTATCAGATAAAAACATCTGGAAAGATTTTGTTTTCAGTTCATAGATTTTAATCTAATGGAATCTAATGCAAAGACAACTATATAGTATGTTAGAAACTGATTTTTAAAACATTACATATTCTTTGGATTTTTGGTAGAGTTGAGGATGAGGTATAACTATTGTATTTTATTTAGAAAAATAATCTCTATTAGTATTTTGTGGAGTTAATGTAAAGACTAAATGTCGGTTGGACTATTTGAGAGTTCTATTGGACATTCTACATAGGATTACTTTCAGAATTGTTAATTTCCCTTATTAGTAATAAGGCAAAAAGTTTATACCAGTAGGTAAAAATTGACATGGTGTAGCAAATATATACTAATGTACACTTTATTGCCGTCTACTTTACATGAAGAAAATTATAGAAACTAATCACTAAAAATATACTTACATAATCCTATACCACTTGCTCTAAAAACACAGTAAAAATTTGGGGCCATAAAAGAGAATAAGTCATAGGGACCTGCACAAAGATCTCAGCTATTATATTGGTAAATATTAACATCAAAATGTATTTACATATATAACTTGGTCACAATCATATTAATAATAAAATTTACTGTTCATGTTGAACACCTTTAATATTGTAAACATCAACATAATATTTAATCATAGATGGTAGAGAAAAGATTGAATTGAGGTTTAGAATATCTGAGATTTCAATTTCATTCCTACTATTCTATAACCAAACATTAATGGTAATAACTACCCCACCTTCCTTGGGGGTTATGGTTTGTTTGTTTGTCTTATACAAATTTACCTGAAAATAAGCCAAAATTATTAAATATTGAGAATTTAAAATGTCATACACTATACTAAGTTCTATAGACCTTAAGGTTAATATATCAAACATGATCTCAGGCCTTGAGTTTATATAGTCTTGTATAAAAATGTAAATACACCAGGTGCTATAACATTATAATATAGAGTCTCTGAATCTACATTAGAGCATGGGAAAAAAAAATACTGTAAGTCCTTTCTGAAGAAGTGACTCCGATGCTCACACTTGAAATAGGGATATCAGTTAGCTAAATGAAGGCAAAAGATGAAGAATACTTCAGTTAAAAGAAATAGTTAGAGATAGTAAACAGCAATAACCACAAGAAAATAAAAACAAAAATGAAAATAAAACAACTTCTGGTAGACATGTCCAGCAGACATTTTGACGTTACCATATCAGAGAAGAAATGTGGGATAGACATGGCAATGTAGAGTTTTGGGCATATGGATTGTGACTGAAGCCATCAAAATGGTAGAGATCTTTCAAGGAAAACATGACAAGGCATAAGCCCTGAGATATCTGACCTTAAAGCATCCTATAGAGAAGATAGGACATTTACAGAAAACAGATAGGAATGTCTACAGGATTTAGAGGAAATCTAAAAAAATGTGATCCGACTGAGGCCAAATAAAGAGATGTCATCTACAACATTAAATATTTATGAAAGTTCACAATCAATATGAAGATTAAAAAATGTCTTTAATCATTAACTCATCATATGCGTATGTTTCCCAAACGCATGTAAAATACTAGACAATAATGTGTAAACCTGATAAAAATTTTAATCTTTTTTATATTAACATTTTCTATATCTTTCATGTGATAAATTTGAAATTACTATTTTCAAGATTGTTTCACTATGATCCTGAATTTCTTTTCCCTGTGGATCAGAGATATTTTAAAGTACCCTACTTTGGTGTATCTACTAAAATAAACCCTATGAAAATGATTAGTGTTTTCAAGCAGTTACCAAGGAATTGCTTATTTTAAACAGGTTCTAGGCAAATAAGTGAATATTAAAAAATGGAATCAACATAGTTGAATATTAATAAGTATTTATTAAATAAGAACAAAAACCAGTATTCAATCTTTTCAGAAGAAAAATAAACACTTAGATATTTACAAAGATACAATGTAAGTGAAATTTAAGGGAGTGAAGAAAAAGAAAATAAAAGATTTCAGGATTGCATTCATGCGATGTAAAGGTGTCTAGCAAATCTTGCTGGGTTTTGCGTTCTTCTGCCTCGGGAGAGATTAAAACTGTTGTGTCATGGGGACGGAGGTGAATGAGTCTCTTGGTACCCTTGGATATTTTTTCCTTAGATAGGCACAATGAACACAATAAAGAATGCTATCCAATTTTTTTAAAAAGTAAACATTCACGTTTCAGTGGCAACTAGTAACATACTGGTGAAATTTTCAAGAGTTATAATAGTAATAGAAGTATAGGTGTCTAATTCTCATTAATCCAAATGTGTTACTCAAATTACCAATACATAGGCACGGAAAATAAAGTATCAATCCTTAATATTATTACTAGAAATCGCTGAGAATATATGGATTTTAAAGGGGACCGTGTTATTAATCAAGGAGTTTAGATTTTGCAATCAAATTCCAATTAGGAATGTTTTAATACATTTATGTTAAGATGGCTGGAATGGAATAAAATTTACTGTAAAACAGATCATTTCAAACCATAATAAGTTTTTGTTACTAAAACACCAATGAGATCTTGAAGGTAGGTCTTTATTGTAATGTAATCTGACACTTTGACTGCAATCCTAACGGACAGTCTTTTTTGTGAATGACTAAAAACATGTGTAAAATCAACCAAATATATTAACTCCAAAGTGAAATGAATCCATTAGCTTTCTAACTGAAGTTTATTTCATATTAAAGAAGTTTCCTTCTTTTTAAAAATGATTTTTTTAATGTTTATTTATTTTTGAGAGAGAGAGAGAGAGACAGAATGTGAGAAGGGGAAGGTCAGAGAGACAGGGAGACACTGAATTCTAAGCAGTCTCCAGGCTCTGAGCTGTCAGCACAGAGCCCGACATGGGGCTCGAACTCAAGAACCACGAGATCATGACCTGAGTGGAAGTCTGACGCTTAACCGACTGAGCCACTGAGGCGCCCCAAGAAGTTTCCTTCTTGTGAGTAGAATATATATTGAATAAAAGTTGAGCACTGTCTTCACATATTCCCTCAGCTGATACAATGTGCTATGATGAGATACCAGAAAGTAGAAAAAAATGACCAAATCTTCTGGATATTTATAATATTTTGTCAAAACCCTGAAAAAAATGTTCAGCAGATACCCAAAGTGTTGCCATTTTAAAGCAAGAATCACTGCATTTGCTTCTTTATGGGTTGACCAGCGAAGAATGAATATATCTCATTGTAATTTATAAATTTTCCAGATGAGCTTTGAATAACGTAATGAGTACAGAATTTTCTGGATGTCTCATTTCTACTAACCTAGATATTGCACTTTTATATTCTACATTTATAAATAAATGTTTTAGACATTAGGAGGCTCTTGAACTGATATAGATAGCTGACCTGAGATACATCTTGTTAGTTTTATTGTATTTAGTTTGAAATCTATGCTATTTTAGTTGATTCAAAACACACATGTGAACCAGATATTTTTCTACATGATTAAAAAAAAAAAAAACTGTGCTTGGAAACAAGAGGACCCATTAACGAGCTGTCTGGTTTCATAGAGTTGCTAGTATTGTCATGGTGGCCCAAGAGTCCAAATTATTAGACACCTGAGTCTCATTACAAAACACACCTGAATAAAATATTGGCAATAGAATTCATGACAAAAAGGTCGGTTAAGGTACCACCATCCTACTTGAGAACCACTAAGCCAATTAGGAAAGAAAACTTTACTGCTATTAATATAATAACAATTTAAGTGTTCTTTCAGGTAAGGCCCAGGTTCAATTGGAGACCAGAAAATTTGGTATTTGGTTATGACATTCTCTCTTGATTTATGTTTGAATGATCTCTCAAATAACCTGTGAATTTCTACAAACTTAAAAAGTATCAAAAGAAAACATTTTTCAATTTATTAGAAATAATTTTGTAAATATTAAGTCCATGGAATTTTAAAACTCAGTTATCATTGAGAGAATAACCAAATTTCACAGTTGAATAAACAGATAAAATCATAAACCTAGATATAGTTTTCTGATTCTCAAACTAATGTTCTTTGAATGTAGAATACTGCTGCCTAAATCAGTGATATTCAGGATTTCAAAAAAGGATTCTTGGTGGCAAAATGTTTTCAGTATGTTATTCTCATTTCACTTTTCTCTTTTTTACTTTCACTTTGTTATTATTTAAGTCACATTGATATTTAATTAAACATAGCTAATTTGAACCATTTTTTTCTTTATTTGGGTTTCATTAATACCTGCTAGTGTCCATTACAATTTGCAAGCATATATTTAAAGCTTTGGAATAGAACTTTGAATTGAATCTAAACTAGCCACCAATTTGTTCAAATACAAATATGTGAAATGCCTTAAATGTTCTGTATTTTATTTTGCCATGTAAAGTGGGATAAATGGATTACATAATCTCTAAGATTTATGAACTAAATTTCTGATCATATCAAATAAGCCAAAGTTGTGCATATGAAGTAACAAAAAGAAGACATTTTGTATTCACATTAAAAAAATCATTAGAGAAACAAAGGGGTTAATTCTTCTTATAAATGTGTGTCATTTCTAAAAAAATCATCCTCATATATAATTCCAAAAATCTTGATAATAGATTCTTACTGATGTTCCAATTATATCCATTACCACATGGATCACTTTTGTTGGAAACATCAGTATGAACCTGTGTTTGGCTTAATTTATATACAGATGGTTTCACATAGGAATATTTGATATGTGTATATAGTTCCTAATATTTTCTAATAAAAGTACCCAAACTTGCTTGAAGAAATAGCTGATTATTTAAATTTTTTTCAACATTTATTTATTTTTGAGAGACAGAGAAACAGAGCACGAGTTGGGGAGGGGCAGAGAGAAAGGGAGACACAGAATCCTAAGCAAGCTCCAGGCTCTGAGCTGTCAGCACAGAGCCCTACAGAGCCCACCTGGGGCTTGAACTCACTAACTGGGAGATCATGACCTGAGCTGAAGTCAGATGATTAACCAAAGGAACTACCCAGGCACCTCCAGAAATGGCTGATTCTTAAACTGGGGCAGGAAATATACAAGATGATCTTAGAGCATATTTGCTTTTCCACTGTTTGTTTATTTTTAAAACAGAGAGAGAGAGAGAGAGAGAGGGGGGGGGGCATGAGAGCAGGGGAGGAACAGTGAGACAGGGAGACAGAGGATCCCAAGGGGACTCTGTACTGACAGCAGAGAGCCTGTGTGTTGACGTGGGCTCGACTGAGTCACCTGAGAAATGAGCTGCACATAGTGACTTCCTTCCAATGAGTACAGTGTGAAGGAGGGAAGAGCATAACTTTGCAGTGGAGAAACTTGTTAAGCACTACCTCAGCCTCGTAATCAAGGTCAACATCGATAGTGAGGTCATGTCACTAGTGTGTACCCTTTACATGATGGAATGAAAATGGTACTTTACTTTATGGTCTTTCCCCTCCAAAACCCTTAACTCCAGTCTAATCATTACAAAGACATCTGATAAATTCCATATGAGGGGTATTCTACAAGGTACCTGCACAATATTGTTAAAAACTGTCAAGGTTATCAAAGACAACAATTTAAGAATATTTCGTAGCCAAGATGAAACTGACAAGACACGATTATTAAACGTAATGTGATCTGTCATATAAGGTCGTAGGCCAGAGAAAGGAGGTTAGGTAAAAGCTTCAGAAATATGAATTAAGTGTGGAGTCTAGTCAATAACAATGTATCAATATTGGTTCATTAATTGTAACAATTGTACCATACTAACATAAGATGTTAATAATGGGACTAATAATAATGGGATATGATGCTAACACTCTATCCCATTATTTTTCTGTAAATCTAAAGTTGTTCTAAATTTTAAAAAGAATATCTACACACACTCTCTCTCTCTTACTCTCTCTCTCTCTGATGTATTAAACTATAATATAAGCTCATTGTGGAACCCAGCGATCATCTCACTCTCCTGTGACTACAAAGCTTGTCTCCCACAGCCTTTTCTTTATCACTCTACATTTGAGTGCAACATCCAAGTAAAGCATCCATTTGAGTGGCATGCATGTCTTCTATCATGGGCTGAGTATATGTAACTAATAAGCTGCTGGAAATAGTATCTTTCCAGGATCAAGTGTGTATTTGGTCATCCCCCATAATCCTAGAGTAGGAATGACTCCCTCCCTTGTCAAAAGGGTGAAGAAGGGGTAAGCAAAACACCAAATGAAGGTATCAAAAACGTTAGAACCTAAACGATGCCACTACATTATCTTATTACTGTTTCTAATTTCTCAAGTTCCCAAGTTATGCTTCTCCACTATTTCCACCTTTTTCTGACTATCATTTTGTTTTTAATTCTTGACTCTACTTCTCAGATATTATTGTTCTCTCTTGTTAGAGAGAACAATTCTCTATTGTTAGAAAATTTGGAATCCTAACACTTTATGGAAGCTGGGTAATGGCCCTACCACCACATGTAATCACCCTAAGCTATTCTCTATTATATCTTCTCCTCAAGGACATTCTTTCAATTAGTCTTTTGAAACCTTGGGGTTTATGGCTTACGTCCATTTAGTAAGAACATTATAGTCTTTTACAACTGCTATTCTTATGAATTACACAGTGAAATCAAATTTTTTTTTGAAGAAATTATATCTGGGGCACGTGAGTGGCTCAGTTGGTTAAGAGACTGACTCTTGATTTCGGCTCAGGTCATGATCTCACTGTGAGACTGCGCCCCATGCCAGGCTCTGCGCTGACAGTGTGGAGCCTGCTTGGGATTCTCTGTCTCTCTGTCTCTCTCTCAAAATAAACAAACATTTCAAAATATAAAATAAATTCAATCAGTTGTTAGTTCATGCTAATTGTCAGGTTTAGTCAAGAATTAGCTTTTTGCAATCTATTCACACACATTAACTAAAGATTTCTAATAACTTTTGTTGCTCATGTTTTAAATTCATTTATATATGAACAAAAGAACTCAAATACTTCATAAAATATCTCAAAAATAGGTACACTCTATAAAAAAGTAGCAAAGTTTGACGACTTTGGAGTAAAACCTACAATTGTATGTGCCTCTATTGAATTCTAATGATATAAAGCTATTACTTTTGTATAATCAACCTTGCTAGGCACATAATATGTATTAATGACCATACATTTATTGATCTTGAATGACACCATATCTGTACACTCTGCATTAATAACTAGAGTTAACTGTTTCTATGAAGTAATGGAATTAAACGGTACAGACACCAATATGACAAAACAGGAAAACATGTAGAGGTTAATAAGCCATAGAAGAAAAAAACAAAACAAAACACTGCCGCCACTGTAAGGAACACAAATGCAATGTCATGGTTATCTTTGCAGATTTATATGATTTGCCTGTGAAACCAGTTAGGATTGGTGGTTTTGTTTCGTTTCTGTAAAGGTAGTTTTTTGATAACTTTATCTGCTTGACCTTTGCCTGGAGGGATAAGTTCTGGTGAATTGTATTTTTCTAGAAAATCTATACTATCCAGAATTTCAAATATATCTTCAAATAGTGGTTTAACAAGAAGAAATGGTGTTGACAAAGATGTATTTAGGACAGGAAAAGACTGGTTATGCAAGTGTGTACCTGAGAGTCTCCAGTTATAAAGACATGTTGTCTGTGAGACTGAGGGGAATGGGGAAGTGAGGATTGTAAAGCTTTGAAATGACTACTGACTTAAATAGAGAAATAAAATAGGTTTGCTAAATAATAGTGGATTTTTAGAGGATTAGAATATTCTCTTTGAAATGCCTTTCACTTTTCCTTAAAACTATCCAAATTCTACCTTTATTTTTCAGATCCATTTTCAGTCATTCTTCCATCATAAAATAAGGTCTTATTTCCTCTTTTTCTCAATTACCAGTTTTTATCCAACAAATTCAAATAATTCTATAAATGAGGGATTTTTAAGGACCCACATTTTCTACAACATATCAGAATTTGCAATAGATTCAATATTATATAATAAACTTCATTTACATTTTGACCCCACCAAGGATGACAGTTCATTGCTTTTTACATCCATTTCACTTTCCCTAATAACACTTCTCTCCTCACCAAGGTATGACTCTTTTTTTTTTTCATTGCAAACATGCTTTTGCAATCATCCTCAACAACTCTATCATGCTCAACTGGAAAAATTCTAACTCATCCTAAATTCAGTTCTCCACAGATAAATATGGCTAAAATATATGTACTTGTATATGCATATACACATATTCACGTGTGTGCACACACACATAACACCATTACAACTATCTGTCATTTTAAATTCAGGATCATTAATATCAAGTGAAATTTTAATCATGTAGGAATCCTACAGTTGCCTAGAATCCCAGCCATTCTGACCTTTATTAGTCAGGATAACCTGGATTATACTGTTAATAAGCACCTCCTAGACTTTAGTGTAAGCATATAAACAATAGCGTACTTCCCACTCACTCCAAATATTCAACAAAAGAAATATTCAACAAAACAATGTTTAGGCATTGTCTAAGTTAATTCCACACTATTCTTTCACAACATCTTAGGACACCATGGTTGCAGGGCTGGGGGAAGAGTTCTCTGGGACATTTATCTCAGCAATCAATTGATTGTCTGAGCTAGATGTCCCAGAGAAGTGACATACATTTGATGACCAAACTGAGTCAAATAATGACATCTAACCTCAACACAGAAGTGAAACTGTTGCCAAATATAGGTCCCATGTTTCTCAAATAAAGATGTTTCTCACCAAAGCAAAAAGGTAAATACGTGAGATCATAGGGATGTTAATTAACTTTGAAGGGGCATCTTTTCTATATTTATATATCAAATCATCACATGATACACTTTAAATACCTTACAATTTTATATGTCTCTCTCCTTACCAGGGTGAATGCTTTAAGGAAGTAATATTCTCAGTTTCAAGAGTCTGGCTTTTCACCAGGATGAGATAAGCAGTTGAGGTCTCTCCAGGGACTGGAATCTAACCTAGCAGAAGCAAGGATTATTTTGTTGTTGGTTGTACTTCCAAAAAATATAGCTCGGTATATTAAATAGCTCAGATACTTTAATTGCCTGATGAAAGAATGGCTAAAAGTGAAATATATCTAAATAAAGTATATTCATCAAGGTCTTCTTTAGAAAATGGATTCACTGGGACTTTTATTATTCAAGTAACCGAGGAAAAAACAGTTTCCAAATAATTCCTTTGCATCCAAAGTTGTTGCTGAAATAGGAAAAAAAATCTCTAATATACAATTCAAACTCACCCATATTTCTGGTGTCAAATACAAAATCTGGGTCCCCTATCTTGCTATCCAAACTTCAGCAATCCATT
This sequence comes from Lynx rufus, assembly GCF_022079265.1. Taxonomy (NCBI): domain Eukaryota; kingdom Metazoa; phylum Chordata; class Mammalia; order Carnivora; family Felidae; genus Lynx; species Lynx rufus. The sequence continues at coordinate 148,532,848 of NW_025814823.1, forward strand.
ATTTTTATCATGTTTATGAAGAAAGAAAGAAAAACAAATATTAAAAAAAAAACTAACCTGTTTTAAATGCATTGCTTCTGTGATGACAGAATACACAAATACACAGCAAAGTAATACCTTTGAGTCAATCAGGCTCACATTTTATTGTCACCAAAACAACAATAACAAAACCTGCCATCTGTATGAATAAGTATTGCAAAATATTTAAATTATCCCACTTCTGGCATACTCTGAATTCATATACAATTCAGTTTCACATAAATTTGTTACCTGGAAACAAACACGTCTAAAGAAAATGAATTGGTATCTACGGCAGTCAGTGTATTTGAGTATAAATCTCAGAAGGAATTATCATGGAGTAGTTAGTTATGGTGAAAAAAATATGAAAATATTTTAATTCACAGTACTATTATTTAATTCTACGTAAGCTGTCTCAATACAACATTTTGAGTGATTTATAAATCGGTAGTAATTCTATCACTAATAATAATTACGTTTAGGTACACACACACACACACACACACATACACACACAAGCTCTTTCTTTCCTGGATACCTTTCTTTTTTATTTCTACATAGAGCTATAAGGGAAAGCATCATCACTTATTTTCTCCAAAGTATATCAAAAAGACCATAGGAAAAATACAAAGAATAGAAATATCTATGAAATAAATATTTATCTCAGGATCCATTTTTATTTTTGTTATTAGCAAACAAAAGTTATCAAGTCATTTGATTGCCCATAGTAATATAATTATCCAAGTTTACCATCTTACACTTTATAAAATGAAGAACTGGAATTAAAACAAATCATCTGTTTGACTCTAAAGTCCATGGTCTTTCCCATCCACCAAAATTATCAGTAAAGTACATTATATTTACATTATTAGAACTTTTTAATATATGAAAGACATGCATGTGTTCACATGTATATGTGCATATTAAGATTTTTTTTCAAGACTCATGCATTTAAATTAAGATAATCAGGATTCAGTTTGTTCCTTACCATCATTTTACATGCGGATCTCATTCTCTAGAAGTGAATAAATTCAGTGTGTTGAGATAAACATTTTTTTAAAGACTTTAAAAAATATTTTCTCCCAAGACCTCTAAAAGTAAAACATTTCACTTAAAACTAAGATATTCTATAGTTGAATAGAATCAGCCAATTATAATAATTTAATAATACTATTATGGATACATTAAGTACTGCAAGGTTCTGTGACTCTTCATTAAACATTTGAAATGCTTACTTTAGGTGAATATTGGAAATTACTTGAGTAGCAGAGGTACTCATCTGGATTTAGAAAGCCAGGACCACATTTCAGTTATTACTACATACAGTTATTTATTCCTTTCTAGCTATTGTCTTAAGGATTGGAGAAGTTTGAGAACCCAGGAAATTAGGTATCTAGAGGAACATAATGGATTGGGAAGTATTACAAGCTGTTTTAAAAAAAAATTAAATAAACTCAAAATGGATAAAAGACCTGAATGTGAGACAGGAAAACATCAAAACCCTAGAGGAGAAAGCAGGAAACAACCTCTTTGACCTCAGCCGCAGCAATTTCTTATGCAACACATCTCCAAAGGCAAGGGAATTAAAAACAAAAATGAACTATTGGGACATCATGAAGATAAAAACTCCTTCACTGCAAAGGAAACAATCAACAAAACTGAAAGGCAACCAATGGAATGGGAAAAGATATTTGCAAATGACATATCGGACAAAGGGCTAGTATCTAAAATCTATAAAGAGCTCACCAAACTCCACACCCTAAAAACAAATAATCCAGTGAATAAATGGGCAGAAGACATGAATAGACACTTTTCCAAAGAAGACATCCAGATGGCCAACAGACACATGAAATGATCCTCAACGTCACTCCTCATCAGAGAAATACAAATCAAAACCACACTGAGATACTACCTCACACTGGTCAGAGTGGATAAAATGAGCAAATCAGGAGACTATAGATGCTGGGGAGGATGTGGAGAAACGGGAACCCTCTTGCACTGTTGGTGGGAATGCAAACTGGTACAGCTTCTCTGGAAGACAGTGTGGAGGTTCCTCAAAAAATTAAAAATAGAACTACCCTCTGACCCAGCAATAGCACTACTAGGAATTTACACAAAGGATACAGGAGTGGTGATCCATAGGGGCACATGTACCCCAATGTTTATAGCAGCACTTTCAATAATAGCCAAATTATGGAAATAACCTAAATGTCCATCAACTGATGAATGGGTAAAGAAGACGTGGTTTATATATACAATGGAATACTACGTGTTAATGAGAAAGAATGAAATATGGCCTTTTGTAGCAACGTGGATAGAACTGGAGGGTATTATTCTCAGTAAAATAAGTCAGTCAGAGAAAGACAGGTACCATATATTTTCACTCATATGTGTATCTTGAGAAACTAAACAGAAGATCATGGAGGAGGGGAAGGGGAAAAAAAGTTATAAACAGAGAAGGAGGGAAGCAAACCATAAGAGACGCTTATGTACAGAGAACAAACTGAGGGTTGATTGGGGTGGGGGAGGGGGAAAGTGGGTGATGGGCATTGAGGATGGCACTTGGGATGAGCACTGGTTGTTGTATGGAAGCCAATTTGACAATAAGTTATATTTTTTAAAAAAGGGAAAAAATAGTCCGATTGAGATATTTTCCAGCTAAGAGACCACCTAAGCAACTATAGAATGTTTTGTATTTTTGTTGTTGTTTTGTATTGACCAGAATCAAACCACAGAGTTGTACAAATAATTTGCAAATTTGGAGTATACTTCTGAAAAGGCATGTGATTTGCAAATAGCTCTGTCAGAAAGAACCAGCCCATAGTGGTCTAGGCTGTACTCTCCAGATTGTTCTGTCTTTTTATATGCATATAACAGAAACATTTCTTTGTTCTGTTGTACTCTGTGGAACACTCAGAGCACATATCCCAGTAAAAAAGAAAAATAAATCTTTTTTTAATGTTTATTCATTTTTGAGGGAGAGAGAGAGGTGCTGAGAGAGACACAGAGCATGATCAGGGCAGGGCAGAGAGAGAGGGAGTCACAGAAACTGAATCTGTCATCACAGAGCCTGATGCAGGGCTCCAACTCGTGAACTGTGAGATCATGACCTGAGCCAAAGTCGAATTCTCCACCACTGAGCCACCCAAGTGCCCCTGGGAAGCAATACAATCTTTGCCCAAAGGTTTCAAATTGCTCTTATATCACATTCCAGTCATGGTATAAATGGATCCTCCTGGTACCTGGCAAAAATAGAATCAGAGTCCATGGTCAATGTAGTGAGAATTGTCCTAAGTGTAAGTGATCTCTGTCCTTTTTCTGCTGATGTGACCCTTCCCCAATAAAATGCAAACACATAAATATACACTCTTTCTGGGTATGTAGGTACATGTAGTCCAGCTCATCTAGAGAGTCAATAAACCTAATTATTCCTTTGTTAGAGTCATTGGCATTAAGAGGAATAGGACACAATACAATTTGATTTACATGTTTCATTATTTATTTAATTATATATTTTATGGAAATTTCTATTTCAAATAAACTAGTTGCATCAAAGGATCTTAAGAGAGTCTTTTACAAAAATAAATCTATTTAAAGCATATTTAGAACACAATTATCTTTATATTCAACTGAATTCATTTTTAAAAGAGGATTTCAAAATGATAGAATACGAAAAACTTCAGAATGTAGAAAAGGCTTATTTCCTATTCTTGTATCTGTTTTTATCAAACTGCAAATATATTATTAATGACCATGTTCTATAGAATGAATTCAAATGTATGCTATGAAATATTCTGCCATGTCTAATTAAAATTACTAACTTTTACTGAGCATTTATTTTGGGTCAGGCAGGAAACATGCAGGACAAAGAAAAACACTACATCTTTCCTCAAAATTGACACTTACAGAAGAGCAATTTGCTAGTCTTATTGTTAGCAAATGTTTTTAAAGTGGAGATTCCAATCAAAAGCTCTTTTACTTCAAAGTCTAATATATCCATAGTATAATTTTTCAAAACGTTGTTGAAACTGGAGGAGCCAAGATGGCAGAAGAGGATGGAAGTTTCTTATGTGTCTCATGTCCATGAAATACAGCCAGACCAACAGTAAACCATCCAACCACCTAGAAAGCTGATTGGAGGACTAACACAACAATCTGCACAACCTGAACCACAGAATTCAGCAGGTACCTGGCACGGAGAGGTGAACTTGGGGAGACAGAAGCCAGAGGTAGGCAGGGAGCCGCTTTTGCAGATGGAGAGAGGACAGAGACTGGGGCGGGGGAGAATATGGGAAAAGCACCCCTCCCCAAAAGCAGCTGAAGAGAAAGTGGAAAATCGGAAACAGCCACAGGGACTAAACTAAAAAGAGAGAAAGGAAAAAGGAGAGGGTTTAAATCCCATTAAGACTGTAAACAAGGGAAGCGCAAAGTCTGTAACTCCATAGCTCTATACCTGGTGGTGTTCTGGTGGGAAGGGCAAATCCCCAGGAACAAAGTGGGGTCCGGGAGGTTCTCAGGTCACATGGGGAAAAGAAGTACCACTGCTGGAAGGACATTTGGTAGAGACTGTTGAAGCCACCTGGTCCGAGCAAACCCCAGAAAATGACCACATTTTCTGGTGCTGGAACAAGGTCATTAAGGGTGAAGCCTGGTGCCAGATGTGTGTTGTGATTTTCCATAATCCCTGCAAAGCTGCTGCTACATTATCTTGCAAACTTTTTCTGGGGTGGGCTGGCAGGTAGCTGCAGTCTTGGGGCACCGGTAGCAGCAGGGTCCCGCAAGCATTCCTGGGTGCAGCTGGCATTCAGCCATTGCTAAGTGAGACCCTCCCACAGTGGGGGAGATGGGTCAAAGCCACAGTCCTTCAGAAGTAAGGGGCAGGGGAAAACAGCCATATCTGAGACAAAACTCAGGAGAGAGGTACTGCCTAGGGCTTGGTCACAGACAGTGAAGAAGCGGGGAGTGGACAAAAGCTGAAGACAGAGGACAGGTGTGCGATTGCTGATGGGGGAGAACAGAGTTCTGATACTAGAGACTGGGTAGCTGGGTGATGCCATTTTCACCACTCCCATGCATGCGCATACGCAACTACGAGCTCTGCAACACTCCACTCCAGTAGGCTAGCAGCACCATCTAGTAGAGAACAGAGCTGTTACCCTGAGGCCCGCCCAAGTGGGACAACCTCACTCATCAAGAACACAAGTCTCACCGCCTACTTAGTTTATGGACTATAAAACCCTACAAAGCCTGACTTCCAGGGGAAAACGAAGTAATTTCAGTCCTATTTCAATCTGTTAGCAGGTCCATCTATTCATTTTTTTTCTTTTTTTTTTCTCTTTTACACTATTCAATTCCTTCAATACAGAAAGAGAAAAAAATCATTTTATTTTCAATTTTTATTAAAAATAATTTTATTTTTTTACTATATTTTTTACTTTTGTGTAATTTTTTTCAAATTCTATCTTACTTCCATCACTGTATTTTAGTCTACTTCAGTGTACTCACCTTATCAAATTTTCAAATGATTTCCTTGTTTTTTTTCTTTTTTCTTTTTGTGTCTTTTCTTTTTCTTGAATTCAGAATGTGAAAAATTTCATTTTTACTTTCAATTTCTATTAAAAATATTTTTCTTTAAGTTTTTACTATGTTTTTTGCTTTTATGTAATTTTTTTTGAATTCTATTTTACTTCTATCATTTTATTTTAGTCCACTACATTGTATTCATTTTTTCAAATTTAAATGATTTCTTTTTTTGCTCTTTTTTCTCCTTTTTGTTTCTTTACTTTTTCTTGAATACAGAAAGAGAAAAAAATAATTTTTATTTTTAACTTTTATTAAAAATATTTTTCTTTAATTTTTTTTCCTACTATGTTCTTTATTTTGTGGAAAATTTTTCAAATTCTATTTTACTCCCATCATCTAATTTTAGTCTACTTCAGTGTATTAATTTTTCAAATTTTCAAACAATTTCCTCCCCCCCCTTTTTTTCTCTAATCTGTCAAACCACTTTCACCACCCAGACCAAACACACGTAGGATCTAGCATCATTTATTCGATTTTGTGTGTGTGTGTGTGTGTGTGTGTGTGTTTGTGTGTTTAATTTTTTAATTTTAATATATTTTTTTAATTTTAATTTTTCTGCCTGATTAATTCCTTTTCTCCCTTCAAAATTAAAAAACGAAGGAATTCACCCCAAAAGAAAGAGCACGAAGAAACAAAAGCCAGGGATTTAACCAACACAGATACAAGCAAGATGTCTGAACCAGAACTTAGAATCATAATAAAAGAATACTAGCTGGACTCTAAAATAGATTAGAATTCCTTTCTGTAGAGATAAAGGAAGTAAAAAATAGAATGAAATTAAAAATGGTATAACTGAGCTGAAACCACAGATGTATGCAGAGGGGACAAGGATGAATGAGGCAGAACAGAGAATCAGCAATATAGAGGACAAACTTATGGAGAATAATGAAGAAGGAAAAAAGAGGGAGATTAAGGAAAGAGAGTATGATTTAAGAATTAAGAAATCAGTGATCCATTAAAAAGAAACAACATCAGAATCATAGGGGTCCCAGAAGAGGAAGAGGGAGAAACAGGGGTAGAAAGGTTATATGAGCAAATCATAGTAGGAAACTTTCCTAACCTGGGGAAAGACACAGCCATTCAAAATACAGGAAGCACAGAGGACCCCCATTAGATTCAACAAAAACCGACCATCAACAAGGCATATCATAGTCAAATTCACAAAATACTCAGGCAAGGAGAGAATCACAAAAGCAGCATGGGAAAAAAAGTCCCTAACCTCCAAGTGAAGACAGACCAGGTTTGCTGCAGACCTATCCACAGAAACATGGCAGGCCAGAAAGGAGTGGCAGGGTATATCCAATGTGCTGAATCAGAAAAATATGCAGCCAAGGATTCTTTATCCAGCAAGGCTGTCATTCAAAATAGAAGGGGAGATAAAAAGTTTCCCAGACAAACAAAAATTAAAAGAGTTTGTGACCACTAAACCATCCTTGCAAGAAATTTTAAGGGGGATTCTCTGAGGGGAGAAAAGATGCAAATAGACACACACATACACACACACACACACACACACACACACACCAAAAGCAATAGAGATTAGAAAGGAAATAGAGAACACCACCAGAAACTCCAACTCTACAAGAATCATAATGGCAATAAATTCATATCTTCCAGTACTCACTCTAAACGTCAATGGCCTCAATGCTCCAATCAAAAGACATAGGGTAACAGAATGGATAAGAAAACAAGATCCATCTATATGCTTTTTACAAGAGACCCACTTTAGACCTAAAGACACCTTCAGATTGAAAATAAGGGGATGGAGAACCATCTATCATGCTAATGGTTAACAAAAGAAAGCCAGCGTAGCCATACATATATCAGATAATCTAGACACTAAAAAAAATACTGTATCAAGAGATGTAGAAGGTCATTATATCATAATGAAGGGGTCTATGCACCAAGAAAACCTAACAGTTGTAAACATTTATGTGCCAAATGTGGCAACACCGAAATATATAAATCAATTGATTACAAACATAAAGAAACTCATCAATAGTAGTACAAAAATAGTAGGAGACTTCAACACCCCACTCACAACAATGGACAGATCATCTAATCAAAAAATCAACAAGGAAACAATGGCTTTGAGTGACACACTGGACCAGATGGGCTTAACAGGTATATTCACATTTCATCCTAAAGCAGTGGAATATACATTCTTCTCCAGTGCACATAGAATATTCTCCAGAATAGATCATATACTGGGACACAAATCAGCCCTAAGTAAGTACAAAAAGATCGAGATCATACTGCACCTATTTTCAGACCACAACGCTATCAAACTTGAAATCAAACACGAGAAAAAATTTGGAAACGTAACAAATACTTGGAGACTGAATAACATCCTACTAAATAATGAATGGGCTAACCAAGCAGTTAAAGAAGAAATTAAAAATTATATGGAAGTCAATGAAAATGATAACACTACAACCAAAACCTCTGGGATGCAGCAAAGGCGGTCATAAGAGGAAAGGATATAGGAATCCAGGCCTTCCTAAAGAAGGAAGAAAGATCTCAGATACACAACCTAACCTTATGCCTTAAGGAGCTGGAAAAAAGAACAGCAAATAAAACCCAAAACTAGGAGAAGACAGGAAATAATAAAGATTAGGGCAGAAATTAATACTATCGAAACCAAAAAATACAGAATAGACCAATGAAACAAGAAGCTGGTTCTTTGAAAGAATTAATAAAATTGATAAATCACTAGCCAGTTTGATCAAAAAGAAAAAAGGAAAGGACCCAAATAAATAAAATCAAGAATGAAAGAGGAGAGATCACAACCAACACAGCAGAAATAAAAACAATAATAAGAGAATATTATGAGCAATTACAATTATATGCCAATAAAATGGGCAATCTGGAAGAAATGGATAATTTCCTAGAAACATATATACTAACAAAACTGAAACAGTAAGAAATAGAAAATTTGAACAGACCCATAATCAGTAAGGAAATCAAATTAGTAATGAAAAATATGCCAAAAAACAAGAGTCCAGGGCCAGATGGCTTTCCAGGGGAATTCTACCAAACATTTAAGGAAGAGTTAACACCTATTCTCTTGAAGCTGTTCCCAAACATAGAAATGGAAGGAAAACTTACAAACTCTTTCTATGAAGCCAGCATTACCTCGATTCCAAAACCAGACAGAGACCCCACTAAAAAGGAGCACTATAGACCAATTTCCCTGAAAAACATGGATGCAAAACTCCTCAACAAGATATTAGCCAACCAGATCCAACAACATATTAAAAAATTATTCACCACGACCAAGTGGGATTTACACCTGGGATGCAGGGCTGGTTCAATATCTGCAAAACAATTAACGTGATTCATCACATCAATAAAAGAAAGGACAAGAACCATATGATCCTCTCAATAAATGCAGAGAAAGCTTTTGTCAAAATACAACATCCTTTCTTGATAAAAACCCTTAAGAAAGTAGGGATAGAAGGAGCATACCTCGAGATCATAAAAGCCATATATGAACGACCCAAGGCTAATATCATCCTCAATGGGGAAAAACTGAGAGTTTTCCCCCTAAGGTCAAGAACAAGACAGGGATGTCTACTCTCATCACTGTTATTCAACATAGTAATGGAAGTCTTATTCTCTGCAATCAGACAACACAAAGAAATAAAAGGCATCCAAATCGGCCAGGAAGAGTTCAATCTTTCACTCTTCACAGATGACATGATATTCTATATGGAAAACCCAGAAGATTCCACCAAAAAACTGCTAGAATTGATTCACGAATCAGCAAAGTTGCAGGATATAAAATCAACACACAGAAATCGGTTGCATTCCTATATACCAACAATGAAGGGACAGAAAGAGAAATCAAGGAATCGATTCCATTTACAGTTGCACAAAAAACCATAAAATACCTAGGAATAAATCAAACCAAAGAGATGAAAAATCTATACACTGAAAACTATAGAAAGCTTACGAAAGAAATTGAAGAAGACACACACACACACACACACACACACACACACACACACACACAAAAACAAACGGAAAAAGATTCCATGCTCCTGGATAGGAAGAACAAATATTGTTAAAATGTCGAAACTACCCAAAGCAATCTAGATATTCAATCCAATCCCTTTCAAAATAACACCAGCATTCTTCACAGAGCTAGAACAAATAATCCTAAAATTTGTATGGAACCAGAAAAGACCCCAAATAGCTAAAGCAATCTTGAAAAAGAAAACCAAATCAAGAGACATCACAATCCTGGACTTTAAGCTATACTACAAAGCTGTAATTATCAAGACAGTATGGTACTGGCACAAAAACACTCAGATCAATGGAACAGGATAGAAACCCCAGAAATGGACTCACAAATGTATGGCTAACTGATCTTTGACAAAGCAGGAAACAACATCCAATGGAGTAAAGACAGTCTCTTCAGTGAGTGGTGCTGGGAAAATTGGACAGCGACGGGCAGAAGAATGAACCTGGACCACTTTCTTACACCATACACAAAAAATAAACTCAAAATGAATGAAAGACCTAAAGGTAAGACATGAAGCCATCAAAATCCTCGAGAAGAAAGCAGGCAAAAACCTCTTTGATCTTGGCCGCATCAGCTTCTTACTCAACTTGTCTCCAGAGGCAAGGGAAACAAACAAACAAAAAAATGAACTATTGGTACCTCATCAGAATAAAAAGCTTCTGCACAGCAAAGGAAACAATCAACAAAACTAAAAGGCAACTGACAGAATGGGAGAAGATGTTTGCAAACGACATATCAGATAAAGGGTTGGTATCCACAATCTATAAAGAACTTATTAAATTCAACACACAAAAAACAAATAATCCTGTGAAGAAATGGGGAAAAGACATGAATAGACACTTCTCCAAGGAAGACATCCAGAGGGCCAACCGACACATAAAAAAATGCTCAACATCACTCATCATCAGGGAAATACAAATAAAAACTACAATGAGATACCACCTTACACTTGTCAGAATGGCTAACATTAACAACTCAGGCAACAACAGATGTTGGCAAGGATACGGAGAAAAAGGATCTCTTTTGCATTGTTGGTGGCAATGCAAGCTGGTGCAGCCACTCTGGAAAACAGTATGGAGATTCCTCAAAAAACTAAAATTAGAACTACCTTACAACCCAGAAATTACTCTACTAGGCGTTTATCCAAGGGATACAAGTGTGCTGTTTCAAAGGGACACATGCAGCCCCATGTTTATAGCAGCACTATCAACAATAGCCAAAGTATGGAAAGAGCCCAAATGTCCATCAATGGATGAATGAATAAAGAAGATGTGGTGTGTATATATATATATATATATATATATACACAATAAAGAAGATGTGGTGTATATATATATATATATATATATATATATATATATATACACACACAATGGAGTATTGCTCAGCGATCAAAAAGAATGAAATCTTGCCTTTTGCAACTACATGGATGGAACTGGAGGGGATTATGCTAAGTGAAATTAATCAGTCAGAGAAAGACACAAATCATATGACTTCACTCATATGAAGACTTAAAGAGACAAAACAGATGAACATAAGGGAAGGGAAACAAAAAAAATATAAAAACAGGGAGGGGGACAAAACAGAAGAAACACATAAATATGGAGAACAAACTGAGGGTTATAGGAAAGGTAGTGGGTGGATGGGCTAAATTGGCGTGGGGCAATAAGGAATCTACTCCTGAAATCAACGTTGCACTATTTGCTAACTAACTTTGATGTACATTTTTAAAAAATAAAAAGTAAAACAAGTTAATTAAAAAATGTTGAAACTCAAAATTTGAATATTAAATAATATTTAAGGAAAATAAATCTCAGGAAATTTTATAGGCACTATGTATATATGCCATTGTAAATAATAAAAAAATTAGCAGAGATATACTATGAAAGCAAAAATCTCATTTCCTTAATTTCAGAAAAATGTTTACTTCTTTTGAGTATGGAATTCTAAATATGAATCACTAAATCATCTAATTTGTATCTTGGCTAAGTATTTAGATGATTAATCAAATAAAAAAAGTATCTATGAGCAAAAATTATTTTTTACAACCTCTACTGCTCACCAGATTTTTTAATTTTGTATTTATGTAATTTTTGAAAGAAATCTCAGACAATTTATCAAATAACTTTTACCAGTTCTTTTTGTGTATTTTAAAAGGAACTGTCATTAGATCATTTTTTTCCCCAAATAAAATGTGTAATTTCCTTTAACTTGCGGAGCCAGAACCAATTGTGAAAAATATTCCACACTGTGAGATTGACCTGATTTGTTTCAATTGCATACCACTTTAAATGATTTATTTTTAAATCCCTGGGCATCCGATTTTGTAAACACCCAAGTGTGTTGTCCCCATAGTCATGCTATGTTGTCCTCCTCCATATAGTCCCTATATTCTAATAACTTCACTTTCATTCTAAATGATTTATAGGAATCAGGAAAATAAATCACTTTGAGATCTATCACTTAAATTCATTTTCCCAGTGTCAAATAAGTGAGAAGTGATAGAATCTAAGCATTTAACTTCTAGTCACTAATAAATTCAGAAATATGAATACATGGATATGTACATGTGCTCTTGTGTAGGTACCTCAAGAATCTAGAATTCCGTAACACTATGGGAAATTATATAGGGACAACTGTTTATTCACTAAGTGTTAGCTCCTGTTTATTTAAAATTTTTTTGAATGTTTATTTATTGAGAGAGAGAGACAGACTATGAGTGGGGAAGGGGCAGAGAGACAGGGAGACACAGAATCCAAAGCAGGCTCCAGGCTCTGAGCTGTCAATACAGAGTCTAACGCAGGGCCTGAACCCATGAACCCCAAGATCATGACCTGAGTTGAAGTTGGACACTCAACTGACTGAACCACCCACATGCCCCTCCTGTTTATCTATTTAAGATTATCTATAGTAATGAAGTGAAAGGCAGATGTTTGGTATTTATAATTCTCCCCCTGCTCCATGATGGAGAATAAATATTTTTTTAACTTCTATACAAAGGTACTAGTTAGCTGAGGTTACTCTAAGAAAGTACCATAGATTGGGTGGCTTACACAGAAATATACTTCTCACAGTTCTGGAAGATGGAAGTCTGAGATCAGGGTGCCAGCATGGTTGAGTTCTGGTGAGACCTTTCTGGTTTTGCAGAAGGCTGCCTCCTAGCTGTATCAGCGGGAGGGAGAGAGTGAGAAGGGGAAGAATGGTAAAGGGAGAGGAAAGAGGGAAGGGAGAGGGAGAAGGAGGGGAAGGAGGAAAAGAGGGAAAGAAACAAGGACTCTGGTGTGTCTTCTTATGAAAGCACTAATCTCCTGATGAGGGACCCACCCTCATAAGTTTATCTAAATCAAATTACCTCCCAAAGGTCCTACCTCAATACACTAGAGCTTCAACATATGAATTTGTGGGGACACAACTCAGTCCACAAGATCCCTCTATTAAATGCAGCTTTATTCAATGTCTCTCTGTTTTGCTTACACACATCTAATCTTATGAAGCAAGTTATAAATCCTAACTCAATTTTATGCACATTTATTAATTACTTGTTTGATTCAATGACCTAAAGAACTTAGTGCAATTCCACCACTCAGTGGAAAATAAAGACTCTCACCTCATGGGGAGAAGCTATCCAGGATTTTGCCCTCGTGGCAATGTCTGCATCTGCTCTAGCCTCTCAACACCCAACAATTAGATATTCCAAAATCACCTGGACTCTGCCTTGGCCTTCACACTCAATTCAACCAATTCAGCTTATACCAAGATAAGTGGATGACTAACAAATTAATTGCTTCAATAATTTTTATGCTCTTCTTCTATTCTTTAAACAGGAGATTTTCTTTTTCTTAATTAATTTGTTTTTTAATTTGCAAGTCCTACTCTAATTCTATGACTGGATTCAAAAGCATTACTGTTGGGAACTTTTTATTTAAAAAAAAAATTTTTTTTTTCAACTTTTATTTATTTTTGGGACAGAGAGAGACAGAGCATGAACGGGGGAGGGGCAGAGAGAGAGGGAGACACAGAATCTGAAGCAGGCTCCAGGCTCTGAGCCATCAGCCCAGAGCCTGACGCAGGGCTCGAACTCACGGAGCACGAGATCGTGACCTGGCTGAAGTCGGACGCTTAACTGACTGCGCCACCCAGGCGCCCCAACTGTTGGGAACTTTTAATTGTAGAATGCTCTACTAATATTTTGCCTTTCCTATGTGGATAACTATCGTGGAACTTTTTATGACTTTTGGTTACCTTAATTTCCCCCTTCCTTTCCATTCTTCATTTAGATTTGCCCATGATTATATAAGAACTTTCACAATCATCGTCCTTAGTTTCTCAAATTAATCAGTCCTTGTCACTTCTGTTTTCTGATAAATGTTTTTATCTTGAAGCATAGTTTTCCTTGATTCTTCATCCTGTCCTTCCCCAATTGAGTATCTAGAACATAAGTCTGTCAGTTTTTCTCACTTCCTCTAGGTTACACATCCAAAGGTCTTCCAAGAAATTTTTAAGCAGCTTTCCAATTTACAATAGAGATAGGAAATATTTGATTCAGCGGAGTCAAACAAATATCATAACTTTCTTATATAGGTAGCTAATTGTGATGAAACAAAAACCAATACTCATATAAATATATGTGCTGGATTAAGTTTATTTTAGGGTTTATTTAATTCAAATAGGCTCTAGATATCCAGACTTGTTCCTTTTATTGATTTTCCAAAAAATATTTTTATTGAGTTGATCCTTAAGTGAATTATTTTACTCATTCAATCATCCATTATACTATTTTTTTCTTGACTATTGTGACTGTGTCTTCAGAGTCTGATACTGTGCTGATATGTAATGTTGCACATATATTTTTTCTTGTCTTTAAGCAGGTGTTAGTCTTGTACAGAAGATAGAAAAATAAACACTAGAGTAGAGCACAATGCATTGCCAATTATACTGTTTCAAGTATGAATGGGGTGATTTGGGAGACTACAAAAAACAGGAAGATTATTTTATTTATAACTTAAAAAAAAGGAGGATCCCCATCACCTATTTAACCCATCCTCTACCCCCTCCCCTCTGTTAATCATCATTTTGTTCTCTATATTTAAGAGTCTGTTTCTTGTTTTTCCCTCTATGTTCATTTGTTTCGTTTCTTAAATTCCACATACAAGTGGAATCATATGGTATTTACCTTTGACTGACTTATTTCACTTATCATGATACTCTCTACCTGAGATGGAGATTTTCTCAGGGATTGGATCACACAATTATGGAGACTGAGAAGTGCCAATATCTTCCATCTGTAAGCTAGAGACCCAGGGTGTCCAGTGGTATAATTTAGTCTAAGTCAGAAGGCCTGAGAACCAGGGGAGTTGATGGTTTAAATTCCATTCTGAGAGCTGAAGAAAATAAAAGATCCAATTCAAGCTGGCAGGAAGGAAGCAAAAAGGAGCAAATTCTTTCTTTCTTTGCCATTTGTTCTATTTAGGGCTTCAACAGATTGGATGATTCCCATCCACACTGGAGAGGACACTTTACTGAGTCCACCAATTCATATGCTGGTCTCTTCCAGAAACATCTTCACAGACACCACCCAGAAATAATGTTTAATCTGGGCAACTTGTGGCCAGTCAAGTTGACATATAAAATCAATTTATCAAAAACATCAGCAATGAAGAAGAATAAAATCTTGCCATTTGAAATAATGTGGATGGAACTAGAGGGTATTATGCTAAATGAAATAAGTCAGTTAGAGAAAGGCAGAAATATGATTTTACTCATATGTGGAACGTGAAAACCGCAACATATGAATATAGGGGAAGAGAAAGAAAAATAAAAAACAGAGAGAGAGGCAAACCATAAGGGACTCTTAAATGCAGAGAATAAACTGAGAGTTGCTGGAGGGGTAGTGGGAGGGAGGAGGGACTAAATGGGTGATGGACATTAAGGAGGGCAATTGTTGGGATGAGAACTGGGTGTTACCTGTAAGAGACGAATCACTGGGATCTAGTCCTGAAGCCAAGATTACACTGTATGGTAACTAACTTGAAACTAAATTAAAAAAAAAAAATCATCATCTAATTAGGAAGCTATGAGAGATCAAACTCTGATATACTGCTGATGTGAATGCTAAATTAAACAATGCCTATGAGAGAAACTTAAAAATACCTAGAAAGATTGTATATTGATGTATTTATCTTTTGAAAAATCCCACCACTCAGAATCTGTCAGAAAATACATTTGCAAAATGTGAAATAAAATATGACCAAGAATATCCATTATAGTATTTACAGAAATTTCAAAAGCTTAAAACTAACCCACATTCATTGATATAGGCCTGAATGAATAACTATAATAGCACATCAACTGAATGGGATATGCCATGAAATGGAAAGAAAAATCCTTTATATCTGCCATGTAATAATTTTCAGGATTTTATTTTATATTAATAAAAAGTAGGGTGAAGAAGAATATATGCATAGTATTCTACCATTTGGCTTTTCCTTTACTTTTACTTTACCTTTCTACCTTTACTTTTTTAAACTAAAGGTAGAACATTTATATACAAATAAGTGCATATATGTTCATTTGCTTTCATTTGTGACAGGAAACATTGACGGGGAGAAAAGGCTGATAATACAGAACAGGTAGATATGGTAATACAGAACAGAGATGAAAGAGAGTTGTCTGAAAGTATCTCATTATATATTTAGATTTTAAAACATAGTTCCAAAAGATAATTCAAAGAGTAAAATTAAAAAAGAAGCACTGGCTAAAATTTATAAACAAACCAAAACAAATAAACCTAATTCTTAACAGTTTTAGGACATATCCAATTTGAATATAATTATTTCAAGTGATTTTAGAACCTAGTATTTTGTATACACATTAGTATTTAGAATATACTTTTCAGAAAGAAAAAAAAACTGAGAAGAAATCTTAGATTTGATGCAGTAGTCTAATTGTTAATTAGTGTTGGTATTATTTTGTTAAAATGAACTTCAATGTCCATGCATAACTGAGTAATTCAGCATATGGAAAATTTCAAGCTGCAAACTTAGTTAAAATAAGGAATATTTAAATATAAAATAAGCTTAATTTATACTTAAATTTGGTGGCTTTTATTTTGAATATTTTCCTCTTTGTATTTTTATGCTATTAGAATATACACTGTAAAATGCATTTCTATTTCTTTATATTCAGATATGAAAAGTAACTGTTATTTTAATATATTAAAAGACTGATTAATCTAAAACTTTAGATACATGAAGTACTCAGAAAACTAAACTGTGTAATACCTTGTATTACAAATAAAAATAACAAAACTTCACATTAACATATATTTACATAATTTGATTGTATATCATTACTAATATATAACTTAGACACATAAAGCATATTTTCAAAATGTAAACAATTTTGCATTTTTATTATTCAGAGTGTGTATGTGTATAAACTACTTCATAATAACACTGTGCAGTGATGCAAAGTATGTGTGTGTGTGTTGTGTGTGTGTGTGTGTGTGTGTCTGTGCACATGCATGCATGCATGTATGTCCTTATGAACAGAAAGGATCATTTTATTTTAATCTCTCAATGTTAATTTTGATTTTTCCAAACCTGAATTCTTTGACAGTTTTCTCTTGTTAAATGTGACTTTTTTTCTTTGCTCTAATGTCCTGGCTGTCCTCTGTGGTGATGTAATTCTCTTAGCATTGACAGAAAGCCCCCAAAAATCTTGGTGGAAAGGAAATGCTTTCAGTGATATATAACACTGTAAAATTCAACAACTTGTACTATTGCTCATATGTCTGACATAGTCTGATCAATGGCATAGAAAAATTGGATACCATCATAGATATGCCTTTTCTGACAATTACTTTCTCTTTCAAAATGCAATTTTTTTCTTTATAATTTTCTTTAAATCTTTAAATTATGATTAAACAGAATTACTTAGAATTGGTCATATGTGTAACTGCTATTTTGAATTTGATAAATTTTTAAATGTATAATTATATTAAAAACTTTTGATAGCCTGCTGTAGATAAATTATGAACTTTACAATATCTCTTAAGTTTTCCTTTTCTTTATTTTACCAATAAAAATACATATATTTAAAAAAATCATGGAAAATATATATTTTATAAATTAAAATTCAAAGGTCCCCTGACCTATCCCTTAACTCTGTTCCATAGAGGGACTTGCTGATACTATTTTTAGACATGTCTTCTGTTATCTGCAATAAATAGCATGTACAGTCTATCATTACTGGATAACTCAATTTTAGAATTTACCAATTTATTTTCTATTAATTAGATGGGATTTAGCCATCTTAAACTCCTGTTGTCTTACTCCCATTAAAACCATCATAAATATCAATTTGTCTATCTATCTATCTATCTATCTATCGATCGATCTATGTATTATCTATCTCATTAAATGTATGTTATAAAATGAGATTACATTTTAACAAGATTATCCCTCCACTTGGAAATATATGCATTCTTAAAATTTTTAAAAAATGTTTATCTTTGAGAGAGAGAAAAAGAGAGCATGAGCAGGGGAGGGCAGAAAGAGGGAGACACAGAATCCAAAGCAGGATCCAGGCTCTGAGCTGTCTGCACAGAGCCTGATGTGGGGCTTGAACTCACAAACCATGAGATCATGACCTGAGTTGAAGTTGGACACTTAACCAATTGAACTACCCAGGAAATCTGGTAATGTTTTAAAAGTTACATGTATTTTATATAAGTTATAGTAAACATAAAATATAATAAAACTATTTCATATGATTCTCAAACCCTTTTGAAATATAGTTTTCTACTCATCATTTAGCTTAACTACATAATTCTCTTTAAAGCAACTGGCCATTGGTCAGAAGGGAAGATGGCAGTGCAGGAGGACGCTGGGCTCACCTCCTCCTGCTGATCACTTAGATTCCACCCACATCTGCCTAAATAACCCAGAAAACCACCAGAAGACTAGCAGAATGGACTCTCCAGGTCCAAGCATAGACAAGAGGCCCATGGAAGAGGGTAGGAAGGGCGGAGAGACAGTACGTGCTACATGGACCGGCAGGAGGGAGCCGGGGCAATGGAGGGTCAGCCTGCCAGGCAAGGCAGATCTCCCAAAGTCTGGCTTGCAAAAGCAGAGGGGCCGGACTCCATGAGTTCTGACAGCCAGTGGGACTTAACATCTGGAATGTTAAAAGTGAACAGCTCTGCTCTTGGATAGCGGGGAGGGCCAGAGGACACTGGGAAGGAGAGTTGTTGAGCCCCAGAAGACAGAGCTCAGACTGGTGGGGAACAAAGTTGCTGGCAATCGCCATCTCCCTCTCCCATCCCCCAGCCGAAATCCCAAAGGGAACAAGTTCCTGTCACTGAACTTGCTTGCACCCTGCAAACGCCCAATGCTGTGCTTCTGTGGATCCATCCCTCCAATGGGTCTGCCTCCCTCCCAGTGCTGCAGGGCCCCTCTTGCAGGGGACCACTGACAGCAAAGTGAGCTAAGCCTGCCCCTCCCTCCCCTGTGCACCTTGCTGATCCATCCCGGCTAATACACCAGATCCCATCAAAGCAGCACCACAAGCCTGTCAATGTGCAAGTAGCCCAGACAAGGGCCACACCACTCCACAGTGAGTCCTGCCCCTGGGAGAGGGGAAGATAAGGTACACACCAGTCTGACTGTGGCCCCAGTGGCAGGCTGGGGGCAGACATCAGGTCTGACTACGGCCCCACCCACCAACACAGGTCACTCCAGACAGCATAGGGGAAGTGCCCTGTAGTTTGGAGCCACACCAGGGACTGCCCAAAATGATGAAATGGAAGAATTCTTCTCAAAAGAAACTCCAGGAAGTAGTGACAGCTAATGAATTGTAGTGACAGCTAATGAACTGATCAGCTATATTTAAGCAATATAATGGAACAAGAATTTAGAATAATAGTCATAAAATTAATTGCTGGGCTTGAAAAAAGCATAGAGGACAGCAGAGAATCTATTGCTACAGAGATCAAGGGACTAAGAAATAGTCATGAGGAACTAAAAAAAATGCTATAAATGAGGTGCAAAATCAAATGGAAGTGGCCATAGCACAGATTGAAGAGGCAGAGGAGAGAATAGATGAATTAGAAGATAAAATTATGGAAAAAGAGAAAGGTGAGAAAAAGAGAGATTAAAAAAATCCAGGAGTTTGAGGGGAGAATTAGAGAACTAAATGATGCAACCAAATGGAACAATATCTGTATCATAGGAATTCCAGAGAAGAAGAGAGAGAAAAAGGGGCTGAAGGTGTACTTGAACAAATCATAGCTGAGAAATTCCCTGATCTCGGGAAGGAAAAAGGCATTGAAATCCAAGAGGCACAGAGAATTCCCCACAGATGTAACTTGAATCGATCTTCTGCAGGACATATCATAGTGAAACTGGCAAAATACAAGGATAAAGAGAAAATTATGAAAGCAGCTAGGGGTAAACGGGCCCTAACATACAAAGGTAGACACATAAGATAGTGGCAGACCTATCTACTGAAACTTGGTAGGCCAGAAAGGAATGGCAGGAAATCTTCAATGTGATGAACAGAAAAAAATATGCAGCCAAGAATCCTTTATGCAGCCAGTCTGTCATTCAGAATAGAAGGAGAGATAAAGGTTTTCCCAAACAAACAAAAACTGAAGGAATTCATCACCACTAAATCAGCCCTACAAGAGATCCTAAGGGGGATTCTGTGAGTGAAATGTTACAAGGACCACAAAGTACCAGAGACATCACTACAAGCATGAAACCTACAGACATCACAATGACTCTAAACCCATATCTTTCAATAATAACATTGAATGTAAATGGACTAAATGCTCCAACCAAAAGACAAGGTATCAAAATGGATAAAAAAAACACACATAAAAAACAGACCCATCTATTTTCTGCCTATAAGAGACTCATTTTAGATGTGAGGACACCTTCAGATTAAAAGTGAGGGGATGGAGAACTATCTATCATGCTACTGGAAGTCAAAAGAAAGCTGGAGTAGCCATACTTATATCAGACAAACTAGACTTTAAATTAAAGTCTGTAACAAGAGATGAAGAAGGGCATTATATAATAATTACAGGGTCTATCCATTAGGAAGAGCTAACAATTATAAATGTCTATTCACTGAATTCGGAGGCCCAAATATATAAATAAATTACTCACAAACATAAGCAATCTTATTGACAAGAATGTGGTAATTGCAGGGGACTTTAATACTCCACTTACAACAATGGATAGATCATCTAGACACATGGTCAATAAAGAAACAAGGGCCCTGAATGATACATTGGATCAGATGGACTTGACAGATAGATTTAGAACTCTGCATCCCAAAGCAACAGAATATACTTTCCTCTTGAGTGCACATGGAACATTCTCCAAAATAGATCATATACTGGGTCACAAAACAGACCTTCATAAGTATACAAGAATTGAGATCATACCATGCATACGTTCAGACCACAATGCTATGGAGCTTGAAATCAACCACAGGGAAAAGTCTGGAAAAACCTCCAAAAGCATGGAGATTAAAGAACACCCTACTAAAGAATGAATGGGTCAACCAGGCAATTAGAGAAGAAAGTAAAAAATATATGGAAACAAATGAAAATGAAAATACAACAATCCAGACGCTTTGGGATGCAGTGAAGGCAGTCCTGAGAGGAAAATGCATTGCAATCCAGGCCTATCTCAAGAAACAAGAAAAATCCCAAATACAAAATCTAACAGCACACCTAAAGGAAATAGAAGCAGAACAGCAAAGACAGCCTAAACCCAGCAGAAGAAGAGAAATAATAAAGATCAGAGCAGAAATAAACAATATAGAATCTAAAAAAAACTGTAGAGCAGATCAACGAAACCAAGAGTTGGTTTTTTGAAAAAATAAACAAAATTGATAAACCTCTAGTCAGGCTTCTCAAAAAGAAAAGGGAGATGACCCAAATAGATAAAATCATGAATGAAAATGGAATTATTACAACCAATCCCTCAGGGATACAAGCAATTATCAGGGAATACTATGAAAAATTATATGCCAACAAACTGGACAACCTGGAAGAAATGGACAAATTCCTAAACACCCACACTCTTCCAAAACTCAATCAGGAGGAGATAGAAAGGTTGAACAGACCCATAACCAGCAAAGAAATTGATTCAGTTACCAAAAACCTCCCAACAAATAAGAGTCCAGAACTCCCTGGGGAATTCTACCAGACTTTTAAAGCAGAGATAATACCTATCCTTCTCAGGCTGTTCCAAAAAATAGAAAGGGAATGAAAACTTCCAGACTCCTTCTATGAAGCCAGCATTACTTTGATTCCTAAACCAAATAGAGACCCAGTAAAAAAAGAGAACTACAGGCCAATATCCCTGATGAATATGGATGCAAAAATTCTCAACAAGACACTAGCAAATCGAATTCAACAGTGTATAAAAATAATAATTCACCATGATCAAGTGGGATTCATTCCGGGGATGCAGGGCTGGTTCCACATTCGCAAATCAATCAACATGATACATCACATTAATAAAAGAAAAGATAAGAACCATATGATCCTGTTAATTGATGCAGAAAAAGCATTTGACAAAATTCAGCATCGCTTTCGTAAAAATCCTCAAGAAAGTCAGGATAGAAGGAACATACTTAAACATCATAAAAGCCATTTATGAAAAGCCCATAGCTAATACCATCCTCAATAGGGAAAAACTGAGAGCTTTCCCCCTGAGATCAGGAACACAACAGTGATGTCCACTCTCACCGCTGTTGTTTAACATAGTGTTGGAAGTGCTAGCATCAGCAATCAGACAACAAAAGGAAATCAAAGGTATCAAAATTGGCAAGGATGAAGTTAACCTTTCACTTTTTGCAGATGACATGATATTATACATGGAAAACCCGACAGACTCCACCAAAAGTCTGCTAGAACTGGTACATGAATTCAGCGAAGTCGCAGGATACAAAATCAATGTACAGAAATCAGTTGCATTCTTATAAACTAATAATGAAGCAACAGAAAGACAAAGAAACTGATCCCATTCAAAATTTCACCAAGAATCATAAAATACCTAGGAATACACCTAACCAAAGATGTAAAAGATCTGTATGCTGAAAACTATAGAAAGCTTACAAAGGAAATTGAAGAAGATACAAAGAAATGGGAAAACATTCTTGCTCATGGATTGGAAGAATAAATATTGTCAAAAAGTCAATTCTACCCAAAGCTATCTACACATTCAATGCAATCCCAACCAAAATTGCACCAGCATTCTTCTTGAAGCTAGAACAAACAATCCTAAAATTTGTGTGGAACCACAAAAGACCCCAAATAGACAAAGTAATATGGAAGAAGAAGACCAAAGTGGGAGGCATCACAATCCCAGACTTTAGCTTCTCCTATATAGTTGTAATCATCAGACAGCATGGTATTGGCACAAAAACAGACACATAGACCAATGGAATAGAGACTCCAGAATTGGACCCACAAAATATGGCCAACTAATCTTTGACAAAGCAGGAAAGACTGCCCAATGGAAAAAAGACAGTCTCTTTAACAAATGGTGTCCGAAGACCTGGACAGCAACATGCAGAAGAATGAAACCAGACCACTTTCTTACATCATTCACAAAAATAAACTCAAAATGGATAAAGGACCTGAATGTGAGACAGGAAACCACCAAAACCCTAGAAGAGAAAGCAAGAAAAAACCTCTCTGACCTCAGCCACAGCAATTTCTTACTCCACACATCTCCAAGGGCAAGTGAATTAAAAGCAAAAAGGAACTATTGGAACCTCATGAAGATAAAAAGCTTTTGTACAGAAAAGGAAACAATCAACAAAACTAAAGGCAACCAACAGAATAGGAAAAGATATTTGGAAGTGACATATTGCACAAAGGGCTAGTATCTAAAATCAATAAAGAACTCACCAAACTCCACACCCTAAAAACAAATAATCCAGTGAATAAATGGGCAGAAAACATGAATAGAAACTTTTCTAAAGAAGACATCCAGATGGCCAACAGGCACATGAAAAGATGTTCAGCGTCGCTCCTTATCAGGAAAATACAAATCAAAACCACACTGAGATATCACTTCATGCCAGTTAGAGTGGCTAAAATGAACAAACCAGGAGACTATAGATGCTGGAGAGGATGTGGAGAAACGGGAACCCTCTTGCACTGTTGGTGGGAATGCAAACTGGTGCAGCTACTCTGGAAAACAGTGTGGAGCTTCCTCAAGAAATTAAAAATAGGTCTACCCTATGACCCAGCAATAGCACTGCTAGGAATTTACCCAAGAGATACAGGAGTACTGATGCATAGGGGCACTTGTATCCCACTGTTTATAGCAGCACTTTCAACAATAGCCAAATTATGGAAAGAGCATAAATGTCCATCAACTGATGAATGGATAGAGAAATTGTGGTTTATATACACAATGGAATACTTCTTGGCAATGAGGAAGAATGAAATATGGCCTTTTGTAGCAAAGTGGATGGAAATGGAGAGTGTTATGCTAAGTGAAATAAGTCATACAGAGAAAGACAGGTACCATACGTTTTCACTCTTAAGTGGATACTAAGAAACTTAACAGAAGACAATGGGGGAGGAGAAGGGAAAAAAAAAAGTTAGAGAGGGAGAGTGCCAAACCATAGGAGACTCTTAAAAACTGAGAATAAACTGAGGGTTGATGGGGAGTGGGAGGGAGGGGATGGTGGGTGATGGGTACTGAGGAGGGGACCTGTTGGGAGGAGCACTGGGTGTTGTATGGAAAGCAATTGAAATGAAATAAATTTCTTATTAAAAAAAGAAAAAAAATTAACAGTTTGCCATGCTAAAAAATAAAAATAAAAGAAATAAAGCAACTGGCCATGTAGACATTGGTTAAAAACTTTCGACAAGAGAAAATCTTCAGGCAAAATGATTTTACTGACAAAATCTCTGACAGGGCATTACTTATACATAGATTTACAATCTTCTCACAGACTCACTGTAACCTGCAAAGAGATATTTATTATCCCTTAATCTTTTCTTGTATGTTCTTAAATTCCAATTTAAATTTATCTTTGTAAATTTTAGAAATTTTATTTTAGCTTTGCATAATTCATTACTGACACAAATACCATTTAGCATAGCTAGTGTCCTCCTGACAAGATGAAGGTTTGAAGTTTTCACAGCACTCAATTTGGATATAACTTAAATGAAGGTGCTTTTCACTAAAGCATTATTTACATATTTGATTGAACATGTGATTAATGTCTTTTATTATAGGGAGGCACTGGCTTTGATAGAAGCAAGTTAATTAAATAAAAGTGACTACTCAAACACAGCATTGGAAATGCATATGTTTTCACTCTTATGTGGATCCTGAGAAACTTAACAGAAACCCATGGGGGAGGGGAAGGAAAAAAAAAAGAGGGTAGAGTGGGAAAGAGCCAAAGCATAAGAGACTCTTGAAAACTGAGAACAAACTGAGGGTTTAAGGGGGGGGTTGGGACGGAGGGGAGGGTAGGTGATGGGTATTGAAGAGGGCATCTTTTGGGATGAGCACTGGGTGTTGTATGGAAACCAATTTCACAATAAATTTCATATATTAAAAAATAAGGAAATGCAGGTGGCTAAGAAAAAATGAACACATAACAAAATTGTGGGATGCTTCAACACTAATGTTTAGAGGAAATTGGTAGCTTTGAATGTTTACATTAGAAATAAAGAAGAGTATAAAATCATTTTTCTAAGCTTAAACTTTAGCAAGTTACTAGGAATTCCTTAAGAAGCCTTCTTAGAAAGACCAAACACATCTCGCATTATAGCTCATTAAAGCAGGAAAAAAAAAATCACAAAGCCACACCTAGCTGGCTAGAGAATTAATACTTTAAACCCAAAGTATGCCTACACTGATTATAGTTGAGATCCCTTGTGAAAAAAGAGAATGAATGTTGGTTAGCAATTTGCAGTCTCTGCCACACAACTAAATACAGAGATAACACCTAAGGGTCTAGGAGTATCCCATTAAGTGACCCTTTCCACAGACATTACATTTTTCTAGAAAGAAATAATATTAAAAAACTGAAACTACAGCATTCTTTGAGGAATGAGTTAGGCCAATCTACAGTCTGAATAAAATGTGAAGGAAAGTAGAATAGGATAATTCTATTTGGTCTTGGTTAAAAATAACTCATTTAATCCACAAATATATGGAAAAATTAACCATATGACAAACACTAGTCACATATTGAGAATACAGAAATAAATAAGACAAACATCTCTACTTATAAGGAACTTATATTCTGAGAAAAAGGCATAAACTAAAGAAAGAAAAAGGAAAAGAAAGGAAAAGAAATGAAATAAAATAATGAGAAAAAATGAAATATGGCCTTTTGTAGCAACGTGGATGGAACTAGAGAGTGTGATGCTAAGTGAAATAAGCCATACAGAGAAAGACAGATACCATATGGTTTCACTCTTATGTGGATCCTGAGAAACTTAACAGGAACCCATGGGGGAGGGGAAGGAAAAAAAAAAAAAGAGAGGTTAGAGTGGGAGAGAGCCAAAGCATAAGAGACTGTTAAAAACTGAGAACAAACTGAGGGTTGATGGGGGGTGGGAGGGAGGGGCGGGTGGGTGATGGGTATTGAGGAGGGCACCTTTTGGGATGAGCACTGGGTGTTGTATGGAAACCAATTTGTCAATAAACTTCATATAAAAAAAAAAAAAGAAATGAAATAAAATAAAATAAAATAGAATAAAATAAAAAAATAAAAAAATAAAAAAATAAAATAAAATAAAATAAAATAAAATAAAATAAAATAAAATAAAATAAAATAAAATAAAATATCTTGTGTAAGTACCAGGAAGAAAATAAAACAGCGTGGGACAGACTAGTGGGAGAGGCTACTTTATAATGGATGTTTAAGACAATCTTTCTGAGAAGTTGGCATTTGAGTTGAGAATGGGATTAGTTAATGACAGTAATTATATTTTTTATTTATGTATTTTGAGAGAGAGAGCACAGATGTGCATGCACGTGTGCAGGTGAGGGGCAGAGAAAGGGGGAGGATCCCAAGCAAGCTCCACACCGTAAGCAGGGAGCCTGTTTCGGGAACTCAATCTCATGAACACTCAGATCATGATCGGAGCTGAAATCAAGAGTCAGATGCTTAACTGACTGAGCCACCCAGGAACCCCAGGGAATACTACTGACCAAAATAAAAAAGAGAAGAAAATCCTGCCATATGTGACAACATGAATGGACCTTGAGGAAATTATGCTAAGTGACATAAGTCAGAGACAACCATTGTATGATCTCACATATACGTGGAATCTAAACAAATAAATAAACTCTTAGAAAAATAGATCAGATTTGGGGTTACCAGAGGCAAGAGTTGAGGGGTTGAGGAAACTGGATATAGGGACTCAAAAGATTTCTAGTTACAAGATAAATAAATGCTGGTGGTGTAATATATACATGAGGGCTATAGTCAGCACTGCTCTGTGGTATATTTGTAAGTCACTAAGAGAGTAGATCCTAAAAGTTCTCATCGTAAAGGGAATAATAGGTTTTCAGTAAATATAACTAATATTGTGGTTAAAAACATATAACACGAAATTTCCCACCTTAACCATGTTTAAATATACAGTTCATTAGTGTTGAATATATTCATACTCTTTTGCAACAGATTCTGGAAGTTTTCATCTTGGAAAACTGAAACTTTATACCCATTAAACACTAATTTCCCTTCCCTTCCCTACCCTCTAGCCCTTGGCAATCACCTTTTAACTTTCAGTTTAAAAGATTCTTGCTACTTTAGATACTTTGTGTTAGTGGAATCATACCATATTTGTTCTTTTGTGACTGGATTATTTAATTCAGCAAAATATCTTCCAGTTCTTTCATGTTGTAGCTTTTGACAGCAATTCCTTATTTACTAAAGCTTCATAGTAGTCCGTGATATGTATATGTCACGTTCACTTTATCCATTCATCTGTCAATGGACATATAGGTTGTTTCCTTATCTTGACTATTTTCATTAATGCTGCAATGACTGAGTAAGCACAGATAGCTCTTTGAGATCTTGATTTCAATTACCTGGATATATACTGAGAAGTAGGAGTGTTGAATTATACAGTAGTTCTATTGTAGAAATCGCCACACTCTTTTTCATGATGGCTACAACATTTCACATTCCCATCAATAGTATAAAAACATTCCAATTTTTCTACATACTCACCAACACTTGTTGTTTTTTTCTCTTTTGATAGTGGCCATCCAAATGCAGTTATGTGATACCTCGTGGTTTTCATTTGTATATCTCTTACAACTAATGATGTTGAGCAACTTTTCATATATTCTTGTATATATTCTTTGGCTACTCATAAACATATTCTTTGGAGGATTGTCTGTTCCAGCCCTTGCCCATTTCTTCATTTGGTTATTTGTTTTTGAGTTGTATGAGTTCATTATATATTCTAGATATTAACACCTTATCAGATACATGATTTGGAATTATTTCTCCCTATACGGTAGGTTATCTTTTCAGTTTGTTGCTTGTTTCTTTCTCGGTACACAGTAGTTTTTAAGTTTGAGGTACCCCCATTTGTCTACTTTTGCTTTTGTGGCCTTAGCTTTTGGGGTCATAGTCAATAAAACATTACCAAATCTAATATCATGGAGTTTTCCCCCATATTTTCTTGTAGAAATCTTATAATTTTGGTCTTATGCTTGTCTTTAATCTGTTTTGAGTTGTTTTTTGTATATGGTAGAAAGTAAAAGTCCAATTTCATTCTTTTGCTTATGGGTATGTAGTTTTCCCATCACCATTTGCTGAAGAAACTGTCCTTTCCCCATTAGGTAGTGTTGACCCCCTTGCAAAAATCATTTGACCACATCTGCAAGAGTGTATTTCTGGGCTCTCTGTTCCATTGATTTATGTGTCCATTTTTATGACAGTTCCATACCATCTTGATTCTTGTTGCTTAGTAGTATGTTTTGAAGTCAAAAAGTGTGAGGCCTCCAGCTTCGTTCTTCTTTTTCAAGATTATTTCAGATGTAGATTTTATATATCTATATATATTTATAGATATTTATATATCTATAAAATATTTATATTTTATATATCTATATATATATTTTATATATAAGATTATATATGTAGATTTTAGGGGGAATTTTTCTATTTCTGACAAAAAATACATTGAAGTTTTGATAGAGATTGCATTAAATTTGTAGATCACATTGGATAGTATGGACAATTAAATAATACTGAGTTCCAATCCATGAACATAGGATTTTTACATTTATTTGCATCTCCTTTGATTTCTTTTAGCAATGATTTGCAGTTTTCAGTGTTATTCATCTTGTGCCCCTTGATTAAGTTTATTTTTAGTATTTTATTATTTTTGATGATACTGTAAATAAAATTGCTTTCTTAATATCTTCTTCAGACCAGTCATTACTAATGTATAGAATCAGAACTGATTTTAACAGTTGTTACAGAATCTTTGCATTTGTATACATAAGATTTTGTCTCTTCATGATCATTTATTTCTTTCCAATTTGGACTTTTTTTCTCAGTCTAATTGCTCTGGTTGTCTCCTGAAGTGTTGTGTTCAACAGAAGTGGTGAGAGTAGAGATCCTTATTTATTAACTAAACTGATAACTAAACTCCTGCTTCTGATCTTAGAGGAAAATAATTCAGTACTTTGCCATTGAATCTAATGATTTATGAGTTTTTCATTTATGGCTTTTATTATTTTGAGATAGTTCCCTTTTATCTCTAGTTTGTTGAGAGTTTTTTTATCATTAAAAATGTTGAATTTTGTCAGACGATGTCAATTTGTTCTTCATTCTGTTAACATGGTGTATTACATTGATTTATTTTTATAGGTGAAATCATCCATGCATTCCAGATTAAAGTAAATGTTTTAATAACATGTTTAAAGAGGATCTTTTACCACTGTAATAATGTGATTTTCTTAATTGCAACTGTATATAAGTCTTAGTCTAAATCCTGCTTCTGATGCAACAGCTTATGTCTGACTTCAGCTATATTCTGATGACTAAGAAATCATTGAACGTGTGTGTGTGTGTGTGTGTGTGTGTGTTGTGCAATAAATGAGAATACAAAATATTAGTTGAAAAGGTAAACTCTCAAACCATATTCTATGAGTTAAAATTTTAACTCTTCTAAGAAGCTTACTAGTTTTTTGAGGTTGGACAGATTAGTTCGTATGTTTGTACCTCAGTTACCTGAACTATAAAATGTAAACATCAACAATAAGTGTCTCATATAGCCAACAACAAGGATACATGTAATTTTGGAATTGGCTATTGCATGCAATTTCATTGCTGAAATTAGTGTTAATTTTTAAAATAAATGTTTTTATTTTAGAATAGTTTTATATTTATAGCATAATTATGATGACAGTACAAAGAATCCCCACACTCTCCACATCTAGCTTTCCCTATTATTAGAATCCTGTATTATTAGTATGGTACATTTGTCACAAATTAATGAACTAATGAATTAATACTGATACATTTTTTAAATTAAAATCCAATAATTTTACTTTTTCTATCCCATAAATCTTAGTTTTACTCAATGTCCACATTCTTTTTCAAGATCCCATCAGGTTACCACATTATATTTAGTCATCACGTTTCCTTAGGCTACTCTTGACTGTGACAGTTTCTTAACTTCCATTGTTTTTTACCATCTTGACTGCTTTGAGAAATACTGGTGAGGTATTTTTTCTATAGCCCTCAATTTGAAATTGTCTGGTATTTTTTTCTCATGATTATCCTGGAGTTAGGGGTTTTTAGGAGGAAGACCATAGAGTTAAAGTGCTATTTTCATTATATCATATGAAGGGTACATACATACTTTCAGGACGACTTATCACTGTTGACATTAACCTTGTTTCCTGTCTGGGTGGCATTTGTCAGATTTCTCCACAGTGAAGTTACTATTTCTCCCCCTTTTTCTATGCTATCCAGTTTGGAAGAAAGTCACTCTGTGCCACAGCCCACACTTAAGATATTTATGTTTCTATCTAATATTCTTTTAAAAGTTTCATTTATTCTGCCTGCGTATGTTCCTTTTCTTCTTGTTTTGCATTTCATATTGTTTTAATATTTTATTATTTCACTTTATACCTAAATTGGTGGTTATAAACTACTTTACTATTTTATAATGTGCATGCTACAAATCACAGTACTCATCAAAAAATTATATATATTTTCATTATTAGTAATAAAATTTACTATCTTTACAACAATGCAAGGGCCTTTGAAAAACTTTACATATGTTCTTCTATTTCTGTCATATGTATAAAATTATGTATGTGAGAGGGGAGTGGGGGTGGCTCAGTTGGTTAAGTATCTGACTCTTGATCTTGTCTCAGGTCATGACCTCTCAGTTAGTGAGTTCAAACCCTGCATTAGGCTTCATGCTGGCAATGAAGAGTCTGCTTGGGATTCTCTCTTTACTCTCTCTCTGCCTCTGCTCTCCCTCTCTCTCTCAAAATAAATAAACATTAAAAAATAAAAATTGAAAAGAGACATATATACATGATATACACACACACACACACATATATGTACATATATATATATTTAAAACTATCCAAAGAATTCTCTTAATATTTTTGAATATTGAGAGAAAACAAATTTTGAAAGTACATGGGAAAATCACTGTATAATACCAAAATGCTATATAGATATTTTTAATGTCCTATTAAATTAGGTAACTTGAAAGAAAATAGAAAATAATAATTCATAGTTTACAAACCT
Source organism: Lynx rufus (assembly GCF_022079265.1). NCBI lineage: Eukaryota > Metazoa > Chordata > Mammalia > Carnivora > Felidae > Lynx > Lynx rufus. The sequence goes on from NW_025814823.1 coordinate 148,564,274, forward strand.
GTTGAAAATTTCAAGTTTTTATTGTTCATTACAAGTGCCCTCCTTTTTTTTAATGTTTATTTATTTTTGAGATAGAGAGTGCCAGAGGGGAGGAGCAGGAGAGAGGCAGACAGAGGATCTGAAGCAGGCTCTGTGTTGACAGCAGAGAGCCTGATGTGGGGCTCAAACTCATGAAGTGTAGAATCATGAATTGAGCTGAAGTTGGACATTCAACCAACTGAGCCACCAAGACACCCCAGTAATTGCCCTCCTTAACCTCTGTCATCCATTTAACCCATGCCCCCTCCACCTCATCTCTAGCAACCCTCAGTTTATTCTCTATAGTTAAGAATCTCTTAATGTTTGCTTCCCTCTCTTCTTTGTTTTCCCCTATAGTCATCTGTTTTGTTTCTTAAATTCCATGTATAAGTGAAATCATATGGTATTTGTATTTCTCTGACTGACTTATTTCACTTAGTATAATATACTCTAGCTCCATCCACAATGTTGCAAATGGAAAGAGTCCATGTTTCTGGTGGCTGAGTAATATTCCATTTTATATGTGTGTGTGTGTATATATATATATGTATATGTGTGTATATATATACATATGTCACTTCTTTTTTATCCATTCATAAGTTCATGTACTTTGGGCTCTTTCCATAATTTGACTACTGTTGATAATGCTGATATAAACATCAGGGTGCATGTATCCCTTTAAATCAGTATTTTTGTATTCTTTGGGTACCTAGTAGTGTAATTGTTGGATCAATGTGTAGTTTTATTTTTAACTTTTTGAAGAATCTCCATACTGTTTTCCAGAGAGGATGCATGAGTTTGCATTCCCACGAAAAGTTTAAGAGGGTTCCCCTTTCTTGGCATTCTTACCAACACCTGTTGTTTTCTTTGATGTTAATTTTAGCCATTCTGACTGGTGTGAAGTCATATCTCATTGTAGTTTTGATTTTTATTTCCCTGAGTTTTTCTTCTACTTAGTTGGCATAGATATCAGACTTTTTTTTTTTCAAAGAAGCCTTAATTACAAGAATGAAAATGGTGACCCATTTACCACCAGGGATAATGGGTATATAAACAGAAACTTTAGAATAATATATTTCACCATACTCAAAAACTTCTGTGTGAAAGAGTGGATAGTTGTGACTAGGATCAGTTAAATATAATACAATTATTAAGTTATTGAGAATACTTCTGTATCTATGGAGGAACTCTCTCAGATATAGACATTTCTTTTTCCAATGATAATTTGCAAGTTTTTTTGAGTTTTATTAATATTTTAGTTGCTTAATTACAGGGTAATTATAAAAAAAGTAGGTAAGTGAGTTACATCTATCTTTTTGAACATGCCAAAATGATATTATTTCATAAAGATTAGCTTAAAAATTTTAAGAATTAGTTCAGAAAGATAACTATTAGCTCAGGAAAAAATAAATAAATAAAAGATCAGCTTTAAATTCCATTATTCGTGAGTTCAAAATAGTAAAGAGGAAATATATACAGGAAGAAAGAAAGTATAAACAAGAAAGAAAATGTGTAATTGAAATACTGATTTAATGGGTGCCTGGGTGGCTCAGTCAGTTAAGCATATGACTCTGACTCAGGTCATGATCTCCCAGTTCTTGAGTGTGAGCCCTGCATCAGACTCTGCGCTGATAGTGCAGAGCCTGCTTGGGATTCTTGTCTCCCTCTCTCTCTGCCTCTCCCCTGCTTACTCTCTATCTCTCTCTCAAAATAAATAAAAATAAAACTTAAAGAAAAGAGGTTTGTTTTTTCTCAGAAAGGAAATTTTAATGTAGTAAGCAAGTTTAGTAAATATTGTATTTTCTGTTGGTAATGAAGACCTGATACTTTCAGAAATGTATCTAAAAGAAAAAAAAAGACCAAAAATATTCCTAATAAGAGACTTTACAAGAAAAATATCAGCCCAAGTTCTATCCTTCTCAATCAGGAGAATTTGTCTCCTACACAAATCAGCAACCTCCCTCCAACACAAAAAAAACACTGCCATTTGCCTTGCAAACAGAACATAAAACATATGCCTTAGTTATTGAACTTGCACGTTAAGCGGAATTAGTGTAGAGCATATTTTAATACATTATTTCAGTACCCACTTGGTCTGGTTTACAATATTTGTTTGTAGATCCAGTTTTTGCATATTCCATAAGTATACTGAACAATAAACCATGTGTTGTCCCATTATTTTTTAAATGTCAGTTCTTGTAGCTCAAGCAAACCGTTAAGATTATAAAGAGCTCTCTTGAAAGAAATTCTCAGATGAAAATACATTAAGGAGAAGCTTAAAGTTAAACAAACCTAGCTCTTTTTCACTAAAATGGTGGGATCAAAGTAGAATGTCAATTCTGAAGAGCAGCTCCATTTGTTTCCCCACGAGAAATGTCCAAACTTTTCTGGACTGACATAATTTTAAAACTAAGCCAAAAAAATATAGACCTTAAGATACTATGAAACTTGGAATAATGTCAGAGTTTATGGAATGGGAAACAGAATTGTTTTCTTTTTTCTTTTTAAAGAAACTGTAACTAATACATTTTAAGGGGAAAACAAACCAAACCAAACCAGAACTCTGAATATGGACAGCACTACCCTAGACTCTATGCATAGAACACCATGCAAGAATGAGTTACACGTCAGTAATATCATTATTAGAGTAATTGGCTAGGACTTCTACTTTCAGCTACAGAGCTCCTAAGTCAAAAATGTGTTAAAAAAAAAAGGAGGGGAGGACAAGGAGAAATGGGTGTATGCATGGTTCTATTATACACATGATATTCAGCAGCATTAAAATAATACCTTCCATAGGGTCCTCCAAATTGGGTAAAACCTACCTTCCACTGTTAAACATGGGAAAGATTAAGAGAGTGGAACAAATTAATTTGTAACTACATTTCCCATATTTGAGTGACAAGCATGTTCAATCTACTGCTGTACATTAAGAATATGTTGTGAATACATATGAAGAAAGCAAAATGAAAACAAAAAGCTAAATTATGAACCTTAATAACTGGAAAAACCATCTGTTTTAAAGCCAAATAGGTAGGATGCTGATCATAACTATATATGACATAATCTATAGAAAGAACGGCTAAGAAAACAATCTTCATTTGTTCAATACTTAGCTTGATGTTGTCCTAAGAAAAACAGTGATAATTCAATGAATGTATCATGCATACAACTAAAAAGTCCCCTTCTTGTTTCAAACTAATTTAAATAACAATCTTCCTTGACGGATTTTTCTTCTGTGTCAAATAAACCTTCCATGTACAGGACCAATCTAAATCTTTCCTCCCCTTCAAACACTAGAAATTAACATCCAGGAACATTCTACAACAGAAAGTGCCTTAAGAAAGAGGATTCTGTAGTGTCAGTGATATAACTGACCTGAGGAAGCTGGTGTGCTACTGACACTGATAGGAGCTAGTCAGGCAATGGTGGTTTGATTCTCCTGGGATGTCCTCTAACAATTGCATGATCAGTTCATGCAGTGGTTTGCAGAACTCTGCATAGCCCCCTCCTGTGAGATGCAGAAGATAAAACACGTTGTGGCAGGAGACGGCACAATCCAAATGCATGAAGCTCCCATCAGTACCTAGGAGTTGAACATTGGCAAGCTTAGGCAGGGAAACCTTAAGTTGCTGGTTCACCCTTGTGTTCTTTTGCCTCAAAGGGTGGGGCTTCTCACTTAGAAGTAACAAACCCAGTGCAATGATTTTAGTCAGAAACTTCCTTGTTTTGATAGATTGTATGGTGGTCTCAACTCCACCTGCCATTTCTGCCATATTTTCTTGATTGTTTGTTTCTTCCTAGACAACAATGACCTTTGGTTTAATATTCTCCAGTTCTTCATTCTTTAACCTTCATAAACCATTTCTTATTGTATCTCCGCCAATTCCAAAATTCAGTGCATGAAGTGGGGGGAAAATGCCATATTGTTTATTGCTGCATTAACTGCACCATGGAGTCCCCCACAAGCAATACAACAAGTTCACTGTCTTTACAGTCCAGGACAAATCCGTTGTGCTCAGACATACATCTGTCATCCCCTTAAATGTCTTCTGCTGTATGTGGAATAGCTTCTGGGTTTGAGTCTCCTTGGCTCATTCTACACTCAGGCAGATGGTACATGTGGGCCTTTAATGGTTGAGACATCCGTGGGTGGTGCATCTGTAGCTCAATGGGTCCCAGGGGCCCTGCTCCAATGTGCCTGCCCTTGGGCCAAGCACCAGCCGGAGCTGCTTCTCCTCTCCTCTTGACCATGACAGCAAAGGCAGCTTTTCTTGGACCCTCCTTTTTTTTTTTTTTTTTTTTTTTTTTTTGCAAATATGCTTCATTAAATGCTTTAAGTTTGCTTTATTTATTTATTTATTTATTTTTCTATGATCCAGCTGAATGTTAGTGGGTGTGTTGTAGAGGGTAGATTTAAGGCTTAAGACTCAATTCCTTTATCTGACTTACAGAGATAGGCATTAGTATTTGGCCGGGTTGCACAGAGGAGTGCAGACAATTAATCCATTACTAGTCATCATGTTTTACAAGAAAAAGAAACTAGCTATGTATTATAAAAAGGAAAATGTCTCCTTTCATAAACACCCATCTTACCTTTCTCATTAAAACCTAGTTTGTATGCCTTTAAGCAGACTAAGAAATACTCTACAAAGAATTAATTAGCATTAGTTGACTAACTGTAAACACACAATTTGGGTAACCTATTTTGTTGTAGATCCAAGAAGATCAAACAAACAAACAAATAAATAAAAATAAATCAGCTACTATGCCATCTACCAAAGGAGACAGATATGTGAAGACCTGGCAGTAAACACAATTAATGCTGTGAAGCAAAGTAAGTGACGATATAGGCAGAGGAAATGTAAGTCAAGGAATAGAGATTTATAGATGTTATTCTCTCTTTTTTTTCAAATAAAATTCTTTCTCAAGAAAAACATGAGTTTGGGATGCAATTAGAACATAAGGGAGAAACTGAAACAAATCTGGAAAGGCAGTTTGCTATCAGACAGTGGAAGATCCTGAATGCATATAAATGAGTTTAGATTAGAAAAGATCTAAAAGTTTGGTAAGGAGAGTGGTATGACCAAATATTACAGTATGACCAAATATTTTCTTTTTTAGAAAGAAAAGTGTGGCTGGCATGTGGAATATGGTTTAGAGTGAGTAAAAACAAAAGTGAAAGACTAGTTCTACAAGCTCAGATGAGAGACAGTTGAAACTTGTATCAGGCAGTAGTAATATAAATATTACAATAAAATAGTGGGAGGGGCGCCTGGGTGGCGCAGTCGGTTAAGCGTCCGACTTCAGCCAGGTCACGATCTCGCGGTCCGTGAGTTCGAGCCCCGCGTCAGGCTCTGGGCTGATTGATGGCTCAGAGCCTGGAGCCTGTTTCCGATTCTGTGTCTCCCTCTCTCTCTGCCCCTCCCCTGTTCATGCTCTGTCTCTCTCTGTCCCAAAAATAAATAAACATTGAAAAAAAAAAATTTAAAAAAAAAAAAAATAAAATAGTGGGAGAAGAGAGAGAGTTAATGAAAAAGAAGCAGAAGGATAGGGCTTATTTACACAGACAGGAGGATCCAAGAAAAGCCAGAGGTTGGAGTGAAAATCAGAAAAGAAGAGAGAAGTAGGTAAGGGGAAAATGGGAAATCACAATTCATACCTCTCTGTTGTTAAGAAACTATTTTGAACCACCCTCAATTTTTTCTGAAACAAATGCTTCCAATTTGTCCTATGGGATGTTTTTACTATATCACACTTAGTTAAAATATAAGCTTTCAGGGACTACAACATACAACACTGTTTTCAGAAGCTTTAAAGTCTAATAACTAAATTGTTTTCCTGAATTCAGGCTTTTTTTTTTTTTTCCCCTGACCATACCATTAAGCACTACTGTAAAATTGGTTTTGTTATTAGCCTAAGGCTTCTAGTAAGCACTTTTACTTTTCTAAAGGGTGAAAATCACAGACCCTTATGCCCTAAGTAATTGAGATATCAGTATAGCCTTAATTTTATTCATGGAGATTTACATTCAATTTCCATTAACCTTAATAGGAAGCCATTACCTAACTGGCATGGGTTATTGGTAATTCAGAAAAATTCAAGATAGACTTACTTCATGTGATATTTTTGTTGTTGTTGTTACGAATGTCAACAACTTTCATTTCAAACTAAGTATGCATCATGTTATCTACTCCTAAACAATTCTGCACATTGGCAAAACTAATCATCTTATAGGAAAATTGTAAAAGAGCATTGAATCCGCTAAGAATGTTAAAGTATCTTTTAAAAATGCTCAGTTCTTATAATTATTTTAAGAAATGTCTAATAATCTGGGAAGTTATCTAAGAGAGATTTTATCCTTGATATCTGAATACAGATTCAAACAGCAAAACAAAACAACACAAAATATCAGCACATGTCAAATATATAATTAAATACAAAGCTTTGCTGTTAATATTAGATTTTTAAATGTAACTTATGAATTTGTATAATTTGGGTGATGGAATTATTTAATTCAAATAATTAATATTGGGGAGCAGGGGACGCCTGGGTGGTTCAGTTGAGTGTCCGACTTTGGCTCAGGTCATGATCTCGAGATTGACAAGCTCGAGCCCCGCATCAGGCTCTGTGCTGACAGCTTGGAGCCTGGAGACTGCTTTGGATTCTGTGTCTCCCTCTCTCTCTGCCCCTCCTCTGCTCATGCTCTTTCTCTCTGTGTCTCAAAAATAAACAAACATTAAAAAAAAGAAAAAGATCAGGGAGCAAAAATAAATGAATTTGAATTTAATTTATAGGAGAAACATTAAAATTAAAACTTAGAATTAAATATCAAATGATTATATATGAATATATATATATGAATTAATAATAGTGTCAGTTCATGTTCATCTACAAATAAAGTGGTTGTAGAAAATCATAACAACAGCAAAACCACAAGAATCGCTATGATAACATCACCCTTAAATTCTACTTTGACATTTAAATTTGTGTATTACTTTTTAAAAAAATTTGCCTATTTAAATAGTATTTATAGGGGCGCCTGGGTGGCGCAGTCAGTTAAGCGTCCGACTTCAGCCAGGTCACGATCTCGCGGTCCGTGAGTTCGAGCCCCGCGTCGGGCTCTGGGCTGATGGCTCGGAGCCTGGAGCCTGTTTCCGATTCTGTGTCTCCCTCTCTCTCTGCCCCTCCCCCGTTCATGCTCTGTCTCTCTCTGTCCCAAAAATAAATAAACGTTGAAAAAAATTAAAAAAAAAATAAATAAATAGCATTTATAGTTATGTATTTTCCATGTATTTGGGGCAGAATTCATTATTATGGAATAATCAATAAAAGTATATTTCACCTTTCATCTGTCACATTTTCCATGCAGGAAAATTAGGATATAAGCTAAATTTATCTTTTCCTAGAAAGAGTTAAAAAAAAATAATCGTATAATGAATACTAAAATACAATTAGTTGACTATAAGTACAAATCAAATTTCTAAAATTAAAGCTGTTTTGATGTTATAATAGAAACATATTAAATTGCTTAGGCTGTTGTTTTAACTGTTATTCAAATGCAACTTTATGAAAAGTCAGTGAATGGGCCTAATATTCAGCAGTTTGTATGTGAAGTAATCCTGGCTCTGTTAATCTTTCTGCTGTTTTTATCTAACCTGTGATTAAAGCAAGAGATAGAGAAACAGAAGGGATTGCAATTTTCTCAGCCAAGTTTTCTTTTTTCTTTCTTTTTTTTTCTCTTCTCTTCTCTCTTCTCTTCTCTTCTCTTCTCTTCTCTTCTCTTCTCTTCTCTTCTCTTCTCTTCTCTTCTCTTCTTTCTGAGGGATAGGACCAGCAGGGGAGGGGCAGGGGTGGGGCGGGAAAATAGGATATGAAGGATATGAAGTGGACTCTGCACTGACAGCAGAGAACCCATTGTGGTGCTCAAACTCACCAAACCTGAGATCATGACTTGAGCTGAAGTCAGAGGCTTAACCAACTGAGCCACCCAGGTGTCCCAGGTCCCATGTTTTTCAATGTCTATATCATTGGGCATTCACCTCATTAGGGATTTTGTTTACATGTATATCTGACTCAGTAGATCTGGAGTGAAGGATCTAAGACCAACTTTCTATCAGTCTCTTACATAATGCCAATTTGGGTACTTTACTTTGGGTAGCGAGTCCGTTTCTTCTAATTTTCCCAAAGAGGTCAGGGTCACCCTTGATTTCCAAAGATCATAAAACTCAACATGGACAGAACCCAAACTATGTAGTAGTTGTTCTATTAGTGACTTCTCAATATTCTTTATGTTTCTAAATGTTTATTATGTCATTCTCTATGTCACAGAATTTATATTTTAGTTCCATTTAATTCAAAACTAAATCATTGTTAGTAGTACTCTCCAATAAGTTATTTTTAGTAGAAGGGGAACCCTAACTTAGGCAGAATAATGATAACACTTAGGAGAAATGAGAAATTAAACCTAAACCAGGATTGGGAGCAACAGTGACCTGTAATATCAATATAATACCTTATGTGTGTCAGTGGCACGGATGATTTAATATGGAAGTACCACATTGTGTCTTAATTTTGGTATGATGATTCGATTCGATTCGATTCGATGGACACACACAAAAAAATCATTTGAATTTAATCTTTAAAATTTTGTACATATTTCCCCCTTGTGACTTTAGTCAAGCATGCCAAATCATTACAACAGAGTTCCCAACTGGTATAGAGATTTTCTTTAGCATGTATAATGAAGTGCACTGTAAACTGGAGTAAGGTTACAGCTAGGTCTGCCAGCTTGCTGGAAGCCGGAATGAGAAAGCACAGATAGTTGATTTGTATTGATGCAATCTCTAATTTGATTATGTTTCAATCTTTCCAAAAGCTTTTAAAATGTGTCGTGGAATGAAGTTGGATGATTACACATTGTCTTCTACTAATAATAGGTATAAATTTAGCACATCTTAAAAGCCTGCATGAATGTGTCAGTTTACAGGAGTGATATTGAAATTATCTACAGTGATGCATTTCAAGGAGAACACAAACAGTAAGATAAATGGAAATACAACTATTTTTTAATAGACTCTTTCTTAGGGAAAATTTCCACTCGTGTCTACAAGCTTTTAAGGAGAACAGCAACCTAGGAGTCAAAAATAGTTGGTGGTCTAAAGTAGCTGGAACTATGTCAAGTTGGTCCATTCATACTCTGGTCAGTCTCTAAGCAATGTTAACTACCTCACAGCGCACAGCATCTACTAAAGCATCTATTTTCACACTTGCATGAAAGACAGGCACATAGCTGACTATAACTAAAAATGAAAAAAAGAAAGAAAGAAAGAAAGAAAGAAAGAAAGAAAGAAAGAAAGAAAGAAAGAAAGAAAGAAAGAAAGAAAAACAGAACAAAACAAAGAAACAAATAAAAACCTGTTTTCACAAGGCCCCTTCTATTTCCCACTTATTCAGCTTAGAGCACTATACTTAATCTAATTCTCCCAATAACACCCAGCTCTGGGTTTTTCCTACTCTCTTCCCCCATGAAAAATAAGAACAACTGTCCTCCATCTTTCCAACTTGATCTCCTGTTGACAGAACAGTCTGTTTCATTGAGTTGGTGATAAACACTTAGACTTGTTTATCAATGACTCATGGATTATGGGATATGCAATTTCAATAATGACACAAAGTGCTGGATTTAGAGAATATGACATATTACTCCATTCATTGAGCACATTTATATTGTATATTTAAGATCGTCAACACTCTCTCCCTCTCTCTCTGCTCCTCCCGTGTTCATGCTCTGTCTCTCTCTCTCTCAAAAATAAACATTAAAAAATTAAAAAAAAAGATAGTCAACACTCTGTGCTTTGCAGGACTACATTACAGAGATATAAATGATATTTCACATTCCTTACAACCTAGACAATGATCATAAATGCAGAAATTTCAGGCATCTTAAAAATTCTTTGGGTGTACAATACTGTATGTTTTATTTTGAGATGTTTAGGGACCTATAAATTATAACACATAATTAACTATAAGTTGTGCCTATGTATAAGACTGTGTCTATGGAAAAGTAAAAGACAGAGTTATATGAGCCTTTCTTTTAATTCTAGGCATTTTAGTTTTACAATGCTGTATAGAGAAAATGGAAGTACATTCACTATGGACTAGTTCAGAATCAAATGAAACATTAGTAATTTATTCAATCTGAAAAATGTACTTGTAATTACATCTCAAAGATTCATTTTATATTACTAGGATCCAAGACAACCCCAAATGTAACTTTGGTAAGGCAAAACCAATCTAATATCTCAAGTTAGGAAAATTTACTGAGAACTAACAATACAAACATACATGTAAGTGCGCACATGCACACAGAGTCACACATAGGTCTGTGCATATATGCTGTTAGTTTTTCTTACTTTCCCTCTTTCTTTTCCCAAACATCACATGGGCAAAATGATAAAAACATGTTGGAGCTAATGTAGAAGAGTGTTTAGATAATTTAAGAGCAGATAAGAAACTACCTAACAACATAATTTGGCCCTTAAAGCCATTGGTGACATTTCTAAACATCTAATAATTACACAGTTGAACCTCTTTCTAGAGTTCAATGTGAAGTTAAAGCTTACCTGGGGGCTTACTGAAACTTATGCATGGTCAAATCTTAACTTTTCTCTGCCTGGCTAGAAGGAAAGCTGATTTCCACAACTCTCTAATCTGACATTTCATCTACAACATTCTTTATATTGGTTTGTCTCACTTAACAGTAGAGTTTATTTGTGTCTATTTCTGTTCCACTTTTGTAACAAACAGATGGAACCATGAAACAGTATGTGTTTGCTTTCTAGTTATATCACAAGAGTTATTCTCAAAAAGATTGTATGTATCATATAGTTATTTTTCCCAAACCCTTCCAATTCAGTAGTTAATTCAAAAAGTCTCTCTGAAGATAGATTGCTACTATTTTAATATTTCTTGGCATAACAGCTTCCCATTTAGTTGCAAAATTGTATTCTAATTAAATTCTTTTCAAGAAGCTATGCAAATTATTGGCAGACTTAATGCTCCCAGCATGTATCTTTTCTTCCACTGCAAGATTTCAGGAGTTTCATGCACAATTAATTTACTAGAGACAATATCTTTATGTGTGTGATTCATAATACTGTATTATTTGGGGATATCTCCTTCCTTTAAAAGAAAATCCAGGAAATAGAGACATCTTTCAATTTTCATCTTTTTTTTTCTCTGACTGCCATTTAACTTCATTTGGACGGCCAAATTGAACTTTTAGAAAACTTACTTCCACAGAATGTTTTCATTGATGACTTTGTATCAAAGCCCAAATTTCAAACAGGCACAGATAGTCCTTTCATTCTCTTTGTCACATGGTTGTGTGTGCAGACAGCACAAATTCCTTTTTCTTTATTCTATACCATATATAACACTTTTCTCTTTGAATCTAATTATAGTATTCCTCCCTTTTTGTTCCCACCAATGGCCTCTTAACTAATTCTAGGCCATTTGAGAAATTATTTAATTTCTGGCAGGCTAGCCTAATATGAACCAGAATACAATTTATTTAATTCAACTAGGCTTAATAAAATCTTAAAATCTAAAAATAATCGAGACAAAAACTCTTAATAAACATTTGTTGAATAAACTTCTCCGCATCTGCAATGATAAGACAACATTCACTTGTCAATTTTCCTAAATGGACCTAATGAAATTCATTGCCAATTATAAGAGTAAAGGTGGATTACCCCAAATTCCTTAATCTCTCTGTGGCTCAGCCTCTTTCCTATAATATTGGTGTAATATTGGGAAAAAAGTAATATTTATTTTATAGAATTATTTTGAGGATTAAATGAAATACATATACAATGAATGGATCAGTGTCTGTCATCTATCATTCACACAATAACAACCACCACCACCACAATAATAATAGGCTTTCCTAAATAACATGTGTTAGCTTCAGTTAGTTCTTTAGGAAAGTAAAAGATAGAGAAATAGCAGACAGGGGACATGGACCTAGTCAAGTCCAGGAACTCAGAGTAGAAAACACAAAGATCAGAAACAATATTAACATTTTGACAGGTTGAATACAAAATGGAATAAGAACATGAGGTTATAGGCAGGTTTTGAATTTATGTGATGTGGAACTGATAACAAAATGGACAAGGAGAGCGGGAAAAATCACAAGGCTGATGAGAATTGTTCTTTTGACAATCAACATAGGATGCATCAGGGTGGGGATGATAGGAACATTATAAATAACCCAAAAAAACAAATATGCATTAACTTAAGCAATACCAACACGCCCTTTCAACAAAAAATACCAGTTTCTTTTAGACAGACTGATCAAATTCTTAGCATAATTCAATTGATGGGAAGAAATATAACAAGTCCTTTTTATAAAATATTTTGTTCTATTTCTCACACATCTAGATTTGGTTCCAATCTTTAAACATTTACATTTTTATAAAGTTATTTTTCTTATCATTTAAGTTAGCTTTGGGTGTAATACTTACACATATTCTGAAATTCTCAACTCAGAGTTTTTACAACTAATCCCATTATATTAAAAGAGAATAATAACAACTATGGATTTTGAATATTTATTATGTACCAGCAGCTGGTCTAAACCTGTTCTAATCCATTTACTTTTCATTGCAGTCTGATGGAATACTATTGAGAGATGAGGACAAAGGTAACTTGGTTCCAGAACTCATGAAAACATTAGGATGATCAGTCTGCTTCTTTAGTAAACAAATAATGTGGGAGCATCATGATGACCACAGAGGAGCCATTAGAATATCATTACTGTGGTAAGGCTTCTGAGTGAAGTCAAGTAATTTATAGATAGCTGATTTTATTTTTTCTTGGACCTCTTATATGTTTTCACTCTATTAAGTACATATTTTATTTAGGCAATCAAATGAACCAAAAGAGGCCAATATGTCTGGGCCTTTTGCAGGGAGAAATGCCCCCTGGCCCTCCCACACTCCTATTACAAGGTAGCATACTTTCATATTCAAACATCCTTCCCCTTGGATGGACATTGTTGAAAACTGATTTAAAGGCAATGCTTCCACATGGATGAAAGCTTAGCTGCATGGAATAAGCGAATAAGCTTAGCTTATTCTTGCCCTAGAGAGAGCAAGAGGAGATGTACTACATTTCAGTGTATCATTCAAAGACGATAAATGTAACACACCTTGTACAGCAGCAGTAGTCTGTGGCCAAGACTCAGAGCTGTGACAATGTCTCCTCTCTTCCAATTCTTCACAGTCACTTTCTTCCTCACTGCTAATGCATCAGGAGAGAGAACTTTTCCCCAACTGGTCACTTTCCTCCTGAGATCAAGTAAAAGAAATAATGAAATAATAAATATTAAATCAATTCCTTTATCTTAGAGAAAGAAGCTCAATAAATCAAAACAATCCTTTGTCTTTCTGAGACACGTTATTTCAATGCATAGTGAAATTTAATCAAATCATTGGGTGGATTTTATTGATCAAAGAGAAGATAATCATTATATTCTATAACAAAATAACCAAGTACAGTCTAATACCTATTTAACCATTTCATCTAAATGCCATGCTTACATAATGTAAATGGGATTTTAATATATTTTCTGTTAAAAAATGTTTAAATCCTAAAGTATATCATTTAAAATAAATATGGCCTTTTGTAGAAACGTGGATGGAACTGGAGAGTCTTATGCTAAGTGAAATAAGCCATACAGAGAAAGACAGATACCATATGTTTTCACTATTATGTGGATCCTGAGAAACTTAACGGAAGATCATGGGGGAGGGGAAGGAAAAGAAAAGGCTAGAGAGGGAGAGAGCCAAAATGTAAGAGTCTTAAAAACTGAGAACAAACTGAGGGTTGATTGGGGGGTGGAGGGAGAGGTGGATGGGTGATGGGTATTGAGGAGGGAACCTGTTGGGATGAGCACTGGGTGTTGTATAGAAACCAATATGACAATAAATTTCATATTTTAAAAAAAATTGTCTTTTTATATGGCGTAGTGTCCATTAAGTGTTTTGATCATTTAATATTATTTGTTCCCCACTTAAGTCTCTTATTCCCATTTATTTTCTAAAATACACTGAAATCAAAAGACTATTTTTCCATGGAAAACATACACAAGGAGATTCATCATTATGTAGCAGGAAAACTAGTGGCACAATAAATTATGCTCCCTAATGCTTAATGTTTATATTAAATAAATATTTGTTCTGGATAAAGCCCAATAACATATTTTAAAGTTAAAAAAATAAGAAAATCACAAAAATATGTGTCATCTATAAATAACAAAAAGATTGTGAATAAGAAATAGATGTCTACAACCCCAAATGCTGAGAAAGCCAAATTCTGTCTGTTTTGAAAATCTATTTTTGCTTATTTGTGATATTTTTAGTTTATAAAATTGTCAAAAAATATTTCAATAACAACAAAGGGAGTTTTACAGCTTACAGAGAATAACTTAGAGCTAAATGATATAATTACATGCACCTTACAAATATACCTCTGTTGAGCTCTAGGAAGTAGTATGCATGGTGAAATTAATCTTTGATAAACTGGCAGCCAGAATAGAGTTATTAAAGTGACAATTTTTATTTGTTTGTTTTGGTTTTGTAAATTGCTGAGCAGCTGTGTTCCCATGTGACTGAAATCAGTAGAAAGGATTTCAGAATGCTGGGCAAACAAAAGTGTTCCAGGTGGCTAAATTGTGAATCAAATATTTTCACATTCAAAACAAGAAACCTTGCTCTTATAGTCTATCATTCATATTCTACATGCACATACAAAAAAGCTTCACATTTTGAATACTGCCTCTGATCAGGAAAGGAGTTGGTATTTCAAATTCCTATTAAAGTATTAATTAGCTAATTGAAGAAAATATGATTTGTTAGTAAAGCCATTAGGAAAATAAATGTCATCTGTTAACAAATTTTATAGCATGTTTAAACTAAAGTCAATTTGGATGCATCCAATGCTTTTAACTATTAGCAGGACCCAATGTATCAATGTTACTCTCAAGCAATAGAAAAGACTGGATACTCTAAGTATAAAAGAAGAGTAGGTAAAATGCAAAGAGCACATATCAAGAAGGATCTACTATTCAGATAAGAGCTGATCGGGAAAGCCAGTAAGGAAGAGTACATTTAAAACTTGAGTGGCAATCAGGAAAATATAGTTAACAGAGTCACTTATAGCCACACTTAATTTCATGAAAGTATAAGCTGTATGACCATTTCATTTAGGTGTTACCAATATATTATAGTATTAGTTTTCACTAAATATTCACTCTAAGTATTTTCTCATAATGTATTCATTGGTCCTGTTTAATACAAACATTTATTCTTTATGTATTTCATTATGATTGTCCAGTTTGTGGATTATTCAAACCATGTGCTTTCTGAAAAGTTAATTTTTAGCCATTTTTACTAATTATTGGACTTCCACCAAAATGCAAGACTAATTACATTCATATTCTTAATGAATAGAGGCTTTTTCTTCAAAATATATTTTTCTTGATAAATTAAGAAAAATATACATTTTGAAAAGTTAAATTATATTTTCTAAAGTTTTAATATATTTTTGCATTGGTGAAGTAAAATTTAGCTGTGTATGAAAACAGATCAAGATAGTGATATACATTTTAGACTAAGAATTTCAAATTAGACAGTGACACTGATATGATATTTTTCATTCAAGAATTTTAAAGTAAGTAGTATACAGAGAGTACAGACAGTGATTAGGCCAGAATAGTAAATAACTTTGGTGGCATATTTATAAATCTAGGATAACAAAAGAAGAACAAAAAGGGAAAGAATGATTATTTTTTTAAAAAAATTCAATTTATAGTCCATGTAAGGAGATTCAAAGGCCATACTCCTGTTCTCACAAAAGGAAAAGAAAAGCTGAATAAAATGAAAACCAACAACTCTTAAAACCATCAGAGAATTGAGATGTAACAGGGCAAACCACCTCCCTGGAAAGAAAGGAAGGTACCAAATAATCACAGTTTACCAAAAGCATAAAACCCAAAAGCAGAAGCCTACCACTCAAACCAATACTGGTAGGAAAACTTAAACTGTAAATGACAAATTTCTGGAGACTTAGTGTGTGTTAGCTTGAGAGTTTAAAAACCTCTAAATGTCTAGTCATAGGAGGTCCCACACATTCATGAGTTTTGCCTTTAGGAATCCAATCAGGTTCTCAGGATAATGATCTAGGAAAAATTCCTCAGCCAACCTAGGAGAAAGGAAATACCAAACTCCAGCTCCCTGTAGCCTTCCTAACTCCAAAAAAGCAGATGAAAACAACTGATGAGGGAGATGAGAAGCAAATGGGATGGTCAAAACATATGAATGCAGTCTCACTAAGAGAATGAAATGTAGCCAAAGAATTATAGATTGTTTTTCCTCTCCCCACATTTTACCACATCATTCAGGTCCTTGTATAATATCTAGAAGAACTGCTTTAAAAGGAGTCTCTAGAAAAACTCAAGACACCATGAGAGACTAGGATGTTAGTAGGAATTTAGCTCCTAATACCTACCTCTACAGAAAACAGTGTACATAACCTACCTTCTAGCCAGATAAACATAAAACCTCACACTGCTTACCACAGTTTCTTTCACTAGACAATCATGTCAAGCTTTTAAGAAAAAGTCACAAAGCAACCTAAAAGGGACATTTATAAAAAGTTTGAAGATACAAAGCAATAATCAGAACCAGACTCAGAAGAGAGTTTGACATTGGAAGAGATTTTGACATTATCAGATTGGAGTCTTAAAATAACAATGATTAACATGGTAAGAGCTCTAACAAAAACAACAACAAAAAAGTGGACAACATGAGAAATTCAGAAGGGTAATGTAATCATGGAGATGAAAACTCAAAGGAAGAATCAACAGGGTATCATAGAAATCAAAAAGTCTATAAGAGAAATGGATACTGCCTTTGAAGGGCTCACTTGTAGACTGGACACAGCCAAGGAAAGAATAAATAGCCTGGAAGATATGCCAGTATGAACTTCCCAGGGGTGCCTTGGTGGCTCAGTCAGTTAAGCATTCTGACTCTTGATTTGGCTCAGGTCATGATCTGAAGGTTGTAGGATTGAGCCCTGTATCAGAGTCCACACTTAGTGTGGAGTCTGCTTAAAATTCTCACTTTCTCTCTCCCTCTGCCCTATTCCCCACTCACACACACACTCTCTCTAAGAAAATAAAACATAACCTCCCAAACTGAAAACAAAGAGAAAGATGAATGTTAGAGAGACGGATAGATAGGTGGATAGATAGACAAACAAACAAACAAATAAATGAATGGATAGAGTTTCCAGGAATTGAGGACAGTTACAAAAGTCTAATATGCATGAATATGCATGTACTGAGAATATAATAACATAGAAGAAGAAAGAAAGGAACAAATATTTGACATAAAAATGTCTCATTGTTTTCCTAAATTAATGACAGACACCAAACCACTGATCCAGAAAGTTCCAAAAACACCAAACAGGAAAATCCAAAAAACTTACACCTAGGTGTATTGTTTTCAAAACGCAAAAAATCAAAGACAAAGATAAACATCTTTAAAATCTAGGGAGGGGTAGAAAGCTTACTGATAGAGGAACAAGGATAAGAACTACATACAAATTATCGTCCAAAACCATGCAAATAGGAGAACAGAAAAGTAAAATATTAAAAGTGCTAGAAAAGGAAAACAAACAAAAACACCAAAATTCTGTATTCAGTAAAATTATCCCTCTAAAGTGAAGGAAAAAATACTTTTTCAGACAAACAAAAATTGAAAGAATTTGTTATCAATAGATCTATCAAGAAAAAAATATTAAAAAAGCCTATTCTGAGAAAAGAAAAGTTTAAGTCAGACTCTTAGATTTACATGAACAAAGGAAGTATGTGAGAGAAGGAATCATTGAAGATAGAATAAAATATTTTTTCATATTCTTAATTGATATAACACAGAATAATTTTTTTCAAATTATAATAGCAAACTGTATTTGATGATTATAGCTTAACATAAGTGAAACGAATGAAAACAATAATACAGGAGAAAGGTGAGAACAAGGAATATAGTTTTAAGGTGGCTTCCTCATTCATGAAGTGTTACTTGAAAGTAGACTTATATTAGTTGTAAATGTGTATTGTAAATTCTAGAAAAAAAAACACTAAAAATATCCTAAAGTACAACTGATAGGCTAAAAAAAAAGAACAGAAAATGCAATTATTTAAAATGCTGAATTAAAATCAGAAAGGCAGAAGGACTTGAAGACAAAAAGAAACAAAGAACAAGGATGATGAATAAAAAACAGTTACATATAGGGTAGACATTAAACCAACTTTACATCAATAATCACTTTATATGTGATTAATGCAAATTAAAAGACAATAATTGTCATTGGATAAAACCAAAATACTCAACTATATGTTGACTATAAGAAGTCTGCTTTAAAGACACAGATAGAATTAAAAACAAAATGATGAAAAAAGATAAAACATAATAATATTAATCAAAAGGAGCCAGATTAGCTATATTAATTTCAGACAAAGTTAGCTTTAGACTAAGGAAAAATTATCAGAGATAAAGAGGAGTATTACATAAAATAAAGGGATCAATTCACCAAATATACAAAATGATGTGTATGTACCTGACAACAGAGTGTCAAAACATGTGAAGCAAAAACAAATGAAACCTAAATAAGAAATAGATGAATCCATTTTTGTAGCTGGAGACCTCAACATCCCTTTGTTAGTAATGGATATCCAATAATCATAAAACCAATAAGCTTATAGTTGAAATGACTAGCAACACCAATCATATGAATCTAATTGACATTTATAGAATAATTCATCCAACAACAGGATATACATTCTCTTCAAGCACTCAGGGAAATCACCAAGATAACTACATTCTGGGCCATAAAATTATCTTAACAATTTTAGAAAGAAAAAGAAAATACAAAATATTCTTTTAGACCACAATAGAATTAAACTAGAAATCATTAACAGAAAGATAGCCAGAAGGTCATCTAATACATTGAATAACTCTAGGTCATTTAAGAATTTGAAAAAAAAATATTTTAAACTAAATGAAAAAAGTATATAAAAATGTGAAGAATGTGAATAACACAGTGCTTTGAGGAAAAATTATAACATTAAGTAAAGACTTTAGAAAACAGCAATCTAAGGTTGATAATTTAATCTTCTTCCATAGTAAATTAGACAAGTAAGAGAAAGTTATATCCAGAGCAAGAAGAAAAATAAAATAAAATAAATAATCAGGTATCCATGAAATTGAAAAATATGAAATTAATATAGAAAAATCAATAACACTAAGTGTTGGTTCTATGAAATAATAATAAAACTGATAAAAATCAAGTCAGACTAATCAAAAAATAAAACAAAAAAATCGTACATTACTAATAGCAGAAATGAAAGAGTCTATAGTGATCTCATGAACAAAAAAACATAATAAAGAAATATTATGAAAAAATTTATGCTCACAAATATGAAAACTGACGAAACAGACAAAGGTCTTCAAATATATAAGCCACAGAAACTCACAAAAGGAGAAACAGATAACCTGAATAAGCCTTTACCTACCAAAAAAGTGATTCAATAATTAATAGCCTTCCAAAGCAGAAAGCACCAGGCCTGGATGGTGTCACGGGGGAAGTCTATGAAACATTTAAGCAAGAAGTCATACTAAGTATACATAATCTCTTTCAGAAAACAGAAGCAGAAAAAAAATTAACTCATTCAATAAGGCTGGTATTACCCTAAAATTAAACCAGATAAAACAATTACAGAATAGGAGAACTAAATACCAATACATCACATGAACATTCCCAATAAAATATTAGCAGATCAAATGTAACAACTTATAAATAATTATACAACATGACCAAATCAACTTAATAAAGAACATCTACCAAAAAATAAAAAAAAAGTCCTACAGTTAACACAGTACTTAATGGTGCATATCTGCTTTTTTCCAAGACCAAAGCCAAGACAAGGATGCTTTTTTCATGCCTTCTATTCAACACTACTGAAAAGTCCTAGCTAACACAATTTTTAAAAAGGATATAAAAAAGAATAAAGATTATAAAGAAACCAATAAAAACTATCTTTAGATGATATGTTTATGTACAATATCCAAAAGAATAAAATACATATATTCTTGGAGCCAATAAGTGATTATAAAAAGTTTTCAGGGTATATTTTATGTGCAAGTTATATCTTATATATCTGCAGTTATCAATTGGAAATAGAATATCATTACATATAAATCACAAAGATAAATATTTAGGTAATCAGAGTGAAATTATAAAAAGTGAATGAAAGAGGGGTCCCTTAGTGGCTCAGTCAGTTAAGCATCTGACTGTGGCTCAAGTCATGATCTCACGGTTCTTGGTTTCAAGCTCCACGTTGTGGTCTGTGTTGACAGCTCAAAGCCTGGAGCCTACTTCAGATTCTGTGTCTCCCTCTCTCTCTGCCCCTCCACCACTCAAACTCTCTCTCTCTCTCTCTCTCTCTCTCTCTCAAAAGTAAATAAACATTAAAAAATTTATAAAGTGAATGAAAAAAAAAACTAAATAAATGAAGACATAGCCCGTGTTTATGGATAGGAGGATAATATCATTAATATGTCATTTCTTCCCAACTTGATTATAGATTCAATGCAATGTCATTCAAAATCCCAGTCACTTATTGGGTAGATATTGGCAATCATAACTATAGTTTATATGGAAAGGCAAAAGACACAGAATGACCAATACCATACTGAAGAGGAAGAAACAAATTTTGAGGACTGGCACTACCTAATTTCAAGACTTAATATAAAGCTGCAGTAATCAAGATAGCTTGGTATGGGAGAAAAATAGACAAAAAGATCAATGGAAATGAATAGAGTCTAGAAATAGACCACCACAATTACAGCCAAATGAACTTTGGTAAAAGAGCAAGCAATTTGATGGAGGAAGGATAGTCTTTTCAACAAAATTTGCTGAAACAACCAGGCATGCATAAGTTAAAAAAAATAAATTTAGACACAAAACTTTAATCTTTCAGAAGAATTAACTCAAAATGGATCCCAGACCTAAACTGAAATTATAAAACTATAAACTCTTAAAGGGTAACATAAAGGAAAATATAGGTGACATTGGGCTGGATGATGACTTTTTAGATACAATGCCTAAAATAGCATCTGTGAAAGAAAAAGCTGATAAATTGGACTCCATTAAAATTACAAAACTCTTTTATGAAAGTTATTGTCAAGAGAATTAAAAATGGGGTTGTAGACTAGTAGAAAATATCTACAAAAATGTACCTAATTAAGGCACTTTTATCCTAAATATACAAAGAATCCTTAAAACTCAAAAAGACAAAAATGATCCAATTATAATAAGTGGACCAAAGATGTGAACAGGCACCTCTTCAGAAAAGATATACAGATAGCAAATAAACATTAAAAAACAAAACAAAACAAAAACTTAGCATCATGTTATTAGGCAATTGCATGTTAAAACAAGATACCACTTCACACTTAACAGAAAAATAAAAGTCCAAAACACTAACAACATCAAATGCTGATGAGGATTTCTAGAACACAAACTATCATTCGTTGCCAGTGGGATTTCAAAATGGTACAGTCATTTGGAAAACAAGCTGACACTTTCATAAACATTGCTTACATTATGATCCAGATAATGAGCTCCTTTGTATCTATCCAAATGAGATGAAAATTTAATGTCCACACAAAAACATGCACACTTATGTTTATAGCAACTTTATTCACAATTGCCCAAATTTAGAAGAAACCTAGATGTCCTTCAACAGGTTAATGGGTAAATTAACTATGGTATATCCATACAATGGAATACTATTTAGTTTATAAAAAGATTAGCTATCAAGCCATGGAAAGATATGGAGGACTCTTAAATACATAATAGTTAGTGACAGAAGCCAGTCTGAAAAGACTGTATGATTCCAATTATATTGCCTTCTGGAAAAGGCAAAACTAGAGATAATAACAAGATCAGTGGTTACCAGGGATTTGAGGGAACAGAGAGAGAAGAATGAATAAGTGAAGCAAAGGGGATTTTTAGATATGATACTGTAATGATGAGTATATGACATCATCCATTTTTTTACCCACACAACTATACAACACAAAGAGTAAACCCTAATATAACCCTTGGACTTTAGTTAATAACAGAGTATTAATAATGCTTTTTCAATTTTCTTTGCAATTCTTCAAATACACTACAGTAATTCAAGTTGTTAAAAATATGAAAAATGGTGTGTAGGGGTGGTGGGTAGAGAAAAGGAAGAATATGAGAAGTCTAAACTTTCTACTCAACTTTTTAATAAATGTAAAATATTTCTTTTTTTACATTTTTAATATTTATTTATTTTTGAGAGAGAGAAATAGAGAGAGAGAGAGCAAGCTGGAAGGGGAGAGAAGGAGAGAGAGAAAGAGACACAGAATCCAAAGCAGGCTCCAGGCTCCAAGCTGTCAGCACAGAGCCTGATGTGGGTCTTGAACTCATGAACCGTGAGATCATGACCTGACTAAAGTCGGATGCTAATTCAACTGAGCCACCCAGGTGCCCCAAATTTAAAACATTTCTAAAAATAAAATCTATTAATTAAAAAATGAAACAACTTCAATATCGGTGCACTAATAAGATTTTAAAAATATATCCCATTTACTGAAACATAAGATGTGAATATTTGGGAGGGGGGATTATAGGAGATCACTTTATGAAAGAAAAATTACTAAGTTAAAACTTTCTGAATAATTATTTTTGTTTTTCAGATAAAGTTTTAGGTAAAACACAACCAATTGAATAAAATACAGATTAACCATGTAGTAAAGAGATAATTTTAGGGAAATAGTCCACTTTAAAACAACATTAATAAGAGATTTGTAATACTTTCTAAAAACTGATTTTCAATAATTTAGTGAATGCTTTATGAATAAGAAATTTAATTGGAATTTTTAAAAGCTTTGTTTTACATTAAATAACAGTTTTAGCTACTAGAATATTTTACTTGAGAGTGGAATTTCATTGGACTAGTTAATCATTCTTAGTTTTTCTCATTTATCGAATGAGATAGTAATTCATGTTTTATTCATGCCATGTTGTTACTAATTTGAACATATATACAAAATCTTAAAAAGAAGCTCATTTCCTTTGATCACTTAAACACAGTACTTCTGCAATGTCATGTCAAGAAAGTGCGACAGATCTACATCCTTTATTCAACAAAGTTATTCAGTATCTACCCAATACCAGGCAATGCAGTAGAAACTGAGGACACATTAAAAAAATGAGGTATGGTTCTAGCCTCAATAAAGCTTAGTATGAAGAGGTAAATGGATGTCAAAGAGTTCTATTACTTTGTATAACATTTCAATGGTAGTAAGTGTTGTAAGGAAGAATTAATTGTAGGGAACAATGAGAGCACATGATAATAGAATTTGTTCTGAGCCCTAATTTTGTGATAATGGAGTCATAATCAGAAGGTTGTAAAATAATTAACAAGATGTAGACAGGAACACAGAACATGATCATCATCAACATCAAATACCCACAAATATACTATGATTAAAAAGAATCAAGAAAAAAACCTAAACACACACACACACGCACATGCACACACACACACACACACACACACACACACACACACACACAAAGAGATAATGGAAAGGAATCATCAGCCAGATCAACAAAATACAAGGGAGCTCAAAAATAATTATCACTATATATTGGATTTTGTATCCCTTTCTGCTAATTACCTAACTATTTGGAGGAATTATAAAGCTAGATCTCTATCTCCTACCTTGAAACAAAATACGCTCTAGATAATATATAATAGTGAATTAAACTATAAAGGTATTTTTAAAAATTTTGGTGGAAAAGTATCTTGATATGAGAAAATGATATCTAAATATCATAAGAAT
Source organism: Lynx rufus (assembly GCF_022079265.1). NCBI lineage: Eukaryota > Metazoa > Chordata > Mammalia > Carnivora > Felidae > Lynx > Lynx rufus. The sequence continues at coordinate 148,588,300 of NW_025814823.1, forward strand.
CAATATTTGATTGTTTTGAATGGATATGTAACAAAAACACCAAAGGAAACTGAATGTCAATGTCACTAGCATTTAAAGAATTTGAGGGGAAGAAAAGTTTGCCAAAAAGGAAGAGTTATCTGGGAAATAACATGACAACTAGGAGAGTATGGTGATAAAAAGCTAAGGGAGGATTATTTCAAGACAAAGGGAGTGGTCAAGAATGTTAATGATGACAATAATTCAAATATTAAAGCAAAAATAGGGGGACTGAAGAAATATCCAATAACATCAGAAACAAAGAGATATTGAGGTGTAGTACAGTTCATGGAATTGGAATATTTTATGTACAGTCATGAAAGAAAAGTTACAAGGTGTAAAAATTGACTCGTGTGAAGTATTCACATTATGTAGTGAGAAATGAATGTTTAATTGTGAACTTCAGTTCACTTCTTTTGTGGTGAACAATATAAACTTTCTTTTGAAAAGAAAACATAGAAGTTATTTTGGACTGCTTTGCTATATATTTCTAATTTCTTTTAAAATTATTGTAATTGTATTGTATTTGTTCCGCAAAAAGTCATCAAATATTTCATAAAACAGCATGAAAACATATAGTTATGAAATTTATCCCAAGATGTTATCTGGTTGAAAATTCAAGTGCTAAAATTGTATTTTCTTCATATTCAATATTTAAAACACCCAATTAAACTTTATACATTTCTCTAGAAAATTATATTATGAACTTGAGCATAAATTGGTAAATAAATTGGTGGTGGTAGAAAAAATACTTGTGAAGTTTGAAATTTATTTATTTTGAAATTTATCCATTTAGTCAAATCTCTTTTCATTGTTCAATTAGAAGAGAATTTGACAGGGGCACCTGGATGGCTCAGTCAGGCGTCCAACTTCAGCTCAGGTCATGATCTCACAGTTCCTCAATTGAGCCCCACATCAGGATTTGTGCTGACAGCTCTGAGCCTGGAGCCTGCTTCGGATTCTGTGTCTCCCTCTCTCTCTCTGCACCTTCCCTGCTTGTGCTCTGTCTCTCAAAAATAAACGTTAAAAAAAAAAAGAGAGAGAATTTGACATATATGAGTCAGGATTAAGTTGTCTAATTTTTGAAATGTCTCTACAAGATTTTATGAATGTGAAAAATCAATTTTTACTATCTCTCTTCTGAATTCTATTTGACTTAGTACATTCTTTTTCCAGTTAGTTCCTTTCAAATTTTAGTGGGAAAACACATTATAAATAACAATCATTTCTTATAGTGTGTTCATAAAAGTCCATTTTTCATAAATCCTTAAGTGGATAGGGAAATATTTTTAAAGAAATTTTACTACAAAATTTGATGAAACAGATGAAATAAGAACTAAGTAAGTATAGAAATACTCCATGTTCATGGATAGAAAGAGTCAACACTGTCAAGATATTAGCTCTTCCCACTTTTATCTATAGATTCAATGAAATCCCAAACAAAATATCAGCAAGTTATTTCATGAATAGAAACAAACTTAGTTCAATGTTTATATGGAGAGTCAAAAAGTCCAGATTAGCTGACGCAATATTGAAGGAAAAGAACAATGTGAGAAGACTGACAATACCTAAGTTCAAAACTTACTACAAAACCTCAATCATCAAGATAGGTAGTACTGGTAAAAGAATAAACAAATAAAATGATGAAACAGAACAGAGAAAGAGGCCCATATAAATACAATCAGCTGATCTGTTAAAAAAGCTAAAGCAATACAATGGAGAAAAAATAGTTTTCAACAAGTAATGCTGGAAAATCTGGAAATTTTTGTTAAAAAAATAAGCCTATACAATCTAGCTGTTCACAAAACTTAAAATGGATCATAGACCTAAATATAAAATGCAAAACTACAAAACTCTTAAATGACAAATGAGAAAACCTAAATGACCTTGTATTTGCTGATGACTTAATAGATAGAAAATCAAAAACACAATTCATAAAACAATTGATAAGTTAGATTTCATTAAAATAACAAATTTCAGAAACAAAACAAATAAGCATAGGACAAAAAAAGAGAGGGAGCCAAACCAAAAACAGACTCTTAACTAAAGAGAACAAACTGATGGTCACCAGAGGGGAGATGGGAGGGGGGATTGGGTGCAATAGGTGATGGGAATCAAGGAGTGCACTTGTTGTGATGAATACCAGGTGTCTCATGTAAGTGTTGAATCACTAAATTGTGTAACTCAAACTAATATTACACTACATGTTAACCAACTGGAATTAAAAAAAAAAACTTTAAAAAATTACAAACTTCTCTATAAAAGGCAATAGCAAGAGAAGGAAGAAGACAAGCCATAGACTGGGGAAAAATAATTGTAAATGACATATCTGATAAAGGCCTGTGTCCTAAAAAATACCAAGAATGCTTAGAATTCAACAGTAAGGACACAAACAACCCCTTTTTAAAAGAATCGATCAAAGATCTTAAACAGATACCTCATCAAAGATAGACAGATGGCAAATAAGCATACAAAAAGATTCTCCACTTTATATGTTATCAGGAAAATGCAAATTAAAACAATAATGAGATACAGCTACACATCTTATAGAATTGTGGCCAAAATCCAGTACACTGATAACACCAAATCTCAGCAAGGTTGTGGAAAAACATGAACTCTCATTCATTGCTGGAGAAAAATGGTATGTTTATTTTGGAAAAGTTTGGTGGTTTCTTAGAAAACTGAACATAAAACATAGTCTTACCATATGCTCTGGCAATTGTGCTCCTTGGTAATTTCCAAAGGAGTTGAAAACTTAAGTCCATGGAAAAGCTTGCATATAGATGTTTATAGCAGTTTTATTCATAATTTCTGAAACTCGGAAGCAACCAATATGCCTTTCATATTGGTTAGCGAATTAATAAGCAAACTGTGGTACATCCAGGTAATGAATATTATGCAGTGGTAAAAAGAAACAGACTATTAAGCCAGGAAAAGACATGGAGGAAACTTAACTTTGTATTACTTAATGAAAGACGCTAGTGTGAAAAGGCTACATACATTACATATGGTTGTAATTCCAACCATATATTTGCTGGAAAAAGCAAAACTATGATGACAGTAACAAGATCAGGGGTTGGGGATAAAGTGGAATGCATAGGCAGAGCACAGAGGAATTTAGAGAATACTCTGTATAATACTCTAATGATGCATAGATATCAATATACATTTGTACAAAGCCACAGAATTTGCAAAATTGACAGTGAACCCTAATATAAACTGGGTGATAATGATGTGTACCATGGCAGTGCAGGATGCTGATAGCAGGAGATGCTGTACATGTGTGGGACCACGGAGTATATGGGAAACCTCTGTACTTTCTGCTCAGTATTGTTGTGAACCTAAAACTATTCTAAAAAAATGGAGTCTATTAAAAAAAATTATGTTGACTCATGTGTATAACAATACTTATTACCATGGAACTATGCTTTCAAAAGATTTGTCTTTTTCAGTCTACTGCATCTTTACCACAGGAAAAAAATTTCATACCATTTTTAATTTAGAATTCACACCTTTTTGGAAAATTTATCATACCAACTTCTGACAAATATATAGTAAACATTTCTGTTCAGAATTGCACATTAGCCCAGTGACTTAAAAAATATTTTCGTATAACTATGAAATTTATCATGATAATAATGAAGTCTAAAGAGATTATATGATTACGTTCTACTTAATATATAATAGAAATATCATGGGTTTACAAAGCAAAAACAAGAAAAAAAATTTAGCCAAATAGAGAGTAATAGACAAAATATATAAAGAAGAATAACAGGGAACAACTGTACCTTTGCAGTCTACTTCCTGCTAGACATGCAAGCAGTGTGTTCCTTCTGAATTGATACTGACATATCAGTAGGAGAGGACAGTTTTCAAGTGAAGATTTCTTCAGATTAATGGGACAAACTCCTAGTCTCTTCTATATCTTAAATCTGCGAGTAAATAGTTCTGTTAGCTGAGGTTTAAATCAATCCTAAAATCTTGGGCTTTATATTCTGTCAAGTAACTCAATTGCTGTCTGACTTTCCTAACATCTGTTTCTTCTAGAAAACACATGTAAAGACATTAAGGTCACCAGAAACAGGGTTCTGTAAAATTGTGAACCAGTGATTTACCTGTATGACATGTGAAAAATAATCATCTGAAATAGAGCCTAAAATACTGTATTAACAAGGAGACAACATATGAAACATAAATTCTAGTTTAGGTGGCATTTCTTTAGGGAATAATTTCTTCTAAATCATATCCCACTTTCTACTTATTTGTCAACTGGGATGTACGGATCCATACACTTTTTTTTTTGTTTGTTTTCCAATAGAGTAAAAAAGCCATAGAACTCATTATTAGGATGGGTGAGACGAGAAGTCAATCTTTTTAAATTTTCTCCTCTTAGAAGCCATTGTTCATAAAATGAATAATAATGAATTATGAGGAAGAAGTAATCACTCAAGAACAGTTAGGTACTGTAAGATTTGTGTCTACTCCTCATTGTCCCCGCTTGGAAGCATTCGAACATAAAGCTCCTCATATTAATGAATGTAAAGAAAAATATTTTCATACTTGTAACACATCAATATTTTTAATGCACTAAAAATAATTACTAGGATAAAATTTAAAAGGATATACAAAACACAAGCCCAAATTTATAAATTAATTCAGTAGTCTTCCCAAAAATATTTCTTAACAAATATAACCGGAATAAACATAATATAGGGAAAACTGAAAAAGAAGCAGCAAAAACATACATGTTTTTTATTGAATGTGTACATAACTGTAGACAGTTAATAAAAAAGAATCATTATCACATCTCACCTAGTTTTCATTCTATAAGTATACATGATTTATGCATTAAAAAGTTTTCTATATAAAACATCTATATGTACACTAGGAAAAGAATGCATACACCAATATTAAAAGTCTTCAATGAGTTAAACTATTTTGCTTTTTCTTGCTTATTAATTTATCTAGTGTAAGTTGGATTGACAACACAATTCTTAGGGGTATAGTATGTCAAAACTGGTTAATTTTCAAAGTAGAGAAGCCATTTTCACTGAGTTATGCCAATGGAGATAGAAGAATAACTTCAAAGTAATTTTTGCAAATTCAGAATATTTACTTTTAATTTTTATTAAAACTTAAGAATGATGTTCTCTTCATCACCATCTTGGTTTATTTATTAGCCTTTTCAGAAAAGTAGCCCAGAGCTGTACTAGAAAAAATATATAGAGAGAAAATCATACTTCTTATTTATAAAAGTATCTATTAGGTCCAAAGTGCATATCCAATATTTTAGAGCAGTAATGTATCTTAAAAATCATCTATTCAAAACTTCTCTTTTTCAAATGAGAACTATCATCTAAGCAGTAAATTAATAAGCATTAAGTGCCTGTGGAAGATTGTTTACAGATAATGCAACAATTTCTCCCTTTGGCAATGATATCTGCAAATCTCCAATCAACAAGTAGAATCTATTTCTCTCACAACGGATATGGGATGGCCCTGTGATTTGCTTTTACAAGTAGAATAAGGGCAGGTGACTAAGTTTTAAGAAACCTTGCAACTTCTTTTCTTAAGTTCTTAGGAAGCCTCAGCCAACTCATAAAGAAACCTATACTGTCATAGTGGGGAGTCCAGACAGAGATAAATGCCCTGAAGAATAAGAGATGCAAAATCACAAGGAGAGAGCAATTTTAAGGATAACTGACCATAGTACAGAGTACTCAGCATTTCAGCCATCCTAACTGTACGCTCAGACATATAAGGCCATAACACTGCCTCAGCCTCAATGAGATGCAGAGAAAATCCATCTTTATTAAACCTTCTGAATTCCAGACAATAGGAGGAAATATAATGGCTAATGTTTTAAGACACTACGTTTTACAATGGATTAAGTCAATGAATTTTGGAGTAATGTGCTATTTAGTAATAAATAACTGAAACTAACGACACCATAAGGTAAGCAATTTAAAGACAGATAAAAGATAACATCTAATTATACGTATATAGTCTAGAGGTGGTTAGTGATAAATTCATACACAATTAGCTTTAAGAATATATAAGCACCACACTGGTGTAAATTCAAAGTGTCACAGGAACAGAAGAAAGTTAGGCAGCTAAGTAATAGATCAGCAAACATTTTACAAAAGGGAGGATAATGAAGCCAAACATCACTCAGGTCTTTAGTTCACTCATCAAATATTTAATAAGTATTACCTGGGCATTTTGACAATATATAGAAGTGAGAAATTTCATGTTTTGTTCACAAAAGAAGTGATATTTTAAAAACTGGATGGAAGGACCCTGTGAAGAAATGGTGGAATATGAATTTAGAGAATTACGAATTTGGAGAATACTTCAGACTTCTGCCTTAGTAAAACAATAAGGGAAATATTTGAGAACATTAATCCTTGAAGAGATCATTTGAAATGCAGATAATGAAAAAAAATAATAAGAAGCACATAATACTCTATAAGTTACAGATTCTGTATCATTTAAAAATAAGTCATGCAAAATCAGAATACTAAGTTTTAATAAATGCATAAAAATAAGTTTACATGTAACTCTCCTAATGCAAAAACATCTGAGCTCCATTATCTAAAAAGTCATTCAAATTACTAATGTGAAAACAAATAATTGTACAAAATTCCTATTGATATATGAAACTGTAGGATGTTTCTTTGATGGGAAAAGAAGTTTTTAATATGTTTTAAGGTAAGAATACTAGACATTATTTTTAAGCATTTTATACTTTAAATTCATTTTATTTGTTAAACATTCTTTTAAAATATATGGAATATAAAAAAGAATTATTTATTTTTTACTTACACAAAAACAATTTTCTAATTGGATATAGAATAATTATGACTCTAAATTTTCTTTTCACAAGTTCATGTACTAAGCAATGGATCAGTCAGGAAAATGCTGTACTCCTAAAGTACACATTCGCAATGGTTTTTGACATATAATAAATGAAGTTTGCTTTAGGAAGAATGACATATTGAAATCACTGAAATTGAATTTTTACTCAATGTGAGCTTAATTATGAAAAAGAAGTCCTCTAGTTCCATGCTGGAAAAGATAAACTATTCATCACTTTGCAAATTTTATCAGCTCATAGTTTTACCAAACCAAACCATGTCCTCTTGCATAATATAAAAGTTTAAACACAGCATAAAGTTCTAACAAAACTCTAAGATACATATCATCATAGACTTAGACTATACTTGACTCAACTCATAGCCTTCTCTCTGGTGAAAAATATGGAATTACTGGGATTGCACAATCTTTAGATAAAATCCATTTCATAATCTAAAAGATAACAAAGATAAGGACTTATTTTATTCCATATCTTTCTCTTGTAGTCCCTTTTCATCATTTATATTTAAACATTTTATTATATAAATATATATTCTCCCTTTTAATATTCATATTCACATAATCACATTGCACTGTACTCCCCTTCCCAGTTTTATTGATGCAATTGACATATAACATTGTGTAAGTTCAAGGTATTTGTGTCAATTTGATATATTTGTATACTGCAAAATGATTACTACCATAGCATTAGCTAACATGTATATCATAATACAAAACTATCATTTCTTTTTTGTAATCCGAATATTTGAGATCTGCTTTCTTAACAACTTTCCAGTATATTAAACATTATCATTATCCATAATCACCAAGTTGTTTATAATATCCCCAGAACTTATTCATCTTACAACTAGAAGTTTGTGACCTTTGACAAACATCTCCCCATTTTCCCCCGTCCTAGCACCTGGTAACCACTACTCTACCATTGATTGCTATGAGATTGGCTTTCAAATTCCACATATTAAGTTCGATCATATAGTATTTGTCTTTCTCTGTCTGATTTATTTCATTTAGCACAATGTCCTTAAAATTCTTCCATGTTGTCACAATTGACAGGGTTTCCTTCTTTCTCATGGCTAAATAATATTCCATTGTATATAATACCACATCTTCTGTATCAGAGCTTACTTTTTGAGCATAGATTGAGTATAGTAACCATTTATATTTGGCTCTTCAACAGCTGAATTATCTTTGGTTCTTCTAATAAAATCGGTCTGGTACAGATTACTCAAAATGGAATGTTCTTATTAAGGATACAACATCAAATAAAGGTATTTTGAAATATGTTTACAAACAATTAGCACTTAAAATGTACAAGAACAGTAAGTTTAAGTCACTGGCTACCAGAAAAAAAATAAAATTATTAATGATTCAAGCTTGGATGAAGAGTAAACTTTATTCTATATGATTTCCGGTGAAGTACAATGTATTAGAAATACATTTTTATTTCCTTCCTGTATTAGTCATAAATCAGATTGAAGCAATAAACCAGTATTAACCCAATATTCAATACAAATGAAAGGAAGAAAGTATTGATTAAAGGTATCAACAAGCTTTTGGAATATTGAAGCACCTGAAGTGGAGAAAGCTTAACATTAAGTGGTTTCAAGAGGAAAAAGCAAATCTTTGAAACAGGCAGCACACTGATAAGGCTCAGAATTTCAGGCATAAAGTACCCTGAAAGTGAGAGATGAGGGAGTCATTAAAAAATTAGTTGAAAATCTAAAGGCAATTAGCTCCCAAATTTGTTCCCATATCTCATGTTATGAGTCAATTATTCCCCCTCCCATACCACACACTACCCCCAATCTTTCCAACAAGAGACAGGGGGATTTATCAAAGTATAAACCATCCAGATGTAGGAATATCATGAATAACAGGACAGGCAATTATGTTTTAGAGAAAACAGAGGTATTAATTAAAAGCCAGCTTACTAAATGAATGGTGGCCAGGCAGCCCCCTTCTGCTGCAAATATCCAAGAACATTGGAATATTCCTCAAAGTCTCATCTCACTTTCTGCCTATGTGACTTTTCATTTCAATATACACGCACACATACACATACACACACATCTTATCACATGTAAAACTGATGGTTTCTTCCTTCGAGAGTCTGAGCAGACAAAGACATCCTTATATTCTGACATTTGTTTACATTTCAATAAAATAACTGAGTTTCCATTAGCACACTCAATGAAAAAACCCTGCCACTTAATAAGTACACCAATCTACAAAGAGCTTCTAACCAATTACTTAGTGTTTTAGTTTAAGATATGATTGGACTGCTAATCAGCACAGCTAGTTGAGGAAATAACTTAATATAAAAGATAAAGACCTCAATAGGAGAGCAGGGAAAGAGGTGGGAAGAGAAGAAGACAAACATAACAGGAAGAAGCAATGACATGGAAATAAAAGAAATATTTTAAAAATATATATAACATAATCAGAGAGATAAGTTGCTACTTACCATGAAACCTGAACAGTATTGTATAATGAAGAAATGAGAAAATAATAATTATCTCTCAGATGTTAAATGTATGACAAAGAGAAAGATGTCAGGACTTAAATTCTAAGAGATTTGTATACTATGAAAGAACAAAGATAAAGGAAATAATAAAAAAAATGTGCACACCCTACAATAATCACATATTCAACAAATATGAATTCCAGGAACTGAGAATAAAAAAACTAGAAGGGAATAAGTCAAATAAGAAAGTTGCTCAGAATTACAAACATAAGCAACCATGTTGAAGTAGATTAGTGATTATTCTGCCAATGAACTTTAAAAATACATGCATATAAAGTTGCATTATTATAAACTTTTATAGTAACAGAGAAATTTCCAGAAAGAGAAAGAAATAGGAAAAAAAAATGTCAGTGAGTAGGAATTGTAATAGCATTCTCAACAGCAAAAGTAGATAAAAAAAGACAGTAAATACACTAGCTTCAAAACTCTGCAGGGAAATCATGTCAAACCTTTCTAAAGCAATATCTCAATTAGGTACAAGGTATTTTTGTTTGTTATTTTCGTTTTTTAAAGGTATTTTAAAATATCTACACCTCAAAAATGTTGCTACATGTAGTTTTTCTCCTAACAAAGTGGAAATCAGTGTTTTCCTCAAAATAAAAATAAACTCAACCACAAATAAGCTATGAGATCCAGGATATAAAGAATCTAATAAAAGGAGTGATGAAGAAAATTCCCAGGATACCAGGCCAGATCAGAGGACAAAGTATTCCAAGAAAGAGGGCTGAAAGAGTTTGGTAACAATTATTAACTCTAAAAAAAAATTAAAAGTAAAAAAATTAAAGAAAATATAAATTAAAGGAAATATAACCCACAGAAGAATATTTTCATAATCACAGTATAAAAATGTTACAATTGTGTCCAGAAGGCAAGAATATGGGAAGGTAGTAATAGAAGTAATGTTCAAGAAGAAGAATTAGAAGAGGGAAATGTAATTTTCCATTGTAATGGAAAATGTAATGTAATTTATTTTTCCAAAATAATTTCTAATAATGGAAAGTTAGATGCTTAGAATCACCCTCTTGGGTAAAACTGAAATTCTGGAAAATATTTTTAATAGACTTTACTTTTTAGAAGAGTTTTACATTTACAGCAAAATTGAGTAGAAAGTACAGAGTTCCCATACACCATCTACTTTAAAAATCCTCCTGCTTATACCTTCAGCTGAGAGGCTGAAAAGCTGAGCAGCAGTTTTTAAAAACCCAAGACATTCAGTTCAGGGTCTTACCACGTAGAAAATAGGGCGTGGTGTAAATTCCAAGAATACGGGTGAATCAGAAGTATACGGGGGCACCTGGGTGGTTCAGTCAGTTGAGGGTCCAACTTCAGCCCTGGTCATGATCTGGTAGTTCATGAGTTCGAGCCCTGCTTTGCTCTCTCTGCTGTCTGCATGGAGCATGCTTCAGATCCTCTGTCCCCTACCTCTCTCTGTCTCTCTCCTTTTCACTCTCTTTGTCTCTCTTAAAATAAATAAACTTAATAAAAAAAAGTATATTGGCCCCCACAAGAACTGTAGTCAAAAATCAAGTCAACTCTATTCAATTTCTTATCTCGTATAATTTTCTTTGTGTTTAAAAAGTCTCTTTAAATTTTTTAAAGGCAATTCTGCTAGCTCTAGATCATCTCAACTTTTACTATCTGAAAATGTCTTTATTTTACTTTGAAAGATATTTTAACTAAATATACAATTATGGTTAGATTTCTTTTTTTTTAACCCTTAAAAAATTATTTTCACTATTTCTGGTATGCATGGTTTCTAATGAGAAATATAAGGCGTGATTCTCCTGAGGGCTGTACCCAATGTTCTGTATATTGTGAAGCCTCTTCCCTCTGGTAAGAAAGCAAACTATTTCCAGCATGTTTGAACTCAGGGAATTGTTCTGTCTATTCCTGTACCCAACCCCTATTGGCCAGGATATCTGTTTTTATGGATCATGTAGAATTATATTATACTATTTGATTCCAATTATACAAATGCATGCCATCTGACTTCCTCCTTTCTTTGAAAATTATTCCAATTTCTCTTTATTTTTCTCTTTCTATTTACTTCTTTGTGTGTATTTCTCTCTCTTCCTCTCCCTCCTCCCAGAACAAGTGTTTCCCTAACAATACTCTTTATCCTGACTTAGTAGGTAACCCATCACTCTTATTTAGGCAAAGGAAGAATGACAAGGCTATCTCTGTAGTGGGTACCATTTGTTGTGTCTATTCAGTCCAGTTGGTATTGTTTTTCTATTCATAAATATATATACAAATAAGTACATATACATATACATAAGTACAAATACCTTGATACTCCATGGTTATAAAACACCAAGCTCTAAGGTGGTGTTTCATAACCATGGTGTATCAAGATATTTGTACATTCAGGGTCAGTAAGAGAGGAAATGGTGTTTTTTAGTTAAGTGCAAAGAATTATGCATTACACAGACCATGTGAGCTTACAGATGCACTTGTTAAACCTGACATGAAAGTTGTTGAATAAAAGAAAAGAGCAAATGGGGAAATCATAAAATTCAAAAAAATATTAAAAACAAAGTATAGGAAAAACCAAAGCTGGAGGCATCAAATTCTGAACTTCAAGCTGTATCATCAAGGCAGTATGGTACTGGCACAAAAACACACACACATGGATCAGTGGAACAGAATAGAGAACCCAGAAATGGACTCACAAATGTATGGCCAAATAATCTTCAACAAGGCAGGAAAGAATATCCAATGGAAAAAAGACAGTCTTTTGAACTTGTGGTGCTGGAAAAACAGGACGGTGACATGCAGAAGAATTAAACTGGACCACTTTCCTACACTATACACAAAAATAAATTCAAAATGGATGAAAACCCTAAATGTGAGATAGAAAACCATCAAAATCCTACAGGAGACAACAGGCAACAACCTCTTTGATTTTGCCTATAGCAACTTCTTAATAGACATGTCTCCGGAGGCAAGGGAAACAAAAGCAGACATGAAGTCATCAAGATAAAAAGCCTCTGCAAAGCGAAGGAAACAATCAACAAAATTAAAAGGCAACCAAAGGAATGGAAGATGGTATTTTCAAATGACATATCTGATAAAAGGTTAGCATCCAAAGTCTTTTAAAGAACTTATCAAACTCAACACCCAAAAAACAATCCACTGAAGAAATGGGCAGAAGACATAAATAGACACTTTTCCATAGAAGACATTCAAATAGCTAACAGACATATGAAAAATGCTCAACATCACTCATCATCAGAGAAATATAAATCAAAACCACAATGAGATCCCACCTCACACCTTTCAGAATGACCAAAATTAACAACTCGGGAAACAACAGGTATTGTTGAGGATGCAGGATGGGGGGGAAAGGGGAATACTTTTGCATTGTTGGCGGGAATGCAAACTAGTACAGCCACTCTAGAAAACAGTATGGAGGTTACTCAAAAATTAAAAATAGAACTACCCCAAGATCCAGAAATTGCACTACTAAGTATTTATCCAAAGGCTACAAAAATGCTGATTCAAAGGGAGCACATGCACCCCAATGTTTATAGTAGCCTTCTCAACAATAGCCAAATTATGGAAAGAGCTCATGTCCATTGACTGATGAATGGATAAAGAAGAGGAGATGTACACACACACACACACACACACACACACACAATGGACTACTACTCAGAGATCAAAAAGAATTAAATCTTGCTATTTGCAACAATGTGGATGGAACAACGCTTATTATTCTAAGCGAAATAAGTCAGAGAAAGACAAATATCATATGATTTCCGTCACATATGGAATTTAAGCCAAACCATAAGAGACTCTTAAAAAACTGAGAATAAACTGAGGGCTGATGGGGGGGGGAGGGAGGGCAAAGTGGGTAATGGGCACTGAGGAGGGCACCTGTTGGGATGAACACTGAGTGTTGTATGGAAACCAATTTGACAATAAATTTCATAATAAAAAATAAAAAAATAAAAAAAGAACTAAACAGGCAAAAAAAAAACCCACAAAAGAAACAAAACAGGTGAACATAGGGAAAGTAAAGGAAAAATAAGATTAAAACAGAAAGGGAGGCAAACTATGAGACTTTTAAACATAGAGAAGAAATTGAGGGTTGCTGGAGGGGAGGTGGGGGGGTGGGGAAACTGGGTGATGGGCATTAAGGAGGGCATCTGTTGGGATGAGCACTGGGTGTTATATGCAAGATATGAATCATTGTTTTCTACTCCTGAAACCAATACTACACTATGTGTTAACTAGCTTGAATTTAAATAAATAAATAAATGTTAAAAAAATGTTAAACCAAAGTATAGGAAATACATTTTTATACATATATTATCCAGTCGATATATGATGTGCCATCAAGGAAAAAAGGATAAAACTTGCTGTTCTGGAAAACAGTTGAAAATACTACTAAAAATGGCAAGAATAGTGTATTATCTGGATTCTCCTCATTAAGCTTGGTACAACAGAAAATCACTTGTTTAGGGAGAAAATGAGTCTCTATTCATGAAGCAAAATTGGTTATGAGGAGATCAAGGCTAGATATTCCCTGCTTTTCAGAAAAAAATTAGTGAATACTGTAGACCTGAGAAATATTAATGTATGACATTATGAAAATTTATATAGACATTTTGGATTTGCCTGTATTTCCTCTTAGCATATATGTTAACTTTTCTACTGGAGTGTTTTGACAGCCACTAGAATATTTACCAGAACACTGTTTTAATTCTTCCTTTTTTAGAAAACATAAAATATTATGCATAAATGGTATTTTTAATAAAAATCAAAGTCTGAAAATGTTTTTCATGAAAATCCTTTTGGAAACTTCCTTTGTCTCTACCTCCTTCCAGCTTAAAAGTATATGACCAATTGGTTTTCACAATCCCTCTGAAGCTTTCTGCCCATGAATCCTGCCCCTGCACTTTAATACAAACACCTTTTTGCAATGAAAAAAATTATAAATAAATAAATAATAAATGAATGAATAAATAAATAAATCTATTTTACATGGAATGTAAAACTGAATTTCCTAGGACTACATCTCTGAATACAGTAGACCATTCAAAATTTCAGATTTTACGTTTTCTATTTGATGGCTCACATCAAATTCTAACTACAGATTTTGAGAAATTTTTAACTGAAGTATAATTGATACAATGTATTAGTTTTAGGTATACAACATAGTGATTGACAATTAATGCCTTATGCAAGATTGAGGTTTTTTAAACACAAAAACCTAGGTGCAAATTTTCAATGTTCTTTGTTCAGATTAATCCTGACAGTAATGTATTTCATTCTATAAGAAATAAGTACCATAAAAGGAAATAATATAGTATCGTTATCATTTCAAGTTTGCCCTAATTTTTCTTCAGCATAAACTAATTTACTTGATTTTGATTTCTAGAGTAACAAACCTTAGGAACAGTGGTCAGGGATCACCTGCACCAACACTTCACAATAAATTATACCTGGATCCTGCTAAATGTTTATTACTCCTGTCTAACGTTGTGCAAACGACCCAGCTTGCACAAAAGATCAGAAAGCATTAAGCCAAATCTGGGTTTTGCACAAACAGAGTGAAATGTAGAATGGCAGAACACCTAACAGAGTCAGCTGTGATTCAAGATAACTGATGGGCAAGGGCAAAGTTATCAACTTGCTGAAATTGAACTAGGCTAAATCACTTTGCTTTCTCTGAGGCAGTGAAAACAGCAAAAAGACTATATAATTCAGCATCCCAAACATGGACATAAATGGACTGTACATGAAATTATAACTTTGGACCAAATATGTATAGGCAATAGCCACCATCCTAATCGCACTCTGGTGAATAAAGAAATGTCTGAAAACTGTGAGTCATGGCAGGAACAAAAAAGAATATACGCTGTAATATTTAACTTCCTACCTAGTTTTCCTTTTTTTTTAAATCATATACTTTTGCTTTTTGAATCTCCATAAATGTAATCAAGCATTTTAAGTTGGGTTTTTATAGAGTGAAATCTTGAACTATTTGGGTTGTATAGTGGTGAATGGAATTAAAAGAGAAATTTAGCCTACATGTAGAACAAGATGCATTTGCATCAATATTTTATTATTATTATTCCTTGGACAGGTATTAGCTCACTGACTTGTATAAAGGATTATGCACTAGAAGTAATTAATTATATGTAGACCAATAGAAGGTTATTAAATGTTGGCCACCCACAAGAGTATTACATCTGTGTTATTAAACATAACTCTTCAGCACTTGGTATTCTTTCTCCTGGGAATTCATTTATGATTATTAGGTAAGTGTTTATGGCATTAATTTGAATGTTAAAATGACCAAGCTAAACAAAACTAATGCCTGTGTAAGTTCATTAAAATAGTATTTCATAGATTCATTAAAAATAACACAATGAGAGGGGGAGTACAGTAATTTAGCTTCAATCAAAAACAGAATAGTTACTGTAAAATTATTGGAAGTTTGCAAAATATGAGTTTATTTAAATTCAAGCACAGTCAGAAATTTTTGTTACTACTAATATGGTAATTATCTCAGAAGGAAGTATGCAACATTTGCTGAAATATATACCTTATTATTAAGAAGTATACCCCTTCTTGCAGAAAGACAATACAGGTATCTCTTGCTAACAAGGCAAAAGAGGTTGTCTTCAGGATGTGTCCTGCTCCTTCTCCTAAATTCCATGTCAATAACTACGGATTGGTCATAGGAAAGCCCAGCAAGGCACATATTGAGCCTTATAGGAGAAGAAAAGACCTAGACCACAAAGGAAGTTATAAAGATTAACCAGCATGTACTAGCAGGAGCCAAGATAGCCTCCTTGACACTAGAGTTTGAAGACACTTAATCAAGAGGACAACAACACAAAACTAAGAAAGAGGAAGAGGTTTTTTGTTTGTTTGTTTTTGTTTTTCTCCCCTTTCCTTTTCTTCTTTTCCCTTTGTAATTTGAGGCACTCTCTCAGTGCAGAATTTCACAGCCTGGCAAGGACTCTATGGAGTAATGAAAACTCAATGCTAGGTTGGCTTCTACAAGTCTGGAGAAAGCAATGGCTTAGAATGAACAAGACTGAAATGTCTGAAAGTTTGGGTGCAAGTCAAAATAATCAGGGAAGCAGTGATGTTGGTGTGGATATAAAACATGTGGACAAGTTTCCCAACAGAAGATTTGTTTCAGAGTAAATCCCAGAGTACTCACCAGTTATCAAGCTCTTAAACATGTACTAATGAGAGGTCACCAGTATCATTAAGAAATGTAGCAGTGGCTTTCCACTGCAGACCACAGCTACTGGTAGAAGAGAATGATGGAGATCTTCATGTGTGATCAATGGAGACCGAGGGCTCTGAACCAATTGGAATCGGATGGCAGTGCTTCAATTACAACAGCTGAGGGATCACAATGATCATAATGGCCAGTAGGACAGGAGTGCAAGACAAGGAGTTTTGACCTACAGAGAGCTGTAGAGATGATTAGTAAAACCTGGTATTCTTTTTTTTTTTTTTTAGGGTAGAAACCTACGTTTTTCTTTTCTTTTTTTTTATATGAAATTTATTGACAAATTGGTTTCCATACAACACCCAGTGCTCATCCCAAAAGGTGCCCTCCTCAATACCCATCACCCACCCTCCCCTCCCTCCCACCCCCCCAAAAACCCTCAGTTTGTTCTCAGTTTTTAACAGTCTCTTATGCTTTGGCTCTCTCCCACTCTAACCTCTTTTTTTTTTTTTCCTTCCCCTCCCCCATGGGTTCCTGTTAAGTTTCTCAGGATCTACATAAGAGTGAAACCATATGGTATCTGTCTTTCTCTGTATGGCTTATTTCACTTAGCATCACACTCTCCAGTTCCATCCACGTTGCTACAAAAGGCCATATTTCATTTTTTCTCATTGCCACGTAGTATTCCATTGTGTATATAAACCACAATTTCTTTATCCATTCATCAGTTGATGGACATTTAGGCTCTTTCCATAATTTGGCTATTGTTGAGAGTGCTGCTATGAACATTGGGGTACAAGTGCCCCTATGCATCAGTACTCCTGTATCCCTTGGATAAATTCCTAGCAGTGCTATTGCTGGGTCATAGGGTAGGCCAAAATGAACACATCAGGAGACTATAGATGCTGGAGAGGATGTGGAGAAACGGGAACCCTCTTGCACTGTTGGTGGGAATGCAAATTGGTGCAGCCGCTCTGGAAAGCAGTATGGAGGTTCCTCAGAAAATTAAAAATAGACCTACCCTAAAACCTGGTATTCTTATGGGCAAAACAAATGGGCAGCAAGCAAGGATTTAAAGAGAAAAAATGGATGACCATGAAGGTGAAAGTATTGTCTCAATGAAAAGTTATCATTCAAGGGCACCCTACTGAACCCCTGTTCTATTCTAGTGACTGAAGAAAATAGCCAAGTCCCCAGGACAAAGAACTATGCAATATCACATCATATATATACAGCAATGAATACCCTTTTATTTCCTATGGGTGACTGCACACAGGTGAAAGGATTACTTTTTGACATGGGGTCTGAGTTGATACTGATACCTGGAGAACTTAACTGTCATTATTGCTTCCTTGTTAGGGTGGAAACCAGTTAAAAAGTAGAACTCTGGCTGAAGTAAAGCAAACTGTTATTACATTGGGTCCACAGAACAACCTGGTGTCATTTCCTGAGCTAATGAATATATAATTTGAGATACTTAGCAGTTAATGTACAATAAAAGCTATCATTGCAGAGAAGGTCAAGTGAAACATCTCTGCTCCCCACAGAGACAGAATAATAAATGAAAATCAATATTGCATCTTGGGAAAATGGGAGACAGTTGTGACACCTTTAAATATCTAAAGGATGTAGTAGTGGTGGTCCCTAGCATATCTTGGTTTAATTTACCAGTATAATCCCTGAAGTAATCAGGTAAAGACCAAAGAATACTGTAAACTATCATAATTTAAACCAAACAATAGTGAGGAGAGCATCTTGTATGCCATTTATGCTACTGTTGGTAAAGATTAATGCAGCTTCTGGAACATGGCATATAACCATTTTTTTAATGAATGTATACTTTTCCTGACAATAATAAAATTAATTAGTTGAAATTTATATGAAACAGACAATACACACTTCCAATTTTGTCTCATGACTATGTTAAAGTCCCCCAAATCTTTCTTGACATAGTTCAAAGATATCTGGGCCATCTGCCATCCAAAAAAATATCATATTGATTTATTACATGACACTATGATGATCAAGCAGGATAATTAAGAGGTGTCTTACTGCTGAAATACTTGGTATGTTACACACATTTCAGAGAGTTACAAATAAACCCTAAAAAAATTCAAGGATTATCTGTTTCAGTAAAGGTTTGAATGGACCATTACTCAGGGCAACACAGGAAATCTCCTCCAAAGTGAAAGACAATTTGCTTCATCTTGCATCCTCTTATGCAAATGATGAAGTACAATAGTATTTGGGTCTCTTCATATTTTGGAGGGAACATATGACACAACTAGAATGACTGCTCTGGTACATAATTTGGGTACAAGAAATAGGTTGCCCCTATTGAGTGGGGTCTGAAAAAGAAAAGCACACTATACCAGGTTCAGGATCCCCAACCTTGCCACTCTGGACATAAGAACCAGTGAGCCTATGATGACGAAGATGTCAGTGATAGAAATTGGCATCACATGGAGTTTACAGCAAACCCTAGTAGGAGAATCACAACATAGGGGTCTCGAGTTCAGGACAAGTCCCCATCATCTGAGCAGATAATCATTTCACATACTCCTTGCAAAAACCTCTTGGTGTGTTATTGGGCCCTATTAGAATTAAACACTTGACCATAAACTATCAAGTGACCGTGAGTTTGGAACTGTCCATTATGAATGGCATCCCACTGAACACACTAAGGCAGAAATTCTATTTGGCCTAGCAGCATTCAGCTGTAAGTTTGAAATGGTATATCTAGGATGGAGTTCAAGCTAGACCAGAAGCACAAGCAAATTATATTAGTAAGTATCCCAGATGTTCTAGAGGCCACCATAGTTGGACCAGTGCCCCTCCTTCAGCTCATACCTACAGATATATGATATATCTCATAAAACCTGTTGGAGGACACAGCCAAGCTTGACTTACAGATAGGCTGGTTCATTATGTACATGTAACTAAAAAATGGATGATGACTGGGGCGCCTGGGTTGCTCAGCTGGCTAAGTATCCGACTTTGGCTCAGGTCTTGATCTCACAGTTTGTGGGTTTGAACCCCACATTGGGCTCTCTGCTCTCAGCACAGAGCCCACTTCAGATCCTCTGTACTCCTCTCTCTGCCCCTCCCCTGCACTCTGTCTATCTATCTCTCTCTGCCTCTCTCTCAAAAATAAGTAAACATTAAAAAATGGTTGAGAACTAAATTAGAGAGTACTCACTGATGGCTTTGAAAGAAGTGGTGAAGAGAAATCTTTCCAATAGTCATAGCGGTGGAAAGTTATTTTGACTCACTTTGTGTGAAAGCAAAAGTGGTCCAGGTTTAGAATATATTTGGACTCATAGGCTCATGAACTATGTGGCAACAGTTCTGGGCAAATGAAAGGCAAACATTTGAAAGACCACAAATAAGGAGTTCTGGGGTAGAAAGCATGAGGATGGATATATGGCGGTGAGCACAAAGTGCGGCAGTCTTTGAACAATATGTTAACACCCACCAGAAAAACTCCACCATGGAAAAGCCACTAAATAATTGACTAGACAACAAACAAACAAAAACACAAACAAACAACAACAAAAAATACAGAAACAGAAATAAAACTTATTAGTTGATATCAGCCAACATTGTCCAGTGGGCAATCCAAGGATAACATTATAGGTACACATATTAAATGTCCAGAGTGGCATAGATAAAGATCATGATTAGGCTCACTAGCATGGAAGACTACTTATCGAGAGTGATCTAGATAGTGCCACTCCTGAGTGTCCATCCAACATGTCTGTAACAGACACCAATGCCAAGATACTTGTATGACATTATTACTCGTGGAAAGTAATTGGGCACTTGGTGGCAAGCTGACTGACTACATTAGGCTCCTTATGTCCTAAAAGGACTAATTATTTTTTTCTCACAAGAGGGGACATTTATTCCAGGTGTGGAATAATGCCCACAGGGCTCTAAACAGCCATACTGTCTGAGGGTTTGCCTCGTCCCTGATTCATACTCATGAAGTCCCACGTAACATAGCATCCAAACAGGGATCTACTTGACTTTGAAGGGAGTGAGAAAATAGGCTCATAACCATAGTATTCATTGGTCATATCATATACTACACCAAACAGAAACAGCTGTTCTTTTAGACCCCGAGGATGGCCTTTTCAGGTTCAACTGAAGCATCAAGCACTGAATCAATATTGTGCAAAGATGGAGGTTATTCTCCAAGTTTGAATATACAAACTATATAAGACATCCATATGATACTGTGTCCCCAGAAGAAAGGAATATATGGGTCTAAGATTCAAGTGTTTAAAGTAGGACAGCTCTACTGATCATCATTGCCAAAGACCTACTTAGGAAAGTTGTGCTTTCCATTCCTGCAACTCCAGGCCCTGCAGTATCAGATGCTCCAAATACCCCAAAAGAAATACTCTTGACAAGTAACAATGATTCCATTTAATTCTAAGTTATGATTACTACCTGAGCACTTTGGACTCTGTGAAAACACAGGTAAGAAATAATTAATTCTGATTGTGTAGAAAAGTCTTTGATATATATTAATTTAAGCCAGCGTTTAGATATTATTTATTATTACTGATATAGTCAAATATGAATGACTACTGGCTTAAAGCCAGTAAAAATGGAGAAAAGAGGAATATCTTTTCTTTCCCTTCAGAAGCTAAGGCTACTATCCTCTGTAGATTGTGTGTGTATGTTAGGGGAGTTGGAGGAGGAATTTTTTAATTTTGAATTATATTATCTGCTGTGAGGCAACCCTGACTGTCTGGTTTATTGATATTTTAAAGACTTAAGTTTTATGCATACATCAATTAATTTAGGTTTTCCATATTAATAGAGACATAAGGAAAACTATTCTAGTAAAATGCTAAGGAATATGCAGGTGTCAATATTTTGCTCTATATCTTTGTGTTATTACAATCTAACACGTTTAAAAGTTTTGTTTGTTTCAACTATATGATACTAATAAAAAAGCATAGGAAAAGTGAGTTGTCAGTCAACAAAAGACATGACTTATTTTCCCACTAATTTCTTATTTTTGATAGGCTCAGCCTTGATTATTTTTGTATTTACACAGAATACAAAAGCCCCTTTAGCCCTCATTGCCTGCAGTGATATTTGGCCTTGGAACAACAGCTACATATTATGTCCAACGTCACATGACTTAATCTATTGTTATTTGGAGGACTCAGTTTAGTGACAAGATAATTGTATGAACTATTCACCAAACTTTACGCTATGTGATTCCATCAATAAAGATAACAGTAATACAACAATGCTTGGATTTGTCCAAAATGTCCTACTCAGCTCATCATGGTAAAAATCCATTGCCAGTTAGGAAAGCAGTAAAACTGTATTTATTTTACCATTATTAATCCAAAAACAAGGCAGAAATGAATTGGAAGACCCAAAACAATGCAGACATTGCAGAATTATTTCACTAATTGTTTTGGCTTCCAATAATGTAGTACCATTACTTCAATTCCCCATCTAAACAGAATGACCTATGGGCGTTGTTATCTTGAGAGAAACATAATTATTTGCTGCACTTGCAGCTTCATGGATTATTAAGATGAATTGGAACTTGTGTGGACTTAGGAAACAGTACTTCATGATTTAACACTTTTGCAAGATTCAGAAAAAACTCAAAGGCAATTCTATCACCTTAGAAGTCTGAGAAAAGAAACATATTTAGACCAAGGTTAATGAAAGAAGAACCAATTAAATTTAACCAGAGTGCTCAAAGCCACTTGTAAATTATTCTTTCTTTCGACTAGTAGTGAACAATAAGAAAGGAAATAAAACAGCATCTGTATTCCCACAATCCAAGTCAACTTATATACATCATATGCATACTATTATAAACAAATCATCCTTTCATTCTCATGATTCACATGTAATCATATGCAAGTTTTTTATACAGCTTTCTAAAGTAAATCAAATATGATTAAAAATGATGATTTAGTACACAGCTTTTAAATATCACTTTGTTAAAAATGCTTATTTATTTATTTTGAGAGAGAGAGAGACAGGGAGAACAAGTGAGGGGCAGGGAGAGAGAGAGAGGGAAAGAGAGAGAGAGAGAGAGAATGAAAATCCCAAGCAGTCTCTGCTCTAGCATGGAGGTCAATCTCATGACCATGATCTCACAGTCGATCTCCTTACTATGAAATCATGACTTGAGCTGAGATCAAGACTTGGACACTTAACCAACTAAGCCACCCCAGTCCCCTTTATTGTCTATAATGTATTATTATAAATAATCTTTAATTCAACATTTTGTGATAACTTTTTTCTATATTGGAGGTAACTTCCATATTTTGGA
The DNA here is from genome assembly GCF_022079265.1 of Lynx rufus. Lineage (NCBI taxonomy): Eukaryota > Metazoa > Chordata > Mammalia > Carnivora > Felidae > Lynx > Lynx rufus. The sequence goes on from NW_025814823.1 coordinate 148,611,238, forward strand.
GATATTATTCAAATTAGAGCAAAAAATAACAAGTTATTGAGATATAGCAAGTAACTAATATCATAGAATAATTTTACAGCATCTAGATTAATAATTCAAGTGGTTTGGCTCAATACATGTGAACTGGGGTTATACTACAGTCCACCATTGAGGTAGCCACACAGTATAATATTGAAGGGAAATTGTCCCAGAAAGAATATGAGATTTTGAGATTTGATTACTCAGATATTTGATAAACTCTTGGTTACTCTACTTTTTGTTAGGAAAGAGGAGGCTAGTAATCCATAGTATACAGTGAAATGAAAGATTACTCAAATAATTATAGGTTTAGGGACACAATACAGGTAGAAAGAAAACCTTTGAGAGATCAAGTGGTTATGGCACTTAGTCACTATGGTGACAAATAAATGGTAACAATTGATGACTACAAAGACTTTTGGAATTGATTTGCTGCTTGCCTCTGACTGCCCTTAAGAGCTTACCTAAGAGAAGAGAGAAAAAAGAAACTTAAAGCCTTGAATTTCCAAAACAAGACTCAAGTAAAGAATCAGAAAGTTTTTGTGGACAAAACCAAAGCAAAGCAAACCACAACCACAACCACAACCACCACCACCACCACCACCACCACCACCACCACCACCACAACAAACGGTTGAAGAGTCAGAGCAGTTGAGACTGTGGATCAAGCCCAGAGCCTGGTGGTAGATTGTAGAGAGGCTAAACCTTTCATTCAAGTGTGCAATATTACATTATAAGGTAAGTAAGATGTTGATACATAAATGGGGCTTTGCGACCTGGGATGGGGACATTTGGGCAGACTCAGATGAGGTTGAGATCTTTGACATCCCAAGTTTCTTCAAAAATTGTTGAATATTGGAAGATAAAACAATGCATTGCCCTTCTAAAAGAGACTGGACTTTCTTGCATGAAAATAAACAAATAACCTTTAGTGACCTTCCCTGAGATGATGTAGAGGCATCCCCTATCAGCAACTATGAAAATCATGACACCAGGTAAGGGTATAAGCCCCTTTCTGGGGGATATTGGTAAGCCAGAGAGAATCAGAGGGAGAGTATGAAGCTAACACCTGACAGCATCTCCGTCCCCAAACAAAATCCCATGTTCCTTCCTCTCTGGTAGATTCTTTAGTGAAGGAATCTCCTTCACATATAGCCTGGGCACTTTTAAAACTGCTGCTTCTGTGCTGGGCTTTGAGGTGAGTGAATCTGTTTCTCAGTTCACTACAGCCCTTTGGTTCTCATGGATGAGAGCCCTGATGTTTTTCAGAGTTAGATGTTTTGGGGGCTCCTCTCTCTGTTACAGGTCTTATAAGTAGGGATGCCTGATGTAGGGTACAAATGCTTTGCTCCTCAGAGAAGTGTTCCAGATTTGTGAGAGTCATTCCAGTTGCAGGTTGCTGCGTCAGGTGTGGGGTTTTTCATAATATCCCTTCTTAGCCTCTCCTAACCTCCTCCGTGTGATCCTTTTCTCTTTTGCTGATATAGGGAAACTGTTCAGCTAGTTTTAAAGTCTTTTTCAGAGGGAGTTGCTCCATACACAACTGTAGATTCAGGATGCCCAGGGGAGGAGGTGAGCTCAGGATCTTCCTAGATCACCATTTGGGACTGCCTCCTCTGTAAGTGTGTTTTGGATATTTTCTTCTTACTCTTTTTGAGTCCATCAATGCATTAAAAACTGATTGAACCCAAAATCTAGTGATTATGAATGAGAAGACCATTCAGAGCACATAGTCTGCCTTACTGTCATGTAAGAATGAAATATTTAAAGGGCACCTGGGTGGCTCAGTCAGTCGAGCGTCCAAATCTTAGTTTCAGCTCAGGTCACGATCTCGCTGTTTCAGAGTTCATGCCTGTCATCAGGCTCTGCGCTGGCAGCACAGAGCCTGCTTGGGATTCTTTCTCACTCTCTCTCTCTCCCTCTCCTCCACTTGCACTGTCCCTGTCTCTCTCAAAATAAAATAAACTTCAAAAAGAATGAAATATTATTCAGACATATTTTCATGATTAAGATATACACAATTTGCATAAAATGTTAAGGGATAAAGTGGTAAGTTTTGCCATATACAGAATATCGAAAATAGAAGTATTTAAAAGACTGGACATGAAAATTAAAAAAAATAACTAAAAGAGAATCATTTATTTAATTTCTTGATCAGGAGTACAATACACAGGCTTATAATTTAATTTGATTCTAGAGGAAAGATCAGGCAGATAAATTTAATAAAATTTTATGAGAACCTCCCTTGGTAATATTTGGTTATTTAAATTAGTAAAGGGGTGCCTGGGTGGCTGAGACATTCAAGCATGTGACTTTTGATATCAGGTCAGATCATGGTCTCAGGTGGTGAGATTGGCTCCAGGCTAAGCGTGGAGTATGCTTGGGATTCTGTCTCTCCCTGTCTGCCCCTCCCTCATTCATGCTCTTTCTCTTTCAAAATAAATAAATAAACTTTTAAAAATAAATAGGGAAATAAATGCATATATAAATAAATATGGAAAGTGATATTTATAACATAGTAATTACTAAAATTAATGATTATTTCAATTTCTAATTGCAGTCTCTTCCCGTCTTCATTACTCCTCAGTCTGGATAACTATCAGTGCCTTATTTCTCCATTGCCTCTTGCAGACTTGAGTGATCTTTTGTACAAGGTAAATACTCCATTGTCCATCTCTAATAAAAATTCAAAATTTTTCCAGTAAATTATAAGTTCACACTTATATAATTATAATTTCATTCATTTATATATTTCATTACACAGTTTCATGAAAATTAACAAACTCAAGTCCACAACCTTGACCCCAGAGATTACCTAAAATGCAGATTTAATTTCTAATTTATTGAGAAATTAGAGAAAAATGATGTTAATGTCCTTGAGAATGTTCTCTTTGACAAAATTTCTTTTCTTCCTTGCCCTGTTATTTCATATCTATTGGCTAATATCAAGTATTCTTACTTAATAAGGCTGACCTTTCTAGTTATGTTCACACTTGAGTCTTCTCCCAACTTGACATGAGTCTCTCTTTATAAATTGTCCTTCCTTAACTCCATTTTAAAGTTCTCTTTCTCTATTGATTGCTTTCCCTGAGTGTACACATGTACTCATCAATCCTAGGAATAGTGTTCCAGAAATATCTTCCCTGTGATAAACTCATTTTTAATATATTGAGATAAGGAATAAAAGAGGAAACAGTAGGAAGTTTAACTGCAAAAGCATTCTTCTTAAAAGAAAAATAGAAAAGAATCATATTTAGAGGTATAAATACTACCTGCTAATAAATGAAATAGAAGTCGTCTGACTAATATATTTATCAAGAGACATAAATCAACAGAAAATCCACTTTTTAAAATTTAAACATATATATGTATATACAGTAACGTTTTACAGCACCAATAAAAAATTTTAAATATATATATTACAATCAAGTACACACACACACACACACACACACACTCTACTACTACTACTACCAAACCAATGTTTCATCTATTTCTCACTCAGTATTTCAGAATGTATTTTTGTACCATTCACCTTGCTATATAATCTCTTTACTAGAGCTATATCAGAGTACACTATTAAGTACATTATAAAAGATTAGAATGTAAATTTCCTTTTGGCACTCTATTTATGTTTACTACTGACTTCAAAGGACATTTAAGAAGTAGAAGAGTTATTTTCCCAAGGGTACAAATGAAACATAATCTTGTCAGCAATTCTCATAGACAAGTGATGCAGAGGCAGTTTTAGCAAGACCTAGTTTCCTTTTAAACAGAAATGATTTGTGCACTTTCTTGAGGCAATGTCTATTTGCAGCAACGTTAACATTGACATCAGTAGCTAGAAAATGACAGGAGAAGACAAACAGTCCCCAGGTATAAAAATCAGCAAATAAGAGTCTTGGCCTTTGGGGAAATGTCAGGATGACCATGAGTGACGACAGATCACAAAAGGGCCACAAAGTAAAACCATTGCTTAAGTAAAGGTCATGCTTCTACAGTGATCCCTACAGCATTTAAAGAGCAACATTATTAAAACATTATTTAAAAAATATCCAAGTAAAGCAAGAATACTTAGTTGATATTCTCTGGGGCACAGGAAACAGTCTTACAGATAACATGTGTTCGTGTGTGTGTGTGTGTGTTAAGGACTTATCTTGTGTGCCTCTCCCCACTGAGACCTCATGATGCAAATGATACTTCAAGAAAATAAAGAGGTGGTTGCATTGTACTCTGTCTCCACACTTTCCTAGTAGTGAACCTGGAAAAGCCTGGAGGTAGACCACAGTATCATTGCTAGAGTGGCACATTCATATATGGTATAGACACACTGGAGCTAGGTAGTCAAGGAGGATAAAAAGGACCACAACTGAAAAGTCATCTTTCTGGTTAGCTGAGTTAAAAATGTTGGTGAGCCCTGCAAGCAGTTGTATAAAAGAAATGAAGATAAAAATAGTGTCAACATTTATATAATGACAGTTAACAAAATAAATAAAATATGGAAGAATATAAGAAATATGCGTTTAAATATTGAAGAATTAAAGATCAGTGAGTTTCTCTAATATACATTTGGTAATCCTAGAACATCCTTTAGAATTCACCACTTCCTTCACTTGACTATTATATCTTGTGAATTACTCTTTGTACACATTAACTCTGAGAATCACAGCTAATATTCTAAACAGCCAAAAGCCTTCCAAAGGTCACAGTTTCTTTTGAATCAGTTCTTATTAACATTTCATGTAATGTAATTAAATTCTAAGTGGCTAATAGTTATAATAAAGGACAAAAGACTGAATAATAGAGCAACATTACTGACACCATTTGGATTCTAAAGGAAATGCCCCAGTGAACCAATATTAATTTATGAGATACTTTTGCATTCCATATTCTTATATGAGGTCACAGTAGGGCAAATAAACAGCTTACATTTACTGCTCATAAATTGGGTTTAGACTTACTTTCTGGAAACAATAAAAATCCTTGTTCTACTTTAACATTATTTATATTTGATCTCGCTTGTATATCCTGAGTTATTCAAATTATTTTAACAGTATAGGGAAAAATATATTAGGAAAGAGTAAGCAGGAGTATAAAGAAGATTTTAGAAATCTGTTTGGTTAGACCCAGTAATACATTATAAGAAGAGTGAAAAAGAGTCTGGTTTAAATTCAAGACATTAATCATTCAACAAACATTTATTGAATTTATAGAGTGAGCAAAACTCTAATAACACATAGATGGGCAGTTTGCTCACACATGTCTAGTAGGGGAGCAAATTATGTAAATAAGAAACGTGAAACGTGAAAAATACAAAAGCAGGATAAACATTTGACGGAACTTCATTCAGCAGTCAATTGCTGAGATAAACCGATAAATACTTTTCAGAAAGGTTGAGACTTAATCTGTATCTGGAAGAATGAATAAAACTTTGTCAGATAGAAAAAAAAGAACATTTCTGATACAGGGAGTAACACTGAACAAAATTTCAAATGTTTGAAGTTTTGTGCAAACTCAGGGAAAAAGGAATTGTTCTGTAAGAGGACAAGTTTAGAGTTAAAGCAAGTGAAGTAAATGAGGCCAGAAAATTATGTAAGTCTTTAAAAGTACAAATTGTGAAGCACTTTATCTGATGCCATGGTTTGACACATTGACTTTCAGGTGGTTCAGGATATCTAGAGAAAGTGAATCTCTGACATTAGCTCACATATGGCATTTCTTATGATTTTTAGTATGAAGAGTATTCGCTGTCAGCCAAAAATATTTATCAAGTGTCAAATATGGATAGGTCAGAGAACTACGTGGTGTAAAATAAATATAAATAATGTAGATTTTTTTAATGTTTTAGAGTAACATAAAATGTGTATTGGAAGAAATTCATTTTCAGTCTGCTATGTAGAGACCTTGGAAATTATTCCCATTCTGACAAGAAATAAATAAATAAATAAAACTGAAGAAACTGGAAATCAATGACTTTTTTTGGCCTTAGGAGAAAATTGAGTTCAAAGGCAAACCACCACCTGGAAACCTAGAAGGAGAAAAGGAGACTGTCTCAGGAGGGCTTTTATTGTGGTTGGGGGGGGGCACCCCGAGTGAGGTTTCCTGAGCACATTCAAGGGTGTGAGTGGTTTGAATCTTTCCACAGTGTAAAAGATGGGGGAATCAGACTTTCTTCTCAGTTTGCTCAAATATAGGCCAGAAAGAAAATTCCGGGTGAGTCCATAAAAGATGTCAACAAACTTCAAAAAAGTTGTGTCAAGGTCCTTCTTATGTAGATGAATGTAAAACCTCACATTAAAGCCCATTTGCCTCAGTTCCTATTGCAAGATACATCATTTTGAATTTTCAACCAAAAATTACAAGGCATGAGAAAAGCCAAGAAAAAAAAAATCTGTAGAAACCAATGACAAAGCAAGAATAATAGTAAGATTTAGATATGGCACAGATTTTGCAACTTTTAAGATTTATAATAACTGTGATAATTATATGTAAATGTGGACAACACACACAAATACATGTGTAATAGAAGCAGAGAGATGCATTAGGGAGACTGGTAGCTGGCATTTTCAAATATATTTGCCATTAATGATTCTTCAAGATTAATGATTCTCCTGCTTGTGTGCTTTTTCTCTTTCTCTCCCTCTCTCTCTCAAAAATAAATTTAAAAACTTAAAAAAAATAAAGAATTTAATTAAAAACTGCAAAATTATATGTTTGAAATGGCAATAAATAAATAAATAAATAAATAAATAAATGGCCAAAAGAAATTTAAATGGGATTGTAAAAACAAAGTCAATTAACTGGAGTGGGTAGAAATGGAGAAAAAGAGAAGGAACAGGTGACACAAGCAGGATACAAATGGCAAAATTGCAGACCTGAATCCAACCATATAATTGTAAATAAACTATAAAAGTTATAAAAATTAAACAGTATAAAGTAAAATTGTCTGCATTTGCAGAGATGCATTTTTTTAAATATGGAAAATCTTAAGTAATTCAGAATGTATATACAGGAATAGAAGAGTAGGGTGATAAGGGGAGATAGATTTATGACTTTACAAAGGTTGTATCAAACTATTGTCTAAACTAGTTGTACAAATTACAATTTCGTGAGCAATATATAAAAAAAAATCCTATCTATCTACATGTTCTCAAAATCTCCGTTATTTTCAAGCTTTTCATTTTTAGCAATAGTTAAAAATGTTTTATTATAATTTTGATTTGTATTTGCTTAAATCCTAGTAAGGGTCATCAGCTCCTTGTGCTCTTATTAGGCCTATTTTATTTTCTTAGGCAAACATTCTCATCTTTGCTTACTCATTGAAAATGTTGACTCCTATTACCAAGAACAGGATACACTTTTACAGAAATTCTATGTGTACTTAAAAAAAAAATATGTAAAAGTCTATTTAGCTGCATATTCTAATTGCTGATTATTGAACTTGTTGATGCATTTTTCAAGTCTTTTTAGCTCTACTTTCTTTGCTTTAGCTATCATTACAAAGAAAAATGTTAAATTTCCCAATATGAAATTGGATTTGTCTAACTTTCACCTTTGGTTTTAATAATTTGTTCTATATATTTTGTTTTTTGTTTTGTTTTGTTTTTCTGATATATATTTAAAATTGATAGTCCTCCTGTCAAGTTGACCTATCATTATGCAGTAATCCTTTATAATCAATACTTATTTTTGTCCTAAACCAAATACCAGATATTTTGATTATCATTTGTTTGATATATGCTATGAACTGAATTGTGTTTCCACCAAAATTCATATGCTGAAGGGCTAAACCCCAATATGATATTAGAGATGGTGGCTTTGCAAAGTAAGCCATGAGGGTGGAGTTCCCCTATGATTAGTGTCTCTCTGCTGTGAGGACACAGCAAGAAGGTAGCCATCTGCAAATCTAGAAAAGTGTTCTCAACAGACACCAAATCTCTTGAAACTTTGATCTTGGATTTCCCATCCTTCAGAACAGTTATGAATAAATATCTGTTATTTAAGCCACCCAGTCTATGGTATTTTGACATGACAGTCCCAGCTGATTAGAGTTTTCTAACCCAGTCTCTTTTCCCACTCATTTGTTTTCCCCACATTTGGTTCTCTTTGATCTCTACTGGCCAAGTCAGTGTCTAGGGTACTCCTACCCTGACACATGGCATTCCTACCTCAGCTTACCATAAAATTTGTCCATTTCTAAACTTTCTATGTACCTCTGATATTCTTTGGGCTCCTCTCTCATTTTTAATCTGTGTGTTTTCTTTTTGTGTTTGTGCAAGTTGGTGTATCTTTAGATTTCTCTAACATCCCATGATACCAGAAATGTTTCTAAGACTTCATTATTTCTGGTATCTAATTATGCTGGAACAGGTGTATTCATTCCTCACAGCTCCTAGCTACTCATAAGCCCAGAAGCAGAAGCAATCAATACAACTTAAAAATAATGACATCTATAAAAATCTTTTATCCTAGCAGAAGTACGAATTAGATGGCACTGAGGTGATGTAATTCTATAATCAACACAAATTATTTTATGTTTTTTTGCTGAGGAAGAGACATGAAGGAGAGGGTAGTAAACTAGGAAAATAAGTGGTAGCACACTTCACAGAGAATAGTACACACATTGACAATTAGATAACAAAATGGAGCTAGTAAGAGAAAGAAGGAATCGATTTGCTGTGTGTCAGCTTCCCAAATGGATGTGCATTTACAGTCACAATATAGGTCTTGACTATTTCAATTCCCAGACATCATGCCTATGTCTGGTTTTCCTGGCCCTTAAGTTGCCAAAGCATCAGCTTAGATTTCTGGCTCTTAGAATCCAATCGCTGTTTAGAAACTAAGACTTTTCACTTTGTTTCTAGGTCTGTTATGCATTAATATTTTTTAAAGTACATTTTTTCCTAGCATTTCTGTGTTAGACTTAAAGCAGAATCAACTTTGTCTAAAATATATATGTTATGGCTGTAATATACATGTGTATAATTTTCATAATTATAACTATTTTAAAATCTGGCAAAATACAAAAAATAATAATCCTAAATTGTCCTCTAATGTGATACATCCAATAACATGCACTAAATTTTTTATAGCTGATTTTATATGTGTATATAAAATCACTTAAAAATACTCTGTGGTGTTTTAGATCTGTTTCAGTTTATATCAATTATATTTTGCAATAGGTTTCATAATGAATTTTTAAAAAAATCTGCACTTTTAAAATCTACGTAGCTTGCTGATTGTATATCTAGTTCAGTGTTTTCAAGTTCTTACGGAATTCCTTGGAAACAATCCAACAAATTTTATTTATCTATTATCCTCTGTGTTGAAAGCTGAACTAAAGTTCTAAGTTTTCCTGTATTCTAACAATAAGTGCATGATTTTAACTTACACACTTTTATTTGTTTTGCTTTAACGTGTCCCACCAATTTCGATTTGAATTTCTTTTAATTTTTTTTTTCATATTAACATTTTATTTATTTTTTTATATGAAATTTATTGACAAATTGGTTTCCATACAACACCCAGTGCTCATCCCAAAAGGTGCCCTCCTCAATACCCATCACCCACCCTCCCCTCCCTCCCACCCCCCATCAACCCTCAGTTTGTTCTCAGTTTTTTAACAGTCTCTTATGCTTTGGCTCTCTCCCACTCTAACCTCTTTTTTTTTTTTTCCTTCCCCTCCCCCATGGGTTCCTGTTAAGTTTCTCAGGATCCACATAAGAGTGAAACCATATGGTATCTGTCTTTCTCTGTATGGCTTATTTCACTTAGCATCACACTCTCCAGTTCCATCCACGTTGCTACAAAAGGCCATATTTCATTTTTTCTCATTGCCACATAGTATTCCATTGTGTACATAGCAGCACTCTCAACAATAGCTAAATTATGGAAAGAGCCTAAATGCCCATCAACTGATGAATGGATAAAGAAATTGTGGTATATATACACAATGGAATACTATGTGGCAATGAGTTTCTTTTAATTTTTAACTATATGACTATTTCTCTTTAAATTTACATATGTAGGCAATAAAATTTTTCTTTAAAAGGCAAGATAAATAAATATTTTCAGATCTGTGGGCCATATAGTCTTTGTTGCAACTACTCAACCCTTCCATTATAGCATGAAAGCAACCATAAATAATTCATAAAGAAATGAGTGCAGCCAGACTTGGCCCACTGTGTGCTGTGGACTACAGTTTGCCAATACCACATTTCAATTTAAAAAAAAATTAAAAAAAAAAAACTCTTAAATATAATCAGCCCAGGGAGGTATAGATATACTACTTTTAAACTGTTTGCTACCCTGTAGGACAATACCTTTACATATTTATGTACTGACTATTATTTTCCATTTTTTAGAGTTAATTTTGAAGTTATCTTTCTTTCTTTCTTTTTCTTTCTTTCTTTTTTAAAATTTGTTGTTAACATTTAGTTTTTTTTTTTTAATTTTTTTTTTTCAACGTTTATTTATTTTTGGGACAGAGAGAGACAGAGCATGAACGGGGGAGGGGCAGAGAGAGAGGGAGACACAGAATCGGAAACAGGCTCCAGGCTCTGAGCCATCAGCCCAGAGCCTGACGCGGGGCTCGAACTCCCGGACCGCGAGATCGTGACCTGGCTGAAGTCGGACGCTTAACCGACTGCGCCACCCAGGCGCCCCAACATTTATTTAGTTTTGAAAGAGAGAGAGAGAGAGAGACAAAGAGAGAGAGAGAGAGAGAGAGAGAGAGAGAGAGAAAGCATGAGTGGGAGAGGAGCAGAGAGAAAGGGAGACACAGAATCTGAAGCAGGCTCCAGGTTCTGAGCTGTCAGCACAGAGTCAGACGCAGGGCTTGAACTCAGGAATGTGAGATTATGAACTGAGCCAAAGTAGGATGCTTAACCAACTGAGCCACCCAGGCACCCCTCAATTATTTTTTCTTATTCTTTAAGAACTTGTAAGATAATTTTTAGAGAAGGCATTCTGAAAACCTCTATGCCTAAAATTATATTTGCTGTACCTTCACACTAACTGATAGTTTAACTGGATATGAAATCTAACCTTGATGTTCTTTTCCTTATAAATGTTGAAAACATTATACAATATTCTTCCTATCTGTATTTTGTTCCTGGGAAGTATGACGTAAATTTTGTTTTTGCTTATACCTATGTTTCTTTCCACCTGTAGTGAGCAGAAAAACCTCTCCTGCACTGGCTAATGGTAACACTCTAATTTCTGGAGCCTATGAATTTATGTTACATGAGCAAAGGTAATTAAAGTTGTAGATACAGTCAAGGTTGTTAGTCAGCTGACTTTGAGATGGGGAATTATTCTGGATTATGTGATTATTCCTAACATAATTGCATAGTCCTTAAAAAATGGAAAAGAAAAGAGAAGAATGGGCCAGAGTGATAAATTGTGTGAAGGGCTCAAACTGTCAATGCTGGCAACAAAGATGGAAGAAAGTGAGCCACATGTCAAGGAAGGCAGATGGATTCTAGAAAGGCAAAGAAAAGAATTATCCCTAAGAAGTTCCAGAAAGAAACACAGCCTTGCCAACACCTTGATTTTAGCACAGCAAGACTTGTATCAGACTTCTGAACTCTAGTACTATTAGGTAATAAACCTGTATTGTTTTATGCCACTAACTTTGTAAACTGTTACAACAGCAACAGAAAACTAATATATATCCTCCAATGCTTTAGCAATTTCCCTGTCATTGTTTGAGAATTTTATTATAATATTTCTACATGGGTGTTTTCTCTTACATGTCAAATTTGGCAATATATGATCACATTTTATCAATATTTTTGATGTGTACTCTGATATGCAAATATAGTGAGAGAAGAGGGTACAGAAATTTATACTGGATTGACCAAATTCTAGACATCTCTTCTTATCCACTCCATCCAATAGCTGGGCTTTTATTACACTATGATATAAATCAGGTTATCACAGGCACACTAGAATGGAGCAGCTGTTTTTCTGTCTTCTCAGTGACTTTCCAATGGTATAATAGGGAGGAGATAAGGGCCCAGGAAAAGAAAATTATACAATAAAATCATGAGTTTTGCCTATGAAAAGGAGGAAAAATGAGTAAAGCAGGGAGAGTAAGTGAGGAAAGAACGGCCCAGGCTTAAGAAATGGTTGGAGAAGTTCAAGCTTGATGAATAGACTAGAAGAGATGATTTGGATCACCCTCTTCTTAATCCAAGAACATAACTTTTCCAGTAAGTCTCATGAATAATTTAATTTACAAAATATAAAATGATATTTTTAGAATTGTCCTTACAGAGGAGTAAAAAAAGAATGCCAGCATAACTTCTAAATGTGTTTAGAATCAAATTAATGACAAATATATCAATATGCTCATAATCCAAGATAAACCCATCAGTGTCCATGTAGCAATAAATTTTATTTTTGTTACCAATTATTTACAAAGAGTTTTAATAAGTCTGTGTGTATTTATAAATAAAAAAATCCCCTTTATTGTTTTTCATTGACTACTTGAACAAACTTGAGATGCCATTCTTAATGTGACGAAATCTCTGGCAGAATGTTTGTGTCACTTGCTGCCATTTCTGGTGCCATATCCCCAAGTGAAATTGATGATGATCCTCATGAACCTGTCAGCTAGATGCACTTGCAATTGAATTCCTTCAATCCTTTATCAGTAATATCCCATTTACAACACGAGACTTGAGATTTAAACAAGCTGACCTTTCAAAATACTGCATGTTTGACTTCAATATTTTTTCACAGCTACAACTGAATTTCATTAGAATGACAAAAATCATAAAGGTACTGACAATGCACATTAAAATATATAATGGAACAAGCTTATTGTAACAATAGTCCAAACATATTTACCAGTAATATTCTCTTTCCATCCAGTTGTGCTCTATAGTCAATATATAACAATATATATTATTTAAAACAGTGGACTGCAAATGTGATGAGAAATGGTGCACCCATTTGCAAAAATGATATAAATATCACCTAATCTGAAATCAGCAATTGTGGGTTTGTTTTTAAAAGCTAGGCACTTTGCTGGTTCATTTTTTTGTTTAATTTAAGAGCTACATGATGCTGTTATAGAAACTGGATGACAAACTGTCAGATTTTGAGGAACAGTGATCCTTTGATTATGAAAGAGCTATGGCAATAAACACAAAGAACTGAATAGTCAATGAAACTTTAGAGCTCTGTTTTTAAAATTGAGGGCTATGACTGGTTAAGAGACATAAAAACAATTTAATAAATGTTATTAATATTTTTTAAATGAGACATACTAGAAATGCTAAAATATATGCAATACAGATAATTCTTAATGATATTTTTATTATATGTATATGCTTGCTGGTTCATGTAAAATATATTGTCTACTATAGGTTGCAGTAAAAGTGAAGTCACAGATTAGAAGGGGAACATGTTGTTATTTACATTTAATTATCTCATAAATAGGACTCTGGTACGAACTTGTTGTTATCTTCATAATAATAATCAATTGTTGAGCTTCTATTATATTTCAAGACCACTGTTCTAGGCTAAATACACACACTTTAGTCTTACTCAATCCTGTAGAATAGATGACATTATCTTCTATCAGGAAAAAGTTTAAGCTACTTATCTAAGGCCAAATAGGATAATCATGGACTCTATGAAATAGGTGCACTATGGGTTTTACATTCAACCTATATTAAGAATTATCGGGGCGCCTGGGTGGCGCAGTCGGTTAAGCATCTGACTTCAGCCAGGTCACGATCTCGCGGTCCGTGAGTTCGAGCCCCGCGTCAGGCTCTGGGCTGATGGCTCGGAGCCTGGAGTCTGTTTCCGATTCTGTGTCTCCCTCTCTCTCTGCCCCTCCCCTGTTCATGCTCTGTCTCTCTCTGTCCCAAAAATAAATAAACGTTGAAAAAAAAATTAAAAAAAAAAAAAGAATTATCTATGATATATGATAAGAAGAAAAATGGAAGAATTCGCTCAGAATATATACTAAGATGGATACAGAAATGTGTTAGAAATATTTTGGCAAATGACAGCTCAACTTTAAGCAGACTTTGTGAAAAGGGAATTTTATTACTTTATGTGATCAAGAGGGCAGGATTCTTGCTAGAAACAGTGGAAGTAGGCCTGACTTTCTCAAACTCTATTTGTTTCTTTAGGAAGATCTTGATCACTTTCTCTTGTAGATTCTCAGTGTCTTTTGGCTCTATATGACCGCTTCTACCTTTGAGCAGCAAGGAATTTTGAGCAAGAGTGGTGAGGAAAGGCTAATCTGCCCTCCGCTCTTATACTGTATCTGAATGGATGACAGTTTATAATGGGAAAGATTACTAACTCTTATGCAAGGGACATACAGTTGGAGTTGTTTAATAGTATTCTGGGATAATCCATTTTTCCCAATTTCTGTGACTCTTTCTGTATGTTTCTCTTTTTTAGGCAGTTCAAACTTTGGCAGGGAGTGATGAATTCAGCTTTTAGCTTTGGTTAATTACACAACTGGTAGTCCTCAGTAGTTTTGGATGTGGAACTAAATGTTTCTCCTTTAATCAAAGTGTTCTTCTTGGAATATGCTAGATGCTTTTTTAAGAAGAGTAACCTTAACACTTTAAAACTCTGATTTTTTTTTTTCTACACAGAATCTGGTTCAGAATCTCAGAAACAGTTAATGTGATCCAAGATTCACAGAGCTAAAATAATTATTTAGCCAACTGATTTGTAACTATGCTACAAACTGACAAAAACAATTATATAATGCAAAGTTAAATAAAATATATAATTATAACTTATATGATTATATAGTGCAAAATTAAGTAAAAATTAAATAGTAAGCAGGCCTAAAACTGTTCCTAAATTTTTTTAAATATATTCATCATATCAAATAGTACTGGATCTCTAGCACTTTGTATTCTAATGACACCTTCCATGAGGGATTCACTCAAAGAAGACCCAAAAACTTCAGAGGCAATACTCTGAAAAGGTATCTGACAATTTGCTTGAAGAGAGTTTAAAAACTAGTGAAGAGTGCAGATTTTTCCCAGAGATATTGTATCTAAAAAAACAGTGAAGTCTGTAGATTTTCCCCAAAGATATGATATAATACCCTAGATCCGTTAAATGGACCTTCTTAGCTTGGGCCACCAGAAGACGATACCATAGATTGCATGGCCTACACAACAGAAATATATTTATCACAATTTTGGAGCCAGAATTCCAATATCAAGGTGACAGCATGGTCAGTTTCTAGTAAATTGTCTCTTCCTGGTTTATTGAACTTTTGGAGTACTCACTTAGCAGCAAGAGAGAACAAGTTCTCCGGTGTCTCTTCTTATGAAGATACTATTCCCATCCTGAGGGCCTCCCTCATGACTTCATCTAAACCTAATTATCTCTCAAAGTTCTTATCTCCAAATACCATCACATTGTGAGCTAGGGCATCAGCCTGTGGATTTGGGGGATAATTCAGTCTATAGCAGTATCAGTGTCTAATCACTGATTTAGGAGGATATCTGGTTGACTGATGCTGAGTATAATAAAGAGAATCTTGGACTCCCCTTGTTAGAGTTATCCCACTACAGGGCCTATCACAATGTCTGACACACAGAGAACACTTAAAATATTGAATTTGTGAACACATGAATGAACACCTCAAACCCAACATGCAGTGGCTATGAATTCATATGCTAATTGAAACTGGACTGCCAAAAACTGAACTTGGCTTTACCATTAACTGACAACATAATCATTAGAAAGTTATTGAAGTTCTCTGCTTCAGCTACCACATCTATAAAATGAGAACAATAGTATCTACAAAAGTAAAATTATGTTAAGGATTAAATGATTTAAAGAGTTCCGAGCACACTATATATGCTGTACAAGTTTTATCTATTTATTATTATTATTATTATTATTATTATTATTATTACTGAAATTCAGTTCATCTGTCACATTTGAAGTCATTTCCTCTCCTTCAATGTCCATGGTAATTAGTGATCATCTACCCAGTTGCTCAAACCTGAAACCTGCCACATTCCTTTCTCCTCCTCTTTTCATCACTTTTACATATACAAACATTTATTTATTTTTCAGGTTTAAGCTAAGAAACTTTCCTGTTTCCTAACAAAGAGTTACCTCTTCAGAAATTTCCATATTCTTATATTTAGCACCTCATTTAAAGACAATTTAATGAAAAATACTATAGTTTTATTTGAATTCTTCTTGTTTACTTACATTTTATTTATTTTTGGACTTTAACATAAAAATATAATAAGCATAGAATGCTTAGTAAAGATTTGTTGAAGTAATTGAACTAAAAACCAGATTTTGGAAGAAAAATGAATGTGACATATAAAATCACTTTATATAGCAATATAACATTAGTGTATGTGGGGGTAAGGGGATGGAAAACTTTTCCTAAAAAATGAATCCTCATAAAAATTGTCACTTGTTTCAGGGGAGTTTGATATGGTTAACGGTCTATTTAGTTTTATGTGTATAATGGCTATAAGGCTCCCTGAAAAATACTTATCAAATACTGAATTTTTTCAATAGACAGCTCCACAAAGAACTCATCAGCCTCTTTGTCACTTTGACTTCTGGAAATGGCAAACTGACACTTTCTTTGATTTGGTTAGTTGTTTCTCTCAACCACTCCCCAGGAGGTTAATGAGTTCTGAAATGCTCAAGTGGGAAGAAAGAGAAAACTAAGTAGGGAGTAGGAAAAAGCTTAAAACCAATAGAAGAAAATTAATTTTTGAATGAGTGAATGTAAGCCATATTTAAGAACTATGGCACTATTTTAATCATTTGATACTAGCCCATATATTTTATATAATATATAAAATAAATATAAAATATATTAAAAGTTTAGAAGTTCAAGAGGGCTTTTCCTTTAGTTGAATTACTGATTGTAGAATGGAAAATATATATTTTATATTTATGTTATGTATTATATATATTTAAGAACTATTGATTATATTTAAAATATAAAACTATATTCTAAACTATTTTATTCATTGAAATAATGTTTATAAACTATATATAAGAGATAATTTTTTTATGTAACATAGTAAAAATTGAATATGTTCTATCTCTAACAAATGGATAACAAAGAAAAATTAAGCCTTGGCTTTCTCATTGGCAAAATGGAATTACAGAACAACCTGAAAGAAAAGAGTGTGAAATTTAAACAAACCAATATCTATAAAGCCTGTGGTATTTCATACATATGTTGTTTTATAACAATTTTGCCTTTAAGGTACTGATAATGATTTTCTAAGCACCAAAATCTTAATTAATTTTGGGAAATGAGTCAATCTATCTCTAAATTACTAACCCATTGAAATATATATTATATAGTATATATAAATAGGTTATATATAATTAACATATAAAATATAACATGTGTAATATATAATATATAATAAATATATAATCAAACAATATATAATATATAAATATATAATATAATAACATACAAATATAGTATATATTTTATTTTATATATATATCATATGTATATGTTTTTTAGATGTTACTCTTTTACAGAAAGTAACAGAATCTTATTAATTTCAGCAGTTTGTTGTCATTCCAAATCTGCCTTTATTATATGACTTCTAAATTAGATGGGATTCTTATAATCATTCAGTTGTTTTATACTACATGAGCCATCATGGCTAGTAATTACTCTTGAAGGATTTGGTGCCAGCCAAAATTTTGGTTGCTACGTTAAAAAAAAAAAATACTTGTCTTGAATGCCTGAATAGTTTGTATCAGCAAAATATTTTGGTAAAAGTTGTCTAAATTCTTCCTTTCCTTTAGTTGTTCTATCTTCTTGGTTTTTTTTTTTTTCCCAATTGAAACTAATTCTGTTGAGAATGCTCCAGGTAGAATGCCAATGTTTATGAAATGTGTATTCAAACCCTGTAGTCATAGGTAAATTGCAGTTCTCACATATTGATGCTTGGCTGGTAGATGCCTTCTTTTTAGAAAATACTTTACTCAAGGGATGACTATAATAAAGAAGTCAATGACCTGTAAATTGTAACTAAAATGCTCAACCCGGTCTTGTTGATAAATATTTTTCATTGCAGTCTACAATTCTGTTTAGGCAAAAACTTTAACTTTTGTTATTGTTATTCTTGTTAAGAGTTTGATAGGACCTTTTAAAAAGGTGAACACACAGCATAGAAGGCTTAAGCATTTTTATTTCTTATTCAATAAACACAGAAGTCAACTGACTAAAACAAAAGGAGTAAGGGACAGGGATACACAGGAGGGGGAAAAATAAAAAACCTCCAGCTAAAATCTTTTTATGCTAATTAATTTTATTAATTAGATAATGATCAATGGACACAATGGGATGGCTATAGATGGAAATAATACAAATCAAATTTCTTCAGTCTGCTTGTGCATTGTTTTCTTATTTTCCACATTAAACTATGATTGACTCTTCTTACCTTTTAGATAACTTAGTTGCCATCCAAACACCATGGTCTGGAAAATCATCACTCATCAGAATGTGAGCAGAATTCTTCTCAGTGTTCAGAGATTTATAAAATCAGTACCCATTTTTCTAATAATCAACATATGTACTCTATCTGTGGGCTATGCCTTTTTACAGACATCAGAAAATAACAAAAATTGTCAATTTAATTTTAGTGGCATTAACGTTATCATTGAAATAATAATTATTGTTTCCTTTTTTTGCTCTTTTTAATTTCTTGGAGCCTTACAAAAAAACAGCATAAACAACATATTAAAGTAAGTGAGATTAGGGGCTCCTGGGTGGCTCAGTTGCTTAAGTATTGGATTCTTGATTTTTGGCTCAGGCTGTGATCTCATGATTTGTGTGATGCAGCACCACTTTGGGTTCCGCACTGGCAACATGGAGCCTACTTGGGATTCTCTCTCTCTGCTCCTCCCCTGCTTATGATCTTTCTCTCACTCAAAATAAATAAATAAGTATTAAAAAATAAAGTTACAATGTAAGGGAGAGGTTCCTGAGTGACTCACTCAGTTAGTGTTCCGGCTCAGCTCAAGTCATGATCTTATAATTTGTGGGTTCAAGTCCAGAGTTGGCTCTGCGCTGTGACTGCAGAGCGTGCTCAGTATTCTCGCTCTCTCCTCCCGCTTCTCTCTCTCTCTCTCTGACCCTCCCCGCTCGCACTTTCTCTCTCAAAAATAAATAAACTTAAAAAAAAAGTAAGATTAAATTGAGACTCTAAGCTTCATTAAACAAATGGTAATCTGTCCAGCTGTGAAAGGTATCTTAATTGATGCCTAATTGATTTGAAAAGAGAACATTTACAGAACTTACAACATTTCTTCTCATGTAGTCTGTTTCTACCTTTGTCATGAATAATCCAAAATAATAGGTATTTCAAGGGTAATTTATGCTTGAGATAGAAACATCTTAAGAATTCACTTTTGTGTCAAATCTTCCTTTCCTGGCAGATTTCTAATTTAATTTTCATAAAAAACAAAATTAAAAGCTGTAAATACAGTCTTAAAACATCCTGGGGCATAGTAATGTAACTATGAGTAGGGAAAAATTTGGAAAAAAGGGGATGTTTGTGGGGTTTTTTTGTTTTTTTTTTCAACGTTTATTTTATTTTTTTGGGGGACAGAGAGAGACAGAGCATGAACGGGGGAGGGGCAGAGAGAGAGGGAGACACAGAATCAGAAACAGGCTCCAGGCTCTGAGCCATCCGCCCAGAGCCTGACGCGGGGCTCGAACTCACGGACCGCGAGATCGTGACCTGGCTGAAGTCGGACACTTAACTGACTGCGCCACCCAGGCGCCCCATGGGATGTTTGTTTTTAACATGTTCTTTTCCTCTATTCCAACTGATTTTTCTCCCTCTTTCCTCCTCTCATCATATTTTATTAAAACACAACTGAGTGCTATCAGATCACGTAGGTCGTCTATTCATATCACTCAGTAAGACCCCTCTATCCTACAAAAATTCCCTGGGAGCCTGATGTCTACTACCAGATATGATTCCCTATTTTCTGCTGATATGTTTATAGTTGTTATTGTGTTAACACATAGTGTAGTATTACCTTTCTTATTTTATTTGATATTAATTGACAAAGCTTTGTTTGAAATTTTTGAATACTTATATACACACATGTTACAGAATTCAAAAGACATACAGTAGTAAAAAGTAAAAGATAAGATTTTCCCCTTTTCCTTTTCCCCAACCATGCAGTTGTTATATTTATTTCTGGAAATATGACAGAATTACTTTAAAATTTCCAAAAATAGTCATATAATTCTCTATGGATTCTACAGCACTGATTAACATGTACAAGAAATATGTGGGCCAGATTCATTTCCACACCTTTAGTTTTTGGAAGTTGTTGATAAACAGCATCATCTTGTCCTCATTATTTTTTATTTTATTTCATTTTTATTTACTTTTTTTTAGTTTTAAGATTTTTATTTAAATTCCAGTTAGTTACCATACCGTGTAATATTAGTTTCAGGTGTAGAATTTAGTGATTCATCATTTATATACAGCACCAGTTCTCATCACAAAAAGTGCCCTCCTTAATATGCATCACCCCTTTAACCCATCCCCTCCCCTCCCCTCCAGTTACCTCACACCAGTCAGAATGGCTAAAATTAACAACACAAGAAACAAGATGTTGGTGAGGTTGCAGAGAAAGGGGAACCCTCTTACACTGTTAGTTGAAATGCAAACTGGTGCAGCCACTCTAGAAAACAATATGGAGCTTCCTCAAAAACTTAAAAATAGAACTATCCTATGATCCAATGATTACATTACTAGGTATTTACCCAAAGGACACAAAAAATACTGATCTGGAAGGATACATGGACCCAGTGATTACACCAGCATTATCAACAAGAGCCAAACTATGGAGAAACCCAAAGGTCCGTCTACTGATGAATGGATAAAGAGGTGGTTTTATATATATATATATATATATACACACACACACACACAGAGAGGTTGTATATATATAAAGCACGGAATATTACTGACACATAGAAAAGAATGAAACTTGCTATTTGCAATGATGCAGATGGAACTAGAGAGTAGTATGCTAAGGGAAATAAGTCAGTCCAAAAAAGACCAATACTATATGATTTCACTCATATGTGGAATTTAAGAAATAAAACAAATGAACATCTGGTGGGGGAAAGAGAGAGGTAGTATTACCCATTTTAGATATCCCTTATCACAAAGAAGGGTAATTGTAGGAATTTTTGTCTGGAAAGTGAGCCTGCAGTACAGAGATCTGGGACAGATTGAGAGGATGCTCCTAATTCCGTGTACTTATATTGAGATGTGTTTTGGTTTGGGATGACAAAGAAAAGCCCATCTATGAAAATGACAGGTGGCACAGGTTATCTGGAAATTCTGAATAGTAGAGTACAAAGTTAAAAATTTAGGAGTTCAAGTGCGCTTTTCCTTTAATTGAATGACTGATGGCAGAATTAAAAATGTATGTTCAAACTCTAAAATCAATCCACACTGCTTCTTTAAACCAAACCAAAGTATAAACCAAAGAATGTGTTTTCAGGGATTTTTCTCCTAAAAGACCATGAAGTAGAAAACTGGAATTGAACTAATTTCAACATTAATTTTAAAAGTAATGGGACAGGATTGAGCTTATTCTGATTACTTAAAAATGCTAATAATAACATAATGCCCCTCTTTGGAACTATCTTACCAAACCAATACCCACAGTGACAAATGAAAGAAAGGACAACACAAATTAATGAAGAGTTGGGAGAATTAACTCTTAAGGGAACACCTATTGCATTGATGTAATTCATCTTGCAAATTCATATGACAGGGAAAAGAAAGAAATAAGAAGAGAATAAGATTTTACTCACAAATACTGAATAATTCATTCAAACATAAACATATTATTGAATAAAGCAGCAATATGTGTATTAATTCAGATTTGACATAAGCTGCCACATTTTTAACATTGCATTTGGCTTTTCCTAAGTATTCTAGACTGTCTGTAACAGTGAATTTACTATGAAAGAATGAAAGATATTTCTGGTTCAGAACACATCTCATTACCCACATGCTGTTCTTCTTATGTGTTTAACCTGTTAATCAAAATACCACCTGGTATATATCATTTGGCTATTAGGAAACATAATTGTTTATGTCTTAGAGTTAAAAAGGCTTTGTCTTTGAATCAACTGAGGACACATGCACATATCAGAATAAATAGAAATATCCTATTTTACAATATTTATTTGTAAGACTCTACTATACAACCTGCCTTGTTTTAGGGTCTTATTGTAATGCACTTACATATAAATAATAGTATATTGAGACAACTTTTGTTGGGTCATCATGTTCTCTTATTTCTTACGGTTTTTCAAGTATTAAAAAAATGCTTTTATAGTTGCAGTAAAGCTAAAGGGAAATACACTAGTTTTACACAATGACATTTAGATCAAAATAACAATTAAAATGTCACTGAAAAGATACTATTGATTAAAGTCACACCATTTTGCAAAATAATTAGTGGCAAGAATACTACAATTTCTGGTTAAAGACAAATTGGGGCACCTGGGTGACTCAGTTGGTTAAGCATCTGACTTCAGCTCAGGTCATGATCTCATGATCTCACTGTTCATGAGTTCAAGTCCTGCATCAGACTCTCCACTGACAGTGTGGGGTCTGCTTCAGATCCTCTCCCCACACCCCTCTTTATGCCCTTCCCCTGCTCGTGTTCTCTCTCTCTCTCTCTCTCAAAAATAAATGAACATTAAAAAAAAGTTTTAAAGAAAAATTATAACTATTGGTTTTCTCACATATTAAATACAAATTCACTTTTATTTTTCGCAACTATAAATGGAAAGAAAATAAAATGCTACACTACATTCCACAAAAAACTCGTTAATGTTACATCCGAGATCTAACAGATTTCTAAAATGCACTTATTAACAAGTAAACTTTAAACAACTTGAAAGCGAATGCATGATTTCCAACACCAATTCTTGTACTATTGTATAAAGAAGTTGCCTCACACTAACTTTGTTAGAGGGATATATTGTTGTTTTATTTTACATGGGATTTGATACAGAACCTAAAACTACATATAATTTAATGAAATAGACTATTACCAGAAATAACTAAAAGGTTATGTTTGGTGTTTTAGATATAGATATAATTATAGATGTAGATGTAGATTTAGATATAGATATAGATGATATAAATATAGATATATAGATATATACAATCTTGGTGTCTTGAACTTAAGTAGCATTCATAATTTTCTCAACTTTGTAGAGACATGCCACTTAATAGTTTTTTCCTGACTTATATAGTCAGCATCGCAGCAATTGGGGACAACATACATTCATATGGTGAATGTACAGTAATGTTTTCTCCTATCATTAATCACTACACATTCTTTCATTCAAGGGGTTGGGCCATCTTTATTTTATTACAATCACCTTGACTTCACAAGTGGCAAGCAAGCAGTATTTTAAATGATGCTGATAAAATCAGAATTAAAAAAAAAAAACCTTGAAAACAGATTTTGAACTAAAAGTAGAATATGTATTAAGGGAAACAAGTGAGTAATAGAGTTGTGCAGCTCTAAAGACATTGCTTGGCTATACAATTTCTCTCCAGATAGATATGGTTCAATGGGATCTTCTCTGATAATTAACAGGAACAATTATTGCTTGCTTCTCTGAAACTTGTATATTATTTTTCATTAGTTCATGTAACTATCTGATTTCAAAATCAATGCATTTCTATATGGGTTGATTGTCATAAACTCCAGTAATCTTTCTTGACCCAAATTCTAAAATAACATAGAAATATTTTATATCTGCCAAAGACCTTAGAAACCTAATATTATTTCAACTTGCATAGTATCTGTTTCCTCATAGTGCTGATTCAATATTCTTTACATATATTTATACATTCTTTGCTTACTCTAGTGTATTATAATTTATTTTAACAATTAGGCAGTAAATACTCATTTTCTATCCTCAATTTATCAAACCATTTTTGATTAAATTCAATTTTTCATTAAAAAAACCACTTTCAATGTATTTATCGTGTGTATATCATTTCTGAGTGAAGGTAATACAAGAAATATAATTGTTGGGGGACAGAAACTGTCAACTAAACTCAGAGCATTTATATTTAAATATAGTTTATTTTAAGTAAGTGCTATTCTTTAAGCCATTTTAGTCATTATATGTGAAATACAAAATTTTCCAAAAAAACTTTTTCAATTTGCCAAGTAAATTTAGCATTATGCATTTCAAAATGATGTGACATAAAAAATAGAATCATAGAGAAATTGAGTAAAGAGAATTCAAAAGTTGAAAACTTTGCATAAAGTCTGCTATTAGTAGTTATAAAATTTGATTTTAAATATATTGTTGGACATACAGATACCACAGTTAGGTAAAGTCATTATAGATAGAATCAACCAGTATAGAAATCACTGCATTACTTTCCCTTTGAGTCTGATGGATGTCCAGGTTGAACCATATCTGAATGTCATATACACACATATATATGTTTAAATGTTCATTATAAATATAAATTTCATATATGCATATAACTACTCCTTATATGATAAATCATTATTTATTTAGCAACAATTAATAAGCAATAATTGACTGATTCAAGAAACTGTATTTGTAATTCACTATAGCCTTACATAATTTCTGTTCTAACTTTGGAACTTAACACCAAATGTGCAAAATTATAGACTAAAACAAATAGCAATTACACAAGAGATGACTTAACAGCTGTCAGCTTCTGCAAAGAATGGCAGTGCACCAATTCCCTTGGCATTCATGAAGCTGTTACCATGCCTGTTGTTGCCCCTGTCTTTGCTGAGGTTAACAGCAATCATAAGATACTTTTTTGGTTCATTTACTCAGTCTGTTGATTAACATGGATTCAATGCCAGAAAAGTGTTACAGTCAACTGAAATGCCATTTAGACATCAACATTATCAAGGATGCTCTTCTGGTAGTTTTGGTTTCGAGGTATATTTTTGAACATTATTTACTACATCAAAGTGATTAATTATAAGACGTGTTTGTGTGTGTGTGTGTGTGTGTGTGTGTGTGTGTGTATGTTCATGTGTGTATGTTCATGTGTGTATTTTTCTCTCTGTGTATGTGTATATCTCTGTGGGTACATATGGCTTTCACAGCAGTAAGCAGTGATACATTTAGTGTTCAGAGTCTCCAAGATTATACTCCCTGTCACCAAAGCCATATGCTCATTGGTGTCATCATTCTATGAATGTGTTTGGAAGTACTGAATAATCACTCCATACATTCATATAATGTTGTCAGTTTTAAAAGCCCATTCATATTCACTATGTTGCTTGATAATGGCTTTCATACAACCCAGCAACAAAAGCAAAATGGGAACCGTAACATTTTAAAGGTGAGAAATTGATGTTCTAGAGGTTATGTGTCCAGTATGATATCTGATCAGGCACTTGGATGCCAGATCTGCTAACTGCATGTCCATAGTACTGTTTTTGTTTTTGTTTTTCCTTCATAGAAGCAAATAATCCTTTTCAGATTTGATTAAGCCATATACCTGATAGCATGCCAAGAGTGGATATGCAAGTATTTTCCCCATTTTCACACTGATTATCTCACTTCTGATTATCCCAATTTGGATTGGTATCACTATGATCAAAGTTTAGGAAATCACGACAATCTGTAGGTCATATTCTGGTTTCCTAAGAATATAAACAGTAACTCACGTTTGAGCACATTTAATATTGTGCCTAAAATAAATATTATACCCCTTCATAAGGTTACATTCAGAGAAGAAAAAAAAAATTAACAGCACATTTTAACCTCCATAAATACCTTCCTAAATTTTTTTTGTCCTTTTTCTCTCAGAGACTAATTCTATAATTAAATTTCTTAAATTAATTAAGGAAGGAGGCTATCAGACTGAGGTGGCTCTAACGAGGGGGCAAGTTATATAAGCAAACCAATATCTACACCTGTAAAAGTCTCAAGGTTATGAAATTGAAACTTAAAGGCAACCAATCACAAACAGCCAACTAGGCTTTAAGGTACAGGAGGTCAAATATTTGCTTTGCTTTGCTTCTACCTTTTCTGTAAAAAAAGGCTCTTCCCCAGCTCCTGTCAGTGGAGTGCTCCTAATCACTTCCTGTTTGGTGCTGCCCACTTAAATAGATTTTTTACTCAAATAGACTCTTAAAAAGTTTAACATGCCACAGTTCATCTATTACCGAGCTTCTTCCCAAATGTTGTTGCCACACTTATTTCATCAACACCTGGGAGAAGAGAGGACACCTGTGAACTTGGGCTAGCGCTCTGAAAGTCAAAGAGCTCTGATCATTGGATGATAAAAATATAAACAACTCATGAACCAGAAATTCCAATTGTACATAAAAAAAAAAAAGAAGAAGAAGAAGAAGAAAGAAGAGAAAGGGTGCCTGGGTGGCTCAGTCAGTTAAGTGTCTGACTCTTGATTTCAGCTCAGATCATGATCTTGAGGTTTGTGAGTTTGAGCCCACCCCTGCATGGGGCTCTGTCCTGACAGTGAGGAGCCTGCTTGGGATTTTCTCTCTCCCTCTTTCTCTGCTCCCCCACCCTCCCTCGAACCTCTGCTCTCTCTGTCTTTCTCAAAATAAATAAATAAACTTAAAGAAATGAAAAATTAAATAAAAGAATTCTTGCACATGAACGCACCAAGACACATGCATAGGTATTGAACACGGGTTTGTTACAATAGCAGAAATCGAGAAAAGTCTGAAATGTCAGTCTAGAGAAATAAGTAAGTGCTGATCTGTTGCTTACCAGCACTTACAATCCTAAAACCACAGTGCTGGATAAATAAAGCATGCTTAATAATCTCACATACAGAAAAAAATCATTAACAAAACTCAAAATGTAAAAAAAAAAAAATACTGTTTATACACATACCTGTTAACTTTAACATTTGTTAAAGCAGATCCCCAGCATATTGAATACGGAGCCACTGTTCAACAAAAGAGCATAAGGGAAAGTGAAACAGAGAAGTTTATTACTCACAGGTCCTGGAGAAGTTACAGGGGAAGATGAAGGCAGGGTGTAGGCAGAGAAAGCACGGCAGGCAGGACCTGGGACACACACAGGTGTAGTGCTTGAGTTTCTGTGCTTAAGCCAGATCGGTCAGTTCAAACCAGAAAGAGTGGGGTTTTGATAAGCTTCACCAGGGTTTTATCTAAGGCTCTCACAAGTGTGGGGCAGTCATATCAGGAAATTACTTTTACTTAAGACTCTGCAGGTGGTTATCTAGGGCATGTGCTGGCAGGAGGGGTTCTTATTGGTTAAAGGCTCTCGCAGGCCAGGAGGCCACACAAAATGGAGGCCCAAGGCAGCGATATTATGGAATAGTAACTTTCAATAATACCTTAAGTATTAAAGTATATAAAAAAAAAAGAGCACAAAATTCACGAGAATAGTTATCTCTGGGGTAGAAAAAAGAGGCAAAAAAAAACCCACTAGAGATTTCAAATTTCATCTGCCTTTATGTCTTGTTAAAAAAATAAAGAGCTTTAATCACATGTTAATTATTATGTTTTTCAATTTGGGGTGCTTGGTACATGAGCATTTAATTAGTTATTATACTTAAAAAACAGTAATATTTAGATTACTTGTCTGGGAAATTTTCCTCATTACTTCATCTACTATGATAAATTAGAATTTCTTCTAAGGGCGCCTGGGTGGCTCAGTTGGTTAAGCATCCAAATTCTGCTCAAGTCATGATCTCATGGTTCGTGGATTCAAGCCCCCAGTTGGGTTCTGTGCTGACAACTGAGAGCCTGGATTCTGCTTCGGATTCTGTGTCTCCCCTTCTCTCTGCCCCTCCCCTTCTCGTGCTCTATCTCTCTCTGTTTTTCAACAATAAATAAATGTCAAAAAAAAAGATTAAGAATTTCTTCTATTGTCTTTTTTCTAATGTAGGAATCGGTTCTTTCAAAAAACGAGGAAAATTATTAGCAAAGCGAATATGAAATTCATTAAAAAAATCAATGTGATCCTCACAGAAAGTTTGTGCCTTAGTCCTGTCTTATTTAACTCTACAACAGCATGGCATTTTCAGAGAATTGCAGGATTTTGTAGATTATATTCTAGAGAAGTAAACTCATTGAAAGACTTTGGTAACTTTAACTATGTATAATAAATCAATATTTTCTATCAGTGAAGGTACTGATGAAAGCTTTCTCAGGTTAATTATGCTTTACATAAATTTTATTTACATAAATAAGTAAAATAACCATTGAAATTACTTTATGGGGAACTTTTTTGATTATGGAAGTATGAGAATACTTTGAGGTACGCATATGATTTGCCTATAAAATAAAAATAAATAAATAACCCATAAAATCATTTAGATTACCATCACATTTGCCAAATTTGAGCTATTAGTTAACTTGCTAAATACTTTTAGAGAAATGAATTCCGGCATTAAATAATTAAATACCACAGAATAAACTGCTCTTATTCAAATATATAGTCATATATGTAGTAATATAATATATAGCAATATATACAGTAATATAATGACTGAGTTCACCAAATCCTGTGTGTGTAAAGGTTGCATGAAGCAGGTGGGCACTGTGGAGCAGTGACAAGTCAGTGGTGAGATAGGGAGCCAAATGTGGCAGGACTACCAGTACGAAAGGTATGTGATCTGCGGGATCACTGAGATGCTTTCAAGATCAGGCAGAGAGGAGAAAAGAGATAGGCATTCCTGTTAAGGAACAAGAAACTGCCTCTTTCAGGGATTCAGTAGAGAGAAGGAGCAGTTGGCATGGGACTGGCTGCAGAGGTCAGCCTGAGCAGACACCATTCTCGTTTCTTATCTGTGAGGTGTGGGTTGAGGCAACATAAAAGGCAACAATAATTGGATCACATGAACAGAAGCAAGAGGATCTTTTCCCTGCTCTTTGGGGTTTATATTTTTTGAAACAGTGTAGTGGTAGGATGTTCAAGTTTTATAAGAAAAAAATATGGCCATTAACATATTATATTATCTCCATGAAAAATATTACATAATTAAAATCAGATAATTAACACATTTCCATATATAAATATTGGGTGTTCAAATGGTCAGTATAAAACAAATCTTTGAGTGTATAGATGATATCACTAAACAGGGTGAATATATATATATATATATATATATATATATATATATGCTTTTCAGCTTATTGGCACAAATAAATCTAACAACAAGAACATCTGCCCTTGGAATAACTTATGCGTCAGATTCAGATATCAATAAATGCAAGAATAAAACATGAATTTTAACTACTCTACTTAAATGTTCCTCCATCTGGAAAAGATCCAGTGAGATAAAAATAGGGTTATTTCATCTTTGTTTGATATAATCATCTTTGGTTCAGCTTACACACACAAAATAAAATGAACAATTGAAGCAATTATCTGATAATTCGTACCTTTTTTTTTTTTTTTTTTGCTTAAATTGAATGAATATCTAGAAAGCTGGACCAATTTTCCACTTTACTTTCAGTATATTGTCAGACCATTAAGAAATATATTACTATGGAGTATAAACTTGCATTTTCATGTTAACTCTGAATGCATCTTTTTTTTTAATGTTTATTTATGAGCAGGGGAGGGGCAGAGAGAGAGGTAGAGAGAATTCTAAGCAGGATCTGTGCTGTCAGTGCAGGGCCCAACATGAGGCTCAATCTCACAAACTGAGATCATGGCTTGAGTCTAAACCAAAATTTGGATGCTTAACCTATGGAACAACCCAGGCACCCCTGAGTACAACTTAAGAAGATTATTTTCTAATTATTTTTAATTCCAGTTTTTAAATTATGCTCACATATCTGTAAAAATTCTGGGTGTTTTATTGAGTCTTTGAGTATTTAAACATTCTATTTTATTTCACAAAATTGAAAAATCATCAAAGAGCCCAGAAGTCAGAGATCATGACCTGAGCCGAAGTCAGACGCTTAACTGACGGAGCCCCCAGGGTGCCCTGCAATTTGTTGTTCTTAATAGGCTTAAGAATCATGTCAACCAAATGTGGAGAATGTTTGTATCTTGTTATAGATGAAGAAAAATGTGCTTTAAAAAATTGCAGATAGAATGCTGACTTGATAATGAGGTTTCATTGTTAATGCTAATTTTGATAATGCTATTGTAGGAGAGACAAGGAGGAAGGAAGAGAGATTTGATCTACACATGCTGAATCATTTATGTATAAAAAGCTGACATTTGGGTTTTACTTTGAAACATTCTAGTGAAGGGATTGATCCGCATGGGTATAGAGTTGAAACAAGATAGCCAAACTTTAATAATTATTGTACTAGATCATGTGTACATAGGAGTGTTCATTGCAGACAAGTGTCACAATCATCTCAACCTCACGGGCCAGGAATAGTTATAAATGCTTTTCATATATTAGCATCTATAATCCTCACAAAAACTCTATAAGATAGGTACTACTATTTTCACTATTTTGCACATTCATAAACTGAGGCCCAGAGAAATTAAATATTTGCTCAGATATGTCTCTGCAGATTTTAACAAATATATCACTTCAGATCCTCAGATGGAAAATAGATTATTTTAAAAGTTAGTGTCAAGGGTGGCAGGGTAGCTCAGTTGGTTAAGCCACCAACTCCTGATTTCAACTCAGGTCATGATCTCACAGTCCTGAAATTGAGGCCCCCTCTCCCCCACCAACCCTGGCATTATGCTTACAGCACAGAGCCTGCTTGGGATTATTTCTTTCCCTCTCCTTCTGCCCCTTCCCCCTTGAACTTGCCTTCTTTCTTTCAAAATAAATACACATTTTAATTTTTTTTTTGTGAAGGAATGCCAGTCCACAGCCTCTTTTAGCTTTTTTTTTTTTTAACGTTTATTCACTTCTGATAAACAGAGAGTGAGTGCAGGATGGGCAGAGAGAGGGAGGCACAGAATCTGAAGCACGTTACAGGTTGTGAGCTGTCAGCACAGAGCTGGATGTGGGGCTCAAACCCACAAATGGTCATATTTAATTCTTTCTCATTGCCAAGTAGTATTCCACTGTATATATAAACTACATCTTCTTTATCCATTTGTCAGTTGATGGGCATTTAGGTTCTTTCCATAATTTGGCTATTGCTGAAAGTACTGATATAAACATTGGGGTAAAAGTGTCCCAATGCACAAAAACAGACACATAGACCAATGGAATAGAATAGAGACTCCAGAATTGGACCCACAAAAGTATGGCCAACTAATCTTTGACAAAGCAGGAAAGAATACCCAATGGAAAAAAGATAGTCTCTTTAACAAATGGTGCTGGGAGAACTGGACAGGAACATGAAGAAGAATGAAACTAGACCACTTTCTTACACCATTCACAAAAATAAACTCAAAATGGATGAAGGACCTGAATGTCAGAAAGGAAACCATCAAAACCCTAGAGGAGAAAGCAGGGAAAAAAACCTCTCTGACCTCAGCTGCAGCAATTTCTTACTCAACACATCTCCAAAGCAATGGAATTAAAAGCAAAAATGGATAGTAGATGGTAATGAACACATTTTTCAGAGAAAAAATGAGTGTGTGTGTGTATGTGTGTGTGTGTGTGTGTGTGTGTGTGTGTGTGTGTTAGTCAGATTTCTGCCATAAAGAATTTAGGCTTCTCAGCTTAGATTAAATATTAATAATTGGTCAGAGAACAGGATACCTTGACTGAACACATTTTCATGCAATTGGTAATGAGTATCTTCTAAAGCAAAGATATGTTGCTGCTACCAAGACCGGTTTGGTGAGTAGTGGGCAATACCTGCTGTACAAGAAAAAATGACACTACACTTGTTTCAGTGGTGGATGGAGGAACAAAAAACGGACTTCTTGTTAGAGGTTAATATTTGATAATAACTACTTTATACTAACCATTTTAAGCAAGCAGATTAATAAAATAATAAAATAAAACAAAATAATTATTTAGCAAGAAGAAGTGACTAGAGTTGAGCAAGAGAGATATTACACTTATTTTCTTCTGACACTTAATGGGATACCATAAGGAGAAAAAAATCTTGAGATATGCTTAGAGGGATAAATATTTTGCTGAAATTAATCCTTGTGCAAGTTCCAATGAAGGATTCAGGTTTCAACATAGAATTAATACTGAAATATATTCATTTAAATGTCTCTGTAAAATTTACATATGGTAAAGAATTTAATATTAGAAATCATTCGGTAGCATGTGTTCTTTCTGTAGGATGTTATCAATGATTTTTTATTAAAATAAATAAAAAAAATCTTTGATAGTTGCTGCCTTTTTACTAAGTCATGATGTTTGTTGAAAGTACTATAGGAATTTGTTTCGAGAGTGATATTCTTCCAATGATTCTATCAAAAAACATGGCTACCACTCATAAAAATGTTTAGGTGTCTTGGTAATAAATGAATTTTCCCCAAATAACTACAGAAAAATAATAATTTTTTAAAAAGCAAAAAAAAAAAAGAGTGTCATGCATCATATACTGTACAATGGAGTGGAAAGAGAAGAATAAAAGTTAAAATAAGAGATGAAGAGGAAGAGAGTAAAGAAAGATTAAGGAAATAGGAATAAAACGATTCAGAAGGCAGCACACAAGAGGAGGAAAAAAAAAAGAGAGAAAATGATCAAACAGAGTTAGTACATAATAAGGAAACCCTAGAGCCAGCCAAACCCTGATGATAACACTTTGATATTAAGATATTTATGGGGGGTGAGAGGGAGGGGAGGGTGGGTGATGGGTATTGAGGAGGGCACCTTTTGGGATGAGCACTGGGCGTTGTATGGAAACCAATTTGACAATAAATTTCATATATTGAAGAAAAAAAGTAACAAGAAATCTAAACTTTGATTTTTGGCATTTGTGATGGCTTAAAGTCAAATCCCATGGTCCACAGTGGAGGAAGAACTACAACATTGACTTGGGTTGGGTTGAGAGCCGTTTGCCTATAGTCAAGTGAAATTAAAAATATGAAAACTGAGCTTTCAAGAGGAGACTTATCAAACACACTAAGACCAAGGCTGCTTTGGTAATGTGGTCTATTTGTTAAAGGAATAAAATGGCCTGAAATCCCAGAAAAAAAAAAAAAAAGGTATTTACAGAAAGTCCATAAGCTATTACAAAACACTTTAAAAAAAATGAGAGTCACCAGTTCAGCAGAAGATCAATGGTGATGGGGAAAATACTGGAAAAGGACAATAAAGAGAGTCACAATGAGACACAGGTTTAGTTAACTTTGGTAATTGAACTTTTGCCAAAAACCTGTTGGAGAGTAGATTAGTAATCCCCCCTGCAAAAAAAGAGAAACAATCAGTTGTTATGTAGCTGACTTAGAAACATCACTGTGTTTGTTTGTTTTTTTGTCTTCATTATGTCTAATTTAAATGAATGCCCAATTTGAATTAACCTAATTTTCAATGATTGGCAGTCAAAAAATTTTATAACAAACACATAGGCAAACTTGACAACAGCTCAGAATTCTACTCACTGGCAACTCCAAAATACCTTTGTATTGTATTCTGGATTTCCTATATTAAATATTCCTTATATTAAAAAGTGATTTTTAGGTTTAAGTCCACAGGTTATATTTCAGGGTTATTTTTATGAAGACTTATTTGAATATTGGAATTTGCCATTGCTCTGAATAAAACTTGTAGAAAACAACCAAAAAAATTGCTTACAGGAATGATAGAAAGGATAGATCATATAGACAATAAAGTTGAAGGAAAAAAAAGTAATCAGAAGAGGTGGCTTGGTGGCTTGGATAGTTAAGCATCCAACTCTTGATTTTGGCTGAGGTCATGATCTCCCAGTTCTTGATACTGAGCCCCGTGTCAGGCTCTGCTCTGACAGTGAGGAGCCTGCTTGGGATTCTCTCTCTTCCTCTCTCTCTGTACCTCCCCCACTCAAGCTTTCTCTCTCTCTCTCTCTCTCTCTCTCTCTCTCAAAACAAGTAAACTTAACAAAAAAAGCTAATAGGAAATCATTAAGTATAATATACCAGAAAAATTCCAGGCTTCAAAAAACATTTTCCTTGATGATGTGTGTCCATTGAAAATATGTTGCTGAAAAACATGTTCATAATTCAAGGACATTTTGGGATATTTTTGTATTCTTTTGTTTTTTTCTCTGGAAAGACACTTAACATGTATAATATATATCTGTTATTCAAATTACTGCCATTTGATTTTGGTGTGAAACAAATTTTATATGAAACTAATTACACAAAATTAAGAATAAATCACAATTTATTCTCCAATATTTTTATTTCTGTTCCCACACTAAAACTCTAGTTAATAATCCTAAAGAGATATGGATTATTTTAATTTCTAGAAGGTCTTATCAGTTGTCTGAACATAAAACTGATAACCAGATTGGCCTCTGGATGGAGAAGACTAGGCCTTTTGCCTTAGATCTGGTTAAAGCACAACTATACACAGGCATATATGGGATCAGATTTCAGAACAGTACATAACATATAAAATAATAATTAATCTATAATTATTTTTTGTTGATTCTGTTTTAAAATTTTGCTCACATAAAACTTAACTGGAAATGACTTTTGAGGAAAATGCTTAAAACATCTCTAGTGTTTAAAAACAAGTGAAAACAAATGTGATTTAAAACAGAAATTATCACCTCTTTTTTTTAATTAAAAAAAATTTAATGTTTTTATTTAATTTTGTGAGAGAGAGAGAGACATAGTGTGACCAGGGGAGGGGCACAGGGAGAGGGAGACACAGAATCCAAAGCAGGCTCCAGGCTCTAAGCTGTCAGCACAGAGCCTGGTGTGGGGCTTGAACTTGTGAACCACAAGATCATGATGCAGGCTGAAGTCACACACTCAAGTGACTGCGTCACCCTGGAGCCCCAGAAACCCCTATTTCTAAGTGTCTTGTTTTAAGCTCTGATACAGTCTTTCTTAATTTCATACTAAAGATATCTGTAATGATGAAGAAAGGATAAATACTGAAAATGCCACAGAATTAAAAATAAAGATATCCAATACATAATGTGGTAAAATATATAAATATAAATTATATATATATAATTAAATTAAATATAATTTATATATATAATTTATTTAATTTATAAATATAATTTAATTATATATAAATTAAATAAATTATATATATAAATTAAATAAATATATATATTATTTATATTTATAAATAAATAAATTTATATATATAAATTAAATAAATATATATATAATTTAATTATATTTATAAATTAAATAAATTATATATATAAATATATACATAAACTAATTATATATATAAATATAATATATATATAATATATATATAAATATATATAATATATATAATATATAAAATATATAAAATATATATATAAAAATATATATATAAAATATATATATATAAATATATATATAATATACATAAACTAATTATATATATATATATTATATATATATATAATTAGTTTATGGACAGTGGAACTGGGTTAAAAATATGTTAGTTAAATTATAATGAAGTTTGGGGCACCTGGGTGGCTTAGTCAGTTAAGCGTCTGACTTCGGCTTAGGTCATGATCTCATGGTTAGTGAGGTCAAGCCCCACATCAGGCTCTCCACTGTCAGCGCAGAGCCTGGCTGGGATCCTCTGTATGCTCTCTTTCTGCCCTTCCCTCACTTATGCTCTCTTTCTCTTTCTCTGTCTCCTTCTCTCCCTCTCTCTCTTTCTCTCTCTCTCAAAAAATAAATAAACTTTAAAATAAAGAAATAAATTATAATGAGGATTTTGTGTATGTGTGTTCACTATTCTTTTTTTTTTTTTTTAATTTTTTTTTTTCAACGTTTATTTATTTTTGGGACAGAGAGAGACAGAACATGAACGGGGGAGGGGCAGAGAGAGAGGGAGACACAGAATCGGAAACAGGCTCCAGGCTCTGAGCCATCAGCCCAGAGCCCGACGCGGGGCTCGAACTCACGGACCGCGAGATCGTGACCTGGCTGAAGTCGGACGCTTAACCAACTGCGCCACCCAGGCGCCCCAGTGTGTTCACTATTCTTTAAAAAAAATCAAGAAAATATGTATTATATCCCCTAAAGTATTTTTTTCACTTTCTAAGTAACTAAATTCTTTATCAATCAGAAAATTGGGAATTTACAATTGTGCTATACAAAGATTTTTATTTAAGAAAACAAAAGAAATATCCACCCAAATCTGACCATCTATAGATATGAGAGCTATAAAACACTGCAGAAGAATGAAGACAGATAAAGGCACATTAAGTATTAATATTTTCCAGCTACTTCCTCTCTCATCTAAGAGTATTAAGAAGTGGGAAGTGAAAATAGGAATATTTCTCACCTTTAGACAACAAAGATAACTAGGTAATTATCACTAAATGAGTTTGTGATGGAATTTACAGAAACCAATTTACCAATTTACTAAAGACGCAGTCCCCTAGAAGGTGAATCACACTGTCCTTGGTAGACAGTGAGAGAGCCAAGGACTAGTTATCAAGTGCATCTGTTCAAAATCCTTATTTTATTTTATTTTATTTTATTTTATTTTATTTTATTTTATTTTATTTTAATCTATTTTGAGAGAGAGAGAGAGAGAGAGAGAGAGAGAGAGAGAGAATTCCAAGCAGGCACAAAGCTCAGTGCAGACTGTAATATCATGACCTGAGCTGAAATAAAGGGTCTTATGCTTTTAACTGACTGAGCCACCCAAGTGTCCCATAAACTCCAATTTTATATAGACCTCAATCTCTTTAAGAATAAACTAAAGATTAAAAAGTATGGCAATTAAGTTAAATACTATAGTACGAGTTACAAAAATATCATGTTAAAGACTCAAAAAAGGCATATCAGAGAAAAATTTTTTGCAGCATTTAGAATAAACTTTAAAAAAACTACTTTCTGGGGTGCCTAGGTGAATTGTTTGGTCAAGCACCTGACTCTTGATTTCGGCTCCAGTTGTGATCTCATGGTCGTGAGATCGAGCCCCATATCAGTCTACACATGCTGTGCATGGAACCTGCTTAATATTCTTTCTCTCTCCCTCTCCCCCTTTCATGCGCTCTTTCTCAAAAAATAAAAATTAAAAAAAGAAAGAAATTACTTGGTATCATTGAGTAAATTCAATAATCTTGTTATCTATGAAACAGAAAAAGAATATTGAATAGGGAAAATAGACTGAGAAAAAAAAATAGAATTCCCAAAGAAGAAAAGAAAGATGAATTAACTAATGTTTTACGGTGAAATAAAAATGCAAATATTGAAAAAACATCTAAAGTAGAGATGATGTAAATCAGACTTAAGACTAGGGGACCATAAAAAAAAAAAAAAAAAAAAAAAAAAGACTAGGGGACCATTAAAAAATGACATGCATAAAGTAATGAAAAATTTCCCTATGTAAAACAACCCCTGATCTATATTATCTCAACATTACATATCATACATGTTTAAAATTGTCAGCAAACTAAAATTGTTCTTCTTTGAAATAAAAAGATACATTTTGTTTGTTTTTGTTATGTTTTTGTGATTTCAAAGCAAATGTTTCCAAAATCTATAATTAAAGGTAAATTGAGCTTCAACATAAATTCTTTTATTATCTCTTCTTTATATGTCAAGAAATAAATGTGCAAGATATTAACTGACTTGGCCAGGGTCATACATCTGATAAATGATGAAGCAACAATATGATACAAACTGACTCATTAAACACTATGCTATACTTCATGAAAGAAAAAGGTAAGAAAAATTAACCACTGCTATCACCACCACCACCACCAATAAGAACAAAAAACAGAAGAGAAAATTATGAAAGTTCAAATATGTCTACTATTAAATTAATATGAATTAATTAAAATTACTTTAGAAAACTGAGATAATCAGACAAGATCAAAATCAACAAAGATGTATTCTTTCTGTAGGTGAGGCACTAATTAAAAGTCTGCATAGAAAAAGTAAAACTACTAGAAATTATGTAAAGATGATAAAAATACCGGCATGCCTGACTGGCTCAGTTGGAAGAGCATGAGACTCTTAATCTTGGGGTCATGAGTTTGAGCCCCACGTTGGATGTAGAGACTACTTTAAAAAAATGCATAAAAATAGAACAAAATATAATAAAGGACAATAAAGTTGGTACTAAACAAAGAATTAAAAGGGAGATACAGGGATTTTTTGCTATTTAAAAAATATTTTTTAATGTTTATTTTTGAGAGAGAAAGACAAAGAGCGCGCGAGCACAAGTGGGGTAACGGCAGAGAGCAGTGGAGACACAGAATCTGAAACAGGCTCCAGGCTCTGAGCTGTCAGCACAGAGCCTGACCCTGGGCTCAAACCCATAAACTGCGAGATAATGACCTGAGCTGAAGTCGGAGGCTTAATGGACTAAGCCACCCAGGTGCCCCAAAAGGGACATACAGGTTTAGATCATCACATATACACCCAGTCAACCAATATTCAGGAAGTGTGTTCAGTACACATGTTTTGTATCGCAAAATAATATACATATGTGTGTGTGTGTGTGTGTATATATATATATATATATATATATATATATATATACTCACCATCACCAAAGTAATACTTAAGTGGGACTAATATTAGACAAATTATAAGACAAACCATTTTTATATATACTAGGAAAGAAAACATACTGATACGGCATGAAAGCCATTGCATTTAAGCTTTACATAACTGATGCTCTTACATAAATGTATGTAAAATAAATAACCTTAGAAACACCAAGAGATTTTTTTTCTGGAATTTATTTTCTCAATATAAGGATCTGAACAATATTTTTTAAGGATTCACAGAAAGATAAAAATCTTCCCTTTCTCCATATATCTGTTCTCACACAATTTATGCAAACAAAAAAAATAACCAGAAATCATCCATAATTTGTTTCTATAGACTCTTCAGTAAAGAATAACAAGAAGCCACACACACATGCTCAAAGTCAGGTTACTGTCATTATTTAGATTAAGATTTCCAGGGTGCTTGGGTGTCTCAGTTGGTTAAGC
The DNA here is from genome assembly GCF_022079265.1 of Lynx rufus. NCBI lineage: Eukaryota > Metazoa > Chordata > Mammalia > Carnivora > Felidae > Lynx > Lynx rufus. The sequence goes on from NW_025814823.1 coordinate 148,650,295, forward strand.
ATCTGACTCTTGGTTTTGGCTCAGGTCATGAACTATGTCATAGTTTGTGAGTTTTCATGAGTACAAACCTCACTTTGGGTTCTGCACTGAAGCCTATTTGATATTCTTTCTCACTGCCCTTCCCCACCCCTTCTCAACAATGAATGGATAAATTAAAAAAAATAGATTAAGATTTTCTTATTTATTTCGTTACAATATGTGTTTTCTTTTTCTTGTTATTCTATTTAGATATTGTGCAAATTATTAATAATGTAATACATTTATTTATTTTTTCTGTTGTGTTAAAATGTAATTAAAATATCAACAACTTATATCAAATGTACTTTGACTTTGGAAAAAAAAATCTTCTGAATTTTAAATGATTGCTTTTCTGAGGCCCAGAAGCACTAATTCTTTCCTTAGAATAGCATATAAAATGTATGCAAATATGTTTGGACTACTTTCAGAAAAGAATGGATTATTATTACTGACATGATGGATCCAAATAGAAAGTCAAATTGCGTAGAATATTGGAAACACACTGAAAATGTTTCAGCTGCTTGAGCTTTAGTTGATTTATAAGCTACATTATTAGACAGAAATTTCTAGTGTAATATGACACATTTCTGTGACCCATACTAATAGGAATTAGGGGCAACAGTCTTTCATTGAAAAATTTGGTGGAAGGCTGCTTTCCTCATAGAAAATACAAATCCTGATATGCATGAAGGCCAGATCCAGACATTGATGGACACTAGACATTAGGATAGCACTGAAATTCCTCCTGCTCAAATTTTTAGGGATTTGTAGATAGAAGAGTTGGGAAAAGTTTAGTACTGCATAGTGCATAACTGTATTTCATCTGCAGCATTAATAGGCAGCCTAGCTTTCCTACCTAGTCTAAAATTTTTCAATTTTCAAATATCATCAATAATAATTATATTATTATGTAATTATTTTATTATTATTATTATTATTATTATTATCAGGGTCAATGTAATTTTGTTTTATAACTCTGTTAGAATTCCTTGAACTGTATTAAATAACTACCTCCAAATAAATATTATTTTATCATATTTTGCACAACCAAAGGGAATTAGTCCAACAGTGGCTTTTAGGATCTGTAAAATGATACATAGGACATAGGAAGTATGTAAATCATATGTAATGCATGGAGCTTAAAGAAGACAAGTTTTAACATCGTTGATACCATCAAAAAGGCACTGTTTCATGGGTATAATTCATATCTTGCCCCATGAGGGCTCCTTCCTAGGGTGTGTGATTAGAAGATGGTGGGATTCTCCCAGGTTGCAGGGAAACTCACAGTGAGTTTTCCAAACTTTGCTATCATTCTCCTGGCCATGCCATTGAGCCACTGAAACATAATCATTTTATATGGTTGCAAAAAGTTACTTGAGAGTCACTTTATTTGTATATAAAATCCGGATTCTGGGAAAAGTTTCTTATAACACCAAGTCCATAAGATTGTGTTATCCATAGGTTATATATCTTGTTTCACTGATTTTTTATAGGTATGCTTTTCACTTGTTACTATCGCAGAAAATAGGATACACAATGTAATTGATGGAGGCCTACTATAAATGTTGGCTTGGTCTAAAATGGATTTTCTTCCAGATAGAATTTCTTTTGTTTCTCTGTTACCTGGGGGAACTGCTAACCTGAAACCATTTTAAATTAAAATCTTGGGAGGGAGGGGCGGGTGGGTGATGGGTATTGAGGAGGGCACCTTTTGGGATGAGCACTGGGTGTTGTATGGAAACCAATTTGTCAATAAACTTCATATAAAAAAAAATAAATTAAAATCTTTGCTTAATAATTTTTCAAATATACTGTTAATATGAATCTTGGAAAGATTTTTTTTTACTTTATCTGTAACAACCAACTCCAAATTCAAGACATACAGAAATGTTTTCTGATCCTTTCTTGGTGGTACATTTATTTCGTATTATCTTTACTCTGATTATGTCCAGGCTTATGTGTGGGTCTCTAATAGACTCCCTAACTAGGGCAATCTTCTTAAATAATGGAACACATAATGATATGTAACTTTTAACTGATGGAATTTTCATTTGATTAAATATAGGAATGAAAAATGGAGATCACCCCTGCACATTTATGCTAAGAGTTAATAATAATGATCTGTCTGTGAGAATGTACTATAATCATTTCAACATGAGAATTGGGAAATACTGAGGACCTTAGATTGGGAATGGCCACTGGAAAACCAAAAATGAACTCACTTATATATATTGAGCACAAGTTAAATGGATTATAAAAGGCCAACATTATGGAAATTGGTCATTTAAAGAAAAGTTAAAGTCTAATGAGGAGCTAATATTGGTGTATCATGAAGAAGCATTATTTATGGATTAATATAAATAATACTTGGTCAAAAAAGTTTCATAAATGATTCATCATAATTTATAGTTATACATAAGGTCAATTAAATATTGGAATAAGAGTAATTATGAGTCAAAAGAAGGAAACAAATAAATGCCAAATCAGTCGATAGGTCCCATCTGTAGAACAGCTATAATATCTCACCCCCTCTATTCATCGGAGATATCACTGCAACTATTACCTAGGAAATATTTCTCAAAATGAGTTGATTCTGTATCCTACTACTGTATCTGTGTCTTGAAGATATCCTATCCGTCAGACCTACTCTATCTATATAACCACAAAATATCCTGACTCTGCATCTACCACAGTCATATTTCTCCTTTTGCTACAATAAACTCTTCTGATGACTCTTTGTGAAACAATATTTTCCTCATATTCTTTGATTCTAAAATTATGTATTCTACTCTGCCCTTTTGGATACTTTTTCTGTGTCCTGGGCAAGTAAGCCCCTCAACTCATTAAATAAATAATTCCAGATCTGTTTCCTTCTACTCTTTTGTAAACACTCTTTCTAGGTCACCTCACTAAATCCCACAACATACATACATACATATTTAGTTAACAACTAAATCTGTATTTCCAATTCAAGAATACTCGTGCTCCATACTCACATAAATTTGTTTGTCTATCTTCTGGACATTTCTATTTGATATCAGACACAGATTGCTTCCTTTTGAAATTCATCATTCATACAACAAAGTCTAACTTATTCATTTTCAATGTTGAAACTAATATAACATGTGTCAGGTATACTTCAATAAAAAAAGTTTCAATGTAAATATAATTTTCTCAGAGGAGTGTTACCCACCACCTTGCACTATAAATTCATAACATCCTTATATCTCTTTTCATTGTACTTCACCATAAATTCCATGAAGAGAAAGAACTATGACCATTTTGTTCACTATCAAACCTGGAAAAATATGTCTAGCATAGATATTTTCACATACTAGTCAGTATATAATTTTTTGTTAAATAAAGTGATTTCCCTCCACTGCAAAATGATTCAGATCTAAAAACTATAAGCTCTGTGCAATTTTTAAACATATAATCTATACCAAGGATCATTAAACAGCAGCCCACTGGACTGATGCCCCATGGACTATTTGTCAATGGCCCGTAAGCTGAGAATTTTTGTTGTTGTTGTTTTTGGGTTTTATTTTTCATTTTTAAATGGTTTTTTAAAGAAGTAAAAAAAAAAAAAAAAAAGAATATGCAGCAGAGACCATGGCCTACAAAATCTAAAATGTTTATCATCTGGCCCCTTACAAAAAATTGTATAGACTTCTGATCTATGCATATGATGCCCCCTTGTCCACAACCTGTGCAGTTGTACATGATTGTTTTGAAAGAAGTAATTACTCTTGGGTACTTGGAACTTTCAGAATACAAGTTCATGAGTCATTCAAAGGACTAGCATGTAGGTTGTTTCTTTTACCATTTGAGTTGGCCTTATCTCTAGACCAAACCAATAGCAAATAAGCAAACAAAAATCTGGAAGAAACAACAAATTCTAAAAAAAAAAAAAAAAAAAAAAGTAAAACCATTGGTTTAGTCTAGGCCAGTTCTCAATCCTTAACCTCATTAGTCTGGTCAGTTGTGAGGGACAATGTATATCTGGTGTTCTTTAAAGACAAATAGAAGAAATTCTCTTGACATTCAATGAAAGCACAGCATGAAACTGTTTTTTTACTGTTGTCACACAACTGGCCCTGATTATTCCAGAGAAAAATGAAAAATAACATCACAAAAATAAGATCCATATTTTTTTCAAATTGCTAATGTGTAGTTGTGGTCTTTTTTTAATGTTACTGAAAGTTAGAAATAACAGGTCTGTACAACTCTTAAATGCAAATAGCAACTTTAAAAAGTACTATGGTAAGCTGCCCCATGATATATAAGCTGACTATAACCTGAATATACCAAAATCATATTCTGTTTCTACACAGAATGACAATGTGAACTCCCTAGAAACCACATAGCATAAATTTCATTTTTAAGAAGAAACTAGGATAATGAGAAATTCACTAGGAAAGAAATAAGAGACAAAAAAATTCAGTCAATCTTCTATTGCATCAATATGAAAAAAAGATAGGCCGACAGCTTTGTGCTTTCCCTTTTAAATGAGAATAAAAAAAGGACAAAATAGATAGAATAAAAACAGTGTCAATCCCAATTATTGTCATATGTTTGGGTATACATAGAAGATCTATGTGTGCTTTGAGGTTGTTGTGACTGGGTTTTACAAAAATGATTTACAAATAGGTTTGCTTCCTTAAACAAGCTACAGGTATGCTATTTAAATAAGAAATTGAAATAGACCACAGTGAAAGTGTTATATATTATACTTTCCCAACAGTCTTAGTATAAAAACATGCATATGAACATTTAGTCTCTTAATTCAAAATTATATAAGTATAAAGTTTGGGATCTTGCATATTGAAGGAGAAAGGGTATGATAATACAGTAACAAGTGTTTGTAAGAGATATGCAATGATAGGAATCTCATAATAGAATAAGAATAATGTCTAATAAAACAGGTTTTAGTTATAATATCCACTTCACATTTATTTGGACATAGATCAAATAAGTAGAGAACAAGTGTTAGAATCTAGGAAAGTAAAATGGCCTGATTTTTCTTGTACAGAATTAATTTTATTTTGAAGGACAATTGAAAAATGAAGTGTACATCTGTGATCTATACTTTTCTTAAATGCTTGCAGGAAATTAAATAAAAGGAAACAGCAACTAGACTGGACTTCAGGAGAGCCAGTTTCCCTGTTTACTACCAACCAGCTATGTGACCTAAGTAAGTCACCCAAAGAAATTACTATTCATGGAGCATTTATGATGTACAGGATGCTTTACAACTGCCATGAATTTTTTACAGTAGCTTTATGAAACAGAAACACCCAATGTTACTTATGAGACACAGATTCATTAAGTACCCAAGGTCACTTTGTAGGTAAATGGTAAAGCCATGATTTGAACTAGAGTCTGTCTAAATTTATCCAGGTCATATTTTTTGCAAGATTAGCATGCTGAGCTATATGATATGCTTTATTCCTTCTAACTCTATTGATTTATATATTATTTCCCTACTATGGTGGGTATATCTCTTCCTTAAATCTATTCACACCTCTGAGATCTCCTCTTTGCATCTCTTCTGCTCACTAATCTTTTTCCATTTATTCCTACATATAATGAATTAACATTTCTCAATGCTCTTTTCTTGGGTTTCTTTTATTCCAACGATGTAAATCCCATTACTGGGTTTTGTTTATTTTTATTTCAAAGTAACCTACTCACATGGCAAAATCATATTGTATAAAATGACATTGCTATTTCATCTACAATATTATCCCAAAAAAAGAAATGAAAATTTTCTATTAATGAAAAATGTTATAGTTTTTTCAACATTTCTTCATATCTTAATACCAAAAGTCAGAATTTTAAAATAAACTATTATTGCCAAGTATCTCTATAACTTGAAATTATATGTAGATGTATGTACATATAAGTGTTTGCTCTTAACAGAAATGATTCCTTGTTCTGGCTAGTACATTAAAAAAAGTTATATCTGGTTCTAATTATAATTAATTCTACTCCTAAAACAGTATTATTTCTGGAGTGTTTTCTTTATGCTAACAAAACTTGTTCCTAAATGACTACTTTATCACATTACGTTTTGGATTATAAATACATGTGTCAAGAAGTTTGGATGTTGTATCAGTTTTACTGGACAAAGTTTTATGAAATTATCTACTTAAATTTATACAAGAACACCACACTGCTGTTGCTAAAACTTCTATCTGGATGTAAGAATACCTAGGAAGATGAAGTGTTAAAAAACAATTCAGCAATCTAACATCTGTCAATAAACCTTCTAGAAAATATAATATGATGGGTCATGACAATATTTTGTTTTTTTTTAATTTTTTTAACACTTATTTATTTTTGAGACAGAGGGAGACAGAGCATGAACAGGGGAGGGACAGAGAGAGAGGGAGACACAGAATCTGAAGCAGGCTCCAGGTTCTGAGCTGTCAGCACAGAGCCTGACGCGGGGTTCGAACTCACGGATCTTGAGATCATGACGTGAGCCAAAGTCGGACACTTAACCGACTGAGCCACCCAGGCACCCCAATGGTTTTCAATTTGTTGCACATGTCACACTTTACTATGAAACGGTCAAAACCTCAATTTGTCGAATTTAATGGCACTTTACTAGAAAAACAACCAAGCAGTGTCTACATTATCTAGATTGATTTATAATGTTATTCTAACCAAAAATCAAATTAAATTAGCTGTAAATCTTATTTCATTTTATTTGTCTAAAATTCTGAGATAAGAGGAGTGTCTGGGTGGCTCAACCGCTTAAGCCTCCAACTCTTGATTTTGACTCAGGTCATGATCTCAAGGTTCATGGTTCGAGCCCCAGGGCAGGCTCTGTGCTCACAGTGTAGAGACTGCTTGGGATTCTCTCTCTCTCCCTCTCTCCCTCTCTCCCTCCCACTCATGGTCTCTCTCTCTCTCTCTCTCTCTCGCTCTCTCAAAATAAATAAATTTAAAAGAGAAAAGAAAAACAAGCAAGCAAACAAAAAGGCTAGAAATGTTTTGACTATAGAAATCAATGGCACATTTTAATCAGAAAGGTGAAGCTTACATCTCTTTAATGGAAGGAGTAGTCAGTTGACAGACTGTGAAAACATGAGTTCACTTGTGAAATTCCTGTTCTTTTCCAAAAAAATATTTTATTAAGATTTATTTTACATACCATTTATCTATTTCAAATGCACAATTCAATTATTTTTAGTGACTTTACTGAGTGGTGATATCATCACAATTAATCAGTTTTATAACCTTTTCACTCCACCAATAAGATACCTCAGTCGTTTATCGTGAATCCTCATTATCACCCCCAGCACCAAGCGACCACTGATCTTTCCATCTTTATGCGTTTGTCTTTCTGGATATTTCATGTAAATTGAATCATTACATATGTTGCATCATGGGTCTGGCTTCTTTTACTTAGCATAATGTTTATGGTAAGCAAAATAATGGCCCCACAGAGGTCTGCACTTTCATTCCAGGAATCCGTGAATGTTTCCTTACATGGAAAAAGGCTTCACTGGTGGATTTACAGGCGTGAATCTTGAGAGGAAATCACTCTGTATAATTCAGGTAGACCCAATCAGACACCTGGGTCTTTAAAAATTGAGAAAGTTTCCCCACTCTGATCAGAGAGGGTGGTGTGACTATTGAAAAATAGTCGAGAGAGATGCAAGGAGGCTGGCCTTGAGATGGTTGAGATAGATAAAGGAGTTATAAGACAAGAAATTCAGGCAGCCTTTAGAAGCTGGAAAAGGCAAAGCAACAGATTTTCCATGAAACCTCAAGAAGGAACCTTTCCTGCCAGTATCTTGATTTTAGCTCAGGGAGACTCATGTCAAACTTCTAAACTACAAAATTGCAAGATATAGTTCTGTTATTTTGTGTTAAATTTGTGGTGATTTTTAGTGTAGAAAACTAATACAGTGTTTTTGAGGTTCATTCATAGCATAACCATGTATCAGTAATGAGCTCATTTTTATTGCTATATAGTATTCCATTGCATGGAGTGAGGTGCCAGATGATTTCCCAAAATAACTTACCAGCAATGTAGTAGAGTTTTCCTTCTCTACATCCTTGCCAACATTTGTTATTGTTTGTTCTTATTTAATAAAGCAATTCTAATAGTAATGAAAGGTCATCTCACTCTGTTTTTAATTTGTATTTCTTTAATGACTAATAATTTTGAACATCTTTTCATGTGCTTATTAGCCATTTGTATATCTTCCTTGGTAAAAGGTCTCTTCATTTCTTTTGCCTACTTTTTTTTCTTTTGGCTTCTTTATTCTTTATTTTTAGGAACTAAGAGTTTTGTATTGTTGTTGTTGCTGTTTTTTTAATTTATTTTTTAATGTTTATTTATTTTTGAGACAGAGAGAGACAGAGCATGAATGGGGGAGGGTCAGGGAGAAGGAGACACAGAATCTGAAACAGGCTCCAGGCTCTGAGCTGTCAGCACAGAGTCCGAAGCAGGGCTCGAACTCACGGACTGTGAGATCATGACCTGAGTCGAAGTCCGACGCCTAACCGACTGAGCCCCCCAGGTGCCCTGGATTGTTGTTGTTTGTAAATTCTGAACAAAGTCTTTTATCTGATAAATATTTCCTCTGATTAAAAAAAAAAAACAATTGTTTTAAGTTTATTTACTTATTTTGAGAGAAAATGAGAGTGAAAACAGGGGAGGGGCACAGAGAAAGGGAGAGAGAGAGAATCCCAAACAGGCTGTGCATTGCCAGTGTGGAGCCTGATGTAGGACTCGAATTCACAAACCTTGAGATCATGACCTTAGCCAAAACCAAGAATCAGACACATAACTGACTGAGTCACACAGGTACCTCCTTAAAAACATTCTTAATGGTGACTCTGAAGTGCAAAACTTTTAAAATGTAATGAAAATGAATTTACTTTTTTACTTATTTTTTATGTTTATGGACCATGCTGAGAAATCTTCGCCTATTCCAAAGGTTCAAAGACTGGTTCCTATAATTTCTTCTATTTTTTTTTTCAGCTCTTGCATGTACATACAATCTATTTCATTTTGTGTGTGTTGTGAGTTAAGGGCCCAAATTCCTCTTTGTTCAGCAGGATGGCCAACTATTCAAAAACTATTTGTTAAACAGACTATCCCGTCCCACAGTGAACTGCCATGGCAACTCTGTCAAGAATCAATTGACCTTACAGAACTGACCCTCTCTCTCTCTCTCTCCACACACACACACACACATATATTATATATATATAATATATATATTATTTATTTAATATATATTTTTCTAGAATCTCTAGAATATCTCTAGAATCTCTAGAATATCTCTAGAATATCTCTAGAATCTCTAGAATATATTTAATATGTATTATTTATTTAATATATATTATTTCTAGAATCTCAATTCCGTTCCATTGACCTGTCTAGCCATATGTCAGTATCCCAGTTCCTTGATATCTGTTGCTTTGGGTAGGTTTTGAAATCAGAAAATGTAAGTTCTTTATTTTATCTGTTTACAAAACAAAATTGTTTGAAATGTTCTATGTATCTTGCATTTGAAATAAATTTCATGGTCTTTGTGTTAATAACTGCAGAAAAGTCTGATTGAATTTTGATAAAGATTGCATTAAATATATAGATAAATTATGAGAAAACCGCCATCTAAACAATATGTTATCTTCCATTTCACTAAGCATGAAATGTCTGTCATTTATCCTTTCAAAATGTTGTTCAGGAAAGTTTTATAACTTTCAATGTGTAAGTTTTGCACTTGTTTTGTTAAATTTATTACTATGAATTTTATACTATTTGATGTTTTTGTGAATGGAATGCATTCCTAATTTCATTTTTGCTTATTTATTTCTCATATAGAAATATAATTTGTTTTTGCATGTGTATCTCATATCCTGCAACACTGATGTACTTATTTATTAATTCTAATAGTTTTTCTATGGATCTCTTAGTTTTTCTACATTCAGGATCGTGCTGTCTGCAAATAAAAATTTTGTTCTTCTTTCTAATATGAGTGACTTTTACTTCTCATGCCTGGTTGAACTGGCTAGAACTTAGTTGAATATAAGAGATGAGAGCAGACATTCTTGCCTTGATTCCAATTTTAAGTGAAAAGCATTCATTCTTTCACCATTAAATATTTTATTTGTTATAGGCTTTCTATAGATACCTTTAATAAGGTTGAGGAAGTCCCATTCTATTCCAAGTTTGCTAAGAGTTTTTACCATGACTGATTGTGGGATTTTGTCAAATTGAAGTGATCATATTTTTATTTTCTTTTTCTATTAATAGCACATATTACATAATTATTTTTTAAAATTACTTTTAGGTAACAACCCAACCTTGCATTTAATAGATAAATTCTACCTGGGCATGATATCTAATTTTTTATATGTTATTAAATTTTATTTGCTAGTATTTTTAAGGATTTTTGAATGCATGTAATCATATGGGATATTATTCTGTAACTTTCCTTTCTTGAGATGAGTTTGTCTGGCTTTGGTGTCAAAGGGATACCAGTAGTGTAGACTGTGTTGGAAAGTGTTTCATCCTCCTTTGCTTTTTCTGGAATAGTTTGTGGAGTACCAATATTATTTAATCTTTAAATATTAATACAATTTAACAGTAAGCCATTTGGATTTGGACTTTTTATAGGAAGATTTTTAATTACCACTTTAACTTTTAAATAAATTGTTATATACCTACTGAAACTTTTTATTTATTCCTGACTCAGTTTTCTTAATTAGTGACTTTGTAGAAACTTGTCCATTTTATCTAAGTTGGATAATTTGTTAGCATAAATTTGTTCATAGTGCTCTTTTATAATTCTTTAGAAATCAGAGGGTCAGTAATAATGTCTCCTTTTTTATTCAAAATTTCATGATTGTCTTGTCCCACTCCCTCCCCACTTTAGTCTGTCTGGAGATTTGTCAATATTGTTGCTTTACTTGTTTTTTTCCTTCCAAATTTGACTACAATTATTCATTTGGAACACAATAAGCTCTGACTCTATAGGTCTGGAGACAATGTGATATTATGGGGGTAGAGCAAGAAAATAATTGATTTGCCCTTCTAAGTGCACTGATGAGGCAACAACTCTATCCAAGCAAAGGAAAAATGAACAAATAAATAAAAGCATTTCAACAAGCAACTGAAGAGAGGGCACTTTTCTGGCAAAGCAACAGAGTTTTGGTGTGGTTTGTTTTATAAGATCTATGGATTTGATATAGACAAAGTCCTATGACTGCCTTCATACATTTCCATTTAAATTCTCCAGTTGTCTCTCATTCCAGGAAAATGACTAGACTTTCACATAAGAAACCTACTGATTAAGCCTTATAGTTTGGCAAAATTCAGACTCAAACTGTCCATTTGGAATTGAATTCAAGTGATCGGGTTATAAAGATAGAAATAATTTAACATATCCTAGAGTGGTCGTAGTCTATGCCCTGAGCCAAAGACAGAGTATCTTTTCATACTCTTATTATTTATTATTTATATTATATTATTATTTATTTATTTATTTATTATTTTCATACTCTTATTATTTATTAATAAAGAAAGGAAAATTAGCAAACCATGAGAATGAGAAGGAAATTTTGAATTGTCTCTAAACTACTGAAATAAAAATCCCCTAAAAATCAATGTCTTAGGAGACAAGTAGTCTGATGTTCTACATTAGCAAAAATAATATGCAAAATACTGTATGCAGATATCGCTTCTAATATCACTGGGAAGATTAAAGTAAGAGTATGAAAAGATCAAATATCTGTCTTTGGCTCAGGGCATAGACTACGACCACTCTAGGATATGTTAAATTATTTCTATCTTTATAACCCGATCACTTGAATTCAATTCCAAATGGACATTAGAGTGGGAGAGAGCCAAAGCATAAGAGACTGTTAAAAACTGAGAACAAACTGAGGGTTGATGGGGGGTGGGAGGGAGGGGAGGGTGGGTGATGGGTATTGAGGAGGGCACCTTTTGGGATGAGCACTGGGTGTTGTATGGAAACCAATTTGTCAATAAATTACATATATAAAAATAAATAAATTAAAAAAAAATCTTTCAGTACAACTTAAAAAAAAAAAAAGCTTAATTTTTATTTTCTTTTTAATTCTAAGTAGGCCAGATAGTTTAGGATGCCATTTATTTTATTGAAATCCTGTTGCCTTTAAATAACTAGTACAAAAATATCCAGTGTTGGGGCACCTGGGTGGCTCAGTCTGTTAAGTGTCTGACTCTTGACTTCCGCACAAGTCATGATCCTGAAGTTCGTCAGATCGAGCCCCATGGCGGGTTCTGTGTTGAGAGCATGGAGCCTGCTTGGGATTCTGTCTCTCCCTCTCTTTCTGCCCTTCCTATGCTTGCACGTGTGCATGTGCTCTCTTTCTCTCTCTCTCTCAATAAATAAATAAACATTAAAAAATGTGTAGTCAAACCGGATTGTTCTCAGCATCTCATTTTGAATACTAGCTCAATAGGTAAGTCAAATATTTTTTAAATGGTTCAAATGTTTAATTGCATGATAATTTATCTACTATAATAATCAGACACCCTTACCATTGTTTGTTATATACTATATCTCATTATCTCATTCATCTTAATTTTAACAAGTATTGCTGCAAGTAAGAGGCTAAATATGAAATGTGAGTTGAATTTCTAGCCTGAAATGCCAGGATTTTCCTAATCTAGCTGGAGGGCTTTCAATACCTATTTGACAGGTATTATTTATCAAGCCAACCAAACACCAAAAGGGGAAAATATCTTTAGATCAGATCTCTGATGATAAATATCATAAGTTAATTCCTCCCTCTATAGCATCTACTACTGCTGTGTAATGAGATGTATATTATTATTATATCAAACATTAGCAGAACTGGGAGAAAATACGGAATACTGTTGCTATCCACAGTGGAAGTTATAGGCAGCATATTTCATGGAAAATTAGTCCTCAGAATTAGGTTTAAAGTACAGCATTTCTTGTTTTCATGGAGTTGTTATATGTGCCCAAACCAATAAAACCTACATTATTTTCTAAGTAAAAACTATCTTTCTTTAGCATCATGTTACTCTGGTGACTATTGGTCATGGCTCTTGAAATGGTAAGAATGAGGGGAAAATCCTTAACAATACTTTTTTTCATATATTGAAACAGAAATTTTCAATCCCACTACTTGTTTTTAGACCAACTATAGTGTGCCTATCATGGAGTTTTCCTTGTTCCTTTGTTTTGTTTATTTTATTCCCTCCATCCTAGTCTATTTCCCTAACTTTACATTTAGAGAAAAGAGAGTAATTTGCAATTGTAAATTAATATATCGTGCTATAAGATATTCTTAATATGGTTAAACAGTATTAATTGGCCAAGTTACCATTTTATTGAAGTCAGAATAAAATCTACACTGGCCAGTAAAAATAAATGAACTATGAATTCTAAGGATCATTTGACTCAAATATCTTTCCATAACATGCCCTGAGAAGGATGTGGGATGAGAGTAGTATAATGTCTGGTTGTGAGTGTCCAGAGATGTAACTCAGGCAGTAATTATGTGGAATTGTGCTTTGGAGCCCGATATGGGTAGAGTGCAAAACAGACATATCATCTGTTACTGCCTGCCTGTCTGATCTAAAGAAAAACCTTATGACTTCATCGAATTATACATTTCTCAAAAGATGACTTTACCAACTATTTTTTACATGGTTATATTATGCCAGACTAGCTTTTCCTTGTTCCTTCAGTTTCACAAAATTTCCATGTGAAAATAAATTATCTGAGTTAACTATATTTAGGTCAAAGATATGTCTAATTAATGTAAGCCAAATAACTAATCATATGGTTTATATAAACAGATCTTGGATATATAACTTCAAGACATTGCACATGGCATTTTATTTTCCTACACACAACCTGTGTGTATACACATGTAGGTCATTCTCTAACAGTTGAAAATAAAAAATCATTACACTTTCCATAGACCAGAGAGAAAAGAAGTATTATTTCATACTTTCATTTGACTCTCCCTACTTATTAAACGTATGCATCTAAGTAAAGCAGTTTCCAAGGTGGGTCTGAAATGGGCTTCAATTGATAGTCAACAGGAAAATGTGATCCAATCAGCGTAGCACCCATATTTGTCACATCTTTCCTAGTACTCCAGATGAATTTCACCTGCCAGCACCCACATCTCTGTGCATGAGATTTCCCCCCTTTACTAGAGACAGTCACGCTGAGCTCTTAAGAGTACTTGTGACACATGCAACATGCCAGAGAATAAATATCCACCCAGGAAAATTCCTCAACCAGTGAACCTCTGCACTTGGTGTATAATTACCCCAGCTCTCTCATACCTCACATAGGATATTTCTGAAGTGTGTTATGCACCCCTTCGCAAAGTTTCCCAGGAGAATTATTCTCTAGTCATCCGCTGTGCTAGCTGTTTTAAAGTATGAACCTTATTGTCCTCCTTTTCCTCTATGTTTCACTTCCCCCTCTTCCCTACTAATGTTAACCAAGCTTCCCAATATACTACTTGCATCAATACTGGTTTCACGATCTAATTAAGGGAGAATGCAGCCTTAGACAGTTGGTACTAGATGAGATAAATAAGATGGGATGCACATGGATTATAGTAAACTACAATGTGTGTCTTGTGTTAGACGGTTTATCACTACTCAGGCCCATCTCATTGCAACCATGAGGGAAAACAGGACCAGTATTCCTCTATGGCAATAATAACCAGTATTCCTGGTCTTGGAAGATAAATTGGTAATCTAAAATTTTACCTAAAATTTCTTGTTTTGTTAGTTTGTTTGTTTTACATTGACAAATAATGAAATTTTATTTAAATGTACATAGCTATTAAAAAATACATCAAACTAAATGGCTAATATGCAGCCAAACTAATCTGTTTTGAATGATACTCTAGCTCCATTGAGCCTATCTTGTCTAGCTTGTGAGAGCTTATTTGCTCTGGGCCACTATTAAAATTGGTATGCTTTAAATTAAGCTGATAAATTAGTATAGCAATACTTTCAATTGTTGTATATTCTCCTTCCAGAATTCAAAATCTCCCATAAATATCTGCCTTTTTTTCTTAGTGGTAAAGGTTAAAAAGTACAATAATGTATCTTTTACTTTAGAATGAATACCCTGGATTCCAGTATATTCCAGATCATTGGAACCTTTATAACTTCACCAATGTGGTTATTTCTGAATATCTACATATTTCCCTCCCATTCTCTGCTAAGCATATATCTGTGTTCATCAGGTTTGATTAACATAATGTCATCAATATAGTGGACCAGTATGGTGCTCTGGGGAATGTGATCATAGTCTTGACAGTTTTGACCAAAAACTAATCCCCCAAAAGCTCAGTTACATAGAAAGAAAATTCATGATTTTTATATTTATATTTATGTGTAATATGTATACACCATGAGTAAAAATCAAAGTTCTGTTATCAAAGATGAAGAATTTTAGACAACTAAACTCCTTGTTATAGACAAATTTTTTTGTATACTTAACATAGATATACATTTTTAATATATTTGAAAATCATGAATTTTCTTTTAACAGGTTTTGAAGGATTAGTTTTTGGCCAAAACTACCTACATTTATTTTATGCAAAGTTTCAATTCACCACACATAATGCTCTAAATCTGCGGCTCAATGGTGACAAAAATTCTATTAATATACACACTGGTAGAGTTGTGACAAAATGCTTCCATTGTGTGGTAGGAAGAACCCTTGGAATCAGAGAACAGATACTGTTAGGTGTTTGATTTTGAATACCATTACAGCCTTCAGTCAGCTTCAGGAACTGTATAATGAGATAATAATGTTTTCTGTAGGGGTGAACAAAAATGTATAAAGAATGAAAACCTGATTTTTAATTGAGAAATCTTAATAGACCTGATATAATACGGTAGCTGTATTGGGCAATCCTCAGGTCAGGTTTGGGATCCCGAACAAATACGATTCCTATCAAGAGTTCTTTGCTTAGTCACCTGATTCTCCCTGAAGTTAATTGAAGCCTCTATGCTTCAAACAGGAAGTTGACTGATGTGAAAGAGTAGTTTGAATTTAGGAGTGCATGCCACTTTCAAAGTTTAAGAATGTCAAAGAATGTCTTTAGCTCTATACTGTTGAAAGGATTTACCATGTACTGGCTTCTTCCCGAAATTCGTTTCTACTGTTGATGCTCATGATGGTGATGTTGATAAGAAACAGCAATAGCAAATTTTACTCAATGCTTGCTATGTTCACGGCACTATTCTGTGCACTTTGTATGTTTTAATACATTTACTTTCATAAAAAATATGAAAAAGGTAACATCATTAGTCTAATTTTACAGATGTGGAAACTGAGGCATAGAGTTTCTTATGGAGTTTGCATACATTTATATACTTAGGTAGTGACTAAGCAGACTTTCAACCCAGAGTGGCTCTGCACTAAAGCTACACCAAAATATTGCCCCAGGAAAGCAGCACGCAGGTGCCTCACAAACCAAAAAAAATTCCGATGACTCTCTTCCCAAGGCAACTTGCATCTATGGAAAATTAATTGTTTCCCCGTAGACCTGTCTAGGTTACTGCCTGAGATGGAGGTAGTACTCTTCATAGACAAGAAAAGGAAGAACTTATTTCCTGGAGAGAGAGAGGCTTCTAGAAAAATCTAGTCCTGAGGTTATCCAACCTGAGAGGGATAATGAACATTTAAATATTTTCCCCCTCTTATCTTTTTCTTCCCCGAGAGGTGTAGGGCTCAATATTAAATCTGGATTTTGCTTTAATATATCTCAGTGAGATTGTGTTCTCTATGTAATGTCCCACTTTTCTAAAGGGAAGGGAAAAAATGTTTCAGTTCTACTTTTGGAGCTGAAATGCTATCTCTTAATCACTCTAGCATCATTTTCTTTTTAAACGTCATCACTATTGACATCTTGGTCTGGATGATTCTGTATTGTGGAGGCTGTTGTGTGCATTGCAGGATATTTAGCAGCACCCCGGCCTCTACCCACAAGATGCCAGTAGCATCTCCCCGGTTATGACAACAAAAAAGTGTCCTATAGTTTGCAAAATCACCTCAGTTGAGAACATTTAGACTTCAGCACTTCAGTTCAAAAATAAAATAAAGATTGATAATGAGATCGATTTGACTGCAGTGAGAAGAGTGTTTAATGTGATCGTTTAAGGAATTGTTCCTTAGAAAAACAAAGTTAATCAATAAGGCTTTTTTTTTCTAAATTATGTTACAAAATTTCTGTATACCTCACCTAAGTGTAAGCCAAAAATCGAACTTGTCCTGTATATTGCATATTGATTACTACAAGGCCTATACCCTTACCTTGTATAGGTCTAAGAGTCACAAAAACAATATAGTAGATTTACTTCAGCTTCATGACATAGCATATAGTAAGATAATGAAATAAACCAAGGCTGGGAATTAATGAAACAGTGCAACAAGTTGAGGAGGCATTACAAATCCAGGCAGTCCTCAGAAGTTAGGGTTTTTTAGAGAATTAAGTCAAAGTCAAAATGAGCTAAAAGCCACACATCATGATGCAGCAATAGGTTAAAGTCAGTCAAGCTGTCAGTGACTTAAAAGCAACATTGTATCTGGGTGGCTCAGTCGTTAACCTTCAGACTTTGGCTCAGGTCATGATCTCGCGGTCTGTGACTTCGAGCCCCGCATCGGGCTCTGTTCTGACAGCTCAGAGTCTGGAGCCTGCTTTGGATTCTGTGTCTCCCAGTCTCTGTGCTTCTCCCTCACTCATGCTCTGTGTCTCTCTCTGTCAAAAATAAATAAACATTAAAAAAAATTTAAAAGAAAAAAAGCTAAAAAGAATTCTTTAAGCTTTTATTCAGGGAGAAGGGTACAAAATTTCTTCCATTTTTATGAACAAAATGTATAACATACTGTAAAAATCCAAAGTAAATTGTTAATTGGCACTTGACTGACAACTGATTAGTTGTTAGTTTAACTGTTAGTGTTAAAACTGTAAGTTTTAACAAGAGCAAAATCTTAAATCAGTTTTAATTCACTTTCTCAATTTAAAACTATTACGTTCTTGGGGCACCAGGGTGGCTCAGTCGGTTGAGCATCCGACTTCGGCTCAGGTCATGATCTCATGGTTTGTGGGTTCAAGCCCTACATCGAGCTCTGTGCTGACAGCTCAGAGCCTGGAGCTGCTTCAGATTCTGTGTCTCCCTCTCTCTCTGCCCCTCCCCTGCTCCCACTCCGTCTCTCTCTCTCTCTCAAAAATAAAGAAACACTAAAAAAAATTAAAATGAAACCATTGTATCTAGAGATAAGTATACCTCAAGTCAGAGAGTAGCCCTTTCTCACAAATGCAGGCTTTCGCAGCCAAACACAGTAATTGATTTCCTAGGGAAGACTACCATATAGTGTGGTCCATTTAATGGATGCTAAAAACTAAGAGTTGAAAAGAAGAAATATTTTAATATATATACTTCCATAAAAACAAAAGAAGAACGTGGTGAAATATGTACCTCATTACTAGAGAAAGTTCAAATAGAAATATAATAGTATTCTTTAAAAATGTACACAATGAAGTTCAGAGAAATTAAATGACCTATCTGTGTGCTTATAGCTACTAAGAAAAATAGAAGTCCAATTTCTTAATTACTTGGCTATCTGTTCCAATGTTTACTACTTTTTTTAGACTAATAAAACATCTCTGATTTCCAGTGTTTTAGAAACACAGGTTTTTGTAGCATATTAAACAAACAGACAAAAAGTCAACCACCAATCACATCCCTGTGGCTACTGAGAAGGCAATACATTCTACCAATGAATACAAACTGACAGAAAGATTAGGTACAGTGTTTAAAAACACACTTTTCCTCAACATTAGGCATTTTGTTTGGCTAATTAGAGAAATTACTCCAATTATAAATATTTCTTCATTGGTACAAATAACTGTAGTAACATTTGCACATTCCTATCCTTAGCATCTTTCCAAGCATATTAGAAGATAGAATGTCTCTTTTGCATTTTCTATGTTTTCATAAACCTTTTAAATATATATATATTATATCTTATATCTTATATCTTATATCTTATATTTTATATCTTATATTTTATATTTTATTTATATATATATTACTTCAAGCTAAACTTTTCAACTTAAAAACATATTTTCTTGGAAGAAAAAAAATAACTATTGATTACATATGCATTTAATTCTCTATAAATATCTCCAAAAACATAAAGAAGGAAACATGTAAATAAATACATAGCATATGTAAAATAAATGTCTCTCATGCAAGTAATACCACTAAGATAGTGGTTTTTCTCTATATGGGGGATCTCTCTCTTTTTCTCTTATTAATAAGATTAATCAGATAAGTCTTATTAACTTTTTCTCTCCTGATTAAACTCGATAATGAAGACATTTCTTTAATCTTTTTAAGGATTACAATTGATGCAGATAGCTCAGCTGACCCTAAACATGCACCTTGTAGTCCATTGCATTGAAGGATTGTTTACAGAATGCTAATCACATTAAGAAATGTGCCTTCAGCTTCTACTTACCTGAGTCTTCCAGACAAGCATACATTTTGAAGCAACATATTTTGTCATAAATTAACAGTTTAGGGCTGTATAACAGGTACTCCCAAGACAGAAATGACTGTGACTAACTCTGGCATTTCGGAAGCAACAAGTCTCGTCTGTTATCAGCATGTTATCTGTTATCTCTTATGGTGGGTTGTGGAAACTGAGAATCAGTGTGTGCTAAATTAAAATAGAACTTCTGACTTTTTAAATATTAAAAAAGAAAAGAAGCTCAAGACCCAAAACATAGAGTTACTAAATCTATTAGCAGTGAAAGGAATTAGCTTCCCAGGTGAGCTTAATGTTCATGATACTCATGGAAACTCCTTCCCAAGTGTTAAGGATTTTTAGCTGATCTTCATTTCATCCCCAACACCTAACGCCATCAGGGGCCCTCAAAATGCTTTAGTTTCAAGCAGTCAGACCTAATTGTGATATAATACAGAACCAATCTAGAAATAGGATTTTTAGATTCTATCGTGAGTCAGTGTGCATTCTGTCATGAGCAAATTATGTGCTGCATTTCTACTGTGGATTATATCATTCTATAAAGGCTCATCTAGATCGAGGAAATCATCAACACTAGAAAAATATAGACCTTGGCTACATGTTAAAACTATGGTACTAAAATGATTAGAGAAAATTATGAGATTATTGATCATAAAAAAAGCAAGAGTTTTTAATTAAATTATATAGCAATCATTTTCAAATGTGGAAATGTTTGCACATTTTAAAGTAATAACATTTATTGTTCATATTATAACTTTGATCAAACTTTATTCATATAATTACAGCATGACTTCTTTTTTCCTTAAGTAGGCTGCACACCCAGTGTGGAGCTCAATGTGAGGCTTGAACTCACAACCCTGAGATCAAGACCTGAGCTGAGATCGAGTCAGATACTTGCCTGAGCTACCCAGGTGCCCTTCAACATGACATTTTTAACCAATTTTCTTAAGTTCTTCACTTTTTACATTTTGCAAATAAAAATATCATTTTCCACAGGAAACCACCCTGAAATATTTTATGCATTATGACTTGGACACATATAAAAAATTATTGGTTCACTGTCTTTTCTTATAACTGAACAGAGTAAAATATTCAAATAGTTTAAATAAATACACAATTTAAATAATTTTCAAGAGTATAATATAGTTAATACAATTTAACTGAAAATGGTGAATTCATAAAATGAGCATTTTTTTTCCAAGTCAAGTATGATCCTTATGGAAAGAAGTTTTTGCCTGGAAATATTTTTTTCTTAGTTGTGAGCTAATTGTAACATCCTTCACATAGATAAGTTGAGATTACTTTTTGAAATCTCTTCCCTCCAGGGACCTTCCCTCTTCTCCCCTCCTCAACCCTTTCTTCTCTTCATATGTTCTTTCTGTTTCATATTAGAAGGAGGCAACCCTTACACTGAACTCTACTTTCTGAGGCCAAAGAAATAACTGGCTTTGTCCACATCTGTGGTTCCCAGACCATCTGGTAGTAGCCCCATTTCAGCCACTCTGGAGGGTGTTTGTGTACCCTCTAGATACAGGAAGGTATTAGGCTTAGTTTTCAGGAGAGAAGATGCCTCTTTTGTTTGGCCAAAAACATTCTTCATTTTTTGGTTTTTGTGTTTGTTTTGTTGTCTGAATTTTTCTTTTTTTTTTATGTCCTTGAATTATTTAGTTATTCCCATTAGATCCTTATATCATTATTCTTTTAAGGCATTCTCAAATGTTTTTATTAAACAAAAAAAGTCTTCTTTAAAATCATTATTAAATCCAAATTTTAAAAATATAAATAAAAGTTAACTGTTAAAAATACTTGGAAAATGTAGTATATTTATAGTGTAACCATATTTTAGGTACACCTTGACATGCAATTAACATATAAGAGAAGCTGGAGATTCAAACTTATTTCACATTAAAATCTTGTTCTTTCTACTGTATCCAAAGTTGATGGCCAATATTCTTGTACTCCTTATCTTTTTCTTTGGAGGAATAAGATGAAATTAGAGACTAAGATTTCTTCAAATTCATCAAAGAGAAAATTAAATTCGGTCAATGGCAAGTCCACATTTTAATTTGAATTCTTAAATAAGGGTTACATTACAACTAATAACAACTTTCACTAAGAAACCATATCGTATTTTTGACAATTTCATGTTGTATAAAATACTCAGTGTGAGAGACACTCAACCGTTTACTCAATGTAAGCAGTTTTGAATTTAATTTTCTGATTTGACCTAAAACTGGTGACTTAAATCTTATCTGCAGCCCTCCTTCTTCCCACTATGTAAGGGGAATATACTATACTCTTTCATGGACTCTTGATTAAAAAAAAAAAAAAGACTATGGATCCTTACATTTTTCAATGTTCCCTTTAAATGTATATCTTAAGGTTAATAAATTTCTCAATATCACCAGTGTGCTTTAGGAAGTCAGTTAAAGTTCATATATTTTCTATGGAAACCCTAGGTGCTTTATAATAAATTGTAACAGATTCTGAAGTAGATATGACTAATTTATCTCTTAGAAATTCACCTAAAAACTAATTATACTGCTTTCTCTCAATTTAGTGAATTATCACACTGCTATTAAGCAAATGAATTGGTCTGTTAGAGTTTCACTGAATCATGCTACTAAATGACTGATATTCTATGTTTTCTAAGATGCTGCAAATGTATTTTTATCCCTGATTCCTCAGGTATAATAAATACAGGAAAAGCCTCCATAGGAGAAAAACAGATACAGCACGGAACCTTTCCAGATATTTGTTGCCCAGACAAAACATGACAACATCATATTCAATAATTGTTAACAAAAACTATTCTTGCTTATGGCAAAATATTCTTAGGGGATGCATCTTGAGAAGTTATACAGTCTTCAAAAATTATTAAGTAATGAAATTATAGAGTTCCTGAAAGAAAATTGCTCTCTCCCAAGTTCACCAACTCTATACTGTATCTGAACTCAAAACATTCCAGTGTTTTGTTTTCAGTGCAACACCTCACCTTTAACAGAAATATATATTAGATAGAAAACATGTATACCCCACTATGGATTTATGGTATCACAGTTAAAACAGACTTCCCTAAACCTCTCTGTGAAATAGTGTATTTTTTGTGTGTGCACTGAAGGTATTTAAACTGAGAGCAAGGCACCAGAGTTCAATTTGGAGTATAGAAAATTTATGCTTTTTCAGTGTTGGAAAACAGTTGGGGAAATAGGATATCTCACTAACTTTTTTTGAAAGTGTAATTCTTCAGCTTATCAAGAGGATAGTTTGGTAGTATCTATCAAGATAAAAAATAAACATTCTGGGGGTGCCTGAGTGGCTCAGTCCATTAAGTGTCTGACTTCAACTTAGGTCATGATGTTATGGTTCGTGAGTTCAAGCCCCACATCAAGCTCTCTGCTGTTGGTGCAGAGCCCTATTTGTATCCTCTGTTTCCCTCCCTCTCTGTCCCTTCCCTGCTCATGTGCTTTCTCCATATCTCTCAAAAATAACAAATAAACATTTAAAAATAAATAAACAAACAAACACACATACATTCCATGGTAACATAATTTCAGAAATAGTCTCACTCTCTGCCAAGATATTTGCACAAAGGTTATTATAGTAGCAGCTCTTGTAATTATTATACATAAAAGAATCATAAATTACCTGAATATCCATCAGAAGCACTATGGTTAAACAAGTTATATGAAACAAATGCTCTAGAATACTAGGAAGACATAAAAGAAAAAAAAAGCAATACTAAGCAGCCATTAAAAACATCAATTTGATCTGTGTCCTGATATGGAGAAATCAGTAACATGTTCACTGTTAATTAAATAAAAGTTTTATTAATTAATTTTATTTAACAAACACGTATAGTGCCTTCTAAGTGTTGCATACTGTTCTAAGTGCTTTACAAATATTAACATTTGTTAGTTTTTCAGTAACAACCTTATGAAGTGGAACTGTTATTACTTCTCCATTTTCCAGAGGAGGAAACAGAGGTATGGAGAAGTTAACTGATTTGCCCAATGTAACACTACTAGTACACAAGAAAAATTACATTTGAACGCACAGGTCGAAGAGCAATAGGTCATATAGATGCTGGATGATGCCATACAATTGCCTCCTGGATGAAGAAAAGGAGTACATTGTTTTATAATTATAAAGTTCCTTCAAAGAAAACTGTAGAAATGAAAATGGTAAAGCACTTCTCGTTTACATTTTCTAGTCTTAGGATATTTCAAAAGCTTAGTATATAGATTTAAATGCCAAGTTTTCTTTGAGAAAACTTAAAATAACAGAACACCACAAAATGTGCCTGAAATAATTTGCCACGATTAGTCTTACTTTTTTTTCCCTTTCTGAAGACAGATAGGTTGCATAGTCTCAATAAATTAAA
The DNA here is from genome assembly GCF_022079265.1 of Lynx rufus. Taxonomy (NCBI): domain Eukaryota; kingdom Metazoa; phylum Chordata; class Mammalia; order Carnivora; family Felidae; genus Lynx; species Lynx rufus. Next base: position 148,674,280 of record NW_025814823.1, read on the forward strand.
AATAAATCTTTCCAGGAGTTTACATTAAAGTGACTTCTAACAGTTTGCTAACCTTAATCAGAAATCCAACTACATTGTACCCAGAGATAAATGCCTGCTTAAAGCCCACTCATGTACTAATTCAGATTCCACCTAAGAATTCCATATATAAATTGAAAGGTAATCATACTTTCACTTCCTTAATTATTTTATCATTTATTTTTCCAATTTTATTGAAGTTTAATTGACAAAGTTGTAGTATATTTAAAGTTTACAGCCCAATGATTTCATATCATATACTTAGTGAAAAGGATTCTCACAATCAAGTTAGTTAACACATCCATCATCTCACAATTACTCTTGTGTGTGCGTGCATGTGTGTGTTCGTGCGTGTGTGTGTGTGTGTGTGTGTGTAGAAAGCTTAAGATCTACTCTCTCAGTAAATTTCTACTATATGATACAGTATTGTTAATTCTATTCACCATGGAACATTAAATCTTCAAATTCTATTCATCTTATAACTAAAAATTTGTACTCTCACCAATTTCTCCCCATTTCACCATCCCTGGTCCCTAACAACTACCATTTTTCTCTCTATTTTTATGAGTCTGAATTTTACTTCATTTTTTATGACTCCACAAATAAGTAAGTGACATACATCCATATATTTTAAAAATTTTTTATGATTCCACATATAAGTGATATATATATATATATATATATATATATATATATATATATAACACATTTTATGTATCCATAACCTTAGATTGTTCCCACACTTGAGATATTGTAAATAATACTGCAATAAACATGGGAATACAGATACTTCTTCAAGATAGTTATTCTGTTTCCTTTGGATACATACCCAGAAGTGGTATTGCTGGGTCATATGTTAGTTCTATTACTAATTTTGTGAGGAAACTCTATATTATTTCCATAATGACTGTGCCAATTTATATTCCCATCAACAGTGCACAAGGCTTCCTTCTTGTCTACATCTTTGCCAACATTTATTTTTTGCCTTTTTGACACAGATATCCTAACAGGTATGAGGCAATATCTCATTGTGCTTTTGATTTTCATTCCCCCAATGGTTAGTGATTGTGAGCAATCTTTTCACATACTTGTTGACCATTTGTATGTGTTCTTTGGAAAAATGTTTATTTGGGCTCTTCTCCCATTTTTAAATTGAGTTACTTGTTTTTTGCTATGGAGTTGCACAAGCCCTTTATATATTTGGATATTAATCCCTTATTAGATACATAGCTTGCAAATATTTTCTCTCATTCCACAGGTTACTTTTTCATTTTGTTGACAGGTTCTTTTGTGGTGCAGAGCTTTTAGCTTGATGTAGTCCAACTTGTTTATTTTTGCATTTACTGCCTTTCCTTTTGGTGTCAAATCCAAAAAATTGACAAAACAAATGTCAAGAATTTTTCTCCCTATGTTCTTCTCTGGTATTGTAAATAATTTCAAATTGTGCATTTATTTTTTAATCCATTTTTTAAATTTTATTTGTTATTTTTTTTTAAATTTACATCCAAATTAGTTAGCATACAGTGAAACAATGATTTTTTAATCCATTTTGAGTTGACTTTTCGTTGACTTTGAGTCTAAAATAGGAGGTTCAATTTCATTTTTTTAAATGTGTCTGTCCAGCTTTCCCATCACCATTTATTGAAGAAGCTATCCTTTCCCTAACGTGTATTCTTTGTGTATTTGTGGAAAATCAGTTGACCATAAACCATGGATGTATTTCTGGGCTCTCTGTTCTGTTCTATTTATATATATCTCTATTTGATGCCTATATTATCCTGTTTTGACTACTATAGCTTTTCAATATACTTTAAATCAGGAAGTGTGATGCTTCTTCCACCTTTGCTTTTCTTGCTCAAGCTTGCTTTAGCTATTTAGGGTCTTTTGTGGTTCCATGGCATTAATTTCTTTTCCTATTTCTGTGAAAAAGCATTGGAATTTTGATAGAGATTGCATTGATTCTGTAAATTACTTTAGTATGAACATTTTTAAAAATATGAATTATTCTAATCCATGAATACAGGATATCTTTCCATCTATTTGTGTATTCTTCAATTTCTTTCATCAATGTTTCATACTTTTCAGTGCACAGATGATTTTTGCAGGACAGCTTTGCCAGGTAAGGGATTTTTGGTTGGCAGGATTTTTGTTTGTTTGTGTGTTCATTGTTGTTGCTACTATTTTTCTTTCAGTGCTTGAATATATCTCCCCATTCTCTCCTGGTTCCCAAAGCTTCTTCTGAGAAATCTTCTATTAGCCTTTAAGAGTTCCTTTTTTTCCTCTTGGTAGTTTAAAAATTATCCTTTTCTCTTTGATTTTAGACAGGTTTAATTATAATGTGTCTTCCAGAACATTTTTTTGAGATGAATCTTTTTGGGAACATATGAGCTTCATGAACCTGTATGTTCAACTCTATCTGCAGATTTGGAAACTTCTGAGCCATTAGTTCTTTAAATAGGCTTTCTTCCCTCTTTCACCTTCTTTTCTCTTGGTATCCCAATAATTGTTCCACTTGATAGTGCCCCATAATTCAGGTAGGCTTTCTTTACTATTTTTATTCTTTTTTCCTTGTTCTCTGACTGGATAATTTCAAATGATATGTCTTCAAGTTCACACATTCCTTCTTCTGCTTGATCAAGTATGATATTCATGCTCTTTACTGATTCCCCACTTCCCACCTCTGTTCCATTTATTTTTCAGCTCCAGAATTTGTTTGGTCCTTTTTTTTTCTCTATTTCTCTGTTAAACTCACTTTGTTCATGTATTGTTTTCCTTATTTGTTGAATTGTCTGTATTCTCTTGTAGCTAGCTAAATTTTCTGAAAAGAGTTACTTTGAATTATATCCCAAATGATTTGTAGATGTCCATTTCTCTGGGGTTATTTACTGAAAAGACTATTGCGTACCTGTGGTGGTGTCCTTTTCCCTTTATTTTTTCAGACTCCTTCATGACTTGTGTTGTTATCTTCACATTGGAAAAGGCAGTCACCTTCTTCAGTCTTGACTGACTGGTTTCATGCAAGAAAACCTTTTGGTTGGTGCTGCTAGATATTTTGTCTCAGAGGTTTTTTATTTGTTTCATTTTGTTTTGTTTTATGGATATGACTGTTCCACACTTGTTCTAACTTGGTGGGTAATTTTTTTGTTTTGTTTTCTTTTGTTTGACTATATGACTTTTCTTGATTGTATAAAACAAGGCTGGGTTTGGCAGTCTCCCATTTACCTTGTCCAGGGGAATTCTGAATGCTTAACTTTTGTGCTTTCATTCAACCCTGCAGAATTGGACTAGCTTTCTTTGAATGCCCACTAGCTATCTTCAAAGGCTCACATTCACTAATCTTAGGGACAAAGGGAGCCAGGTACAGAATTGGGAGCATTTGGGTGAGGCATGTGCAATGTTAGATGACCATGTACCGCATGGGGGAAATCCACATGTGATGTGTCCTCAGTGGTTTGTGGAGAGGCCTCCTGATAGAGCCTGTGAAGAAGATAGAGGATCTGCATCCCTTTGATATGTTCCAAACCCTGGCTGCTATTCTCCTAGTTCCTCCCCACCCCTCAGTCATGCAGCTCACCTCAGTATTCTGGATGGGATGAAAAAGAAATGAATTTCTTTCACAGCATCACAAACAGCTAGGAAAACTGGGTGCTCACTTGCATGCTCTAATTTTCCTCTGTGAGTGAAATCACAGGTTAATGGGTATCTTGGCAGTGAACTGTCATGACTTAGGGGAAGGGTGATGTGTGTAGGTGAGCCTCCCAGGTACCCTATAAACTTATCTTTACTCTCTTCAGTCTTACTGTCTTCAATGCATCCAATCTTGACTTTTTTTTTCTTCCTCTTCAACAGTATGCTAGGATTTCTCTGCTGAACTCCTGAACTTTCACAAAGGTACTCTTTTCCATGGGTGATTGTCAAAATCACATTTAGGTGGTAATACGGTAGAAAACTCTTATTCCACCACTTTGCTGACCTCATTTAGCCTTAATTCTGGGTTAATTCTTTGTAGTTAAATGTGAAAATAATTGTTATTTACAATTTATTGAATCATTTAAGAATATATGTTACTATTCTTGGAATAAGGGCTACAAATTTAGCAAATAAAAATGCCAAAGTCCAGTTAAATACAAAGATCTGATAAGCAAGAATTAATGTTGTTAATATAAAAAACACAGCATGTGGAACATACTTATATTTTAAAAAAAGACTTTGTTTATCTGAAAGTTAAATGTAATTGAGTACCTTATTTTTGTGTATAACATCTGTCTCCCTATAAATATACATATCTTTATATTTCTAAAATATATATATTTTTAATTTCTCCCTCTCAGGGTGCCTGGGTCATGCAGTTGCTTACGTGTCTGACTGGCTCACGTCATGTCTTGTGGTTCATGGGTTCAAGCACATGTTGGGCTCTGTGCTGACAGCTCAGAGCCTGGTGCCTGCTTCGTGGATTCTGTGTCTCCCTCTCTTCCCCTCCTCCACTGGTGCACACTGTCTCTCTCTCTCTCTCTCTCTCTCTCTCTGTCTCAAAAATAAATAAATCCTTTTTATTATTATTATTTTTAGTTTCTCCTTGTATGCATGCTTAAATGTACACACACAACACACAGACACACACATATACATATACACATACACAGACATATTGGTTTTTGGATTTTTCTGTCTTACCTATAATTAAAGAGAGAAGAAATAGCATTTTTACCTAAGGCATGAATTGGTAAGTTAGCTCACTGAAACTTATATTGCAGTTGTCAACCAGAAGATCTGACTTATCTTTACATGCAGGAATCAAGTATGTCGCATATCCCAAACTGCTTTTACCCTCCTCTCAAATATTTCAGCTAATTAAAAAGTACACTAAATGTAATAAGTCAGAATGAATTCCAAGCTAGAGAGCTGTTCAAGGATGTACTGGTTTGCTGAAAAATACCTTAAATTTCATGAAATCTGTAAGTATGGTCCTATCTAAATGACCCCAGATAGTATTCCATTGAAGATTTTATAGCCTTCTAAATAGTGAATGATTTCACCAATCTAAATAAAATGTATGTCACTCTTGTTCTTAAAATATCACTACTTAAAATCTGAAGGCAATATTCTAAATGACATAGAAATAGAATTTATATAGAATACCAATGAGGTCATTGGTAATTATATATAATTTGTAGTTTTGCATATATGAGTCAGTAAGAATAATGATAAGTAATATTGATCCAATATTAAAAACTTATATATTATATTTTATATTTTAGAAAGAAGCAGTTGAGTCTTAGTGTTCTTCAGTGAGCAACACAGACACTTACCCTGGGAGCCCTGCTTTCTTGCTCAAGCTCCTTTGCGTGAGCAGCACATTGCCCTTCTATGTCTTTGGGCCTTCAGAAAACAGGAAAATGTTCACATGAGTATGGAGTTTTTATTGTTAAAAGTAGCAGTTAACTAGTTGTGTTGTATAAGATTATGACCTTAAATTGAATATTCTAAAACTTTCCTTAGATGTTTTGGTAGATAATTAAGCAAATTTGTGTTGGCTTATGATTAAAAGATTTATATAGCAAATTAACTGAATCAGTGATTTTTTATAAAGTAAAAGTAGGGAAGAACATAACTTGAGTTAAATATTAGATACTTTCCTGAGGTATTATTATGATTAAAATGAACATTTGGTTATACACAATACAAAACCTAAGATCTTCCAGGTTGGAATTGTTGCAGCCATGTTCTAAAGAGTAGAACTTTGGGGCCTCAATGACAGCTCAATATTTCTACAACAACCTCAATTCCTTTCTTTTCTTTCTTCTTCCTTTCTTCTTTTCCTTACTTGAGGAAAAAGTTCTTCCTGATAATCAGTGCTGCCTTTCTGGCCACCTCAGTTGGTAAGCAATTATGATATTCTATTCAAGAGTTTTTTTAATGGACTTTGTCATTATTCTAAGCTGTCCACCCTCACTGGGTCTCACCTAAATAGCATGAGAGAGTATCTGCATCCCCAATACTGCTAGATAATATCACTTTGAACAGACTCTTCCTATATTCCTAACAGAAGGAGATAAAAAAAATGATAATATTCCAGATTACCTATTAACATGTGGTTCACTTAGTCTTCTAGATTCTCTATACTTGTCCTTATCTTTATTTTTCTTTTAATGTTTATTTATTTTTGAAAGAGAGGGATACAGAGTGAGAGCAGGGGAGAGGCAGAGAGAGAGGGAGACACAGAATCCAAAGCAGGCTCCAGGCTCTGAGCTGTCTGCAGAGAGCCCTATGTGGGGCTCAAACTCACAAAGATCATGACCTGAGCCGAAGTCAGACTCTTAAATGACTGAGCCTCCCAGGCACCCTATAAACTTGTCTTAATACAGATCATCATGTGTACTCTCCTTGTGTACATTGCTTTGGGCCCTGCTTTAACTGTTTTTTTTTTTTATTTCATTTTTATGTATTTTTGAGAGAGACAGAACATGAGTGGGGGAGAAACAGAGAGAGAGGGAGAGACAGAATCTGAAGCAGGCTCCAGGCTCTGGGCTGTCAGCACACAGCCTGAAGTGGGACTGGAACTCACAGATGGCAACATCATGACCTGAGCTGAAGCTGCCTGCTTAACCGACTGAGCCACCCAGGTGCCTCAATATTGCTTTTATTGAACCACTCTTTAATATTTTCTCAGCACTCTATAATAAAGGATGTTCTAAGAATCAATACTTTGAAACATGTTAGATCTGTTGTGATTGAGGACGGTATCCATATGCCAAAAGTAAATATGTTTTGTGTGTGTGAGTGTTACCTCCAGGGGTAGAATTTCTGAGCCATTGTTCTGATTTCTTATCTTCTGAATTCCATAAACCAAGTAAATTTATTTTTTCACTATTTACATTGACTCTTAAATTTAATAGGTTCTATGCTTAGATCCTATATATTTACTTATTATTTTGTATATATTCATAGTCACTGAAAGACAAAGTGAAGAAAGGGGGTTTTTGTGTTTTTTCTTTACATAGACTTTGTAAAAACCCAATTTGTTGGTAAAATACAGAGTAAGTTACTTTTCACCAAAGGGTGTCCAATGTGCCAGTGCTTGTCAGTATTCTTCACCCAGAGGAACTCCAATATTAGAGACCAAGACGAGAAAGAGGAGTCCATTGTTTTCTAACAGCAGTGGTCCTTATTTAACCCTGCTATCAAACTGGTGGCTATTCCTCATAGTTTTGTGATTATATCTCAGGCCAGCAGTTGTCAGGCTATATATTTTTTTCCCCCATTAATGCTTTACCAACTAGTAGACACTCAGCACAATAATGTAGATTCCAATTCATTCACAGAGATTTCTTTTTTCTTGGTGAATTTCAGGAAAGTAAAAATATACAAAATTACAATTAACAATTTCTAAAATAGTTATCCAGAAAGCATAGAAAATATTTTTGAGTAAAACCTAGTTATACTAAAACCCAGTTTTACTAAAACCTAGTTTTACTAGAAGAATATAATTATATTTATATAATGAGGCCAGATGCACTGGTATTTAAAATCTCCAACACAGCAGAAGTCACATGAATTCTATACACAAACTTGTCCATTTAAGAAAAGGAATGTCATAAGCTTCTCAAAAAATGATGTTAAAATAATTGAAATTGTGAATAAACATAAGCTACTTGACTTTTTAAATTAGAAATATAATTTTAAAATAACTAACAACTTTTTACATTTTCCAAACTTGGATATTCCTGGCAGATAAAAATTGTGTGATAGATACTTTCATGAGGATGGTAGAATTGTCTTCACATTAGTGAAAAATGGGAAAACATAACCACTGCGTTGGTTAGTCTTATATAAAATTAAAATTAAACTCTCTCTATTGCATATATTGCATTCTTCTTTGAAATTGCTTATAAACAGTATGATAATGTATTAAAATGAAGTGATATAATATGCAAAATGGTTGTCACAAAGAAACGAAGTCTATTTCCAATTAAACATAAGTACCCCTACAATCCCTTCAAAGATGTATGTTTGTCTTAACGATAAAGTGCAGATGTTACTTTTCTGTAGAAGATGAGATTGAAAATTGTCACTATTTCTAATGCTGTTTTCTCCATTCCTGATTATATTTTAAGAACTATAGTGTCTCTACAAAACCGCACAATTCAAAGTGCTTTTCTTTTCTTTTATATTCTACTACTGAATATCTGAGGAAATTAAGAGTAATATCCAGAATGCAAGGAGCACTATTACATATAGAAAACAGCATAATAACTATGGGGAGCGATTGAGGAAATTAGCTAAAGCATGGACATAGATTAGAAATACCTTGTTGCCTCATCTGTAATGCTAATTTTAATGTATTTCATTTGGCTAAATGATTGTTTCACCACAAACATAAAACCCCAATAAATGTATGTAACAGTAGCTGATGTTAATTTTACATTGTTTGTAGCTCTTTAAATTATGCATCAGAATAATTTAAAAATTTTGAGATTGGTACCAGTGTCTGAATTAGAGATAGTAACTACTAGCCTTTAGTTAAATATACATATGTTATGTGATATGCTTTCTCTACTTTTCTCTTCTCCTGGGATTTTGCTCTTTCCCCTTTATTTCTTGTCCATACATCCTTAAAACCTGTCTGAATCCCAATTTGTTAACATCATTGGGTATGATTTAGCATGAGAAAAAGTTAATTTTTCTCTTCGTTTTTTTGAATTAAAATTATTTACTTCAGAATTAACATGTTTGTCCCAAACGACTTACAGATTCACAGTACTTTTGTAAAATATTTTTATAATATATATATTTTTAATATTTTGTTCCACAAAATTTTTTAAATAATTGAGGTCCAATACATTCATAGTCATTGCATATTTTTAAGTTGCCCCACCTGTCTGCTGAACATCTTAAAATGGATATTATTCAGACAAACAAACCTACTTCTGCCATAAACTTGCTTCTTATCTGTAACCTGCCTACTCTAATATTTTTATTAAAAAAATTCATGTTTATTTACTTTTGAAAGAGAGACAGAGACAGAGAACAAACAGGGGAGGGGCGGAGAAAGAGAGGGAGACACAAAATCAGAAGCAGGTTCCAGGCTCGGAGCTGTCAGCACAAAGCCCAATGCAGGGCTTGAACTCAGGAACCGTGAGATCATGACCTGAGCCAAAGACAGAGGCTTAGCTGACTGAGTAATCCAGGCTATGCTTAAAAAAATTGTTTTTAAGTTTATTTATTTTGAAAGAGAGAGACAGAGAGAAAGCATGATCTGGGGAGAGGCAGAAAGAGAGAGAGGAGAGGGAGAATCCCAAGCAGGCTCCTCACTGTCAGCACAGAGCTCGATGCTGGGCTCAAACTCATGAGCTGTGAAATCATGACTTGAGCCAAAATCAGGAGGCTTAACCAACTGAGACACCCAGGAGACCAACTTATTCTAATTTTAATACTGGTGTTTGTTAGGAGGAGACTTTTAACCTCAGAGTGACTTTCAAAGAAATTTAACTTAAAAAAATTAAAATATCCACAAACACATGAAAACACAGCCTTGGAAAAGTAGGCATGTGTTCTTATTCACACAAGGTCCTAAATGAATGGTAATATTAACAATTCAAAAGGATGTAGTCCATTATTTTAAGTGATTATAGTACCTAATGATTGATCACAGCCCTTCCAGGAAAACCAGTCAAGTTGAAAAAAACTTTAGACAAATCATAGGAAGTATTAGGACCATTATGGCTATTGTACGTATTTTGAGCCACAAAGCTGGAACTTGATAATTAATACAGATTAGAAGTTTGTAATCATTAAATTAACATTTTAATAATCATTGATCAAATGTCCTTTCTGAAAAAAAAAAAAAGAGCAAAGCCTGTAAATTGCTAAGTGCCAAACTTTGCTTACATGCTGATTTTTTTGGAATCAGAAATGGTGCTCCATAAATAAATGTTCATTAAATACTTGTATGAAACTTCTCTAATTTCTAATCAAATTAACTTAGACACAGTTTTAAAATCTAATAAATACAGAAGGAAATGTGATCAAAATAAAAAGGAAATTAAAAGCAAATAGTATTAGTTATTGCTTCACCTTCTTGAGTCATATTCAGCATAAAACCCATTTAATTTTGCATATGCATATGGGACAGAGGGGGCTATTGGGATTATTTAGGAAATAAGTTCTATACAGTAATATTATGACTTGGGAAATTTAATGAATACCATTACTGCCATTTCACAGAATTTCAAGTGGGATGTAAAGTAACTGCTCCTGGACCATTCAGAAGCAGTTGTTCTTGAACCCAATCTTAAATACCTACACCTACTAATCAGGTATATAATATAATATTTAATTATATGTTATAGTTTTTATAGACTTTACAGATTATAATAATAGAAAATACATCATATCCAGACATATAGCAAGGGACAGGGAGACCAGGGGTAATTTAAATAAGGTTCAATCTGTAATTTGGCTGATAATCTGTTTTGTTTCCTAACAGTCTACATACAGTTATATGCAGTCTATATATAGTCTTACAGCATTAAAAAAACAGTTGCATATTAATAAGAAAAAATGATTTTTTTAGTATTTGGTATGGAGGATTTTCATGGGAAATTACCATTGCAATTAGTGGCAAACTGTAATTAGGTAAAATATCCCCAGTTTAAATTTCAAAAGGCTGTAATAGACAAATTTAGTATCTACAGCAATAAAATAAAATTATCAAATATATGATCGTCTATGTTGTGCAATTCATGTCGAAATATATTTCAATTAAAATAGAGAAATTTGTTCTATATTGACAGGGAAAGTTTGTTGTGTGGGAAATGTGTATAAAATCACAGGTTTCCCTTATATTTAATATATCCTTTACATAGTCAAAGACTAAATTATTATATATTGTGTATCTTATTATTTGAGAAATAGCTTATTTTATTTAAGATATGAAAAAAATGTGTGACATTTGCCTGTTTCTACAGTAAATAGCTATGGCAAATAAATGGAAAAGAAAGGTCAGGAGTTTTATCACTGCATTTCAATATGATTTTCCCGTAAATATTGGGTGCCCTACACTTTATTTATGGGTTTGAAATGAATGCTTTAAATTCATGATGATATACAGAAGTGAATAAAAGGATGAAAAAAATGAAGAGAAGAAAATTAGGTAAATTGGAGGTTTTCTGTATAGTTAGAAGATAAGGATAGATGTAAGATTTTGCAATAATTTCTGAAGTACAATTATTCTTAGGTTTAGAAACAAAGTTGATGTGAACCATTTCTATTAATAATGTGATAATGATACTTTATTAAACCTTAAAATATATAAGAATATCTAACTTTTTTTGTACACTGTATATAGAGAATTAAAAATTCTTGTTTTAGATGTTACAGCTCATGTGTGTGTGACCACACGTACACACACACACACACACACACACACACACACACACATACACACATGCACAAAACAAGTAAGCCTACCCAAAGCAAAATTTTAAGAAAAATGTAGTCTTGAAGATTACAAACTATTTTGAAAGTAAATATGTAATGGTTTCAGAAGACAAATATCTTCCATATATAATAATCAATACAGATTAGATTTGTAAGTGTGTAAAACACTTAAAAAATCTGTAGTTCTGGTAAAAAACACTGTTTGAAGGACTAATTATGAAGTTAAAAACTCAGAATTATTAGGGTTTCTGCAATGAGATGTTACATATTGTGTGGAAAGGCCTTAAAGTATTTTTTTCTGATATGAATGACAATATCTTGAAGAGAACCAGTAATTGTTGGTTTCCTTTGCCTCAGATTTCTACTGATGTCAGCTCGTAGGCAATTACTCATCTACATATCCAAGAACATATTAGATTCCTAAATAATACCCAATAGATTACTTGACTTTTAAATTATTTTTTCCCTTCTCTTTTGGATATTTTTTCTAAAAATTGAGGGTGGGTATAAGTTGATATATGAGAAAAAACAAAATCAATCCCAGTTTGTGTTTAAGCCTATTCTTAACTACAACAACAGAAATCTCTTTCTAGAAAATGAAATGAAGACACAACAATAATGTGTTCTATGAAAAAAACAAACAGTACTTTAAAGAACCCCACAGTGTATAATCTCTTGATGTGCAGGAGACATTTTAGGATAACTTCATATATAGTTTCTTAATAGGACATTGTTATAAAAATATACAGCCAGAATGAGAACAAGGGAAAATGATAAAAACAACAAAATTCAAGTTAAAAAATAGTTACTAAATTAAAGCTTATTATAGAAATGTAAATATGCATAATGATTGAAAACTAACACAATTTAAAATAATAATGATAATAGCAGAAATCAAATTGTACTAAGTAAAATGGAGAATTTAATTGTAACCCTTACTTAAGTATGTTAAATAATTCTACTCAATGAGGCGTGAGAAGCTATTTTCCATTGATTTCTCAGTTAGGCTCAAATATTATTTTTTTGAAAACCAAAATAACAAAAAAATAAAACCCACAAAAAACCAAAAGATCAACCAATATCAGATTTTTTTAATCTAGATTTTTAGAGAAAATAAATATTTTATTTCATTTATTTAATGAAAAGCATTTGAGTGCTTACTCTATGCCAGGCATTGTATAGTTATCAAGTAAGTTAAAAATATAGTTACTATTAATTAAAAATTATCTGGCCCTTGCTCTCATGAAACTTACATTCTAGATGGGGAGACAGCAACTATATAAGCTATTGCTGAGCTGAGTTCTGTGCACCACTTATCAATTCCAAGAATACTGGGTACTGATTATCAAAACCAGGGTAGGACTTTAAACATACCTCTTCACTGCATGTTGGTACCTTACTGACCAAGGAAAACATAACACAGTCAATAAGTGGATGGAATAATGATTTACTTATTACACAGAGAAGAGACACAGATCGGCTTCAGTAAATGTGTGTCAATCACTCTTGGCCACAGTTTCTCTGACCTGCAGTCCTTTATGCCACAGTAGAAGAAACCCTGTCTCCCTCCAACAGAAAATAGACATTAACATAGGGGTTGACCATGTTCCATATGACACACAAGCCTTAAGCAGAGATAAAACAGTACTCACTGTGCCTGAAACAGAAAGATAGTTGATAAGCCTGGCACAGGACATGTGTGTTATCTCTTGGTAAGGATCTGTTCCAAGTCCTTGGACCATTTTTATACAGTCCAGTAGGAGTCAAAAGACTATGTACATGATACTGTCTTTACCAACATTCTACCTCTCATCCATCAGTTATCCATTGAAGCAGCAGATACATAAAGCACATAAAATCTGGTAGGACCACTGCCCACCTTAAATTTCGAGATGCAGTCAAGTCCAGCGGGGCTCCTGAACAATCCATACTCATGCATTTTTTTCTCATTTGTCTCACTTTGAGACAGCACTTTACCAGGTCAATAAGAAAGCCAGACATAGAAGAATGACTAGTCCTCTCAGAGGATACTATTCAAACAGGAGCACTGGCACACACAAGGTATTGGCAATAACACAAATGCCATTCTGTTCCTCTGCACATAACCAAAAGCTGTTTGGTTTTTCATCTCCAACTTTGCTCATGAGTTCAGTGAGTTTTGTTTGTCCTGAAGCGCTTGAATAGTAGTTTTAGTTTTCTTCACCGTAGTTAATAACAAGTTGTGTACCACTTTTTTTTTTCTTCTAGGGCAGGTATGCCTGTGCAAGTTATGAGGACACAGACACCAGAGCAGAAGCAGTTATTTGATGATTTTCCTAACAGTGTGCTTCAGGCAATGATGCCATGTGTCAGAAATGTGGGGCCCTTCCCTCTAAGAGTGCCATTTTGCACAAACACTTGAGGACATAAAATTTCCAAATAGCATACTCGATCTGAGGGTCACAACACTCCATAGCCCAATATACCTCAGAGAGAAACCTATAACTTGAAGGAACACATGGAACTCAAAAACGAAAGCAAAAAGAAAGAAAATTTCAGATCAGTATCTGTCATTAACTTAGATACAAAAGTCCTAAAAAATGTAAACCAAATCCCAAAATGTATAAAAATAAATATACACCATTACCAAGTTGAATTCGTCCCAGAAACGCAAGAATGATTCAACATCTGAAAGTTAATGTAGTCTACTTTATCAACAAGCTAGGGGATATAAAAACCAAATGAACATATCAATTGATGCAGAAGAATGTAAGAACTAAATGTTTGTTGTGTATAAGCCACCCAGTTTCTGGCGCTTTGTTATAGCACCCCAAATGAACAAGAAGACTAAGTTTATTATACAACACTTGGTTAGAGAATGTGAGGATGTAGTCTTAGTGACCAAGGATAAAATGGATGGAAAAACAAAACAAAACAAAAAACATGTATAGACAACTCGTGTATGTCTATTACAAATTAGGGTGAGAATCAATCCAAACCTGTTCACCTGTGATATAACAACTGCTACAACTATATGGAATTTCTTTACTTATATATCAGGCACCACTCTTTGTGGTGAATTTTTGAATTCTTTGGAAAACTTTTTATAATAAATATGTTTTCATATTCTGGATGATTCCTAAATCTTTACCGTATATCTTAAAAAATTCAGCCCCATTAGAAAGCAGTTAAGTCCATGAGAGGTCATCACCTAAAACATCAATACCTCAGTGCTATTCAGTTTCAATTTCTTTCCAGAAAGCTGATTTAAAAGCCCAGTGTGGGGGCACCTGGGTGGCTCATTCCGTTAAGCATCTGACTTTGGTTCAGGTCATGGTCTCACAGTTCATGGGTTCAAGCCCTGCATTGGGCTCTGTGCTGACAGTTCAGAGCCTGGAGCCTGTTTCAGATTCTGTGTCTCCCTTTCTTTCTACCCTTCTCCCATTTCACGCTCTCTCTCTTTCTCTCAAAAATAAATAAACATTAAAAAAATAAAAAAATAAAAATTCCAGTGGGAAGACACAAAGAGTTCACTAGGTACCAGATGGATTGGAGACAGGATATTATAAATCGAGGTTGTGATCTTCTGTGGCAACCAACAAATGTATTTAATGTTTCTTGGTGCTATATATAGTACTTTGGAACAGAGATGCTCATTAAATATCCATTGTATTAATTAATAAATAAAGTAAAAAAAAGGAATTCCAGAACAGAAAGAATGAGGATAATATAACTTTGGACAAAATATATTTAACAGTAATTAGAGGTGACGACAGATATTTCTTATTACTTCATTCTATGACCAGCATTCTGCAGAACATGTAATCTCAGGCTGCCTCAAAACGAATGACTGAAGACAATTTTCACACGTCAGTGGGCTGATAATTTTTTGTTACATATAGTGATGATGCATGGTGCACAGTGATGACTTGATCAAATATTATGTCAGCAGTTATGTGAAAAATGGTCCCAGTGAAAAGAAGTAGCATAGCAATAATGCTTAAAAGCACAGAGTCTGGGAGTCAGATTGCCTGGTTTTAAATTAAAATCCCTCTTCTCAGTAGCTTTTAGGCAAGGTACCTCATCTTTAAGATGAAAATAATGATAATGTCTATCTCATAGTTTTTGTTTTGTTTGTGTGTGTGTGTGTGTGTGTGTGTGTGTGTGTGAAGATTAAACAAGTTGATACTTGCAAACATAATAAAAAAGTGTCAGGCTTATAATAAAGGTCATGCACATGTTTGCACTGATGACTATCATACTTTTGAGCAGAATAAATGGGGAAATTATCCTCAGTATCAGTCTTCCACTATGCATTGTGTCATGTCTCCTTCCATTAAGGGGTGTGTCTACCAATTCAACCTTTGTCTTATCTTCTCATCTCAGTCTCTCCATTTTCACCAGATCACCTTACTCACTAGTTTCACATGGGTAAAATCACCCTACAAGCTCTAAATCATTTAATTTCATATTCTTCATACAGAATTCACTGTATCTATTCTTCTCCAACAGTACACTAACCAGGCTAATAACACACTTTGACTCAAAACACATACAACTATTTTTCTTTAATTCCATTTCTACCTCTGGATATAACTCCATGCCACACTCTCATTCTTGTTTACTTACTCTTTAGACCTGCTTTCTAAATCTTTACAAACTACTTTCTGTCACAGTAGTTATAAGCCCAGTGAAAATAATGCCTATATTCTCTATTCTGGATTTGTTTCTTTCACAGTTCCTCTAAGGCGTTAGACACAGAGTAGACACATAATTAGACTGGATGACTAAATATGGTTAAAGTGGCTCAGACACTAGGGCAGCTTGGTTTTGAACAACTATTTTAAATGGTTAACTGAGCATAATGTTTTATAATGGTTTTCACTCAATTATTTGATATATAAAAGTATGAAAAACAGGAAAATAATCACCATAGAATTGGCATTCATAAAGTTGTATGTATTCATAAGATCTAATATACATTCTTACATTAGGATACATTTTTGGAAATAAAGATAACCACTCCCAAGAAAGAAGAACATGATTGCATAATTCAAAATCAGTTCACCTAAGATTATAGGTGATGTTCAAATAGGTACATATTTCTTGATGTTCCCTTTGTGTGTATGACACAAATGATTCTGCAAACCCGTCTGTATCATTGACTGAAATAACCTCACACTGAGGAATGCTCGAAATAACCATTAACATGATTCAAAGAACAATAATGTTTGGATTTGTTGTAAGAGTCATTGCTTCTTATGACGCTGAAAGAGCTTAGTATACCTTATAGAGGTGTTTGAATATTCGCTTTAAAATATTGCTCACAACAAAGGAATTTCATAGTGACAATTCTTTGGCAGTGCTGACTGATAGCATCACATGCTACATCTTATGAAGTGCTTAGTAATCAGGTCTTCAAAGGCATTGAGCTCTAGTCAACAGAAGGAAGGGTGATTTCAATGACAGTATTCACAATAAATGTTCTCCTGGGGAGCATTTACATAATCATGGGAATGGAAATGATCATTACTTGTCATTTATTATTTTACTGTGTCCCCTTGAAGAGTACTATGGATGAATATCTCCATCCACCTTCTTCATGTATTACTCTAATAGAGCTCATCTATACAATCCGCTTTGTTCTCCATAATAACAGTTTAGACTCTGAAAGAAACCTTTCATTTATGCAATTATTAAGCACATTTTAATGATTCCAGTAAAATAAGAAAGGAAACAAAGAGAAAAAAATGAATTCAAGAAAAATCCTGTAGTAACAGAGTACACGTCCTTATGTGTATTCACTTCTTTTTTTTGAATTTTTGTTTTTTTGTATTCACTTTTTTTAAGTTCAAATAACCATGGGGAAGATTCCACTCTGAAATGCAAAATGGCATTTGCCTTTGGTTTATACATATCTTACATTGCATGCAGTTTCCTGAAATATTTTGTTCAAAATATAAATACCTTTTTTCTAAATACGTAATACAAATATGTTCATGTGAGGTATAAAAATATAACTAAAGAATCAAAGGTTATTAAAGTATTTAGACAATTCATTGCTAAATATTTTAGTATATTTAGAATATTCCCTGAATAACTTTCTGCTTAACTTCCTCTACTGTTTTATTAAAGGTATACTACTCAAGTGATCAGCTATAAAACAAATGTTTCTTCTGGTTTTTCCCTGTTTCTATACCACCCTTGGGTGTGCTGTCTTTTGGAATAATTACGACCCATAAAACTTGCCCTCAGGGCCATATATTATAACTCTATTTGTTTGGCTCATTTGACCAAGCCAGTCATAATCTAAGGAATTATTTAAAATTATATATCAAGATAGTTTACATGATTAATGTGTGGTTAAAAAAAAACAAAAAAAAAAAGATGAGACAAAGTAAAACAGGGAGCAGACTATAAGACACATCCTCAAGTCCATAACATTAACTTAATCTGCTTATGAAGTACCAAAAAAAAAAAAAACCCCAAAACATCAAGGTTTGATCACCTGCCCAAAAAATGTTTCTAATCAACAGCTTAAATACACATATGCATAAGATACCAAATACTTATGATAAAAGACCACTACATCTAATTCCAAGGACAAAAAACATCTATATCCTTATAAAGATGATATCATGAACAAGATTATGATTAAGTCTATTAATAAATAATGCATTGGACTATTTCTTTTTACCATGTTATTCAACATATGCTAATAGCATTCCATTAAAATATACTTTATAAAATGTGGGTTAAACATTTATAAACATATAATTTCCCATACATGGTCCTCTAATGATACACTGTAATCATGGCATAAATTTTGTTTATATTTCTAGGTGGATAAACTACTATTTTTATGTATGGTTGTTAACTACTGTTTCTTGCAAATAAACTCAGTCCACAGTGAATTTAAGCTCATATTCTTTGACATTATTAGGAATGTGACTATTGCTTTCTACGGGAATCTAAGTATGTGGTAATTATCACTCCATTTATAAGCCTATACCTGCACTTCAGTGAAGAATTCCTCTCTGTTCCACTTAAATATTTCACAGCAAACACTCAAAATTCACATCCAAAATTGTAAAGGACCTTTAGTCATCTGAAGGCTTTAGGAAAACTGCACAGTACAATTTTAAATGGATAAAATATTTAATTCTATGAAAACCTACATCTAAATTAATATAAATATATATGTTTCTGGAAGGATAAGTAATCAGTTATGCAATACATTTAACTAATTGTATATGGTGGACTTCTGTCTCTTGGGACAGAGGACAGAAGAAAATAAGATATCTTTCTTTCCCTGGTTCAGAACTTATATCATCCACACATTTGTTTCTTCCATTAAAACAAATAAACAAAAAGATATGTTGTGACTACTCATAATTTCAAACACACAGGTACACATATTCTTTGACTTTTTAAGTCTCTGGCATAGGACAGCGGATAAGAGAGCACAGGCTTTTGAAAGATGCCAACATTATTTATCCACCCCTTTCCACTACTTACTGCCTTTATAATTTTTAATTTCTTCAGTTTTAAAATAGAAATAATTAGAAAACATTTCCTATGGAATTGTTGTGACACTTAAATGACATATGTAATAGAAGATATGCCTGGAACAGCGAACCAAATATGTAGACAAAGTAGTAAATTGAAGGTTTCACCTGAAACGTCATAATAAAATAGACTGAAATTCACATAGTTAGAAGATGGAAATATGTTGACAAAAAGTGGCTTCACACATCTTCACCCTTTAATTCATATCCAGGATATCAGATATCCAGGTAGACAAAAGAAAAATATTGTTAGTGTATTTCTTATGACAAAGTAGCAGTGGGTCCTATCCCCTTAATCCCAGAAGGGCCAAATAGCAAATTTTTAACTCCTTTCCTCAATCCTCAGTGGTGCGACTGAGATCATTTGTTGTGTGTTCCCTGTTTCTGAGGAATACAGTGATATGGTATCTGACTTCCATTTCAGGGAATTTGTAGAGCAACAGAAATGATCTGGCAAGCAGTTTAGAAGAAAAGCTGAGTTGTTGCTATATCTAGAATGTAGCGATAGGCCCAACCAAATGGCAAGTAAGAAAAGAGAACTAGTGTTTCCCAAGGAAAATTATGGACCATACATGAAACTATTTTGATGCCGTTTCAGGTCTTACCTAAAATGACTTATTGGAAAGATTCACGTACTTGAGACTGTCACTGTGGAAAGGAGGTGTCAGAGTGCAGAGCTGACAATGGAGTGGCATCACCAAGATCATACAAGTTTCAACTGGGGGGTCCCAGTAGAAGACAACCACATGAGAAAGTACATCTGCACACCTGGGTGACAAGTACACACCCAGTAGGTAAGTCTATGTGTTATTCTGAACATCACTTTCCCATGGACTATTTTAGGATTAAGCAACTTTAATTAACAAGTAAGGAAAGGAAAAAATACTAGGTGGGGAAGAGATGTATAAAGGACTATGCTACCTTATCCACAGAAGGCAGCCAGACTTCAGTATGCCCCAAGCTGGGAAAGAAGAAAGAAGATATTCAGATATTCTCTCTCTCTCTTGTTCTCTCTCTCTCTCTCTCTCTCTCTCTCTCTCTTACACACACACACACACACACACACACACACACACACACATTGGAGTTTCTGTGTTTAGAGATTCAACAGAAGCTATGGTTCTAAAATTAATGTTCTCACTGCTCTGCCTAATATCTAAGTTTAAACAGATAAGTGATGGGTTATTTTCCAGTTTTTATGTAAGTAAGGGAATTACCCCTATTGGACACATTTTAAAGCGACAAAAAAATAATAAAATAAAGTCAGGCTTTGATTACATCACATTCCTTTGGTTTGTTATTGCACCAATCACTTTGGTTCAACAAGCTATTTCTTGCTTTTATGTATTTGCATTGAGAGCGAATTCATGTTTGAAAATTCAGTCTTGAGTTTATAGCTAAAATCTTTATTAAAGTCTATATAATATGCAAATTAATAAAACCACTATTTTTTGGTTCAAAAAATGAGAATTTATTCTGATTCATACTAATTGCAAATTTGGATGAAGTTATCATTCTATTCTGTGGTTCTATACAAAGAGTTGAAATATGATTTGCTTTATTTATCAAGCTGTACTACTTTTGCTCCATTTGAATGTATCATACATATACTGATCTCTGCGTTTCCAACCACCAAGAGCCCTGGAGAGTTTACTCTGTAATGGTCTGCAACATTCAACGAAGGCAATCATCTCAATGTTTTATTGCCTGGTGGTATATCAATGTTGGGCCCTATGGATTCTGAGAAATCTCATCCATAAAATCTGTAACCACTTTCATAACTTCAGGACACTAGAATTCAGGGTATTTCTTTGGTAAAATCCAGCTCAGGACATTGTATTTTTGCTTTCCTGCTGTGAATGGTTTTCTACAATGGAAAAAATTTTTTAAAATTAAAAGTTAAAGAGTCTTTTAAGGTATCTCCATACTATTCTCCAGAGTGACTGCACCACTCTGAATTCTCACTAACAGTGTAATACAGCTCCACTTTCTCCACATCCTCACCAACACCTGTTATTTCTTGTGTTGTTAATTCAGAAATTCTGACAGGTGTGAGGTGATATCTCATTATAGTTTTGGATTGTATTTCCCTGATGATGAGTGATGTTGAGCATCGTTTCCTGTGTCTTTTAGCCATCTGGATGTCTTCTTTGGAAAAATGTCCCTTCATATCTGTCCATTTTTTAACTGGATTATCTGTGTTTTGGGTGTTGTTTGATAAATTCTTTGTAGATTTTGGATACTAACCCTTTATCAGATATGTCATTTGTAAATATCTTCTTCTATTCTGCAGGTTGCCTTTTAGTTTTGTTGATTTTTTCTTTGTTATGCAGAAGCTTTTTATCTTGCTGAGGTCCCAATAGTTCATGTTTGTTTTGTTTCCCTTGCTTTGGTGACCTGTAGTAAGAATTTGCCCCTGTGTTCTACTCTAGAATTTTTACTCCTGTCTCATATTTAGGTCTTTCATCCATTTTGAATTAATTTTTGTGTATGGTGTAAGGAAAGGTCCCGTTCCATTGTTTTGCATGTTGCTGTCCAGGTTTCCCAACATCATTTGTTGAAGAGACTGTCTTTTTTTTCCATTGGATATTCTGTCATGCTTTGTTGAAGATTATTTGACCATATAGCTACCCTATGACCCAGCAATTGCACTACTAGGTATTTACCCAAAGGATACAAAAATACTGGTTCAAAGAAACACATGTATCCTGGAGAACATTATCAACAATAGCCAAATTATGGAAAGAGTTCAAATGTTCATCGACTGATGAGTGGATAAAGAAGAAGAATGTACACACACACACACACACACACACACACACACACACACTGTGGAATATTACTCAGCCATCAAAAAAGAATAATATCTTGCTCTTTGCAATGACATGCATAGAGCTAGAATGTTTTATGCTAAGCAAAACAAGTCAATCAGAGAAAGGCAAATACTATACGATTTCATTCATATCTGGAATTTAAGAAACAAAACAGATGAGCATAAGGAGAAGGGAGAAAAACAGAGAGGGAGGAAAACCATAAAAGACTCTTAACCTATAGAGAAAAAACTGAGAGTTGATGGAAGGGAGCTGGTGGGGGGGGATGGGCTAAACAGGTGATGGGTATTAAGGAGGGCACTTGTGAGGATCCCTGGGCATTATATGTAAGTGATGAGTCACTATATTCTACTCCTGAAACCAATATTACAACTATATGTTAAATAACTAGAATTTAAATAAAAACTTGAAACAAAATTTAAAAAAAGCACAAAATTAGACTCAAATAGAAAGGCATTTCCCTGCTTTTGCATAGGATGACTCAACATTATTTAATATCAGTTGTCCCTAGTATACAAATACAATGCAATCCTATATGAAAATATCAATAAGTTTTTTAAGGAAAAAAGTTATAGCATAATGATATTAATATTAATGATATTGTTGATAGAATATAAATGACATAAGACATTAGTAGGAAGTTAAAAATTCATGCATATTATAAATATGTGTAAGATACAACACAATTTTTTTTAATTTTTTTAACATTTATTTATCTTTGAGAGACAGAGTGTGAGTGGGGGAGGGGTGGATAGAGAAACAGGGAGACAAAGAATCCGAAGCAGGCTCCAGGTTCCAAGCCCTCAGCACAGAGCCTGATGCAAGGCTCAAACCCACAAACAGGGAGATCATGACCCGAGTGGAAGTTGTATGCTCAACCAACTGAGCCACCCAGGTGCCCCCCCAACACAAATTTTTCATGTTTATGTCAACTCTTATACAGTTATCTCAGGCGATCACATACAAAGTAGATATTGAGAAGGAAGGACACTCTATGTCAATGTGAACGTGAAATTTCATCCTTCTTAATTTCAAAATTTTGTAGTCATAATAAGTACTAGTTTTTCAGTTGATCCAATAATCTTTTAAATTTTTTTTGTTTATTTATTTTTGAGAGAGAGGAGAGCGAGAGAGAGCAGGGGAGGGGCAGAGAGAGGGAGACAGAGAATCCCAAGCAGGCTCTGTGCCCAGCAGAAGGCTCCAACTCATGAACCTTGAGATCATAACTCCAAATCAAGAATCAGGCACTCAACAAACTGAGCCACCCAGGCACCCTGATCCAATAATCTTTTAATGACATGCTGAATTCTTCTTTATTCTTAACCTGAGGAGTTCAATTCTGGACCTTCTTTTAGGAGCTGGTTCACTTTTCCAGCCATCTGAAGTGTTTATGCAAAAGACATATGCTCTCAAGCATAAGGCAATAGTTCTTCCACATCCTTTTATCTTGTTTGATACAGAAATTCTCCATACCTTTACATTTGTTTTAAGAAAAAAATATGGGGGCGCCTGGGTGTCTCAGTCGGTTAAGCATCCATCTTGGGCTCAGGTCATGATCTCACGGTTCGTGAGTTCGAGCCCCGTGTCAAGCTCTGTGCTGACAGCTCAGAGCCTGGAGCGGGGAGCCTGCTTCGAATTCTGTCTCTCTCTCTCTCTCTCTCTGACCCTCCCCCATTCATGCTCTGTCTCTCTCTGTCTCAGAAATAAACGTTGAAAAAAAAAAGAAAAATATATGTACTTTATTTTTATAGCAGTTTTCAGTTTACAGAGAGATTGAGTAGAAAATCGTTTCCATATATCCAAATACTTTCTTATTTTATTAACATCTTACATTTGTGTGATATATTTATTACAACTGATGTAATAAATGTAACAATTGTTGATTATACAATGATGGAATCATTGATAACATTTATTATACTTGGTTGGCTAATATTACTTTTTATTAATCAAAGGCCATTACATTAGGTTTGACCCTTTGTACTGTACATTCTACGGACTTTGACAAACATATACTGTCATGTATTCACCATTCCAGTATCATATAAAATAAGTTCACTGCCCTAAATATCCCCTGAACTCCACCTATTTATCATTCTTTTCCCCTTAACTCCTAGCAACCACTCATCTTTCACAATCTTTATGGTTTTGATTTTTCCCGAATGTCATACAGTTGAATTCATATAGTATGTAGTCTCCTCAAAATAGTGTCTTTAACTTAGTCATATGCATTTAAGTTCTTCCACATCTTTTCCTGGCTTAAGAGTCAATTTTTTAAATCACTGAATAATATTTAATTATATGGATACAACACAGTTTGCTTATCCATTCACCTGTGCTTAAATTGCTTTTCTTTCTCTAGAGTCTTCTGGTGGAAGGACTTTATTAATATTCCATTTTTCTTCTTTCCTAAATATATGCATTTAATGCTATAAATTTCCCTCTAAGCAACTCCAAAGCATTGTATCCCCAAAATATTACAAAGGTGTATTTTCACTTTCATTTGTTTCAATACATATATTGAAAATTCAAATATATATATATATATATATATATATATATATTTTTTTAATGTTCTCTTAAGCCTTCTTTTTCTTTTCTTTTTTTTTTCTTCCTCTTCTTTTGTTTTAAATCTTTACTTTGAGAGAGGGAGAGACAGAGTGTGAACAGGGGAGGGACAGAGAAAGAGGGAGACACAGAATCCCAAGTGGGTTCCAGGCTCTGAGCTGTCAGTCTAGGGCTGAGTTTGAGGGGCTCAAACTCACGAACCTCGAGATCATGACCTGAGTTGAAGTCTGAGGTTTAACGGACTGAGCCACCCAGGCGCCCCTTAAAGCTTCTTTTTCAACCATGTATTACTTAGAAGTGTGTGGTTTAATCTCTAAATGTTTGCTAAGTCTTCTTCTATCTTTCCATTGATTGATAGCTAATCCCGAATCCTGTTGTGTTTTGAGAATATACTTTGTATGACTTCTATTTTAAAAAATTTGTTAAGGTGTTTTATAGTCCAAAATTTGATCCATTGGGTGGGTGTTCCTTGTCAGCTTTAGGAAAATGTGTATTATACTGTTCTGGGGTAAAACACTGTATAATAGACAATTAGATCAAGTTTGTTGATATTACTCTCAGGCCAACTTTGCCATATGGATTTTCTTCCTTAATCAATAAATCATTGAAAAAAAGTGTTGAAGTCTAGAACTATGATAGTGATTTGTCTATTTTTGCAATTCTTGCAGTGTTAAAATTTATTTTTATGTTTTATTCTTAAATTGTAGCTATTTACTAAAATTTGATATCTTTATGATTGTGTAATACTGCCCCTTATCCCTGATAATTTTCTAAAGTATGCTTTGAATTTAATACAACTATTCCAGTTTTCTCATTAGCATTATCATGGTATATCTTTTTCCACCATTTTCCTCTTTTAAAACATTTATTGAGATATAATTCACTATTGCTTTACTTTTTACCTGAATCTTTATATTTAAAGTGGGTTTCAGATAGACAAATTATGGCTATGTCTCATTTTTTATTAACTCTGAAGATCCTCATCTTTTAACTGATGTATTTGACCATTTGCACATAAGGTGATTATAGATTTACTGGGGTTATCTATTACCTTTGTGATTGCTTTCTATTTACTGCACTTGTCTGTTTCTTTTCCCTCTTTTTCTGTGTTCTCTGGTTTTAATTGAACATTTTACATGATTCCATTTTATTACTTCTTGTAGCATACAAATTAACTTCTGTTTTTAGTTGGTTTAGTTGTTGCCTTAAGAGACTGAAATACACACCCACATCTACCCTCAAATAACATTATATTATTTCTGTTGTAATACAGGTAATTTACACCAGAGTGTGATGCCTCTCTTCAATCTGTTTTTCCTTTGCTGCCATTTATATCATTCATTCACATCTATAATAACTCAGAGATTTTTATTATTCTTACCTTAAACAAAACTATTTTTTAAATGAAGAATGAGAAAAGTACAAATTTTATTTTACCTTCTTTTATTCCTTCTCTAACGAACTTCCTTTCTTTTTGTAGATGCTGGTATCTGATCTACATCACTTTATTTTTTCCCTTAAAAACTTATCTTGCAGTGCCAGTCTGCTGTTAATGAATTCTCTTAATTTCTGTTTTTCTGAGAAAATATTTTTCCTTTCTTTTGAATGATGATTTTGCTAAATATACAATTTTAGTTTTGTTTTCCTTTCAATACACTAAATATTTCTCTATGCTTCCTTCCTGCTTACATGGTTTCTGATGAATAGTCCACATCCTTATAGTTTTCTTTCATACATAAAGTGTTTTATATTCTCAAGATACTTTCATGATCTTCTCTTTGTCTTTTTCGGCAGTTTGAATATGAAATGTCTGTAAGTACATTTTGTTTGTTTTTATCCTGCGTCGTTTCTCTGAGATTCCTGAATCCATAGCTTGGTGTATTATTAATATGGAAAATTCTTGGCCATTGTTACTTAAGTTTTTCTGCTACATTTCCTCTTTCTTTTTTCTTTTGGCACTCTAAGTTTATACTACACCTTTTTATATTCATTTTTACCTTTACTTTTCAATTTGTGAAGTTTCTTTGGATGTATCTTCAAGCTCACCAATTCTGTCCTCAGCTGGCTCCAGTCCACCAGTGAACCCATTAAAAGTATTATGCATTCTGGGGCGCCTGGGTGGCGCAGTCGGTTAAGCGTCCGACTTCAGCCAGGTCACGATCTCGCGGTCCGTGAGTTCGAGCCCCACGTCAGGCTCTGGGCTGATGGCTCAGAGCCTGGAGCCTGTTTCTGATTCTGTGTCTCCCTCTCTCTGCTCCTCCCCCGTTCATGCTCTGTCTCTCTCTGTCCCAAAAATAAATAAACGTTGAAAAAAAAAATAAAAAAAAAGTATTATGCATTCTTATTACAAGCTGTTTTAATATTTAACAATTTCTTTGGAGTTTTTTCTTATAATTTCTTCTCCCTGATTACATTATCCACATCTTCTTTGCATGGTGACTACTTTTTTTTTTCTATTGGAGTACTTAATATATTAATTATACTTATTTAAATTTCCCATTTGACAATTCCAAATTCTATCCCATGTCTGAATCTGGTTCTGACGCTTGCTCCATGTATTAGAACTTTTTTCTTTGCTTTTTTGCATGCCTTATAACATTTTTTCTTCAAAAGTCAGACATGATGTGTAGGATAATAGGAACTGAGGTAAATGGGCTTACAGTGTGAGGATTTATGTTAATATAGCTGGGAGTTGGACTGAGTTAATGTTTGCCATAGTTGTAGATGACAAAGGCTTTAAATTCTCTAGATGACAAGGACATTAAATTCTCTACTTCTAATACCCTTTTTGTTTGTTTGTTTTTCTCTCTTCTTATCTTTAGTCTTCCCTTTGTACTCCTGCTTAGAGAGTCCTAGCTTCAAACCTTTCAGTTATAATCCATTGTAATTATAATGAAGCCCTTTTGTGTGATGAGATGGTGTGGGTTGGGGAAGTAGGCTACATTCTCTGATTAAATTTTCATCTTTTACTGTGCCTGTGCCCCTGGACTGTAACATGCAGAAGTGTTTCTAGCATTATCCTCCACTCATAGGTTGGACAGGAAGTCAGGTTGGGACTTCAGTCAGAGGAATGTTCTTCCCTCATGTTGAGATAATGCTCATGTAATGTATTTTTCTCCAGAGAATTAATCTTTGTTGTGGGCAAGTCTCTGGATGAATTTCACAAAGGTTATTCTTTCCTGGTGCTGGTGAGAACATTATACAGATCTCCTTGATAATCTGGTGGTGTTCTTGGAGGTAAATCTCATGAAAATATGGAGGCCTCTCTAACACTGAAGCTCCCAGGATTTTCTTTTCCTCACATTACTCCACATTCATCTTCTGTGAGCATTACTATTTAAGCATCCCTACCTTTATAGCTCTAATGCATTCTGTTCCAGCTAAGCTTATCTTGGTTATAATTGTCTGGGTAAGCCTTATCTCCAGATTTCAAGGTCATGGTTTTTCCTGCAAAGTCAGCTGTATGATGAATCCATGAGTGTCCTTAATTTTCAGTTTATTCAGCTTCTACACAGAGCCCTGACATAGTCCAAGAATGTTACACGACCAAAATAATACTGGAAGTCCAACTTTTTTTTTTTTTTAACTATTCCACTGGATGTTTCCTACCTATGATTTTCCAGTATCCTTGAATTTTCTTGTTTCTCACTGGTATTTAGATTTCAAATTTGCCATTCTGCTAAGTTCCATCATGCTTTCCACTTCTGAAAATCATTGTGACATTTCTCCCTCTTAGCAATTGGGGATTTTAAAATGCCTGTTTAAAAATTATAACATCCTTTACTGTTTTAATATTTGACTTCTCAAGAGGAAAGTACTTGTATTCAATGTGTAACTTTAATAAGAAAGAATGCACACACACAACACACACACACATTTTTAGTTAGCAACAACTGGCACTCAGAGATAACATTCAATTATGTGGAAACTGTGTGGGGCGTTTATTTTGTTTCTGTTTTCTTTTTCTGGAAAATCTCATTCCCTAAAGACATTTCTCAAATGGCATATATAATAGAATATGGAGAAAACAATTTTCTTGGATTTGTTCTGTTGAAGAAGATTTTTTTTTTTTACAAAATAAGCTATTTGGAAAGATATTATTAAAATGTTAGCAAAAATGTCATTTAGCAAGATGCTACTAAAATAGGCCTCATGTTAATAATTATGCAAATTGTCCTGCTAAAGGTTTTGATAAAATATTTAGTCCTGTATTTGAAATTGTTCTAGATACAGGGATCAAATGTTTAGACATAAATAAAATTGCTTTTGAAAAAATATTAAATATCTTCTCTAGAGTTAGTTCATTAAATTAAATATAACATTAACTTGCACAGAAACTCAGTGCAGATGCACAGGATAGCTTCTGGAAGTTATAAAGTTTTGTCCTACTTTTCTTATGTCTTTCCACCAAAAGTAAGACTTTTTAAAAGTATTTAATTTTTATTTCATGCCTTCCTGGTTTATTTTCTTGGTGTTGTTTTTTCTTGAATTATCCTTCTGCCTTTTTCTTTCTTTCTTTTTTTCTTTTTCTTTTTTTTTTTTTTAATCTAGTAGACTGTGCTCTTGAAGCCTTGCTGCAAAAACAAAGGAAATTTCAGGCAATTAAAAAAAAAAATCCAACCGCTGAATTTTTCCTGCCAGTTTTCGTGAAATTGTTATAAGGAGGGTACCTAGAAGTCTATCCAGGTTAAAAATGCAAATTCAGAAGTTCTGAAGTGTGTTAAGTATAAGAGTTTTATGATTTTCTATAGATAATACACCTTTTCCTGTGGGATTACATTTGACATCTGTGATTGTATAAGTCAACATGAAAGCACATTGGATTTAGATACTACTTATAGACTCTGCTCCTACACAGTGTGGTGAATTGGTATAAACTTAATGAATGGTTTATACCACTGCCTTCATGTTACCAACATTTGTCTACCAGTTCATTATGTATTCTAAAGTAAGGTCTAATATTACACTAAATGGTGTGAATCACAGTGAGCATACGCGTAGTGTCCCAAATTGCTCAACTCTGCTAGTGATTTTATCCATTTTTCAATTTATCAGTTTAACTTATCTAATTGTTACATTAATATATAATTTATCATAATTTTGACATTCTTATATAATATAATATAATATATTTTACAACACTACATTGGGGTGTCTGGTTGGCTCAGTCAATTAAATGTCTGACTTTGGATCTTGTGGTTCATGAGTTTGAGTCCTGCATCAGGTTCTCTGCTGTCAACATGGAGCCCACTTTGGATCCTCTGTTCCCTATCTCTCTGTCGCTCCCCTGCTCATGGTCTCTCTTGCTCTCTCTCACTCTCTCCCAAAAATAAACATTTAAAATAAAACTACATTAGAAAAAGTTATAAAATGATAATGCTTTATAAAGGATAAAGCCACTAAAACATGTTTTAAGGAGGTTTTTCTGCAAACATAAATATTCACTTCTGTTGGGAACTACCTAGGAGAGAAATTATTGGATTATTTGTGAAGTTTGGGTTTTTCTTTTTAACAAACTACCAAACTGTTTACCTTTTTATTTTACCTTTCCAACCAGTAATATCTGAGCATTCCAATTTCTCTACTTTTTCATCAAAATTTTGATTTTGTCTGTTTTTTTTAATTATAGACATTCTACTAATGTATAGTTATATTACATTGTAGTTTTAATATGCATTTCCTAATGCAATGAAAATAATAAAAGTGGAATAAATAAATGAATATGATAAAAATAGTACAAATGATGAAGGTATGAGTATCCTTTTAACAAAAAAGAAGCAGTAAAAAGCTTTTCAAAGCTCTGAGTGGGCATAGACAAGAAATCCTATTGGGACCTTATACTTCGTTTGTGAAGCAAGCATTTATAGCATGACTTGATCAACTGGCGAAATTTTAGATAATAACGGCTTAGAAGTAATAGAATCTTTATATCTGAAAAAAAGAAATCTCTTGACAGATGGCTTTGTTGTGCTGTGAAAATTGTCCTCACACTTAAAATGAGGCAAATATTGTTAATTTGTCTTTAGCCTTAGTATCATCCATACTGAAAATATTTAGAACGTAGCTATGTTTATAAGACCAAAGTAAATGCTATCAACATTGTCAAGGATAAATTGAAGGACAGTTTATTTTTTTTCCATAAACTATGTGACACTATTTGCTAATATCTTTGCTAGAAATAGAGTGAAATAAAATAAAATAAAATAATAAAATAATAAAGGGGATGGACATATAATGGGGATATGAGCATACCTACTTTTTGCCAAGATGTAGTATTAACATTTTTAGTCAATACAGCAATAAAATGTTCATACTACTGCTTTATTATGTGACAACAAACAACTTTTCCTTGTGCTTGGCTGGTAGACTATCTTTCCCTCATGTGATTGAAAAGGAAGAAGAGAGCTAAAATTTCCAGAGGGATTACCAACTGTAGGCAGACATTGCGTTAGATTCTTTAAATATCTTATCTCTTTAATCCTCACAATAAATCTGCTAGGAAGAGAATTATCTCTTTATAGTGGACCAGAGCAGTTCTTAGTTTATCAGCTTTGAGATTAAACTAGGCTCTTCTTAAAGGAATTTGCTATAAGAGTGAGAGTCATCTCTCTCTCTCTCTCTCTCTCTTTCTTTTTTCTTTTAAACATCAGGAGAAACTGATTCAATATAATTTTAACACCAGATAATTTTATAGAGATGACAAGCCTTAATTTTCTTTGAGTACCTTACTATTCAAATAAATAATATATAATCTCTAAAGGTCAATAATTTACATAGCAAAATTACCTTTTATCAACTATATAGAAAATGGATCATTCAACAAAGTATTCAGTTTCTTTAGTTTCCTTTTGTCTTCTCTAAACTACAATACTGAAAGCAACACATATACACACGAGCATACTCATATAAAAGTACACATTATATTTTCCGTCATGAATTTAAATACCCAATGGACAAGATTTGCTATATATTACTTTGTTGTTTTCAAATTTAGGCTTTTGTGTTATATTATTACATTCAAAAAGTTCTATTCCCTAAACCATAGGTCAGAAAAGGTGGCTCATGGCCAAATCAGGTCCCCATATTTTTATTAATAAAGTTTTATAGAAGTAAAGAGCCCACAATTTACATACTGCTTATGACTGTTTTTGTGCCCCAACATCCTAGTTCAATAGATATGATAGAGATCATTTGGCCACAAGAACTAAAATATTATTAGTTCTTTTACAGAAAATATTTGCCAACCACTGCCTCAAGATATTCTGCCCTTTAAATTTTTCATACAGGATTTGGAGTTCAAGTCTTCTGTGAAAACTTCCAGGAAACCAATCCTTATTGTTATTGATCCTTATCCTTATTGTTTCTACTAATGACCTCAATAGTTACCTAATTCATGTATATGATTATCTTTGATTTATGTCCCTGAACATATGATCTTTAGTTAAGATAAGCATATATGCTGTGCCAATGCCACTACATTATCATATTCATAAGGATAGAGGTTGTATATACTGCTCTTGTTGAACTCTTCCTTAATATACAATCAATAATGGTTAGGGATACAATGTGTACTCAATGAAATTTTAAAATTTCACTCAAACCAAGCCCTTAGTTGTTTTTTGATTCCTCTACCAAAAGAGCAAATTACAACAGTAAAATCAAAACTCCTTAGTTATATTCTTACAAAATGAAGATATATTCCCCATATTTCAGTTTTGTGAGGAAATAATTACAACAGCAGTTTTTAGAACTCTGGATTTATAAAGCAGCATTTCTAGGAAAGAAATAACAAAGAAACTAGAATCTGCCAACAATAAGTTTTGAAACTTAGGAGACAATGAAGAAAACAGCAATAGGCAGTATATTATCCACGAATACCCATAAAAGGAAACAAAACAAAACAAAACAAAAGAGTCACTACTCATTTATCCTAAAAAGAACAAGCATTTACTATGGAATTCTGCCCATACAAAATAACATCATCTTTCTGGATCAAATGATTTAGTGGATTTTTTTCTTATGGATGTATCACTTTGTTTACTTTAACTTCAGCTGAATTACAAGGATATAAGCAGTTATTAAATAAGAATATTGTACAAATAAGAGGAAATTTTCTTAAACAATCACAGTTTTACCATGATCTGACTGTGCAATAAAACACAATTAACACAATTTTTTAAAGTAAAACACCCAGGGAAATTTAGAAATACCCAGTAGCCTGGGGTGTCTGGGTGGCTCAATCGGTTAAGCAGCCAATTCTTGATTTCAGCTCAAGTCATGATCTCAAGATTCATGAGATCAAGCCCTGCATTAGGCCCTGCACTGAGAGCGCCAAGGCCTGATTGGGATTCTCTCCCTCGCTCTCTCCCTGTCTTTCTGCCCCTCCCCTGTTCATGGTCTCTCTCTCTCTCTCTCTCTCAAAATAAATAAACATTTAAAAATATAACCAGTAGCCTATAACTAGTGAATATTAAATGAGTGTAGAAAACTGTGTGATTACATCCACTAATATATATATTTGGCATACTTTATATTAATCAAGTATACACTTAATTGCTTTTTAATACATACTGAATCAGGATATACTTAATGATCCAAAAACAAGGCTACTCAAGTTATTACTTAATATGTAATTAACCTTTGTCATGTATTTAACTATATTTCTTTCTTAAATTATACATGTCAAGAATTATTTAGAAAGAATGCTGATGAAGTATGGTAAGATTTACTAGTAAGGTTAAGCATGACTGTTTTCATTAAAAGTGTGAATGTTTATACAGAAATTCATACACTGTTTCAAAATATATGAAAATGATTTTCAAAACATACTATTTATATAGAACTCATGCAAATTTTTAAAGAAAAAAAAAGGAAAAACTGTATGAAGTAAAGTTCTATCCAAACATTATCATTTTCTTTATTTTTAGATGTTTTATTGTTAATGTATAGAAACGTCAATGATTTCTGTATGTTGACTTCATATCCTGCAATTTTCGTGAATTTGATTAGTTCTAAGAGTTTTTTTGGCTGATTCTATAGGATTTTCAATATACAAGATGACATCATATGCAAATAATGACAATTTTACTTCTTCCATTTCAATTTGGATGCATTTTAGTTTTTGACTTGACTAATTTCTCTGGCTAAGAGAACACTACTATGTTGAATAAGAATGATGAGAGCGTGCACTCTTGTCTTATTCCTGATCTTAGAGGAAAAACCTTCACCCTTTCACTATTATATAAGAGATTAGCTATGTGTATGTCATATATGGCCTTTCTGAACCAATGGTAGTAATGTAAATTGATTTAGTCATTATGAAAAATAGTATGAAGTCTCCTCAAAAAAATTAAAAACAGAACTACCATATAATCCAGCAATTCTTCTAGGTTAAAAAAAAAAGAATATCAAGGTGATATCTGCACTCCCATGTTCATTGCAGTATTATTAACAATAGCCAAGATATGAAAATAATCTAAGTGTCCATCAGTGGACAAATGGATAAAGTGGATGCGTAATACATAAACAATTGAATAATATTCTTCCACGAGAAAGAAGGATATCTAGGGGCGCATGGGTGTCAGTTGAGTGTCCTACTCTTGATTTCAGCTTAGGTCATGATCTCATGGTTTCTTGAGTTCAAGCCCTATGACGGGTTCTGCGTATTGACTGTGGGAGCCTGCTTGGGATTCTCCCTCTCTCCCTCTCTCACTGCTCCTCTGCTGCTCACACCCTCTAGGTCTCTCTCAAAATAAATTAGTAAACTTAAAAAAAAAAAGAAGAAGAAGAAGGAAGGAAAGAAATCTTGCCATTTGCAACATTAGGGAAAGGACTTTGATGAAAATATACTAAATGGGGTAAGTCAGACAGAGAAAGACAAATACTGTGGATATCATTTATATGTGATGTCTAAAAAAGCCAGACTTAAAAATACAAAGAGGAGAGGGGCGCCTGGGTGGCTCCATCGGTAAAGCATCTGACTTCTGCTCAGTTCATGATCTCACAGCTTGTGAGTTCAAGCCCCATGTTGGGCTCTGTGCTAACAGCTCAGAGCCTGGAGCCTGCTTCAGATTCATTGTTTCCCTCTCTCTCTGCCCTTCTCCCACTCTCTCTCTCTCTCTCAAGAATAAATAAAACATTTAAAAAATTTTTAAAAATACAAAGAGGAGAATGGTGGTTACTATGGGATGAGGAATGGAGAAATTGGGGAGATGCTATTTAAGGGTTCATATTCATACTTCATAGTCAAATAAGTCCTAGAGATCTAATGCACGGTATAATGATTATAGTCAACAGTGCTGTGTTATAAATTTCAAAGTGTTTAAGAGACAAGATCTTAATTGTTCTCAACACACAAAGAAAATGACAATTATATGACCCGATAGAAGTGTCAGTTAATATTACTGTGATAATCATATTGCATTATGTAAATGTATTAAATCAAAACACTGTACACCTTAAACTTACACGAAATTATGTGTCATTTATATCTCAAAAATTATTATTTTAGTTTACTAACCATATTTATTTTACAATAGCATGTATATGTCTTACAAGAAGCATACCAAAACTGACTGCATACACTCAAAGACTAAAAAATAACCACTAATCTTTTCACTCTTGGTTCAGAAAAATTATTTTAATAATTAAATTTAATTGTCAGAAAAGTACACCTTAGATCCTCATATCTCATTTGTGTTATTTCTCTCTTAGAGCAGTTCATTTTACATGACTTGCTGTTATGTTTCATCCTCAAACCTGATTTTTTTTTTTTTTTTTTCCTGAGTGGTCTTACTATGACACTTTGCTTTGGGTAGGATGCATGTTCGATAGGTTGATACTTAATTTATATTCTTCTTTGATAGAAATAATAGATTCTAAAAATCAATTCTACTCTAAAATTAGTTCTAATAATTTTTGCCAGGCGTGGCTTTTTATTTATTAAGTGCTTCTAATTATTGTTTCACCATTCATGTTTTCAAACTCTCTCCTTTGCTTTCACCAAGATTAAAAATAAAAGATTTGCTCTTGGTCAGAATAAAAGTAATATGACTGACTGCCTGTGTGTGTGTGTGTGTGTGTGTGTGTGTGTGTGTGTGTATTATGCCTTCAGGAGGATAGGTAAGGACACTTTGTCAAATAATGAGTCTTGCCCTGTGTTTTGGGTATTGTGCATTAATGGAATCTTTGAAAGATAAACATACACAATATTTCACCTAATTTAACTTTGTTAGAAGGGTGTTTTATCTCTTTGTTTTTATACTTATCCTCTGTGACATTTACTGTCACCTGAAATGTTAAAGATTAAAGTTAAGCATTTCTCGGGGCGCCTGGGTGGCGCAGTCGGTTAAGCGTCCGACTTCAGCCAGGTAACGATCTCGCGGTCCGTGAGTTCGAGCCCCGCGTCGGGCTCTGGGCGGATGGCTCGGAGCCTGGAGCCTGTTTCCGATTCTGTGTCTCCCTCTCTCTCTGCCCCTCCCCCGTTCATGCTCTGTCTCTCTCTGTCCCAAAAATAAATAAACGTTGAAAAAAAAAATTAAAAAAAAAATAAAAAAAAATAAAGTTAAGCATTTCTCAAAAGTCTTAACCATGAAATATTGGTTATTCTTCCAGGCACTTTGTTGACATGGCAGCAATGATAAAGGAAAAGATATATTTGATGTTTAAGATGTGTCACATGGACTCACAATTTATAATTATGAATCTTTCCTGGTATTGTTAAAAATAATCCTATTATTGTAACTAACAGTTGAAAATTTAAACAAGATTTCACAATTATCATTTTAACAGAGAGATTAAAAGATATGTTAAACAGCTATAATGTCATAACTAGGTGACTGAAATGGTATAAAGTCTTTTCAGGTTAGTGAAATAGTAAGCGAGAGAGAGAGAGAAAGAGAGAGAGAAAAATCTAAAATATATACTGTGTACCAACTGCTAAAGCAACTTCCACCCCAAGGGCTATGGAAAACAAAGGGAGGAAGTTGGAATTATTAAAACATAGAAGGCAGGATGAATGTCCCTGTAGAGCTGAAATTCAGACATCTGAGGAGAAAACACCAAGGTAGTGCTGTAGTCTCTGGATGTATATTTGTTGGGTATGAGCGATTTGGCTGGGATTAGAATCTGCTTCTGCCATAGTGAAAAGATGGGCTCCAGTGACATTCAAAGGACTGAAAGCAGAAAGGTTGCAGACTGGAAGGTCATGGGAAGTACATATGAAAGAATAGTCCCTTCCTCCTCTTCCTGGCCCACAGATTCCTTCTTTTACCCATTACTGGATTCAAATGGCAAAGCAGAGAGGTTTACAAAATCCCATCATATGAATCACAAGTAGAATATGGGAGAGTGAGTTTAAAGCTGAAAGAGAATAATAAGTAGTCACCATTTTGAATGATTAGCATGTATGTTAACATTTCAACACATATTTAAATATTTGGAAATAATCACAAATTTAGAGAAGGGTTGCTAATGAAGTTCAATCCTGCCACCCCCTTGAATTAGTTGAGAGCATGTTGCTGACATAATTCTCCCTCACCTTTGAATAGTTTGTGGCTGTATATTCCTTACAAAGATATTTTCTAACATTATCAATGTAATTATTAGAATCAAGATATTGACATTGACACATTATTACCACATGATACTCAGGCCTCATTCACGCTTAACAAACTGTTTCAATTGCCTTCTTTATAGCAAAAAGTTCAGAATGAACCACATGTTGTCTTTAGTTATATGCCTGATTTCCTTCAACCTAAAAAAGATCCTGAGAATTTGATTCTCATGACTTGGGTAATAGTTTCTCTTTTGTTTTGTCTTATTTTTGATCCCCACATTGCAAGAGCTTTTAAAATAAATGGCACCATATCAATTAGCTATTGCTATATAATCAATCACGTTCCACCAAAATCTAAAGACTTAGGACAAAATAATTTATTACTCTGCTTCGTATGTTTTGTTTTGGTTTGCCTTTTGGGGAATGCTTCTTAATTTGGAAAACAGTTTGGGTCCAGTGTTGGAGTTTTTCTCAGATTTTCTTATCATTAAATCTGACCACATATCTTTGGCAGTGCTATGGACTGAATGTCAATGTCCTCCTCAAATTCCTATGTTGAAACCCTTAACCCCAATGTCATGGCACCTAAAGATCAGGCCTTGAAAGATAATTAGAGTTAGATTAGGTCATAATGGTACGGTCCTCATGACAGCATTAATGCCCTTATGAAAAGGGAAAGAGACACAAGATCTAAATCTCTCAATTTCTCTCTCTTCCCTCCTTTGCCTCCTCTCTCTCTGCCCCTCTGTAAGCACCAGGGAAGCCATGGGAAGATAAACCAGGAAAATGACTCAGCAAGAACCTGACCATGTTCACCCTGATCTCGAACTTACAGCCTTGAGAGCTATAGAAATAAATATTTGTTGTTTCATCCACCTACTCTGTGGTATTCTTTTACAGACGCCCAGATTGACTAAGGCAGGCAATAATATAATAATAAATAAAATAAAATAAAATAAAATAAAATAAAATAAAATAAAATAAAATAAAATAACAATAGTGCTGTTATGTACTCATTGCATCCTATCACATAGTATAGAATTTCAGTGTCTCTTTGCTAGTGATGTTTACTTTGATCTTAGTAAAGGTTGTATCTACCACCTGTACCATGTAAAGTTATGTTTTTATTTTTCCTCTGTACTTAGTAAATACTTATGAGAAGGTATCTTGAAACTATGTAAATTCCCAATTCTTCATTAAATCTTTTTTTTCCTGTTTATTATTGATGTAAGTATGGACTTATGGATTTCTATTTTATTCAACGAAGCATAATCTATTGTAATTACTATTTAATTTGGAAGTTTAATTTCCCAGGGTTAAATCAGGCATCCATTTCATTTTGATATTTATTATGTTCTGTGAATACCTCTTTATTTTCTTACACATCAAAATGTAAAAGGTCAATCTTGTACTGTTCCTTTCCATCAATGAAATCTGTTAAAAAAGTCATATGGAAGTAATAGAAATAAAAGTCATGTTATCACAGGTGAATAAGTTCCTCAGTAGGCTGAAGAAAAGACCCTAACTGAAATATCAAGAGGAAATAAGTAGAAACAAAACAAAAGCAGAATTAAATATTTGGGAGGTGTAGAATAATAACAAACTGTCTAATATACATGTAAGAAGAACACTAGAAAAGATGATAGAGATAAAAGTGGCAGAAAAATATCTGGAGAAAAAAGAAAAGTATTTATTTATTTATTTATTTATTTATTCATTCATTCATTCATTCATTCATTCATTCATTTATGAGAGACCGTGCAAGTGAACGAGGGGCAGAGAGAGGGAGAGAGACAGGTAGAGAGAGAGAGAGAATCCCATGAGGGGCAGAGAGAGAGGAAGAGAGAGAGGTAGGGAAAAAGAGAAACCCACACAGGTTCTACACTGTCAGTGTGGAGCCTGAACTTGACTCGAACACACAAACCAGAAGGTCATGACCTGAGTGGAAGTTGGATATTTAACCAACTGAGTCACTTGGGCGCCCCCGAAAGAAAATGTTTTAAGAGGAAAAA
Organism: Lynx rufus; assembly: GCF_022079265.1. NCBI lineage: Eukaryota > Metazoa > Chordata > Mammalia > Carnivora > Felidae > Lynx > Lynx rufus. The sequence goes on from NW_025814823.1 coordinate 148,713,251, forward strand.
GCAAACTCCAATCTCATTCAGTTCTCTACTAAGATAATCTTCATACCAAGATTGATACTTTGAGGGGCGCACTGGGTGGCTCAGTCGGTTAAGCATCCAACTTCAGCTCAGGGCAGGTTCTCGCGGTCCGTGAGTTCGAGTCCCGCGTCCGGCCCTGGGCTGATGGTTCGGAGCCTGAAGCCTGCTTCTGATTCTGTGTCTCCCTCTCTCTGCCCCTCCCCCATTCATGCTCTGTCTCTCTCTGTCTCAAAAATAAATAAACATTAAAAAATATTAAAAAAAAAAGATTGATACTTTGATACCAAGGTCAATATGAGAAAGAAGAGAACCAATGAAACCTATTGGTAAACACAGGTGCAAAAATCCTAAACACAAATAGGAAATTTGAGTTTAGGATTATATATAATCCTATGAATATGTATATATAAACAGATATAGATATAGATCTATAGATATAGTACACATGATTTATATACACATATATACTTATATCTCTAAATAAGCACAAAGATATTATATCATGGCTTAAATTTATCAGGAAATAAAATATTGATCTAATTCTACAAAATTAATATAATTATCCATATTAACAGATTAAAGGGGATAATTCACATAATCGTATTGATAGGAAAAGCATTTGACAATCATTAGTACTTATGATAAACTCTTTTAGAAAAAAATGTGGTTTTGCATTTAGAAGTTACATCAAATATTATATTTAAAGGTTAACTGTGAACAGCTTTTCTTTTTAATGGGGAAAGATACAGAAATGATCATGAACCACTCTTCTATAAAACTTTGTAATGAGTTGCTAGATACGGCAGCAAGGAAAAAATGAGATAACATCTATATGGTTTGAAAAGGAGGAAAGCAATTGTCATTATGTGGTTTAGAAAAAGAGAAGAAAAATGTCATTAGTTTAGGCAGAAATAGAGTATATATAGAAATTCCAAGGGAATCTAGGTATAAATTTAGAGAATTAATATGGATGCATACAAAAATCGATATATAAAACCAATTGTATTTCCTATCAAGACAACCATCAGGAATTTTTTTTTTAAGTTTATGTATTTTGGGAGAGAAAGCATACATGTAGGAGTGGCAGAGAGAGAGAGAGAATCCCAAAGCAGACTCCACACAGCCAGTGCAGAGATCAGTGCAGGGCTTAAACCCACAAACCATGAGATCATAACCTGAGCCAAAATCAAGAGTCAGGTGCTCAAGTGACTGAGCCACCCAGGAACCCCAGGGAATATTATTTTACAAAAAAACAGTATTATTTCAAAATATACAGCACTGTGTAATAAATAAAAAGCAATAAAACCTTATTGAGGCACATAAAGTAGAGCTAAATAAACGAGGATACATACCTTTTCACGAATTGTAAGACTCAATATTATCAATTTGTCAATTCTCTTCAATTTTTGCTATAGATTAAAAGTATTCTAATTAAAATTCTAACTGTATGTATGAATATTGGTGGGGAAACCTGTTCTACATACTAACAATACTCATTACAAAACCATAGTAATTAGAAGAGTGTATTATTAGCACAAGGACAAATAAATATACAAATTCTCAGATGAGAGAGCCCACAAACAGACATGTTTATATAGACACTTGATTTATAACAAAGTTGGAATGCTTAAGAAGAAAGGACAATCTTTTCAACTGTGTTAGGAAACTGGCTATGCCTATGGGAAAACAAAACAAAACAAATACTTTATTTATTTATTTATTTATTTATTTATTTTAAAATTTTTTAACGTTTATTTATTTTTAAGACAGAGAGAGACAGAGCATGAACGGGGGAGGGGCAGAGAGAGAGGGAGACACAGAATCCGAAACAGGCTCCAGGCTCTGAGCTGTCAGCACAGAGCCCGACGCGGGGCTCGAACTCACGGACCATGAGATCATGACCTGAGCCGAAGTCGGACGCTCAACCGACCGAGCCACCCAGGCGCCCCCAAAACAAATACTTTAATTGAACACTTATTTTTTCTCTTACATAAAACTCAATTACAAGTAAATTATAAGGAAAGATAAAACAATGAAGATTTCAAAACAAAACCTAAGAGTATCACCATGTACTCAGTGGAGGGAGATATTTATAAAATTGGAAATTAACAGGGAAAAAAAGAGTCATGTTTGACCTTATTAATATAAAATATTTGTTCATGAAATGTCCCCATTAAAACATTAAATATATTTATTTACTAGATAATAAAGAGGAAGATGATATTTAGAGCACATTTACACAGAAAGTGACTCAATCCAAATACTTTATGAAAACTAAAAATAATTGAGTGAGATGAAATGTTTACTAATATTAAGTTTTATTGAGGATATAGGGCAATTGGGACCTCTCAAACATTACAGACTGGATGGGGATACATAACACTTAGGTTGAAGTTAAAGTATTTTCTATGAACAGGGATTCAATTTCTAGGTATAAACTCTATAGAAAAGTGTTTTTAATAGTTTGTGTCTTTTTAGGAATATGTCCATTCCATCTAGGTTATATATTTGTTCACATAGTTTCTCATAGCATTATCTTCTTCAAACACTGTTTCAGCCACTTCTAAATTCACATGTGATTTCTTTGACTTATTGTCTATTTAATACAGTCTAATTTAATTTGTGAATATCCCACTTTTCCTATTGTTATTCATTTCTAATTTCATTCCATTGTGGTCCGAGAACATACTTTGTATTATTTCAATATTTATTAAATTACTGAGGTATTATTTCTTCACATGTTCTTTTTGCTTCTTTCTCTGTTTCCTGTTGGATTCTCATTATGTACATGCTAGTGTGCTTGATGTTGTCCCACCGGTTTCTAAGGTATTGCTTTTTTATTCTTCACTTTTTTCATTCTGTCATTCAGACTGAAGTCACAATCTATCTTTAAGTTTGCTGATCTTTTATCTGCCAGTTCAAACATGCTTGAGGCCCTTTTGTGATTTTTTTCTTTCAGTTATTTTATCAATTGACTTTGGACGTGACGATTTAGTGTTTATCGTAAAATTTCCATCTTTTGAAATATTTTATTTGAGATACATGGTTTTAATACTTTCCTTGAATTCTTTACACATGGTAAATTCGTCTAATAAGACCAGCATCAGGACCATCCCAGAGATAGTCTCTACCAACTGTTTTGTTCCTCTCTATTTTTTCCTGTATATGAGCCATACGTTCCTATTTTTGCATGTCTTTTTTTTTGTTATCATTGAGATTTTAAATAATACAATTTGCAACATTGGAAATCAGATTCTGCCTTCTTTCTAGGGTTTGTTTGTTTTTTTTTTCTCTTTTGTTGTTGTCACCTTTTAGTTATCTCTGGAATTAATTGAAGCATAATCTTTGATATGTGCAGCCACCAAAGTGGCTTACTGGTCAGCTTATGATAAGACAGAGATTTTCTTAAATACCTTGAACCAACAGGTCTTCCACCCTTGAACCAATAATGACTTCAACCAGTGTTCTTGCATTGTGGTATCCTTTCAGTGCTCTGGTAGCTCCCTAAAAAAATTTTTTTTGAGGATGGGGCTTTTGGAAAGTGCCAAATCTATTAGACCTCTGTTTTCACAGCTCACTGTGGTTTCAAGATTGTTGTTTCTCAAGGATATTATTGGGCTCAGGGGAGGACAGGAAGAGTGCAAGTTAGAAAAGTACTAAATTTGCTGTTCTTACCAAGATTAAGTCGTTTTCTTTGAATTGTTGCAAGCCTTTGGTTAATTCCAAGAGTTCTGAAGAAGTTTAATTTGACAATTTTTTTTTTCAGTTTTCTTGTTGATACTTTGGAGAAGTGGATTTTCAGTTTCTTACCACATTACCTGAGAAGTGTTTCATTAGGAAACGCTTATGTGTGTGTGTATATGTTTGTGTGTATATAGATGTATATATATTAAAATTCATGTGTATCTGTAAACCCATACATATATATCTAATATAATAAGAACTGATTTAGAAAGTATATTTCCCATAACTTCATATTGTTAAGCATGTTTTTAATCGCATGTTAGAATTAACAAAGACTGGCAAGCTTACCATGAACTGGTAGGATTACTAGTGATCTCTCTTTTTCTCTATCACTTCTCTGTATTATGTTATTTTCTTATTTTTTCTAGATAATTATAAATTACGGGGTGCCTGGGTGGCTCAGTCAGCTAAGCGTCTGACTTTGGTTCAGGTCATGATCTCACGGTTCCTGAATTCAAGCCCTGCATAGGGCTCTGGGCTGACAGCTTGCAGCCTGGAGCCCACTTCAGTTTCTGTGTCTCTTTCTCTCTCTGCGTACCCCCAACCCAGCCCCCTGCTTGTGCTCTGTCCCTGACTCACTCTCTCTGTCTCTCTCTCTCTCAAAAATAAACATTAAAAATATTAAATAATTATAAATTATTATCATTAAATAATAAAATCAATAAAATGTTTTTTATCTGAAAGTAGAGTAAATTTCTTTTCTTTTCTTTTCTTTTTTTTTTATTTTGGTCTTTAAAACTTCCTCAGTTTTTCTTCACCTAACAGGTGGCTATAACTACCAAATATATAAGGCTAAGAAAAAAAAGTACTGATGCCATAACTTGGATGTAATTTGTAAACTTTAGAAAATGATCATATCAGGAGCTCCTGGGTAGCTCAGTTGGTGATAGTGATCAGTTCAGCTCAGGTCATGATCTCCTGTTTTCTGAGTTCGAGACCCACATTGGGCCCTGTGCTGACAGCTCAGAGCATGGAGCCTGCTTTGGATTCTGTCTGCCTCTTTCTGTTCCTTTCCCACTCATGTTCTGTCTCTCTCTCTCAAAAATAAACATTAAAAAAAGAAAATGATATTATTCAGATTTTACAGTCATATATATGTGTATGTATGAATATATGTCTATTAGAGCATATATACATATGTATTTTATAATATTTATACAATTTTAATATATAATTATTAATATGTAATTTAATATTAATATATTTATATATCATAAATTATATTTATAAATTATAATATATAATTAACATATAATTTAATATTATATAATTATTAATATATATTATATCATTATATTATTATATATTATATTATTATATAAATATAATATTTATATATTAAATAATTTGGGGCGCCTGGGTGGCACAGTCGGTTAAGCGTCCGAATTCAGCCAGGTCACGATCTCGCGGTCCGTGGGTTCGAGCCCCACGTCAGGCTCTGGGCAGATGGCTCGGAGCCTGGAGCCTGTTTCCGATTCTGTGTCTCCCTCTCTCTCTGCCCCTCCCCCGTTCATGCTCTGTCTCTCTCTGTCCCAAAAATAAATAAACGTTGAAAAAAATTTTTTTTAATAATTAAATAATAATATACTTATTAATATATATAATATATAATATATTCTGTCTTGTGCTTGATTGCCAAAAGTTATTTTCTTGATTTCTTCAAAAGAAAATCTCAAAATCCTATGAACAAAATACCTTTCTTCAGTCAAGACATTTCTGTGGTTTTTTTGAACATTGATGTCATTTTTATTGCCCAAATAATGAGATAAACACTAATAAGTTTTTATGATAGTTGTATAAATTGGGCTTTAATCTGTGACCATTGAGATATTGCTACTGACTCTCCAGAGATTAAATTTGTTTTTATTCAATGTAATAAATAAAGATGATATATTCACATATCCTGAATCATGTGTATTTAGAAATAGTTTTATCAAGTGCAGGAAATAGGACCTATTAATTTTTGATATTATTGCCTAGATTAGTGCCTTGAACATAAAAAGTGGTCATTAACTTTTTTTTTATTTTTTAAAAAGTAGCTCTATTGATATATAGTTCATATACCATAAGATTCACCTTTTTACTTTTTATTTTTTTAGTTTATTTATTTAAATTCAAGTTAGTTAACATACAGTGTAGTCTTTGTTTTAGTAGGAGAACTCAATGATTTATTACTTACATATAACACGCAGTACTAAATCCAACAAAGGTCCTCCTTAATGCCCATCACCCATTTAGCCCATTCTTCCACCTACTTACCCTCCGGTAACCCTCAGTTCTTTTCTTTATATTTAAGAGTCTTTTATGGTTTGCCTCCTTCTCTGTTTTGTATCTTATGTTTCCTTCCCTCCCTTATGTTCATCTGTTTTGTTTCTTAAGTTCCACATATGAGTGAAACTTTTTTTTCAACGTTTATTTATTTTTGGGACAGAGAGAGACAGAGCATGAACGGGGGAGGGGCAGAGAGAGAGGGAGACACAGAATCGGAAGCAGGCTCCAGGCTCTGAGCTGTCAGCACAGAGCCGGACGCGGGGCTCGAACTCACGGACCGCGAGATCGTGACCTGGCTGAAGTCGGACGCTCAACCGACTGCGCCACCCAGGCGCCCCGATAATTTATACTTCTTATTGACCATATATTTTTTTTTTTCCTTTATCAGTTGCCAGAATAGCTGAACTTATATCCCCTCCTCCAGGCAACAGTGGCATTGGTTCTTATCTTTAAAAACTCCTATCACTATTATTTTTTTAGGTTAATTGGTAAAAAAAAATGAAGCGTTCCTTTGCAGATGCTATCTTACTTAGTAAAAACTGTCCTATACTCCAGAAATTAGATTCTTGAAGTGATTTAATGAGTTTAATATTTCGCCTTCTGTATCCAGTGTTTTTCCCTATTTTACAGATGTAAAGTTGACCTAAGTCAATGTTTACTGCAATGGCTCATTTTTTTAACGATCTTTTATAGACTATAAATCAACTGTGAAGTGATAGGACACAAGAAATTAGATGGGCACAAAGTGAAAACTGACAGAAATTTGCAGTGTTGTAACTTGTAAATTAATTCATTTTAAAATCAGAAAATGTAACTGTCTGATTTTTTTATTTTATTTATTTTGAGAGAGAGAGACAGGGAGAGAGAAGAAGAGTATGTGTGTGCATGAGCAAGGGAGGGGCAGAAAGAGAGGGAGAGTGAATCCCAAGCAGGCTCCACACTGTCAACTTGGAGACTGATGTGGAGCTCGAACTCATGAGCTGTGAGATCATGACCTGAGCCAAAATAAGTCAGAGGCTTAACCGTCTGAACCACCCAGCTGCCCCGTAAGTGTTTGATTTTTAATGAACTTTTAAATAGGCTATCATAAAACCATTTGGAGATTTTTAACTTGTATTAGTTAAGTTGTATACTGAGTCATAGTTTTCTGTAATTGAAGTTCTCTACACAATTGTATAGTTTTATAGAACTGTTATAAAAGTTGGAATTCTTTAATATTGTTTAACGGAAGAGGAGACTATTGTGGTGTTAAATTATCGAGCTTTAAGTCTAAGTAACTATATTAAAAATCCTGACAGTACCACTTAAAATCTACAAGCTTTAGTTTTCTCATTTGTAAAATACAGATTGTAGTTCTTATTATTTGTAGCACACTGGAGATGAATATGCCATAATTCACAGGAATGCTATGAATCTCAAATGAGATACAGATGGTGAAGGTGTAGTGTAAATTATAAAGGTCTATGAAAATGTAAAGCAGAGGCGGCAAACTTTTTCTATAAAGGGTCAGATAGTAAGTATTTTTGGCTTTGCAAGTTTTAGAGTCTCTTTCCCAATGGTTCAGTTCTGCTCTGACAGCCCCCAGCTATAGGCAGTAAGTAAAGGGTTAAATGTCCTATGTTCAGTACAACATATTTGTGGACAATGAAATTTAAATTCCATATAATTTTTACAAAATATACTTCTTCCTTTTTAAGCTTTCCCCCAATCATGCAAAATTATAAAAACATCCTTCACTTGTAAACTAATGAAAATAAAAACAGCCACTGTTTTTGGCTACAAGGCTCTAGTTTTGCTGACGCCTGATGTAAAGCACTGTAAATGTTGATCTTCTAACTTTTCATTATCTCTCCACATCTTTAGAATACACAGAAGTCAAATCTTCCAATTAAGTGCAATAATTATTTGGCCCCTAGTGTGCATCACACTCTTTTATAACAATGGAGGTCACAAAAACAAATAAAATGACTCCTACTTTAAGAAGATTGTATCACTGAAGTTGTGACAATAGCAGTGAAAGCAAGGACATAAGGCAGAATCTGATATATATAAAACATGAAAGGGTGGAGACTGGAAGCTTTAATTATCATTAAATATATTGAGACCTGATGGCATAAAAACTGGACTTTTTCGTTTCATCCTTTCAAATGTTTCCTTTATTTAGTGATTAAAGTGATATTCATGTTCTGATCATCCTTCACCTCATAGTCCCACAGTCTTTTTTTCTCAGTAAATTGTTCTTTTTAATCTGATATTTGCAGACTTTATCAGTTCTTGTTTCTTCAAAAATTCTAATCTTCAATAATTGTTATTGGTTTCTGTTATGACAATGTGGTGACTAATTGTATCACTTCTGGCTCCAGAATGGTGTTAAAATTCAGTTAATGTGAGATGATGACTTAATTTATACACAATAGAAGTAAATGCCAAGTTTTCACTAGAATGGGAACTACATAATTTTATACACATAGCATAATATGTGCTATTTTGAAAGTAATAATGGAAAATCATACCGAAAATAAATAAATATATTAAGGTAAAAAATACAACAAAATTAATAACTATTTACTACTGTTGGTTTTTTCAAAAAACATTAAAAATTCATAGGCATGCCTATGAATAATGTTTGTATACAGTTAAAAGTATAATGTTTGGCATTGCTAAAAGTTATGGGATTATTCATAATAGGAACTTTTTTCTGGAAACTTTGAAATGACATTGTCGTCAGTTCCAGATTTTAAAATAATAATGGTAAATAGGATGCTGATGGCAAACAGAAAATAAGTGAATAGTAAATAAATAAAAAGGGTAAATAAAAATTGCTATTATGCAGAAAAAAATAGGTATTTATTTTTCAATGTAAGAAGAATTTGAGAATAACCCAGTTACATGTGCAGTCTTTCTGTTACACATCTTTCTTGCTTCTCAATAATACCAACTAGTTAAATAAAACGTACAAGAATTGAATAACACGGCTAATTAAGTTCATTAAAAAAATACCAGTGATAACTATAGCTATAATGGTAGTGATAATAATTAATATAATAAAGTATTAAAATTTTATACAATTTCCTATGTAGTTTCATGCAATCTTCTTACATTAAATAGTCTGAGATAGAAACTCCCCCAATTCGAAGATGTTAGGTTACTTCTACAAGTTCACAAGAATAGTAATTGGAAACATTGGATTTATGTATCAGTTAAAAAGGTGCCAAAGCCCATGTTTGTAGGAACTTTTTTTGTCCTAGTGTCACTGTAGTACAGCTAAAGAGAATCTTAGACTATGTTTTCCATTCAATAACAAAACAAGTGACATTAATTAATCTAGATATAATTATTTTCTACAATGGGGAAAAATAAGCCAAACTATGAAGTTATCATTATTCATCTATACCAGAGTGTCTCAAAGTTTTGTTTTTTTTTCTCAACAATAAGACACATTTTAATTACCTGAAATGGCAATAATAAAATAGTCTCATTTTAGACTATGCCCTTATCTTAGACTGAAACAATATTTTGTGGACAGAAACAGTATTTTAAAAGACTTCCTAACTACTTCTGACAAATACTGTTTCCCAAGAACAGACACAATATTATGGATATTGTTTGTTTACATGTATATGGGGCAGATATTTTAGCAATAATTCAGCATAAGCTTTAGGATTATCTACGTAAGGATAATTCTGATAATCAACAGTCATTTCATTTCTAGAATCACTGACTTGTTTTTTTATTCACCACAAAATGGAGTTTATGATCCCATAATGTGGATGAAGGTTGTGAGCTACTGAAATATATATTCAGTATATATTTATAAAATAAAATTTTTATATTTTATTCTTCAAAGTGTTACAGATAAATATAGTAAAGATTTCTGGTAAATGAATATATACCCGTGAGAGTAAAATTAGACAAGTAAAAAATAGCATGTAAGATATTTATGGAATGTTAAGCGTTAAAAGTATAGCTTGCACACACATAATTTTGAGAAGCAATAGAAATAATATTTCAATAAATCCATAGTTCATAAAAGATGGCTTACTTTTTAAGCCACTAAATGTCCATGGGTTTTAATTTTTTCAACTTTAAAATCAGGTCAGGGTTGCTCTAGGGATTATCTATAATTTCTTTCAGTTTTTATTATCAGTGATTCTATTATTGAACCTACCCTTAGTGGGTTTTTTATTTATTTGTTTGTTTTTAGTTTTTCTTCTTCTTCCTTCCAAATCCCTGTAAATTAATTGAATATTTCTCATGTTTGAGTAGCTAGCTTATTAACCTTTCACACATGCATGTTTCTTTTCCCCATGTTCATAGTAATTCTTGCTGAAAATCCTCAATGATCTTGACTCTTTTGATAAATGTAGAATATTGAAATAATCTGCATTTTTGTTATATTCATGATAATACAGACAAAAAGGTGTCAATTATTAGGTATGGTTAAAATACTAATTTAAGCCAGGTACTTAGTGATCTATTCTTCACAATGGAGTTATATGCCTATCTATTGCCTGTTTTAGGGCTCTAGGTTCCTGAAAAAATTCTCTGCAACTGAAGACGAGCCTTAGAGCTTAATTTTTTTTAAGGAAAAAAAAAAGGAAAGCTTTATTTTTTAAAACATCTATGTTTTTCTGTTTGCTGGAGGCTATCTTCATCTTCCTTCTTAGGCCAAATGGGTATTTTCAGCGTTTTGTTGAAGGCATCTTTCAAAATTGTTTCACAGCTGGAATCCCCAATGATAAGAATGGGCATAAGGCAAAAGAAGCTTCAAAGGACATGTCCCAAAGAAAAGCCAAGGAGCTTGCCAGGACTAAATGAAGTTTGGGAAAGAAAATAAGTCAGCAATCAATCCAATTGGATGCAGCTGTAACATTTGTTCTTTTTAAAAATACATTTTTGCTAAGGATCTATTCCATCTATACTTAAATATTTTCCACTTGCCCACAAAGTGCCTCATGTTCTCATAACAACTAAATGTAATGCCTCATATTACAAATACTCTATAAGCCCTAGTAATAATAGTATTTTTTAATGTTTCTTTATGTTTGAGAGAGAGCGCAAGCAAGGGAGGGGCAAAGAGAGAGGGAGAAACAGAATCTGAAGCAGGCTCCAGTCTGAGTTGTCAGCACAGAGCCTGATACAGGGCTTGAACTCACTAGCCATGAGATCTTTACCTGAGCTGAAGTCGGATGCTTAACCGACTGAGCCACCCAGGCACCCTTATTTGCTATTATTGTATACTGGTCTGACATTCTTCTTTTATTTCTTGCTAAGTTATCTGGCTAGTCTCAGCAATTTAAAAAAAATTGGACTAATAGGATTAATAAAATTAGAACACAACTTTTTTTTTGAAAGGTTTTAAGGAACATAAGAGACTCTTAAAAACTGAGAACAAACTGAGGGCTGATGGGGGGTGGGAGGGAGGGGAAAGTGGGTGATGGGAATTGAGGAGGGCACCTGTTGGGATGAGCACTGGGTGTTGTATGAAAACCAATTTGACAATAAATTTCATATATTAAAAAAAAAGGTTTTAAAGATTATTTTTCCTTAAAAGTAAAGTGACTGTGAGTCTACAATGTCACTTTTTAGTTGTTACTTTAAAAAATAAGAAGTGTTCTTGGGGCGCCTGAGTGGCTCAGTTGGTTAAGCTGCCAAATCTAGATTTCGGCTCAGGTCATACCTTCACAGTTCATAGGATGAAGCCCCACATCAGCCTCTACGCTGACAGTGTGGACCCTGCTTGGGATTCTCTCTCCTTTCTCTCTATAACTCTCCTGCTTGTGTGCGTGCTCTCTCTCTCTCTCAAAATAAATTTTAAAAATAAAAATAATAAAAATAAAAAGTATTTTAAAGGCAGAGGATAAATGCCAAGAAAACATTTATTCTGAAAAGACCTGCAGAATCGTCAGTAGTTGAGCCAGAGCATCAGGTAGTTCAGAAAAGCAGTGAGTCATGCTTTAAAAGTCATTCTTAGAGACCTCCTACACCTATCATTGTGGTAATAATTAAAATTAAAAATATTAAGATTTTAGGAATTCCCTAAGGGCATTTGAGTGTTTTCTAAATGTTTATTTTTGAGGGAGAGACACAGTATGCGCAGGGGACATGCAGAGAGAGAGGAAGACAGAACCTCAAGCAGGTTCCAGGCTCTGAGCTGTCAGCACACAGTCAGACATGGGGCTAAAATCAGGAGCCATGAGATCAAGACCTGAGCCTAAATAGGATGCTCTCAACTGACTGAGCTACGCAGGTGCCCCTGAGCAATTTTTTAATGCATTATTAAATACACAAAAATGAATCAATTTTGCCCAAATTCCAAAACCAAAAAACAACAAAAAACCTGCAAAACTTGTACACAACTACAAGGCCCCTCTATCCCCCTGATCCAAGTCTTTTCCCTCCTGCACAACAGTGGCCTCTCCTAACTGTAGTAGACCTTCACAGGGACCTTTGCTCTGCATTTGTATAATGTATGTATTTATGTGGTATATCTATTAATATCATATTTCAATATATTTTAAGAATATAAACAAGATCCTTTTCTTTGTATCCTTGTGGAACTTGCTCTTTTCACCTGTTAGTATCTGTAAATAATGTTTAAAACAAACATTAGGTGTGAATTGCAATCAAAACATAGTTTAATTTTCTTTTGTCTCTCTGTTTCCTTGAACTTTATTCTTTGGGGGTAAATGTCCCCTGTAGATACATGGAGATTTAAATTGACTTGAGACTGAGCTGGTCATACTCTGGTAATAAAACTTCCTTTGTCCACTTTTAATCATGAAAGAAAAAAAAAACCTAAATTTTGAAAATAAGTTATCTAGTCCTGTATGATGGTCAACATTTTGCAAGTGTTTAGCTTTGAATCTTCTTGTTTTAACCATTTAGGATTGTCCCAGGCTGAAGCTACAGGGAAAAGAAAGCAGGATGCTTCTATTTTCTTACTATAAGTTTAAAATCTCCAAGCTCATCTCTGTCCGCACTGGCCAACTGCAAATTCAGCCATAGCCATTTGTCAAGTAAAGGAAAGGGGAAAAGATTCTTACTGGTTTTGCAATTTAAACTGTCTAAAGACTGACAGATAATTAAATGTGACTTGCCCTCGGGGGTGCTTTCCTGAGCACTTTAAAGGTTCCCAGCTGGACTCTTCTCTTTTATTTCTTTTGACTGATGTGAGGCATCTTCTCTGAGTTATGTGTTTTGGTCTTCCTTTCACTCATGGACTTTTAATTGTTTACCTCTCTGTCTACTGAGGTCCCCCCTCAGGCAGCCTCTTAAATAGGATCCAAGATGGTACCACATCTGTGCCCTCTCTCTCATTCCCCAAGGTGCTCTAAAAGAATTTGGGGTTCCCTTATCCCTACTAATGTGGGGACTGGGAGTATAGCAGTAAAACTCCTGTAGTATAGTATAAGGCCCATCCTCCAATATGCAGGAAAACACTTCTAAAGTTTTCCCAAATCTTTTTAAAAATAATTAAAAAAAATAAAAAAATTCCCCAGTGGTTCTTTCTTAAGCCACCTTCAAAAGGTTTGGGGATAAAAAGTGGCATTGTTCTTCCTGAATGCATTTGTTTCTAGACCAACTATCAATAGGTGGAATTTTGGGGTCCTGAAATGTATACCTTTCAAATTTTCATAGAATGTAATAAATGTTTTCACTAAATGATTTTGTTAATTTATACTAAAAGCATTTGAGAGTCTCTATTTTCTCATATCCTTAATTCATTTATAATTTATAATATTTTTCTCCATTTTCATTAGCATTGCAATTCCTGTGGCCTCCATTACAGTTTAAAATAATCAAATCTCAATAGAAAATTTAAAAAATCAACATTAATAGTCTGGATTTTTTTGGGGGGAAGTGAGAATTTGCTCTCTACATTCAGTATATTATTCACTCTAAAATGTTATTCATCATGAAGTCTTGCCATTTGCAACAACATGGATGGATCTAGAGAGTATAATGCTAACAGAGATGAGTCAGTCAGAAAAAGACAAGTACCATCTGATTTCACTCATATGTGGAATTTAAGAAAGAAAACAAACAAGCAAAGGGAAAAAAAAGAGAGAGAAAGATAAACCAGGAAACACACACTTAAGTATGGAGAACACACAGATAGTAACCCGAGGGGAGGTCAGGAGGGGTGGGTGAAAATGTTATGGGGATTAAGGACACACTTATGAGCACTGAGTAATGTATACAATTGTTGAATTACTAGATTTTACACCTGAAACTAATATAACACTGTATGATAACTATACTGGAATTAAAATTTAAAAACTTAAAAATAAAATAAAATTTTATTCACTAGCTTTACAGCCTTTTAAAAATAACTTTCAGATAATAAGATCTATTGTTCACCACGACCAATGTCTAATCTGCTATACTTCTCCCTTTCTTTCTTTCTTTCTTTCTTTCTTTCTTTCTTTTCTTTTCTTTTCTTTTCTTTTCTTTCTTTCTCTCTTTCTTTCCTTCTCTCTTTCTTTCTTTCTTTCTTTCTTTCTTTCTTTCTTTCTGTGTGTACTCTGGTAAAGTTAAATAAAAGTTAGGAAAGTAACTTTACATTCACCTCTCTGATTTATCACTGAATCAGAAATGCCTAGGTTCTGCTGTTGTGTGCATGAGAGCAAGAGTAAGAATGAGAGTGCTTGAACATAAGAGGGAAAAATACATAGATTCAAAAAGTGAAAAGAAAGGGAAATGTGTTGGGAAGATGATTGATTTATGTCAACTGTACATGTATGTTTTGATAAAGGAAAAATATAACTGTGTTCTCTTCATTAGGAATTTTGTAATAAGAAATGATCTATTTTTATTAGATTATATGAGCATTTTGTACAGTTTAGCTCTATTTGAGGTAAAAACATTCTAAACCAGATCATTCCTTTATTGCTTCTCCCTGTAGCTTGCATCAATGGTTTTAGAGATTTTCTGAGAAATCCCTCTGAACATGCTATGAGAAGAGGGCATCTGACAGCTTTGAATGACATATACCCTTAAATTGAACATAACATATTAAAATTACACCGAGAAGAATAATGTAAATGGTGTAATGCAATAGAGGTTAATTTCTTATTCTTTTTCTACTTCTCTTTGTCCAACAAGCTTTAAGAATATTCTTTTATGTTGGTGACTGATTTTTTTCTCCCAGCAGCTTCCAAATTACTTCTTTTCCTCTTATCATATTACTTTTTCACTATCCAAAAATAAATTTTGTAATATTCAAACAAGGAAACACTAGCATGTATGAGGCTCCCTATTCTGCATTGCCAATTCTTGTTTGACTGTTTGTTTATTTCAAGTGCTGTGGTTTAAAGGGGAGGTTGCAATGAAGTGTACCCACGTATGCAACCAATGTGACTATAGGAGAGCACAGAACAATGCGATAACCACATGAAAAAGAAGCAAGGGGGCAGACTATACACTGCACATAGGCAGAATGACAAGAACAACATCATATTTCTTCATTTATGGGAAGATGTTTTTTAGCTAGAAATCGTATTTGCCTGGGAAAACAACTTCTGACCACGCTAGTGATTTTACATATTTACTTCCCACATGTGGGTGAGAATTCTCATAGAGAATGTATATTTAATAAGGAGGAAGTTTCTCATTGAGTCGATGTTAAAAAAAAAACATCTTGACTTAATAGCAATACAAAATAGAAGATATATAATTCTTGACTTGCATTTGACAAAATAAAAAACAATAATAAACACATTTTTATAACTACATCATAAAGAGAATTGTAGGTGTATATGTCTGTTTTCCCCTAAAATATAGTCTAAATTCAGGACTGTTATATTTCTCGTTAGTTTCCTAAAATGCATTTTAGTTGCCAATTATACTAAATGTCTCTATTTTGTATATATATAAACACATGCATGCATTATAGGCATGGGGTTAATAAATAAATAAATCTAAGAAATCTTCAAATTTATTCTAGAAATTTAATATTACTTTGATATGTTAAAGTCTTCCAAAAGTGATAAAGTCATATAACACTCCCATTTAATTCCAGACCAACAAAGTGGATAAGCTCTTGTAATGGTGTGAAAATACGAAAGCCATTAATTAAATCTTTTTTTAGAACTATTTATCTATTTATATTCACTTCACATTGCAAATCTATTGCCATTAAGTAGAAGTGCTATTTTATTTTCTTTGCATAATAGTTGAAATCTGTTTTAACAGTGAAAAATAATTCATTAGATTACTCTTCAAAGTATAATTTCGATAAAGGAAAAAAGATGTTCAGCCTTAAAAAGTTGCCTAGGTATTTATGTGCTCAGATAACCACAAAAGTACTTTTGCTTAAGATCTCCTACTTGGCATGCAAATGGTCTTTATAAAGCAATGCTTGATTTGCCCTATTTTAAATTAAATTCCTGTGACTTTTTGTCAGTCTACTGGATAGGAACACAGAATCTGACATATTGAATCAGTCCATTGCTCCATCAAGTAGACTATTTTGTTTCCAATAATAGTCTATAAAATGAGACTTCAGAGAAAAATAAAGCATATTGCACACAGTGAATTTTGAAAGATCTTACCTAATGTTCCTGATTCAGCCCCATGTAGGCATTTCACTGTGAACTTTAAGGTGAGAGCAGTGCTAGATTTTCACATTTCCTTTACCACCAAAGTAATTCCAAGCGCAATTCTTATTTTCAACTAACAGCAATTTATGTAGTAAACTTGTGTTAACTTTTATTAGATTGCATATTTATGGTAAGTTATAAAAGTAGCAACAGTTTCATATTGAATTTAATTGTATATATTCTGTAAAATCTGCAGTAGTTGTTTTCATGGTGATTATGTTTCGGAGATGTTTATGTGGCTCTAAATAGTTTGGGCTATTATAAACAGAGCTGTATTCTTTTCAGCTAATCTTTTGTGTGACTAACAGGTTGGCTGCTACTCTAACAATCAAAGAGTGTCTGTTCACTTTGGCTATAAGAAAGACTTAAAATACAGGTGGGAAATTGAGGAATATATATTTAGGGCAATCACGGTATATTTGTCTCCTAGATATAGTTGATACATGTTTATTTCAATAGCAAGAAACTACATTAACCAAAAGTTGAAAAAAATGTCTGAAGTTTACAGTGACATTCACCTAGACCAATCAACTCCATTCAGCTCAAGCAGCACTGAATTGCAGATCTTAGAAGTGAAAGCAAAGTGACTTCATTTATCATGTTACAAACACAAAAATAAATTTTCCACAATATCTCATTTTTGAGAGCTTCTTTAAAGAATAAGAGATACTTCTATGAAAAACAGAGGTACCTACCTATACCATATAAATTTTTGGAAAGTATACATGATGTTTTCCGAATAATTTATATTGGCTCAGACATAACACATGTTGCTTTGATTCCTCCTTAATTCAGGTACAGAAATTATTACAAATACAGAGTTATTTTTTTCCCACAGAATTATTAGAATAAAGAAATCAAGATATTTTCTCTCAGAAATTTCATTGCACTATCATGATCTACACTACCACCCATAAAGTCAGATAATGTAAGAACAGATGATTGTTTTAATCATATTACCTTGAGTGATGTATGGTAAGACCAGGTACAGATCATGATATACAAAGACTTAGCACAAATTAAAGGTTTTACTATACTCACAGCTTCCTGGGGAGATCACAGTACACCAGGCAGGGCCACTCAGGGGAAGCACTCGAATCTGTCAGGAGGTAGGAATAAAAGAAGAACAGTGAGCAAGCAACTTTATTGTGGTTTCTGTGGGAAGGAAAGGGTGAGGCAGGGCAACCAGGCTCAGAATTGGTTTGTTATATTTGAAGGTGGCTTCCTCCCCCATAATGTTCATATTCACTGTGAATGCTAAAGAATATAACTTAAAATTATCTAAGGACTCCAGATATCTACAGATAGGTCACAATTTGGTTATGGATAGTGAATAGTCCCTTAGGTGGATGTTAAACATCAATTTATACAAATTAAAAGTATGGTTAATATTATGATATACCCATCCTTAAATATCACTATTGTTCTAATCAATGTGAGTATAATTCACATCCAAATTAGAAATAAAACATATTCATGCATTTTAAAATTAGCTTTTATTTGTTCCATGCACATTTGCAAATAAATGCCCTTTAGATTTTTATTATTCATTTTTCAACTTGCTTTACAAAAATGAACATGCAATTTCTGCCTGCTTTCCACTAAAGAAAATATAGAGCCTAGATTAGATAGTTTTCCAACATTTTTAGAAAATCTCCTATCTGAATTATGAGCTTTATTAGCAGATTCTTTCTGGGTTCTGGATGAACTGTGACATTTTTTCAATTCACAAATAGATGATCTCTTATATTATTGTGGACAACTTTCAGTCAGTTTGGTTTTTGACATGATGCTTACTTTTAATTTTTTTAATGTTTATTTATTTTTGAGAGACAGAGACAGGGGAGGGGCAGAGAGAGAGAGAGAGGGAGACACAGAATCTGAAGGAGGTTCCAAGCTCTGAGCTGTCAGCACGGAGCATGATGTGGGGTTCAAACCCAGAAACCATGAGGTCATGACCTGAGCTAGAGTCAGACACTTAACTGACTGAGCCACCCAGGCACCCCTAAGACTTATGTTTAAAAAGTCATATATAAAAGTGACTTCACTTGCATTATTATAAGAAATATTGTGTACAAATCTTAAATCAAATTAAAAGGACCTAGTGTTTATTAACTCTTTTAAAATAGAAAACTGAAGTTAAGCAGGAACCAACAGGGCATCCAGAGTTTTGTTTCCTTTCCCTGTCTCTTCTCCTATCAATTTTTAAGTATCATTTGGCTATTGGTTTAGACTGAGAATTTTCAGCAGAGAGATAAATAAGGATGCAGTACCTTAAATACTAAAGAAGCAACTTATTTCACCATTATCCATTGATTCCAAATTATTTTCCCCTCTTATGAATTTCAGAGTATATCATCTGGACTAGTCACCATTATCCTGAATCAAAGGCTACCTTCAAAGACTTCAACATGTTATCATTGCAAATGTTTTGAGTCCTCATGCAGATTTTAAGCAAACTGAGTCTGACCAGTACATAATAATTGCTATGATCTGCTTCATGCATGCTTCTCCTGACTCATAGTTTGCCTCTCTCCTGAATCATCAGATTCTTACTGATTTTTTCATTACATTGATACATGCTACCTTTGCTCTCAGACCATGTCCTTCTCCCTCCTCCATACCATCTCCCTACCTTGGATGGCTAAGATTCATCATTCAGTTCTCAGCTAAAGTGTAAGCTCTTCAGAATCAACCTTCCAAACTATCTTTTCTACAGAAGGCCCCTTCTCTATCATAGAATCGATAAGTTTCAATATTATATTATTATAATTTTAGATAATATTAGTACTTTTTTGTTTCCTGGTATTATTAGTCTTCCTTAGAAATGGCAAATTCCATAAGGACAGGAAGTTTTTGCAACACTGATCAAATGCAAGGCTTAGCAAAGTGCTTGGCACTCAGTTTGTTTATTTTGAACCAGTGAATGAAAGTTATGAAATAGTTGGCATAAGGAAAGCAGTTACTGGATTTTTTTTAGAGATGGAGCTATTACTCTATGTTTATTCATAAAGTGGAATAAATCTATTAAAATATACTATAAAAGATATTCATTTCTTGCCACAGACAGATGCAGGGTAGCAATTTTATGTGAATGAATCTCCTCCACTGATCTAAGCTTTCTCTTGACTTGGTCTTCCCACAGTCAACACTGGCATGCTGATGGTGACAGTGGTGGGGTGAAGAAAGCCAGAGCATCAGTAAATGTACTTGGTCATATATATTACAGCCATGTTCTCCAACAGCTTTTATGTATAAACAGCATGTTTTGTTCTCCATTTTTCTGATTCCTCTAGCCAATTATTAAATGGTTCTATACATAAACAAGGGAGAATTGATATTTTTCTATAATGCTTCATTCTCCAAAGAGTTATTTTGAAGACTCATTACACAATGTCAATAAGGTAAATATCAGGTGATATTCTTGAATACTATTATGATTAAAGCTGAAGACATTCATAAAATGTCTATTTGAAAATTTTTGTTTTTTGTTTTCCTATTTGAAAATTTTCAAAGGAGAAAATATTTTTTTTCTTCCAAGATTTTATTTAAATTCAAGTTAGTTAACATATAGTGTAGTATTGGCTTCGGGAGTAGAATTCAGTGACTCATCATTTTCATATAACACCCAGGGCTCATCACAAGTGCCCTCCTTAATGCCCATCACTCATTTAGCCCACACACCCACCTCCCCTCCAGCAACCCTCAGTTGGTTCTGTATAGTTAAGAGTCAGGCTCCTTATGGTTTACCTCCCTGTTCCTGTCTTATTTTATTTTTCTTTCCCTTCCCCTATGTTCATCTGTTTGGGTTTTTAAATCCCACATATGAGTGAAATCATATGGTATTTGTCTTTTTCTGACTGCCTTATTTTGCATAATATTCTCTAGCTCCATGTCATTGCAAATTGCAAAGTTTCATTCATTCTCATGGCTGAATAATACTCCATGGTATGTATGTATGTATGTGTGTCCATCAGTTGATGGACATTTGGGCTCTGTCCATAATTTGGCTGTTGGTAGTCCTGCTATAAACTTTGGGATGCATGTGACCTTTCAAATCAACATTTTTGTATCCTTTGGATAAAAACCTATTAGTGCCATTGCTGGGCTATAGGATAGTTCTATCTTTAACTTTCTGAGGAAGCTCCATACTGTTTTCCAGAGTGGCTGACTAGTTTCCATTCCCACCAGCAGTGTAAGCGGGTTCCCTTTCCCTAAATCCTCACCACCATCTGTTTCCTGAGTTGTAAAGTTTAGCCTTTCTGACAGGAGTGAGGTAGAATCTCATTTTGGTTTTGATTTGTGTTTTCTTGATGATGAGTTATGTTGAGCATTTTGTCATATGTCTGTTAGCCATTTGTTTGTATTCTTTGGAGAAGTATCTGTTCATGTTTTCTGCTCATTTCTTAACTGGATTATTTACTTTTTGTGTGTTGAGTTTATAAGTTCTTAATGGATTTTGGATACTAGCCCTTTATCAGATATGTCATTTGCAAATATCTTTTCCCATTCTGTGGGTTGCCTTTTAGTTTTGTTGATTGTTTCCTTTAATATTCTAATAGTTTTCTTTCTCACTTTTAGGTCTTTCATCCATTTTGAATTAATTTTGGGGTATGTTGTAAGAAAGTGGTCCAGTTTCATTTTTCTGCACGTTGCTGTCCAGTTTTCCCAACACCATTTGTTTTTTCTATTAGATATTTTTTCCCACTTTGGCAAAGATTAGTTGATCATATAAGTTGTGGTCCATTTCTGGGTCCTCTATTCTGTTCCACTGGCCTAGGTGTCTGTTTTTTTTTGTGTCAGTACTATACTGTCTTGATGATCACAGCTTTGTAATACAGCTTGGAGTCTGGTATTGTGATGGCTCCCGCTTTGCTTTGCTTTTTCAATATTACTTTGGCTATTCGGGGTCTTTTCTGGTTACACACAAATTTTAGAATTGTTTCTTCTGGCTCTGTGAAAAATGTTAGTGTTATTTTGATAGGGATTTTGTTAAATGTGTAGCTTGCTTTGGGTAGTATAGACATTTTAACAGTATTTGTTCTTCCAATCCATGGAATGTTTTTCTATTTTTTGTGTCTTCTTCAATTTCTTTCATAATGTTTTATAATTTGCAGAGTACAGATCTTTTAACCCTTTGATTAGGTTTATTCCTAGGTATGTTATGGATTTTGGTGCACTTGTAAATGGAACTGATATTTTTATTACTCTTTCTGTTGCTTCATTATTGGCTTCCATGTATTTTTTTAAATTTCTTCTTTAATTTCCTGGTTAGCCAATTCATTATTTAGTAGGATATTCCTTAACCTTCATGTGTTTATGGCCTTTCCAAATTTTTTCCTGTGGTGGACTTCAAGTTTCATAATGTTGTGGTCTAAAAATATACATGGTAATGATCTCAGTCTTTTTGTACTCATTAAGGCCTGATGTGTGAGCCAGTACATGATCTAGTTTGGAGAATGTTCCATGTGCACTCGAAAAGAATGTGTATTCTGCTGCTTTAGGGAAACATGCTCTGAATATATCTGTTAAGTCCATTCGTTCAGTATGTCATTCAAAGCCATTGTATCCTTGTTGATTCCCTGCTTCGATTATCTGGCCATTGTTGTAAGTCAGGTGTTAAAGTCCCCTACTAGTATTATATCATTAGCAATGAGTTTAAGTTTGTTATTAACTGATTTATATACTTGGCTTTTCTTTAGTTGGGTATATAAATATTTACAATTGTTGGATCTTTTTGGATGGACCCCTTTATGATGATACAGTGCCCTTGTTTGTCTCCTATTACAGTCTTTGGCTTAAAGTCTAGTCTATCTTATTTAAGTATGCTTTAAGTATCCCACTTTCTTTTGATGTCCTTTAGCATGAAAAATGGTTCTCCATCCCCTCAGTTTTAATCTGGAGATTACTTTGTGTCTAAAATGAGTCTCTTGTAAGCTGCATCAATGAGTCCTGTTTTTTTTTAATCCATTCTGATACTCTGTATATCTTTGGATTGGAGCATTTACTCCATTTACATTTAGAGTAATTATTGATAGAAATGAAATCAGTGCCATTGTATCATCTGGAAAAATAGCTGTTCCTGTAAATTTTCTCTGTTCCTTTCTACTCTATGTTGCTTTTGGTCTCTCTTTCCTACTCAAAGGGTCTCTTTTAATAATTCTTGCAGGGATGCCTGGATGGCTCAGTTGGTTGAGCATACGACTCTTGGTTTCAGCTCAGGTCATGATCTCATGGTTCATAGGATTGAGACCCATGTCAGGCTCCATGCTGGGTGTGGAGCCTGCTTGGGATTCTATCCCTCTCTCTCTGTCCCTCCCTGCTCATGCTTTCTCTCTCTCTCAAAATAAATAAATAAACATTTAAAAAAAGAATTCTTGCAGAGCTGGTTTAGTGTTCACAAATCCTTTAGTTTTTGCTTGTCTTGGAAATTCTTTACCTCTCCTTCTATTCTGAATGAAAGCCTTGCTGGATACAATAATCTTGGCTGCATATTTTTCCCATTTTTCCCATTAAATATATCATGCTATTCTCTTCTGGCCTGCCTAGTTTCTCTGGACAGGTCTGGTGCCAACTTTATGTGTCTACCCTAAAAGGTTAAGGACTTTTTGTCGTTAGCTGCTTTCAGAATTCTCTCTTTATCTTTATAGTCTGCAAGTTTCACTATGACATGTCTTCGTGTTGACCTGTTTTTGATGATTTTGAGGGGAGTTCTCTGTGCCTCTTGGCCTTGAATGCCTGTTTCCTTTCCAGATTAGGAAAATTCTCAGCTATAATTTATTAAATAAACCATCTGTCCCTTTTCCCACTCTTCTTCTGGGACTCCTACAATATGGATATTATTACACTTTATAGAATCACTGATGTCCCTAGTTCTATATTTGTGATCTAATAGTCTTCTTTTCTGATCTAATAGTTTTATTTTCAGATTCATTAATTTCCATTATTTTATATTCTGTATCACCTATATGATCCTCTGCTTCTTTCATAGCTGTAATTACAACCAGTCAGTTTTCCATCTCAGTTATAGCATTTTCTATTTCATGTAACTAGTTTTTAGGTATCTTATCTCTGCAGCAAGCATTTCTCTGAAGTCTTCTGTGCTTATTTCAAGCCCAGCTGGTATTCTTATGACTGTTGTTCTAAATTCTTATTCAGATATATTACTTATATCTGTTTTGAGCAAATCCTTGGCTGTGGTTTCTTATTGATGTTTCTTTGGGAGAGAATTCCTCTGTCTTGTCATTTTGTCTAGGTTCCTGTCTTTTGAATGTTATGAAAGCTTGTTATGTTTCCTGCTTCTGAGAGTAATGCTGTATTAAGAAGGGATTATACTGTCCAGGACCTGGCGCTTCAGGAAGTATTTCTGAGGTATGCTGTGTGTACTCTGCTATTGTGATTTGGCTGCTCTTTCACCCAGGTCATTCCTCTGCAGAGCTCCTCCTTGCTTGCAGTGGGGAGTGTTTGGACCTTTAACTAGGTGTGCTTTGGTTCGTTTGTTAAAATAAGCCTGATTTAAAAAAAAAAAAAACAAACAAAAAACCTTATCCAAGAACATAAAAAGAAAGACATGGAGAGAGGAAGAGAGAAAAGAAGGAACAAAAATAAATAAATAAATAAATAAACCCCAAACAGACAAAACTATAAGCCTGATTCCAAAAAAAAAAAAGAAAGCAAAAAAGAAGACAAAGAAAAAGAAAAAAAGAAGCCTGATTCAAACAATGAGGAAAATTCAAAACAAACACACAAATAAAATTATAAGTCCGATAAAGAAAGAGAAAGAAAGAAAGAAAGAAAGAAAGAAAGAAAGAAAGAAAGAAAGAAAACCTTGCCCTATTTCCACCAGAACTGAAACACAGAAGCTTATGTTTTGGAGCACTGCACGTTCAGTAGATTTGGTGATTGCAGGGGGCTGTGTTGGTCCTCTGGGAGACAGGGCCTCTTCACTGGCTCACAATCAGACCTGGCCTTGCAAAGATGACCCTCTAGGGCATAGGGTGCAGGGTTTGGTAGAAGTGGCTCCAGCCTTGACCTGCAATACTGTGTTGCTCTCTTAATTTTGACTGTGCTGGTGGGCAGGGAAGATGGCATCACCCTGCTCTCTTGTCCCCGGGTAGGGGAGCTAGCGTCCACCACTGTTCAAGCAGTCATCTCAGAAAAGCAAACAATCTCTCTTGTTGTGTCCCTGGCCATCAGATCCCTGCCCTCAACCATTCTGTGCCCAGACCAGCAACATGCTCAGCACCAAAGCTCTCTTTTCTCTGTTTTATCTCTGGTGGGAGACTGGGATTCAAAATTCCAAATCTTAAAGGACTCAGCAAGGCACGGACCGGCTAGCCTCCTCCTCCAGAGAGGCTTTCAGCAGTGCACTTGGCACCATTCTGTCCCAGAAAAGCAATCCCATGGCTGTGGAGGAGCCTGGAGCTTATAGTGAATCACAGTGGAGAGCTCAAACCTCTTTATCCACCCTCTGTATGTAACTCTGAACCTGTTATTGAAAGGCTGCTCTAAGACACCAGCCAGGGGGCACGTGGGTGGCTCAGTCGGTTGAGCGTCCGACTTCCGCCCAGGTCACCATCTCACAGCTCCTGAGTTCCAGCCCTGCATCGCGGTCTGTGCTGACATCTGGGAGCCTGAAGCCTGCTTCCGATTCTGTGTCTCCCTCTCTCTCTGCCCCTAACCCACTCACATTCTGTCTCTGTCTGTCTCAGAAATAAATAAACATTAAAAAAAAGAGAGCGGTAATACACCCTGTTCCAAAAGTACTCCAGGAAAGGGAATGTTCTCTCCCAGCATGACCCAGGGGATCCCCACATGAAGCTATCCACTGTCTCTTCCCTAGCTTCCCCTTCTCCCCTGGAGCACCAGTGCCCATCTGGATCTACACCAGCCAATGGTACAGACTTCCAAAAACACAACATTTTAGCTCCACTGTTTGCAAGAACTTGTGACAGTCAATAATAATAATTATTATTGTTGCTATTATTATCATTATTATTATTATTATTTTGTAGTTAGATAGTTCCATCAGTCTGGTGTTGCCAAGGAAATATCTTTGTTAGAAGACAAGATCAGAAAAATCACAATGCACCCTTAAGAAGATGTGAACCTCCTTATCTGTCTTGATTAAGACGTGTGATATAAAAGATCAAGGTTTAGTTCCAGTATTAAGATTATAAACTATATAAGTATCCATAAAACATGATCATTTTAGCTTTTGTTTTCCTTGATAAAATCAATAGCTTAGGAACAATGATTACTTATATCTAAGTGTCTATTTAGAATTCTTTTGGATGTTGTAGAAAAAATTGCCAAGTACTAATACTGTAAGAACTAATTTGCCCTGATTATAGCTACATGACAGCTATCCTAGAAGAAAAATAATTTTTAAAAAGCATTTGGAACCATTCCCACTGTTTCTCTTTTACCCTCATTGAGCAATAAAGTATACACAATAGGGAAATTGACAAGTCTACTTTGGTAGCTGCAATTCAATTAAATCATGACTATTTGTCACACAAAAGTGACAACACATTTATTTTTTCACCACTCCTACATACCTTTGTAATTATACCATATGTTTTCATTAAATATGCTTAATATTTAATAAATATTATATATCTAGAAAATACATAAATAGGATTAAATTAGAAATCCATTTCCAGTATATACTTGAATCATATACTCTCAATATACAGTTATACAGTAGCAAAAGAACATTGACACACATTGCTTAATATCCAATGTTAAAAACTGCTCCTCACATTGATAAAATGTTTTGGTAAACAAATTTTCCTTTTTTTTCTTTCTTTTCTTTTCTTTTCTTTTCTTTCTTTCTTTCATTTTTTTCCCTTTCTTCTCTTCCTTTTTCTCCTCTTTTCTTTTCTTTTGTAAAACATATTAAGTGTATTCTATTTCAGATAATACAACCATTAACTCAGATGAGGGGATTATTTTCTCTTCTTTGTCAGTAAGTATACTGACTGCAGCATTCTCTAGTCCGAGTGAATCTAGTATACTTTGATAAGAATTATGTTTTTTGCTCCTTTCATATATTTCACATATACATATGTATGTGTGTGTGTGTATATATATATATATATATATATATATATACGTATATATATAGTAATATTCAGTCACTCAAAAGTTCTTATCTCTCTAAATACTTGCCAAATTTCATATGTTTTAAAACCATTTAATCTTAGTAAATAGTATATTTTCTGTTTTAAACTTCTCACCCTCCATCATTTGCATTTTATCTGTCTGTTATGTTAACCAATATTTTTTCATCTCATCAAATCTCGTAAGGGAAAGGGTGTTAAGTTAAATTTTCCGAAGCTCAAGTTTAGAGAGGTCTAACATGAATAGTGAATGTATATAATATGGACATGTCTTTTCCTGCAGTACCTTTGCTAGTATTGGGTTTGTTTCTTAAGACAAATTTAATTCTATTAAGTTTCTCTTTTCCCTTCATTACACATCACAATCTTGATTTCTATTTAGGAAAACATGCTTTTCTCATTATCAATACACTTCCTCCCCTGTGTCTGTTTTAATTCTCTGTCTCCTTACCTTCTCTATAATAAAAAAAAAACTTCTCCCCACAGGACAAAAATGCAGATTTGCCCAAGATAAGCCTGAAACTACTCAAGGAACAGAATGCTTCCAATGAGACTGTTTTCTTCATAATATAAGCCCAGAACTGCTAGTGTTCCTGGCAGAGACAGTACCTACAAAAGAATGAAATTATGAAATTCAGTTCATTCTCACACAGAAATATCCACATATTTATTGTTATTATTTTACTCAGGATTTAATGAAGGAGAATGTTCACTGAATCATGATGCTATTCTTGAATTTCTCCTTGCAAAAGAATGTATGAAATATTAATCAGTGTGGTGATGAGGAAATTTTTGTATTGATCTGGGTTTCCTTTAGTGAATTATTGTTCTAATTTCACCTGATCTTGTCAGAATTAGAAATTCCAGGATCCATTGAATGATTATTTTAAAGTTACAGCAAGATTTAATTTTTGCATATGCATTTATTTAGATACCTGTCTTAAGCATTGATACCTGTTAATCTCAATAATTGTGTAAAGTTATGATATTGTTTTTATAAACTAAGTTCATTTACATGTGTCCTCACTTTTGGAGTTCAAGTTCTTCTGCTTTGACTTCTGAATTATTTACAAGCTTCTGGGTTGTCCACATTCCATGAGGGAGACAGTAAAGCAGTTTGACATTGAAGTCTCTGTCCTTGAACTAACACCCCCCAGCTACTCCTCTTTATCAAAGTAGTACTGGAAAACTTCCAAACTAATGTAATTCAACAATCCCCTTGAAAATTTTGGCTCTGGATTTGCTTTTGGCCAAATTTGCTAATCTGTTTGCTCCAAACACCGTATGTGTCACATGTTGTTATGTAGAATATTGAATAATCTAGCTTAGTTAGACTATTCTCCCCTTGGATCCTTCAGTTCACAAGCTGAGCAAAAGTCTGATTTATCGTACAAAGATTTGCCCATGTGTGAAGATATAATTAATTATCCGAGAAGGAATAAGTTCCTACTGAATATTGATTTAGTATATGTCCTTGATGAGAATGATAGGTCCTTGTTTATTTGACTTAGTCTGATCCTTTTAGAGTGGGAACAAATTTGAGGGTGACAGCAGTGGTCAAAATTCTACAGTATTACAAGGAGCTAGAGCAATTCCAAGGCATTCATTTCTTCTGGAGTCTCATTCAGATATAGTTGAAACAACAACTAAAAGGAGTGGGTACTATTTTGTAAAGCTCAATATAGAGGTAAAATAAAAGTCAATTTGAAGACATCAGATTATGAAGCTTCATATAATGGATAGGGATGTTGCTGAGAAGAAGGGAAGGTGGTAAGCTATGTTCAGAACAGTTGAGTAGACCAAGATTCTCTAAATCAGTATACATTTGAGCTTTGAAAAATGTGGAAGTTAGGAGCACTGACTCTCTGTACAGTGAAAAATCTGTGTATAACTTTTTGACTCCCCAGAAACTTAACTACTAATAATGGCCTACTGTTAATCAGAAGCTTTACCAAGAACATAAACAATTGATTCACATATGTTTCCTATATGTATTATATATTGTATTCTTACAATAAAGTATAGAAAAGAAAATGTTATTAATAAAATCATAAGGAAGACAAAATACACTTACAACAGTGTACTGTATGTATAAAAAAAAATCATGCAGCTCAAGCCCATGTTGTTCAAGGGTCAACTGTATTGTGTACATTCTGTCCTTAGTGATGTCAGAGCTATCCAAGCTTCTTCTGCTAGGTCTCTGCTCTGTTATTCCACAAGTCATATGGAATACCGATGCAGAATGATAAGTCCCACTCTGATATACACTAGAATTGACTTATCTGAATATACTACTTACATATATGTTTTGCTTCTCCATTAATTAATGTTAATTTAAAACAATGTTTATTTATTTATTTTGAGAGAGAGAGAGTGAGAGTGAGCGTACATGAGCTGTGGAGGGACAGAGGGAAAGAGAAGGAGAGAAAGAATCCCAAACAGGCTCTGGCTATCATTGCAGAGCAGGACATGGGGCATGATCTAATGAACCATGAGATCATGACCCGAGCTGAAATCAGGGGTCAGAAGTTCAACAGACTGAGCACCCAGGTGCCCCCAATCAATGTTAAGTTTTAATAAGTCTTTGCAGATGTCTCTACTTCATCATTCAAACTTCATCTTCAGTTTTAGGTATGTTCCATTAACATATTATTCTAGGACTTATAGATTTCATCACATCACAAAAGTAAAATGTTGGATTTTCCTCTTTTTTTAATTGAGATACAATTCACATAGTATAAAATCCACTATTTTTAAGTGTAAAATTCAGTGGCTTTTAGTATATTCACATGGTGTGTACCCATCACTATACTGTAATTCCAAAACATTTTTCTCATCACAAAATAAACTTCATACCCATTAGCACAACATTTGTTTTGATTTCAGGGTAATGCTGATTTATATAATGAATTAAAAAATATTCTTCTCCTTCCCCTTCTCCCCCTCCTCCTTTGTAGAAGAGTTTGTGAAAGATTGTTGTTAATTTTTACATCATGGTATGGTAAAATTCCAGTGAATCCACTTTATCGTGAGCTTTCCTTTGAGGGAAAATATTTGATTACTAAATCAATCTTTTTACTTGTTATAGGTCTATTTAAAATTTCTATTTCTTCTTTAGTCAGTTTGAGATTTTTTTGTCTTCAGAATTTGTCCATTTCATTTAGTTTATCTGATTTGTTAGCAAATCATTGTTCATGTTATTCCTATATAATCCATTTTTGTTTCTGTAAAATCGGTAAGAATATCTTTTCTTTAAATTCTTGATTTTTTAAATTTCAATCTTCTCTTTTCTCTTGGTAAGTCTAGCTACAGGTTTGCAATTTTATTATCTTTTTAAAGAAATAATTTAGTTCTGATGACTTTTTCACTACTGTTTTTCTAAAGTTTATTGATTTTCACTCTAATCTTTATTTGTTTCCTTGTGCTTATGTTAGTTTAGTTTGCTGTTCTTTTGTCCCTATCTTAAGGTGAAAACTTATGGCATTGATCTGAGATTTTTATTTTCATTTTTTTTTAATATAGGTATTGTAGTTATTTTTTTGGTGACTTTTCTGTCTAAATCTGTAACTTCTGTATCTTTGTTGGGCATACCTTCAACCCTCAACCAAGCAGTTTATAATTCTGCTTTACTTTAACTTATTGCTTTTACAGAAGTTTAAATTCAGTCAGAGTTGGAAGATTAGGACCTTCTTAGGTGTTTCCTGAACATGTGCATGGCTATATTTATCCTTGAGGCCTCCAGATTCCCAGAAATATATCGGAGGTTTTCAAAGTCCCTACGGCTATCTTATTTCTCAGCTTATTTTTTCAGCTTATTCCTTCAGCTATGATGTTAAAATATTTGATAAATGTGCTGCAACTCTCGACCTCAGAAGTTTTTATCACTAGGTCAAATAAAGATAGATCTTCATACTGGTGTGTTCGGGGAACCACAGGCAGGTCAACTGATGAATTTTCTTTGAGAATAAAGCTTCAAAAGTGCTCCTGCCCCATTTTGCTCCCTCTAGTACTAGTAATATAGACTGTTATTTTCAAGGCTGATCGAAATTTGAGGACTAGAACTGGGGCTAGGGTAAATACAATTCCATACATTTACTGTTCTTCCTAAGATTCATCCACTTTCCTTTCCTGAATGTCTCCTTTTTTTTGCTGCAAGCCTTTAGTTAATTTCCAAGTTCTAAACATTTTGATTCTAATTATCACTGTCATGGTGTGGTAAATTTTCAAAGCTCTTCTCTCTACTATTTTCAATGATATTACCCAATTATCTCCAGTTTTGAAATGAGGTCTCAGGGGCAATGGACTTAAGTAACTTTTCCAAAAGGTAGATCAGTAGTACTATCTACACAACACCTAACTACACAATCTATGCAGATCTAAATTATGTGCAACTACTGCCATTCTGGGCCAACTGTACATGATTACAAATAAACTTTCGAAACATACAAACATATTATATTCTAGATTCAAATTCTATAGCTTTGATACAACATGGAATAAAATCTGTACTTTTAACCAAAACAACTTGATTACAGTTTTTGAGATCAGTAAATTTGATGAATTGTGTCTATATGGATTCAAATAGTAGGTGCTTTTTCTGCATTCATTTGAGAAGATGTAGTCTTATAAAACAAAGCATAAAATCTTTCTTTTAGTTTTCTTACTTCCTTTAAGTGATATATAGGCTTTCTGAGTTTCTAGGTCTTTCTATTAAGTGTGATTTGTCACAAAAGTGTCTGCTTTCCATTTTCTGAAAGAGGGAGTTGGAGTATGAATAGATGCTGACCTAATTTGATTTCTCTTTGATTGTACTGGAGTGACAAGCATTCTTTATTGCACAATGGGGAGAACATATCTGATGATTGAGATTGTATTGACAAGGAGGAAAAATTCAAGTTGTGATTTCTCTATTAAGCAAAGACCTTTCAGAAGGGGAGAAAGATTAATGGATAGTGACATTAACTCTGTTTTCTCCAAGGCTTTAGACACTTCTAGATGGGTAAACTCTTTTCTATAATTCCTTAATATGAACAAAGGGTCATGAAATGTTTCTATCATGGCTAATCTATCAGTGGAAGTGATGACTGCTTAGTTAATATATTTAAAAAGTAAAATAATTAAGAAAATAAATTGTAATAGTCATAGCATTTTGCTGAGTGTAAAGTAGTCTTCCTACATTCACTTAATTAAAAACTATGTATTAGAATTTGCATATTTAAGTACATACATCTAATGTTGTGCTAGTGCTATCAGGTCACACAACTTCTTGTTCTCTCTTCTTAAGTCTCTGCACTTTTTCTTAACTCTTTAGTTGTCCCAAGTATGTGGTGGATAAAAGATGAATAAGCTATGTACTTTAGAATCAAGGACCCTATACTGTAGCCTGGTAGATATCAATAACAAAATTATCAATTGTGAATCCTCAATTTATCCTTCAGGCTTCTCTTTTTCAGACTCCCCTGATGACAGTTATTTTAAATTTATTAAATACTATAAATACGTAAATTTATTCATTAAATACTCTTCCCTTTCCACAGTCCATTGTTATTTAAAGTTAGTTACTTGGTTTTAAACAATACTTACTGAGATCTAATGACATGTCACCCACTGAGCCAAGACATTTAAATGCTTTATTTTATTTAATCTTCAGAAACCCTTGAGAAGGTGCCTGCATTGAAATCATTTTCTTAATGAAACAATTGGATTTTTAAAAATTTAAGTAATGAAGAAGTTAAGAGTATTTTTAGCTTTAAGAAATATATTGTGGGGCGCCTGGGTGGCGCAGTCGGTTAAGCGTCCGACTTCAGCCAGGTCACGATCTCGCAGTCTGTGAGTTCGAGCCCCGCGTCAGGCTCTGGGCTGATGGCTCAGAGCCTGGAGCCTGTTTCCCATTCTGTGTCTCCCTCTCTCTCTGCCCCTCCCCTGTTGATGCTCTGTCTCTCTCTGTCCCAAAAATAAATAAACATTGAAAAAAAAATTAAAAAAAAAAAAGAAATATATTGATATGTATTGTCTCAATAAAAATATGTCTGGAAGTAAATAGTTGTTGGAATTGGTTTAATAGTTCAATCATGTTAGGGTTGGAGTCTATACAGTCATCCTGGCTCTTTTCTCAGTGTCAATATAGATGTCCCAGTCCAGTTTATCAATTATCATTCAGGAAGAAGGGTAAAAAAGGTCAAAGTATCAATGCTATCAATTTTATTAGGAAAATAAGTTAGAAAACCCACAACAGAATCTTACTTACTACACTTTAATAGAATTGTGTCACATTCACTTATATTTGAAATTCTTAATTTCACAAGTTTGGGAAAGCACAAGTATATATCTGCAGAGAAATGTAGAAAGTGAAAAGAGGTATGGAAATAGTATTGACAAGCCAAATAAGTCAGTTTCACCTACTTTTTGTCACTCACAAAGCCCACCTTCTTAGCCAGAAATCTACACCTACTTATCCCTACTTAGATGTAATCACAATCGTAATATTGGTGTTTAATCTTCTCAGGGTCATTTAAAAATTTTTATTACAAAAATAAGTATCCTAAAACAACAACTAATATTATTTTAAATAATAATATTTAAACCTTCAAATATTTAAAATAATAATCTTTAAACCTTTATAACACAATGAAACTATTGTTAATCTTCTGTAGCTTATTTTTGTATCCCCTTGATGTATTTTTAAAAGTCTTCCATAATGATACCTGTAATCCAATTCATTCTATTTTATAGATAAATTGTATTCTACTGTGTACACATAGCAGAATGATAATGACCCATATAAGACTGTTCTTTTTGTAGCTCAAAAAAGGTTGTGTATCATCCATTTCAAATGGCTTAATTTGATAAGTATTTATTTTCCTTTCTAAGGACATTGAGATTGTTTCCAAACAGTTTAGCCATGAATAGACTTGTATAAGTTTTCTTATGACAAAAAAAAGTTAAGTTTAACTTTAGGCAATGCTTCCCAAAAAGCATTTCCTGTCAATGTGAACATAGAAAATTGTATTATTTAACACAGGATTGGGATAGAGAATGCTAACTGGTGTTGGTGACTAGCCTTGGACCTCCAGCCACCACAGACCTGTCTGGTCCCTTTCTGACTATACAATTTGTAGTATAACTGTTGAGAACTTTTGCCCCAGAGAAAATACTGTACATATGTTACAGTTATTATACAATATATCTATATTCTTTTACAAAACTAAACCTCACTTTTTTTTTTTAAATTCCCACATATGTTCTTATAATAACAATAGAAAGTGTCTAGGGGCACCTGGGTGGCTCAGTCAGTTAAGCGTCTGGCTTTGGCTAAGGCATGATCTCAGAATTTGTGAGTTGGAGCCCGCCTCAGGCTCTGTTCTGACAGCTCAGAGTTGGAGACTGCTTCAGATTCTGTGTCTTCCTCTCTCTCTGCCCCTCCTCCACTTGAACACTCTCTCTCAAAAATAAACATTTAAAAAATTTTAAAAACTCACAATAGAAAGTGTTTATATATTGCTGATTTGAACCATGCGCCTGCTAAGCACTTCCCATGTATTTCTGTATGGCATCTTCATAGAAGCACCATGAGGTTATCTGCATTTGAGATAAGGAGGAAACTAAAGTATACTGAGGTTGAGAAACTTGCCCAAGGTCATTCACCTAGTAGAGCATGGAGCCTGTATCTGAAACAAGGAACTCTGGCTTCTCACTCACAGCTCTTAACCATTGCATTACAACACTTTATTATTTTTACCTTCTACTCTGCAGGTATACTGTTTAAGCAATGTAACATCTCCATTCTATACACTAGAGAGATACATCTCTTCCACTTTAATTGCATAAGACGGATATGTTACTTATTGATATCAGCCTTTTTTTCGTTCCTATTTAAGGTATTGAAAAAAAGAAAAACACTCTCTGATGGTTAAACCATGATGATCTCCTATTAAACATGAACAGTTTCACAAAACACCATCAGACAAGGCCATTCCATAAAAGTGACTGTCCAGGACACAATAATATCAGTCTATAACCATGTCTAAACACAGACAAAACGTCACTGACTATGCCATAAAATTAAAACAAAAATAAACACGTGGGGAGGAGCCAGGATGGCATAACAGCATAGAAGTTTTTTGTGTTTCTCGCATCCATGAAATACAGCCAGACCAACACTTAACCATCCTGCACACCTAGAAAACTGATCTGAGGATTAACACAACAATCTGCACAACCTGAACTACAGAATTCAGCAGGTACATGGCGTGGAGAGGTAAACTGGGGGACAGAGAAGCCGCGAAGGGCAGGAAGCCGCTTTTGCATGCAAAGAGAGGACAGAGATGGAGGCAGGGGAGGGTATGGGAAAAGCACTCCCCCAAAAGCAGCTGGAGAGGAAGTGGAAAAGTGGAAACAGCTGCAGGGACTGAACAAAAAAGGGAGAAAGGAGAAAGAGAAAGGAGAAAGGAGAAAAGAGAGGGTTTAAATTCCATTAAGACTCTGTAAACAGGGAGAGTGCAGAGTCTGAAACTCCACAGCTTGATACCTGGCAGTGCTTTAGTGAGAAGGGTGAATCTCTAGGAGCAGAGTGAAGTCTGGAGGTCTTAGGGCCACACAGGGAGAGCCGGTTTCCCTACTGGGAGGAAACCTGGTAGAGGCTGCGTGAATCGCCCAAAGGCAAAGGCGCCAGTGGACCCAGGAGAACAACTATATTCACTGGTGCTGGAACAAGGTTGCCGGGGGTGAAGCCTGGTGCCAGATGCGTGTTGTGATTTGCCATAGTCCCTGAAACACTGCTGCTACACGGTCGTGTGAACTTTTTCTGGGGTGGGCTGGCACCCAGCCAAAGTCTCTGGGCATCAGCAACAGCATGGTCCCTTGAACCTTTCTGGGTATGGCCAGCACCCGGACATTGCTCAGTGAGACCCTCCCGCAGACGGGCAGAATGGGTCAAGCCACAGTCCCTCAGAAATAAGGGGTCGGGAAACAGCCTCATCTGAGATAAAACTCAGGAGGTAGGTTCAGCCTGAGGCGTGGGCACAAATAGTGGGGACGGTGCATGATTGCTGATCAGGAGGAACAGAGTTCCAATACTAGAGACTGGGTAGCTGGGTGACACCAATTTTACCACTCTGAGCCTGGGCACACACACACCTACAAGAGCCACAATAATCCACTCCAATAAGCTAAGCAGCACCATCTAGTGGAGAATGGAGCCATTACACTAAGCTCCTCCCAACTTGGCCAACCTCGCTCTTTAGGAACACAAGTCTCTCCACGTGCTTAGTTTATGGACTATAAAGCACTTTGTAGTTGGACTTCTAGGGGAAAACGAAGGAATTTCAGTCGTATTCAGTCTGTTTGCAGGTCCATCTATTCAATTTTCTTTTTTTTCCCTTTTTGTTTCTTTTCTTTTTTTTAAATACAGAAAGGGAAAAAGTCATTTTTATTTTCAATTTTTATTAAAAATATTATTATTTAATTTTTTTCTACTATATTTTTTACTTTTGTGTAAATTTTGTCACATTCTATTTTACTTCCTTCATTTCATTTTGTTCTACTTCAGTGTATTCAGTTTTCCAAATTTTCAAACAATTTCCTTTTTTTTTCTTCTTTCCCCTTTTTTCTCTAATCTATCAAGCCACTTTCAACACCCAGACCAAAACACACCTAGGATATAGCATCATTTATACCATTTGTGTGTGTGTGTGTGTGTGTGTGTGTGTGTGTGTGTGTTTGTTTTGAATTTTTTAATTTCAATATTTTTTTAATTTTAATTTTTTTGATTTTAATTTATTTACATCATTAATTCCCTTTCTCCCTTCAAAATGAAAAAAATGAAGGAATTCACCCCAAAACAAAGAGCACGAAGAAACGACACCCAGGGACTTAACCAACATGGACACAAGCAAGATGTCTGAACTGGAATTTAGAATCATGATAATAAGAATACTACCTGGAGTCAAAAATAGATTAGAATCATTTTTTAGGGACATAAAAGAAGTAAAAGCTAGTCTGGATGAAATAAAAAATGCTATAACTGAGCTGCAATCTCGAATGGCTGACACGGTGGAAGGGATGGATGAGGCAGAACAGAGTATCAGCGATATAGAGGATGAACTTCTGGAAAATAATGAAGCAGAAAGAAAGACGGAGGTTAAGATAAAAAAGCACGATTTAGGAATTAGAGAAATCAGTGACTCATGAAAAAGCAACATCAGAATAATAGGGGTCCCAGAAGAGGAAGAGAGAGAAACAGGGGTAGAAGCGTTATAGAAGCAAATCATAGCAGAAAACTTTCCTAGCCTGGGGGGAAATACACAGACATCAAAATCCAGGAAGCACAGAGGACTCCCATTAGATTCAACAAACACCAACCATCAACAAGGCATATAATAGTCAAATTGACAAAATACTCAGGTAAGGACAGAATCATAAAACCAGCAAGGGAAAAAAAGTCCTTAACCTACAAGGGAAGACAGATCAGATTTGCAGCAGACCTACCACAGAAACATAGCAGGCCAGAAAAGAGTGGTAGGATATATTCAGTGTACTAAATTAGAAAATATGCAGCCAATAATTCTTTATCCAGTATGGCTGTCATTCATAATAGAAGGAGAGTTTAAAATTTTCCCAGACAACCAAAAATTAAAGGAGTTTGTGACCACAAAACTATGCTGCAAGAAACTTTAAGGGAGATTCTCTGAGGTGAGAAAGATTAAACAAACAATCAAACAAACAAACAAATGCCAAGAGCAGCAAAGACTAGAAAGAAAGAGACAACACCACCAGAAACTCCAACTATACAAGCAACATAATGGCAATAAATTCATATCTTTCAGTACTCACTCTAAACGTCAATGGACTCAATGCCCCAATCAAAAGACATAGGGTAACAGAATGGATAAGAAAACAAGATCCAACTACATGCTGTTTATGAGACCCACTGTAGACTTTAAAGAAACCTTCAGATTGAAAGTAAGGGGATGGAGAACCATCTATAATGCTAATGGTCAACAAAAGAATGCCGGAGTAGCCATTCTTATATCAGACTATCTAGACTTTAAAATAAAGGCTGTATCAAGAGATGGAGAAGGACATTATATCATAATTAAGAGGTCTATCCACCAAGACCTAACAATTGGAAACATTTATGTGCCAAATGTGGCAACACCCAAATATATAAATCAATTAGTCACAAACATAAAGAAATTCATTGATAATAATACCATAATATTAGGGGACTTCAAAACCCCACTTACAACAATGGAAAGATCATCTAATAAAAAAAATCAACCAGGAAACAATGGCTTTGAATTACACACTGGACCAGATGGACTTAACAGGTATATTCACAACATTTCATCCTAAAGCAGCAGAATATACTCCAGTGCACATGGAACACTCTCCAGAATAGACCACATACTGGGACACATATCAGCCCTAAGTAAGTACAAAAAGATTGAGATCATACTGTGACTCTTTCAGACCACAATGTTATGAAACTCAAAATTAACCACAAGAAAAAATTTGGAAAGATAACAAATACTTAAAGACTAAAGAACATCCTACTAAAGAATGAATGGGCTAATTAAGAAGTTAAAGAGGAAACTAAAAAGTTCATGGAAGCCAATGAATATGATAACACCACAACCCAAAACCTCTGGGACACAATAAAGGAGGTCATAAGAGGAAAGTATATAGCAATTCAGGCCTTCCTAAAGAAGGAAGAAAAATCTCAGATACACAACCTAACCTTATGCTTTAAGGAGCTGGAAAAGGAACAGCAAATAAAACCCAAAACCAGCAGAAGACAGGAAATAATAAATATTAGAGCAGAAGTTAATGCTATCAAAACCAAAAAAACCCAGTAGAACATATCAATGAAACCAGAAGCTGGTTCTTTAATAGAATTGACAAAATTGATAAACCTCTAGCCCGTTTGATCAAAAACAAAAAGGAAAGGACCCAAATAAATAACATCAAGAATAAAAAAGAGAGATCACAACCAACACAGCAGAGATAAAAACAATATTAAGAGAATATTATGAGTAATTATATGCCAATAAAATGGGCAACCTGGAAGAAATGGACAAATTCCTAGAAACATATACACTACCAAAACTGAAACAGGAAGAAATAGGAAACTTGAACAGACCCATAACCAGTAAAGAAATCGAATTAGTAATCAAAAATCTGGCAAAAAGCCAGAGTCCAGAGCCAGATGGCTTTCGAGGGGAATTCTACCGAACATTTAAGGAAGAGTTAACACCTATTCTCTTGAAGCTGTTCCAAAAAACAGAAATGGAAGGAAAACTTCCAAACCCTTTCTATGAAGCCAGCATTACCTACATTCCAAACCAGACACAGACTCCACTAAAAAGGAGAACTACAGAAAAATTTCCCTGATGAATATGGATGCAAAAATCCTCACAAGATATTAGCCAACTGGATCCAACAATGCATTAAAAAAATATTTACCATGACCAAATGGGATTTATACCTGGGATGCAGGGCTGGTTCAATATCTGCAAAATAATTAACGTGATTCATCACATCATAAAAGAAAGGACAAGAACCATATGATCCTGTCAATAGATGCAGGGAAAGCATTTGACAAAATACAGCATCCTTTCTTGATAAAAACCCTCAAGAAAGTAGGGATAGAAGGAGCATACCTCGAGATCAAAAAAGCCATATATTAAAGGCCCAAGGCTAATATCATCCTCAATGGGGAAACACTGAGAGCTTTCCCCCTAAGGTCGGGAACAAGACAGGGTGT
Organism: Lynx rufus; assembly: GCF_022079265.1. Classification (NCBI taxonomy): domain Eukaryota; kingdom Metazoa; phylum Chordata; class Mammalia; order Carnivora; family Felidae; genus Lynx; species Lynx rufus. Next base: position 148,752,775 of record NW_025814823.1, read on the forward strand.
CCTCTCTCATCATTGTTATCCAACATAGTATTGGAAGTCTTAGCCTCTGCAATCAGACAACACAAAGAAATAAAAGGCATCTAAATTGGCCAGGAGGTGGTCAAACTTTCATTCTTCGCAGATGACATGATACTCTATATGGAAAACCCAAAAGATTCCACCAAAAAACTCCCAGAACTGATCCATGAATTCAGCAAATTTGCAGGATATAAAATCAATGCACAGAAATTGGTTGCATTCCTATACACCAACAATGAAGTGACAGAAAGAGAAATCAAGCTATCGTTCTCATTTCCAATTGCATCAAAAACAATAAAATACCTAGGAATAAATCTGACCAAAGAGGTGCAAAATCTATACACTGAAAACTATAGAAAGCTGATGAAAGAAATTGAAGAAGACACAAAAAACGGAAAAAGATTCCATGCTCCTGGATAGGAAGAACAAATACTGTTAACATGTCGATAATACCCAAAGCAATCTACACATTCAATGCAAACTCTATCAAAATAACACCAGCATTCAAATAATCCTAAAACTCATATGGAAGCAGAAATGACCTCGAACAGACAAAGCAATTTTGAAAAAGAAAACCAAAGCAGGAGGTATCACAATCCCAGACTTCAAGCTATACTACCAAGCTGTAATCATCAGGACACTACGGTACTGGCACAAGAACACTGAGATCAATGGAACAGAATAGAGAACCCAGAAATGGACCCACAAACGTATAGCCAACTAATCTTTGACAAAGCAGGGAAGAGTATCCAATGGAATGGAGACAATGTCTTCAGCAAGTGGAGCTGGGAAAACTGGACAGCGACATGCAGAAGAATGAACCTGGACCACTTTCCTACACCATACATAAAAATAAACTCAAAATGAATGTAAGACCTCAATGTAAGACAGGAAGCCATCAAAATCCTCGAGGAGAAAGCAAGCAAAAACCTCTGTGATCTTGGCTGCAGCTTACTCAACACGTCTCAAGAGACAAGGAAAACAAAAGCAAAAATGAACTACTGGGACTTCATCAAAATAAAAATCTTCTGCACAGCGAAGGAAACAATCAGCAAAACTAAAAGGCAACTGACAGAATGGGAGAAGATGTTTGCAAACGACATATCAGATAAAGGGTTAGTATCCAAAAACAATAAAGAACTTATTAAACTCAACACACAAAAAACAAAAATAATCCAGTGAAGAAATGGGGAAAAGACATGAATAGACACTTCTCCAAAGAAGACATCCAGATGGCCAACCAACACATGAAAAAATGCTCCACATCACTCATCATCAGGCAAATACAAATCAAAACCACAATGAGATACCACTTCACACCTGTCAGAATGGCTAACATTAACCACTCAGGCAACAACAGATGTCGGTGGGGATGCGGAGAAAGAAGATCTGTTTTGCATTGCTGGTGGGAATGCAAACTGGTGAAGCCACTCTGGAAAACTATATGGAGGTTCTTCAAAAAACTAAAAATAGAACTACCCTATGACCCAGCAATTGCACTACTAGGCATTCATCCAAGGGATACAAGTGTGCTGTTTCGAAGGGACACATGTACCTCTATGTTTATAGCAGCACTATCAACAATAGCCGAAGTATGGAAAGATTCATCGATGGATGAATGGATACAGAAGATGTGGTGTGTGTATATGTATATGTATATGTAAATACATATACACACACCCAATGGAGTATTACTTAGCAATCAAAAGAATGAAATCTTGCCATTTGTAACACATGGATGGAGCTAGAGGGTATTATGCTAAGCGAAATTAGTCAGTCAGAAAAACAAAAAACATATGACTTCACTCATATGAGGACTTTAAAGAGACAAAACAGATGAACATAAGGGAAGAGAAGCAAAAATAATAATAATAAAAAAAAACAGGGATGGGGCAAAACATAAGAGACTCCTAAAAATGGAGAACAAACAGAGGGTTAGTGGAGGAGTTGTGGGACGGTGGATGGGCTAAATGGGTAAGGGGTGGAAGGAATCTACTCCTGAAATCTTTGTTGCACTATACGCTAAGTAATTTGGATGTAAATTTAAAAATGTAAAATAATATAGTAAATGATAAAAAAACAAAAATAAACACAAAAACAAGCATCTCTCTATTCTTGTTAATGTGTGAGTTTTACTTCTGTTTTTTTTTAATGTTTATTTATATTTGAGAGATTGAGAGAGATAGAGCATGAGTAGGGGAGGGCAGAGAGAGAGGAAAACACAGAATCCAAAGCAGGCAACAGGCTCTGAGCTTTCGGCACAGAGCCCAATGCAGGGCTTGAACCCAGAAACCTTGTGCTCATGACCTGAGCCAAAGCCAGACGCTTAACCTAGTGAGCCACCCAGGTGTGCAGTTTTACTTATCAGTCATAGCTTTAGTGTCTCTTCTACATAAAAATATTAACATAATCACTTGGAGAATTTTACTTACTTTCTGAGAGCTCAAATTTCTAGCAATGCCCTGCATCCTTGAACTCTCCACAAAAGCATCTAGCAATCCTATAACAAGCCCTTCCCACATCCTCTCACTGATACCTCCCATGATTCCTTATTGTATAAAGTTCCCTTCTTTGCAACAAGTAAATACAGCCAACTAAACATGAGTTTCTAAATTTCTAAATACATAATAATTAGTTTCCATGTTTTTTGGTTTACTAATAGCATAGTATCAAATCCCCCATGTGTTTTATATTTCTAAAAATGTCCCATTCTATGTTCAAATATATATATATATATATATACATATATATACATATATATACATATATATGTGTATATATAGACTTACAGCAAAATTGAGAGGAAGGTACAGGGATTTCCCATATACTTCCTGCCCCCACATATGCGTATCTTCCCCCATTATCAGCACTCCCCACCAGAGTGGTACCTTTGTCACAATTGGTGAACCTATATTGACACACCATAATCACCCCAAGTCCATGATTTACAGTAGGGTTCACCCTTGGTGTTGTACATTTTATGGGCATTGTCAAATACAAAATGTAAAATGACATGTATCCACCATTATAGTATCACACACAGTATTTTTACTGCCATAAAAATCCTCCATGTTCTGCCTATTCATCACTCCATGTCCCCTAACCTCTGGTAACTACTGATTAAAAAAAAATTAAATGTTTATTTACTTTTTAGAGAAAGAGAGAGAGAGAGAGAGAGAGAGAGAGACACGCATGAGCAGGGGAGGGGCAGAGAGAAGGCGACACAGAATCTGAAGCAGACTCCAGGCTCTGAGCTGTCAGCATAGAGCCCAATGCAGGGCTCGAACCCACAACTGTGAGATCGTGACCTGAGCTGAAGTCAGACACTTAACTGACTGAGTCACCCAGGTGCCCCAGTAACCACTGATTATTTAACTGTCTTCATAGTTTGTCTTTTTCCCAAAATGTCATATAGTTAGTATCATACAGTATGTAGCATTTCCATTATGGTTTTTTCATTTACTAATATGAATTTTAAGTTTTTTCTATGTCTTTCTATGGCTTGAGATCTCATTTATTTTTAGGTCTGAGTAATATTCTATTGAAGATCATAGTTTATGTATCCATTCATCTGCTGAAGGGTATCTCTTCAAAAAGTTCCCATGCACAATCCTGAGCCTCACTGCCACCCCAGACAGCCACTAACATAATGAATTCTTCTCTCTCACCATATGTATAAACACACACATATACAAAATATGTATATGTATATACATATTTACGTATGTATATGTATATACGTAAATATGTATATATATATATCGTTTATAAAACTCAAAAACAGGCAAAATCAATCTTCAATGACAGAATGATATATATGTGAATATACATAATTTTGGTGTCATTATAGGTTAGTCTTCCTGTTCTAGAGTTTTATTTACATCAAATATGTATTTTTATAGCAGCCCGATTTTTAAAAGTATAAAAAAGATGTATATAACTCAATTAAAACAAGTGTGGTTCTGTCAGTCAGAAAGCCATGTCTGATCTTAAAACATACATGAAAGAACCAGTTACAGACAACAAATTAGGAAAGGATATGTAAACAAAGAGATATATAAAAAAAAAGATTTATAAACAAAAAGACCAAAAAGCTTAAATTAAAAATAATCTGGCTGAATGTCCCACAAACCAAATCAATTAGGTGAAATGTTTTAGAATTTGCTATAATGACTGAATCTTAGGCTGGGGAAAAAAAAACAAACACAAAAAACAAAACAAAACAAAAAACTACCACAGTTTTGGAAGGTCTCAGCAGTGAGGTAAAAGCAAATTAGGTTTTTAATTGATTTCATGTTTAAACACCAATGGTTTATTTATATAGATGCAAGTAAATGAATAAGCTAATTAACACATAACTAGAATAAATGCATAACTAAAGCAAACTCAATATGCATTTATAAAGCATAAAATTCAGTCAATCAAAAGTAATCCTGCTGATCAGATTATATGTCAGAGATTATGATGACTTCCAAATACACAATTTCAAGAAGAATTCTAGGGGCGCCTGGGTGGCTCAGTTGGGTAAGTGTCTAACTTCAGCTACGGTCATGATCTTGCGATTTGTGAGTTTGAGCCCCTCAAACTCAGGCCCTATACTGACAGCTCAGACCCTGAATCCAGCTTCAAATTCTGTGTCTCCCTCTCTCTCTGTTCCTCCCCCACTTGCACTCTGTCTTGCTGTCTCTCTCTCAAAAATAAATAAAGAATTTAAAAAAAATTAAAAAAATAAAATAAAGAAGAATTCTAAGCAATTAATGTTTAACAGAAAACTAATCTCCAATTTAAGTACCTGGAAATTATGTAGCGTAAGGAATGTTTGCAGAAGGTAGTGATAGATAACATAAAAATAAAAGAGAGCAAAAGTTTAATAAAGACAGGGTTGAAATCTTTAAACATTTGGAGTACTTTCATGTGGAAGCAAAAGCTGATTCACTCTCTTTTGTCTTCAAAGACAGAATTAAACTAAAGAGGAAGTTAGAAATGTTTCATCTCAGTGTGAGCATTGGTAGTGCAGTGGTAGCTGATGAAATGTGGCTGGTGAAAAAAAGAGAACAATGAATACATTCTCCACTGGAAGCATATTTCAGATAATTTTAGGATAATATTTTGAAATGATGAGATGTTCAACCATCTACACTGAAAACACAACTCTAAGATGAATTATTCTTCCTTAGGTATTAATATCTTAATATCAAACAGGCCTCACACACCAATCATGCTTCCTTCCACCTACCATGTAAATCTAATTTTGCTTTTGAGAAGAATGTTTGTATTTTAAAAGTTAGAAAATACCAAAATTGAAAGAAAGAGATGCATGATACAGTGAAATTTCTGTAATAATGTCTTTCATTTTCCTCTGGCTAACTTCTATTTCTTTTGGCTTGAGTAAACCAAAATACCAAAATTATAAAATAAGGGCCAGTGAATGCTCAAGTAAATGCTTATAAAGTAAAATAGACGCTTCTCAAAAAGAAATTGAGGTGTCCAATTTGTTGATTTAGCTCTTTTGTCTATTTTATTATTGTGTTATTAGTCTTTATATTCAGTGAATTATTCAAAGGTATTATTTAAATAGGTAAAAATCTTACTGATGGAGTAATGGACTCTAAACTTCTTGTTTAACCTCTGCCTAGTCAATCTATTTAAATGTTTGCCTACTTAATCTATCTAAAGTATCCTCACCTATTCAAATGATTGCCTATTTTTATGTGGTATAGAAAATCTCATTTTTTCATTTGAATAAAAATATCTGAATTTAAAATCTAATGCCATATTATTTTAAGTCAATGTTACTAAAAATTGCACCTACAGCCAATCAAAGCAGAATTACCATCAATACTTGTTAAAGATGCAGATTTCTGAAGATTTCTGAAGTGCCCTTCATTAGCATCTGTAGGATTAGGGTCTGGTCAATGTTTTTTAAACAGTCTCCTTAGATGATTTTGATGTGCATTGAAGTTTGAAAATCACTAAGTTAGGAAGTAGAATCAGCTTAGCATTTGCAATGGGAAAATAAGGCAGCATTTAAAGCTGACAAATCAAGCAATAAAATCTAAATACATAAAAGACAAAGACAAACACTAAAAATCTAATCTTGACTAAAATTGGGGGAAGAAGAGTAATAGAAGAGTTTAGAAAAGACATATGATAGGTATGATGTTAAAAGGATGATTATGTAAGGATTATTTACAAAGATAATCACTAAAAGAAAAATGCAAACATTTTTAAACATTAGAAGAACTACAGTTTTAAAATAACAAAGAAATAACACTTCAAGGAATTTAAAAATATTCACATATCAAAACAGATATCATCCCATAATATTAATTAAATGCTAGAACTAAATCTCTGATAGGCAGAATAAAGTTCAATTTGTTAATAATTTTATTCATCTTCTTTTTTGTTTTTTGGTGATCTCTGGGGACTTACTCAACATATTGTCCCTTTCCCAAAAAACATGCAATTAGTCTCTTATATATTTTCTATATGCTTCATGTTTTTAATCTTATAAACTCTATAATGCTATCTGATAATATTTTCCTCTACTACTAAGAATTTCAGTCAAACTATAAGCCAATATCTTTAAATATTGTAAGACACAAAAATCTTTTTAGATGGGATATATGTTATAAATTATTATAATAACTAAAGGTCAATAATATTTAGTATTTTTCTAGAAATTTGATTCAAAACTCAGAGCTAGACTTTCAAGTTGGAAACATTACATAATAATATGTAGATTTAGTGTAATTGTAAATGGGATCGATTCCTTGATTTCTCTTTCTGTTGCTTCTTTATTGGTGTACAGAAATGCAACCAATTTCTGTGCACTGATTTTATATCCCATGACTTTGCTGAATTCATGGTTGAGTCCCAGCTTGGTTTAGGGCCAATTTCACTTTAAAAGTAACATTATATCTTCACCCAGATTATAATTAAGATTTTTTTTTGAGATGTAGAGATGAAGAAATGGGGAATCCAGCAGAAATAAAGTCAAGACAAAAATCGTGGGGTAGGAAAGAAAAAAAAAACATATCGAGAATGACAATATTCCTAGTTTGCAGTTGTGGTAGGCATGAAAAAACTAAGAGGGAAGAATCTATAATATCAAAGTAAAACACAAAACAACAGAAACAATATTATTTGAAAAATTCAAATCAATTGCACATATTCAGGCTTGTATCCTGTCAGAATAACATTAGCAAACATTCATCGAGTTCTTAAAATGGCAACTACAATTTTATGAGAATTTCTCACAGTCATCAGCATTTTCAGTTGAAGAAATCATAGGAAGGAGACCTCAAGTAATTGGCCCAAGTACAAGCAGCTAATAAATGACAAAGCCAGGATTCATATCAGGAATGATGTCCAGAGATTAAGTTCTTGACCACCATGTTATACAATTTCCAGGGGTGGGAGAGGGTGGTTTTAAGATGTTGTGGGAGTGAACTGGCAGCTCAAGGTCAGTTAGGAGGCCAATTTCAGAATTCAGTCAAAAGAAAGTGATATTTGAAGCAGGATAGAAGTATAGAGAATCTAACAGAAGAAAGTTACCCAACATGATAATAGAAACTATAGAACTTGGTTACCGGGAGGACTGTGGAGTAAGAGGAGACTTGAGTATTTATATCACATAATACAAAATACTATAAAGAATTTGAGTAAAATGGTGAATAAAAAGGCCATTTAAATTTGTGATAAAGGTGATTTGCTACTCTGAGAGTATTTTTCAGCAAAGTCAAACTAGATTGCATAATACTGGAAAAAGCTAAAGAAATAGCAACAAAATGGTTTATCTTTCAAGTTATTGGGCAGTATTGAAAAGAAAAATAGAAAAGCCATTTATAAGGTTTCAGTAAAAAAAAATAATAATTTCAGGTTGGAAGAGTTGTATCTGTGTGTGTGTATGTGTGTGTGTGTGTGTTTTCAGATTAGTGGTTACTAAATTTTCATCTAATAGAACAGGTGTATACTATGAGAGGGAGCGTATTCCAATACCTAACTGCTAATAGGATTACTATTAAAAAATTTATCACTAAGCAAGTCATGGCTATGATCGCTAATGACACTAATTTTAATTGTTTTTCTTAAATATTTCTTAAATATTTGGCATATCTATCACTTGCCTGCAAGGAAGTTTTGGCAATTTAGAACAAGAAAATCCAAAGTGAATAGTCATGTTTAATTGGTATCTTATTTTAAAGACTTCTTTTCATTTTTAATTGCCTATAAAGCCAAACTTTCTTTAAGTAAAAGTGTTTAAAATTTGAAACATGACATTAAAATGACAATGAATAAATAAGTTGCAGTGATCTGTAAAATTCATAAGGTATTTCAGAAGTTTGTCAACGGAACAAGTATAAATACCGTGGATTTGGAGAACAAACAGTGAAGTCAAGAAAATAGAGAAACATGAGTGCTTACAGCAGGGTGAGTTCCCAGGGATGTCTGGAGGGAAAGGGAATCAAACCACAGGGGAGAGACTTTAGTCCCAGAAAAATGGTGCTGCGTTCCCTTCACCCAGCACAGGAGAGGAGAAGGGAAAACATACCTACTGATGTTGGGATTCTCCTTCATATTTAAATGACCCTGCTATTATTATTAAGCTATTGTTAATTATTTCTTCACTCCTCCAAGCAAGAGCTATTGGTCACTGCCTCATGGCCAGACCCACTCTTTCTATAGCAGTACAGTCTAAGTAGTTGTTGACCTACTATGGAGAATTAAAGTCAAGTGTAAGATCTCATTGTATTTGGGATTTCTGATTCCCATATTGCCATTTCATTGCTTGTAAAATAAAATATGTAGCACTTAACCTCTCTTTGTGTATCTGTTTCTTTATGTGTCAAATAGGTATAATAATATTTATCTGTCTCACAAGGGTGTTTTATTTTTTTTTTTAAATTTTTTTTTTCAACGTTTATTTATTTTTGGGACAGAGAGAAACAGAGCATGAACAGGGGAGGGGCAGAGAGAGAGGCAGACACAGAATCGGAAACAGGCTCCAGGCTCTGAGCCATCAGCCCAGAGCCCGACGCGGGGCTCGAACTCACAGACCGCGAGATCGTGACCTGGCTGAAGTCGGACGCTTAACCGACTGCGCCACCCAGGCGCCCCCACTAGGGTGTTTTAAAGATTAGTTAGTTAAGTGTGTGGAAGATAGAAAGGCTATATAAATATATAAATGCTAAATAGTCATACCCATTAAATGTCTTCCTTAAAATTATACAATCAAAGTTATTCCAGAGTAATTCATAATTAAAATGGAAAACAAGGCAAGGCCTTTGCTCTTTATCATTCAAGATGTCTTGGAGCTGATACATTTATATTTTCTCTTTTCTCAATCCTCTCTCTCTCTCACTCTACAATACCCACCTCCTCCTTGAATAAATACATGAGTAAATACTTGAACAACAATTTTAACCTGAACCTCATCTAAGTGTCTTTGCTCTGAAGGTGTAAATCAGATAATTAATGTTATCTTAGGATATTTAACCTAGCTGAATGATGCCTTATTAAACTCTTCAAGAATTCCACAACATAGAATTTTATCATATTAAAAGTAATTGAAAGTGATTAAGGTAGCTGTAATTAATGGCATATTATAGCAGCAATATGCAAAACTATTTCAAAGATAGTGGGAACAAATATGGGAAGAAATATTTTGTCAGGTCCTGGGGTATTAAAAAATGAAAATGACTCCTCAAAATCTTATAAAAGATAATGACCACAAAAAACAATAGATTTTATATAGACTGGATTTTACAGAATGATGATAAGACATAATCTGGCAATGCTAAGTAATTACTATCATTCTTTTTTATCATGACATTTTTGTAGTTGTCACAAAAATAATGGAATTTAAATTGCATTTCTGAAGTTGAGAAAGCACTAATATCTTGTCTATATTGATTTAGTTTTTGTTGACGCTGTGTAAGTGAAAGGTAAAATTATGAAGGAGAAAAACAGAGTACAGAGTCATTAGCAAAGAGACTGATGCTTCAAACTATAATTGAAAGTTAACTTACAGGGGCGCCTGGGTGGCGCAGTCGGTTAAGCGTCCGACTTCAGCCAGGTCACGATCTCGCGGTCCGTGAGTTCGAGCCCCACGTCGGGCTCTGGGCTGATGGCTCGGAGCCTGGAGCCTGTTTCCGATTCTGTGTCTCCCTCTCTCTGCCCCTCACCCGTTCATGCTCTGTCTCTCTCTGTCCCAAAAATAAATAAACGTTGAAAAAAAAAATTAAAAAAAAAAAAAAAAGTTAACTTACACACTAACAAGTTATCTGTTTCTCATACTGCTTTGTGTGAAACTTCAGTTTTTGTTGGATGGTTATCATGTTTGTTATGAGTTTTTAATTTTTTTGTTTGTTGTCTTTTAATAAGGCATAAAAGAAAAATAATGTTCAAAAATAGACTACCAAAAGAGCATATTGCATATCTACTAATGCAGATACCACTTTTTTTGTTTTTGTTTTAGTTTTAGTTTTTGTTTTTTAATAAGGGTAAGGTAAAGATATATATATCTCTAAGGTTCAGAAAATCAGTTTAGGGTGTGTTTAGAATCAAAGTTTTCTGTTCTCTGCTTTTAGTTGGTCTATATGTATGTACATTTGGTCAAGATCAGATCTAGAAAATTCATGATTCCAGAAGACTGTTTAGTTTAAATAAAACATGGGGTGCCTGGGTGGCTCAGTTGGTTAAGCATCCAACTTTGGCTCAGGTCAGAATCTCGTGGTTCGTGAGTTCGAGCCCTGGGTCATGCTCTGTGCTGATAGCTCAGAGCCTGGAGCCTGCTTGCGATTCTGTTTCTCCCTCTCACTCTGCCCCTCCTTCATTCATGTTTTGTCTCTCTGTCTCTCAAAAATGAATAAATGTTAAAAAAAAATTTTAAAAACCCAAAAAACCATAAGGTTATTTCTGCTGTTAACATATAGAATATCATGCATCTATGTTATGTGTGAAGTTACTTGACCTTAATAGTTTGTCAAACATTTACATCTTGGGCATTTTTCCAATATTTTATGTTATATATGTATGTTTCTCTGTCAGAAATCCTACTCACTCCCTTGATTTGATACCCAAATCTCTCTCTCCATACAAAGCACTTTTTCCTGGGTCCTGAACTAAATTTGTACCCCTGTATTTAATATTTCCACCGGTATACACAATTGACACCTTGAACAGTTCTGATTATCTGTAAGCAACAAAAACTAAATATGACAAAAGTATAAAAAAAAAGAAAAAAAGGGTATCACTTAATTCAAAGAATGGAAAAAAATCTGAAGAATCAGACTTGTGAAAATACAGAAATCAAAGTAGTTTAGAGAATTGCTTTAAAATCCAGTTTACAGACTATTTTGGTGCATGTTCTATGGGGACCTGCAAAACAATGGGTATTCTGCCATTATTGGGTGACTGCTATTTAAATATCAACTGGGTTGTGTTAACAATTTTGTTTAATATTATGCACGCTCACTGATTTTTGTCTATTTGCTTTATTAATTGTAGAATATAGGATATTGAAATATTAGCCTATAATTTAGACTTTTCTATTTCTCCTTGCAGTTTTATCTTCTTTTTCTTCATATTCTCAGAAACTCTGTTGTTACATGCATAAAGAGTTATGATGGTTAAGAGTTATGATTCGGGAGTGCCTGGCTAACTCAGTCAGTAGAGCATGTGACTCTTGATCTTGAGATTGTGTTCGAGGCCATTGTTAGATGTAGAGATTACTTAAAATAAAAATAAATAATTTTATGATTGCAATGATATAGTAATATCTTTCTTTATTATACAATGGACTTTTTTGGGGCGCCTGGGTGGCTCAGTCGGTTAGGCAGCCGACTTTGGCTCAGGTCATGACCTCACGGTCCGTGAGTTCGAGCCGCGCGTCGGGCTCTGTGCTGACAGCTCAGAGCCTGGAGCCTGTTTCAGATTCTGTGTCTCCCTCTCTCTGACCCTCCCCCATTCATACTCTGTCTCCCTCTGTCTCAAAAAGAAATAAACGTTAAAAAAAATAAAAAAATAAATTAAAAAAATAAAAATGGACTTTTTGTCTCTAATAATATTCTTTTCTCTGAAATCTACTTTCATATTAATATAGCCACTCTTTATTTAGAAAAATGTTATAATGATATATCATTTTACATCCCCTTATTTTAACCTAGTTGCATTTTTAATTTTTTTTTAATTTTTATTTTTTAACGTAGTTGTATTTTTATATTTATGTGGATTTCTTCTGGAAGTATATAGTAAATTATTTTTCTTCTAATCTATTTCTACTTCCTAATGGGGCCTTATTCCATTTACACTTAATTTTTAATATAGTTGAAATTCAATAAACTATCTTTAAATAAACTTGTGTATTTTCTTTGTGTCTAACTTGTGTTTTTTTCTAAATTCTGAAATTAATTTAATAATTTTATATTCCATTTTATCTTCTTTATTGACTTATTAACTGTAAATCTTGGTTGTCTGTGTGTAATTGTTTCATTTAAAATTTTTCACTACGCATCTTTAGCTTATCACAATAAGCTTTCAATGATGCTTTTTGCTCAATATTTCTTTAGGTGATATATTTCTTTTTTTAATTATATTCTCATTTCATATTGAAACTTTTAAAGATTTTTCTACTTAAGTCTTTTTGTTGCACAAAAACTGGAGAAATTCTTATTTTTTAAAAGAAATATTTCCTTTCATAAAGATATCTTACTTGTCTTTGTCATGTTATAATCATTATGCTGCCTTCTTGTATCTATGATGAAGTATTTTTACACTTTTATGTTGTTTGCTTTCATATTATCCACTTCTCCCTACTGATGCCCACTGTGGTAGACTGACTAATGACCCATTCCTCCCTTCCCCAAAATGTCCACATCCTATCCCACCCAAACTTGCAGAAATGTTACCTTGCATGGCAAAAGTGATGTGATTTAGTTAGGGATCTTAACATAGATTATCCTGGATTATCGAGTAAACCCATTGTCATCACAAGGATCTTTATAAGAATGATGCAGAAGGGTCAGAGAAGGCAAAGAAGCTGATGTGACAACAGACAGAGGGGAGGGAATGTGATAATGGAGGAACCATTAGAGAAATGCAGCTAGAAGTCAAGTAATGAGGGCAGCAACTCAAACATGGAAAAGACAAGGAACAGATCTTCCTCTAGAGATTCCCCAAGGAACATAATCTTTCAGGGGCACCTGGGTGGCTGAGTTGGTTAAGCGCTGGACTTCAGTTTAGGTCAAGATCTTGCAGTTCACGAGGTTGAGCCCCACATTGGGCTTGGGCTGACAGCTCAGAGCCTGAGACCTACTTCAGATTCTGTGTCTCCCTCTCTCTCTGCCCCTTCTCCTCTGCCCCCATTCCCCCCACACTCTGTCTCTTTCTCTCTCAAAAATAAATCAACATTAAAAACATTTTTTAAAAGAGCTACTTCAGATTTCTGACCTCAAGAACTGTAAGACAGCAAATTTTTACATTGTATTAAGTAGCTAAGTTTGTGGTAATTTGTTACAGCTGCAATAGGAAACATATTTCCTCCTATGAATAAGCCCTTACCACTTTCTAAGAGTATATTGGGTGGAGTGTTTGAAAATATATATTTAAACATTTGACCTTTCCAATTTAATTTCAGACTCAGTTGCTTCCATTTATACCTTTAATTTCATAGACTGTGCTTAGGAATGGGTTGCAAAAAAGTGGGAAGTGCAAAGTATGATTGAACCAAAAACAGGCACAATAGAGCCTAGATGATGGGTCTTCTCTCTTCCTTCCATACTCAGTTCACAAGGCTGGTAATCTATTCACTCCAGAAAGGTGTGAACAAATCTTAGCATTCTGAGAAGAGTGTTTTTGTACATTGGACAACTGTCTAATGAATCATGGAGAATTTACTTACAACATTTATTTGTCCTCTACCTATTCCCTCATCATCTAATTTCCACAGAAAAACACATGTCATCTTCTTTTTTCCCTTCAGTGCTTATCAATTCCAATTTCTGGTTGGAATAAAGTAAATTTGAGTTATGTGGACCATCTTTATGTTCCTCCACAGACTTCCTCTCAGCCTCAGGAACATGGTGTGTCTAGCACTGGGTGGGTGGGGAACACTTATGAAATGAAATTAATAGAAAGCTTTATCATGTAGCATTTGCCCTATCATTTGTTTTAATATTAGCCACATAAATATATGGATATATATTTTACAAGGTAAGTTGTTACTTATTTTATTTTGTTTACCTTCTTAGGTTTTGTTAAATTTTTTGGTTCACAGTACCTGTTAAAATACATTCTTTTTTTTTTTTCATTACTTTCATTAACTCATTTTTTAGTTTCTTGCATGTGTATAAATGGAGAGAGGACATTATATAATGCAAAATTGTATATAATTTTTTAAATAAAAATATTGTACAGAAATGAATATGTCCCTCACATAACTAAGCTGCTGGATTATAAAGAAAATACACAAAGATTCTTTCTTTGCTATTTTACCAGCAAAATTCCTAACTTGGTATGCAGTAGGTGAAATAGGCAGCCAATATAGCATATGAATCCACCAGTTATTGAAAGGTTAGGCTAAAAAGTGAGGTCCATTTTCGGATCTATAACCTACTTGAGGCTTTCAGTGGCTTTTCTTTTTTTGTTGTTGTTTTTTTGTTTTTTGTTTTTGTTTTCTGTGTTATTTTCTCTTTAGTGATCAAACACAAATCTAAATATACTCAGATTTGCTATTAGTCCAAACACCAATTAATTAGATGGAAATTATTTCTACTTTTCATGGATTAGTCTTATATTAAAATTTTAAGTTCAAGTTGATGTACACAACTCCTAATTTTTTTCCCTGTAATAAGTAAAGATATCTCCTCTGCCCCCACTCCTGGAATTCTGCAACTCTGAACTGATACAAAAAAAAAAAAAAGTAACCCTATGAAATGTTCTCCGAGTTCTTCCTTTCTGTCCTCACAGGAGTGTCTTAGCTTGTGGCATAAACCTCTACCAATATTATTATGATACTTCTGCACAGTCTCTCCTCCCTCCCGTCAGCCACTCCCCACCCTATTCTTACTTTCTTCTTAGTGCTTATTGTGATTTGAAGTCTCAGCCTGGTTGCAGAAAGATAGAAGTGAAGAAAAGATGTGAGAAAGCATACTCCGCTCCTGTCACAGTGCAGCTCCTAAAGGAAAATGACAGTTACTCCTTTTTCTTGTTCGTATTGGCCTAAACACTATAATTCAGACACTAGTAGTAGTTAGTAGAACAGAGAAGCATATATACCTTTTCAATTAATGTTTATCTCTTCCTGAAAAGTTGAGGCATTCATAGAGTGAAGCTCAGGTTAATTTTTACCTCATGTTACTCTATTGTCATCTAATATACTGATAAGCCTCCTTTCACAGGACTCACTTTTAGAAATCATTTAGGTACTATCTTCAAATAAATAGATCCTACTTGTGAAATAATTAGTATTAGAAGGATTTTTTTTTAGTGAGTTTTATGCCCAAATGTGGGGCTCAAACTCACGACCCTGAGATCTACTAACTGAGCTAGCCAGGTGTCCCAGTATTAGAAAGACTTCCGATGAAAGTGTGAAATCCTACCATGTATACAAAAACCAAGCTCTGCCTAACTTAGGGAACTGCTGTATTCATTCTGACTTTATTTTTATTTGCTTTAAAATTATGTCTCTCGGGGCGCCTGGGTGGCGCAGTCGGTTAAGCGTCCGACTTCAGCCAGGTCACGATCTCGCGGTCCGTGAGTTCGAGCCCCGCGTCAGGCTCTGGGCTGATGGCTCGGAGCCTGGAGCCTGTTTCCGATTCTGTGTCTGCCTCTCTCTCTGCCCCTCCCCCGTTCATGCTCTGTCTCTCTCTGTCCCAAAAATAAATAAACGTTGAAAAAAAAAATTTTTTAAATTATGTCTCTCTTGGGGCGCCTGGGTGGCTCTGTTGGTTAGGCAACCGACTTCGGCTCAGGTCATGATCTCGCAGTTTGTGAGTTAGAGCCCTGAGTCCGGCTCTGTGCTGACAGCTCAGAGCCTGGAGCCTACTTCAGATTCTGTGTCTCCCCCTCTCTCTACCCGTCCCCTGCTCACGCTCTGTGTCTCTCTGTCTCTCAATAATAAATAAAAGTTAAAAAAAATTAAAAAAATTATAATGTCTCTCGGGGTTCTTGGGTGGCTCAGTCAGTTCAGTGTCTGACTCCTGAGTTTAGCTCAGGTCATGATCTCCCAGTTGTGAGATCAAATCCCAAGTCAGGCTCTGCCCGGGGCATTGAGCCAGCTTAAGATTCTCTCTCTCCCTCTCTCTGCCCGTCCCTCCCCTTAAAGCAAAACAAAACAAAACAAAAACAAACAAACAAAACAAAAAACAAAAAAACTACAATGTCTCTCAAGGTACAATATGATGTTATAATTTTTGCATCATTTTTTTCTATAGCACATCAATAAAATAAACTACACATTTTCTCTAGGTTGCAGTTTCTTCATCTGTACCATGAATGACTTAAAAATGCCCTCTAGAGACATTTCCAGGTCTAAAATAGTGTGATGTTAATTATGAAAAAGTGTTTTCACCGTACACGATCTTAAAAAAGAAACAAAAATCTGATCCATTCTTTAAAAACATTAAAACATATATATTTTTACTAATGAATAATAAATTTGCATTTTTATGTTAATTCAAACACATTGAAAGCGTGTTTTAAAATTTAATAATAACTTAAAAAGAGATCTCTGCATAAATTAGAGTCTTCTCATGGGTCTCATTAGGAAAAAAAGTGATGAATTAAAAATTAATATTTTATAACATTATTAATACACGTGCATCATTTAAGGCAGAGTGCCAAAGTAGGTTGTTTTTACTTACAAAATACCCTAGCAATAGATAAACATAAAAATGTAGCTTATGAAATTATTTGTGACCTGAAGCCTTAATCCAAAGGGGAAAAAAAGTCAATGAGATAACTAACCCTTGCTCTTAATTTAAAACATTTATATGATTTTGGAGGTCAGAGTCAAAACTGAATCTTAGGGGACTAAAATCAAGGTGTTAGGAGGGCTGTTCTCACTCCAGAGTCTCTAGAAGATAATTCACTCCCTGAGTTTCTGGTGAATGCAGGCATTCTTATTAAGTTCAACCTCTGTCTCCATGGTCACTTTGCTTCCTTTTCTATGTCAAATCTCCCTCTGGCTACCTCTTGGAAAGATACTTGTGATTTCATTTACGGCCCATCTGGACAATCCAGGATAATCTCCTCAGCCTTAACATAATCACATCTGCAGAATCTTTTTTTTTTTTTTTTCCATATTAGGTACATTCACAGATTCTAGGGATAGAGACTTGGGAAGAAAGTATTTTCAGTATTTCAGCATCCATTTACTTTCATTGAAATCACAGTTTATTTTCATTAAACACAACACTAATTCATAATCCATAAAATGGTGACTCTGGAACTCCCAATCATTCGCTAGCTACACATGAGCCTGAGTTTCTTATACACTGAGAGAGTGTTGACAGTTTGGCATTTTTTCTGTCACTATATTTTATGTAGTGCACATCCTTTATATAAAGTATTGAACTAAATTCTCCCTTGTGGCTTAAGGAATTGTTTTAGATCATAAGCTTTTAATGGGAAGAAACATAGAATATAGTGATTTAAAAGTAGTGAATACTTCAGTATGAGGCACAGAGTGACAGCCTATAAATATATTTCATTTATGATTTCATGGATAATGAACCACTCATGCCTCTTTGCAAATAAACAGGTGTAATATACAACAAGGCTGTCAGATCAGGAGACTCTTAACCACATGGCTGTAAATTGTTCAGAAGGTAAACTGTTCTCAGATTCTAACACAGTAAGAAAATGTCAGAGAAGATCACAGTAAAGTATGGAAGGAATTAACTAAGAAGTATGAGGTTTAACAATATAAACAACAAAAATTTAATTTGGAACTTTCCAGCCAGCGATTTAATAAGAAGCCATGAGAATCCTTGTTATAGCAATGTTATAATGAAATTTTAGCAATCTAGCTTGAGAGAAAGGTAACCCATACATAGAATTACATTTTAATAGAACTAGTGTGGCTTGTTCTGAAATGTGACAGGCAGAGGGACAGGGGCAGAGAAAGAGTTCACAAAACACAGGAGAAAACAAACCAGATTAGAATTTCACCTGTCTTAGATTTATGCACTTCATATAAAGCCACTTAGACTGGAGGAAGTAGTCCTGAGTACACACAGAAAGAAGTATGACCCTATAATAGATTATTTTTAAAAACACCCACACAGCTGAAAACTAAATGCATATGAAGTACAAAACACTAAAAGCTTGTAAACCTAAGTTTAAACAATTAAAAATGCATGTGTTATTTCTGTTTAAGAAAGTTTCTTCCCATCATATGACACCTCTAAGACTATAGAACTATGTTTTTTTCTTATTTTTGAATCCCAGTAACTTGCACAGTGCATATCATGTTTAATACATATTTGTAAACATAGTTTGGAATAGCTTTATTGATACATAATTCATATACCATTCAGTTCACTCCTATAATATGTAAAATCTAATGATTTTTAGTATTTTATAGAGCTGTACAACCATCACCACATCAATTTCTATATTTCATCCTTCTCCAAAGAAATGCTGTATCCTTAGCAAAACCTTGCAACACTTCCAGTCCTAATAAAACAGAAACTACTTTTCGTGTCTGCAGATTTGCCATTCTCTGAGTTATTTCACTGAGCATAGTGCCCTTTTTCTGTTCTTACTGGTCATTTGCCAAATATTCTGGGGAAATGTCTATTCAAATTCTTTGCCCACTTAATAATGTGATTGTCCTGGGGTGCCTGGGTGGCGCAGTCGGTTAAGCGTCCGACTTCAGCCAGGTCACGATCTCACGGTCCGTGAGTTCGAGCCCCGCGTCAGGCTCTGGGCTGATGGCTCAGAGCCTGGAGCCTGTTTCCGATTCTGTGTCTCCCTCTCTCTCTGCTCCTCCCCCGTTCATGCTCTGTCTCTCTCTGTCCCAAAAATAAATAAACGCTGAAAAAAATTTTTTTTCAAAAAAATAATTTGATTGTCCTTTTACTATTGCGTTTTAAGTGTTGTTTTTATATTCCAGATACAAGTCCTTTTCAGATATGTGATTTGCAAATAATCAGTCCATTCTATGGGGTAACCGTTCTCTTTCTTTTTTTAATGTTTATTTATTTACTTTGAGAGAGAGAGGAAGAGAGAGAGAGAGCAAAAGAGGGGCAGAGACAGAGGAAGAGACAGAATCCCAAGCAGGCACCATGAAGTCAGCTCAGAGCCTGACTTGGGGCTCCATTTCATGAAGTTTGAGATCATGACCTGAACCAAAATTAAAAGTTGGATGCTTCAGCGAGTGAGTCACCCAGGCACCCCTTATGTGAATTATGTGAAAACGTGAATATTGGAATACTATGTAATATTCAGGAAATAAGAAAATTACTTGACCTCAAATTCCAAATCACTGATAATACTTTTGTTTATAATGTGTATTTTCAAAATTTCTGAATACATATACGATTTATGGAAAAGGAGGTTATCTTAAAAAATTTTTTTTACATTTATTTATTTTTTGAGAGATATAGAGAGACAGAGCACAAGTTGGGGAGGGGCAGAGAGAGAAGTAGACACAGAATCCGAAGCAAGCTCCAGGCTCTGAGCTGTCAGCACAGAGCCCCACACGGGGCTCAAACTCACAGACTGTGAGATCATAACCTGAGCCGAAGTCAGAGGCTTAACCCACGGAGCCACACAGGTGCCCCAAGAAGGTTATCTTAAATATAGTTTCTTCAAACTCGTTAACAAAGTTAACATAAGGTTTGTAAAGTTGTTGCATTTTTTTTCTTTGTGAAGTAGTTGTATAATTCACAATGAGACTATTGTATGATTTATTTATCCAAAATCTTAATATAAAAATCACACATTTAAAATCCACATTGTAATATACACATATTTGCATATATTTATCTTCATTTCAGTCACAGAAGTCCTAGAAACAGAACTGCAATATCAAATATTGGGAAAAATTTTAAAGTATACATTATCATACTGCTCACCAAAGATTATGGTGGTGAATAGTATTAAACATCTGAAACATATCAAATCACACTTATGTTTAAAATTCATAACATCAAGTGGGACCTTAGTCTAGCTACTAGTCCTTCCACACTTCCCTAATCAAGTGCTATGTAAAGGTCAGTACAGAAATCAATAGTTATCTTTTATAAAATGTGCCAATTTGACAAAATAATGTCATGAAAGATAATAATAAAAATGGATTTGTATGTTGTATGCCTTTTATTTCATTCTCCAAATAATTTTTATGGTGGTTTAGATACTAGTGAGAAATTAGAAATTTAGAGCAAAATGAACAAGCAAAATATTACACTTCACCATAGGTACTATAAGAAACACTGCTCTAATACATTCCATTTTCTACTTTGTTAGAGACCATTTCATACCTGCCCTTCTCTCCTCCATACTTTAGAACATCTTCCATATTTCTTACCATCAGCTAAAAACTTTGTTTCATATTTTGTTGGCAAAATACAAGGGGAAATCCACATAGCTTCTAACCCACCTCTCCCTCTCCTCCCACACAGACCTCCTCCACTCACTTCTAGTATCTGTGTACCTCCACTCTCCTTTACCTTTCATTATGACAGATAAATTGTCTATGCATCTAAAGACAACCCCTTCATTATCCTCCTTGTCTATAATTAAATGACTTCCACCAGTTTTATTGCTACCACTTTGGTACAAATCAATATAATTTCTCCCTAATCTATTGCAAAATCCTCTTGAATGTTCTTTCGACCCCACTACAGAACAACCAGAGTGTCCCTTTTAAAAGGTAAGCCTGCTTCTTTCAGTGCTGTGCTGAAGCCTTCAAAAGCTCCTTGATTTCTTTCTTTCTTTCTTTCTTTCTTTTTTTCTTTCTTTCTTTCTCTTTCTTTCTTTCTCTTTCTTTCTTTTTCTTTCTTTTCTTTTCTTTCTTTTTCTTTCTTTCTTTCTTTCTTTCTTTCTTTCTTTCTTTCTTTCTTTCTTTCTTTTGTTCTTTCTTTCCTTCTTTCTTTTTTTCCGCATCCACCTTCCTCTCTTTATTCCAGTCATACTTATCTGTATATCATTCTTAGAACTCTGAAACCACAGATTAGGGTTCTGCCTAGGGCCATTTTCTCTCATATATTTCCAGAGCTCATTCCTTCTCCTTCTTCAGGTATCTGCTCACATGTCACTACTGAAAGGAATCCTTCACTGACCACTTTTTTAAAAATTGAAAATCTCAGCACTCCTAGTTCCTTTTCCTTGGTTTATTTTTTCCCACATCACTATTAGGAGGGATTATATTTTACTTATTTTTTTCTTTGGTAAAGCCTTTCTCTGGAAGCAGGTGCCTGTTCTGTCCCGTTACACAGCAAGACAGAGGGTAGTGCTCACATGACAACTGATGAAAAGTGTATAGATATTCATTTTCTTTGTTTCTCAGTTGAGATATTTCTGGGATTTGTGCTCAAGAGTTTTATACTGCCCTAGACTTCCCTACAGGAATATATTCTCATTTAATTACAGTGGTAACTTCCTTGATAATGTATCATTTATTTGTGTCCTTCCCTTCCCTGTCTTAATTATTCACTTCACTACTGGGGTTTCTAAGGATTGCATCTCACATAAAGCAAATGCACTTGAATCCTTGTTTTGATGTCTATATCTGGGGAAAATGAAAATAACACAATGTGTGAGACGTTTGTTGATATATATATATGAAAGACTGAACTTGTAGAATACACAAATGTTCAGAGATATGAGATAATTCTGAACTTTTTTCCAAGGTAATGGTAACAATTTATATTCCCATTGTCAATACGTAAGAGACCTGTTAATTCAAATCCTCTTAAGTCTTGATACTTGCGATATTTATGTATTTATTGCCACAGAAAGTGTGATGATGGCTTAGTGTTGTGGTCTTGATTTATATTTAACTTATCACCAATACTGTTGAACATAACTTTTTATCTTTGTCGGTCATATGTGGTTCCTCTTCTGTTAAATGTGTGTTCATATATTTGACTTTTTTCTATGGGTTATTTTTTTGGGGGGTACAAGTTCTTTACATATTCTTATGAATTGTGTACCTCAAAGTTTATAAATAATATATTAAATGTTTTAAGTTTTATTTATTTATTTTGAGAGAAAGAGAGAACATGAGCAGAGAGGGGCAGAGAAAGGGAAAGAGAGAATCCCAAGCAGGCTCCTTGCTGTCGGCATGGAGACCAATGAGGAGCTCAAACTCACGAACTGTGAGATCATGACCTGAGCTGAAATCCAGTGTCACACGCTTAACTAACTGAGCCACCCAGGGGCCAATATATATATATATACACACATGATGTTTCTTTTTGAGAAAGAGAGACAGAGTGGGAAGCGAGGAGGGAGAGAGAGACAGAGTGACAGAATCTGAAGCAGGCTCCAGGCTCTGAACTGTCAGCACAGAGCCCAATGCGGGACTTGAACTCACGAACTGTGAGACTGTAACCCAAGCTAAATTCATGCTTAAGTGACTGAGCCTCTCAGGTACCCCCAAAATAATATATTTTACTAGGGTCATATATATCTGTCAACTAAAGACAAATGGCCAAACTACACACCAGATCTGCTGAAGCATGGAGAGAGGAGCAGAAGCAGGTATAGACTTTCTCTTATCACCCATCCTATTCTGGAGCAGAGCCCAAACATTCAGCCAAGCTGGAGTATTTAGGCAGCATTATTAAGGAAGCACAATCTCCTCACCTGGAAATATCAGAAACTGAACTATAATGACAAAAACTTGGATCCAGCAGTATTCTTTCAGCTAAGCATATACAACCAATCCATACCTTGGTACGATTTGAGGGTTGGTGTACAATCTACATTGCAGATGTCTGACATGACAAGCCCGTGGCATCATACATGACTAAAAATCATAGTTTAGGTACCAACAGTCGGTCTTTGGGCATGGTCAGGAACTGAGGTCAATTTATGTAAATAGGCACACGACTTCAACACAATCTTCTACCAAGATTGATGGTTTCCATGGAGTTACTTTTAGTCTCTTTGTTTATCCTTGCACCAATAACATAATTACATTAGTTACTCTGGTTTCATAAATATCTTAATATTAGAAATCCACCAACTTCTTATTCTTCATCAAAATTATATTGATCTTTCTTGGCATTTGCTTTTTCATTTACAAAGCAATAGCTTTATAATACAATACAAATAAAATACAATATTGTATGCTATCTGATACATTACATATAACATTTAATATGGATTAATAATGTCCCTATAAATGTTTAGACCACATGATTCATTCTTAACGTTATCAAAGTCATCCAAATATAAATTACACATAAATTTTTACAAACATATTTATTATATGAAATACACATGTTAGAAAGAATCACATAGTATGGAGAAATAGCAGAAAGGCAGGAAGTTACTAAAATATATTTCAATAAAAGATTTTGAAAATAATATTTGGGATTTTAGTTTTCTTTATAAAAGGATGATTCACAGATTTACTATCAGCAAATCTGAGCCACTGTTCCTCCTAAAACAATATTCCCAAAGAATGGTCAAAGGGAATTGGTGGAAAATCCTAAAGGATCAAAAAATACTTGTTCTACCTTTGAGCCTTCAGTGGTAGATCAGTACTTTACTGAAAAAATATCCAAGACCTCAGTCCAAGTTTTTGTCAGGCTTGGAGATGAAATACAGAATAAAATGAATTCAAATAATTTCTTACGAATGCTTCTACTATATGAATCACTGAAATGATTAAACATCCTATTAGAATACCAACTACCAGTTCCTATTATAAGATAAATTAGTGTAGAAAACATAATTATCCAAACTTCCTGTTCTTGGGACTAGGAATCACATTTCTTTCTCCATAAAAGCAGAGATTAAGCCTCATATCTTCTGTTATCCTATCATCTCTTCTGTCCAATCACCAGTCACAATATGGTGATAATTTTGTTCAATCTAAGCAGCATTTATTTTTTGCCATTTCTATAGATTTCTTTGTTATAGTAGTGAACTATTAAAAAACAATCTATTCTCTGCACTAAAAATGAGAACATGAATGTGTGTGTGTGTGTGTGTGTGTGTGTGTGAGACTCAAGGATTACCTGAAAACTTATAAGAATCTATAGTAGTTTATTTTAAGCATTGCACCATTTTATTGAAGTCACACAATTAATCAAAATATTATCTGCCAGATGAATGCCATTATTCATCAACTTTATTTGTGCAGCAGAATGAAACTTATCTCCACAGGGGTAACCAAAGTTATCACAATACAAAATAACATTCTAACTCTGGTATCTCCAGATAGCACACATCATCACAATAGGAATTAACATTAGAAATTTTCTTTTCTAAAGGAGTTTTTATTTATTTATTTTGTTTTTGCATAATTCTGGTGTGACTCTCAAGACCCATAGCTTGAGCAAGATAGCATCCTATATGGTGAGCAGAAATGCCAGGTCATATAGGCTTTTAAGATGCTGTGTCTTCCCTCTAATTCATTGTATGTTACAATACAAAAGCTGCAAGCTAATGATAAAAACAAATCCAGGACAGATTTAAAGTATCACATATTTTGTCAGTGTACAGAAATCAGTTGTATTTCTATACACCAATAACAAAGCAGCAGAAAGAGAAATCAAGGGATCAATCTCATTTACAATTATACCAGGAAACACAAATTACCTAGGAACAAACCAAACCAAAAAGGTGAAAATCTATACACTGAAAACTATAGAAAGTTTATGAAAGAAATTGAAGAAGGCACCAAAAAAAAGAAAAAATGGAAAAACATTCCATGCTCATGGATTGGAAGAACAAATATTGTTAAAATATTGATGCTACCCAAAGCAATCTACATATTCAATGCAATTCTTATCAAAATAACACCAGCATTCTTCAAGAGCTATTACAAACAATACTAAAATTTGTATGGAAATAGAAAAGACCCCGAATAGTCAAAGTAATGTTGAAAAAGAAAACCAAAGCTAGAGGCATCACAATTCAGGACTTCAGGCTATATTACAGACTATATTATCTGTAATCATCAAGAGAGTATGGTAGTGGTACAAAAAAAAAGATACCTAGATCAATGGAACAGAATGGAGAACCCAGAAAAAGACCCACAAATACATGGCTAACTAATTTTTGACAAAGCAGGAAAGACTATCCAATAAACAAAACAAAACAAAAGAGTGTCTTCAGCAAATGATGTTGGGAAAATTGGACAGCAACACGCAGAAGAATGAAACTGGACCACTTTCTTCAACATACACAAAAAGAAACTTAAAATGGATGAAAGATTTAAATGTAAGACAGGAAACTGTCAAAATCTTGCAGTATAAAACAGGTAACAATAACAACCTCTTTGACCTCAGCCACAGCAACTTCTTACTTGACATGTCCCTGGAGGCAAGGGAAATAAAAGCAAAAATGAACTATTGGGACCTCATCAAGATAAAAACCTTCTTTACAGCAAAGGAAACAATCAGCAAAACTAAAAGGCAACTGACAGAATGGGAAAAGACATTTGCAAATGACATATCAGATAAAGGGTGAGTGTCTAAAATCTATAGTGAACTTATCAAACTCAACACCCAAAAAACAAATAATCCATTGAAGAAATGGGCAAAAGACATGAATAGACACTCTTCCAAGGAGAACATTCAGGTGGCTACCAGACACATGAAAAGATGCTCAACATTTCATCAGGGAAATACAAATCAAAACCAAAATGAGAGACAAGCTCACACCTGTCAGAATGGCTAAAACAAACAACTCAGGCAGCAACAGATATTGGCAAAGATGCAGAGAAAGAGGAACCCTTCTGCACTGCTGGTGGGAATGCAAACTGGCGCAGCTATTCTAGGAAAACTGTATCAAGGTTCCTCAAAAAACTAAAAATAAAACTACCCTAAGACTCAAAAATTTCACTACTAGGCATTTATCCAAAGGGTACAGAAATGCTAATTCAAAGGGGCACATTATCTCAATGTTTATGGCAGCACTATTGACAACAGCCAAAGTATGGAAAAAGCCCAAATGTCCATCAACTGAGGAATGGATAAAAAGATGGGGAGATATATATATATATATATATATATATATATATATATATATCACACACACACTATATATATATATATATATATATATATATATATATATATACACACACACACACACATACATACATACATATAATGGAATAATGGAATATTACTCAGCAAAAAGAATGAAATCTTGCCATTTGTAACAATGTGGATGGCATTATAGTGTAGTATGCTAAGCAAAATAAGTTAGAGAAAGACAAATATCATGATTTCACTCATATGTGGAATTCAAGAAACAAAACAGATGAATATAGGGGAAGGGAGGCAAATATAAGATAAAAAGAGAGAGAGAGACAAACCCAAGAGACTAAAGTACTGAGAACAAACTGAGGGTTGCTGGTGGGGTGTTGGGTGGGTGGATGGGCTAAATGGACAATGAACATTAAGGATACACTTGGGATGAGCACTGGGTGTTATATATCAATGATGAATCATTAAAAGCTATTCCTGAAATCATTAAGAAAATAAAAATGAAGAATAAAATAAAGTATCACTTGTTTCTGATCAAAATCATTAAAATTTCTTCTTCCATTGACCAGTATAAATATGAAAAACTTATGGTATATGACATGTAAATATTTTAATATATAATATACACTATATATAAACTTCTATATAAAAATGTATGTATATACACATATATGTAACATATATTATTGCATTTGTTAAAAACCATAAGCAAAATAATGTAAGTATTCATTTTTCACTCTATTCTCAATTATAATATATTAAGATAAATATTTATTTACTTTAAATGTTATAAATACATAAACTAAAATATTTGTTATGTATTACCTTCTGCATCAGATAAAGATGCTCTTACGTACTGTTAATATATGCCTTTCAAGTATATCTGAATCATACACATTTTGTTAGCAAATTATTATTTATGAAGATAATATAAATTATAATCTTCACAAAAGTGTGTAAAATTATTTATTTCCCTACATGCCTGAATACATTGACTATAATCTGCCTATAGTTGTACATTTATTTTATTATTATGCTGTGAGTAAGGAGGAAAGAGAAATGAAAGAAGGTAAAGGGGCAGGAAACAGAAATATTATTGAATTTTAATAGTGAAAATGTTAACATTTATTGTAGGATTTGTAAAAAGGATGAAAAAAATGAAAATCTATATTAAGATTCTGTGTTAATGGTACAAGGATAGAAAAGTAAACCAATGGAAAATAGTAGAGACCATTATCAGGACAACAGAGAAAATGAAGGTTAGATTGGATTGAAAAGTCAGTCACTAAGTAGGAATAACAGACACAGATAAATCAAGATGCAAGTTTACAGGGAATAATATTTTTCCCAAGGACATGCTGCAATTGTAAGCCATTATTACAGTCTCCTTTTTTGAATGATAAATACATTCTTAGTCACAGAGGGAGTATGTTCTCTAACATCATTGAGTATCAGAAAACTCAATGTTATATTCAATGTTATATTCATAAAAATAAAACATCCCACTTTTGCTTTGAGGATTTAAGTCATTCTGGCACTGAGAAGCATCCATAACTTAAAAACTCAATTCAGGGTTTCAGATAAAAAGTCTCTGGATACATTTACATCTGTATTAATGTTGTAGTTTATGATGAAACAGATTCCTGGGTCTATTATGTATTTCTTAATCAATATTAACTTCTTTACCCAGACCACTGTGTTTTTTTTTTTTTGAGGCTTCATACCCTACTTTATTTAAAATCCCCTAAATTTTATCATTTCCCTAAGTCTTATGACTCTGTCTTTTCCTTTGTTTGATGGGATGTTCCACCACTCCTCTGCTGTGCACTCAGCTTTTATGCCATGGGTCAATAAACCCGACTTGTCAGGCTACAGATTTATACCTGATGGTTTTATGTTTCTTTGGCTAAAACACTGTATGTGTATGGCTCCGTGTCTTATGAAAGGTAACTCTAACATTGTTGGAAAAGAATAATTTTTCAGTTACTATGGCTGGATCAATTGGATATTCACATGGGAAAAAAAAATTAGTCTGGAGCTTTACCTTTATCTCACAAAACTCTGTTCCAAATAGGACAGAATTAAATGTGAAATATAAAACAATGGTCTTCAAAAGGAAAATTAAAAACAATGGATTACCATCACTAATAAAGCCTTCTTAAACAAGGCATAAAAATATCTGTAAGATAAAATATTAACAACTTGGGGTTCATTAGAAGTTAAAACTTCAGTTTATCAAAATACAACATTTAAAGAGTTGAAAAGCAAGCCACAGACTTGAAGATGATATTTTAATGCACATAACCAGAAAAAGAAGTGACATCTAGAATATAAGAACAATAACCAAAGGTCCTGCAAATAAATTAAAAAAAGATGACCCAATAAAGTTCTCATGATTTAATGGGCAATTTAAAAAAAAAGATTTCCAAATAGACAATAAGAATGTTAAAATGTCCTCAAAATTATTATTCATTATAAAATTTCAAAATTTCATTTAAAAATTCAAAGAGATCCAAGCATTGGTAGAGCAATGCCACAGAAGCTGCACTGGTCTTCCGTACTGCTATGCAGGCAAGCCAGGTGAGCTGTTGATGCCGCATGCCTTGTTTCCAGTCTCATAAATGTTTACACTTTCCTGACCCTCCTGTGCCTTGGGTCTCTAAGGGTTTATTAGCTAGTTGCTGATATGCAGTTGGAGCTCCTGTGAAGCTCTTCTGTCTCCAGAGATATAATTGCCATTTGGCAGACCATTTGTGTCCTTATAGTGGTGGTTCTAACATTTTTAGATCACTGATTCCCTATCTACATGGACAGAATCATTTAAATAACCACAAAAAAATTCCCTCAGTCCAGTCCTTTACAGTGTCATTTCAAACAAACTGTAGAGCAGCAGCTTGTAAACTGCTGCTTATGAATGTGCCCTGAGAAAGAGGATCATCAGGAATCGCCAAAAATAGGAAACCAACCCTGGAGGGACACTTAAAAAAGACACAGTGGGTTACATAGAGAGAGATGCTAACATGAAAATGGTGCTATGATCAGCAAGGCTGTGCAAAGGTCATGTGCCCACAGTCTTGGGAACTAGGTA
The DNA here is from genome assembly GCF_022079265.1 of Lynx rufus. NCBI lineage: Eukaryota > Metazoa > Chordata > Mammalia > Carnivora > Felidae > Lynx > Lynx rufus. The sequence goes on from NW_025814823.1 coordinate 148,782,061, forward strand.
AAAACAAACAAACGGGTATATAGAAAATGATGATGAAGAGGAGAACTGATGTTATTAAGAGGAATAGAAAGAATAGCCGAAATACTGCAAACTGGTTAAAAAATTATCAGCACAACTTTTGAAATCAAAATATGTAACAAAGAAACAATATCTATGTCCTTTTCTGTATATTCCCTAGAGAGAGTATGCAACATTACACCATGACTATAATCAACTGGAACAAAATATACTTTCGGGCAGTTTTAAAAATCTTTATACTTGCTTTTTGAAATATGCCATGATAGCCTCATTTTATAGTCACTATATATGGTATACAGATGTTTCCATAAAATATTTTATCTCTAAGTTTAGGGTGTATTTTTTGTATTATTCATGTATAACACTATATCTACCACGAAAAGAAACACAATAGATACACTTCTAATAAAATAGCTAAAACTAAACAAAAAGAAAACTAAAAAATACCTATTACTGGCTAGAATATAGAAAGTTATGAATAACTTTCATAAATTGGTGGTGGGTACAGTTTGGTGCTACCTATTGGCATTCCCATTTTGGAAAGTTACTTTGCTGCAATCCCTCTCTCTGGTACATACCTAACAGAAATGTAAGTATGTTCCCCAAAAGACATAAAATTATTAATAAAAGCACAACTAATAATGGCCAAATACTGAAACTAATCCAAATGTTGTTCATAAATTTTAAGAGTGATAATTAAGATTTATTTTACAATGGATACTTGTAGAGCAGAGATAAACTTTTTCTTTAAGAGGTTAGATAGTAAATTCGTTAACTTTATGGACAATACTGTCTTTATTGAAGTCACACAACTCTACTGTTGTAGCATGAATGCAGTCAGAGACAACATGTAAACAGATGAGCCTGGAAGTGTTCAATGAAACTTTATTTATATAAATAGTCAGTGGCTTAGCATTGGCTCTAAGGCCACAGTTTGTTGACTCCTGTCCTACAACAATGAAAAATAATGCATAACTTCTATGTGCAACAATGTGAAAAAATATTTAGGGAAATAAATGAGACACAAAAGAGTACCATATGAATGATTCCAATCACATAAACCTCAAGAAAGCAGGCAAAACTTCTTGGGAATTGAAGTCAGGATGTACTTGGTTCACTTTAAGTGGAAGTGATCAAGAGGGGACAGAAGAACTTACATGAGAAATGTCAATGTTATCTTGCTTCATATGACTGATTATTAAATAAGAATATTCATTCAGAATTTTATAATTTCTTCAATTTTATTTATATATGCTATATTTCAGTGAAAAGTTCCCTTTATTACAGCATGTTCCTCAAGAATAAATATTTGTACCCATTTAGTCAATTATTATTTTACATTCCTCTGAAATTTATAATCATATACATTTATTGAAAATTTTATTCTTTGGTATCTTATATTTGATTTTATTATTAAGAACGGGGCCCTTTTCTTACATGATGTTATGTGTGTATGTGTTTGGAAAAACTATAACTTTTTAAATGTTTATTATTTATCTTGAGAGAGAGAGAGCATGAGTAGGGGAGCAGTAGAGAAAGAGGGAGAGAGAGAATCTCAAGCAGGCCCTGCAGCATCAGCACAGGGCCTGATGCAGGGCTCAATCCAATGAACCATGAAATCCTGATCTGAGCTGAAACCAAGAGTCAGATAATCGACTGAGCCAACCAGGCACCATAAAGCAACAGCTTTTACAATATGTTTTACAATGTAACAGCCTACTGAACTCCCTCCAGATATTTTGGGGGTGAGAAGTGTATTTTGTTTAGTTTGATTTATTGTTTCTCTTTTGTTTGATTCATTCTTTTTATGAAAAGGTGGCATCAAGTTTTACATAGTCTTAATTTGTGCCAATATTTTAACAATGTTCTTCCTTTAGAATTACTGCAATGGAAATTAGTTATACCTTGTTCTACGAGGTATACAACAAACCATCTCACAACCTAAGGGCTTAAAATAACATTTATAATATCTAACAATTTTGTGAATCAGGAATTAGGCCTGGCCTCACCTGGAAGATTAATTAGCAGTTCCAAATAATGACGTATATTGTCACTCAGTGACACTAAGCTGGGAGCTGACATGGTCTGAAGGATACAAGTTATTTTCACTGAGATGTCTAGTGTATTGACATAGATGGCCAGAAGTCTAGGTGTAATTGGATCTTCTCTCTCTTTTCCATGTTATCTCAGAGCATTTCAACATGGTTTTGTAATAGGGCAGTTGTACTTCTTCCATGGTGGTTTAGGGCTCTCAGAATGTGAAAGGTAGATAGTCTTTTAAGGAACTCTTATACACTTTTGGTGGGAATGTAAACTGTTTCCAACTGTGGAAACAGTATGGAAGTCTATCAAAAAATTAAAAATAGACATACTATGTGATCTAATAATTCCACTAGGGGATATTTACTCAAAGAGAACAAAAACATTAATTCAGGAGGATACAACCTCTATGTTTGTTGCAGCATTATTTACAAGAGTCAAGATATGGAAGCAACCTAAGGGCAACCATACCATGGAATGTTACAGCCATAAAAAAAAAGATGAGGTCATGCTATGTGAGAAAACATGGATAGACCTAGAAGATACTATGTGGAGTGAAATAAGTTAGACTGAGAAATAAAAATCTCATATGATTTCACTCATATGTGGAATCTAAAAAGAAACAAATAAGCAAACAAACAAAGCAGAATCAGTCCTGTAAACACATAGAACAAACTGACGGCTGCCAGAGCGATGGGGGTGGACAGGTTGGGGACACACATAACAGGTGAAGGCGAGTGGAGATACAGGCTTCCAGTTATAGAATGAAAGTGTGGTGGGAATAAAGGGCATAGCATAAAGAATACAGTCAATAATATTGTAATAGTGTTGTATGATGTCAGAAGGTACCTACACTTGTGAGCATAGCATAATGTTTAAACTTGTCAAATCACTGTTTTGTACATGTAAAACTAATGTAATATTGTGTGTCAACTATACTCAGATAAAAAGTTAATAAATTTTTTAAAACAATAAAATAAAATAAAATAAAATATAAAAGGCATATTTTCACTTTCACCATATTGTAGTAGTCAAAACACTCATACAGTAGCCCAAATTTAAGATGAAGAGAAACAAACCTCACATTGTAAAGGGAGAAATGCCAAAAAATCTGAAAACACGAAAATCCATCAGAAATTTTATTTCTTCACAAATCTTTCACATTTTCCTCCCATGATAAATATTATGAGACATACTTTTGAAACACATAAAGGTTTATTTTCTAGCTTAAAAGTAGGCAAACTTTTTCATAAAGGGCCAGGGAGTATGTTAAGCTTGTAAGCCATACAACCTGTCACAATTATTCAACTGCTGTTGGAACACAACAGTCATAGATGGAATATAAATAAATGGCTGCAGCTAGTTCTATTACTTACAAAAATACATGGCTAGCCCAAGGGCCATAATTTGCCAATTCCTGGTGTAGCCCCCAGGTTCTATATTTTTTTGATGTCTTAAAAAAAGATGATTCTCAGAGATTATTTTGCTGGGAAAGACTGGGGATTTGTAAGAGTTTTATTTTTAAACCTATTAAGCCTTGGCTCATTTTTTCCCCAAAGTCTTTTAAAGAAAACAGTTACTTTTATTAATTCAAATTTTTCCTTTCAAATTTTATCATGAGCAACTAGAAGAAGTTAGTTGGCACATTATGTATTTTAATTAAGAATACCCCCCCCCCCAGTCTGACTCGTGAGCCCAATAAGTACCCTTTCTCTGTTCCACATCATTACAAGTAACAGTGTTGACAAACACTTTGAACTATGCTTTGAACTATAGCATATGTAACCTTGTTACCCTTCCCAATAACAGCATCCTCACTGCTATTCACAACCTCACCAACAATCTCTCTTTGGCCCTTCCATTTTTCCCTAATACTCTACTCAAGATTTTTTGGACATTTACTAACAGCCTCCTTGAGAATCTTCCAGTTTTTATGTCTATCCTGTCCCAAGATAATCTCACATCCTTTAGCTTTTCGTAACGACAATACACAACTTTTGATTCCATGTTCTATCACTGTTAGATTTCACTGAATAACAAACTACCTCAAAATCTAGTACCTTAAAACCACCAAATATTTTAATATAGCTCATGATTTTTCTTGGTTGGAAATTGGGACATGGCTCTGCTGAGTGATTCTTCTGTTCCATTTGGAGTCAACCCATGTCACCAGGTTGCCGCTATTCGGAGGGCAGCTAGACTGCTCTGGAAAATATATGGTGTCTTCATTTGCATGCCTGGCATCTTGGCAGAGGTGGATATAAGACTTGACTTTAGCTAGACCACTTTTACTCTTTCCAAATAGTTTCAGGGACTCTATATATGGCCTATTTCTCTTTTTTTCCACAAAATGATTGATGGATGATTGATCAGTTCCATTCTTTTATTTGTTCTAATTATGTGGTACAGTATTGTCACGTATATTTTTTGTTTATTTTTTATTTTGTTTGTTTTCAAATTTTAGTTACTTAACATATTGGTTTGAGGAGTAGAATTTAGTGATTCATCACTTACATATACCACCCAATGCTCAACAGAACAAGTGTTTTCTCAAAATATTTACTTTGTATTTAGAAAAATACATGTCACTTCTATCACTCTTCTTTGACACATGCATCTCTGATCATTTAGTATGATTGTTTTTATTTATTCTATGGACCACAGAGAATAAAAACTCATAAACTATTTCACCAGTTGTGTGTTTATGGATGATGGCAGTGGTGGCACAATTTAGATTTTATGAAGTTAAATCTATATTCAGTTCTTTTTATAAAGTCTGAAAGAAGGAGATAAATAATTAACATAATATTAAAATCTATTATTCTTTATAAACCACCTAAAATATGTGGGGTCTAGAGAATATGGTCCATTTTCCAGTCTACTGCCTTAATGACTCAGTGCACAGGCAAATATATGCCTGGAGCAAAGAAGTGGTGTTGAGAGCTAAATCACTTTAGAGAGTAGACTGGTTATGATTGAAATTAGGAAGGAAGAATGACTTGTTGTAGCCCCTGAAACTGAACGGTAGGATCAGGGGAAATGAATCTTAACTATGAAATGCCTAGGGACTTTTAATAAAATTACCTCTAATATTCAAATTTTTATTTATTCTTATCCTGAAATAACCCCTTAAATTCCCTAAAACCTCTAGTGCATTATACTATAACATATTGACATGCGAACCAGAACTATCAAAGCATTAATTTGTGATTCAAGTTGTATTCTTCCTGTGTTTATCTTAGGCAGACCTATTTAACCATTCTTGAATTACCTTCTTAAAAATCTTATTACCCACCTGTTAAAAGTTAAAATCTTCTTGCAACTGATTTATAAAACAATAGATATAAAATCAGATATAAGCTGTTAGCCAATGAATATGACATATGTTGAGCAATTATTTAGGACAATTGTCATCTATAAAAAAAGCAAAGATCAAATCTAATAAAGCTGCGACTTTTTTAAAAAATGAGATTTTCAGATGAGAATGCAAGTGGTGAAAATGGAATAATTTATTCCATAATGTGCAACATTAAATTAAAATTAACATCATCTCTATATATTCTCATAAAGGAATTTGCTATGATTTGTAAGAAGGCTTACATTTGGTGCCTAAGATTAAAATTTCATCAATATGTCTCTCATTTTACATAATTCAGGAAATTGAAATTTTTAGAAAGGGCTTAGCTATTTGTCTTCTTGTGGAAGTTCAGCAAAAGCTTACTGATTAATACATCTGTACAGCAGCCAGCCAATGGGTGGCCTCTGATAAATCTGATTATTACTGTATCAAATAAATGGCTCATTTATCAGCCTTTGTATACCCTGGATGTCTGTGCACATGTTGGAGAAAGATAATCACACAGTGCTTGGAACAAACAAATTGGTCCATTTTCGCTAGTTTTGTAATAAGAAAAAAAAAAAAAAAAACTGGATAGGACAGATCAAGGGTTCTCAGTTAAAAGGAATTTCATTTTGAAACCCAGTTAGGAAAAAGCCCAGGAAACAGACTCTGTAAAGCTTAATGTTACGAGTAGAAATTAAGTATATATTTTAAAATTAAATCATGCTAACATGCTTTAAATTGATTTCCTCATTTTCAGTAAGTTCTTATGCTGAACATATTCATGCTTCAATAATAATTTCTTCAAAGATAAATAACCTATATTAAAAGGTTTTATGTTATTGTGCTATGTCTCATAATCAAGGGTTTCTGTTTCTTCCACCAATTGACAAACTCTAAATTTGAGAAAATTAAAAAAATGTACATATCTATATATGTTTGTTTTTTTATCTATCATCTATCTAACTCTACATAATTTGAAAGGAATATATTAAAAGAAGTGGCATTATTTGCCTTTCTATTCACACATATGATAAAGCAGTGTATTATATAAAATATTTTTGAAAGAACTGTGGGGTTTGTTTAGTATTCGTGTATTATATGTAATAAAACAAGGATAAATATTCATACAAAGAATAATTTAATGTTGAATTACAATGCCTTGAATTTGCCAAAATTTAATGTTCCTAAATTTGAAAGTTAACTTTTATGTTAATTTCTACCAATCAATTCTTGTCCAGTGTTTTTCAAATAAGAGAAAATAAAATACTGAAGAAGTGATACTCAGATCACATGAAATAGTGAGATAATTCAGTTACACAGAGGTGATGAATTCCAAACAATATAGTGAAAAGTACAACATAAATGTAATGCAGGGAATTGAATCTAATAACACGCATGCACATTTGTCTTTATTGAGGCAAACTCTTGAATTCAAAATGGTGACATCCAAATTGTTAATATATATTTCACAAGACTCAGGATTGTTAATATGCAAGCATAAATCAAAGTAATCACATTATGAAATTTTCTTCTATTAAATAATAAAAAAATTGTTTTAACTTTATAGAGAGTATGCAGATTTCCATCCTTAAATCAGCATTTAACTTTGGAAATTATCCTTTATGTAAATAAGTACTATACATCTACTACTTTGATATAAGCAATATTCTGTATATGTTAATGTCCTTTTCAGGTTTTTATATACCTTTATATTATTATTATTATTATTATTATTATTATTATTATTATAGAAATAATGTATCTGTGTATATTAATATATGAATGTCTATGTATAGGCATATGTTGAGATATGTAATTTCTCAACACATATAGTTAATCTGAGGACCAAACTGCTGACAGTGGCTCCATTCTCTGACTCAGAGATATTAGGATGGATGAAATAAAACTTTCACGCTGTGTTCTATATATTTCTTTATGTTAAATTCTTGTATTATTCATATACTACATATGCAATTGAGTAAATTCTGAAAAATGTTTTTGAATGCCTAGTTTTCTCATGTAGATTGCAATATGGAAATAAAATTATGTTGCCATCTTTGTAATGTTTAAACTGAATCTATGACATCGTTTTATCTCCTATGATTCTCTTATTCTGTTTCAAATTTTTTGATCCCTTGACGTTAGTATTTTTTTGTATACCTAAAATGTGCCATTTGTAATCCTAAATCCCAGTAGCCATTTGCCCTTTGTCCTCAATAGATAACTTTCAAGCGATTGTAAGAATTATTGTTACATTCTTTCAGAATGAACTAGTTACTTCTTGTTCTTCAAGTCAGTAATCTCATTATAAAAAATTACAGTTACCAAATAGCTAGCTTCCTAAGGCTTTCTACAAAATTCTCTTATCATTATACTTATGTTTTTTAGCTCCAATAAATATTTATAAAATATATTTCATAAATTTATCTCAACTACATGGAACTATATGCTAAATCACTCCCTAAAATAACATGTCAAATAACTGAAGAGTATTTTTCAGGAGGCAAAGATATTTCTAAAGCATTCATAGTTATGTAACTCATGGAAGATATTCAGAATTTATCAGCAGTCATAATTACATTAATGTTTTCAACATACCATTTCCTTTATGTTGTTATGAATTTCCAAAATTCATAGATCTTGAGATAAGATTTCCATATGAACTATCTCATAGTATATTGCTTTCCTAGTTTTATAATCCATAATTCACAAGAAACATTTAACTATTTGAACCTAAACTAAACTAATACATTTCAAGTCAGAGTCACAGTTTCAATTCCTGTTATTGAGGAATAGATGTAATTTTTGATGGACTAAGAGGAGGGAAAATAAAGGACTCCAAGATAATGATTAAAAAACACATATGTATGTATGTGCACATGTTTGAATGTCTTGTTTTGTGTATATGTATCTATGTTTATATGTTCATTTTCATTCAAATCATGTTCAGTACAAAGAGACACCAAGACAAATTTGTGTAAATTGACTGCTAGTAATGTGAACAAGAACATTAATGGTATTTGAGTCATTAAACTCATAAAAGTGACAGTGAATATTACAATTCTGAAAAGAAATTTAAACTCGTTATTACAATCACACATACAAATTCCCAAGGTATTAAGATTAAGCAGTTCTATCATTAAAAAAGTATAACAGATGTTGAACCTGGGTGGATCAGTCAGTTGAGTGTCCAACTCTTACGATAGTGGCATTGATCCCTATGTTGGGTTCTGTACTGAGCATTGAGCCTGCTTAAGATTTTCTTTCTCTATCCCTGTACTCTTTATTCCCACTCATGCTCTCTCTCTCTAAAATAATTAATAATAATAATAATAATAATAATCTATCATAAATGTAAGATTAAGACATGGGAATGAAAAAAATAAAAAATATATATACCACAACTCAAGGAATGAAATAATTAAGCAGTCAAGCAATATCCTTTTAACTTGGTGACCACAAATTATGTGGCTTAACATTTACCTGTGAGATCAAAAGAATGAAGTTTCTCAGAACAACATGCTTCCTTCTTTCAAGACATAATGGTCTATTACAGGGATTGCCAAAGTTTACATTAATGTAAATCCTAAAATAATTTTGAAAAAGATATACACTTTGTCATATTTTCTTTAATGGCATATCATTTGTATGCAACAAACTTTAAAATGTACAGTTGGGTGAGTTTTGCCAGATGTAAACACTTATGAAGCCACCAAAACAAAACAGAACATTTCTGTCACCCCATAGCTTTCTCGTGTTCCTTTATAGTCAAACCCATCACTGGCTTCAGACAGCCTTTTTGTCACTATCTTCTCAGATTTACAAAAAATGTGTATAATCATATGGTATGCACTGTTTTATGTTTAGCTTCCCCTGTCAGGATGATTTTGAAAGTTACACCTGTTGCATGTATCAACAGTCTGTTCCTTTTTGTTGCTGAGAAGAGTGTTCTATTGCATGGATGCATTACATTTTGTTGGTTCATTCATCTGCTGATTAAACTTTTAGGTTATTACCAAGCTTTAGTTATTAAAAGTAAAACTGATGTGAACACTTTGGTACTTTTTTTGTCTAGACATGTCTTTTATTTTCCTTTTGGGGGGAAAAAGATATGTAGGAGAGAGAAGTCTCCATCTCTAGGTAAGTGGATGTTTCACTCTCTAGGAGGTACACTGTTTTCCAAAGTAGCTATACACTTGCCCCTATGCATCAGTACTCCTGTATCCCTTGGGTAAATTCCTAGCAGTGCTATTGCTGGGTCATAGGGTAGGTCTATTTTTAATTTTCTGAGGAACCTCCACACTGCTTTCCAGAGCGGCTGCACCAATGTTCATAGCAGCACTCTCAACAATAGCCAAATTATGGAAAGAGCCTAAATGTCCATCAACTGATGAATGGATAAAGAAATTGTGGTTTATATACACAATGGAATACTACGTGGCAATGAGAAAAAATGAAATATGGCCTTTTGTAGCAACGTGGATGGAACTGGAGAGTGTGATGCTAAGTGAAATAAGCCATACAGAGAAAGACAGATACCATATGGTTTCACTCTTATGTGGATCCTGAGAAACTCAACAGGAACCCATGGGGGAGGGGAAGGGAAAAAAAAAAAAAAAAAAAAAAAAAAGGACGTTAGAGTGGGAGAGAGCCAAAGCATAAGAGACTGTTAAAAACTGAGAACAAACTGAGGGTTGATGGGGGGTGGGAGGGAGGGGCGGGTGGGTGATGGGTATTGAGGAGGGCACCTTTTGGGATGAGCACTGGGTGTTGTATGGAAACCAATTTGTCAATAAATTTCATATATAAAAAAATAAAAAATAAATAAAAAATAAAAATAAATAAATAAAAGTGGGTTACCAAAGTAGCTATACACTTTCTATGTTCCTGCCAAAAATGTTCTCAAAATTTACTACTAACAGTCTTTTCATTTTAAACTTTCTCTATGATATCTAGCTGTATCAACTTATGGTTTTAATTTGCTTTTCCTTTGTAACAATGTGAGCATTTTCATGTGTTTATTACCCAATCTAACATCCCCTTTTGTTAACTATTTTTAATGTTTGTTAACTGTATCATTTATTAACATAAATTGTAACTAAAATTTTATGCCTATTTCTGGGGAGTGAAAGGGTCAAGTTTTTTCACAGAAAAATTCCAAAAAATTAATTTAGATATCCTTCCCTCCAGGAGCCTGAGCCTACTTCTCCTCCTTTTGAGCACTGGCTGGATTTAGTAGCCCACTTCAAACAAACAGTGTGCAGAAAGACAGGCAGGGAGCACCCAATAACTATTAGACAGTAAAAATTGGGAAAATGCTATCTTAACCTAAAGTGTTTGAGGTTAACATCATTTGTGATAAATAGTGTTGATATGAAGTATCCCATAATATGATGCAATGAAATACACTATGATCCAGTAACTCCACTATTGGATATATACCCAAACTAATGAAAACACTAATTCAAACATATATGCATCCCTATGTTTTTTGCAGCATTATTTACAATAGTCAAGATATAGAATCAACCTAAGTGTCTACCCATAGACAAATGGATAGAGAAGTTGTAGTGCACAACACACACACACACACACACACACACACACACAGGAATGTTATGCAGCAATGAAAAAGCATGAGACTGCCATTTAAGACAACATGGATGGACCTACAGGGTGTTATGCTAAGTAAAATAAGTCAGACTGAGAAATACATATATCATATGGTTTCACTTGTATGTGGAATCTTAAAAAAAAATAATAAACAAATGGAAAGCAGCACCAGATCTATAAATACAGAGAAACTGATAGTTTCCAGAGAGGAGGTAATGAGGGGATGGGAAAAATGTATGAAGGGGAGTGAGAAATTCAGGTTTCCAGTTATGGAATGAGTAAGTCACAAGAATAAAAGACACAGCATAAGGAACACAGTCAATGATACCGTAATAGTATTACATGGTGACAGATGATAGTTACACTTGTGGAAAACATAGCATTATGTACAAACTTGTTGCATCACTATATAGTACACCTGAACTAACGTAACACTGTGTGACAACTACACTTAAATAAAAGAAAAAAAGAAAAAGAAAAATAAAGCACTTCCCCTTTGTGGTATTCTTCCCAAAACCCAAAGTCCCAGTCTACTCATGAGAAAACATGAGTTTTCTAAATTGAGGGACATTCTACACAATACCCTATACATTCTATATAAAAGTGGTAAGGTCATGAAGATCAAGGAAAGAGTAAGCAACTGATTAAGAATAAGAGTAAGCAAAGAGTAAGGAGACTAAAAAGATAAAGAGTCATGGTACCTAAATTCAACATGGTATCCTGGATTGTATCATAGAACAGAAATAAGGACGTTAGCAGAAAAAACTGGTGAAGTCCAAATAGAATATGTACTTGAGGTAATAATTTAGTACCAATAGTAATTTCTTAGATTTTCAATATCTTATTACCATATAAAATGTTAATGTTAAGGGAAACTGAGGAAAAGAACAGAAACTCTCTGCTATCTTTGTAACTCTTCTCTAAATGTGAAATTACATCAATATGACAATATTTTTAAAAATCTTATGACCATTTTAGCTTTTCTGTATTTTTTTTTAGGTTTTAAGAGTTCTTTGCATAATCTTAGTGCAAGTCTTCTTCAGACATATATATATCTCATTAACTCAACCTTTACTTTTTAAAGTTGCAATTTGTGCATGGCACGTGAGTGGCACAGTTGGTTAAGTGTCCGACTTTGGCTCAGGTCATGATCTCATGGCTCGTGAGTTTGAGCCCCATGTCGGGCTCTGTGCTGACAGCTCAGAGCCTGGATCCTGCTTTGGATTCTGTGTCTCCCTCTCTCTCAACGTCCCCCACTAACACTCTGTCTCTCTTCTCTTCCTCTCAAAAATAAATACACATTAAAGAAAAAAAATCAAGTTGTAATTTATTAGTTTTCATTATTAAAATATGTTAGGGGCAAAATTATTTTAAATATGTACTTTCTAGAGAGTTGTAAATATTTTTATTATGATATAAAATTCTTTCATAACCTCTATATATAATATATATATTATATATAAAGTATATATATAATATATATATACTTTATATATATATACGTATATATATAAAGTATATATATATACATATATATATACGTATATATATATATATATATATATATATACTTTCCATACTGTAGCAGTTAAAGAACCTGATTATCCATTTTAAAAGTACAAAAAGAAGTTTGTGTATATTAAGATTTTTTTAATGTTTAATTATTTTTGAGAGACAGAGTGAGTGGGGGGTAGGGGGCAGAGACAGAGGGAGACACAGAATCCGAAGCAGGATCCAGCACAGAGCCTGACGCAGGGCTCAAACTCGCAAACCAAGAGGTCATGACCTGAGCTGAAGTCGGACGCTTAACCGACTGAGCCACCCAGGCATCCCATATATTAAGATTTTTTTAACTTCTTTTTTAAAAATGTTTTCTTTAAATTTTTTTCAATGTTTATTTATTTTTGAGACACAGAGACAGAGCATGAGTGGGAAGGGGCAGAGCGGGGGGGACACAGAATCCAAAGCAGGATCCAGGCTCTGAGCTGTCAGCACAGACCCCAATTCGAGGCTTGAACCCATGAACCATGAGATCATGGCCTGAGCCAAAGTCAGCCACTTAACTGACTGAGACACCTAGGTGCCCCTAAACTTTTTTTTTTTTAACTTAACTTTTATCATGTGCTTTCTCCACAGTTTATACAATAGTAATATGTGCAAATTTTCATTAAACACTACATTACTTTTTTTCAATGAAACTACTATCTGAATTAAATGAATTTTTTTTAATTTTCAAAGACATAGTTACTAGAAATTGTTCTTGAACTGTGATATAAAAGTATCAGTGCTATGATTTTTAAAACATAAATACATTATACATTAAATAATTATAAAATATAAAAGTGTAATATTATTAGAAAACACCTCTTAATGAGCTATACAGTTTTACAGGGTTCAGGATTCAGCTTTAACTCCCTCTTTCATTCTTTCTTCCTTTCTTTCTTTCTTATGTTATAAATGCTGACAGTTATTTTCTATAAATTTATTGATGAGAGTGTAATTTTAGTTGAAAATATTTTTATTATTTTCTATATGTAACAAAACACTCAAAAATTTAGAGGCTTAAAGAACAGCAATGTGTTTTTCCCATTCTGTAGGAAATTCTGCTTCATGCGGTATCAGCTAAGGTGATAAGATGTTTAGAAGGCCCAAAGTTCTCATTCAAGAGTTTGGCAGAGTCTATAATAACTAGGACTTAAGCTGAGGCTGCCAGTTGGGGTCTCATTTCTCTTCCACATAAGCCTCCTTAGGTGGCTGTTTATACTTTCTTCTGTTATGGTAGCATCCCAAGCTGTAGAGGAAAAACCTGCACATGTCTTAATGCCTAACTTTAGAAGGTGTACAGCCTCATGTCAGGTCCACTGTATTCTACTACTTAAAAGAGGATAAAAAGCCAACACAGGAATTTGATCAAATAGATGAAAAACTGACTTCATTTCTTGATGTGGGATTGAAAGTCACATTGGAAAGAACATGATGTGTGGGAAATACTGTTGGTCGTCCTTGGAATCACAAACTACCATGCCAAATGTCATGCAATTCTTTCTATGTATGCATAGAACGGAGGTCACGTGAATATAAAAGGAGAGGTCAGCCACCCTCAAGCCAATAAGCCCTTACAGAAACTAAAGTTACTGACACCGTGGTCTTGAGCTTCTAGCCTCCAAAGCTGAAAAATTAAATTTCGGTTGTTTGAGCCACCCACTCTGGTATTATGTAATGGAAGTCCTAGCCAAATAATACCTTTACAAAGAACAGCCCTGAGAGAATTTATTCTATAATGCACAGACTCGGTATGCCCTACAGAGTGAAAACTGTTTTGAAACAACTGCTTATAAGCCCTTTCATAAAATTAAACAGATACACACACACACACACACTCACACAAAGTCCACATTAAGTGTGCACATGCCGGTGGACTCATTACATCATTGGCTTCTGAAAACAAGAGCACAGGCTTAGTCATCAGGCAGTTCATTAAAGTTCATTAAGCTGCTTTCTCAACTATGGATAGAAAGTCTCCCGAATTTTAAGTTTGTATGTTCACACGCATGTTGCTCATCATGAAGAACAGTAATGTGCTCATTAATTCAAGTAATCATTCCCCAAATACCAATCATGTGAAGGCACTAAGGGGACAATAAGGATCCATGCTGCAAGGTATCACACAGTCTGATGTACGGTTAGAAGGCAGGACCAAAATAATAGTAATGCAAGGAAGACTAAGAAAAGAAATTGTCTAAAAAGAGCAATTATGAATACTTGCACTGCTGATAAAGACTTATTGGTGTTATCCTTGTGCCTTGTAAAAATTATCTTAGTTATGTGTTAGCACTTAAAACGCCATGTTTAAAAAACACTATGAACACTTGTTTTACTTAAACAGTAAGTGATGTCATCTTTGTCACTTTGTCAGATTTATTGGCTTTGGAAATGTGTGTCTCTTCTCTAGACAAAATGAAAGAAGTAGTTGAGAATTTTTCTTTTTATGTTCTTGTGCTGAAAGTTAAATTGTGTTGCCATTTATTTATGTTTCCAAACAAAATCTTGATTTATTTAATAAATACAATGCTACCTTATTGAAAGAAATAGGCTTTTAAGGGGCAAAGTGTGTACTCTTACTTCCCAAAGCATAAGAGACTGTTAAAAACTGAGAACAAACTGAGGGTTGATGGGGGGTGGGAGGGAGGGGCGGGTGGGTGATGGGTATTGAGGAGGGCACCTTTTGGGATGAGCACTGGGTGTTGTATGGAAACCAATTTGTCAATAAACTTCATATATAAAAAAAATAATAAAAAAATAAATAAAAAAATAAAAAAAATAAAAACAGAATTAGCCTATCAAATTTTCTAAAATGATGGAATATTTTTTTCTATTTTATTCATTTTTAGTGTTATGTAATTTCACTGCCATATATACCCGTTTTGTGAAGATATTATACATATACATACAATAAATAATTGTAATTATTGATTAAAATAATTATGTAATCATTGAATTACACATACCTAACAACTATTCAGTTGGCAGCAATAAAATAATATAATACTGAAAGGATAAAAATGCCTATGACCTAATCTTACTTTCTTAACTTCCATTGTGTAGTCACATCATTGTACATTGTATTTGATAAAAGAGGAAACGAAACTAATCACTGTTAAACACTTTCTAAATTATGTTATGTTACTATGATTTCAAAAGCATGTATAATTTCTTTTTTGTTAATTGATCAAAGGGTCCGTAGGTAAAATATACATAATAATAATAATTCAGAAGAATTTCAAGAGGCAAAACATACTTGGGCTTTTAATATCCAAATTGACTTTCAATATTAATAAAATACAGTTCTCCTTTAGGTTAGTAGATTTTACACCTTTTATTTCAAAGCAAATACTTTCTGGTTCCACTAGAGAAGAATGGAAATGAGAAGTGTAAAGATTTGAAGCTAGTGTTGATTAACATTGCACCTTTCTTTCAAGACGATTTTTTTTTTTTTTTTTATGAAGTTTATTGACAAATTGGTTTCCATACAACACCCAGTGCTCATCCCAAAAGGTGCCCTCCTCACTACCCATCACCCACCCGCCCCTCCCTCCCACCCCCCATCAACCCTCAGTTTGTTCTCAGTTTTTAACAGTCTCTTATGCTTTGGCTCTCTCCCACTCTAACCTCTTTTTTTTTTTTTCTCCCTTCCCCTCCCCCATGGGTTCCTGTTGAGTTTCTCAGGATCCACATAAGAGTGAAACCATATGGTATCTGTCTTTCTCTGTATGGCTTATTTCACTTAGCATCACACTCTCCAGTTCCATCCACGTTGCTACAAAAGGCCATATTTCATTTTTTCTCATTGCCACGTAGTATTCCATTGTGTATATAAACCACAATTTCTTTATCCATTCATCAGTTGATGGACATTTAGGCTCTTTCCATAATTTGGCTATTGTTGAGAGTGCTGCTATGAACATTGGGGTACAAGTGCCCCTATGCATCAGTACTCCTGTATCCCTTGGGTAGATTCCTAGCAGTGCTATTGCTGGGTCATAGGGTAGGTCTATTTTTAATTTTCTGAGGAACCTCCACACTGTTTTCCAGAGCGGCTGCACCAATTTGCATTCCCACCAACAGTGCAAGAGGGTTCCCGTTTCTCCACATCCTCGCCAGCATCTATAGTCTCCTGATTTGTTCATTTTGGCCACTCTGACTGGCGTGAGGTGATACCTGAGTGTGGTTTTGATTTGTATTTCCCTGATAAGGAGCGACGCTGAACATCTTTTCATGTGCCTGTTGGCCATCTGGATGTCTTCTTTAGAGAAGTGTCTATTCATGTTTTCTGCCCATTTCTTCACTGGGTTATTTGTTTTTCGGGTGTGGAGTTTGGTGAGCTCTTTATAGATTTTAGATACTAGACCTTTGTCCGATATGTCATTTGCAAATATCTTTTCCCATTCCGTTGGTTGCCTTTTAGTTTTGTTGGTTGTTTCCTTGGCTGTGCAGAAGCTTTTTATCTTCATAAGGTCCCAGTAATTCACTTTTGCTTTTAATTCCCTTGCCTTTGGGGATGTGTCGAGTAAGAGATTGCTACGGCTGAGGTCAGAGAGGTCTTTTCCTGCTTTCTCCTCTAAGGTTCTGATGGTTTCCTGTCTCACATTTAGGTCCTTTATCCATTTTGAGTTTATTTTTGTAAATGGTGTGAGAAAGTGGTCTAGTTTCAACCTTCTGCATGTTGCTGTCCAGTTCTCCCAGCACCATTTGTTAAAGAGGCTGTCTTTTTTCCATTGGATGTTCTTTCCTGCTTTGTCAAAGATGAGTTGGCCATATGTTTGTGGGTCTAGTTCTGGGGTTTCTATTCTATTCCATTGGTCTGTGTGTCTGTTTTTGTGCCAATACCATGCTGTCTTGATGATGACAGCTTTGTAGTAGAGGCTGAAGTCTGGGATTGTGATGCCTCCTGCTTTGGTCTTCTTCTTCAAAATTCCTTTGGCTATTCGGGGCCTTTTGTGGTTCCATATGAATTTTAGGATTGCTTGTTCTAGTTTCGAGAAGAATGCTGGTGCAATTTTGATTGGGATTGCATTGAATGTGTAGATAGCTTTGGGTAGTATTGACATTTTGACAATATTTATTTTTCCAATCCATGAGCAGGGAATGTCTTTCCATTTCTTTAAATCTTCTTCAATTACCTTCATAAGCTTTCTATAGTTTTCAGCATACAGATCCTTTACATCTTTGGTTAGATTTATTCCTAGGTATTTTATGCTTTTTGGTGCAATTGTGAATGGGATCAGTTTCTTTATTTGTCTTTCTGTTGCTTCATTGTTAGTGTATAAGAATGCAACTGATTTCTGTACATTGATTTTGTATCCTGCAACTTTGCTGAATTCATGTATCAGTTCTAGCAGACTTTTGGTGGAGTCTATCGGATTTTCCATGTATAATATCATGTCATCTGCAAAAAGCGAAAGCTTGACTTCATCTTTGCCAATTTTGATGCCTTTGATTTCCTTTTGTTGTCTGATTGCTGATGCTAGAACTTCCAGCACTATGTTAAATAACAACGGTGAGAGTGGGCATCCCTGTCGTGTTCCTGATCTCAGGGAAAAAGCTCTCAGTTTTTCCCCGTTGAGGATGATGTTAGCTGTGGGCTTTTCATAAATGGCTTTTATGATCTTTAAGTATGTTCCTTCTATCCCGACTTTCTCAAGGGTTTTTATTAAGAAAGGGTGCTGGATTTTATCAAAGGCCTTTTCTGCATCGATTGACAGGATCATATGGTTCTTCTCTTTTTTTTTGTTAATGTGATGTATCACGTTGATTGATTTGCGAATGTTGAACCAGCCCTGCATCCCAGGAATGAATCCCACTTGATCATGGTGAATAATTCTTTTTATATGCTGTTGAATTCGATTTGCTAGTATCTTATTGAGAATTTTGGCATCCATATTCATCAGGGATATTGGCCTGTAGTTCTCTTTTTTTACTGGGTCTCTGTCTGGTTTAGGAATCAAAGTCATACTGGCTTCATAGAATGAGTCTGGAAGTTTTCCTTCCCTTTCTATTTCTTGGAATAGCTTGAGAAGGATAGGTATTATCTCTGCTTTAAACGTCTGGTAGAACTCCCCTGGGAAGCCATCTGGTCCTGGACTCTTATTTGTTGGGAGATTTTTGATAACCGATTCAATTTCTTCGCTGGTTATGGGTCTGTTCAAGCTTTCTATTTCCTCCTGATTGAGTTTTGGAAGAGTGTGGGTGTTCAGGAATTTGTCCATTTCTTCCAGGTTGTCCAATTTGTTGGCATATAATTTTTCATAGTATTCCCTGATAATTGTTTGTATCTCTGAGGGATTGGTTGTAATAATTCCATTTTCATTCATGATTTTATCTATTTGGGTCATCTCCCTTTTCTTTTTGAGAAGCCTGGCTAGAGGTTTGTCAATTTTGTTTATTTTTTCAAAAAACCAGCTCTTGGTTTCGTTGATCTGCTCTACAGTTTTTTTAGATTCTATATTGTTTATTTCTGCTCTGATCTTTATTATTTCTCTTCTTCTGCTGGGTTTAGGCTGCCTTTGCTGTTCTGCTTCTATTTCCTTTAGGTGTGCTGTTAGATTTTGTATTTGGGATTTTTCTTGTTTCTTGAGATAGGCCTGGATTGCGATGTATTTTCCTCTCAGGACTGCCTTCGCTGCGTCCCAAAGCGTTTGGATTGTTGTATTTTCATTTTCGTTTGTTTCCATATATTTTTTGATTTCTTCTCTAATTGCCTGGTTGACCCACTCATTCGTGAGTAGGGTGTTCTTTAACCTCCATGCTTTTGGAGGTTTTCCAGACTTTTTCCTGTGGTTGACTTCAAGCTTCATAGCATTGTGGTCTGAAAGTATGCATGGTATAATTTCAATTCTTGTAAACTTATGAAGGGCTGATTTGTGACCCAGTATATGATCTATCTTGGAGAATGTTCCATGTGCACTCGAGAAGAAAGTATATTCTGTTGCTTTGGGATGCAGAGTTCTAAATATATCTGTCAAGTCCATCTGATCCAGTGTCTCATTCAGGGCCCTTGTTTCTTTATTGACCGTGTGTCTAGATGATCTATCCATTTCTGTAAGTGGGGTGTTAAAGTCCCCAGCAATTACCACATTCTTATCAATAAGGTTGCTTATGTTTATGAGTAATTGTTTTATATATTTGGGGGCTCCGGTATTCGGCGCATAGACATTTATAATTGTTAGCTCTTCCTGATGGATAGACCCTGTAACTATTATATAATGTCCTTCTTCATCTCTTGTTACAGCCTTTAATTTAAAGTCTAGTTTGTCTGATATAAGTATGGCTACTCCAGCTTTCTTCTGGCTTCCAGTAGCATGATAAATAGTACTCCATCCCCTCACTCTCAATCTAAAGGTGTCCTCAGGTCTAAAATGAGTCTCTTGTAGACAGCAAATAGATGGGTCTTGTTTTTTTATCCATTCTGATACCCTATGTCTTTTGGTTGGCGCATTTAATCCATTTACATTCAGTGTTATTATAGAAAGATACGGGTTTAGAGTCATTGTGATGTCTGTATGTTTTATGCTTGTAGTGATGTCTCTGGTACTTTGTCTCACAGGGTCCCCCTTAGGATCTCTTGTAGGGCTGGTTTAGTGGTGACAAATTCCTTCAGTTTTTGTTTGTTTGGGAAGACCTTTATCTCTCCTTCTATTCTAAATGACAGACTTGCTGGATAAAGGATTCTTGGCTGCATATTTTTGCTGTCTAGCACCCTGAAAATCTCGTGCCAATTCTTTCTGGCCTGCCAAGTTTCAAAAGAGAGATCAGTCACGAGTCTTATAGGTCTCCCTTTATATGTGAGGGCACGTTTACCCCTTGCTGCTTTCAGAATTTTCTCTTTATCCTTGTATTTTGCCAGTTTCACTATGATATGTCGTGCAGAAGATCGATTCAAGTTACGTCTGAAGGGAGTTCTCTGTGCCTCTTGGATTTCAATGCCTTTTTCCTTCCCCAGTTCAGGGAAGTTCTCAGCTATGATTTCTTCAAGTACCCCTTCAGCACCTTTCCCTCTCTCTTCCTCCTCTGGGATACCAATTATGCGTAAATTATTTCTTTTTAGTGTATCACTTAGTTCTCTAATTTTCCCCTCATACTCCTGGATTTTTTTATCTCTCTTTTTCTCAGCTTCCTCTTTTTCCATAACTTTATCTTCTAGTTCACCTATTCTCTCCTCTGCCTCTTCCATCCGAGCTGTGGCGGTTTGCATTTTGTTTTCCATTTCCTTTAAAGCGTTTTTCAGCTCCTCGTGCCTGTTCATTAGTCCCCTGATGTCTGTAGCAAGAGATTCTCTGCTGTCCTGTATGCTGTTTTCCAGCCCAGCGATTAATTTTATGACTATTATTCTAAATTCACTTTCTGTTATATTATTTAAATCCTTTTTGATCAGCTCATTAGCTGTTGTTATTTCCTGGAGATTCTTCTGGGGGGAATTCTTCCGCTTGGTCATTTTGGATAGTCCCTGGTGTGGTGAGGGCCTGCAGGGCACTTCCCCTGTGCTGTGGTGTATAACTGGAGTTGGTGGGCGGGGCCGCAGTCCGACCTGATGTCTGCCCCCAGCCCACCGCTGGGGCCACAGTCAGACTGGTGTGTGCCTTCTCTTCCCCTCTCCTAGGGGCGGGATTCACTGTGGGGTGGCGTGGCCCGTCTGGGCTACTTGCACACTGCCAGGCTTGTGATGCTGGGGATCTGGCGTATTAGCTGGGGTGGGAAGGCAAGGTGCACGGCGGCAGGGGGGGCAGGCTTAGCTCGCTTCTCCTTAGGTGATCCACTTCAGGAGGGGCCCTGTGCAGCCGGAGGGAGTCAGATCGCTGCCGGAGGTTTGGCTCCGCAGAAGCACAGAGTTGGGTGTTCGCGCGGAGCGAGCAATTTCCCTGGCCGGAGCCGGTTCCCTTTGGGATTTTGGCTGGGGGATGGGCGGGGGAGATGGCGCTGGAGAGCGCCTTTGTTCCCCGCCAAACTGAGCTCTGTCGTCCGGGGGCTCCGCAGCTCACCCTCCCTTTGTCCTCCAGCCTTCCCGCTTTCTGAGCAGAGCTGTTAACTTATGACCTCCCAGACGCTAAGTCGCGCTTGCTGTCGGAACACAGTCAACACAGTCCGTCAGGCCCCTCCGCTTTTGCAAGCCGGACTCGGGGGCTCTGCTTGGCCGGCGAGCCGCCCCTCCGCCCCGGCTCCCTCCCGCCAGTCCGTGGAGCGCGCACCGCCTCGCCGCCCTTCCTACCCTCTTCCGTGGGCCTCTCGTCTGCACTTGGGTCCGGTGACTCTGTTCTGCTAATCCTCTGGCGGTTTTCTGGGTTATTTAGGCAGGTGTAGGTGGAATCTAAGTGATCAGCAGGACGCGCGGTGAGCCCAGCGTCCTCCTACGCCGCCATCTTCCCTAATTTTCTCCTCTTTCAAGACGATTTAACTAGCATGATCTTAGTCTCAGAGGAAAAAAACAGGGTTCTGAAAATGTAACTCTTGCCATAGATTCCAACAGCCTAGTGTACAAATCCCTTCTCTGCAGTATATTTGAAAATATCAACAGAATAACAAGCAGAGAACATCTATAAACATTAAAGACTTTCATTCAACATGTATTAGCTGTTATCTATTTCACAAATACTCTGCCAGGTACTCAGCCTCTAACTGTGAATAAAACACTCATGGTATCAAAGAATCAAATATTTCAGAAGCACTTAGCTGTGGGATCTCACCTGCTTTCATGACTAAGGATAAAATCTGAAGGCAAAGTACAAATTGGCAAGGGAAAAGAAAGCAGTAGGAGGGTGTTTCTAGGTGAACAAGGGCAAATCCCAGAGGCAAAAACAAAGAAAACAGGCTGGACAGTATTAAATATAGGAATAACTCAGAAGGCTCAAGGATATGGTGAAAAGACTAGTGGTAAAAATGAAGCTGGAGAAGTTGAAAAAAAGTCAATTAATCAATGTGTTAAATTTTAAATTTTATCCTAAGAGTGAGTCATGGGATTTTTTTTTTCAGGTATGGAAGTACATGTTCCAATTTAAAATTATCACAGTGGCTATAAAAGTTAAAATGTATTGGGTTATGGGAAGAACAGAAGCAGGGAGAAGATCCAGGAGGTTCATACAGAAATTTAATAGTATCTTTTTTTTGATATAGGATATAATTTTAAGAGGGACCAGACTTAAGAGACTTCTAGGTTGTTATATCAAAAGGATATGTTAAGTTATTGTAAGTGGAATGAGTAAGAAAGAAAAATCAAATACGTTTCCAAGTTTGTGGCTTGGGAACCTGGATAGATTTCAGACTAAGTGATTGATCATCATCACTTGTACCAATGAAATATGAGCACCTCTCCAAATCTTCCAGACTCTAGTGCCTGTGTTCTATCCAGGATATCCCTACACTGCCATTTTACATTTTATTTATATACTTTAATTTGAAGTCAAATGAGAATGGAGACATAGTCTCTTAATTGACAAACATTTGTTAAGCTCTATTTATGTGTGTGGAAAACACTGTGTTAGATATTCTCTGTGGGTAAGTCTATTGGGGAGAGGGGTAGATGATTTATTGATAGATAGATAGATAGATAGATATAGAGACATAGAGACATAGAGACATACATACATAAATACATACATGTCTATGTAGGTGAGTTCCCATCATCAATAAGCTCAATAGCTTAAAGACATGAGGTATATGCAAGAAAAATGGTAACCCTATTGGGAACAAAGTTATGAAAGTTTATAGAAAGTAAAAAATGCTCTAACTACAAGGTCCACATAAGATTCCTTCTCCATCAAAGACCAAAGTAGGTCAATCAAAATAGGGAAAGGAGAAAAACTGTTTTAAGAAAGCACTGAAGCATAGCTGTAGACAAATGGGAAACAGCAGCAGTAGATAGACCAGTCTGACAAATAGTTATAAGGGCAAAAGCTTTAGGACAACTCTAAATCTAAGAAAATAGAAAACATGTTTCTGAAAATAGTGACTGCAGTTTTTCTATCTAAAAAAATCGAATTTCCTTACAGAGGCAAAGGCTGCTGTATTTTTCTTTTCATACCTATAGTTATTAATCTTTCTCAATAATTTTATATTTAAATATGGACAATATGTATACATGGCTGTACATATAAATCTATCATGAAAATCCAATATAGCGAAATGTACAGTTAGAGATAGCATATGTCAGCAAAAGGAACATCAAATGTTTAACCTCTCAGTATGATTCCTTAATTTAGTATTTTGGTGAAATTTAAGCATTCTAACTTAATTATATCAGCAAATTAATAAATCATTTTGGTTAGTATCATGATTCATCTCTTAAACCTTATCAGTGAGACAACATAAAAAATGTCTGTTGACCTTGATTTCTTAACTCATTTCCAACATCATTGCTTATTTTGTAGAACAAATTCACTGTGTATCTGGATTGAAAAAAAAATAAATTAAATTTCAATACACCTAAAATATATAGGATAGGAGATATCTTATTTACTTTTATAAATTCCCTGTGTTTCCTGCAGTATATTTCATGTAACAGGATATGTATGTATCTATATACATACATGTATACATACATATATACATACATGTATCCATCTCTTTTATATATATAGATATGTATATATATACATATCTATATATATCTATAGATATATATCTATAGATATCTATAGATATATATCTATAGATATCTATATATATATACTCATATATATAGAGAAATATACTCTTTGCAGTTCTAGGAAAAGTTTAATCCTGATAGATCTAAAGGAATAAAGTTACAGCCACAAAATAATGATAATATAATATAGCAATAATAACTACACAGTGCCAGTTATTTTATATGTGACCATTTATAAAATTCTAATAATGGTCTTATAAAGAAGGGGATATTATTGCACCATTTAGTAGATGCTGAAGCTAAAGCTTCGTGAGAAACAACCATCTCCTTAAAATAATACAGACAGTAATGGTGGTGAAATATCTTACCTTTGGAGTTTATCTGTCCTCTATAGACAAATGCATAGAGAAAAAGAAGCCCAACACAGACCTAGTGGGGAATTCCAAATGGAGATGGTGGCAAAAACCACCAGCAGTTGTGACAGAGAGGGCCTGAACCTCTTGGTCCTGCTTTATAACTAATCCTAGTAAGTGGTATGATGTGCTTACAGTGACAGCAGCAAAGTCTCAGTACCTGCTTCTCCACATTTGGGGCACTTACATGTGGTCTGACTCATAAGCAGCAGCACAACAGTGAAGCATCTGGCTATTCCAGCCTCTGAAACATAACCGGAAAGGAACCAGAAAAGTTGGGAGTAGAGGGGTGGGGAGTAGTGTCCTATATATTCATGTCTACAAGAGCAGCAAAGCTCCATGTCTCCCTAATTTCCACCCAGTGGCTTCAGGAGACCTAGGCCCAGTAACTTCTGTGCTACCTGCTCCAAGAATAAAACAGACCAGAAAATTACTGCAAGGGCTCTGAAAACTAAACTGTCATTGAAACTAAAATCCACAAAAGTAGACCAACAATCAAAAGCTAAATCCAAAAAGGGTACCTGCCTGCTAAAGCAATCCAGTTAGGTTTAAGATTAAGACAGAATTGAAAGTCTCCTATCATAATAACCAAGATATTCAGGATATAATTAAATATCACCTGTTCATACCAAGAACCAGGCACAGAATAATTTAAATGATAAAAGACAATCAACAGATGTCAACACCAAGATAAATGAGATGTTGGGATTGTCTGACAGGTATTTTAAGTACCTGTCACTAAAATATTTAATGGAATAGTATTCAGCCAAGAAAAAAGGAAATCCTGCCATTTGTGACAATATGGATGGAGCCTGAGGGCATTATGCTAAATGAAATAAGTCAGAGAGAGCCAAATACAGTATGATATTACTTTTATGAAGAATCTGAAAAAAACAGAATTCATCATCTCTTAGGTATATTGGAATATTATGCATATGGAATATTATTAACCACAAAAAAACCAGAAAATCTTTCCCATTTGCAACAACATAAATGGATCTTGAGGGCATCATTCTAAGGGAAACAAGTCAGCCAGAGAAAGACAAATACCAGACCTCACTTATATGTGAAATCTAAAAACAAAAAAAAAATAAAATAAAACAAAAACAAAAAACAACAATAACAAAAAACCCTCATAGATACAGAGAAAAGACTGGAGGTTGCCAGAGGAAAGGGGTGTGGGGGTTGGCAAAATGTGTGAAGGAAATCAAAAGTTACACACTTCTAATTATAAAATAAGTAAGTCATGGGAAGGTAATATATAGCATGATGACTATAGTTAAAAACACTCTTATTGTATATATGAGAGTTGTTAAGAAAATAGATTTTTTTATTAAATATAATTTATTGTCAGATTGGTTTCCATACAACACCCAGTGCTCATCCCATCTGGTGCCCTCCTCAATGCTCATCACCCACTTTCCCCTCCCTCCCTCCCCATCAACCCTCAGTTTGTTCTCAGTATTTAAGAGCCTCTTATAGTTTGCCTCCCTCCCCCCCCTGTAAAATTTTTCCCACTTCCCCTCCCCCATAGTTCTCTGTTGAGTTTCTCAGGATCCACATATGAATGAAAACATATGGTATCTGTCTTTCTCTGCCTGGCTTATTTCACTTAGCATAATACTCTCCAGTTCCATCCACATTGCTACCAAGGGCCAGATTTCATTCTTCCTCATTGCCAAGTAGTATTCCATTGTGTATATAAACCACAATTTCTTTATCCATTCATCAGTTGATGGACATTTAGGCTCTTTCCATAATTTGGCTACTGTTGAGAGTGCTGCTATGAACATTGGGGTACAAGTGCCCCTATGCATCAGTACTCCTGTATCCCTTGGGTAAATTCCTAGCAGTGCTACTGCTGGGTCATAGGGTAGGTCTATTTTTAATTTTTTGAGAAACCTCCACACTGTTTTCCAGAGTGTCTGCACCAGTTTGCATTCCCACCAACAGTGCAAGAGGGTTCCCGTTTCTCCACATCCTCGCCAGCATCTATAGTCTCCTGATTTTTTCATTTTAGCCACTCTGACCAGCATGAGGCGGTATCTTAGTGTGGTTTTGATTTGTATTTTCCTGATGAGGAGTGACGTTGAGCATCTTTTCATGTCATTAAGATAATACATTTTAAAAGTTCTTATCATGAGGCGCCTGGGTGGCTCAGTCAGTTAAGCGTCCGACTTGGCTCAGGTCATGATCTCATGGTTCATGGGTTTGAGCCCCCCATCAGGCTCCATGCTGACACTGTAGAGCCTGCTTCGGATCCTCTGTCCGCCTCTCTCTCAGCCCGTTCTCCAGAGTGCCCCACTCCTCTCTGTCCCTCTGTCCCCTTCCTCTCTCTGTCCCTCCTCTCTCTCTCTCTCTCAAAAATATTTTTTTTAAAGTTCTCATCACAAGTAAAAAATACTTGTAACTATGTGTGGTATATAATGTCAACTAGACTCATCATGGTGGTTATTTCACAAAATACATGTACATCAAATCATTATGTTATACATCTGAAACTAGTATATATCAATTACATATATCTCAATAAAAGAAAACTATAATGAGATATCACTGTACACCTATCAAAATGACTAAAGTAAAACTTTTAAATGGTGATAACAAGATGTTATCTTTTTATATTCATGTGAAGACACTGGGTCACTAATATAATGCTAGTAAAAAAGTAAAATGGTAAAGTTACCCTGCATGTTCCTTTTAAAAATACAGTCTTTCCATACATGTTAATTAGGGTTCTGCAGAGAGCAGAACCAACAGAATATACTGGCATGGTTCATATGATAGTCTTGAAACAGAGTTTCTCCATGTTGAGGCAACTCACATTTTGAAGAGCAATTTCTTAAAGTTAACTGAATGTAGATCTTAAACCATATTTATAAAATGCCTTCAATAACACCTAAATCAGTCTTTGATTAAACAACTGGGTACTACAACTAGCCAAAGTGCTACATAAAGCTAAACCTCATACCTTATTACATACCAGCATCTATATTTTAGACATATACACTAGAGATATGAAAACTTACTTTCACCTAGCAATCCGTATATCAACGTTCATAAGCATCTTGATTTCATAGCCAAAATCTAGAAAACTATCTAAATATCCTTCAAAGATGAATGGTTAAATAAACAGTAGAATATCCATATGAAATATTATTTATAAAAAAAGGAACAAACTATTAATACAAGCAACAAGTCAGATAAACCTCAAAGAAAGAATTCCTCGTAAAATAATCCAATCTCAAAAGGATACATGCTGTACGATTCTGGTACTGCAAGGGCATTTGTGGTAATGGTCGAGTTAATTACCTTGATTGTGGCTATGGTTCCATGAGGCTACATATGATAAAACTGCACAGACATACACACAAACTGGTGAAATCAGAAAAATCTTCATGGGTTGTGCTCATGTTAATTTTTTGTATTTTATATTTTACTATTGTTATGTACAATGTTAGCACTGGAGGAGGCTGGGTGAAGTTTACACAGGACCTCTCTATACATTTATTTGTACCTTCCTGTGAATCTGTATTTCAAGATAACAAGTTTTCTTCAAAAAATCAAGACAGACTAATAAGCAAAAAATTAACATAAACAGCGGATTTATGGCCATTCTTCATTAGGTTGTTTCATCAGTGTTGTTCACTTACATAAAAGATAAGCTCTCAAACTTTTTGTTTAAATAAGAAATCTAGGGGCTCCTGGATGGTTCAGTTGGTTAAGCGTCTGACTTCAGCTCAGGTCATGATCTCATAGCTCATGAGTTCAAGCCCCGTGTCGGGCTCTGTGCTGACAGCTCAGAGACTGGAGCCTGCATTAGATTCTGTGTTTCCCTCTCTCTCTGCCCCTCCCCCACTCGTTCTCTCTCTCTCTCTCTCTCTCTCTCTCTCTCTCTCTCAAAAATCTCTCTATATATATCTCTATCTCTCTCTCAAAAATAAATAAACATTAAAAAATTTAAAAATAAATAAGAAATCTAGCAATCTGTTTTAGACATGAAATTTCCCTCCCTATGTATCCTTCCAAGAAAAAAAAAAAAACTTGATTCCTAGAAGTGGGGAGTGATATAAGAAGACAGACTCCAAATGTGATTTTTTTCAGGGTAGGCATCAGCTCCAGAGAATTGTTTTGCCAAATGTCTGACTTCTTCCAAGAAAGCACTTATCCAGTGACTGAGTGAGGCAGCAGAATAGAAGCCAGCAAGTTTGAGGACTATTCTCCCCAGAGCTCCTTGTAAGTTGGATGAGTATTTGTTGGGTCTAAATCACAGTTCAATACCTCCTTCTGCCTAATCCTGTTTCCTTCTTCTTTTTACTAATATTAGTCTCTGATAAACATCTTGCCATTCCCACTCTGATAAGAAATTACCTATACGTGAAGACTAGAGTAACTGCTGCTTAAATTAGGGAAAGTGCACTAAATGAAATATTGTGCAATTAACTAAGGTGATGTTTTTGAAAAAGTTTTTAATTACTTAGTTAATATTTATTTTATAATGTTAAATAAAATCACTATGGATATTGAATTTTTAAGATGATTTCAATATGTGAATGTATATACACCAATCATAAAAATAATATCTATGTCTGATTATGTATTATTTCATTCTAGTTGCTGTTTTATGGAATTGTATAAATCTTCTGTAATAATCATGGATTGTTCTTATAATTAAAAAAAAACTAGTTACCAAATGATCAAAAACTGTATAAGAATGCCAAACTAAGGAAGAAAGTTAATTTTCACTCAAATTAAAACTTAATTGGAAGTCAGTCTTTGTCAGTGAATCAAGTTGATTTTATTTTATTTCTATTCTTCCCTTGCATTCAATGTTTTACCAGAAAAATTCTTCATAGATGAGTTTAATTGTTAAGCATATAGTGCTTGTACCTAATTTAAGTAATGATCACACATGAAAGTAGAGATTATCTCCTTTTTAGGGCTGCAATTTCTCACATTTAAAAGAGAAATTTTATCCATAATTGCTATAAGTATAAAGAGATGTTTCAAGTATCAATTTTAGAAAAATTTAGAAGGTAACTTTTGGGTCAACTATTCTAAATGGTGGATTATTACCTTTATTGATAGCTTGAAATGAAATTCAGGGGTAATTGTAACACATCATGGCCTCATTTGGATTTGCTATGAAAGTTTTAATTATAAAACTGATTAAATAACACAATTCCTTTAGTGGATCATTTAGCATTATACCCACTTCTAACCTTTTCATTCTAGATTTTCCTAGATAACAATGAAATAAACAAAGCATATATGTACAAAATGGTAATATGCTTGATTATCATTTTTCTACTTTTTTACAAACAACTTTTTCTGCATAAAAAACCTTTACCCTGTCCTAAAATGGGAGTATTTTGATGTTTGATAAAGACATTTGTTGCAGATTAAAAAGAGTGAATAACTACGTATATTTAAATGTTAAATGCCACATTAAGTATGGGAATTTTTTTAACATGGAAAATTATGAGAAATTTTCCTAAAGAAGACCTTCGTACTATATAAGCATTATATAATATATATCATATATCATATAACACACATATATATTTCCATGCATTTGTATAGTCTTTGTATTGCCCAAATATTTTATACATCTACTCCTTGCTTTCACAGGTTACACAAACTTATAGGAGAAAAACACACATTTAAATGACATATTACAATGGTAGTGAAAATTATCTTTGCTTTTGAGTCTCCATTGAATAGAATCTAGTAATCTTTCTTTCCAGCAGAGTGCCAATGCTTCCTTTTTTTCTGGCAATTATTCTATTCTTGATGACTCTGCTTTTCTTTCCTCTTCCTTCCAGATATATGAAATTTTGCCTACAGTTTTCTTGCTTCTTAGCATTGAGAGAATTTGTTTTTATGTCAGGAAAAGAAAAGAGAACCTGATTCTAAAATCTCTCCAAAAGGCACATAAAAGGTGATTATTTCAATCTCTTTGGGTTCCAATAGGTATTTCCACTGGATTGCATCAAAGGAGATTCCAGCTGGTAACACACTGCTCTACATTTAAAAGAATGTTTCTGTGACCATATATAAGACACTATTACTCATTTCTAACTCTGGGCAGTTTCCTCTTTTGCAGAGTGTTATTTCAGATATTAGAAGGGCACATTATTCTAAAATCTTGACCCAGTGTTCTAAGGACAACAGTCAATAAAGGGTAATTTCAATATTTCTCAAACAAGGCATCTTCTGATGATATGATATGGTAAACAAATCTTCTGCATAGACCTAGAAATTCAGAGTACTTCCTTAGACTATGGCTAGGCACACAATGACCTGACCAATAATACAGTAATATAGAAAAGACAGAGAGTAATTATTTTAATATACAGGAATGAAAAC
Source organism: Lynx rufus (assembly GCF_022079265.1). NCBI lineage: Eukaryota > Metazoa > Chordata > Mammalia > Carnivora > Felidae > Lynx > Lynx rufus. The sequence goes on from NW_025814823.1 coordinate 148,812,992, forward strand.
TAAGCCTCAAATATAAAATATTGCATATTTAATCTTATTTAATCCCACAAAGAATTCTTTAAATTTATTAATAATATCCACATTTGTAAAGCTTATTTATTTATTTATTTGTGAGGGAGGGAGGGAGGGAGGGAGGGAGGAAGGGAGAGAGAGAGAGAGAGAGAGAATTCCCAACAGGCTCTGCACTATCAGGAACTGTGAGATCATGACCTGAGCCAACACTGGGCCAGATGCTTAACCCACTAAGCCACCCAGGTGCCCCAATAATATCCACATTTGACAAATAAGCATATTGAATCTCTAGACTATTATCATTTTCACATATTGCATAACTAAATAAGCAGTAAAACAGACAAGAATTTCTGAAATTGCTGCCAATGGACTTTCATTATCAGAAACTGGTGGGAGTGATGATAAGAAATGATTCCACCCTTCAATTACTGCAATGAGGCATATTGAGTGTGAAATTCAGATATCTGCATTTCCAACAGGTTAACTGGGTGATTCTGAGGAATATAAAAATTTGAGAAACTTCTTTATAGGCCTTTTGCCTTCTACTTTAAAAATATATACATGCAATAATTTAAATTTGGATATATAATCTAAAAATATGAAAATACACATTTCATATATATATATTTCAATGTATATATTTCAATATATATATATATATATTTCAATGTACTACTGGTGCATTAATTTTTAAAAACTAATGAATGAGTGACAATGCTTAGCTTAGAGTTGTCAGATTGTAGTCAAATTTGACACATCAGTAATAGTGACCTGAAGTACTAACTTGAAACAAATTAAGGTTGTATGTAGGTAAAGGAAAAAAGGTGCTGTAATCTAGTAACTTAGACTTCTACAGTCAAAGAATAGATAAATGGCTCCATACTTGTCAAGTGTTTACTAGCCTTGAAATAGCTTTTATTATACCTATCTTGATGTTCAACCCACCTTGTGGCATTAACTTTTCAAACACTATTGTTAGTGGCAAAAATTCCAAATTTCTAACCAGTAAAACTTAGATTCAACTTTTAAAACTGATATATTCACCATGGAAACTGGAAATAGCATTTCCAAGTCTCAATTTTTGAAAGTAGGTTTGTATGTGCACATATATATATACACATACACATATATATGTCTTTAATAGACTTTAATTTTATAAAGAATACATGAATATATGCAAATCTATTTACATAATGACTGCATGAGGAGTTCTACAGACCCTGGACCCAATGAAAGAACAATGAATGGTGAAAAACATAAAAGTGTAAACATAAACACTAATGAAACGATTATCTGCTCAGACGTATTCCTAAGAGAGAAGTCTCTGGAAATTTTCCCAGAGGAATAAGAAAAATGAACTATCTCTTTAAGAAAAATCTAAATGTCAGTGAGAACATTAAGTCTGAGGCACTTGAACCCCGAGCCACTCACTCCCTTTGTAACCCTTTAGTCAGGCGCCATCGTACCTCATTGGGAAGGACAGGCAGCCAGCATTATCTTTCGCCTCAACTCTGTGTTGCAGAGACTAAATATCAGGTGAATGAAGCTGAGAATATGAGGGCTCCTTTTTTTCATACAGTCCTCAATTATAGGGTAGAGGGTCTGAATCAGTTAATGAAAGATAAGAAAATGGGAACCCCAGTCACCTTCACTCTAGCTCCATGACCACAAGTGAAAGCATAGGTTAGCTATTTTACCAGAGAGAACCAGAGAAAGAGACAGCTATGACAAGCCCTTTTGTGGTCAGAGATCAAAGCCTTTCCTCAAAAACTACCTTGGAAAGGGGCCCAAATTCAACTGGATCAGACTTTGGTGTAAGTTAACCTCCCAGTCACTGATGCAAACAATAGAGCAACCTGTAAGCCATCAATGGTTAATTATGATAACTACAGAACCCTTAGCAGAAGTATCAAGGAGAGATAATCAAAAAGAACCTGCTAAAACCATTGTCATCATAGGGTAACTAAACATGTCCAGCTGTGCCCTCTGAGGAATGACATTGAAAACTTCTGATACAGGGAAAATAGACTTCACTAAAATAGTACAACTAAGTCACTAAAAAGTGAAACAAACAACAATAACAAGCCCCAGAATGGGAGTCAGTAGTCAGAATTACTAAAACATATCCTCTAAAATATCCAATTATAAAAGTTAATATAATAAACTTTACATTTATGCATGTTCTCTTTCTTTTGTTAGTCTTTAATGACATGCAATTATATAAAATAAAAATTATAGTATTGTACTATTGGTCTTGTTACATATATAGATGTAATTTGTATAAGAATAATAGCACAAAAAAAACAGGAAAAGGGAATACAGCTGTATAGAGGAAAAAGTTTGTATCTCACTGGAATTAAATTAGTGTGATTGAGAAATAAATTCTGATAACTTAAAATATATGTGCTAAGTCCCAGAGCACCTAAGATAATAACATATATATATATATACACACACATATATATATATATATATGGAAAAATTATTAAAGGAATTAAAATATTAGAGGGGTACCTGGATGGTTCAGTCAGTTAAACATCCAACTTCAACTCAGGTCATGATCTCACGGTTTGTGAGTTCAAGCCTCACATGTGATCTGTGCTGACAGCTCAGAGCCTGGAGCCTGCTTTGGATTCTGTGTGGTGTGTGTGTGTGTGTGTGTGTGTGTCTCTCTCTCTCTCTCTCTTCCCCTCTCCTGCTCACTTTCTGTCTCTCTGTCTCTCTCTCAAAAAAAAATAAATAAACATTAAAAAAATTTAAATACTACCCTAGAATATACTCATTTAGTGTCTAAAGAAGATAGTAAAAGAGGAGCAGAGCTACAGAAAAGACATGAAATATATGGAAAATCAGAAGCAAACGGCAGCATAAATTCAACTATATAAATTACAACATTAAATGTAAGAAGATTAACAATTCAAAAGGGAAAGGTTATCAGAATGGATTTTTAAAAAACCAACTGTATGTGATATACAAGAGACATTTTAAATTCAAAGATACAAATAGATACAATGTAAAGATAGGAAACTATGCATGATGAAAAGAGTGGCCATAATAACACGCCATTGGTAAACTATCAACTATCAGACAAAACAGACTAAACAATAGAACATTACTAGTAATAAGAGGAATATTTATAATGATAGAAGTGTCAATCTTGTCCTATTACAAACACACATGCACTGAACAATAGAGCCCCAAAACATGTAAAGCAAAAACTGGCAGAACTGAAGGGAAAAAGACAACTCTATTTAACATTGTACTAAAGTTTCTAGCCAGAAAAGGTAGGCAAGAAAAAGAAATTAAAGGTATGCATATAAAAAAGAAAAAAGTAAGGCAATTTCTACTTGGTATATACAAAATCTTATGGAATTCAATAATAATACCATTAGAATCAGTAAAAGACTTGAGCAAGGGTGTAGGATACAAGATTAATATACAGAAAGAAACTACATTTTTATATACTAAAAATGAACAATCCAAAAGTTAAATGAAGGGAATTCTATTTATAATATTATCAAAAGTAATAAGATACTTCAAAACTAATTTAACAAAAAAAGTGCAATCTTGGACACTAAAAATTTAGTGTCCCATATTACAGATATTCTATAATTTGTTTCATTATTCCCTATTATTAGACATGTTAGTCATTTAAATAATTTTATAATAAAGCAATGCCACAGTGACTAATAGTGTGCCTTTATGTGATCATTTATTTCAAACCCGTAACTGCTGCCTCGGAAACTATGTAAGTCTAAATACTCTATGTAAAACCAAAAATATTAATATATTTTTATACGTCTACCAAGAGTGTGTAAAAATTCGATTTTCCACATAATTTGGCTAATACTGTTATATATATATATATATATATATATATATATATATAATCTTTGCACCACACTAATGGACACTAAGTTTTTTTATTCTTATTATAATTTGCAATTCCTTGTTAGAAGATAATTTGAACATTTTCACATCAGCATATTTGTATATCTTTTCCAAGTTCCCTATGATTGAACCATTATCAAATTATTTACTTTTATTAGTAAATTTGTTTTCTTATATTTTCTCATTCAGCAAGTATTTAATGAGTGTCTATTATAAGCCTCCTACCATTCTACTTACTGAGTTGTAGCTTTCTGCTGATATCCTTCATCAAGCTTAGCAATTATCCTTTAAAACCATGTTTGATAAAAGCATGTATTAATAAAAGACTGATAATTGTAGTGATGAAAAATGTCTATAGAGATACGTTTTAGGCTCTCTGCTGTCAGCTCAGAGTCCACTTGGAATCCTGCCCCCCTCCTTTCTGCTCCTCCTAACTTGCGTGTGAAAGTGTGCATGCGAGCTTGCTCTCTCTCTCAAAAATAAACATTAAAAAAAATTGAGAGAGAGACATATTTTATAATTTTCCTTTCTGGATCTGTTGTTACTAAATGTGTTGCTCATATTCTTGCATAAAATCATTTTATCAGTGCCTTTTTATGGATTACATTTTCCAAAAGCTAACTTTAAAAATTTTGCAACTAGGCGGAGCTAAGTGGCTAGAACAACATGGAAGTTTTTTGTGTGTCTCACGTCCGTGAATACAGCCAGACCAACACTAAACCATCCTGCACACCTAGAAAACTAATTGCAGGATTAACACAACAATTTACACAACCTGAACCACAGAATTCAGCAAGTACGCGGCACTGAGAGCTGAACTTGGGGACCAAGAAGCCGCGGGAAGGGAACTACTTTTGCGGGCAGAGAGAGGACAGAGACAGGGGTGTGGGGAGGGGGATGCAGGAAAAGCACCCCTCCCCAAAAGCAGCTGGAGAGAAAATGCAAAATTGGAAACAGCCTCAGGGACTAAACTAAAAAGTTAGAAGGGAGAAAAGAGAGGGTTTAAATTCCATTAAGACTGTAAAGAAGGGGAGCTCAAAGGCTGCAACTCCGTAGCTCCATACCTGGCGGTGCTCTGGTGGGAAGGGCGAATCCCCAGGAACAGAGTGGGGTCCGAGAGGTTCTCGGGCCACACAGGGAAAAGAGGTTCCACTGCTGGAAGGACATTTGGTAGAGACTGTTGAAGCCACCTGGTCCCAGCAGACCCCAGAGAACAGTCACATTCCTGATGCTGGAACAAGGTCGTTAAGGGTGAAGCCTGGTGCCAGATGTGTTGTGATTTTCCAAAATCCCCGAATAGCTGCTGCTACACTATCTTGGGAACTTTTTCTTGGGTGGGCTGGCACCTGGCACAGTCTCTGGACATCAGCAGCAGCACGGTCCTACGAACTTTCTTGGGTGCCGCCGGCATTCGGCCATAGCTGGGTGTGGCCATTTCACCACTCCCACCCACGCACATACTCACCTACAAAGGCCACAGTAATCTGTCCTAGGAAGCTAAGCAGCGCCATCTAGTGGAGAACAGAGCCATTGCTCTAAGACCCACCCAACTGGGCCAACCTCACTCATAAAGAACAGATGTTTCACCGCCTGCTTATTTATGGACTATAAAGCACATCATAGTCTGACTTCCAGGGGAAAATGAAGTAATTTCAGTCATATTTCAGTCTGTTAGCAGATTCATCTATTTAATTTTCTTTCCTTTTTTTTTCTTTTTTTCTCTTTTTAATTTTTCTTTTTCTTGAATACATAAAGAGAAAAAATTCATTTTTTACTTTTAATTTTTATTACAAATATATTTTTTAATTTTTTTCTACTATATATTTTACTGTTGTGTAAATTTTTTCAAATTATACTTCCATCATGTCATTTTACTCTACATCAGTGTATTCATTTTTTCAACTTTTCAAATGATTTCCTTTTTTTTTCTTCTTTCCCCTTTTTTTCTCTAATCTGTCAAGCTGCTGTCAATACTCAGACCAAAACACACCTAGGACCTAGCATCATTTATTCTATTTTGTGTGTGTGTGTTTAATTTTTTAATTTTAATCCTTTTTTATTTTTAATTTTTTAATTTTAATTATTCTACCTCATTAATTCCTTTGCTCCATTCAAAATGGCAAAACAAAGGAATTCACTTCCCAAAAAAGAGCACAAAGAAACGACAGCCAGGGATTTAACCAACACAGATACAAGCAAGATGTCTGAACCAGAATTTAGAATCACAATAATAAGAATACTAGCTGGAGTCAAAAATATATTAGAATCCTTTTCTGCAGAGACAAAAGAAGTAAACAATAGTCAGAATGAAATTAAAAATGCTATAACTGAGCTGCAATCACTGATGGATATGCTGTGGTGGCAAGGACGGATGAGACAGAACAGAGAATCAGTGATATAGAAGACAAACTTATAGAGAATAATGAAGAAGAAAGGAGGGAGATTAAGGCAAAAGAGCACGATTTAAGAATTAGAGAAATCAGGGACTCATTAAAAAGGAACAACATCAGAATCAAAGGGGTCCCAAAAGAGGAAGAAAGAGAAATAAGGGTAAAAGAGTTATGTGAACAAATCATAGTGGAAAACTTTCCTAACCTGGGGAAAGACACAGACCTCAAAATCCAGGAAGCACAGAGGACCCCCATTAGATTCAACAAAAACTGACCATCAACAAGGCATTTCATAATCAAATTCACAAAATACTCAGGCAAGGAGAGAATCATGAAAGCAACAAGGGAAAAACAGTCCCTAACCTCCACGGGAAGACAGATCAAGATTGCAGCAGACCTATCCACAGAAATGTGGCAGGGAGAAAGGAGTGACAGGCTATATTCAATGTGCTGAATCAGAAAAATATGCAACCATGAATTCTTTATCCAGCAAGGCTGTCATTCAAAATAGAAGGAGAGATAAAAAGTTTCCCAGAAAGAGAACTGGACAGCAACATGCAGAAGGTTGAAACTAGACCACTTTCTCACACCATTCACAAAAATAAACTCAAAGTGGATAAAGGACCTAAATGTGAGACAGGAAACCATCAGAACCTTAGAGGAGAAAGCAGGAAAAGACCTCTCTGACCTCAGCCGTAGCAATCTCTTACTCGACACATCCCCAAAGGCAAGGGAATTAAAAGCAAAAGTGAATTACTGGGACCTTATGAAGATAAAAAGCTTCTGCACAGCAAAGGAAACAACCAACAAAACTAAAAGGCAACCAACGGAATGGGAAAAGATATTTGCAAATGACATATCGGACAAAGGTCTAGTATCTAAAATCTATAAAGAGCTCACCAAACTCCACACACGAAAAACAAATAACCCAGTGAAGAAATGGGCAGAAAACATGAATAGACACTTCTCTAAAGAAGACATCCAGATGGCCAACAGGCACATGAAAAGATGTTCAGCGTCGCTCCTTATCAGGGAAATACAAATCAAAACCACACTCAGGTATCACCTCACGCCAGTCAGAGTGGCCAAAATGAACAAATCAGGAGACTATAGATGCTGGAGAGGATGTGGAGAAACGGGAACCCTCTTGCACTGTTGGTGGGAATGCAAATTGGTGCAGCCGCTCTGGAAAGCAGTGTGGAGGTTCCTCAGAAAATTAAAAATAGACCTACCCTATGACCCAGCAATAGCACTGCTAGGAATCTACCCAAGGGATACAGGAGTACTGATGCATAGGGGCACTTGTACCCCAATGTTCATAGCAGCACTCTCAACAATAGCCAAATTATGGAAAGAGCCTAAATGTCCATCAACTGATGAATGGATAAAGAAATTGTGGTATATATACACAATGGAATACTACGTGGCAATGAGAAAAAATGAAATATGGCCTTTTGTAGCAACGTGGATGGAACTGGAGAGTGTAATGCTAAGTGAAATAAGCCATACAGAGAAAGACAGATACCATATGGTTTCACTCTTATGTGGATCCTGAGAAACTTAACAGGAACCCATGGGGGAGGGGAAGGTAAAAAAAAAAAAAAGGACGTTAGAGTGGGAGAGAGCCAAAGCATAAGAGACTGTTAAAAACTGAGAACAAACTGAGGGTTGATGGGGGGTGGGAGGGAGGGGCGGGTGGGTGATGGGTATTGAGGAGGGCACCTTTTGGGATGAGCACTGGGTGTTGTATGGAAACCAATATGTCAATAAACTTCATATAAAATAAATAAATAAATAAATAAAAGGAAAAAAAAAAAGTTTCCCAGAAAAACAAAAATTAAAGGAGTTTGTGACCACTAAACCATCCCTGCGAGAAATTTTAAGGGGACTCTCTGAGGGGAGAAAAGATGAATTTTTATATTTGTATATACATATATATACATACATATATGTATATGTGTGTGTGTGTGTGTGTGTGGTGTGTGTGTGTGTATATATATATGTATATATACATATATGTATATATATGTATATATACATATATATATGTATATATATCAAAAGCAACAAAGATTAGAAAGGACCAGAAAACACCACCAGAAACTCCAACTCTACGAGCATGATAATGACAATAAATTAATATCTTTCAGTACTCACTCTAAAGGTCAATGGCCTCAATGCTCCAATCAAAAGACATAGGGTAACAGAATGGATAAGAAACAAGATCCATCTATATGCTGTTTACAAGAGACCCCCTTTACACCTGAAGACACCTTCAGATTGAAAGTAAGGGGATGGAGAACCATCTATCATGCTAATGGTCAAGAAAGAAAGCCAAAGTAGCCATACTCATATCACACAATCTAGACTTTAAAATAAAGACCGTATCAAAAGATGCAGAAGGGCATTATACCATAATCAAGGGGTCTATCAACCAAGAAGACCTAACAATTGTAAACATTTATGCACCAAATGTGGCAACACCCAAATATACAAATCAATTAATCACAAACATAAAGAAACTCATAGATAGTAATACCATAATAGAAGGAGACTTCAACACTCCACTCAGAGCAATGGACAGATTATCTAATCAAAAAATCAACAAGGAAACAGTGGCTTTGGATGACACACTGAACCAGATGGACTAAAGGATATATTCAGAACATTTCATCCTAAAGCAGTGGAATATACATTCTTCTCCAGTGCACACGGAACATTCTCCAGAATAGACCATATACCGGGACACAAATCAGCCCTAAGTAAATACAAAAAGATCAAGATCATACCATGCATATTTTCAGACCACAACGCTATGAAACTCAAAATCAACCACAAGAAAAAATTTGTAAAAGGTAACAAATACTTGGAGACTGAAGAACATCCTACTAAAGAATCAATGGGATAACCAAGCAGCTTAAGAGGAAATTAAAAAGTATATGGGAGTCAATGAAAATAATAACACCACAATCCAAGACCTCTGGGACGCAGCAAAGGCACTCATAAGAGGAAAGGATATAGGAATCCAGGCTTTCCTAAAGAAGGAAGGAAGATCTCAGATACACAACCTAACCTTACACCTTAAGGAGCTAGGAAAAAGAACAGTAAATACAACCCAAAACCAGCAAAGACAGGAAATAATAAAGATTAGAGCAGATTAATGCTATTAAAACCAAAAAAACAAACAAACAAACCAAAAAAACAGTACAACAGATCAATGAAACCAGAAGCTGGTTCTTTGAAAGAATTAACAAAATTCAAAAACCACTAGCCAGTTTGATCAAAAAGAAAAAGGAAATGACCCAAAGAAATAAAATCAAGAATTAAAGAAGAGAGATCTCAACCAACACAGCAGAAATAAAAAACAAAAATAAGAGAATATTATGAGCAATTATATGCCAATAAAATGGGCAACCTGGGAGAAATGGACAAATTCCTAGAAACATATACACTACCAAAACTGAAACAGAAATAAATAGAAAATTTGAACAGAGCTATAACCAGTAAGGAAATCAAATTAGTAATTAAAAATCTGTCATAAAACCAAGAGTCCAGGGCCAGGTGGCTTTCCAGAGGAATTCTACCAAACATTTAAGGAAGAGTTATCATGTATTCTCTTGAAGCTGTTCCAAAAAATAGAAATGGAAGGAAAACTTCCAAACCCTTTCTATGAAGCCAGCATTACCTACATTCCAAAACCAAACACAGACTCCACTAAAAAGGAGAACTACAGACCAATTTCCCTGATGAACATGGATCCAAAAATCCTCAACAAGATATTAGCCAACCAGTACCAACAATGCATTAAAAAAATCATTCACCACGACCAAGTGGGATTTATACCTGGGATGCAGGGCTTGTTCAATATCTGGAAAACAATTAACGTGATTCATCACATCAATAAAAGAAAGGACAAGAGCCATATGATCCTCTCAATAGATGCAGAGAAAGCATTTGACAAAATACAGCATCCTTTCTTGATAAAAACCCTCAAGAAAGTAGGGATAGAAGGAGAATACCTTGAGATCATAAAAGCCATATATTAATGGCCCAAGGCTAATATCATCCTCAATGGGGAAATACTGAGACTTTTCCCCCTAAGGTCAGGAACAAGACAGGGATGTCCACTCTCACCAATGTTATTCAACATAGTATTGGAAGTCTTAGCCTCTGCAATCAGACAACACAAAGAAATAAAAGGCATCTGAACTGGCTAGGAGGTAGTCAAACTTTCACTCTTCACAGATGACATGATACTCTATATGGAAAACCCAAAAGATTCCACCAAAAAACTGTCAGAACTGATCCATGAATTTGGCAAAGTTGCAGGATATAAAATCATGCACAGAAATTGGTTGCATTTCTTTACAGCAACAATGAAGCAATAGAAAGAGAAATCAAGCTATCAATCTCATTTATAATTGCACCAAAAACCATAAAATACCTAGGAATTAATCTGATCAAAGAGGTGCAAAATCTATACACCGAAAACTATACAAAGCTTATGAAAGAAATTGAAGAAGACACAAAAAAAAATGGAAAAAGATTCCATGCTCCTGGATAGGAAGAACAAATATTGTTGAAATGTCAATACTACCCAAAGCAATCTACGTATTCAATGCAATCCCTATCAAAATAACACCAGTATTCTTCACAGAGCTAGTACAAATAATGCTACAATTGTATGGAAGCAGAAAAGACCCCGAATAGACAAAGCATTCTTGAAAACCAAAGCAAGAGTCATCACAATCCCAGACTTCAAGCTGTACTACAAAGCTGTAATCATCAGGACAGTATGGTACTGGCAAAAAACAGACACTCAGATCAATGGAACAGAATAGAGAACCCAGAAATGGACCCACAAACGTATGGCCAACTAATCTTTGATAAAGCAGGAAAGAATATCCAATGGAATAAAGTCAATCTCTTCAGCAAGTGGTGCTGGGAAAATTGGACAGCGACATGCAGAAGAATGAAACTGGACCACTTTCTTACACCATAAACAAAAATAAACTCAAAATGAATGAAAGACCTAAATGTAAGTCAGGAAGCCATCAAAATCCTCGAGGAGAAAGCAGGCAAAAACCTCTTTGATCTTGGTCACAGAAGCTTCTTACTCAACTTGTCTCCGCAAGGGAAACAAAAGCAAAAATGAACTATTGGTACCTCATCAGAATAAAAAGCTTCTGCACAGAGAAGGAAACAATCAGCAAAACTAAAAGGCAACCAACAGAATGGGAGAAGATATTTGCAAACGACATATCAGATAAAGGGTTTTTATCCAAAATCTATAAAGAACTTATTAAACTCAACACAGAAAAAACAAATAATCCTATGAGGAAATGGGGAAAAGACATGAATAGACACTTCTCCAAAGAAGACATCCAGATGGCCAACTGAAACATGAAAAAAATGCTCAACATCACTCATCATCAGGGAAATATAAATCAAAACCACAATGAGATACCACCTTACACCTGTCTGAATGACTAACATTAACAAGTCAGGCAACAACAGATGTTGGCGAGGATGCGGAGAAAGAGGATCTCTTTGCACTGCTGGTGGCAATGCAAGCTGGTGCAGCCACTCTGGAAAACAGTATGGAGTTTCCTCAAAAAACTAAAAATGTAACTACCTTACAACCCAGCAATTGCACTACTAGGCATTTATCCATGAGATACTGGTGTGCTGTTTTGAAGGGACACATGCACCCCCACATTTATAGCAGCACTATCAACTATACCAAAGTGTGAAAAGAGCCCAAATGTCCATCGATGGATGAATGGATACAGAGGAAGTGGTATATATATATACAATGGAGTATTACTCAGCAATCAAAAAGAATGAAATCTTGTATTTTGCAACTACATAGATGGACCTGGAGGGTATTATGCCAAGTGAAATTAGTGAGTCCGAGAAAGACAAAAATCATATGACTTCACTCATATGAGTACTTAAAGAGATAAAACAGATGAACATAAGGGAAGGAAACAAAAATGTAAAATAGGGATGGGGACAAAACAGAAGAGACACATAAATATGGAGAACAAACTGAGGGTTACTGGAGGGGTTGTGGGAAGGTGGATGGGCTAAATGGGTAAGGGGCACTAAGGAATCTACTTCTGAAATTGTTGTTGCACTATATGCTAGCTAATTAGGATTTAATTTAAAAAATAAAAAATAAAATTAAAAAAAAGAGAAAACATCTGAAACTTAAACTCTAATAATATGACCCACTATTTTCTGGTAATAATGTAATGAATAGATAAATAAGCAGAAACTTAATTTATAAGTTTATTATACATAATATAAGAGGATGCCTGAATTATACAAAAGAACTAAGTTCAGTGTGATGAAGTACACATTAGAAAATTTTCTTGTTCTTTGGGAACTTTCACGAAACTTGCATAAAAGGAAAGACAGATGCAAACATTTTTAGAACTATCATTCTGAGACTTACAGAAGCTTTCTAATATAATAAACAATTTTAGCGCTAAAAATATTTTTTGCAACTAATTATAGAAGAAAATGGTTTATATTCATTTTTATACTCTTCTTTCTATGCATCATGAATTGGATAATTGTGCATCATTCCCATCCTTTACAAACATCTATTTAACATAGAAATTATTTATTTGTATACATGGTAGAACATATCCAAAGTAATATCTAGTTTTATTTCTTTCTTACAGAAGATGCTTGATCATATTTTATTACTTTCTGTTTAATTTCTTCTAATACTTGAAAAATACAGATTTTTTCCTTTAAGTTTTGCTAATCTATAGTTTTGCCAAATAAGTCATCCAATTTTTAAGTTTTTAATAATGTTTAATGGTGCATGACTCATTCACAATTTTATAGACATCTATATCTAACGTCATTTCCTTTTTAATATATAATCTAGTTGGTTGCTTTCCCTTCAAATTCCTATCTTCTCTCTGCTATTCTTTAACATATATATAGATATATACATATATATGTTAAATACATATATTTGAAATCATATTCTGACATAAAAATATATAATTATTTAATGTTTTCTTTGTAGATTGGTTCTAAACACTAAATACACAAAAGTGGTTATTAAACTCTTATTATTATATAAATATTTAACCTTGTAGATACATTTATTGTGCTGATATTGAGCTATTTTTTCTTCTTCCCTTCCTTCCTTCCTTCCTTCTTTCTTGATTCAGTAAAATGATCTTTGTAAAATTTATAGCAAAATATTCCTTGTGTTGAAATTGAATTACTTTTTTCCTAAAATAATTTCTTATACCATACCAAATTTTAGGATAACTTTTATTTGCATCTGTATGTTTCTCATACATTTTCTCTGCTTTTATTTATCCTTTTTTTCCCTAGTTTAGAGGATTTGAGTTTTCTTAGCACATTACCAGTATTATCTGTCTCTTTTGTCATTTAATATTTAGCTTAAAAGCCATTACATTAATCAAAATGACATATTCCTCAGAACTCTCAACTTCATTCAGTTGTTTCAAATGATTGCTTTCTGTATCTCCTTTTTAGTATTTCTCAGATTTCCTTCCTCTCAGTGTGTGATTATTGTTATAATAGTGTGCTTTGTACACATCATCATATTCTTTAACATTTATTTATAGAAGTTCATACTCATAGTAACTTTCTAAGTACCTAACAGGTAAAATTTCTTTGTTTTTTTATATATGGTATTTTTGTTTTGTTGTCCTAACTGATACTTTATGAGTTTAGAATTAGAAATTTAATACCATTTTTGCTAAGCTATGTAAAGCCCTAACTCAACTGCCGCCTGGAATTCCACAGTGATAAGGAGAAGGCAGCAGCTCTCAGTTTTTCTTTTCATTCGTTTGAGCACACAAGACAACACATCTCTTTGTGTGCATGTATGTGCTTGTTGGCAACTTAGGATCTCTATACCATCACATTTCTTTTTTTTTTTTTTAATTTTTTTTTCAACGTTTATTTATTTTTGGGACAGAGAGAGAGACAGAGCATGAACGGGGGAGGGCCAGAGAGAGAGGGAGACACAGAATGGGAAACAGGCTCCAGGCTCTGAGCCATCAGCCCAGAGCCCGACGCGGGGCTCGAACTCACGGACCGCGAGATCGTGACCTGGCTGAAGTCGGACGCTTAACCGACTGCGCCACCCAGGCGCCCCATCTATACCATCACATTTCAAAGAATTCCTCATTGTGTAGTGCTGCTTATGGTCTAGGCTCAGTCAATTTGATGTGCCTGCACAAAACCTTGAAAGTTGAAAAAATGAGACAAAAGTTCGGCGGTGAATTTAAATACTTAAACACTTAGTTGTAAGTGTAGAGTTTCTCAATGATGGCAGAGAGTTTCGTTGTCCAACAGCCATCAGTAGTGGAGTGGTATGTACCTGATTATTGGTCTTACATGCCTATTCCTGTGGTTCCTGTGGCCTAATCTCCCTCCATATTATCTGAATATGGTTCTTCAGCATCCTTTTATCAAGGTAGTCAGCTGCTCGATATGCATTCAAATATATTATCAAATCTACTCATAAAAAGAATGGGTCCATACGTTGCAACAACAACAAAAATGATTACAGGAAGATACTATTGTTTTGTTATTATATATAACTTTTTTAAATTCTTGAGGATTTTTTTTCTTCTGTTTTTAGAGTACACATCTTTTTTTTCCAATAATTTATTGTGAAGTTAGCTAACATCCAGTGTATACAGAGTGCTCTTGGCTTTGGGAGTAGATTCCCATGATTCAACACTTACATGCAACACCCAGTGCTCATCCCAACAAGTGCCCTCCTAAGTTTAAGACCTTTTTTTCAGTATATGTACATGCTTACCTACTTCTTTGCACTCACTCTGCTCTAAGGAATAGGATAACTTTAAAAAAATAAGTTTAAATATCATAATTTATTCTGTTTTTATATAATACCTTCCACATAATTGATGATATTGTACAAATTTTTAAAGCTCCTTTTGTGGATTTAATTTTCAGATTATTTTTTATCATAATCACTCTAAACCAGTAACTGTTAAATGTGTCCTTCTATTACAAACATTAAAAACAAAGTTTTTATGTCTTGTTTCTTGGAATAGTATTTACATGAATGATAGATTTGAGTATTAAAGTGGTTTTCCTTATATGAGTTTTATAAATAAAAAAGGAATCATCCATAAAATGTATTCTTGGGGTTTTCTAAATTTTACTGTAAAAAAAAAGTTTAAAGCACAGAAAAAGCATACTGTTAAAATCTTTGTATGGATTTCTTCCATTATCAAAGTTCACCTCAAACCTACTTAGCTTTAGTCAGAAAGTCAGTAAGTTTTTCTTTAAAGAGCAGAATTGAACGAGAGTTTAACAGGTAAGGGAATCAAAACATCACACTCTGCACAAGCCCCAGGGAAACAATGTTGATATATTTCAACACAATTTTTAAAAAAGACTCTTACATTGTAAATTCCTTGAGATTTATAATTATTTAATAATTATCATAAATATTTTAGAGTATTTGCAAAACAAATGTCACAGGTATGATCAGATATACAAATACAAACACACACACACACACACACACACACACACACACACACAGCCATACTCCAAAACGTACATTTAAAAAAATTAAAGAAAGAAACCACAGGCTAACTTCATGTGTAAATCACAGTGACCAGTTGATAATATATAGGCATTTATAAATTGTCTTTAGAAACGAGTTTATTAGTCAACACAGACTAAAGTTTGGAAACTTAAAGTGAATACTTTAAAGTGAAACTTATCTATTTCAGGTTAGAACCCAATTAATAACAAAGTCATTAGATGTCATTAAAACTACAGACTTATCAATAACTGGCTAATGGAATTAACCCAGTTACTTGGCCTCTCTCATTTTGAATTTATACATTTAGACATTAAAGAAATAAAGATTTTCTTTTACTTCCAAACTTTCAGTGGGTGAGCTTTTTGATTATAAAATTTTAGGTACAGAGTAAATTTTCCAGAACAATTAAAATAATTGACATATTAGTCAGATGTTTTAAATATAAAGATGCAAATATAAACATTATCAAATTATAGTAAAAAAGAAAATAGAAAACATTTTTAAAAAACATTTTTAAGGGAGTAGAAAACATATATATATCTTCTAAGTAGATTCTTGGATATTTTCTAAGCAAAAATAACACAGTCTATTAGTAAAACCTGAACTATAAAGAAATTCCAGTGTTAATATATAAGCATTTTAAATAAATCATCTGTCATTTTGAAATAAATACTTATATAGAATGATTGTAGTATTTATTTATGAAAAAATGTTTTGATGTTTATTACCAATGTAAGGAACACATTTTTAAAAGTAATCACACACACACACACACACACACACACACACACACACACCATATATATACATACATATATATCTCATTAGACCATATATACCCGTGGTGGTCTTACGGGATAAATGACTATTAGAGCAGAAAGCTAAGAGGGCTCTGGTGGTTTTTTGGTTCTCACACTTTTGCAAACTCATGCAGAAGCTATTGTGTGAGGAATTATAAGTGTCTTTCCAATTGGTATGATATTGTTGAACACAGTGAAAGCACTAAAATAAATATAACCAGATAAAAATTTTATCCAACCAGTAACTGTTAAGAAACTCACTTCCTTACAAATTCTTACTGGGATTATAAAGAACACCAGTGAAATAAAATGAAGGCAATTTCATTGATCTAGGATACATTAACTGTTTATACAATGTTCAAATCAATGCCATAATCAGACTGTGTAGCAAAGATTTCCAATTAAATACAGAATAAATGAAAATAGGTAGTTCTTGCTGAAATAATTACTATTTTTTCTTAACGAATCTAATTCTCTGGGTCATAGGTAAGACAAAGTCCTGTCACTCTAAATATTTGAGTAGATCTAATGATTAAGTAAGAAATAAAATGCGGACACATTTAATTATGGAAAAGAAAATTTCCCTTTTTTGGTAATGAAGCACAGTATGTATATACATCTAAGTCTGCCCTGATTTGTCTGGTAGATTCCTCATTTTTTTCTGAGCTGGTGATAACCACTGATCTTCTGAGGGTTCTCACTGAGGAATAAATGAAACAAAGGAGAACACCTCTGTCTAATTTTCATCTACAATTTTGTACCGTCCTCATGTGTATTGACTTTGTAATAAGCTAAGATAAAGCAGTTGTAATTGAAATGGACTCTCTGTGTATGCCAATCTCTGAACCTAGAACATAAGTTCTGATCCAGTTTAACCCATTTTTCCAGTTGGGTTAATTGGAGAAATTAAATGAGGACTGGGGAAAAACCTGGATAATAGTGAGACTCACTGGCTACAGGTTACATGTTTAATTCAAATAGTTGAATATTGGTAGACAAGGAACTGTGTGTTTTCAAAGAAAGAGGGCCCTTTTGTAAATGTGTGAGGAAATTCAGGGAGTGGAAAGTATGAGTGCATCCATCAATCATAGGATTTCTTCCTCTGAGAGGCATCTACTAGTATAGGGAGAGAAAAAGGGTAAGAGATAAGCTTTGTAGCCAAACACAAAATAGAATCCTGGAGATAGTCTAAATAGCAGGTGGATGCAGCTACTGTGAACAATTTAATTAGCACTTGATTAGGGCAAATATGGAATTTATAAAAAGATATTTGATCCTTTGCCTGATGAAATAAACAATGTTTTAATATTTAAGGAAATGGTATTGGTCCAGTCTTGTGCCAGTCCTTAAGTATATTGTAGTCTAATGTGGTCCCAAATTCAGGAACAGAATTAATCCCCCACACCTAGATATAAACAGCTTTCAGTGACCCCCTCAATTGCAGAATAAAAACAGCCCACCTTAGTCAACTCTCTGCCCCAACTTCTGCATCTAAAAATGTCAGTGAACTGGGCAGTGGAGTGCTAGTATGGATGGTGTAAATATCTTCAGAATTTGATGCTTTCATTGGTCTTGCTGGAAAGTATTTAAGAAAGTTCTCTGAAATTACCTTAGGAATGAACACACTAGGAAATTAGCAAATGATACTAGTTTACAACTTCAGCTTAGAACCTTATAGAGAGATACTGTGGTACCTAATTTGGGATAATAAAAAGCATATGCAGTCATAGGAAAGATGATTGTATCTTGTTGGGAGAAATCATAGAGTAGTTTTGTTCTTGTTTACAAATTCAAATATAAGCAAATGGGAGGTAAGGATGCTAAGTAATCAAAAAGGTGGTTACTGCCAGTTACTAAATATTTTATTTTAGCTGTAAACTACCCTTTACATTCTGTTTTGTGAGGCTGGGAAGAGATCAAACAAACTCCATTTCTGCTTTGGCACCTGGTTCCTGTTAGGCTTTGACAAAGGTGGAAAAGAGGGAGACAGGCTGTTGGGAGAAAAAAGAAAGGGATGTGCTCCTTTTTTTTTTTTTTGTTTCCTATTTCTGTTTTCCTTCCTGTACCGGTTAGCTTCACCACAGCAGCATTTCCTCACCTAAAAACATGATTTTGTTTGGCCCCCAAACAGAAATTTAATCCCTTTTGCAGTTTTTTCTAACAATCCCAGAACAAGCCTTATCATGTCTCCCGCAGAAATTTCAGGACTAACTATCTGGTTTGTACCCCCAATACATAAATGTATGACTATCACCTCTACAAAGCCCCTAATTCTGATTTCATTATTACACCAATTTCGGGATCTGTCACAAAACTGATGTTTAATAAGTTACTTTAATAAGTTGAATAGGGGCGCCTGGGTGGCTCAGTAGGGTAAGCATCCCACTCTTGATTCTGGCTCAGGTTATGACCTCATCATTTGTGAGATTGAGTACTTCTACTGTCAGTACAGATTCTGCTTGGGATTCTCTCTCTCCCTCTTTCTCTGCCCCTCCCTCACTCATGTGCTTGCTCGCTCTCTCTCTTCAAATAAATAAACAGTAAAAAATAAGTTTAATAAATTAGCCTGCTACAGTCTCATGAATGCTAGAAGACATGAGACTCCTGAATCAGAAACAAAAGAAATTTTGATATCTAGAGTAATGGCAATAGAATATTGGAATTTGTACCATTTCCCTGAGTCCCACAGGGATGTATGAAAAACATGCTGGGTCATAAGAGAGAAACCCCAAAATTTGAGAACCTGAACATTCCATAACAAGCTGTAAGAAAACATGTCCACTTTGCTTCAAAGGTAGACATTCTTTTTCTTTTTTTTTTTTAATTTTTTTTCAACGTTTATTTATTTTTGGGACAGAGAGAGACAGAGCATGAACGGGGGAGGGGCAGAGAGAGAGGGAGACACAGAATCGGAAACAGGCTCCAGGCTCTGAGCCATCAGCCCAGAGCCCAACGCGGGGCTCGAACTCACGGACCGCGAGATGGTGACCTGGCTGAAGTCGGACGCTTAACCGACTGCGCCACCCAGGCGCCCCTAGACATTCTTTTTCTTAAACTTGACAGGAAATAAACTTGTCCTCTGAACTGAAGGACAACACTCTCTCTTGTTTGCAAGATGCGCAGACATGCAAAAAATTCTTGGGTGATCATCTCTCAACAAAATTCACCATTCATTTCTACAGAATTCTGGCCTCTTGATAGTTTTCCCCAATATTATACCACTTTATTTGCCCCTGTGACTAATTTGATAGAAAAAGAGTTGACAACGTTCAATCATTTTGCCTCATACAGAATTTGACTAAAGCTACTACCAACAGAACTCTAAAAAGCAAAAAGAAGCCTGTTCACTTCAACTATGCTAGGTTTTCCAGGCTCAAACCACTAAACAAATTCTATAAACCCATAGGGTCTAACTTTGAAAGTCAAATGCCTTTCTCCAAGGTTCTGTACTTGGCATGAAGCATTAAAACAGGTATCAGAAGAAGAAAACCATAGCAGGAGGCATCACAATCCCAGACTTTAGCCTCTACTACAAAGCTGTAATCATCAAGACAGCATGGTATTGGCACAAAAACAGACACATAGACCAATGGAATAGAACAGAAACCCTAGAACTAGACCCACAAACGTATGGCCAATTAATCTTTGACAAAGCAGGAAAGAACATCCAATGGAAAAAAGTCTCTTTAACAAATGGTGCTGGGAGAACTGGACAGCAACATGCAGAAGAATGAAACTAGACCACCTTCCTATACCATTCACAAAAGTAAACTCAAAATGGATAAAGGACCTGAATGTGAGACAGGAAACCATCAAAACCCTAGAGGAGAAAGCAGGAAAAAACCTCTCTGACCTCAGCCGTAGCAATTTCTTACTCCACACATCCCCAAGGGCAAGGGAATTAAAAGCAAAAATGAACTATTGGGACCTCATGAAGATAAAAAGCTTCTACACAGCAAAGGAAACAATCAACAAAACTAAAAGGCAACCAACGGAATGGGAAAAGATATTTGCAAATGACATATCGGACAAAGGGATAGTATCCAAAGTCTATAAAGAGCTCACCAAACTCCACACCCTAAAAACAAATAATCCAGTGAAGAAATGGGCAGAAAACATGAATAGACACTTCTCTAAAGAAGACATCCAGATGCCAACAGGCACATGAAAAGATGCTCAACGTTGCTCCTCATCAGGGAAATATAAATCAAAACCACACTCAGATATCACCTCACTCCAGTCAGAGTGACTAAAATGAACAAATCAGGAGACTAAGGAGACTCAAGAAATTAAAAGTAGATCTACCCTATGACCCAGCAATAGCACTGCTAGGAATTTACCCAAGGGATACAGGAGTACTGATGCACAGGGGCACTTGTACCCCAATGTTTATAGCAGCACTCTCAACAATAGCCAAATTGTGGAAAGAGCCTAAATGTCCAGCAACTGATGGATGGATAAAGAAATTGTGGTTTATATACACAATGGAATACTACTTGGCAATGAGGAAGAATGAAATCTGGCCCTTTGTAGCAATGTGGATGGAACTGGAGAGTGTTGTGCTAAGTGAAATAGTCAGGCAGAGAAACACAGATACCATATGTTTTCACTCTTATGTGGATCCTGAGAAACTTAACAGAAGTCTATGGGGGAGGGGAAGAAAAAAAAAGAGGTTAGAGTGGGAGAGAGCCAAAACATAAGAGACTCTTAAAAACTGAGAACAAACTGAGGGTTGATGGGGGGTGGGAGGGAGGGGAAGGTGGGTGATGGGTATTGAGGAGGGGACTTTTTGGGATGAGCAATGGGTATTGTATGGAAACTAATTTGACAATAAATTTCATGTTAAAAAAAAAACAGGTAAAACAGGATAATTAGCAATTGCAGCAAGGAGAAAATCTAAGGGAAATCTATCACACAAAACAACCTTGACCAATGAGGGAGATTGACCTGAATGTTTTCTACGGTTGAGGTTGTATCATTGGTCATTTCAGCTAAAATTAGGGAAAACTTTCTCCTGACAATTTGTAATTAGGGAACTCCCATTTTAGGGAGCATTGTCCACAGGTATGCATAAATAATGATGTGCTTTGCGAAGTTTTCCTGAGTAATCAAGGATAGTTTCTTTGGGGAGATTTTATTAGAGACTACATAATCTATGGTATATATATTACCTTAAATATTCCAATGCTTCTATGACTACCACTAAGATATGAGTTATGGTACAACTCCGGAGAGAGCCAAATTAATGACCAGTTTCCAATATAAGAAATACAATACCGGGAAATGCATGGCACTCTGGAAAGAAAGTGTTATATGCAATTGAGGGGTCCACTAAAAAGAACTTACAGCATTTGGAGACGTAGGTAGATAAGGCATCTAAAAGGCTTCTGGTACATCTCATTGACCTTAAATTCCCTAGTTCAACTAACATAATTTAGCCCTTTATTTTGGAGGTTCTGTCATATTTTTCCATATGACCAAATGGGGAGCATTTGTCCATAATATGAAATGATGAAATAATAGTTATGAAAATATAAATAGGGAGCCTCCATAGCAATGATGAGTGTTAGGCCTAGAATGTTCAGAAATTAGAATCTGATAAACTTGGTAAGGTTAGGGGCGGCTGGGTGGCTCAGTCAGTTAAGCGTCTGACTTCAGCTCAGGTCATGATCTCATGGTTTGTGAGTTCAAGCCCCGCGTCGCGCTCTGTGCTGACAGCTCAGAGACTGACTGCTTCGGGTTCCGTGTCTCCCTCTCTCTCTGCCCCTCCCCTGCTCACATTCTGTCTCTCTCTGTCTCTCAATAATAAATAAACATTAAAAAAATTTTAAAAAACCCAACTTCTTAGTAAGATTAGAGGGAGTGGTAACCAGGGGTTCCTGGGTGGCTCAGTCAGTTAAGCCTCTGACTTCAGCTCACATCATTATCTCATAGTTGGTGAGTTTGAGTCCCGCCTCAGGCTCTGTGCTCTCCCTCTCCCTCCTTCCCTCCCCCACTCACACTCTGTCTCTCAAAACTGAATAAACATTAAAAAAAATGGGGGGAATGGTGACCAAATCTTAATCAGAACTACGTGACAGGATGAAAAATCCAGCAGTCATTTAAATTTAAGGTATTTATAACAGTTTGTGAGAGCATTAACAGTGTATTTTTCTTTGGAAAGAATACTCTTGGGATGGTTCTAAAAAGCAAAGATCATTAATACCCCACCCTCTTCCATACTTCCCGGATTTAACCCAGCACTGTTTTGCTATCTGTAAACTTAAACAAATTGTAAATACATTTCAGTAGCTACAATTTAGTCTTTTTTTTTTTTGTCTCAATCATTCCCTGCCCTTACCCAGATCTTTCATCTGAAAGAGTCATATGCAAAAGGGACAAGGAAATATTTACAAGCAAGCTTATAAAGATATGTTGTGGCACCAACATTGGTACAAGGACTGAAAGGAGTCTACTAAAAAAAAAAAAAAAAAGGATTATTATACCTGTAAGCTACAACTATGTCAATCTAGCAAGAATACCTGGGAGAATGACCCAGAATTAACTGAATCCCTTGGGATTTTTTTTTTTTTTTTTTTTTTTTTGACCAGTCTGGAGCAAGTAGTAACCAGGCCAGCCTGGAATTGCTAATAGAGAAAAGAATAAAACATCATGACTGGGGACAGTCAAGGTGAAATCCTGAATTTTTAAAATCGGTCTACATAACCTCCTATATATATTATCCACATCACTACACAAAAGCAGACAAGACAGGATAATCCTTTCTGGGACCAGGATATTAAATGACCACACAGTCTTATATGATTAAATATCTGATTCAGGAGGAGGTATAAAAGTGGTTCATGTGCCTAATAACATTAGTTTGCCATCAGTAGAAGGCAATATCAGAGGTGTAGTCTCAATGGCCACATTGATTTAATTTGGCCTCTTCACAGAATGAGTCCTTACCATGGGCATATACAAAAATTATTCAGATAATTTGATGAGCATCCAAAAATTCTACACTTCATGTCCACAGTGACTTTAATTGGTAGACTTCAGTTTACCATGTGGCAGACGAAACTACTAAGTCATTGGCAAGATCCCAAGAATCAGAAAACATAACAAGGTTTACCAAATAAGGAATTGACCAGAGTTCTAATGACCACCTTGAGCTCTTCCCACTCAGCAGAAATTGTCTTTGGATGTGGTAGCCAGTCCTGAATTTGAACAACTACAGAAGCACATTAGAAACCACTGTGTTTTATCATAAGGGGAAATTGTGAACCATGAATTTCATTGAGCCAGTGACTTGACTTCACATGGCAGAACAGGGAACAGATTTTTCTCCAAACAGACAGCTGCCATTTTTTTGTATAATCTCACAATGCTGCTGAGGCCAGCCCAACTTCATTTTTGAATATCGCCACCATTTCTGGTGACCTCCTTGGAAAATAAGAAATAATTTTAAGCCTGTGGTTATTCATCAGTAAGTATTCAAGAAATATATGTTTGCAATGAATTTCTAGTGTTTGTAGGTCTTTTAAAGCACAATAAAAAATCTAATAACCACAAAGTAAAGCTGTTGGAGTATATGAGAGTAACTGACAAAATTTCTATAAGTTATAACATAAAAACCATATAAATAAACATTATACATTTCTACTTTATTATTCTAATATAAAAATTCCTCTTACAAAGTCAATATGAAGTAGAAGTCAGCAGAAGAAAAATGGGAAAAAATGTAGAAATGTCTAATTCAAACTTCAAAACATGCAAAACTCACTAGAACTAGAATGAAACCAAATACAAATATTCCCATAGAGTCATATAAGGTCAGTGGATATTCACTGTCTTCCAGAATGTTGGCAAATGTGTAACTGGGGACAACAGTAGTATAAGCATAAATTGATTTGATTTTGGGGGAGGTTACTTTTGCACTATGAACCAAAATTTTAAGAACAGCAGTATGTATCTACATAATTCATCTTTCAGAGATGTACTATATTTTGCAAATGTCAAGTGAAAAATGATTTGGGCACAAGAATGTTTATCAAAAACTTATCAGAGTATAGAGTGGGAAATAAATATCCATCAACAGGGAGTTTTTCTTATATTATGGTGGAGCTTTACAATGGCATACATTTTGTAAACAAAGAGATACTGTATGCATTTTAAATTGTTAATATAGAACTCTAATATTTGGTAGGAGAAAAGGATCACAATATGCAACATGTAAGAATGTGATAATGCAATATGGCTAGAGGCTTATGAGAAAATAAAGAGCAAACACTTAAGTCACAATTATATATGAGACTCAAAGTCCACAAAATAATAAAATATTTAATGTTTTCCCATTTTCTTCAATAACCTTTTAGAAATAGTTATGTATGATCTGTATATTATTCAAGAATTTATAAATAGACTACAAATAGTTGCACTCTGGGGCACCTGGGTGGCTCAGTCGGTTAAGCGTCCGACTTCGGCTCAGGTCACGATCTCACGGTCTGTGAGTTCGAGCCCCACGTCGGGCTCTGTGCTGACAGCTCAGAGCCTGGAGCCTGCTTCAGATTCTGTGTCTTCCTCTCTCTCTTCCCCTCCCCCACTCACGCACTCTGTCTCTCTTTCCTTCAAAAATAAATAAACATTAAAAAAAATTCAAATAGTTGCACTCAGATTGTATAATTCTATGTATGCATGTATCTATCATCTGTCTATATATCTATGTATTTATGTATGCACGCAAAACAATAGAAAGAATCCATGAAAGTCTTAAAGATGATGTCTATGGATAGTAGGATGGTTTATGTTGTGTAATTCTCCCCTTAATTGTTAATGTTGAGCATATAGGTTTATAATCAGAAGTAAAAAATAATTTTTAAAAGTAATTTATTCTCATAATTTAGAGTTAGTCCATTTCAAGATTTTTATACTTTAGTAATCCTCTAAACATTGTTCATTAGCAGGTAAAATAGGTTAAAATGTAATCATTACATGTGACAGATATTCTTATATGAATTGACTAGTCAAAAATATTTTCATAGGACACAGAACTGTGGGCACAGCACTATTACAGATGCTATGATTATTCCAAAGGAATGTAACTTGTTATTTCTGTCATGGAATATTCTACAAGTTAAACAGGAATTCAAGACAATTATGCATACTCATATAACATACTGAATGGAGAGTTAATTACAAAATGTGTGGTACAAGATTGCACAATGCAGAAGAGCCCCAGCTGGCTTCAGTCTCTGTAACAGTGGCACAACCCCTGTGGAAGAGGACTAGCATGCAAAACACGCAGGGACTATGTACACACCCATGCATGATATCCAGAGCTCCCAGTCACCCAGGTCTTGGCAGTGGAGGCATGTTCCCCAGGAAGAGGACCCACATCACTTTACTAAAAATGGGATCCCACCAACTAGTTTCACTAGCAAGAGACATGGCTGACTTTGCTAACACACAGAAACAGACACAGAGAGTTAAACAAAATGAGGAGACAGAGGAATATGTCCCAAATGAAAGAAAGGGACAAAACCACAGCAAGGGACCTAAGCAAAACAAATATAAGTAATATGTCTAATAAAGAATTTAAAGTAATGACCATAAAGGTACTCAGTGGACTTGAGAAAAGAGTGGTAGACATCAGTAAGATCCTTAACAAAGAAATAAAAAAGAACCAATCATTGCTGAATAACACAATAAATGAAATTTAAAATACACTAGATGGAATAAATTGCAAGTAGAGGAAGCAGAAGAATAAATTAATGACTTGGAAGACAGAGTAATGTAAAGTAATCAAGCTGAACAGGTGAGAGAAAAATAACAATGCAAAATGAGAATAGACTTAAGGAACTCAGTAACTCCATTAAACATAATAATGTCAGTATTATATTATTCCCAGAAAAAGAGAGAGAAAAGGGGGTAGAAACTTTATTGAAGAAACAGTAGCTGAAAACTTCCTGAATCTGGAGAAGGAAACAAATTATCCAGATCCAGTAGGTACAGAGATTCCCCCAACAAAATCAACCCAAGGAGGACCACACCAAGACCCATAGTAATTGAAATGGCAAAAAGTAGTGATAAAGAGAGAATTTTAACAGCAGGGGGAACAAAGGAAGGCAGTTATATACAATGGAAACATCATAAGGCTATCAGCAATTTTTTCAGCAGAAACTGCAGACAAGAAGTGAGTGGCATGATATAGTCAAATTGCTGAAAGTAAAAAAAAAAAAAAAAGCCTTCAGCCAAGAATACTCTATTCAGAAAGATGTCATTCATAATATAAAGAGAGATAAAGAGTTTTCCAGACAAATAAAAGCTAAAGGAGTCCATGACCACTAAACCAGCCATACCAGAAATGTTAATGGGGACTCTGAGTAGAAAAGAAGAACAATAAGTAAGTAAGAAAGCAGGAAACAAAAAAGCAATAAAAATAAGTATATCTGTAAAAACCACTCAAGGGACTTACAAAATAAAAGGATATAAATTATGACACTATATAACGAAAAACTTGTGGTGGAGGAGTAAAGAATGGGTTCAAACAAAAGTGACCAACACTTAATATTAACTGCTGTATGCAGAAGATGTTATGTATAAACTTAATGGTAACCACAAATAAAAAAATGAGTAAAAGAGATAAACATAAAGAGAAAATAATCAGGTATATCACTAAAGAGCCAGAAAAATGTGAGATAATAGAGTGCAAGAAGAAAGGATCAGAGAAGAATTACAGAAGCAGCCAGATAACAAGTAACAAATGGCAATAAATACATGCCTATCAATAATAGCTTTGAATGTAAATGGAGTAAACACTCTAATCAAAAGACCCAGTGATAGAATGGTTAAAAATAAAGCAAGACCTATCTATATGCTGCTTACCAGAGATCATTTTAGACCTAAAGACACATGCAGATTGAATGTGAGGGGATGGAAAAATATTTATCGTGCAAATGGATGCCAAAAGAAAGCCAGGGTAGCAATACTTATATTGGACAAAACAGACTTTAAAACAAAGACTGTAACAAAGAAAAACACTATATAATCATGAAGGGACAATCCAACAAGAAGATATCGCAATAGTAAATATTTATGGACCTAATTTGGAACACCCAAATACATAAAACAATAGTAAACATAAAGGAACTAATTGATAGTAATACAGAAATTGTAGGGGACTTTATATCCCATATAAATCAATAGATAGATGAACCAAACAGAAAATCCACAAGGAAACAGTGGTTTTGAATGGCACACTTGACCAGATGGCTTTAGCAGATATACTCAGAAATTACATTCTAAAACAGAAGAATACACATTATTCTCAAGTGTACATGGAATATTCACCAGAAGAGATCACATAAGAAAGTGAAATCGATCACAAAACAAGTCTCAACAAATTAAAAAGATCGAAGTCATAGCATGCATCTTTTCTGACATGCTATGAAAACTAGAAATCAAGAAGAAAAATTCTGGAAAGAACACTAATGTATGCTTAGAGAACATGATATTGAACAATAAATGGGTCAACCTTGAAATCAAAGAAGACATAAAAAATTACATGAGAAAGATGAAAATGAAAACACAGTATCTAAAATCTTTGGGAGGCAGCAAAAGCAGTTCTAAGAGAGAAGTTTTTAGCAATACAGGCCTACTTCAAGATGCAAACAAAAAACTCAAATAAACAACCTAATTTCACACCTAAAGGGCTTAGTAAAAGAACAAACAAAACCTAAAACAAGTAGAAGGAAGGAAATAATAAAGATTGCAGCAGAAATAAATGATATACAAACTAAAAAATAATAGAACAGATCAATGAAAGCAGGAGCTGGTTCATTGAAAAGATCAACAAAACTGATAGGACTCTAGCCAGACTTATAAAAAGAGAGAGAAAGAGAGAGAGAGAGAGAGAGAGAGAGAGAGAGAGAGAGAGAGAGGATTCAAATAAAATCACAAATGAAAGAGAAGTAAAAACAAAATCACAGAAATACAAACAAGTGTAAGAGAATATTCTGAAAAGTTATATGCTAACAAACTGGACAACCTAGAAGAAATCCACAAATTCCTAGAAAAATATAACATAAAAACTGGAGTAGAAAGAACTAGAAAATTTGAACAGACTGATTACCAGCAATAAAATTTAATCTGTAATCAAAAATCTACCAAGAAACAAAAATCCAGGACCAGATGGCTTCAGAGCACACAACAAAAAATCCCAAATAATCAAAAGAATCTAGAAAAAGAAAAAAACAAAACCAGACCTATTACAGTTCTAGACTTCAAGTTATATTACAAAGGTTTAGTAATCCAAATAGTATAGTACTAGCTCACATAGATCAATAGAACAGAATAGAAAGCCCAGAAGTAAACTCACAATTATATGATCCACAAAAAAGGCAAGAATATGCACTGGGAAGAGCACCTGTGTGGCTCAGTCAGTTAAGTGTCTGACTTTGGCTCAGGTCATTATTTCAGTTCAAGCCCTGCATTGGGTTCACCGCTGTCAGCCCGTCATTGCAGAGCCCAGTCTGGATCCTATGTTCCCCCCTCTCTCTGACCCTCACCCACTTGTGTTCTCTCTCTCTCTCTCTCTCCCTCTCTCTCTCTCTCTCTTATCTCTCTCTCTCAAAAAAAAAAAGTAAATAGAACATGAAAAAAATAATATACAGTAGAAGAAGTCTCTTCAACAAATACTGTTGGGAAACTGGACAGCAACATGCAAAAGAAGGAAACTGGACCACTTTCTTACAGGATACACAAAAATAAACTCCAAATGAATTAAGGACTTAAATAAAACAAAAAAATCCTAGAAAAAGAACAAACAGCAGTCTCTCTGACATTGGCTGCAGCAACATTTTTCTAGATCTTTCTCCTGAGGAAGGAAAACCAAAAAAAAAAATAAATAAATAAACTATTGGAACTACATCAAAATAAGTCTTCTGCACACCAAAGGGAATAACCAACCAAAGTAAAAACAACCTACTGAATAGGAGAAGATATTTACAAATGACATATCCAGTAAAGGATTAGTATCCAAAATATATAAAGAATTTATACTATTCAATACCAAAAAAACCCCTTAATAATTCAATTTAAAAATGGGCAGAAGACTAACAGACATTTCTCCAAACAAGATATACACATGTAAAGATGCTCAACATCACTCATCATCAGTGAAATGCAAATCCAAATTACAATGAGATATCACCTCACACCTATTAGCATGGTTAAAATTTAAAGAAAAAATCTAGAAACAACCAGTGTTGATGAGGATGTGGAGAAATAGCAACCCTTGTACGATGTTGATAGGAACACAAACTGGTGTAGCCACTGTAGAAGATAATAGGGAGGTTTATCAAAAATTAAAAATAGCACTACCCTATGATTCAGCAGTCACACTACTGGATATTTACCCAAAGAATATAAAACAATAATTCAAAGTGATACATGTGCCCCCATGTTTATTGTAGCATTATTTACAGTAGCCAAAATATGGAAGCAGCCCATGTCCAATGATAGGTGAATGGATAAAGAAGACGTGATGTAGTTGTGTGTATGTGTGTGTATATACATATATATGTGTGTGTGTGTGTATACATATATATGTACATACATATATATATGTATATATGTGTATATATATGTATTTACACACATATATATATATATACAGACACATATATATATACACATATATATGTATATACACACACATACATATACTTATATAAAAAGACAAATACCATATTATTTCACTCATAATATGAAATTTAATAAACAAATCAAATGAACAAAGGAAAGAAAAAGAGAAAGAGAGAGGCAAACCAAGAAATAGACGCTGAACTACAGAGAACAAACTGATGGTTAGTTAGCAGAGGGGAATTGGGTCAGGAGATGGGTGACGGGGATTAAGGAGTACATTTGTTGTGATAAGCACTGGGTGTTGTATGGAAGTGTTGAATCACTACATTGTACACCTGAAAGTAATATAACACTGTATGTCAACTACACGGGAATTAAAAAACAAAACAAAACAAAACATTGAACCATGTAAAATAAGTGTACATTACTTCCTTAGCTTGTGATTGATAAGGTCATTTTGAGTTATGGCTTAAAACTTGTTTTTCTATTTTTCTTTGACCCAATTATTTCACACTTTGTTTCCAAACTTGGACTTCGCACTGGCGAGCTCGTTTTCCACACACCCCCTACCCTCATCCTTTGCTGAGCTGCCTGATCTCCAGATTTGATTCAGTGTCTGTTGCAGGCATATTCCTTATTAAATGTAGTTCATTGGTATATGCTGCCTGATTCTTTTGCCCTGAAAATGCCTTACCATGTTTCCCGTCTTCCAGGATTAATTATTTCCATGCCTTCCAGGTTGGACCTAACCCTTAAATTGAAGTGTGGCTTGGTCTGCAAAAGTAGAATTCAAGAGGAGTAATGAATGAACTGAGCTTTGATAAATAGGAAGGATTTGGGGAGGATGGCATATCTTCTAAATTGCTTTTTATTTTCTTTATAATATACCATCTGTATCATTGAAATTAGCAAATATGTAATAATTACTTTTGTATTTCGGAGGACTTTGATACTCTTTCTTCCATTGTAAGTGTTAGTAATGTGATTCAAATTCATCCCTCTTGATGCCGTTTCAAGGTTCAGTTCAGGGCTTTTAACAATGTCAGTTTATAATCAATGTGGTCGAAACCTTCAGCACTACCTACAGGTTGAGGTTGGCACCAGACTTAATTTTCCTTTCAATTTCAAGTGGTATATCATGTGTCTTTATTACTTTTATGTTGAAAAGAAACAAACACTGTCTTATAGGAATATCTATATTTATGTGGATGACATTAAAGGACCAGTATATAACTCTTCAAAGTTCTAATAAGATATTCATTGTTTTTGGTCAAATAATTATTATTTGCTCACTTTATTACTGTTTTTGTAATGTTAAAAGGAGCCATATTGTTAAAGCAAAGATATATATTTAAATTATTTAACTGTGTTGGGAAATGTTAGATGGATTTCTTCAAGGGTTCCAAAGGAAAAGAAAAAAGAGTGAAATTAGCAATAAAAAATGGCAGAACCATTTGCAAAGCATCTATGTACAAAGATAAGAGAAGGTACCAAAGAGATATTTGAACACTGGAATCATATTATGATATGCATGGGGACAAAGAACAAATGCCACCAGTGTAGAGCATTGAGTTGTATTCTCATTCAAAGCTATTGAGAGTGAATCTGTGGTGAAGCTAATATTACTTAACCTTGAGATTATGGAGTAGAATAGTACTGCTATACCAGATTAACATACTGTTAACCAGATTCTTTTTTACTGATGCTGAATCAAGAGGCAAAATTAGGGAAGAATATTTCATCTATGAGGATGCAACATTTTCTTGTTGCCTAAGAACCAACATAAGAATTTATGAGAAGAAATGCTACCTCAGTTAAAATGATTTTTGTTAAAAAAAAGTTTTCTTTCATATTATCTTAATTTTATAAAAATTCAATTTCATTTATAACTTCTTGTTTGGCATTTCTAATATGATGATGTTTTGTGTGCTAAATAACATTCAAAATAACTGAAAACAGCCCTAAATCATTTAAGAAAAACAAACAGAGGAACCTGGGTGACTCATTTGATTGTGTCTTGATTTCAGCTTGATTTTTGACTCTTGATTTCAGCTCAGGTCATGATCGCACGGTTCATGGGATTGAGCCCTGTGTTGGAGTCTGTGCAGACAGCAAGGAATCTGCTTGGGATTCTCTCTCTCCCTCTCTCTCAGTCCCTTCGCCCCTCAAAATAAATACATGAACTTAAAAATATTAAAAAAGAAAAACAATTTAAATTTATTGATAGCTCTCATGTTGATAATATCACTCATGTTGATAATAAAAAAATTATTAACAAGGTAGGAAAATATTTTTTAAGAACTGTGGAAGCAATTAGTTATAATACAGTTCTTACAGTTCTTAGTAAGACCTGTACAGTAGACATTTAAAGTTTTTTAATTAGTTGGCTTCTGCTATTCCCCCCCCCCTTTTTTTTTCATTGCAACATCTATTTCCTGTCCTTATGCCAACCATACCATATTCCATGTGCTTTCTAGGAACTTAACTCCATTCAGTGCTCTGTAATGTAGCAAATATATGAGGCCAGTCAACATACTCTATCACTGACACAAATACTGGTATAGGAATGAGCAGGTGACTCAAATCAACAAGGGCAAAGGAAACCAAATCCTAGGATTTGTGTTTCTCTTACCAGGTAGCTGGAAGTTGCTTGGAACACCATGCAAATCTTTAGGTGGAAGCAATATAATAGAAGAGAATTGCACCTGATGACACTGAAATCAAGACTGACGTTTTATGCAAGCCAATTGAATGTATTTTTGTGTAAGCCACTGGATTGACTTTTCTGTATTTGGAACAAAAAGTCTCTTTGTGGGGCAGAAAAGCATAATTATTACTATCAGTAATATACTTCTGACTAGCTTAAAATCATTTTCAAATTATCTTGATGCTAAAAAAGACTCCAAAAAAATTAAACGTTTTAAATTAAAGTGAAACACACTAGGAAATTTTTGTATATATATTTTTCTTGTTCCTTTTTTTCATAGCAAAATAATATATCTCTGTAATATCAGTATCATTTCAGTTATATAATTATGTCATTAATCTAGCTAGTTTCACTAGTTGTGGTGTCAATATTGTTTTCTTTCTTCTTTTTTTTAATATTTATTTTTGAGAGAGAGAGAGAGAGCATGTGCGTGCAAGCTGGGGAGGGGCAGAGAGAAGGAGGGGACAGAGGATCCCAAGCTGACTCTATGCTGACAGTAGAGTGCCCCATGTGGTGCTCAAACTGACAAACCCACAAACCCACAAACCGCAAGATCATCACCTGAACCAAAGTCAGACTGTGTCACTCAAGAGCTCCTCAAAATTGTTTTCAATTATTCTAATACAATCAACTTTGTAGTAATATATGTGGATTTTTTTTTCTATTTTCATTCTAGAATTAAAAATATTGAGTGTGAGAAAATAAACATTTAAAATACTTAATCCATATTGCTTTCATCAATCTGCACAAATTACACTATTTCTAGTAGGGTTTTAAAATGGGGAAAAATGAGAAAAATTATGTTACCCTCATAAGCATAAGAAAGCCTGTCGTTGTCATAATTATTGTTCGTGTATGATTAGTGAAGTTGAAAATTTCCTGAATTTTATTAAGATTGGTTAGCATTATTACTTTGTAACTTCTCCATTTTTAATATTTTACCAACTTTTATATTGTGGCCTTTGTGTTTTCTTATACATTTATATTGTGATTTTTCTGTGACATTTCCTATAAAAATCTTCCATTTAATATTTTATTTCTTTAGATTTAATATTTTTCTATTATGTAGATTAACTTTTATAATTGTGAAACATTTTGGTCTTTTTTTTAATATTTATTTATTTTTGAGACAGAAAGACAGAGCATGAACGGGAGAGGGTCATAGAGAGGGAGACACAGAATCTGAAGCAGGATCCAGGATCCGAGCTGTCAGCACAGAGCCTGACGTGGGGCTCGAACTCACAGACTGTGAGATCATGACCTGAGCCCAAGTCGGATGCTTAACCAACTGAGCCACCCAGGCGCCCCATTTTGGTCTTAAACATATGTTCTAATTTAAGAATTTTATTTTTCCAATAATGCATGAATCAACTAATATTTTCTCCCAGATATTTATTCATTAAAGTTATTTTTAGATATTATTGACTTATATAAAATATATTTTATTTTATTTTACTTTGTTTTTAAATATTTATTTATTTGGGGAGTGGGGCAGAGAGAGGGAGAGAGACAGAATCCCAAGCAGACTCCCCACTCTCAACATGGAGCCCAATGGGGCTCAACGTCACATGCTTTGAGATCACGACCCTGAGTCTAATTCAAGAGTCAGATGCTTAACAGACTGAGCCACCCAGGTGACTAGAATATATTTTATTTTGATATGAGAATGTAATATTTTTTCCTCCTATAAAGTTACCCATTTTTCATATGATTTATAAAAAACATTTCTTCTCTAAATATTACTTTTATCAACACAGTACCAGGCAGGGTTGGAAAATTTGAGTTTGTGTTTATTTGACATGTGAAAATGGGGATGGAAAAACTATAGTCCATGTAACATTTATCAAGTGGTCTATGATCCAATTCATTTTTTCAATTATTTTTAGAATTATTACTTTTATCACTACTTTTTAATCACAAAGATAAATAAATTATATTTTATTATGGCCTAATATATAGAAAATAGACTATGACAATGTATATCAAGTGTTATTAATAAACAGTATAATTTGAGGACCGCTAGTACAGCATCTAGCATAGGAAAAGTGACATTTATTCATACTGTTTTAACACCAGTGCTATATTTAAACTAGCTATATTTTAGTACTTAAAAATTGGTAATTTGCTTTTATTAATATATTACTTTAAACAGGATACTTACTGGGGCGCCTGGGTGGCTTAGTCAGATATGCGTCTGACTGTGGCTCAGGTCATGATCCCGTGGTTCATGAGTTTGAGTCCTGTGTAGGGATCTGTGCTGACAACTCAGAGCCTGGAGCCTGCTTTGATTTCTGTGTCTCCCTCTCTTGCTGTCCCTCCCCCATTCACACTCTGTCTCTCTCTCAAAAATAAATAAGCATTAAAAAAATTTTTTTAAATAAACAGGATACTTATTAATTTTATCAGATAAGTTTAGAAAAGCATTTTCAATTTTCAAAAATTATTTGATTTCCAATGTAATTAGATTGAATTTGTATATATTTAAATTAAGAAGATTTGATATCATTTAAAATATTAAATTATGTAACTCCTAGATTCAGTTTGCTTTTCAATTTATTTAAATAATCAATTAGATTTAATAGTGAACCTTTCAGGATTTGTGCTGGTCCCAGTTTTTATTTTAAAGTTATTTTTAGGTGTTTTTATTTTTGTCATTGTTGTTCTTCCTGCTACATATAGCAATGTTTTTCAAGAAAGCATTATTGGCAATTTAAACAGGACAATTCTTCATTTTGCCAGACTCTCTTATACATTGTAAGAAATTAATCATCTTGGACATGCCCAGTAAATGGCAACAATGTTTCTCTTCCCAAACCACTGTAATAGTAAAAAACATCTTCCATCCATTTCTGTTGTTCCCAGGGTGAATCTCTTGTATTTAAAAAACACACTAGAGCCATTTTTCCCAACTATGATGTAATGTGTATATTACTCTCCCATGTAAAGCTACCTTTGCAAGCTGACCTTTCAATAACATGGCTGGCTGCTCACTAATCCTAATAGGTTTACAATTGATTATCATGTATTCTAGATATATTAATCATCTTCCACATATTATGAAAATTTTATTTCAATATTTGGCCCAAACTTCTAAACGACAACAAATAATAGACAAAAGGTGCATGTTTTTATTTGTGCATGTATGTGTTTGGCAGGTATTCACATTTGGTGGGGGGGCCTATTTCTCCAATTTCATATTCAAATAACATTGTGACCATGAGGTTGAGGTAGAAATTCATTGACTTTTTAAGGAAGAAAGAGATAGTAGTTGTTTGATGGAGTTAGTTACAAAACTATTTCAGCACATAACTATCTGAAAATTATAAATGAACTTGGAGGAAAGCTCAGAATTGAATTATATTATGTAATAATTTTATGGATGAATGTACCCAGCACAAGAGTTAATAATTTAATAAATTAACAATCTATTGATGACATTTTTGTAGTCAACAATTGTGATAACATGATTTTGCATAAGTTATCAATATGAAAATAGAATTCAAAATATCCAGTACATTGGTTTCTTATTTTGCTAGCCAATCTGAAGCCAAATAAATATGCCTTACCATTTGGCAATAAAAACAATTACATGTATCAGAGTGAGATGAATTCATCACCATCATTTCTCTTTTAATCAGTATTATCACTTGGTGGAAAGTTCTCAGAATATTATAATGCCTAACTTTGTAGTGAAATATCTACAGTTATAAGCACAGAGGTCTCGTTTTGTTTGTTTGTCTGCTTATTTGTTTTGTGCTGTAAGTTTTTCTGGGAAAACCAGGCTCCATCCTGACACTGCTGAGCTTGCTTGGGATTCTCTGTCTCCCCTTTTCTCTGCCCCCCGTTCTCTCAAAAATAAATAAACATTTTTTAAAAACTTAAAAAAATTCATTTAGGAGACAGTATCTAAGTTGTCTTAGTAAGATGACAAAATGAGTACTCAGTACAGATAGTGACAGAAATAGCATGAATAGTGACAGGAATCCCATGGATGAAAATGTAATGATAAAACAGTACTATTCTTGCTGAAGTTAATTACTATTTCCTCAAATACCAATTTAAAAATATGTCCCATTGTATCTTAATAACAATTTTGGTAAGTGATATTAAAACATGTTCAACTTTCATGGAACAACTAAAGAGAATCATGGTTCAGGAAAATAATAGATTTTCTACAGTGATCATTAATGTCAACATTTTAATTAATTTTGCTGTACAACTGTTGTGCTGAGAGTGACATTTAATTTCTCTGTAAATGCCTTATACTCCTTTCATATTTTAATCCTCTTGTTCTATGTGTGATTCCTTTCCTTTCTTTCTCATTTATAAGTTGGCCTTTACTTTGACGAAAATTTAGTTTAAATTATAATCAAGCAATTCTCATCAATCTTCAAGACTGTATAAAATATAAGTTGCTGAAAAGTCACTTTTTCAGACTATTTTGTAAAATTATATAGAGAACATCTTGTCCCAATATGTTCAAGTATATGTGATTATAAATTCATTCAAGCAAAACTTTAAAATTGTGTTTAATTTCATTTGGAATCATAGAATATTTAGGAGAATGTAGTCCTATATTCTATTCTCAAAGATCTTCATCCCAGATAATTGAACCTGATTGCCAGAGGCAACAGATAAGCAAATGGAAGATATGAAATTGGTATCACCTTTCATAGCTCCACATCCTGTGACTTTTTTTCAGAATACCATAAACATATATTCATGCTAGAAACCTACTAATTGTCATTTAACAGAAAGAATGGAGACAAAATCACTGGAACAAAATATAGAATTAGATTTATTTCAGTAATTTAACTAGCTTGTATCTAAAATTATTCTAAAAGCAGCCTAGAAGCTACCTCAAAAGTGGTAAACTTAATAATTATTTTCTAATTTGCATTTATTTTACGCACAAGACCTGTATAAATAATCCATCTATAAACTTCTTGGGAAACATTTTACTATATAAAAATATATATACAAGCTTTAATTTAAAAATTTAAAAATACTTTCAAAATATTAATATATTCCTAGGATAGGTTTTTGCTCTAGCACAAGAAGTAAAGCAGGAGGAGTATATTTAAAGGACATAGAAATTCAGGCTTTTTTTTTAAGTACCAACATTAAATTAAAGAGAAGCTACTAGAAATCATAAAATCATCTGTACTTGAACATTTATTTTTTTCATTTGTGCTTCTGATTTAATTAATGTCTGTTTCAGACATGTAATAATTTCTACTAATGTCAAGGTCAGGGAACCAAAGATTCTAAGTTTTCTGCTGAAATACATGCAACCTTTTCTTTTTTTAAACCATACTGTTAGGTTAAAAAGGACTAAAAAATGCCCTTTATTTATGCCTTGGATAAACTCTGCCCGTTTCTAATAATAATAGTATTTGTATTTGTGTGTGGAGTAAGAAAATTGAAATACTAGAGGCAGATTTAAAATAAATTATGAAATCTTATACCTCTCCATTTGACCCCTTCAGTT
Organism: Lynx rufus; assembly: GCF_022079265.1. Classification (NCBI taxonomy): domain Eukaryota; kingdom Metazoa; phylum Chordata; class Mammalia; order Carnivora; family Felidae; genus Lynx; species Lynx rufus. Next base: position 148,851,498 of record NW_025814823.1, read on the forward strand.
GTAAATCTAGTTAAGCATTCTTGCCTTTCCCAAAGGGTTAAGTATAGAACCTTATATATCTGTATCTGTGTGTATACACATATCTATATGTTCTTCTATATGTAAATGCTACTTTCACATATAAAAAAATGGAATCACAAACAGTATCAAGGTCTTTGTCGTTTTCATACTGGATAAATTTTTAGGTCAGAATGTATACCTTTTCCTTTTAAAACACTTGTTTCCTTTAAAAAAATTGTTTCATTTGTTTCCTCTTAAATAATTGTAAAATATATCACTCTACTTCAAACATCTGCCAATGATAGAGATGTCAAAATAAGTTGTTTTCATTATTGGATCATTACCTACAACTCAGTGAAGTAGAAAAAACCTGAGCTATCGGGCAACTTTTGAAACTTTCAGCTAAAGTTTGACATGTGGCAAGATGGCTTGTATTGCAATTTCCTGTACACTGCAATTTCAAGGAAGTTTCAAGAAAAATACACATTGATGGTAATACATTAATGTAGTTTGAACAAGATCTCTTGGGAGGTGGTTGGCTGTGGTCGGGATGAGAGGTATTGAAATCTACTAGCAAAATCTGAAATCCAGGATACAATCAAATGTCTTATGCCTGTTTAAGTGACATTCAAATGATACAGCCTATGTAGAATCTACAGAGGTGAGTGTTTTTCTTAATTAAAGCTCAGCAGTATAACTCTCATACACAAAGATGTAAACTTTCCTTTGAAAGTGTGCAGGTCAAATGAATAGTTTAGGGTGAAATCAGTCCCAATCCTAACTACCATAGAGGAAATGATCAAACTCTATTTTTAGAGTTAATTTTAAGCTACATTATTTCTTTTATTTCTTTTTTTTCTTTTGCCATTTAGAAATAAAACTTCACATTACAGAGAGAAACAGAGTTCACATTACTCTCTGAAACTCTGTAACACAGTTTTTACCACTCATTTTGTACTTAACATCATGCCTCGGATTGTTAAATTAGGATGTAATAATTTACCTATATGGAGGTCATTTTATTATACATTATTAGAATAAAAATGACCACAGGGTGCCTGGGTGGCTCAGTCGGTTAAGCATCCAACTGCGGCTCAAGTCATGATCTCACAATTTGTGGGTTCAAGTCCTACATTGGGCTCTATGCTGATAGATCAGAGCCTGAAGCCTGCTTCAGATTCTTTGTCTCCCTCTCTCTCTGCCCCTTCCTTGCTCATGCTCTGTCTCTCTCTGTCTCAAAAATAAACAGAACATTAAAAAAAACTTTTTATCCGTTGGGTAGATTCCTAGCAGTGCTACTGCTGGGTCATAGGGCAGTTCTATTTTTACTTTCTTGAGGAAACTCCACACTGTTTTCCAGACTGGCTACACTAGTTTGCATTCCCACCAGCAGTGCAAGAGGGTTCCCATTTCTCCACATCCTCACTAGCATCTATAGTCCCTTGATTTGTTCATTTTAGTCACTCTGACTGGCGTGAGGTGATATTGCATTGTACTTTTGATTTGTATTTCCCTGATGATGATGTGACATTGACATCTTTTCATTTGTCTGTTGGCTATCTGGATGTCTTCTCTGGAAAAGTATTTATTCATGTCTTCTGCCCATTTTTTCACTGGATTATTTGCTTTTTAGGTGTGGAGTTGGGTGAGTTCTTTATAGATTTTGGATACTAGCCCTTTATCCGATATGTCATTTGCAAATATCTTTACCATTCCATCAGTTGCCTTTTAGTTTTGTTGATTGTTTCCTTTGCTGTGTAGAAGCTTTTTATTTTGATGAGGTCCCAGTAGTTCATTTTTGCTTTTAATACCCTTGCCTTTGGAGATGTGTCGAATCTACCCAAAGGAAACAGGAATGCTGATGCATAGGGGCACATGTACCCCAATGTTTATAGCAGCACTTTCAACAATAGCCAAATTATGGAAAGAGCCTAAATGTCCATCAACTGATGAATGGATAAAGAAGATGTGGTTTATATATACAATGTAATACTACTTGGCAATGAGAAAGAATGAAATCTGGCCATTTGCAGCAATGTGGATGGGACTGGAGGGTATTATGTTAAGTGAAATAAGCCAGGCAGAGAAAGACAGATACCATATCTTTTCACTCATATGTGGATCTTGAGAAGCTTAACAGAATAACATGGGGGAAGGGAAGGGGCAAAAAAGGTTGCAGAGGGGGAGGGAGGCAATCCATAAGACGCTTTTAAAGACTGAAAACAAACTAAGGGTAAATGGGGGGTGGGGAAGAGGGAAAGTGGGTGATGGGCAGGGAGGAGGACACCTGATGGGATGAGCACTGGGTATTGTATGGAAACCAATTTGACAATAAATTATACTAATTTTTTTTAATTAATAAAAATTTTAAAAATTTAACAAAGAGTAAAAATGACCACTTATTTTTTATTTAGAATGCCAGAAACAAAGGCATCTTGAAAGGCAGAATGGGGTAAATGACAACATAGCTGGAAAAGATAAAAATGTTTTGGTATGAAAGTGCATATACTTTTTTTCTCCTTTATCCTTCTCTTTTACTTCAGGAAATAAAGAATATGAAGTATGCAATGAGAGATACATCAAAATTTATAGAGGTAATGGAAACAAAACTCTAAATCACAATATATAATTATATATATATATATATATATATATATGTATGTATGTATATATACATATTTCATGGGAAATTTGAAACTGGAAATGTGGTTTCTCAAAAGTTTCCAGGAAATGGAACAATTTTCCATAGCTACAGTAGTCTTAAAAAATGCATTAAATACTTACAAATATATGGGTTTTTTGTAAAGCGCCTGTTTCCTGTAATTAATCTTTAAATGTATACATATGATAAAAATGTTAATCATTTTTCCTATTCCTTTCTCCTTTTCATTAACCTCCTTCTACAGAAATTTCTGACCTCACACATTTAATATTTCCCCTCCCTTGTCACTCAAAAAGAATTCTTCTATTTCTCGGTCAGTTATTTGCATATTTTTCATATCCAGGCAGTAGGAAGAGTTTATGTGGGAGATAAACTTTGCATTAAAGCTACAACTTAGAAGGGCACTTGAGTGGCTCAGTCATTTGAGCATCTGACTCTTAACTTTGCCTCAAGTCATGATATCACGGTTTTGGGAATGAGCCCCACATCAGGCTCCATGCTCAGCATAGATTCTCTCTCCCTCTCTCCCTGCACCCCTCCCCCACTTACACTTTCTCTCTAAAATAAAATTTAAAATAATAAAATAAAATAAGATAAAATAAAATAAAAGCTACAACTTGGACAGAATGAATTCTAAGAAATTATAGAAAGAATCATAAGGATAGTTGTAAATATATTTAAAAAAAGTTGATGACCCATAAATTACTGTGGTACATTATGTACATTACCTTCTTATTGTCTAAACAACAACAACAAAAAAGTACTGTTCATTCTTTAATTGCCTTCTGGTAGTAGATGGGATGTGTTTTTGGCCAAGAGCTGTTTGGTACTAGACAAAGGCATTCAAGCTTCCTGTGTACAATAAGAAATGTATCTGTGCATATATTTGTGTATATGTACTCTTGATATATCAGCGTGCGTTTTAATCTATATTTTATATATTCACATACTTATACATAACTGTACTTCGTACCTAGTTTTGAAAATGGTCAAATTTATAGAAGGTATACTTTATTGGATTATAATTATAAAATAATTATTTCCAGGTTTGGAAAATGACAGTAAAAATGTAATGCATGTTTATAAAGTGTCCACTATAAATGAGATCCTTTAATTGCACTACTTTTAATATTTATAATACTAACTCAGAATATTACCTCCATTTAATTCATTCAGTATGAAACAACTAGTAAGTGGATGAAAGGGGATTTGAAATAATACATTTTCTACTTTGAGGTTATATTTACAACATAAGATTTCTTTGAGTAATACAGAATATTGCTAAAAACATTTTTTTTCCTTTAAGGATTGTGGTTTCTCTGTGGAATATATATATAACTTAACTTCCCAAAAAATATAATTTCCTTGAGAGACAATTATAAACTAAATGGGTTTTCATTTTAGACAAAACATCTAAGCAAGCAAAATAAGGATAGGTAATTGATTAGGTCACTAACTGTCCTAACAAACATACTGTGTAGGTATGCTTCTTTACTATACAGAGCTTCTTAATTCATAACCAACACAATGTTGAATTTCATCTATAAAGGGACAAATGAGGAAACTTTAACAAACATGTTATATAATACGAATACTTTTAAAATCAATTCCCACCACTTTACTTTTTCTCCAAAAAAACCCTCTGATTTGCAAAATTTAAATAGTAAGTAATCACCATCTATTTGCTGCTATGAAAAATAACTAAAAGGATAATATTTTTGACCTTTTAAAATATCAAATCATATCAATGCATTTTTTTCTAACCTTTCAAAAATCAAATTTGTCACACTATACTTGAGAGATAACAGAACTATAATTTCAGTTGCATTTATTGTACACGCTGCATCTCAATTCAAGAGAAAATTAGCTAACGTGGGAGTAAACACTGCCTACTGCCACCCTAACTTTAACCTCTTTTGATATATTCATCAATCTGTTAATTATTATTCATCAAAAGTTCTGCATGATTAGAGATGAGAAAAACAGGGCCAGAGAACCCACAGTAGTAGCAATAGAGACAATAGCAGTAAGATCACCAGCTGTTGCTACCCCTGCTATAATTGATATTTATGATTCTGAAAATAACAGAGCAGCTTATAAAAAAGTAGAGAGATGTAACTTGTGGTGGATTTTTTTGTGGGAGTAAGGATTTTCGTTTCTAAAAGAACGTTGGTTTTACTTAGATTGAAAGGAGAAAAACAGGTGTGAAAAATGGGTAAAATATGGTGTAGTACAGAAAGAGAAAGAACAAATTATTAAGGTGAACCACCCCAAGATAAAGGCCTTTATTAGGTTTGTTTGGCTCTATTACTACAGGACTTAGCCCTAATGGCATCAACCAAGAAATGTTAATATACTCTAATAAGTATAGCAAAAACCTCTTACTTTACCTATATAGCATACATTATTTACTGTGTTTACTGTGTTATTTGGAGATCTTGATCTTTTTGAGTCTTATTTGCAAGCCCCCCCCCCTTTTTTTTAAGTGACTCTAGAGTGGTCTCTACTCTAGGCCTAGTTTAACCCCTCTAAAATGATGGGAATCCTTGGGAGTATCTATGAAATGCTTCATATGTGCAACAACATTTCTCCTATCTGATGGTAAATTTGAATGATTTCCAGCCCTGAGAGAGCTCAGAAAAATTTCCAGGTTATAGCTTCCTATTAATTGTCCTTTCTATGATAGTTGTTCTTTGCCTGACCCCTGGAAGTTCCACCTGGTGTATGTCAAGTTTAGTGTTCAGTCAAACACAGAAAAGACTTTCAAGCAGATTTTTGGAGCTCTTTTCCTGAATATTTCCTTTTCATCAGTACTCTGTTCACAAATTCTAGCCGCCACACTCTCCCTTAAATTAAATTTATATCTCCTCACCTCACCAAAATTATTGGATTCTTCTTGGGTCCTCTTCCCTTTGCCAGCCAACAATGGTAAGGGCTCATCTCATTGATTTTCCTCCTCTCAGAGATCACAGTCTTGCATTGACCGTATCAAATATCTAAATGCAATGGTTGCATATATGTTGCCCAGTTTTCTAGTTGTTTAAAGTGGAAGTTCAAATCTCAAACAATTAATCTTTCATAGATGGAAATTGCATAGATTTTACCCTCCTAACTCATCAACCACAGAATCTAGCAATTGTTACTGAGGGGAAACCTGGCCGTGGCCATGGTATTCATGAGAATCTCCTTGGTTTCTTTATTCTTAGCAATTACTATGCATGGATTTTATAGTCCCAAGGTCTTAGCCTTCTGCCACCATTCTGACATATTCATAGACAGTAAAGGAGCTGCACAAATCAGATAAACTTGGATTTTTTTCCTTTATCTGAGTTCTCATTATGACCATAACTCTCCAGCTCAAATGCCTGAATTTTATTAAATGTTCTAGTTGTTTTTCTCTAAGCACTGATCCTTCATTAGCTACTCCATCCCACTTGGAAACAATAGTTCCTATCTGCATTTTCAAAAAAAAAGTTTATCTTCCTCTGTAATTGTTAAAACCATATCTATCTCCCATAAACTGTTGGACGGCTATTATAAATCTTTATAATGGTTATGCGATCTGTCTGTTCAAAAGCTTTTACAAAAGACCACGTTAAAAAGTAACACACACACACACAGTCGCCTGCCTCTCTCTCCATCTCTCTCTCACAGACACACACACACACACACACACACACAATATGTTTTTATTTAAACCTATGGAAAACATTGTGTATATATTTGAATGGATAATAACAACACATATAAAGACTAATCTGTTGATTATTATACTTGTGTGAATTTGGAAAATGAAAGTAATTACTTAATATTATATATATGTGATTATATATACCTTTTATTTAACTTTTAACAAGAGCACAATATTTTATTAAATATGTATTTTTTCTTTTAAATCCAGTAAAATACATTAAATTGCAAGTAGTAAATAGCACACCCTATTACCTGTGGATGAATTTAAGCTTCAAAAAGTGTCACCCTCCCCCCCCCACCAAAAAAAAAGTGTCACCCAATGACTGCCTTGTGCCTGGTTAGTTTTCTCTAGTTTCACCTCTGGTACCACTTTCTACCTCTCACTTTGCACTCTGGAAACATGAAATGATTCTAAAGTCTTGAACTAGCATGTGAATTATCTTTCATTGTGTGCTCTATTCCAAGCCCTTTTATATGTTCAAAAGCCATCCATGCTTAGACTAAAGTTTCCCTCCTCTAGCATTAAGTCTGTGCCACTTTTAGAAAACTTATCACTGTCAAACCTATCAGACTATTTCCCCCACCTGTGTTTATGCTTCCTAGTGTGAGTAACAGTGGAGAATTTTTCTTTTCATAGTTGAAAATCATTGCGCTTAGTCTCATCTTTTGCACATATTAGGGAGGTAATGGCATGAAATTTACTTAATTTACAACAGTCAACACTTTAGTAATTCCCATGTGAATAATATCTTACTCTGATGGTAAAAGAAAAAATTAAGATGCCTTGGTATGAAGACAGTCCTGACTCCTACCCACTTGCCAGAAGAGCAACCTTTAATATATAAAATTATATTGATATGTGGTAATTTATTTTCCTAAATTCTTATTTTCCTCCTCAGCTATGATTTAGATACTGTGAAGAATATCTCAAGATTCTATTAAGGACTCATTATAATGGAATCATGCATTTCTTTAAAAAGCACTCAAATATAATTATGGTAAAAATTGAAAAATTGAAAAAGTAATTACACTAACATAATTACTTTGACATGATCACATCACATTTGCGGATATAAAGATCTTTATGCAACAAAAATTTGTATGCCGTGTTTATTTTCCGAATAAATTACCAGTTTGTGTAGAACAGGTATTATTTACATGTTGCTAAGGCCATGCTTGTCATCAACACAGTGTATATAATCCCCTGAACAGCAATCATATTATGTAATTTTAAGTAAATTGTGTTGTAACTAATTTTTTTCCTAGCTAAGGATTTAGTTTAGAAAATACCTAGTTCTAGCCATTGCCAAGGACCTTGATCATATCAATTACCTAATATTCTAGAATATTTGAAATTACGGGGATCTGTGGCTTATGTCCAAATTCACTGCAATAATAAACACTTTGAAAAAATTATTTTGCTATATCTACCCTAGGTAGCCCACAGGATTAGGAATAAAATTGAAATAGAAATGTTCTGTTATCACTTTTTTTAAACTTCTATTTATTTTAAGTAATGTAAACATAAATTTGAAAAAATGTAATTTATTTGTTTCATTAAGCAAAATACAAGAAAAATTCATAAAATGAGCATCTTATTGTAACTGAAGAGTCAACTTACTGCAATTCTAAAACTACAGTAAAAGTTGGAAATTTGGAAAATTATACCATACCTTCTTAACACAGTACCATTTTTATATTATAAAGTTATCTAAGTGTGTCAACTTTATGTATATACAATATATAACTATAGATTACATATTTTATGTATATATGTATTACATATATGAATATGTATAAATACATACATGTTTGTACTCATATTTGTATATGTATGTGCGCTTATGTTTTTGTAAAATGCTTTATGCTAGGAGGATTTTAAAATACAGCATGGGATACAGAATGATTGGGTTTGGATGAGGGGTAGAGGAATTTTAGTTTTGAACATAGGCTCATCAGAATGGCTAATTCTTGAGCAGAGACGTAAGTGATGTGAAGGAATGAGATATTAAAGGATCTATAGAAGAATGTTATAGAAAGTAGAATGCCTTCTGTAGAAGAGCGCTATAGAAATAGAAAGTCAGAGACAAGAATTTGCTTAGCACATTCTACCAACATAAATAATCTTATTAAAAAAATATTGTATTTCACCATCAAAAGTTTTCTTTTCCTCTATATAGCCAGATTATTTTCTTTTTAGTTGTACTTCATGTTTCTATTTTATCAAAATCTAACTTCCTTTAGTCCCTTGAGTCCTTTAAGTTTTCCTATGCTGCCTTCATTGATCTTCATATCACCACATTTAAAGGTGCATAAATTTAAATTCAACCTCCTAATATATACAATCTACTTTAACTCCAGTCTCATCAGAGATGTGTTGATTCTTTTATTCTACCTTCAAGTGTCTAAAACTACACTTTACTTAAAAGGAGAATATACACATCAATTGATGTTTTTAATGAATTCTATGATTTTAGAAAAATCACTTCATATCACTGAATTTTAATTACTCATGGTATTTTCATAACGGAGAACAAAAATCAAAAGTCCAAATTAGGGGCACCTGGGTGATTCAGTTGGTTAAACCTTTAACTCTTGATTTCAACTCCGGTCTTGATCTCATGGTTAGTGATTTCGAGTCCCACATCAGGCTCGCACTGACAGTGTGGAGCATGCTTAGGATTCTCTCACCTACCACTCTCTGCCCCACCCCCACTTGTATTCACCCTCTCTCAAAATAAATAAATAAACTTAAAACAAAAGTCCAAGATTAAAATAATATGTTTTCATTGTTCATTCTGACTGTTGGATTTAGAGGCACCATTAAAACCAAAAGTGACTAAGCGGGAAAATATTTCTTAAACAAAAAAGTTTTGTTATTTTACAATATATCTACTATTATGGGCAGTGAATGCATAATGTGTATGACAAACTTTAAGACTATATATTACCATCTTTAAAACAAATAGTTTTTTCAATCACACGTCACTCTCCAGCTATCAAGCTAACTTTCTTCATATTGCAGAACAATTCCTTAGAGGAGTTGCTTTTTCCCCCCCTAATTCTTCCATTTATAATTCTTCTTTTCTAATTAGCTCTTAGACTCACTCCATTTATGCTCTTCCTCCAACAATCTACCAAAGTGACTCTCATCTCTCTATCCCTATCTCTATATAGATATATAGGTATATAAATATATAGATAATATATAGATATAGATGTAAAGTGAGATATAAAAACAAGATGAAATGACAGACAAATACAATAAGTTTGGTAAAATTGGAAAGGATAATTATTGGAACAATATCCTTGAGTATGTGACAGACTTTACTATATAAATGAACGGTTGGCCTTAGCTAGATGCATTATCAGTTTATTCATAGGAACAAAAGAAAAGTTCAGCGTACGGTACCAGATGAAAGTAGTTTTGTAGTTCCTGTGGTGCAAATGGGTGGGGTATCATTTGATGGTTCATATTTTCTCAGATAAATAGAGTGTGATGATCGGCTGGGAGCAAGGTAGTATAAGAGTCATTAAAATTTTGAGGAAAGAAAAGAAGTGGTGAAAACCTCATCAAGGACTGTAGAAAAGTAAATAAGAAACAAAGTGTAACCTGTAAGCAACATTAAGATCTCACTGAGGGTTAGTAATAATAGACTTAAGATGTGACCATTCAGTATATATCCGTGACTTTCTTGAGCCACATTGATCTATATGAGTATAGGCATGTAGGCAGAGGTGATATGGATTCAGTTAGAATTTTAGATATCTATAATGTGTATCATTGCCTAAAAATATGAGAGTAATGGCTTTTTCCCAATCACTTCACTTACATATTTTTTTAATCCTCAAAACAACCATATAAGGTAGATACCATTGTTTCTCTCCATTTTGCATGAAGAAAATGAGACACGGACATGTTAAGAAACGTGCCAAGCCACACTGATAATAAAGGGAGGGCTGGAATATGAATCCATGTATGTTGGCTCTGGCATTCATAACTTTTAAACTATAAGTTATGCTGCCTAGTTCTGTATTATTATCCTGTCTTATCTTTTTTCAACTGTGTCTTCAACATCAAATTTCTAGGAATAGTAGTACTGCTATATTAGACTTGCCAAAATTCACATTATGAATCTATGTTTGTATATGGGAACCAACAGATTGCCTACTTTGGTAATGATCTTTTGTTAAACTCAAGGACTCCTTTTTAGTATTTTTGTCAGAAGAGGTTGGAAAGAATAAAATCTCAGTAATAGTTATTAACATTTTATAAAGAATCACTGAATTTTGTAAAACTACAATATTCAAAGAAAAATTGTATAGCCCCAAAGAACTACAATATATCACTACATATTGATTTTGTGGGTACACTTGCTTAACTGATTGCTAAGTTGTTCCACCTCAATTTATTTTTACATTTTTATCTTCCCAACATTGGAGCATCTCAGAATTCTGTACTTGAACCTCTTTTCTTTTTATCTTTACTTCATTCCTATGAGATCACATTAAATTTAAGTCATTTTCTTTAACTATCATCTATATTAGCTAATCGGGTATATTAAGTCCCAATTCAAATGACCTAATACAACAAATTTTACTTTTATTTCTCATTTAGCATGCACAATGTAGGTTGATAGATTGACTCTGCTCATAGGAGATACTCAGAGACTTTGGCTCACTGTGATGAGAAGCCAACATTTTAGAATGAAGTTGTAAGGTATGCTTGCACATAGGAAGATAACTTGGAGAACTATTTCCTGACCCTTGAATGTTTCTAATCAAAGGTGACACACATCTTTTCTGTTCCCATTTTGTTGGCTAACAGAAGTCATATAGAGACACCTAACTTGAAGTCAACAAGGGTGTATTTGTCCCTTATGTTTTGGGAGAGGAGGAAAACTAGAAAACTAGTTTTATTGGCAACCATTAGTAATCCTTATCATACACAGATAAATAATAATAATTTATGAATTTATATATTTGGACTTGACTTATGTAACTCTTATATTCAACCACATACACAAATTCTCCAGTTGTGTGTCTAATTGGCAACTGAGTCTAAACATACCCAAAACCAAAGGACTGACCTATCCTATTATACCTTTTCACCCCATCATCTTCTAGGTCTCCATTCTTCCTATTGCCCAGACCAAAACGATTGATGCCTTTCAATTTCTTCTCACACTGCATATCCAATCCATTATACTGTTGATTCTATCTCTAAAATATATCAAGAATATGATTATCAGCACCACCACTACTAGTCACTCTAATGCAAACTATGTTTATCTCAAGGGCAGCCAAAGTAATCTTTGGAAAACATAGCAACGTTTCCACATTAAAGCTAAAGTAAAAGCTAAAGACCATAATATTTCTCATAAGGCCCCTACTTGGAACTATAGTTTTATCCCCTGTGCTTAAAAAAATTTCCTTGCAATTTTTTTTTTCTTTTTCCTTCACTCCTTTCCATCCACACCAGTTTCCTTGCATTTTCTTTTACATATATGTCATGTTCCTATTTTGGGCCCTCTGAATTATTTGGTTCTCTCTGCCTGTGGTGTCTTTACAGTGGATAATTTGACAGTCACTACCTTAACAAATGACCAGGTTTAACATCGTCAATAATAAGTTGTGTTGACAGCATGTATTCTTCCTAAGAACAGTGAAAACATTATTTTGCATCTGTGGTACTTTCCCTCCAAAATCCCTAATTCCAATATAACTGTGAGAAACTAGTAGGCAAATCCAAATTGAAGGAATTACAAAATGCCTTTCCAGTGCTTTTAAAGAGTACCAGGGCCAGGGGCACCTGGGTGGCTCAGTTGATTAAGCATTGGACTCTTGATTTCTGCTCAGGTTATGGTCTTGAGGTTTGTGAGATCCAGCCCTGTGTCTGTCTCTGTACTGACAGCAGGGAGCCTTCTTGGGAATCTCTCTTTCTGCCCCTTCCCTGCACTTGCTCATTCCCTCTCTCTCTCAAAATAAATAAATAAACTTAAGGGGTGCATGGGTGGCTCATTCGGTTAAATGTCCGACTTCCGCTCAGGTCATAATCTCGTGGTTGTGAGTTTGAGTCCTGCTTTGGGCTCTGTGCTGACAGCTCTGAGCCTGGAGCCTGCTTTGGAGTTGGTGTCTCCCTCTCTCTCTGCCCTTCTCCCACTCACAGTCTATCTCTCTCTCTCTCAAAAATAAATAAACTTAAAAAAAATAAAAATAAATAAACTTTTAAAAAGTACTAAGACCATTAAAAATGTCTCAATAGTAGACTGATTATCCAGAATTATTTAGAAACAGTATCTATCCATTTGAAGATAGTCTAAAATTATTATTTAAATCAAGATGGGCATATGTTTTATAGACATAATACATGTACCACACTAAACCATTTATTTACAGATATGTTTCTGTATGGATGTGTTAAGTACAACATTCAAGCACTTTGTGTTAGATTGTCAAAAAAGAGAAAATAACTGTACATTACTAATGTAAACATACGGACGGTAAATTTGAGTTCTACTTTAAACTTTTCCAAGGGTTTCTCTATCCATTTCTCCATTTTTTCAAGAATTATCTCTGTGCATACACAGAATTCTTGTTTTTCGTTTCTTTAGACATGGAGTCACTCGTACGGTCTCATTTATTTTCTTCATATATTATATAGTAGTTTACTTGAGTGTAGAATATTTGGAATATTGTAATTTGATTTTGATAGTTGAAGGTCAAACAAGGTTAATATTTATGATATTTTTGCTTAGTGAACACTGGAGTCATAAAAAAAATGATTTTATGGAGTGTGGAGAATGCATGGGAACAAGAGGCATACCTGCCTTGAACAAAGTACCATCTATTATTTAGTGAAATGCATTTAACAAAGTGCCAACATTATATCACCAATAAGCAAGCATGATTAACTTCCAGGAGTTACATTTTTTATAGGTGGTAAAGTATTTCTGTCCTCTGTGCAAAGACTAGATTCCCAAAACAGTTACCCTCCATGTAAGAGATAAGTGAACTTGGATAGATGAGCTGCATTGTACATATTTAGTTAAAAATTACTTGCATTTTATGGCATTATATAAGAGAAAATTAAAACCTAAAATTATTGGTCTTGCTATGACATCATAATCAGTTGCATTATGATTATTTTATATGAAAATCAGAAAAAGTTACTTGTTACTGATACCAGGCAATTTGTTTGTGATTTCAAGGTAAGAATTAGAAGGGGAAATAACTCACTTTCTGAGAAGCACTGAGAGAGATCATGCACTAATCCCTCAGTGCAAGGGCCTGGTGATGAAAAGATGAAAAAAACATGGACTTTACTTTGAATTATTTTGTTATCCCAGAGCCACAGTAATATGAACAGAGTATATAATAGAATATGACCAAATTAGTATTTAAAGCTTTGGAAGTTGAAAACAACCATCAAAGAAACTATTTATGTTACAAAAAGAGAGCCAAGATAATATGTGTACAAAAACTAAAGAAAAAGAAAAGAAACGTTTCAAAGAAGGACCAAATGTTGATTTGGCTAAGTATGAACCATATGATTTATCAATATGGAGGTAATTATTGACCTGGCCAAGGGCTGTTTTGGTAAAATCATGAAGTTACTGACTGAAATGAGTTCAAGAAAAAAAAAATGGATAGAGAAGAATTGATGAATAAAAATACAGGAAATTTAGTGTAAGGAGAGCAGATTCATTAGGATTTGTCTACAAGAGAATTCATAGGTAAGAGATAACTTTTTTATTTGAAATGGGAATTATTAAACTATCTTTGTATGCTGGCAAAAATTAGCAGAAAAAGAACTGATGATGTTAGCCATAAGAACAGCTATTGAAATTATACACTTGAGCAGATAATGGTGCATGAGACCTGGTGGTGCATAATTGGGGAGGTTTGCTTTACTTATCAGGAAGGGAAAATACTGACCTTTAGAAGTGTAGATACAGATAGGTGGGTGGGCATAGTAGTAGGGACATATGGAAACTTAGGAATATCTTTCAGTGAAATAGGATGCATGGAGAAACAGATTAAGTCACAAAATAGTCATTTATGAGAGTGGGAAAGGTGGCTGTGAATGAACCAGTAAAGTATCGTGAGATTGCTGGGTATCTGAAGTTAGTCCTCAAGAATACAGGTTGACAAGGAAAAGAAAAAAAAGAATACTAGATGACAAATTATTTTTCCCTCCCTCTAGCAACATTAAGGTAGGTGGCTCAAGGATAAAGTCCAAAATTGAACTTTCCAGAGTTGGGGTTTTGCTTGGAATGTATGAAAAGTTGTGAATATAATACTAATGAATTCTAAGGAGAGAAATGAAGACAAAAAAAGAGAATAAAAGTCAGCATAATGAGGATAGGATCAACGCTTTGTAGGAAAGGAAATAGGGAGAAAGAGGATCACAGGGTTAAACAGTCAAAGAAATGAGACATTTAGAATGATGACTCCCTGATAAAAGGAGAAACAAATGTTGTATTGAAATTGGAGATATGTAGCAGATACTTAATACATAGTTTTAAATAAATTATGTATTAAAATAATGTTAAATATGCACAACATAAATATTTAGGTAGAAACACTAAGTTCTGTGTTATATTCACCATAATTCAGGTCTCACTGTGGTGATCTTAGTCAGGAAGAAAAGTCCTAAGAGATTTACTACTTTGAGTTACGAGGCCATTTGCTGGATCTTCTCTCTCTTACTTTCTCAAGGCAGAAAAGAGGAGGTAATAACACATAGGGAGAGGAGGGTCAAGACTAAAGAAATAGGACTCTATAAACTAAGCTCCCCATACCAACTCTGAACTCATTTTCTAAAATTCTGTACTTCACTCTCTACAGTAGCTTGCTTACCAAAATAATATATCTAACCAATATTCTCTTGGAATTCAAGTTTTACTTTTTTCCCATTTCATTGGCATGTATATATAACAAATTTATTGTCTCATAATCAAAAGTCTTTTTGTTCTCATTTAAAAAAAAATTTTTTTAGCGTTTATTTGTTATTGAGAGACGGAGAGAGTCAGAGTGTGAGCATGGGAGGGGCAGAGGGAGAGGGAGACACAGAATCTGAAGCAGGCTCTGGGCTCTGAGCTGTCAGCACAGAGCCCCACACGGGGCTGGAACTCACAAACGACGAGATCATGACCTGAGCCGAAATTGGACGCTTAACCGACTGAGCCACCAGGCACCCCTTTCTGTTCTCATTTTTATTCTATCTCTTCTTCAGTAAAGAATGTGGCACAGAATAGCAAAGACGGGATAATTTTTCACCACTAACTTTTATTAAAGGCAGCTATCAATGTCAATCTAACTTTCCATGTATTTACTTCAGTGATTCTTAATAAGAAAATTAATGTAGAAAATAGCAAGAAAGTGGGTCTTATACAACACATTTCATATTAAATACTTCCTTTTAAAACCATACAATAAATATTCTTAAAGTGGTAGGGTAAAAAGGCAAAGTGGCTTTTATGTACATGATATTAGTTTTTGCTAGTTTTTGCTATTTGTACTATTAACAAAAAAAAAAAAAAAAGAAAAAAGTTCAATTCAGTATAAACTGCTATCTTCATCTTCTCAAGCTGCCACAATAGAATACTATAGATGAGTACTTTAAACAACAGAAATTTATTTTCCACAATTCTGGAGGCTAGGAAGTGTAAGTCAAGGTGCTGGCAAAGTGGGTTTTATTCTAAGACCTCTTCATCTGGCTTATAGGCAGCCAACATCTTGCTGTGTTCTCACATGACCTCTTGTTTTTTCTGCATGTGGGTAATGGGGAGAAGATGTCTCTTTGATGCCTCTTCTTATAAGAAACTAATTCCAGGGCGCCTGGGTGGCTCAGTCGGTTAAGTGGCCGACTTCAGCTCAGGTCATGATCTCAAGGTCTGTGAGTTCGAGCCCCGCGTCGGGCTCTGTGCTGACAGCTCAGCGCCTGGAGCTGTTTCAGATTCTGTGTCTCCCTCTCTCTGACCCTCCCTCGTTCATGCTCTGTCTCTCTGTGTCTCAAAAATAAATAAACCTTAAAAAAATTTAAAAAAAGAAACTAATTCCATCAGACTGGGGATTTTGCCCTCATGACCTCATCTAAGCCTAACTATGTCCAAAAAGACACTAAGTCTAAATGTTATCATATTGGCGTTAGGGCTTCAACATATGCGTTCTGACAGGAGACATACAGTAGTCCACAGCATTTGCTTATAAAACTTTCAAGGCATTCAACAGGTAATATTTGATAAAACATCTGTGACTATTGAATCAGTATGTTACCCTTTCCTTTGAAGGACAAAATTGTTCCTGACCACTGTAGAATGTCCATGTTCAGTCTTACATGGTCTGTCTTGTGCAACAATGTGAGATTCAGTTTTTAAAAACCTGACTCAATGCACAGAAATTGGTTGCATTCCTATATACCAACAATGAAGTGACAGAAAGAGAAATCAAGGAATCGATCCCATTTACAGTTGCACAAAAAACCATAAAATACCTATGCACTGAAAACTATAGAAAACTTATGAAAGAAATTGAAGAAGACACAAAAAAAAAAGGAAAAAAAATCCATGCTCCTGGATAGGAAGAACAAATATTGTTAAAATGTTGATATTACCCAAAGCAATCTACATATTCAATGCAATCCCTATCAAAATAACACCAATATTCCTCACAGAGCTAGTACAAATAATCCTAAACATTTCTGGAAGCAGAAAAGACCCCGAATAGACAAAGCATTCTTGAAAAAGAAAACAAAAGCAAGAATCATCACAATCCCAGACTTCAAGCTATACTACAAAGCTTTAATCATCAGGACAGTATGGTACTGGCAAAAAACAGACACTAAGATCAATGGAACAGAATAGAGAACCCAGAAATGGACCCACAAACGTATGGCCAACTAATCTTTGATAAAGCAGGAAAGAATATCTGATGGAATAAAGACAGTCTCTTCAGCAAGTGGAGCTAGGAAAACTGGACAGCAATATGCAGAATAATGAACCTGGACCACTTTATTACACTATACACAAGAATAAACTCAAATGGATGAAAGACCTCAATGTAAGACAGGAAGCCATCAAAATCCTGGAGGAGAAAGCAGGCAAAAACCTCTTTGATTTTGCCCACAGCAACTTCTTACTCAACACATCTCCAGAGGCAGGGGAAACAAAAGCAAAAATGAACCACTGGGACCTCATCAAAATAAAAAGCTTCTGTACAGAGAAGGAAACAATCAGCAAAACTAAAAGGCAACCAACAG
The DNA here is from genome assembly GCF_022079265.1 of Lynx rufus. Classification (NCBI taxonomy): domain Eukaryota; kingdom Metazoa; phylum Chordata; class Mammalia; order Carnivora; family Felidae; genus Lynx; species Lynx rufus. The sequence continues at coordinate 148,869,116 of NW_025814823.1, forward strand.
AATGGGAGAAGATATTTGCAAACGACATATCAGATAAAGGGTTAGTATCCAAAAACAATAAAGAACTTATTAAACTCAACACACAAAAAACAAAAATAATCCAGTGAAGAAATGGGGAAAAGACATGAATAGACACTTCTCCAAGGAAGACATCCAGATGGCCAACCGACACATGAAAAAATGCTCAATACCACTCATCATCAGGGAAATACAAATGAAAACCATAATGAGATACCACCTTACATCTGTCAGAATGGCTAACATTAACCACTCAGGCAACAACAGATGTTGGCAAGGATGCAGAGAAAGAGGATCTCTTTTGCATTATTGGTGGCAATGCAAGCTGGTGCAGCCACTCTGGAAAACAATATGGAGGACTGTTTAAAAATTAAAAATAGAACTACCCTATGACCCAGCAATTGCACTACTAGGCATTTATCTATGGGATACAGGTGTGCTGTTTCAAAGGGACACAGGCACCCCCATGTTTACAGCAGCACTATCAACAATAGCCAAAGTATGGAAAGAGCCCAAATGTCCATCGGTGGATGAATGGATAAAGAAGATGTTATATATATATATATATATATATATATATATATATATACACACAGTGGAGTATTACTTAGCAGTCAAAAAGAATGAAATCTTGCCATTTGCAACTACATGGATGGAACTGGAGGGTATTATGCTAAGTGAAATTAGTCAGTCAGAGAAAAACAAATATCATATGACTTCCCTTATATGAGGACTTTAAGAGGCAAAACAGATGAACATAAGGGAAGGGAAACAAAAATAATATAAAAACCGGGAGGGGGACAAAGCATAAGAGACTCATAAATATGGAGAACAAACTGAGGGTGGCTGGAGGGGTTGTGGGAGGGGGGATGGGCTAAATGGGTAAGGGGCATTAAGGAATCTACTCCCGAAATCATTGTTTCACTATATGCTAACTAATTTGGATGTATATTAAAAAATAAATTAAATTTAAAAAAATCATGGCTCAGAGAACTGCAAGCTAACAATTAACCAATTATTAGTTTTTTTGTTAGTGCATCCATGACAATTAACCAGTTATTAAACTGATTTTTAACTTTTGTACAAATTTACTGTCTTCGAAAATGAAGAGTAATTTTAAGACAGGCAGAGTAAATTAGTATATTTATGCATATATTCATGGGCCACGTCTTCAAGTAATTGTTTGCAATGATAGCTTAAATTGAACAAAATGAAAAACTAATGACATTTTTATCTGGATTTGTTTTTCTACTCTGTGTTATAGATAAGAGTGGTTTTAGTTCATTGACGACTGGTTTTTATAATTATTCTATAAGTAGCTGATAACAATTAGGAAAATGTACTAAGAGAGGTTTCTTAAGCACGTCCCTCAGGATGTTGATGTGAGTAACCCAAGAAAAGGAAACTTATCTTCATGTAAATTTAGGAAAATTGGTTTAAACAAGGTTAAAATAGTTTCTCCACTGTCAGGTATTCTGAATTCTTTGATACGTTATGGTATTTTGTCAACCTACAAAAGAAAGAAATATTTGTATATTTCTCTAACACATTTTAACTGAGAACCGTTTTCTTTTATGGAACATAGCTCAGGACCACTATAACACAGAAGAATTTTGGAATGCAAGACAGACTTTTTTTTTTTCTTTTCTCTTCATTAGAACAGCCATAGAGGGGAAAGGAAAGGGGATTAATATCAATGGTCTAGAAAGGTCATGGTCAGACAAATTTAGGAAACATTGGTTTTAAACAGACTTTAAACAAGGGATTTGGAATCAGAGCATTTATTTTGGAACACTGACCTACTGTACATTAACCCTTTGAGATCTGGAGGGTCACAACTTCTTTTGCTCTTATATTTTGTATCTCTGAAATAGAGTGTTTGTACTAATAACCTCCATGTGCAATTTTAACACCTAATAAAACAGTGACTGAATTTAGGCCCACTGATCATGAACTTGTTTCTCTCAAGCACATTCATTTTGGGAAATGTAGATGCTGATGGATGAAATGAGAGTTAGTTAAAGAAGACAATCCTTTAATTATTGGGGAGTGTTATTGCTTAAATGGTGTCCCTCTCCAAATCACATATTAAAATCTTAAACCCAGTCCCTCAGAATATGAAGTTACTTTGAAGTAAAAGAGTTACAGATGCAATTAATTAAGTTAAAATGAGGTCACACTGGAGAAGGTCAGACCCCTAATACAATATTACCGGTATTCTTATAAAAACTAAAATTTGGACATAAACACACACATATTCAGGAAGAATGCCATGTGATGATGAAGACAGAGATCAGGGTGATGATTCTACAAATCAAGGAGTGCAAAAGACCATGAGCAAGCCAACAGAAGCAAGAGGATAGGTATTGAATAGATTCTGCCTCGCAGTTTCATAAGGAATCAACCCTGCCAGCACCTTGTTCTAGAAATTCTAGCTTCCAGAACTGTGAGATACTATAATTTTGTTTTTTAAGGCACCCAGTTTGTGGTGCTTTGTAATGGAAGCCCTAGTAGATTAATACAGGGAGCAAGAAAATAGGAGGAATATCATAACAACACTTATGTATTACCATGCATCTGTGCACAAAAGAAAATGTGATTTCCATCCACATAGGAAATCTAAAAAAAATCAGTTATTACACAATTATTTTCAATTTGAATTGATTCTTAAACTGACAGTATTTTAAAATGTCTCATGACATGACAGAGGTTAGAGCTGAAACACAAGTGCAGGAGTAGTGAGTCACTCAAGCCTCCCCCCTCACACCTACCTCTCAATCACTCCTGAGGGAGGATCTGAGGCACAGGCACACTTCAGCACCTGGGACACCAGTGTAAAACTAACTGAGTTTCACAAGACACCATGCATGCCCTCCTTCACCTTCAGTACTTCTTCCAAAACTTATCAGCACCAGCACTTTTGTTTGAGTTGTTTTGCTCATTGGCATTAATACAACATCTTAGTAATATCCATATGACACTATGTCACTTTAACAACTGCAGTGATAATAAAAATAATACTATTCATGGTAACAGCATTAGTTGAATATTTTTCATATATCTCAGGTACTCTTCCAAATACTATTAATATTTATTCATTCTATGTATTCTAGACCAACAGTATGAAGTAAATTCTAGTAAGTGGTAAGCCAGAAATCAGGATTAGAACTCAGATGAATTACAAACCAATTCTAAACAAATAATTTATAATACTGTAAACCGCTGTTATTCTTCAAACTCATAAATATGCATATATTTTCAATGATATATGATTGGGGTAATATATAGAAAGTACAGTTTGTGTTGGTCTTTGTCTATAAGTTTACAACTTCATCAAGTTTTTATGTATCTTACTACAGTAATGAATACTGGGGACTGTATTGTACCAAATAATAATTCAGTAAATACTCTAAACAGGATTTAGTGTTTGAACATTGAATGAAGAATTGTGATAGTTTTGCTTGTTTTCTTTTTTGTTATAAATATCTTTTAAGGAAGCATGCGTATTGAAGAATAACAGCTTTCTTTGTTTTAATTTTTTAAAATATTTATTTATCTTTGAGAGAGAGGTACACAAAGTGTGAGTGGGGGAGGGGCAGAGAGAAAGAGACACAGAATCTGAAGTAGGCTCCAGGCTCTGAGCTGCCAACACAGAGCCCGATATGGGGCTCGAACTCATGAACTGTGAGATCAAGACCTGAGCTGAAGTTGGATGCTTAACTGACTGAGCCACCCAGGAATTCAGCCCCTGCAGAATAACAGCTTGCTTATCAATGCTACTAACAGTAAACATGAATGGATTATAAATTATTCCTCTGTGCAAACCAGCAACGGCATATAAAAACACACATAGAACTCAAAGTGCAGAAATAAATTAACTTGGTAATTGCACATAACAAGACTACATAATATAATTCTGATAATGGTATTTTAATTCTCAAATCTCTTGTGAATTAGTAAAAGAAACAAGAGAAATTCAGGTTTATATTATCGCTCATTTAATATTTTTCACATATGTGATCTTGGCAAGTTACAACCCCGTTGGAGCTTATTTCACTCTTAGTAAAATAAAAGGTTAGATTAGGTGACTGGTAAAATTATTTTTAACTCCAAAATGTAAGATTGTATAATATAGCGTATGTAGCGTTCTAATTTTACCTGTTATTTATAACCAAAAACCTTAATTGCCTATTAGCTGGTTATCTGAATGGCAAAAGAATGTGAACTTTTATTTTAAAAATCATCTTAACTGTCATATCTACCTGTAAATGAAAATGTAAATATAAACAAATGTAAATGTATATAGTTAAAAGAAGTAAAATCAATTTTACATAAAGTTTATTTAACTGCTAAGATGTAAATCTAAACACTTATTGTTTTGGTAGGTAGCCAAAATTAAGAACCGTACTTTGAGAACTGATTTTTTTTTTAATAGGCAATGAGGGGACATTTTCAGATACCCAAAGAATTTAGACCAATTGATAAGATCATACAGATTATCAATAACTTATTATTATATCATGTACATAACCTTCAAAAATGTACAGGCATATATACCAAAAATAATTATTTAATATCATGTTTACTTCTTATAAATGTTTGTAGGCATTTTTGTCTTTCTCCAATTTAAGCACTTAAGTTTTAATAATAATTTTTTTAATGTTTTTTTTTTAAAGAAAAAGAGACAGAGCCTGAGTGGAAAGACGGACAGAGAGAGACGGTGACACGGAATCTGAAGCAGGCTCCAGTTTCTGAGCTGTCAGCACAGAGCCCAGCATGGGGCTGGAACTCACAAACTGTGAGATCATGACCTGAGCTGAAGTCAGACGCTTAACCAACTGAGCCACCCCAGGTACTCTAAAGCACTTAATTTTGACTAATTTCTTATTTACTAAAATACATATTTAAATTGTTAGTTCAAGAATAAGGTACAGATATGGGGCGCCTGGGTGGCGCAGTCGGTTAAGCGGCCGACTTCAGCCAGGTCACGATCTCGCGGTCCGTGAGTTCGAGCCCCGTGTCGGGCTCTGGGCTGATGGCTCAGAGCCTGGAGCCTGTTTCCGATTCTGTGTCTCCCTCTCTCTCTGCCCCTCCCCTGTTCATGCTCTGTCTCTCTCTGTCCCAAAAAAATGGATAAACGTTGAAAAAAAATTAAAAAAAAAAAAAAAGAATAAGGTACAGATAATTTAATTTTTGAAGTCTTCAGTACCTGATAATACCCTTTTGATTTTTTCTTGCATTCTGTACATTTTTAATTTATTAGAAAATACTTTCTAATAAGTTTAGAATTTTGTTTTTTGAAAACTGTAGAAAGGATTGTATGATTTCTGCCATTTCATTTCTGATAAATTTTTTGGTTGCAAAAATATTCTTCAAGTAAATATTTTATTATAAATACACAATATTAAAGGGACAGAGTGTGTTAAAGAAAGGAGACGTTAAAAATGTGTATGTAATATACAACTTAAGAAACAAGTTTATTGCTACCAAAAAAAAAAAAATCAGAGTACCCTTCAGTATAACATTTATCTTTCTTTTCCTGACTCCAGATACACCAAGCCTAATTTTTCTTTTCTTTTTTTTTTTTTAATTTTTTTTAAAGTATATTTTTGAGGGGCACCTGGGTGGCTCAGTCGGTTAAGCGTCCAACTTTGGCTCAGGTCATGATCTCACGGTCCGTGGGTTCGAGCCCTGCGTCAGGCTCTGTGCTGACAGCTCAGAGCCTGGAGCCTGCTTCAGATTCTGTGTCTCCCTCTCTCTCTGACCCTCCCCCATTCATGCTCTGTCTCTCTCTCTCTCAAAAATAAATACACATTAAAAAAAAGATTTAAAAAAATAAAGTATATTTTTGAGAGAGAGACAGACACACACAGCGCAAGCAGGGGAGGGGCAGAGAGAGAGGGAGACAAAGAATCTGAAGCAAGCTCCAGATTCACACAGATTCCGAGCCTGACAAGGGGCTCGGAACCCACGAACTGTGAGATAAGGACTTGAGCCGAAGCTGGATGCTTAATCGACTGAGATACCCAGACACCCCCAAAATTTTCTTTTAAGCATTCACTTCCTTTTGTATTTGTATTCATTAACTCAGTGTGTGAGTATTTTATTCTTATTTTAGCATTTATAAAGTTTATCTTCTTTCACATATTAAGTGTTTTATTTCACTCTCTTCAGCTTTATTTCTTGTGAGAAGTTTTTTTGTTTTGTTTTGTTTTGTTTTATAGATGACACCACAATGTCCCTACTATTTTATAATATCAGTTTCTCAAGTTTTACCAGTGTATAGACAGGCATTGGTTTCTTTTTATTTTGTTTGTAATTACTGAGATTCTGGAACTAAATTTAGTTGTCTTGCAATAATTCTGGAAAAGATCTTAGGCATTATCTCTTCAAATATCACTTTTCCATCAAAATATCTATTACCTTGTTGTGAGCCTCTTGTTAGATATGTAGGAGATATTTTCAAACCCTTTTCCATGTTTCTTAACTGATCTGTTAAATTACTAGTCTACCCATCCTTGATCTTAGTGCTCATAAATTCTTTTGGAGTTTTCTTAAATTTCACTAATTCTTGTTGTAGCTGAGCATAAATTAACACTTAAGAAACCAAATCTATATTTACTTTTCAATCTTTTTTATTTTCATTTTTTTCTTTTAACATTTTTTCATAGTTTTAAATCTTATTCCTTGAAACTTATCAAACATATGTACTTAAAATTATTTTAATAGCTCCACTTATACATTTCCTGATACTTTCAAAATCTAAAATCTTGATAGGTCAAATACTTTTTTCTTCTATTTCTGTTAAGTCTCCCTTCAGGTGCTTTAATTTCTTGTTAGTTTGTAATTTTTAATCAAAGCTTTAAAATTTTATTGGTGAGTACACTGATGAGATAAACTTGAGAAGATCCCTGTGGGGCACCTGGATGACTCAGCTGGTTAAACATTTGACTTCGGCTCAGGTCACGATCTCGCGGTATGTGAGTTCGAGCCCCGCGTCGGGCTCTGTGCTGACAGCTCATAGCCTGGAGCCTGCTTCACATTCTGTGCCTCCCTCTCTCTCTGCTCCTTCCTGCTCATGCTCTGCTTCTCAGAAATAAATACACGTTAAAAAAATTTAAAAAAAGAACATCCCAAGATCAATATTACTTTATTTTCCACATTATTATTATTTTTTGAAAATGGGATCACATAGAAACCGTTGAGTATAAGTTGGAAACTCATGAGAGGCCTTGTTTGAGTTCACCCATTCCCTCAGCAGGTTTTTATTCTCCATTCATCTCTAAGTCAAGAAAGGAAAAATTATTTTCTGATTGTTCATGTTTACTTTCTTATTTATTTGTTTATTGTAAAAGGGTTTATTCTAATTGGCTCTTTATTGTAGTAAAATATACATAACATGAAATTTGGCATTTTAACCATTTTGTAATTGTACAATTCAGTGTCATTAGTTCATAATGTTCTATAAACATGACCACTACATCCAAAAGTTTTTTATGATCCCAAACAGAAACAATATGTCCATTAAACAGTAATTGCCCAAGCCCCTGGTAAATCAAATCTATTTTCTGTCTCTATGAACTTGTCTAATATCAAGATTTCATAAATGTGGAACATATTTTGCAATGACATGGATGGAGCAAGAGAGTGTTATGCTAAGCAGAATAAGTCAGAGAAAGACAAACACCATATGACTTCACTCATAGATGGAATTTAAGAAATAAAACATATGTGGGGCACCTGGGTGGCTCAGTCAGTTGAGCACATGACTCTTGATATCAACTTAGGTCATGATCTCATGGTCCATGGGTTGAAGCCCTATTTCGGGCTCTGGGCTGGCAGTGCTCAGCGGGCTTGGGATTCTCTCTCCGCCCCCTCTCTCTATCCCTCCCCTTCTCATGCTCTCTCTCTCAAAATAAATAAATAAACATTTAAAAAAATAAATAAAACAGATGAACTCAGGGGGATAAAATAAAAAGAGGGGCAAACCAGAAAACAGACTCTTAACAATAGAGAACAAACTGAGGATTACTGGCGGGGAGGTCGGTGGGGTCGGTGGGAGGTGAGTGGGTTAAATGGTTGGCAGGTATTAAGGAGGACACTTGTGATGAGCATTGGGTGTCCTATGTAGGTGATGAATCACAAAATTCTTCACCTGAAAGAAAAGAAAGCATATACTAAAAACCTTAAAAAAGAGAGGGGGGGGTGTTAATTATAGAGAAAAGACTGACGATTGCCAGGGTAGGGGGTTAGAGGGATGGGTTAAATAAGTGATGGTGATTAAGGAGTATTGTATGTAAAGTGCTGAATCACTAAATCCTATACTTAAAACTAATATTATGCTGTATATTGACTAGCTGGAATTTAAATAAAAACTTGAAAAAAATAAAATAAAATGACTAATATGTAGATAAAAAATGGGAAGAAAGAGAGATTTTGAATATCTAAGAGTAAAAAATACATGAAAAAGTCATTCTGGGTAACCAATAATAAAAAGTAATCAATAAACAAGAGACTCTTCATTGTGAGAAAACTCATTATGATAGGTAACTAAGAAAACCCAAAATCCTAGGCCTTTGGTGTATACACACCTTCTCATAGTTATTCAGTTAAACATTAATTAGGTATGGCAATGAAGGTACTTTGCATATATAATTAAGGTTTCAAGTCGAGTGACCTTAAGAAGACATTATCAGGTGGGCGTGGCCAAATCACATGAGCCCTTTAAAACAAAGTTTTCTCTAGCTAGTTGGAGAAGAAAAAACTATAGAGGTGTATTCCTACAAGCCTGGAAAAAAACAATCATGTGTGCTGTGAATTGCCTTCATGTGTCCAGCTGCAAACAACTATTGGCAGCCTCGAGGAGTTGAGAGAAGTCCCTGACCAACAGGTAAATGGAAAACAGGAACTCAGCTCACAACTTGAAGAAGCTGAATTCTGCCAATTATGAGTTATAAAAGAGACCCCAAGCTCTAACTAAAATTACATCCCCAGTCAACACCCTGATGTCAGCTGATTGAGACCAACCAGAGAATAAAACAATGCCATGACTGGAATTTGGACCTACAGATAAATGCTTGTGACATATATTTTAATTTTTAAAAATAATTCACATATAATACCATTCACCCATATACTATGTTTGTTGGTACAATTAGAGAATTGTAGATAATCACCACAATTTTAGAGAATTTATATCACCTAAAAAGAAACTCCATACCCATTATCACTCATTCTCCATTTTTCCCAGTCCAATCAGCCCTAGGTTATCAGTACCTAATTTCTGTTTCTAAAGATGCATCTATTCTTATACAGTATAGTATGACAAGGTCCTTTGTGACTATCTTCTTTATTTAGTATAGTGTTTTCAAGGTTCATCTATATTGTAGCATATATAAGAATTCTATTCCTTTTTACTGCCAAAAATTTTTCCATTTTATGTATATACCATATTTATCCATTCATTAGTTGATGGATATTTGGTTTGTTTCTACTCTGGATATTGTGAATAATGCTGCTATAAGCATTTGCGTAAGAGTTTTTGTGTGCATATGTGTTTTCTAATTTTTTAGATATATATCTAAGAGTAAAAGTGAAGTACTGGGTTTTATGGTCTATATTTAACATTTTACAAAACTGCCAAAATGTTTTCCAAAGTGGCCACACAAGTTTGCATTCCCACCAGCAATGTATGAACGCTTCTATTTTTCCACATTCTCACCAATATTTTTCTTTTTTTTTCCTGTTGTTTTAGCTATCCTAGTAAATGTGAAGTGGTATCTTATCATGGTTTTAACGTTAGTTTCCCTAAAGATTAATGATGCTGAGCATTTTTCATCTGTTTACTGGCAATTCATATATATTCTTTGGAGAAATGTCCATCCTTAATTGGATTATTTATCTTTGATTAGTACATTTAAAGAGTTATGTATTTCAGATATAAGTCCTTGTCAAATATACAACATGCAACTATTATCTCATATTTATATATTATTTCACTCTATCATCTGCTTTGGAGAATAGTTTCTCACTTTGATGAAGCCCATTTACTGTACTTTCTCTCTCTCTCTTATCACTTATGTTTTTGGTGTCACATCTAAGGGATTTTTGTCTAATCCAAAGGCTCAAAGGTAAACTCCTAAGTTTCTTATAAGAGTTTTACATTTTTAGTTTTTACATTTAGGTCTATTATCTATTTGGAGTTATTCTACTATGGTGTGAGAAAGAGGTTGAACTTCCTCAGTTCCATGTAGATATCCAGTTTCCCAGCACCTTTTGTGAAAGGGCTATTTTCCCTCCATTGAATTGTCTTGGAACCACTGTTGGAAATCAATTTACCATAACTGTGAGGATTTATTTCTGTTCTATTTCATTCCATCGATCTACATATTTATGGCTGTACCACACTATTTTGATTACTGTAGCTTTGTAACAAGTTTAAAAAATTAAGAAATATAAATCCTAGAAATTAGATCTTTTTCAAGGTTGTTTATTTCCCCCGCCTCTATTCTGGGTTCTTTATATTTCCATATGAATAGAATATTCCATAGAATAAGCTTGTCAAATTTTGTAAAAAGCCAGCTAAGTTTCTAATAGGCATTGCACCAAATTGGCAGATCAATTTAGCTATATAACATAAGTTTGAGCACATAATGTTTTTATTTTCATTTATCTAGGAGCATTTTCTGTCTTGTTCCTTCTCCTTTAGCCCATTGATTATTTGGAATTATGTTTAATATGAACATATTTCTGAATTTTCAAAATTTCCTCCTGCTATTTCTAATTTATCTCATTTGTGGTTCGAGAACAACCATTGCAAAATTGAACTCTTTTCAGCTATTAAGAAACCTTTTGGTGTGCCTGGGTGCCTCAGTCATTTAAATGTCCAACTTTGTCCCAGATCATGATTTCATAGTTACTTAGTTTGAGCCCCGTGTTGGGCTCTGTGCTGACAGCTCAGAGCTTGGAGCCTGCTTCAGATTCTGTGTCTCCCTCTCTCTCTGCCTCTCCCCCACTCTCACGCTGTTTCTCTCTGTCTCAAAAAAAAAAAAAAAAAAAAAAAAAACTTTAATGGACTAGCATGTTATCTGTCCTGGAATTTGTTCCATGTGTGTTAAAGAATCATGTGTATTCCACTTTTGTTGGGTGGAGTTTTCTACAGATACCTGTTAATTCTAGTTAGCATATAGTATTTCTTAAGTATTCCCTCTTCTTCCCCCTCTTCCTGCCTCATGCTGAATGGGAGATTTGTACTCAGTCAATATAACCATTACTTATTTTTGTTATTTTTGTATCCCTGAGGTATGCTGATTCCAGACAGGGTCTTTTCTTTTACTTTAGAATCTATGTCTAATTTTCTTTGAGACAATAAGAGGTCATTTGAAGATCTCACACTAGGATATACTTCTACACTATAACACAATTATCCACAAATAAAAAACAATTGATTAGAATTATAATTGATTAAAATTATAATTTTTTAAGCTAATCTTTTTTTTTAAGTTTTTATTTTGAGAGAGAGAATATGTGCAAGTTTGGGAGGGGCGGAGAGAGAGAGACAGAGAGAATCCAAATCATGCGGGGCTTGAACTCACGACCATGAGATCATGACCTGAGCTGAAGTAAGACGCTTAACCAAATGAGCCACCCAGTTGCCCCAGAAACATACATTAATTTCTAATGAATATATGAATACACCCCAAATTTTTCCAAAATATTTTATGTAGTTAACGGCATGATCCATCAACAAGTTTCACTGGTGAAAATTAAAAATTCCTAGTTAAAAAAATTGCTAATTTATAATAATTATATTATTTACCCTGATGAATCTCAAAGCTGCTTAGTATGCATATATGTTTTATGTTCATGTAGAAGAAAATAGATGTAACACTAATGTAGCATAAAGGCAAAATTTCTTTACAAATATAGAATTTGCATTGCATTTCTAATTAAGAATGATTACTGTGTACTTTAAAGCATTTTCTAAATTAAGCCTGTCAGATATACTTAAAAAATATTTTAGAAGGGAAGCATAGCAAAGTATATCACTTGTGATGAATTGTACTTTGTATATATGTACTAAATACAATTTCTAAATGCTAAAACATATGTTATAGGGGCTTCTGGGTGGCTTAGTCACTTAAGTATATGACTTCAGCTCAGGTCATTATCTCACAGTTTGTGAGTTTGAACGCCGTGTTGGGTTCTATGCTGACAGCTCAGAACCTGGAGCTTGCTTCAGATTCTCTGTCTCCCTCTCTCTCTGCCCCTCCCCCCATCTCTCTCTCTCATAAATAAATAGACATTAAACATTTTTTTAATATGGTATGTATAGCTGCTTTATTATCATTGTTGAGGAATCTACCTAGGATAATGTACTATAAACAATCACATAACTATATACCTATAAGTATTTATTAATGTAATACTCACTAAGTTGCCTAAACCCAAAGTCAAACTTAATACAAAAAATTTAAATTTTCACAAGCATAATATGCTAGTATAATATATGCATTGTAGTAAGATATTTTCACTTATACCTAAAGATCAAAGAAATTTTATGTTAAGAGAAATAGACCAAACATTTCAAAACGTTTTCTTCAGTCTATTGATTATTCTTAGATTTTTTAAATTTTAATATTGGATATTGTTCTAAGTTGCATGCAGGGGGTTGTAACTGATTAACATTTTCAGGATGGTAGCTAGAAAAAAAATAAATGAACAGACAAATTAATTTTAAATCATAGAACTATAAATTCAGAGATTTTTAGAAATTAAATTCTAGAGAAGAAAAAAAACTTGCTAAGTGAGTAAATATTGAAAAGGTTCTTTCTCTTCTAGAGGAACGTGCTAACACTGCCCAGGTGAGAGGACATTGAGACTGCCACAGGCAGCAGTATTCTGCTGGAATTGAAAAAGAACAGTGGAGATTTATAGTGGGAAAATGGGCTAATGTACAGATTAGATTCTATTAAAAACATAAACACAAAGCTATTTTTCCATGCCCCAAAATTTTCTTCATAAAACATTTGAAGCAAGAGAGCAACATACAAGAAGCAAGAGATAGACCTAGAATGTTTTGCAGCACTTAGAGACAATTGCTTTCAGAATGAGAACACCATAATAAAGTCAAAATTGCTCATAGTCTCAAGGCTTTTTTTCTAGCTTTACTGAAGTATAATTGACAAAAAAAAAATTGGAAGATATTTTAAATATACAACATAATGATTTAATATACATTTAGTATAGACTGTGAAAGGATTCCCCCATCAAATTAACACATCCATCGTGTCACGTATTCACCTTTTTTTTTTCTTGTGATGGGAACATTTAAGTTCTACTCCCTTAGAAAATTTCAATTACACAAATACAATAAAATTGTATTTTACTGTAATGATAATACAATAATATTGTATATTATTAACTATAATCATCATTTTATACATTAGATCCTTAGACCTTATTCACATTATAACTAAAAGTTTATTATTTTATTAACCTCTTCCTGTTTACCCTACCCATCAGCCCTTGGCAAATTTTCTACCATGTTTCTAGGGAGTTGAATTTTTTTTTTCTGTAGGTTCCACATATTAGTGATACCAGGCTGTATTTTTCTTTCTGTGTGTGGTTTATTTCCCTTAGCATAATGCCTTCCAGTTCCATCCATGTTGTGTGAAGTAACAGGATTTCCTTCCCTTTTAAAGCTTAATAATAGTCCTTTGTGTATGTGTGTATCTCACATTTTCTTTATCCATTTATCCATTCATCTATCCATGGGCTCTTAGACTTTTTAAATTCTAATAAAAATTCATAACATTAAATTCATCATCTAACTATTTGTAATTGTACAGTTCAGCTGTGTTAAGTATATTCACATTGTTGTGCAACTGATCTCTAGGACATTTTCATTTTGCAAAACTAGAACTCTATTCTTAAGACTTTCGAAACCAGCAGTTAACTTAAAGTAACTAAATTTGCAAACAACATAGTCTTGGTCAGCCCAAGTCCTCATGAATCAAATAAATTTCCTGGCATAGCTGCTTAACAGACTAAAGTATGTGCAATCTCTGGAGTAAATAATATTACTCCACTTTAGGCAGTACTTTAAAATACAAATCTCATAGGAAATATTTTTTTTAATGAGAGGACTTAAGAAGGAACAGGAAAATGTGATTCTTTAATAAAGAGCATTAATAATTAGAAGGAGACTTATTCAGCAGTTGGAATATCAGACCAGAGCTTTAAAATGATTATTATGTTAAAGTATCCAGAGGAAAAGATGAAAATTGGATTAACGGTGGAGAATTTAGACAGAAAAACTATCTCTACCACCAACAACAAAGTATCTGAAATAAGGATTTCAATGCATGTAGTTAACTTTGTCTTTTATATGTAGCCTAGTGCTATCAGTGACCTCAAAGAAAAACAGAGAGAAATTTTTCACACTAATGCACGAAGGCGTAAAGTAAGGAAAAGCATACAAAATAAGATGCATGTTGGATAATATCGAACAACTGGCAATAGGAATTGTTGGAATCTTAGAAGGAAACAAGAGAATGAATAGAGAAGAAATATTTTAAAAGGTAATGTCAAAGAATTCTTGAAAAATAATGAAATCCTTATCCACAGATTCAAGAAGCTCTATAACTCTAGACAAGATAAGCACAATGAAAACCTTACATAAGCTCCTATAGTCAAACAACTGAAAACCAGTGATGCAGAGAATATCATAATGCAGCCAGAGGAGAGGAAGAAAAAAAATGCATTACAACAACAATATGTGCATATGTACGTATGTATAGGTTTCTCAGTGTTCCCTTAAAACATCTCGGTCTCCTGAAATACAGAAATGTATACAAATATAGCTAGATATTTGCTTGTACATACCTTAGAAGCATTTCATTCTTCATATCACATAAGAATTAGATATGTTGTCATTTTTCTAGCCAAATGCCCTTATCTGAGAGGATCAAATGGTTACAGCATAGGTTGCTAGGTTGAGCCTCAAGTTATAAGACTAGAGGGTGATATATCTGGATATTTACATTGTAAGAAATAGGAAATCCAGAACTTGAAATCTTCTTTAAGTCATAAAAGTTAGAGATCCACCGAGTTTATCTGATCCTTAGAAAAATATCTATTTCAAGATGATTGTAAGAAACAAGGATCCTTGTCACCGTATATCCAAGGAGCAAAAATTGTCTTTGTCTCTCTCAGTATGTATATGTATATGTGTATGTGTATGTATAGGTATACGTGTATGTACATGTATATGTGTATGTACATGTGTATCTGTGTGTGTACATGTATGTGTATATGTATGTGTGTGTGTGTATATACAAATGTGTATATGTACATATAATTTGTTTATACTTATATACTTTATTTATTTATTTACTTGTTTGTTTTCCAGAAAGGAATGAGCTTTCTCCTTATATAAATGGAGAAAATCCATTATCCCCTTCCCTTCCCTATGAAGTGACTGGCTTCTCTTATAAGGTGTTTTTTTATTTTGTTTTCCATCTGGCTTTTGTTGCATTTCACCTTAGGTAAGGTTTGTGGCAAGGCATAGCCAACATACTTATTATTTACTATAATTAACAAGAAATTATTGCCCAGTCCAGAACACTTTATCTGCACATTCAGGATAAAACGAATAACCATAATAATTAAAACTCAACCTTGGGGCACCAGCTGGCTGATGCCAGTACTTCTTAAAGGACACAATAAAACTTGTGCTTCTACTGTTAGAAAAACTGTACACTGCATCCAGGTGTTACTACCGAAGGAACTGCCAGGGTGAAGAAGTGTCACTAGAGTAATGTTCACAAGAAGAGAAACAGATAAGAAGACCACATGAATGTCCCAGGAATGATCAAGTCCCTCCTTCCTCCTCCTAACTTAAAGTATCCTTCTAGTGCCATCTACTTTCAGAGCCTAATGGAGCCAGCTGAAACAGCGGATAGCTGTTCTGTTCATAGTTCTAGGTCCAATATCAAAAAGTAGAGTAGAGGAAGGCATATTTGTAGCTCAGACATAACAACTAACTAACACAGATTGTTTCTAAGAAACAGGAGATATTCTATCAATGTATACCATCTGATACTCCTGTGAGTGATTTATTTGTTTTTCTTTTTGAGATAGCGTCATTTAAATCTGAGGTGAAAATTTTTCCAGTTTTTTTATGTTTGTTTAGGATTATATTTTAAATATTTAGAAAGGAAAACAGATTTGTTCTCTTTAAAATTTATATTAGAAAAAATGTACAGATTGTTAAATACAAAAGTGTTGGTCTCTTAAACTACACTCTAAGCAGGAGCAAACGGTAAATGAAATAACAACAAAGCACAGATGTAAACTCTGTTGATTTGACAAGAAGAGCAAAGTTTAATCAAAATGTCTTATAACTCTAAAGAATTTTGTTCAGCTAGAAGGAAAAGGCAAATGGGGTGGGTGGTGGCTGACAGAGATACCCAAATAAGTGTTTTCTGATGTTTGTCAGGATTTGTGCAGTGGTGCAAATATAGACATACACATTCACAGGTGTGAGAAAATGTCATCATAAATCCCTGTAGCAGACAAATGGATTTTGTTTAGTAAATACATTTATAACTGTCTTGTGGGGAAAGGTGAAACCCTTGAGGGAATCATTAGGTAGGAAGTCTATAAAAAAACTAGCTAAAATTTTCTCCACGAGAAACAAGCAAGAGTTTGTGGAGTAAGAGAAGGGTATGGGAAGAGATCAGCCACGACATGGCATGAGCCTAGGGCTAGACACAAGGGAAAAAGAGCCAATATAACATATCCCATGAAATAGGTTATAAAAAAAAGAAACAATTAAATACATTTATGCCTAAATTTCAAACTGAATGTGTGAGTATGTTTTGTGGGCATTTCGCAGAAGATATGTATACGCACACACCACATCTTCTTTATTTATTCATCCATGGACACTTAGGCTGCTTCCATATCTTGGCCTTTGTAAATAATGCTGCAGTGAACATAGGGTTCTATGTATCTCTTGGAACTGATGTCTTTGTTCCCTTTGGTAAGTAGCTAGAAGTAGAATTGCTCGATAATATGGTAGTTCTCTTTTTAGTTTTTTGAGGAACCTCCATAGGGTCCGTAGTGGTTGCACAAGTTTACATTCCCATCATTGTTGCCAACATTTGTTAGTTTTTGTCTTTTTGATAATAGCCGTTCTGACAGGTGTGAAGTGATAGTTAACTGTGGTTCTGATTTGCATTTCCCTAGGAATTAATTAGTGATGTTGAATATCTTTTCACGTGTCTGATGGCAATGTGTGTGCCTTCTTTGGAGAAATTTCTATTCAAGTTCTCTGCCCAGTTTCAGTCAGGAATTTTTTTGTTGTTAATTTTCATAAGTTCTTTATATATTTTGGATATTAACCGCTTTTCAGATGCATGATCTGCAAACACCTTCTACCATTCAGAAAGTTCCCTTTTCATTTTGTTGATGGTGTCCTTCACTGAGCAAAAGTGTTTGAGTTTAGTGTAATGTCATTTGTTTATTTTAGATTTTATGGCCCTTGCCTAAGGAGACTGGAGCAAAAAAAAAAAAAAAAATTACTGCTAAGACCAATGTCAAACAGCTTACTGCCTGTATTTCCTTCTAAGAAACATCTTTATTACAAGCCTTCTTAAACACTTCACTATATGAATTACAGAATGGGTATCTCTCCCTTAAATGAAAACACTGCAGAAGATACAACGAAAGTAGCTTTCTAGAATCATCTTTATTACAGGTTTTCTTAATTTTTAAAAATTCAGAGAGTGTTCTCCAAACTACCTATATCTTGCTTCTTCAAATATTAATGAAAGCATATTTATTTAAGCTTTAATATATCTTAAAATAAAAAGTATTCTGATTTCTTTATATTATAATATTCAACTGACCAGACAAAATGCACAGTTCTATATTATCATCTACCTGTGATTTAATACTCTTCCACAAGCTGTTGAAAACTATTTTGATTGTTATGCAGCCACAAAGAGATATAAAAATCCTCAAGTGTCCAGCTACTCATTTTTCCCAGTTAATTATAAATATAAGAAATGTAAATAGGGAAAAATATTACAGTATGACAAAGATAATATCTACAAATATCATTCTTTTTCTTGAAACTAATTCTCAAATAAGCACACTACATTCAAAATTTTATTTTTTAAGATTTTATTTTCGAGTAATCTATACATTGAAGACGGGGCTGAAAATCATAACTCCAAGGTCAAGAGTCACATGCTGTAGCAGTAACTGAGCCATTCAGATGCCTCAAAACTTTAAAAATTTTAAAATAATAGTTAACTCAGTGGCTTCTCTTTTAGTTTTCATTGTAGCTAATATATTAATATTCAATTGTAAAATTATAATTATTTTGACATTATTTAAATAAACACAACATTATCAAAATGGAAATACAGCTGGCAATTACCTAAGGGAAAAAAAGTCAGAGGAAATGTAGGCATTTTTAATCTATCAAAAATACTATTAATGACATTAAAGCACCACGTTATCTGGGAGTACACACTCTATTGAATACATAAAACTCAAAGGAATAATGTACACAAGACAAAGATGGACCTGACCACATTGCAATTCAGCACAGTGGACACTGGCGACTTAGCATGAAATATAAATGAACACATTTGAGAATCATTTAAGAGTCAACCTCTACCATATTTGGATAGTTTTATAGAGGAGAGGGATAGCTTTAGGTCTGCTGGGTAGATGTATAGAGGAAAAACCTGATCTTGAAGCAGGGAAGTGATGACAAATAGGAATCTATTAGAACAAACTGGTAACTATGAAGACCAGTAACTCATGTCCACTTCTCATTGATACCATTCTTGACAATGCAAATGACATATAAAAAATGCTGGTTTCCTTTGCCCTGAAACTGTATATACACCTAGCTAAGGATTCAGTGAAATTGAAGGGAAAAAACAAAATATCTGGCAGAGGCTGGAAAAGATGTGGGCTCAGCTGCTGTCCTACACCAACAATGTGCATTAGCAGATTAGTGACAATGCACACAAGTTGCAATGACCCCTGGCATACTACACTAACATACACAGCATGGGGGCTGCTGTTTAACTGCTTGCTTCCAAATCTCCTAAAAATCTCCCTTGGGGCCAAAATCTAATGAAAAATTCTACAAGGAAAGTGCTTTTTGAAAATGTAGTTTCAGCTCAGCTATGTTGACACAATACAAAACCACTACAAGTTTTATGATTTTGAGATCGGAAAGTATTGGAAGTACTTTCAGCAGTTAGGAATGATGTATGAAGATAGCTGGCAAATCTCAAGTGGAGAATCACAGTGCAAACCCCTAATGTTTTGTAGTAAGACCATGATTTCCTTTGCTACCAACCATCCTCTGTTTGAAAAACAGTCTTTGGAAAGCTACTAGACCCTAGTAACTGTTAAATGCCTGACTTTGGAATACCATATAACAAGACCACTCATCATAAATTGATCCAGTGAATAAAATCAGACCTGAGCAACAATGTTCCACTCTAAATGGAAATTTTATATCTGAGATGGTGTCTAAGCAGGTCCAGAGGCAAAAGTAAATATAAAATACAATTGGCTAAGTGTTTGCTATTATTGCTTTGTTGCCCACAATTCAACCAACACTAATGATTTCATGGAGAATTCCCTTTGACCAGGTAGTATAGGAAAGTGTAGTTTATAGTTGGTTGTGCATGATATGCTGGCACCCACCCAAACTTGATGGCTACTATATTACAGGAATGGCTGTGAAAGACAGTAGTCATAAAGCACAGACTTGGGGTCCTTATGTCTAGTTTCCTACTTCAAGAGGAAGAAGAGGTAGTCTGAGGAATGAATCTACACTAATTCGTGAAACAGGGGCTAAGGTAGTTTTTTGATGATCGGGGCTTTGAAAGAACAAAATTGGAAAACTGTTGATAAGTAAACTGCAGGAGAACTGTTTATATGGATCTTTCAAAACGGTCAAAAAATATAAGATACTCATGTGCAATGGAAAGGCCCACCAAAGGGCAATTCAAAAGAAATAGGCTTTTAATAAACAGGTGAAAAAGATTACTTTTCCTATGGATCTTAATCATTCTCCTTCTCCAGCCATCCTGCTGTTTGCTCAATGGGCTTATTTACATGATCTCTGTGGTAGCAGGAATGGAGACTGTGCATTGGCTCCATAATACGCATTTCCCTTAATTAAGGCTAATCTGGCCACCTGCTGCCACTGCTGGATGTTAATTGGCAATGGTAAAGGCCAATATCCAGCCAGCCTCTGGTGAAAGGTTTATTAGAGCCCTTTCATCATGGAGAAGGCTGTGATTTATCCAATGAAAATAGATGCATATACCACATACAGATTACCTTCTCTGTTCAAAAATCTTTTGCTAGACTCCCATTCAGTGACTAAGAAATTACTGTTTGCATTTCCTGGCTTCCCACAAAACAACAACTCTAACTACAGGCTGCACATAGGAGTACATTAATACCTATAGAATTCACTGTGGTGGCTTAATAATATTATAAAATCCTCTGTTAAGGGATTAATTGAAGTGTCAGTTGGGAATCAATATCCTGCACCTCTTTGGTTGTGTTATTGAATTTGAATATATGTTCCTTTTTGGTTGTGTTATTGAATGTGAATATATGTTCCTTTTTGTGTTACACACAGTGTACCCGGGTGCAGCAACCAAAGGTTTTAGTGCCAAGTAGATCATTTCACAATGATACCTAATTGTGGGGTACTTATAATGCAGTAGATTAATTACCCCAAATTCCTCATATCCATGTATATATATATATATATGTATGGCATATGTATATGTATATATACGTACACATGCTTGCCACATGGCTTTCCTTTTATACCATCCAGAAGTGAAGTCTCCTCTAACCCTTAAATCGGGCCTGACATTGTGTATCTACTATATGCTCAGCATTTATCTGTAATCTACCAGAACTTCTTTAATGCACCCATGTATTTAAAATATATGTTCTTAAATAGGAAGAGATTCACATTGATAAAATTATCTGTGTGATTTGACAGATGCTTACATTGTGTAGAGCCTCAGATAACTTGGACTTGAAGCTATATAGAGAAATAAAGAAAATTACAGGTGAGATGTCAGTCTGGGGCTATTCTAGGATTAGTTTAGAGACAAAGTTGAATAATGCACATCATATTACACAGGAAAGACAAGCTATAAAGACATTTTGAAATGTCAGAATAAAAGGAAAAGTTTACTTTGAAGGTTAGCAAAAGAAAAGTTATACAATAGATCTTTAAAGCCATCAATTTATATAACTATATTCCAGTACATATAATGTTATCTGTTATAGGCCAAAAACATACAGTGAAGAGCAGAATTTGGAAGCAGTGATATTGAACAGGAAATGAGAAAATGTGCTTGCTTGTGAACATGCCAGTGTTGAAATGCTTGAAAGAAATGGAAAGGTAATAGGTGAAAATATGGGTCTAATGCTCAGGAAGGAAAAGAGGCTGGAAATACATATTTGGAACTTATAAGCTTACTGAATACAGTGAAAGAATGGAAAGGACTGTGATCTCCAAACACAGTACAAATTTAGAGAAAAATTGACCATGACACCACTATTTTAAGTATAGACTGAGGACAAAGAGGCAATGAAAATAGCACAAGGCACAAAAAAAGTGACTCTGATATGGAAGGAAAATATAGAGAATTCAGGCAAGAAAGGGGTATCTTGTTTTTTGGTTTTTCTTGTTGTTCTGATTTTAGGGGGTAGTAAAGAGACATAATAAAAGAAGCACAAGTCTTTATTTCTGGGTATGCTTTTCCAAATGGGTGATAAACAATATAATAACCTATAACAACATTTTAGCAGCACTCCATTCATTGTTAGTGACTTTAGAATTTATGTTTTAATAAAGTTAATTCATCTTGTAGATACATGAACATAAATCTGGCTCAAACCACCCTGAATTTAATTTAGCTTCCCCTGTATATATGTTGACTCTACTTTAAATCTCCCCAATAATGAGCATTAAGAGAAATTCAATGATTAGCAAATCATAGAATAAGATTTTAAAACAGATAAACCATTTAACTATTCTTAAAATGTGATTTGTTCCTCTTCAAAAATTAAACTTAATTTTAACAATTCTATGTTCAAATGTATTTCTTTTCCATTATTTCTATTATTTTGTATTGTGCATGTACATTGATCATTGCTAACAAAATGAAAAGCACTGCTTTCTTTGAAGGCAGAATAGTGAGCAATGAACCAGGACCTTGTTGAGTCTGGGATATCACCTAGTCTTTCAAGATTATCAGCCTCCTGTGATTTGAGGAAGATTGCTTTCTCTTATCATGGAAGATTTTCTAGCATATTAATTTATATGCAGATCAAAGCTCCAATCCTTTCATTAAGGTGACTCAATATTACTATTTAGCTTATGACTATTTTTGCAACATGTTGTCGATTGCTTTTAATAATTAACCAAAAAGCAGATAGTTCTGCATTTAGTCAGAACGTTCATTCTAATCTTTTTGAATTCAGAAGAATTACTGTGTTGATATCCTTCCCAAACTTGTTATAATAAAATTTATAGGTATATAAAAGTGAAATGAATTGCTATCTCTTTGAAAAGCCTTATTCAAAATACAGTTTATCTCAAAATTTATATTCAAGGCAAACTATCACCACTGAGACATTTAAATTCTGTTTGTTTCCTGGGAGAAAGGAAGTTCTGTGTTTTAGTGTATGATTTCCGTAATGAAACTTCAGAATTAAATTAGGCATGTTTGTAAATTGTACTGATTCTGTAAAAGAGATACATGGTTATATTAGTTCAAAAAGTAGTATGATATGATACTACAATTCATATTAAAATAAATGTGATTGCTGTTTGGAATCTGTACTGATAAGTATATATACATCTTTTTTTAAAAAACCTATCCACAGATTCATCCCAGCATTAACTACCATCTTCTCAGGGAAGTTTTATAAATTTCATTTAAAGTATTTCAGAAAGGAAAGGAGATTTTGAGAAATAACTCTCCCAGCTGAATGCATATATAATGTGCAACATAAGTCCTGTTAACTTCATGTCCTAATATTAAAGTTCTGCAGTTGGAATTGAGCTTAAAAAAGAAGAGAGGGGGCGCCTGGGTGGCGCAATCGGTTAAGCGTCCGACTTCAGCCAGGTCACGATCTCGCGGTTCGTGAGTTCGAGCCCCGCGTCGGGCTCTGGGCTGATGGCTCAGAGCCTGGAGCCTGTTTCCGATTCTGTGTCTCCCTCTCTCTCTGCCCCTCCCCCGTTCATGTTCTGTCTCTCTCTGTCCCAAAAATAAATAAACGTTGAAAAAAAATTAAAAAAAAAAGAAGAGAGGACATATTAATTTTCCATGTATTAAGATCAACTTAAATCCTTTACTGTCCAATAACACCCCTATAAACTTGTGTTCTTTGATGTGCTAGTCTGAAAATCCTGAACAGTTTAAAAAAAACACATTGATATTATAGTTCTTTGGTGACCTTAGTATGGAAATCATTTGGATCTGAAAAACACATATTAGTGTTCCCCCCTCAGTTTCATTTTTGGAATAAATATCAAGAGTTGGTGCTATGCTTTTAATCAGTTGTAAGGTATTAGAAAGCTGGACATGATAAATCAGTAAGTATATCATGCACTGACATCTTACATGAAAATGAACATATCTGCATAGGTTCTACTATACAATATATCCATAGTAAACAAGCATCATAATATAAATTAATTTTTTTCCTTCTCTGTACTGCATCATTTTGTTTCTACTTTTATGACAGCATTCCTATTCTCCTATACATGGTAATTATCTATGTTCCTCTTTCCCAATATATTTAAATTTTGAAGGGTGGGCACTAAGTTTGATGAAACTTTATATATATTCTGAATTCATAAATTAGTTATTCACTTATGGTTTTCTGAATTAACACACACTTTGACAGATACCTGGCAGAATTTCAAGTATCTGAGTTGATGTATATTATAGTTAATAGATTATATATTTATATATCTTAGTGAAATAAAATATTATATTACCTTCAAATCCTGGAGAAGTAAGCATCTGATATATGTGAGTGTGTGTATACACACATATACATACACACACACACATATATAATATAAAATGTATTTAAAATAAATATAAGATATAAAACATACATATGTTTTATATATTATATATAAAATAAATTAATACATATTTATATCATAATGATATAAAATGTTACATCACCTATAAACTCTGGACAAGTGATGCTTTTTAAAAGTGGGTCATGGGCTACCTGGGTGGCTCAGACCATTAAAGACACAGTCAGACTCTTGGTTTCACCTCACATCATGATCTCATGGTTTGTGAGTTCAAACCCCTTGTTCTGCAGAGCCTGTTGCGAGACAACATGGAGGATGCTCGGGATTCTCTCTCTTTCCCTCTCTCTCTGCCCTTCCCTGCTCACGCTTTCTTTCTCTCTCGCGCACGCGCTCTCAAAATAAATAAATAAACATTAAAAATAAATAAACTTTTTAAAAGTAGGTTAAAATACAATAATAAAATCTGTATTATAAAAAGAAAATTTTTTTCAATGTTTACTTTTGAGAGACAGAGACAGAGTGAGCGGGGAGGGACAGACAGAGAGGGAGACACAGAATCCGAAGCAGGTTCCAAGCTCTGAGCTGTCAGTACAGAGCCCAACTCGAGGCTTGAGCCCACAAATCATGAGATTATGACCTGAGCCAAAGTTGCATGCTTAACCGACTGAGCCACCCAGGTGCCCCAAAATATGTATTTTTAAATAGTGATAATTTATGAATATTATTTGCACAAGAATATTTTCCATGTAATAGTTTCCAAATGTATATCCTCTATAATTAAACAACAGCTCTTTCATTAAAATGATACTCTCAATTCAGCTATAGTAAATTTTTCGATATTTAAAAAACATTTACTACAGTCAGCATATAAATTCATATGAAATCATACATCCATTTTCTATAAGAAATGACTTATAAGTATTAGATTTTAGTATAGAAATAATTAGCTGAACTTTAACTCTTCTACTTTCTCCTCCTTTTATTATTATTATTGATTTATTTTAGACAGACAGTGAGTGGGGGAGAGGGGCAGAGGGAGAGAGAGAGAGACAATCTTAAGCAGCTTCCATGCTCAGCGTGGAGCCCAAAACAGGGCTGGATTCCATGAACTGTGAGATCATGACTTGAGCTGAAATCAAGAGTTGGATGCTCAACTGATTGAGCCATCGGGGTGCCCCTATTAGTATTTTTAATCCCTATCCTTACCTTTAACAATAAATTAATTTATTAGTAGTAAAGTAAAGAGAACTTAGGTGGAAGATTCTTTATAGTAATAAAACTATGGTACTAGCAAGAAGGAAATTTGAGTTTTGGAGAAGTCAGTATGTTTTCTAATTCAGCAACAAATATAGAAAACCATAGATATTACCATTATAAGAACTACTAGGTAGTGATAATCAAGGAAGTATACTTTATTTCCTAGAGATTTTCATACAGATATTGCAGTCACACTATAGCATGTTACACCCTATATGTCCTAGTATATTTTTCCATATATTGAAAGTTCATAGTCATCTATAGAGTTAACCGATATAACTGTAGAGGCTAATCATCCAGGTCTATAAAATTAGCCATGTTAGTCTCTCTCTTTTTTTTTTTTACATTTCTGTTTTATGATCTTCAACTCAATAGTTCTGTATACGTTTTTGAGTAGACGAGAAGGGAACGCAGAAAACCAAAAGTGATAGTTAACAACACTAGTGAAAATTTAAATACAAAATTATGTTCAGTTTCTGTAATTTCAGAAGAGAATTTTCATAGGTTTTCAAGCCAGGCATAGGAATAGAGACAGTAGTAGTAGTAATAGTGGTAGTGGTAATAATATCATTATTATTATTATAGATTCCTTTAGGATATCATTCATCTTACTGAGAAGGAGGTATTGTGAATTAGATCACAGAGTACTATTTAAAGGACAACCAGATAAGAGGAAGGATTGAGAGTTTATTTTGTTAAAATGAGTAGATGAGAAATTGAGAAAAGGGACAGAAGAAACAATGACAAGATTCTCATTTTCTTTCTCCATTCCCCTTTCTCCATTCTAGGTTGAGCCTAGAAAGGAGTATGGCTTTAGAGAAAAATAGTAATTAGGGAGACCTCACCAGTGTGGATACTTGTGCCACACTCTAATCTGTAAGTTCCAACCACAGTGAAATAACTCTAGTGGTATTTATAATTAAACAGAAAGTAGACAGTATTTATCTTTCCAGAGTGGTCCTTGATTCTGTTCTAGTATGAGTGGGTCTAAGGAGCATCCGAGATGTTAGTCAAGGGAATTTTCAGGAAGCACTTGCCATAGAGAACCCTTTAGAAGCTAAGAGGGGACCCATTTGTCTAGCTGAAGAACAAATGAGAGTCAGAATTGGACCTCGGCTGCATGTGTGAAGAATGCTCTGAATTCCAAGAGGAGCTGGGGAAAAGAC
This sequence comes from Lynx rufus, assembly GCF_022079265.1. Classification (NCBI taxonomy): domain Eukaryota; kingdom Metazoa; phylum Chordata; class Mammalia; order Carnivora; family Felidae; genus Lynx; species Lynx rufus. The sequence goes on from NW_025814823.1 coordinate 148,895,693, forward strand.
AAAGCAGGCAAGCAAGTCTGCTAGATACTGGTAAGCACAGAATAAGAAAGCCCAACTTACACAAACCACTATCTTTAGCACAAATGCTGGCTGGTTGTGCAATGACAAAGCATACAACGGATGTTGCTATGAAAACGTGATATCCATCAAGAGGATTCCATGAGACCTAACAGCTTATTATTTCCAGTGCCACAACAGACTATTATTTCCTTTACCCATTCCTTACCATTTACTAAGTATCCTGGAAATAATGGGAAATTTAATGACTTGAGGCTTTTTACTTGAAAAGCTGAACACTTTAAAGAATTGTCTTATTACTACAGTTTTAAGTTACCCCTATGAAAGGGATAAGTGGTTTCCAATTAAGACTAGATTAATTTAGACAAAACATAGAAACTACACTTTTTGAGTACACTTGTAAATATATATTCTACTCTACTATAAAAGAAATGTTTATTTCTTTTGGTTGCCCCATCAGTAACTGGTATTGAAAGAACAATACACTTGGAGTTGAGATATGGTTTGGATTAGCAGTTCTCCAATTTACGGGCTCAGTGATTTTGGATATGTCAGTTAATTCATAATGCCATCTCTGCTACATTAACCATTACTGAAAACCCAATACAAATAACATGTAAAAATGACTTGTTTATTGTGATACAATAGACAAGTGAAAAATATTATAAATGCCCTTATGTCTGTTTTCTCAATATTCTCTTTTTTTCCCTACCCATTTTATCCTATCTAGGGTAGGAAATATCCTAGGGAAAGGATAGGTAGTCCCAAGTTAAATCTGCTGATGTTTACTAACATGAGCCTATACTCATACTGTAGGCTAAAAAATATTAGTTTTTTTTTTTAACTAATGGATATTTTGGAATTTTGTCCATATCACTTAATTTTGAAAATTCTTCCACTTAGCATTCATTCCTTTGCTTTCATGGGAGTAGTTTTATATATTTCTTCTTTTAAGGGCCAATAACAGTATTAAACAATATGCCACCTAACATCAACTTCAATGTTTTTTTTTTTTAATTTTTTTTTTCAACGTTTATTTATTTTTGGGACAGAGAGAGATAGAGCATGAACGGGGGAGGGACAGAGAGAGAGGGAGACACAGAATCGGAAACAGGCTCCAGGCTCTGAGCCATCAGCCCAGAGCCCGACGCGGGGCTCGAACTCACGGACCGCGAGATCGTGACCTGGCTGAAGTCGGACGCTTAACCGACTGCGCCACCCAGGCGCCCCCAACTTCAATGTTTTATTCATCCCTCTTTCCCCCCTACTGTATCTGCTCCTTTGTTGAATATTCACATATTTGTGGAAGGAAATGAAATGAGTTAATATAAAATGACATATTAATAATCACAGATAGATTAACAAGTTTATTATAACAATTTTAAGCATATACTTTATTTTTTAATGTTTATTTATTTATTTTGAGAAAGAGAGAGAGAATGAGCAAGGAAAGGGCAGAGGGAGAGGGAGAGAGAGAATCCCAAGCAGGCTCCCTTCTATCAGCACAGAGCCCAATGCAAGGCCAGATACCATGAACCTTGAGATCATGACCTGAGCTGAAATCGAGTTGGATGCTTAACTGACTGAACCACACAGGTGTTCCTAAGCATATACATTAAAAGGCTTTAATAATGTACTTTCATTCCTTTGCTCTGAACTAAAATTATATTTTCATCTATAGTTATGTAGTACATAATTCATAAGAGCACTCATAATTCTACAGCTAGATTACATATAATTCATAATTAGTTTAACCAATTACTCTTCCTCATCTACAATTACTTTTTTAAAAATTTTATATATGCACTTTTCTATAATCCCTACAAATATGTAAAATATAGGTATGTATGTGTATGTGAGTATATGTATGTATACATACATACATACATATGTATACATATACTCACACATACAGATCAAACACATGAAGAAATTCTACACAGCTTTGTTTTCAGAAGACATACATTGCACCAAAAATCACAGCAGGTTTAACCTACTTCTTCAAAGGACAAGCTCACTTCTTTTTTTGGTTAATTTTTTTCTTTTTTTTTTTTTCCTTAGAAAATTTTTTAACGTTTATTTACTATTGAGAGACAGAGAGAGACAGAGCATGATCACGGGAGAGGCAGAGAGAGAGGGAGACACAGAATCCGAAGCAGCCTCCAGGCTCTGAGCTGTTAGCACAGAGCCGGAGGCGCGGCTCGAACCACGAACCGCGAGATCATGACCTGAGCTGAAGTCGGAAATTAGCCAACTGAGTCACCCAGGCCCCCCTGGATAATTTTTTTTTCTCTTTTCTCTATCAGGTTATTCTGAGACCAAATCCCCTTCATTAACACTCTTTGAGTTTCAGTCAGAATTCTCTTCAGCTCAGTTTCAGTTACACCTTTGATCCAACACGTGATGCCAAGTCTAGAAGGCAATCAGTGCTAGTCGCCACAAGACTTGTACTGCATTCTGCTTCAAACAACAGTGCAAAGTCTAACGATCCTTCTGGCTTTTGTTGCTGAAAGTCAAAGGAATCGGAACTTCCTACACTTGATGTTGTGGTAAATAAAACACAATGCAGAAACAGGTGCTGAAGCAGTGTTTCTTCTGGACCATGGGGGTTCACAAGAAAACAGGACTACATGGCCAGTGGCAACACATATTAAACCAAATGAGATACAAAGGACAGTTTATTTACTTGAAAGGAGTTCATGAAGATGTGTAAAAATAAAAACTAGAATACCATAGACCCACACTAAAATAAGTGAAATATATTTTAATTATATTTATACCAAGGAAAGAGCTCAATAATTTCTTATAAAATGTGTAATGTTTTGAAAGAAATAAAAATGGTAAGTCCTAACATAACAAAAAATGCATTTTTTATGCATTAATTATTTTATCAAATGAGTAAAATCAACTGTCGCATACATTAATTTTTTTGGTCACTATCAATTCATCATTTTTAGTGTATGTTTATAAGTATGTCTAAGATATTTGCCTTCAAAAATATAAGACTGTAAGTATAGTCTAATAATTTGGGACCAGACTTAGGTTGTTAACTTTATGAGAGATTTCAGGGTAGTATTAGGTTCTTAGCAAGATAGTGATTTTTTAAAATATTTAATATACATGTAATATTATAAAATTAATTTAACACTCAACTGAATAATTGTCTGATAATTGAAATTGTGTATATGTATGTGGGTGTGTGTATTTTTCTAGAGACATTTTTTGATTTTTATTTCTTATTCTTGAATACTTAATTTTGAATCTTATCATTACTCATGGTTTTTAGCCTTCAAATAGTTTACTATTAATGTGACTCCTTGTTGGAATATATTGTAGCACATGTACCTTCGGCAGTAAGCTTATAAACCATTTCACATTGTAGAATCTAGCAAAACCATACATAATGTTATTGGACATTTAGAACAATAATGAATTCACAGCCCTTAAGAATACAGTCCACAATTTCAATTATATCATGAGGATAATGATAAATTGATAAGGCCATGTTTTGAAATCTTTAACATTTAGTGACACATATTAATTCTTTCAATGAATAAATAATCAAGTGTTGCCATATGCAAAGTACTGGAGATGCATCAATGTGTAAAACTTACTGTAGATAGCAACATTTAGGCAAATATATAACAATGTTTATTATGTATTATACAATATATAATACATATATGTGTATATAATGTTTATTATGTATATGTACAATATATAATAATGTTTATTATTATGTATTATTATCCATGTACATGATTAAAGCTCATGGAAAGAATAGTCAATCCAAATTTGATATTCATAAATAAGGTACAAGCTTGAGCTTTAAGCAAAAGCAGGGAAATTCTATAAACTGCAATTTCTTCCCTGCATCTCTCTTTCTTTCTTTCCATATTCTTTACCTTCTTTATAGCAGATGATAAATTTTAAAAGGTGAGACAGAGAAATTGCAAATCTCAATAGTTCACTAGGGCCAGAGCACAGAATACATATTAGAAGTATATAAAAATAAATATGTTGGATAAAAAAAAATGTACTTCACTTAATGAACCAAGATTGAAAATATGTGTGCTGTTAGAAAAAAATACCACAGCTTATCTAGTGTTTAAATAACTTTTGAGAAACCAAAACATATTTTGTGCATTTAATTATTCTAAAAATAAACAAATAATCAAAAGCATAAAGCTTTCCTAGGACAGCCATATATGAGAAAAAGAAAAATAAAAGCAGAGTGCTCTGGGCTCATGTTGAATTGTAATTGAGGTATAGGTTCTTTGCCTTTTTGGGCTTTCCTTTTCTAATCCTCATGAAATATCCCATCCCATATTGCCAGTAAAATGAACTTCAAACCCCTTTAGCTCTGTTCTCTACAAAGGCACAGGCTATCTTTATCTTCACAGATAATCAACTGAAGTACATAATCAATGAGTATCTTCTGAATGCATGAATGAATATATGAAGGATTGAAATGGCTCTAAGTAATATGGTTCCAGGATATGCCATTTGAAAGATATGGGTCATATCTTCCTCTTACTTGGAAGTACATAAGTACATTTTCTCACAGTGAAATTCACAGATCTTAAATATAAAATTGGTGTTTGACAAAGAGTATTTCCAAGTAATCAATAACTTCATAATTCCATTAATGCAGAATATTTCTTTGTGCCCCATTCCAATTGATTCACCATCCAGAAAAAGGCAATATTTTTCTGATTTTCACCATTGATCAGTTTTTCCAGATCTTGAAAGTCCTATAAAACGAATTCCAATATAATAATCTTTGGGTATGACTTATTTTACTTGACTTGAGAATCAAATATCTGTCAAATATTGGCACTAATTATGCATTGATGAATGAATCATAGAATTTGCTTTTGTAAGATTTGTTTTCTACTAAGGGCAACATATTAAACTAACATCAAAGTGGATCAATACAAAATTACATGCTGTGATTGGTACCTGGAGAATTTCAGAAACTGAAAAAAAAAAGTTTGTTATCAATAACAAATGATTGAGTAGATAGTAGTTAAAAATAAGGTCATAAAAAAAGGATAAAAAAATAAGGTCAAAACAAGATACACAGGACAAGATCACACAGGTTATATTAAAGATTTCTGTTTCTTTCATCTTAAGTACAATTAAAACTGACAGGAGAATTTAACAACAACAACAAAATAACATGGTTCAATTTTCTTTTCAAATAAGTCAGTCCTTATGGATGGGAAGCTCCCATCCTTCTAGCCACATGCTCCTAAATGGATTGATTTTCCTTTTATACAAGAAATATTTTTAATCATCTGCCTTCTTGTTTCATCATCTTGATAATTTTTCTGAGTCAGGTTCACATTTACATTTGTTAATCCCTTTCACCAGTTCCAAGATTATTTTGTTTTCCTTGTTTTTTCTTTAATTTTGAGCTTATTCTCATAGGGTTTTTTTTCTTATTTTTCTTCTTCAACTTTTTTTTTTATGTGTGTGATAGGCTACTTTTCAAATTGACTAGCCTAGATCAATTCAATATTATTGTCAAAAGCTGCCTTCCCAAACATTTTAAACACAACTGCTGATAGGACAAAACTTGCTTACTGTGGTAAGGGATAAAATATCTCAAAATTTTCAGTGTCTGGGAGAGAGGGAAGGTGAGGTCAAAATTTTTTTCAGGAATACAAGTTTGTTTTAAGACAATTTTATTTTTAAGATGAGAGGGAGCTTTGTTAAGATTGGGAAAGCATCATGATAGAGTAGCCCAGGATTGGTAGAAACAACCAGATGAAGATTTTAAGGTGAGAGATTGAAAGAATCAGGGCAAAATGAATTGCCTGTGGACAGGTTCACATAACTTTCTGGAAGTTACTATAATGAACAATCAAAGCATTTGCCTGGACAGAATACCTGGAAAAATAAAGTCATGCTAATGAAAAGAGAAATAGCAAAGTCATACTAATGAAGAGAAAGAACGACTTCATAATAACGTAGACAATAACATATGATTTTGGTTCTTGGTGTTCTTTCTGAATGTTTTTCTCCATTTTTGTTGTTGTTGTTGTTGTTGTTGTTGTTGTTCTCTCCTCTCTCTCCCCTCTGTCCACCTCCCATAAATACAGAATTTAACTGACAATACTTTAGCCCTTCAGAAGTCAGTTCCCAAAAGTGTTTCCAATCCTTCCATAGTCTAAACTAATTCTGTGATTCAATTCATATTTGGAGATTATAAGACATGCTAATCAGGTAGGCACTGAGAAATAGTCTTTTTTTCATTCTCTAATAAAATTGCTAAATTATTTACGATTTTTTTAATGTTTATTTATTTTTGAGAGAGACAGAGTGCAAATGAGGGAGGAGCAGGGAGAGAGGGAGACACAGAATCTGAAGCAGGATCCAGGCTCTGCACTGTCAGTACAGAGCCCGATGCAGGGCTTGAACTCCTAAGCGGTGAGATCATGACCTGGGCTGAAGTTGAACATTTAACTGACTGAGCCACCCAGACCCTCTAAAATACTTAAGATTAAATATAAGTGTTATAATTTATGTTATTAAAAATGAAGTTATTTTCAAAATATTTACTAATATCATTTATTCAAAGGACAAACAAAAGAGAACTTGAGGGAATCTGATTTAATAGTAGAATTTCAAGTATTATGACACATAAAGCAGGAATACATATTGGGAGACTAGGATCTCTTCAGAGTCCCAATTTTTCATATTTATCATTATTTACCCTTATTATGGTCAGAATAGATTTGATCACTCTGATACACATACTGGCTTTTTTTATTATTCAATCTTTATCATTAATTTTGGAATTAACCTAACTTTTTTTTGTCAGACATTTCAGATGGGAAAACATATGGCACTGTTGTTGTTGCTTAAATGAAGTAAAAGATAATGTGCTATTATATGGTTATTATGTAAATAGAGTTATTTGAGTCCCAGTGGGAGATTTTCTAGGTCAGGGTCATACATAATCAGTGGTTTTAAATTTAAGAATATCTTTGAGCAGCAAAATAACAGTAGTTATTATCTTAAAGATTAACAATATCTTTCTGTCGAAACCTGAAAGTTGAATATGACACCAATCAAGGAAGAATTATATTCAAGTTTAGCACTTAATTCCTACCATGAAAAAGGTTGTATACATTAAGAAAATATGTATGTTTTAGTGGCAGCTGGGTGGCTGAGTCAGTTAAGCATCTGACTTTGGCTTAGTTCGTGATCTCACTGCTCATGAGTTCGAGCCCCACATGGGGGCAGCTTGGAGCCTAGAGCCTGCTTCAGATTCTGTGTCTCCCTGTCTTTCTGCCCCTCCTCCTCTCTCTCTCTCTTTCTCTCTCTCTCTCTCTCTCAAATATAAATAAACCTTAAAAAAATTAAAAAAAGAAAAGATGTACATTTTCTAAAATTCATACTTCTGCTAGACATACTCAAAGGCCTATTTATATATAATTTGATAAAACAGTACTTGTTATTTTTCTAAGTACATTCATCTTTATACCATATTTGGTGCTTTGATGTATATAATTTGACCTAACAATATAATTTTTACACAGTATAACAAACCTTTGGGTTTCCTCACTGCAGTGACAATACACACTAATGTCTGGAAGAATTAGTGTTCTCTCTCACATTTCTTATTTTTAAGTAATTATATTTACCAGAAAAGGTAAGCTCAGAAATTTCTATTTTGTTGCCTGAAATTCTTTGTCAATGGTTATATTTTTTCTGAAAACAAAAGATGATATTACTTTGACAGTAAAATAGGGATGATAATTATATTTTTGAAACAAATTGTCTTTTGACAGAGTCTCTTTGTCTCTTTCTCTAATTCTCAGGCCTCTGAGAGAAAGAAAGAGAATTAGAGAAAGAGACATTTTTAAAGACAGTGTCTCAAAAAGTCCTCACATTACAATTTTAAGGTGTGTTAACACATTTTTGAAGTATTTGAGATGCAAGAAAATATGGATTACTGGGCATTGTGAGTATATCTAATTTGGTAATTATAGGGAAGGGGACCTACTACTTAGTACAATTATAAGGGGGAGATCAAAAGAATCCAAAATGTAGTATGGTTTAACATTGTTAATGATGACAGCAGAAAGCAGGTAGGAAAGAGGCAATGGACTAACATCTCAACAGACAAAAGGTATCAGCAATCAGAACATTGCTTTTCTGATTTACAGTCAAGATTCAATTTATGCACCAGAAAGAGTATCTAGAGTCTATTGCAGGCTGTAGTGGGGACATGATACTCAGGAATATAAGTTGAAAATAAATCCATGGGCTAAGAGACTTGTCTAGTTTACTCCAACCTTCTTCCTTTAGTCAATTATTGAACACATTTTAAGTGAGTAAATTATATGTGTGTGGTCTTGCTCAAAGTGTTGGGGATTTGTTTTATATTAATTGGTGTGCTACAATTCAATTCTGACACTAACCATCCAGAGTTAGGGCAGACCCCAAAAGATGCCAGCCACAGATGGGGTTCCCAGCCCGCCACTTCTCACCAAATGACTATAAATCCGGGAATTTTCCATAATTCCCCTCAGGATTGACAACTGCTAGTCTAACTCACAGATCTTGGGGAAGCCCTATATTTACTATTAATAGTTTTACTGTAAAGGACACAAATCAGTCAAGCCAAATGAAGACACAGACAGGGCAAAGTCTTAAAGGCCCAGAATGTAGAGCTTTCTTGCCCTCCCCTATTCTAGTTGAATCAAGATGTATTATCTTCCTGGAGTTAATTTATTAGCATGAACTCACAGGTTCATGCTAAAGGGCTCATAAATAACAAAACACTGATTTCAATCTGGAAATTTCAAGATTTTAGAAACTCCACTCCAAGAACCAGAGATAAATACTACACATATTCTTAACAATAGGAATAGAACAGAGAACTAGGAAGACCAGGTTTACATTCTAATGTGATGATAGATGATAGATAGATAGATAGATAGATAGATATGAACAAACAGATGAATGTATATTATTTGATAGCTACTTTATTTATAACCTCAGGTTCAGGAAGGCATCTTTGAGAAAAAAATATTTCAACTGAGATCTGAACAATACCAATGCAACTGGTCAAGGATAAATCTAAGGACACTCTAAGCAGAAATAACAGGTAGACAAGGCTCTAAGCCAGAAAGAAATTTGCTTTTCCCACGTGCCTCTCAATTTACAGGGCCCTTTACTTCTTCTCCAGTCCACAAACTTGAAATAGAATACAGCAATTAAAAGCATGTCTGTGGGGAATTCGGTTCTGTCATAGTTTATGACTTGAGTAAAATAGCGTTTTTTTTAGGCCTCATTTCCTCACATGTAAATTGGAAATTATAATAGTACTGACTTCAGAATATTCAAGCAACAATGAAAGCAAGGAGACCAATGTTTACAAAGAGAAAAAGGCTGCAACCCCATAACTGTAACCCAAGACAACATATGCCAACAAAGGTAAAGAAAAGCATTTGTAAAAATGGAAGATTTAAGCAACTCTGGGAACAGCATACTTCATCCACAAAAACACTAATCATAAAAGGACTCGGATCAAATAACAAATGAACAAAACAAGGAACAAACAAAAAGAAACATGAAATAGAAATAGTTATGAGTAATGACTATATTAGGAGAAAAATGGAGTGTCTGTATTGTACTAAAAATTGACATAGGAGAATTCTTGAAACAGAATGGGCATACTGAAAGGAAAACTTTAATAACAGAATTAAATATAAAATTTGAAGGTGACTGTTAATAAAAGGGAAGAAAGTATTCCAAAGATTTTATTTAGGATGGAGTAGAGACAAGAGAGGAAATCTTCTCAAAATGGCTCATCTTGTGGGGTTTGAAGACATTGAAAAATAGAGCATTTTAGTAAGAGATAGTTTCTTGACTTTATATAACGATAATGTCTTAGTTTGTCCCAGGTGTTGTAACAAAATACTACTGACTTGGTGGTTTATAAATAACATAAATTTATTGCTCACAGTTCTGGAGCCTGGAAGTTCAAGATCAGGGTGTTGGCATGATCAAATTCGAGTGAAGGCTGTCTTCTGGGTTTCAGATAGCTAATTTTCTCTGTGTCCTCACATGATGAAAGAGGACAAAGGGGCTCTTAGGTCTCTTTTAAAAGAACATTAATCTCATTAAAGGACATGAAACACATTAAAAAAAAAATAAATGGAAAAATACACAATAGTTATTCCACTTTAGTTGTAAGAAAGGACCCACACCTCCCAACACATTCATAGCAGGCATTAGGATTTCAATATAAGAATTTTGGTATAACACAAATATTCAGACCATAGCAGACTATAAAATGTATCTGATTATAATAAAGTTCCATAGAATGCAAACTGGTAGTCACTCTGGAAAACAGTAGGGAAGTTCCTCAAAAAGTTAAACGCTCACTTGTGGAATTTAGGAAACAAAACAAATGAACATAGAGGGGGCAAAAAGAGGAAAACCAAGAAACAGACTTTTTACTATAGAGAATAAACTGAGGGTGACTGGAGGGGAGGTAAGCAGGGGGATGGGTGAAATATGTGATGGGGATTAAGGAGTACACTTGTCATGAGCACAGGGTGTTGTAATGGAAATGTTGAATCACTTAATTCAGCATGAAACTAATGTTGCACTGTATGATAACCAACTGGAATTTAAATAAAAAATTGGAAAAAAATAATAGAAAAACCCCATAGAGGAGATTAATTTTTCCTCTATTTTGTTTATCTCATCTTTCTAGAAGACTGCCTGACACACAGAAAATATTCAAATCTTTTTGAATAAGAACTAATAGTTATTGGGAATGAAAAAATTATTCTCTACTATTCTTGCTTTTTCAGCTGGTCTAAATAACCAAATTAGCAAAGGGCAGATAGGAAAAAAAATTAATTACATACATATGAAGGTCCCATAAAAATGTACGATCCACAGGTAGTCAGGGAAGTCATTTGAGCTTTATATCCATTCTGAGCTAAGGAGAAGGGAGGAGGCGTTAAAAAGAAGAAAATTCATGGGAAGATGGGTAAAGCAGATGTTTGGTAAATAAATGTTTGCCATACGTTGCAGAGACAATGGGACCCAGAGATGAATTTGATCTCTAAGCCCTGCTGAACAATCCCAAAGCTTGTCATGCCTAGCCCATATTCTTTGTAGTTCACTGAAGTGATAGTTCTCTTCTTGGACCGGACCCTCTGTCTAAATTATTTCAGACAGTTCAGGGAAAAGGAAAGTCTTTTCTTGGATCTGCTGTATCTTGATTATATTTGTGCAAAATAATCCATATATCAAAGTTACATATTTTGGGGAGACTTCTGAACCCCTTCACAATTCAAGCATATAGCATATTCTATTACCAAACTGAATAAATAGCAACTATAGTAATCCAGCAAAAAATAATAAAAGAAAGAAGAAAAAAATTATATGAAATATAGTAAGATTTAAGAAGTAAAATAGCACATTTGGTACAACTAAAGTTGAATAACTATTTTGTATTCTTTCACTCATTAAAAAATGAATTTTTTCAGAGTAAAAAACCCTAACCCAGCTATAGTTTATTGAAAAGTGAAAAGAAGGGAAGGAAGGAAGGAAGGAAGGAAGGAAGGAAGGAAGGAAGGAAGGAAGGAACAAATGAACCTCTTAAAACAAAAACAAAGTAAATACAAATTTAAAGGAGTAGACAAAGGGGCAACAGGTAAATGCAAATAAAAAGCAGAATTTGCTATATTCACATCAAGCTGGTTGAAATTTAAGAATAAAATCAAGTGGGATAAAGAGGGAGATCACATAATGATAAAAGTTACAGATGTCAAAAATATAAGGTTTACATACGCATATGCACCAAAATATATAGCCAATAAATAAATAAATAAATAAAAATATATTGGAAACTAGGGGAGATCTAGTCAAAAAAATAAGTAAGAGCACAGAGGAGCTGAGAGATAAAATGATTAAATTTGATTTAATAAATACAAGGGAAACTTGCTCATTATGGCACATATAATTTTCATATGTTTATTTTTGCAAAAATATCACTTGATGAGGGAGAATAATGCAAACTGACACCTCCAGGTGGGATATAGCACTTCTGGCTGCCCCACAACAAAGAAAAGGACAGAAAAAAAAAATGATTAAACTGATAGAGTCTCCATCATTTACAAATATGTCATCAATAGCCTAATATCCAGGAACTCCCTACTGTCTTAATTATAATGCTTTGCCAGAGGGAAAAACAACCTTAGCTTGACAACAGCTAGGCTTCCAGTAGTCTGTGAGTCTTCATTAGTATATGGAAATCCCTTTAAGAAACTTCCTCTTGACTTTATTTCCTTCGTCTCCACAGTATATAAGCAGTAACTTTTCACAACCCCAGTGCAGCTCTTTCTGCCCATGGGTCCTGGGCAGGGACATGTTTTGCACCAAAGATGTCTTCACTTAATAAAATCACTTTTTTGCACCAAAGATGTCTTCAAGAATTCTTTCCTGGAGGTCAGCTCCAAACCCCCTTCAGTCCAAAACCCCATCATCACTCATTGTTGGTTTTTTTTTTTTTTCAATTTTTTAATGCTTTTATTTTGAGAGCGAGAGAATGCAAGCAAGGGAGGGCCAGAGAAGAAAACAGAGAATCTGAAGCAGGCTCTGTGCTGTCTGCAAAGCCTCATATGGGACTCGAACCCACAAACAGTGAGAGCATGACCTGAGCTGAAGTTGGGTGCTCAAGTGACTGAGTCACCCTGGAGCCTCAAAATATCACTCATTCTTAGACATAAGGAAAAATTATAATCACTACTGCCATCACCAACCACCAGGAGCAGCATAATCATAACAACAATAAGAAAATTTTACAGACCATACTCTGTTTTGTTTTTTTTTTTTGTTTTTTTTTTTTTTGTTTTGTTTTTTTAACACAGTGCTATGTGCAGTGGTGCCTGGGTGACTCAGTCCACGGAAGTGTTCATCAGCTCTGGTCATGATCTCATTGTTCATGAGTTAAAGCTCGAGTGTCGTGTTGGGCTTTCTGCTGTCAGCACTGAGCCCCGTTTGGATCCTCTATCCCCAACTCTTTCTACCCCTCCCCCACTCACGCTCACTCTCTCTCTCTCAAAAATAAAATAAACATTAAGAAAATCACAGTGCTGTGTGCAAAATAGTGGTTAAGTGATTATGTGAGTGTCTTGGAAAGTAAGAGGCAGAATACTTATTAACCCCAAAGGTAATTGAACTCAAGAGAACTAAAAAGTATTTAGCAAAATTAAAAAAAAAAAATGACATTCTTCATATTAAGTAACAGTAAATGCTATATTTAGAGCAAAGTAATGGCATTATACCTTCATTATTAGGAAATTAAAAATTAAGAGAACTTAGGACTCATCTGTGATGTAATTTCTTATTTGACTTCCCCAGTATTAATTCCTGATCCCGTTTTTGCTTGACCACATTGACTAAAGAAACAAGAAATGCTCTTTTCACCTTCTTTGCTGCTAAGGGGGCCATGTCCAAAAGTTCTGACCAATGATACAGAAGCAGATGTCTCTTGGATAGATTCTGAAAAATATCTTTTTTTCTGTTCTGATAAAAATAAGGAGATACCCCTGCAACTCCCCCTTTCCCAACATACTCCAGCTTGAATGAAGCCTGATGCCAAGATCATAGATCCAGCTATTGTGTGAACTTAAGAACGTTAATCATGAACCTGTGACAGAAAAAAACAGTAAGTAAAAACACAACCTACTATACCTTGAGTTGCACATAGGATATATGTCAACTAAAGCTGTGGTGTTAGCACAAACGGTAGGAACATTCATATGGTAGCATATAATGGTTACTTCTAGCTGCTTTTAGTCAAGTCTCCAAAAAGAGGTATGAACTCAAAGTTCTGAAAGCAGTTGAAAGCAGAAAAAGAAGAAAACAAAGCTTTGCGAAGAGATAAATTCTCCACATGTGGCCTGCAGTCTAAGTGATTTAGAGTCCCATAATTTGTGGGCCTGCTGGGTTTCAAAACACAAAGTGTGTACCCCAAATTGAGACTAGTCAAAGCAGAGAAATAGCTAACACAGCAGGAGATAAGATTGATAAAATTAGGCAGCCAGTAGCAAAGGGAGGATTCTGGATGCTGTCTCTTCACCTAAGGCTATCATTTCAAACTGCCTCAGGGCAACAGCTATGATGGGAAGGGGAAGAGGCCTAGATAGAACAAAGAGGCCAGTAAGCTAAAAGACAAGAAATTTTAAAGACTATGTTTAAGCAGAATTCTTAGCTAGCATTACTTTTACAGGAAATGACTGGAAGAAAATATCCTTAAAACATAATACCTTTTCAAAGGAACTATTTTGCAAAAATAACAGCATTTCTGGAGTGCAACAGTCTACAACTCTTCATCACCTATTACAAAAGCTGACGTTTAAGGCATTCTCCTCAAAGTTCATCTCATTATGGCCAAGGGAGAAAAAAAAAGGTAAGAACGATTATCTCAATATTATAAGCAGCAGCCAACAACAATGAATGATAGAGAGGTTCCTAGATGGCAAAAACAAGTTTGTATTTTCAGGGGGTGGGAAGGTGAAGAAAGGCACCTATCAGATACATTTATCTGGACAGTGATTTCTCATTTTTGCTCTCCATCATGAAGTCCCAGGAGCTAGGCATCATTGATCACTATGTATTTCCCTACTCTTTCCTTTAAGGGGATTTTCTTTTTTTCAGTTATCCTCTTCCTGTTCAAATATTGCATTGTTAATGTGTCAAACAAAGATACAATGTCCTTTGGGCATGGATCACTAGAACATGAGGAGCTATACGTAGACCATAATAAGAGAAGTGCTACTAAACAACTAACCAAGATGTCTTGAACTTTAGACTCCCGCAGAAACTGAATGGAAGTTGGTTGTGACAAACAGACTTAGCACAACCCTCAGTTTAACTAAACTTTCCATGGTCTTCTTCCTTACTGGAGGCTTCTGATCACTTTTCTTAGGACATTTACTTTAGAAAACTTAGAATGGTAAACTCTATCTCTGCCCCCTTGAGATATAAATATTTTTTAAAGCCTTTGGCCACTTTAACAATCCAGAAATATCTTTCTCAAGGACCAGGAAATCATGCTTTTGAAATGTAACCATAAAAGAAGATAGTGCTCCTACCTTCCATCTCTAAGGGAGGGCAAGAGCCTAACTTCTTTGGGGCATGTTGCTCCAACTTGTAAAACCACCTTCTGCTGTAAAGATGGGAGACAATTTACTTCTCTTTTGGGAAAGCCAATTAACAAACAAAGATGGGTATGATTTCCTCCCCACCCCAAGCTCTGTGAAGGTATACATATTCTTCTCTCTCTCTCTCTTTCTCTCTCTTTTTTTCTTTATGGTCTTGATTATATTGATAACTGTGGATGTTACAAATAAGAGCCAACAGCAAAAGAATTAAAAAAGACACTTGGCAAAAAAAAAAAAAAAATGACACTTGGCATCAATGTAAACTGAACCATACTTGCAGCCTACAACCTTCAGACATAGTTTGTGTATTTTAAAAAACAATAAACTTTTTTTCTTTCACTAACAGTTACTCAGGTATTTAGTTAAAATATAGCCAAAAGAATTTCTCAAAGCCATTAGCATCTTCAGAAACTAGAAAAATAAAAAGAAAGCAAAATATTAAAATAAATATAACATTTGAAATTAAGTTAAAAAATAAGGACAGTCTTAAAGATTAACTTAAAATAAAATTTTAGTTGTAATTAATAAGATCAAAACGTTACAAATGTGAATTCAGAAAAAAGGAAGAAAGGATGGAAATTATGAAAATAAGACAAAACAACTATGAAATGCTCATGTTAGATAACAAAATATAAATTACCAAAGATGACAGCAAAAGCAAAAAAACTGAATAAACCAAAATGATAATAAACCAAAAGGAGAAGGAGGAGAAGAAGAACAACAAAAAGAAGAAAAAGGTAGAGAAGAAGAAGATGGCAAAGGTGGAGGAGAGGAAGAGGAGGAAGAAGAAGCTTAATAGAAGAAGAAAGTTACACAATTATTTAAATTACTTCATGTCATGTTAGAGATAGAAATACCCCAATTCATTTCATAAACCAAGTACAAAAAGTATAACAACATTTCACAAGGACTATTAAGAACACTTGTATGCTAATTTCATAGATGTCATTAACTTAGAAGTTGTAAATGAATATTAATTAAAAACAAGCACTTGTGCAAAAAAAGTTATACTATACCAAAGATAATTAACTTCAGGAAACGGAAGGTGATATTGTTACCAGAAAAACCCTTAAAATAATTCATTACTGTAGCAAAGTTAGAAGAAAACTCTAAATATTTTATCAATAAATATTTATTTTATGATTTGATCAAAAAACTTAAATTTGGAGTAACAACTAAATAAAAGATTAGATTTCAAAATAAATGCCAATTGATATTCTAAATGAGGAAATACTTATTAAAGGTAGTTTAAATCAGGAATTGGATAAGCAAATTCTTACCTTTGTATTTAATCTTGTCTTGAAATATAATACAAGTTATAAAACTAGAAAATTAAATTACTTGTATGAATAGTGGAAAAGTAAGTTCTAAAACATTTAGTTTTGATTGATATATAAACATATTCCTAGAAAAATGAAGAAAATACAAATAAATATAAAAAATATTCTATAGTAATTAATAAAAAATAAGAAACAAAAGGTATAAAGTGTAAATAAATGGCTTCTTTAGTCTATTAGTCTATTTAGTCTAGGGTATACAAATACCCTAGGGAAAATTTTAAAACCATCATATAACAGTAAATATAAAACTATATAAAATACTTGTGAAGGAAGACCTAGTAGCAACTAGGAAAAAATATATGTATGTTTTTCTGAAAGGCATGAAATATAATCATAAATCATAACAAGTAGAAAAAGAAAATTCAAGCACCTGGATAGGAAAATTCAAAACAGGGGCACATGGTTGGCTCAGTCAGTTAAGCATCCAACTCTTGATCTCAGCTCAGGTCACAATCTGTTTGTGGTATGGAGCCCCATATCTGGCTCTGTGCTGAAAGCGTATAGCCTGCTTGGGATTCTCTCTTTCTCTTTTGCTCTCTCTGCCCCTGCCCCACTAGCTCTCTCCCTCTCTTTCAAAATAAATAAGTAAACCTAAAAAAATATATATGTTGGGACACCTGGGTGGCTCAGTTGGTTAAGCATCTTATTCTGGATTTCAGCTCAGGTCGTGATCTCACAGTTTGTGAGTTCAAGCCCCACATGGGGCTTTGCAGTGATAATGCTAGCCTTCTTGGGATTCTCTCTCTCTCTCTCTCTCCTCCTCCTCTGCCCTTTTTCCACTTGCATGATCTCTTTCTCAAAATAAATAAACATTAAAATAATGTCAATTCATGTAATGTTCAAATATATAAAATGTATTTAATTTCTTTTAAAAACTTCACAAAGAAATCTTGAAATTGGATACATGAGTGCATTTATCATCCCTAGGAAGCCTGATAAATCTTCAAAATCCCTAAATTACAACGGGCGAAATAGGTGAAGGGGATTAAAAGTAAACTTATTATTATTATAAGCACTGAGTAATGTATAGAATTATGGAATCACTATATTGTACACTGGAAATTAATTAACCCTGTATGTTAATTACATTTGAATTAAAATAAATGAATACTTTTTAAATTGGTAAACACAAGTAGAAACATACTAAAAACACAAATTGAAATAGGTAGTAAGCAGAAAATTAATGAGAAAGATGGAAATCCTTGAGCAAAACTGCAACTACAAGCATAGTCATAAAGAGAATAATCATGAGATGTGTGGCACAACAGATTAGGTGACACATTTTCATTTAAGCCAGGATCCCTGGAAGACTAAAGTTCTCCCATGTTGCCCTCAGAACCCCAGCAGAATCAAACAAAGTTCTCTTCACAGGGGATCATTCCTCAATAGAGACTCCTATAATTCCCTCAATTAACATGAAATAGTAACTCATAATACTAGATCATAAAATCATGAAAAGAACCAACGTACAATGAAGAAATGTTAACAGAAGACTTAGGTGTTAAAGTAGAGGAAGCAACAGACACAGAATATAAAATAATTACATATGAAATGCTTAAAGAAATAAAATATGGATCACAAAATAAAAGAAACATATGAAAAACCCTATTAAAAAACAGTAACAACAGACTTCTGGATGCAGTCGTGACAGTATGGTTTGTGCACGCCCTCCTCCTTACAACTGCAGAAAAAGGCAGACAAATATATACTAGAACCACAGGAAGACACTGAAGAGCAACCAACATGAACAGGACTAGAGAGGCTTCAAGGACTGATAAAAGGGAAGCACATCAAGGTGAGCTCCACAGTCACGACATCTGTTTTCTTTACGACATTTGCCTAATCTTAGAATGGCAAAATCAGTTATTGAGCAGAAAGTGGCTATCCCACTAGATAGGTGGATAGTGATTAAAATATTGATGTACTAAATTCTTTGGGGATTGTTTGAAGACCATTATTAACACCATACACCTATATAGCTGGCAGAAATAGAAAATTTATTATTGATAACTAGGATATGAATAAAGATATAGTAATTGTGGTTATATATTAAATTTATTTGGCCTTTCAAAAGATTTTCAATGGCTAATATAATTTTTTTTAAAGTTGATATATTCCTTGACCTAGTAACCTACTTTCAGGAGAGAGTCCTGAATATTTTGGGCTTTCAGCCCAATATTTTGCTGATACTTGAGTAAAATATGGGCAGCCATTTTGGTTAGCTGAATTGCTAAATCAATCAGGAGAGAGTCCTTCCCATAAAAATAAGAACATCTAGATGCTGCTATCTATATGAAGACATTTTCTGCATTTTCCATAAAGTAAAAAAATGGATGTAGTACTGATTGTCTATCAAAAAGGCTCTGGTTATGTATCTACACATTGGGAGAAGGAATTTAAACATTTGAAAAAAAAATGAATTTAACCAGGGGATTTGGAGAGATTACCATGTATTTTGAGTGAAGAGAAGATTAAGAATATTGTGTGTAATATTCTGTCATTTTATAAAGCAAACACAATTCCTGTGAATGCACATGAGTGATTATGTGCACACATTGCCATATATAATTAAATGAACTTCAGAATATATCTGTTAGGACATATAATTAATTTAAAACTGGTTGCTTGATTAGAGGAGGGGTATGACAACAGATGAGAGGAAAATAAAGATGTGATTATCATATTCAACATTTGTGTAAAAGTATATTTTTATATAAATATATGTAAATTTAATAAACATGTTTTTATTTCAAATTAATATATCTGAATTGTGTCAACTTCTAAGCCAAGTATAAGCTAATTTTTATTATAATAAATTATTAAGATGCAACCTTACCTATCAATGTTTTCTAGAATTTGTCTAAATTGTGTACTATGGAATATTTGTGGCTTAATGAAAATATATACAGGTATTTTCCAAATTAATAGTTCTCACTTTAACAGTGTGATAAACTGCATACACTATATTCTCTTCTAGATAATTCACAATGCTCATTCATCTATATAACGTTCTGAAAAGTTTTTCAATAAAAAAGCTATTTAAGTTTGATTAACTGAATATTTCTCAGCCTTGCTCTGCCATAAATTAGCTCTCTAAACTTTGGTATAGATTTTAACCCCTCATGGACTTTTCCTAATCTCTAAAATGTAGGCAGGATTTTATTACCTTTGATGATCTTTCTAGTTCTGAAATTCTACACATCTAATAAACTTTCAGAAGTAAGGTGGCAAAAGTCATGGCTTCAGTCAAGTCCCAAAGAAATATTATTAATCAAAATTGAGTGTGTCATTATATTTACAGCATTTTTTTCCTGTTCCTGTGAGGAATCATGAGTATAGTAAGTTTTCATCTTGAGAAATAAAGAAGTACTCAGTGTTCACTGTTTCAAATTGTATATTTTTAACCATAACCCATTAACATTTTTGCTGCTAAACCATGGGAACTGATTTTACCCAAGGTCAGTATAATAATGGAAGCTGATGTTCATATCTCATAACTCAGTTTGCCTTAGTAAGGTTATGGTAATTCAGTTTGGTATTTATAACTTCTTTTAAATTCCCTCACATAGAAGAAATCCTGGATCTTTCTGGATCTGCATTAGGCAATACTTTTTCAGTTGAAAAGTAGTACAAAAGCATTATTGCACTGTAAAGCAGAATCTCAGGTCAGATGTAAGTTTTAAAAGGTAGCCTTACAGAAGTACACTAAGGATAACAGTTTTTGCTATTTGCCGTAGTACCGCTAAGAGGCATATCATAAATTCTTGACTTCTGCCAAATACAGATAATTTTCCTGCAACCGCTCTGAAGAAATATGCCAAGGCCAGGGGCATTACAGTACAAGGAAAAAAATTAACATTATAATAATGAATAGTCTGCCCAATATTTTGCTGATACTTGAGTAAAATATGGGCAGCCATTTTGGTTAGCTGAATTGCTAAATCAAGTCCAATTTTCCTTATTTATTGCATAAAGCAACATGACAATGGCAGAAGAGTATAAATCTTGGTATGCTCTTCTGGGCATCTGACACTCTAAATGATCATTGAAAAGAAATTAAAATAAGAATCTTGAATGGAGTTGCATTCTCATATATAGGAAACTAAGATAGATGATTGCAAAACTAAATATAAATTATCTTACTGATTAAAATGATATCAAATAGATGAGAGAAGAGATATGGGTATTTTTAACCACTTAATAGGGGATTTCTGCACATTATTGAATTTACATTTACGAAGACATTTACTTTGCAGTACAGCATACATCAGAGTCACTTTTTTTGACCATTTGAATGGAAAGTTTGTCTTTGATAGGAGAGCCCTCATTAAAACCAATGTTTATCATCCACTGCAATCTGCCATAGACAATTCAAGATAAATCTTCTCCTAAATTTTTACCAGAGAACCCTAGGTGAAAATATATATTAGTGACACGTAAATGCTCTAAGATACAAATCTAAATTGGTTAACCTAGAATCCCATACTGTCCCTTATTAGCAGCATTTTTTTTTAATAAAATTTTCCCTTTTCAAAAAAAAATTCTCATAGACAAGTCTTCTTTTCCTAGTCAGGCCTTTTGTAATCCAGTATCTAAAATTTGATTCACATTATTCTTCCCACATAGGATACCTTTCCCATTTATCCACCTGTCTAACCATTACCCACCATTTAATATATTAGAACTCTACTTTATTAATTAACCTTTCCCAAACCTGCTAGGCCACAATGAAAACATAAACAAATTAGCTTATTTGAAAACAAATAAACTATTTTTATTTTAAATAAGCCACTAATGCTATATAAGCACTGATGTAGCTTGTGGAGAATAAGACCAAGTCTCAACTTGCTTCACTGAAATTTTATATCCAATTATTTAAAATGGCACAATATATATTTTAACATGGAAAAACTGAAAATATATGTTAACTATATCCATATGTTGTACAAAATATACGTTTACAAATTTGGTATAAATTTAGACTAAAACATACTTTTAGAAATCTGGATATAAACTTACTTCATGTAGTAATTTATTTGCCCAACTATTCCATTACATGTGTTCCTGTCAAGAAATACACTAATAACTTCTATCTTACCAAGTCCAATCAATATTTTCCCGTTCTTACCTTGCTTTTCTCTCATGAAGGATTGACACAGTTGTCAGTTGACCCCTTTCTCTTCTCTCAAGCCCTGTTCTCATTTGGTTTCTGTCCCACTGCTGGCCTAATTTTACTCCTACTCAGTAATCACTCCTTTCAGTCTATTTTGTAATTGGTTTTCTCTTATTCTGAATACTGAATGGTGTCATAATTTCATCCTAAAACCTAGTTTCTTTTTTTTAAATTTTATTTATTGATTTTGAGAGAGAGAGAGAAAGAGGGAGAGAGAGTGAGCGGGGGAGGGGCAGAGAGAGAGGGAGAGAGAAAGAATCCCAAACAGGCTTCTCACTGTCAGTGTGGAGCTGGATGCAGGCCTGGAACCCACGAACCATGAGATCATGCATGACCTGAGCCGAAACCAAGAGTAAGATGTTTAACCTTCTGAGCCATTCAGGCATCCGAGACCTGGTTTCTTATCTCTCTACTTTTGTCCAAAGCATACCTCATTTAATCACATTTTTAACCACAAATGACATGATTACTATCCAATACAAATCTCTAAGCAGATGGCTGTTATACATAATAAACCTAAAAAAATTCAACACAATTCTTCTCATACATTTTTCCCTCATAATCTTTCTAATTCAGGTAAAAACACAAACCTATAATTTGCTCTCTTTATATAAACAGAATGCAAAAGAAACAAAAATACGAACTGTGTTAAATGATTTCAAACTTCCGGCTTCCAGAACTGTAAGAGAATACATTTTTGTTGTTTTAAACAATCAAGATGACAGTAATTCATTAAAGCAGCAATAGGAAATCAATACAGGGATTTTAAAGAAAAACATCTCAAAACAGCAAAGACAATATCATCATAATATATTCTGCCTCTATGATCCATCCAATGTTTATTCATTAACATGAATGTTCATCCAGTACCCACCAGACAATTGAAAAAATATCAAATAGATGCTTCAAAAAGAACAAACTGGCTGTCAGACTGGAGAAAACAGAGTTAATGCAGAAAACGGATAATGAAAAAAAGTACATATAAAATGGTCTATTGTATTCATTAAAGAAATATGAGAATCTACTTAATTAATAAAATAAGAATAATCTGTATTATTCCCCTAAAAAACAACAGTGGAAAAAAAGTAGAGTAGAAAAACTAAAAATTATATAAAGGCTTATGAAATAAAAGTAAAAAATCTCAGCATAAGTACTAATTGTTAGAATAAGTACAAACAAAGACTAGTGAACAATATTGATGAAAAATTAAGGAAACTTTGTAGAGTGGATGATATTAAACCATAGTAAACACTGGCATCAAATTGTCAGGATACAAAAATGGCTCTAACACCAACCCCCTGTGTGACTTTGGACTAGTTGTTAAACCTGTATAATTTACATTTCTTCATATGTAGAATGGGGATACTAGTGGTAACGCATTCAATAGGTATTTTGAGGATTTAAAAGGCTACTGAATAAAAAGCAATTAGTACAACACTTTCAAATTACTATAAAAGAAATAACAGAAGTTGTGAAATGTGATAGCCTGTTGCTTGCTACACAGGCAATTGAGCCCTTTATATATCCTACCCATTGCAAAGAACTTGCAGAGAAGGTCACTGTTCTGGGAAAAAAATAATATAAACAGATCTACTACTGATAGGGTTTAGTAACCAGACTCATATTAATATAAGTGAAGTACATTCCTAAACCTGAAGGAATAGCCAGCCATCACCAGAGGTAATGACTTTTGAGGTAAATCAGCAACAGATAACAGAAAAGATCAAGATAAGTTCAACTAACATTCCAACTGGCTCATAAAGAAGGAAAAATAATATAGTTAAAGAAAGCCAAAAATTTCCAATAAGATTTTCTGAGATTTGAAGCTATGTTGCACTAATTACAACATAAAACAATGTAGTAAAAAATACCAAACTGAAAAAAAGGCGGGGGGCACTGGGGTAACTCAGTTAAGCATGCATTGCACTTTTGATTTTGTGGGTTCAAGCCCCCCATCCCCACCCCAGTCAGGCTATGCGCTGATAATGAGGAGCCTGCTTGAGATTCTCAAACTCTCCTTCTGTCTTCCCCTCTCCCATTTGCACTCTCTCAATTCTCTCTATTTTTCCCTCAAAATAAATAAATAGACTTTAAAAACAGAAAATAAGATCTTAAAAATAAGGAATATTAAGTATTGCCTAAATTCGGCAGACCATAAGGAAAAAAGCTGAGAAATTTTAAGCATGTAGAAATGGAAAGAGACAAAATTCCTCAGTTATAAATAATTTCTAACAGATAAAAAAAATCATATAAAAAGAGTTTTTAAAAAGAACAGATAAAACATAGGCAGAAAAAATAAGAATAAAAACATTATTTTTAAAACTCCAAGAAGCTCAACAACTACGAATTGCCTACATAAAAGTGATACAGTTTTGCTAAAAGATAATAATGTAAAGGCTTCAAGTTTTAAATGTAGCATTCTATATGAAGACAAAGAATCTGGCAATGTTATATAAGCATTTCCATGTTGCAGGACTTAGAGAGTAGAATATACAACACCATCTTCCTTACCTGCATACACAGCAAAAATACAGCAGCCTATACTACAAAGTTGATATACTGGAAAAATAGGATTAAGAGTATTTTAAAATTATAAAAATAACAAATGAAAGAGTTAAAAATATTCCCAAAAAATGTGGCAAGGGGTTGGCAATAGAATAAAAACAGTGAATAAACTAAATTTTTCATTTTTGTTTTCGGTAATCAATAGATTTGGTTTATTATTTTTTTCAATGTTTATTTATTTTTGAGAGAGAGGGACAGCATGAGTGGCAGAGGAGGAGAGAAAGACAGAGAATCCGAAGCAGGCTGTACACTGACAGCAGAGACCCTGATGTGGGGCTCGAACTCACAAACCATGAGATCATGACCTGAGGCAAAGTCGGACACTTAACCTACTGAGCCACCCAGGTGCCCCAACAATAGATTCAGTTTAAAATTGATATATCAAGGGAGAAGTTATAAGCAGAGCGTTTATAATACTCAAACCTAGCATATTTTCAAGGCTTAATCAATGAGGTTTTTCTGAATTCAATGTGACTGTCTCTTCTAGGAATCTTTTTATTCTTTCTCTAAACTTTTATCATTTCTTCCATAACAAAGATGTCTACTTCTTTCTCAAAGTATTTATCCAAAGGGTTTGTTTGGTTTTTTTTGTTTGTTTGTTTTTGTTTTTGTTTTTTTGGAAAATATAGTTTCTAATAGGATAGATAGCTTCTTTTCACCAAATTATAATGACATACACATCCATTAACACAAAAACACAAAATGGACATTTATGGATCCTTAAAATAATTTCCTCAATTCCAGAGGAGTTCTTTCATAAGTCCTAATCAAAAACCATTGAGTGCCTGGCACTCTTCTAAGCACTGGAAGTGGAAAAAAGACAGCCATGAGTTCTGTTCTTGTGATACGTACATTCAAAGGGGAAAGAGAAAATAAAGAAGTTCACAGTGAAAAGTACATACATGTTCTGAAGATTATAACATGGAGTTTTAAGAGTTATTAGTAAGAGAGATTGGAGATTGGGGTCTCCATTAAGTAATTAGGTTCTCTCTGAGTTGATAACAGTACAATCAAAATCTTAGTGTAAGAGAGTCAGTCCATCATTCAAAGAGGTGCTAGAGGAGGATTCAATATAGAGAAGAGTAGATGCAAAAGCCATGAGACAATATAGGGTCTTGATAGTAAAAGAAAAGAAGGTGAGCTAAGTAGAGTTTAGTGACTGCAAGTACGGTAGTTTGCAGTTAAGTTATACAAACAGGGCCCAGCAAATAGTTAGAATTAGAAGGCGATGATGAAATTGTACTTGATGAAACAAGCTGCTTTCAGTTTGCAAAAGAGCACTTGCACCACACCATGAAAAGTGCACCGTAAGGTGTAAGGATAGAAGCCAGGCAGCTAGAGGATGATATATGGGCTGAGAGCTGAAGGTGCTTTGAACTAAAGTGACATTAGTGGCATTAGTGAGAAACAATCAGCGATAAAATTGGAGAAAAACTAACAAGGAATGGCTTTTACTATTGCTAACGAATTATTGTCATCCTTATACCAATAATCACAACAGTATTATTTTGAATACATGCACATGACAGAAAACACTGTAAATCAAGGGGCTTATCTTGAGTCAACTTATGATGGGTGGTGTCAGTGTGTTGTATATGGTGACTTACTTATAATTAATGTAAAATTAAATTATCAAAAGTAAAAACTTTTTTGGCCCTGAATATTTTCTACAAAAATGTGCATTTGCTTTATCCTTTCTCTAGTATATTATTTTTTCTGAAAATAGAAACCCCTTGAATTAAAAAATAAAAACAATATCAATCATAGGAGATAGTTATAAAAATATTTCAAAAAATTTCCTCAATTATCAAGTGTATAAGTACCTAAAAATCCCTATCCATTTATTTTGACATATGTCATATTCAGTAATCAGATAGAAAAAACTAATATTGTTTTTACCCACAAGCAGGCATCACCTTATGAAAAGATCATTTTCTAATTTTAGGGTGAGATGATCATGAAAGACACAGAACACATTGTTGATTTCCTATGATACAACCCAGTTAGCATGTCAAAGTTTTGTTTTGTTTGTTTGTTTGGGTTTGGGTTTTGCTCTACTGTTTTGTTGATGTTAATTCATAAATGTATTTTACACGCAGCACTAAGAGAGCTCCTATAACTGATCTAGAATAACTTGTAACTCCCTGCGAACTTGATAAGGGCAGTTGTGTTGGAGAGTACCTGTCACAGTGAATCACTCAACTGGGTTTGTTAAAAGGAAATGAATTGAACTATACATAGCCATTGTTCATGACTCTGTCACTACTGGTAAATATATCCCAAGTTCTAACTAATTACTTAAGGACAAAGCCACCTGTCAGTCTCTGCCTTCTTGGTTTTACTCAGCTAAAGACACTTATGCTTGTCAATGCTATACAACTCTTTAATCAAATTAGACTAAATCTGCAGTGTGCTAAAAACCTTGGATCACAGGTAGAATCTATGTCCATCCTTCATGTTATTCCCCTATTTAGTTTCCCTAAAGCATCTCCTAAGAATCTGTGCTATCTTTAAGGGACAGATTTTTCCATCATTTTTTTTTTTACAGCTGGCTTAGTTTATATCATAAATTATCAGTTTCAAAATGCCTTAACAATATCTAATATATCACTCTACCTTGAATATCATGAGAATTAAACTATGCCCTGGGTTCCGTTTTACTTAATGGTGTTCCATATCTCCATAGTTCTGACCATTTATAGTTCCATAACAGATAGAGAACCACAACATATAATTCTGAGCTTTGCCACTCTCTCTGACATATATGAATATTGGTGTTGATCCGTATTGATCCTTACCACACATCTTTGGATATTGGGAATTGAACAATCAATAGACCACACTCCTTATAGTTCCACTGTTCCTAAATTCTTGATCTTCCACAAAGTCATAATATGTATAAAATGTCTGTCCTTAGATATATGATATTACATAAATTGATGACAGTGATTCCAGAGGAAGTATATTCTGGGTCCCAGTGACATAGAATTTGATATCAGTATGAATGAAATTACTGTTCAATAGTATAGTGAAGGTACTGAATCATTAGGTAAACATTTGTCAAATTTTAATGTGCATAAAATTCAACTGGGGTGCTAATTTAAATGTATTAATAGAACCCCCTCTAAAGATAATGATACATTAGAATTATTCAGTCCAAGAGTCTGCATTTTATAGCACTGCAAAAGATTCTGATACAGGTGACCATGTACCATGGGTAAAGATACACTACTCAATTTAAAGTTGTTACTTGGGGAACACATTTGTTACTACCACTTGGGAAATTGAGACATGAATTGAGATTACTCCAGTGCCTTCCCTCAAGTAAATTTCTTCAAGTTCTAAATGTATTTCTTATCTAGTATCATCTTTCTGCTGAACCATTCTTAAGCTATAAGAGTGTGGCTACAATTTAAGAATAATACTTTAGGAAATTTTTTTTTCTGGTCCATAAATATTCCAATATGTCTAGAATGTAAAGTATCTTGCAAGTTTATGATAAACTATGATAACTTAAAAGAAATTGAGCAAACTTGTAATTTGAGCCAACATGCTCTTATCTGAATAACTGATAAGTTAACAGGCATACTCGACAATTTCTTTCTTAAATGTAATTCATAGTTTCTTAAGAGGAGAAAACTTTCCTTGAGAAACAAAATAAATGAGTATAGGGGAAAAAAAGAGAGAGGCAAACCAAGAAACAGACTCTTACTATAGAGAACAAACTGACAGTTACAGAGTGGAGGTGGTGGTGAGGTAAGGATGATCGAAACCGGTGATGTGGATTAAAGAGTGCACTTCTTGTGATGAGCACCAGGTGTTGAATGGAAGTGTCAAATCACTAAACTGTATACCTGAAAATAATATTACGCTGTATGTTAACTAACTGGAATTTAAATAAAAATAAGAAACTAAAAAAAAAAAAAGAGGAAACAATGCCATTCTTCCAAACTAATTTATACTATTAGTATAATGAATTATCATTGTCATACGGGGTATCACTAGAAAGGTGAATCATTATTTAATCATACAAATAAGAAACTACTTGTGTAAGAAATAGAGGAATGAAAAAAAACCCAGCAGCAGCAGCAGCAGCAACAACAACAACAACAACAACAACAAAATCCCATTTTTTTGGTTTTTGGTTTTGTTTTCTACGTAAATTGTTTAATTACGCCATATCTGTAAAAACATTTTTTTCAATATTGCTGTCAATGGGATCATGATATCATAATTTGGACAGAAAGCGGTATTTTAAATTTTCAAAATAACTTACAGAAACATGCATCCAAAGTTGTCACTGATATTTTGGTTGTCATTTACATTTAAAAAATTATTTAATGTTTATTTACTTTTGAGAGAGAGAAACAGAGTGTGAGCAGACAAGGGGCAGAGAGAGGGAGACAAAGAATCTGCAGCAGGCTTCAGCTTCTGAGCTGTCAGCATAGAACCTGACGCAGGGCTCGAACTCAAAAACCGATCATGACTTGAGCGGAAGTCAGACGCTTAATCGCTGAGCCACCCAGGCACCCCATTTGTCATTTATATTTAATGATAGTTCCTTGCACTTTCATTTTATGTCAATACACTTCTGCTAAGAATTTCATAAAACACCATGTCATAATTTAGTTATACAGACTAAGTAAGACTCAGAGCGGTAACAGAAGATTTCCACTTATAAGATCTGCTTGCTTCTAATTGTTTTGGATTAGAAGAACCTGTTATATTGTAATAGATGGCACTGATGTCAGAAGAATACAGTAAAAAAAATGCATGATGTGTTTTGCAAGCATTAGTGCAAAATAATTCAACTTAGATATTGTTATAAAAACAATAATTTTTGGTTAATTATTAAAAAACAGTTAATTTTTAAAAATACATAACTAGAAATTAACGACACAGAAAATAGCTTTGACGTTGTGTGCTTATCCCTTGGAATTTCAAGTCAATACATCTTTAGTACTTGATTTAGTGTAGTTATGCTTTACCAAGAGACCCACTAACCAACACTAAAAGTTATGAACCAGATGTCAGCTTCTTGGCAATGGATATCTTCTGTGCCTCATGAGACATACTCTGCAATATGGCACTACATGGATGCCAATACAATGTTACCAACATGAGATCAATTTTTATAGAATTTTTACTTTAAAATAAAATACAAATATTTTTAATGAACCTAAATCCCATCGTAATCCATTGAAAAAACTTGTGACAGAGGAGAACCTCATTCTTTCTGCAGTACATTAAGAATACTGGGAATGCTGCAAAATTCATCCAAAATCAAGTAGCAGAATATCCATTTGAAAAGTGTATGGTTTTATTATCATACTCTTAACTGTGTAAAATCTTCTACAGAAAGCCCAAACCAGAGGTACCTAGGTGGCTCAGATGGTTAAGCATCTGACTTGATTTTGGGTCAGGTCATGATCTCATGGTTCCTGAGTTCAAGCCCCACATCAGGTTCTTCGCTGATGGCACGAAGCCTGCTTGGGATTCTCTCTCTCCCTCTCTCCCTGCCCCTCCCCCACTCGCTTTCTCTTTTTTCAAAATAAATAAATAAATAAACTTAAAAAAAAGCCAAAAACCAATATTAAAAGCAAAACACTGCTAAGCGTGTAAAATGTTTCTGAGTTTCATGACAAATAACAAGGCTAAGCCAAGGATTTTAAAATATTAAGACTTTTTTCTTCCTAAAGTTCAGAGAGATAAACTGCCTCAATGATGATTCACTACATGTACTATCTAGGAAATATGAGTGTCCATAAAGGAAAAAGATAAAGGAACTATGAATAAGCAACCATGAACATATCTGAGCTTTTAGTTTCAAACAATAGACACCTATTCTGGCTAATTCAAGTATGAGTCAAAGTGCATATTCACACACACACACACACACACACACACACACACACACACACCATGCTCTCCCCCAGATTTAATGGTACTATTTTTCTGAAGAATTTAAGAGACTCATAGACATGAATGGAGAAAGGATCAAATTTTATGAAATTCGTGAATGGTGCAATTTTAAAAGCAAAGAAGGAAATAACAAAACCACTAAAGTTTATCAGAAACATTCCCACCGAGACATTTTTCTCCACATTATAGAACATCATCACTAATTGACCCTGCTTCCAATGACCATAATTGATTTCTAAAATCCATTTTTTTTATCTTCATTTCACTAGTTCCCAGTTTAGTCTTTAAGGAAAAGCCACCTAATTGGCTGAACGTGAGTCATGTGTACAAGCCTGTAAAATGAAGATTTGGATGAGGAAGGTTCTCCCCACTTCAACATCCATGGTAGCAGGCACTGTAATATGTCTCACCAAACACAGAAAGAATGGAGAAGTCTCCTTAGTACCATTGGTAGTATTTATGGATCACCCAGGAAAACATCAAAATGCTTATATTCATTATAGTGTGAACTAGTTATGAAAATATAAGTTAGGGAGAGACAAAAATAAATGATTTTTTAACAACTTAAGTGATATTCATATCAAATAAAAATTAATAATTTTTTAATTGTGGTAAGCACATTTAACATGAGCTCTACCTTCAACAAGATTTTAATTGCACAAAATGTTATTCTTAATTATAGGTACAATAATGTACACCAGATCTCCAGAAAGTATTACTATTTTAACCATTTAAATTTTTTTAATGTTTGTTTTTGAAAGAGAGAGAGAGTGCAAGCAGGGGAGGGGCAGACAGAGAGGGAGACACAGAATCTGAGGCAGGTTCCAGGTTCTGAACTGTCAGCTGTCAGCCTGAGGTGTGGCTTGAACTCACGGACCATGAGATTATGACCTGAGCTGAAGTCAGAGGCTTAACCGACTGAGCCATCCAGGTGCCCCTCATTTTAACCATTTTAAAGTGTGCTATTCTATGGCATTTAGAGCATTCACAGTGTTGTGCAATGACCATCACTGTCTAGCCTCAAAAATTTTTATCACTCCAAAATGAAACTCTGTACTCATTAACTATTCACATTCCATTCTTGACCTCTAGGCCTTGATAACCACTGATTTGCTTTATATATCTATGCATTTACCTATCCTAAAAAATTCATATAAATGGAATCATTCAACATGTAATCCTTTGTGTCTGATTTCTTCATTTAACATGTTTTCAAGGGTTATGTATGCTATAACACGTGTTTGTATGCATCCCTTTTATGGTTGAACAATATTCCATTGTAGGCATATACTACAATTTGTTTACGCATTCATCCCTCAATGGATATTTGAGTTATTTCCATATTTTGGCCATTGTAAATATTGCTGTTATGAACAGTCATATAGAAATATCTGATTACTTGTTTTCCATTCCTTTGAGGATATACCTAGGAGTAGAACTGCTAGATCACATAGTAATTCTGTGTTTAACTTTTTGAGGCACTACCACATTGTTTTACACACTGATGAACCATTTGACATCCCTACTGTTAATGTAGGAAGGGTTCATTTTCTCCACATCTTCACCAAGTTTTCATTTCATATGTATATATTTTATTTTTTTATTATTTTTAATACAAAATTTATTGTCAACTTGGTTTCCATACAACACCCAGTGCTCATCCCAACAGGTGCCCTCCTCAATACCCCTCACCCACCCTCCCCTCCCTCCCACCCCCCATCAACCCTCGGTTTGTTCTCAGTTTTTAAGAGTCTCTTATGGTTTGCCTCCCTCCCTCTCTAACTTTTTTTTTCCTTCCACTCCCCCATGGTCTTCTGTTAAGTTTCTCAGGATCCACATAAGAGTGAAAACATATGGTATCTGTCTTTCTCTGTATGACTTATTTCACTTAGCATAACACTCTCCAGCTCCATCCACATTGTCACAAAAGGCCATATTTCACTCTTTCTCATTGTCACATAGTATTCCATTGTATATATAAACCACAACCTCTTTATCCGTTCATCAATTGATGGACATTTAGGCTCTTTCCATAATTTGGCTATTGTTGAAAGTGCTGCTGTAAACATTGGGGTACAAGTGCCCCTATGCATAAGCACTCCTGTATCCCTTGGGTAAATTCCTAGCAGTGCTATTGCTGGGTCATAGGGTAGATCTATTTTTAATTTTTTGAGGAACCTCCACACTGTTTTACAGAGTGGCTTGCCATCATATGTGTATATTTTATTATCTTGATCCTAGTTGGGTATGAAAGAGTAGATCATTATGGTTTTAATTTTCATTCCCTAATGACCACTGATAATAAGTATTTTGTTCATGTGCTTGTTGAAAATTGTATGTCTTCTTTGAAGAAAAGTCTACTCATGTACTTTTCCCAATTTTTAAATTGAATTGTCCTTTTGTTTTTCAGTTGTAAGAATTCTTCATATTTTAGGTGGTAGATCCTTATCAGATATATAGTTTGCATATTGTCTCCTATTCTATAAATTCTCTTTTATAGAATATAATTTATAGACTTTCTTGATAATGTCCTTTGATACACAAAACTTTAATTGATGAAATTTATCTAGTTTTTTTTTTCTTTTGCAGGTTGTACTTTTATTGTCATATCCAAGAAATCATTGTGAAATCAAAAGTCATGAACTTCTCCCCTATGAATTCTTCTTAGACTTTTATAATTTTAGGACATATATTTCAGTCTTTGATCCGTTTTGAGTTAATTTTTGTATTTGGGGTAAGAGAAGTCTCCAACTTCATTTTTTTTGTATGTGAAAATACAGTTTTCCTATCACCACTTGCTTCAGAGATCATTCTTTCCCCCACTGAATGATCTTCGTATCCTTTCTAAATCAATTATTCATTGAGATGTGGGCTTATTTCTGGAATCTCAATTCTAATGGTCTGTATGTCCAACCTTATGTCAATAAACATTATTTTGATTACTGTGGCTTTGTACAAAGAATTTAAATGAGGAAGTTGAGTTCTCCAATTTTGTTCTTCATTTTCAATATCATTTTGGCTATTGTGGCCCCTGAAATTTATGTTAATTTAGGTATCAGTTTCTCCATTTCTGAATTTAAGACATTAGAGTTTTCACAGTGATTATATTCAGTTTATTCAGAGTGAAGGAAACAATCAGCAAAAATAAAAGGCAACCGTCGGAAGGGGAGAAGATATTTGCAAATGACACATCAGATAAAGGGTTAGTATACAAAATCTATAAAGAATGTATCAAACTCAACACCCAAAAAACAAATAATCCAGTGAAAAAATGAGCAAAAGACATGAATAGACACTTCTCCAGGAAAATATCCAGATAGCCAACCGACACATGAAAAAATGCTCCACATCACTCATCATCAGGGAAATACAAATCAAAGCCACAATAAGATACCACTTCACACCTGTCAGAATGGTTAACGCTAACAACACAGGTAATAAGAGATGTTAGCAAGGATGTGGAGAAAAAGGATCTCTTCTGCACTGCTGGTGGGAATGTAAACTGGTGCATCCACTCTGGAAAACAGTATGGAGGTTCCTCAAAACAATTAAAAATAGAACTATCCTACGCACCAGCAATTGCAGTACTAGCTATTTATCCAAAGGATACAGGTATGCTGTTTTGAAGGGGCGCATGCACCCCAATGTTTATAGCAGCACTATCAACAATAACCAAAGGATGGAAAGAGCCCACATGTACATCGATGAATGAATGGATAAAAAAGATGTGGTATATATATATACAATGAAGTATTAGTTGGCAATCTAAAAGAATGAAATCTTGACATTTGCAACTACGTGGGTGGAACTAGAGGGTATTATGCTAAGTGAAATTAGTCAGAGAAAGACAAATATCATACGACTTCACTCATATGATGACTTTTAGATACAAAACAGATGAACATAA
The DNA here is from genome assembly GCF_022079265.1 of Lynx rufus. Classification (NCBI taxonomy): domain Eukaryota; kingdom Metazoa; phylum Chordata; class Mammalia; order Carnivora; family Felidae; genus Lynx; species Lynx rufus. The sequence continues at coordinate 148,929,824 of NW_025814823.1, forward strand.
GGGAAGGGAAGCAAAAATAATATAAAAACAGGGAGAGAGACAAAAATATAAGAGACTCTTAAATATGGAGAACAAACAGAAGGTTACTGGAGGGGTTGTAGGAGGGGGATGGGCTAAATGGGTAAGGGGCATCAAGGAATCTACTTCTGAAATTATTGTTGCGCTATATGCTAACTAACTTAAATGTAAATTTAAAAAATAAATCAAATAAAATTTTTAAAAAAGAAAGAAAAAATTTATTTTGTATGATATTAATATAGTCATACCAAGTATCTTTTTATTACTATTTGCATGGAATATATTGTCTTACAATTAACCATTGCTTATACTTGGCCTTTCTTTCTAATATGGCACACAACACCTCTTACACATAAAATAAAATCCTTTGAGTATGTATGATATACTGACTAGCGTACTAAGTATTGCAAAAATCTCATCTCTGCCATCAAAGAATTCAAAGCTTAATGTAGAGAAAAATAAACAATACTTTTTTAAATCTCTTAATGAACAACCTGGAGGTTGAATTTATGTAGGGAGAAACTAGTAAAAAAATTAGTACAGAAGCCTAATATATAATATCTGATCTATATTGGTTTTGGAAAAGAATTTTAGAAAGACCACATTATTTTCTACTCGTACAAGCTAATTATTTAATATAGATTAAACCAAGAAAGACCCTGAAATTCTCCTACTACATAACCCCAACATTAAATATATGCTATGATACACATAGTGACTTAATTTACAGATCATTTTTCTTCTCTTTAAGGATTAAATAACACATAGAATTGTTAATAATTTAATTTTATGACCATTATTAATAGCAGAAGTATTTTAACTAACTTTCTAAGTATTTACTCTACATCAAGTCCAATTGACTTAAATACTTATGAATAAAGTATTGCATATTGTAGACTTTTAAAGGTCACCTTTGACCACTCTGACAATGTTCTGCATAGAAATTCTGATACTTTTAAATGAGTTTACATATATGTTTTAAATTTTTAATTCAAATATCTAAATAGAGAAGTACTTTAATTAAAATAACATTTTTATTATCTAAAAGCTATGCCAAAATCACAGATTTTCTTTGGACGACACATACATTTATCTTTTATAATATGTTATGATATGATGAATGAATGATTAAGGCCAAAACTTATTATGTTTTCCATAGAATACAGTCATTTATCTGTCTCTTACCAGTAAAAACATTCCATTTTTGAGTGAAGAAATTTATAACATGATGTGCTGAAATAGCTAGCATAAATATAGCTCCCATTTTATTTAGATGTCATGTTCTGGAATTTTTAATTTATCTTGACAGTTACTATAGATGATATGAACAAACAGTCTTGAAGTGAAAATCACTAAGAGTTTATCTACATAAAGTGTAATAGAGGGTATACTTTGAGAATAGTGGTAGTGAACTGTGGAATCTCTCACTTTGGGGTCAAGGGCATAGCTGCTTTTTCTTTCTTCTTTTTTTTTCCTTTCTTAGATACTCTAGATATTTGACTTATATTCAGTGATCGATCCAAAATGAATTGTTTTGGGTTATTTCCTGATAGTAGATATTTATGTCTTAAGAGATATTTATCTGATAAAAAGTAATTAAATTCCTGTTGACCATTTTGGTGAAGATAGAACATGTGTGCACATAGAACAGCTTCTGATTTATTAAAACTCTACTTCCTTTACAGATAAGGAAAAAAGTTTGAGTATTACTCTGACAAGTTTTGCCTAATTATAGTGCTTATGTTTTCAACTTACAGGCATGTTACAAATATAAAATTTCACTTAAAATTGTTTGTTTCCCTATACTTCTGTTAGATGTGCATGATAAATCTATACAAGTGTATCATTAAAAAATATATATCCTCTCAGCTGTATTTTGTTATATTCTATAAATTCAAAGTGTTTTATTCTTCAGTATTATATAGTGTCATGAAGTCATAAGAGAACTGGGGATCAAGGACTTCAAGTTCAATATATGTATCAAAGGAAATACTCTAATACTGGGAAAGTAACTGAAACTCATTGATTGTACAGAAATGCACTTTTCAAATTTAATTATGAAACTCATTGTCAGATAATAAAAAATATTTTTTCCACTTACAGAATAAAAACCAATTCAGAAACACATGCAATTTATGAAAACAATTATAATTCTATCTGAGCCATAATATATGATTTTGTAGGTTATACAGAGATTTAATAGAAACAAGTACATAATAATGTATACATAATTTAAAACATTTTGCTTTTGTGTTCTTCATCCTATTCTTAAATTGATAGCAGATAGAATAAAGTGGTAATTTAGGTGGTGCTTAATTATTTGTAAGTCTCTTGCATCTATCGAATTATTATTGTATTGAAAAATGGTCAACAAGAATTTTATTACTTTACTATAAGAGGAACATATGTATATATAAAGCTAGGTATTTGAAATAATTCACTGTAGATGATCATTGACCATTTTACATGTTAGTTTGAAACATCAAAGAAATTACTTCATGTTAGTTATTCAGAATAATATTTTAAAAGAAGACAATATGTTTGAGTAATCACCAAAAATTAGATAAATTACATTAACAATGAAAAATGGCGGAAATGTATTAAAGTCTGTCAATGCAAAAATAAAGATAATCAGATACTCTACATGGAAAATCCAAAAGACTCCACCAAAAATCTGCTAGAACTGATATGTGAATTCAGCTTAGTCTCAGGATATAAAATCAATGTACAGAAACCGGTTGCATTTCTATCGACCAATAATGAAGCTGCAAAAAAACAAATCAAGGAATTTATCCCATTTACAATTTGCACCAAAAACCATAAGATACCTAGGAATAAACCTAACCAGAGTGGTAAAAGATCTGTATGTTGAAAACTATGGAAAACTTATGAAAGAAACTGAAGAAGACAAGGAAATGGAAACACATTTCATGCTCATAGATTGGAAGAACAAATGTGAAAATGTCTATACTACCCAAGGCAATATACATATTCAATGCAATCCTTACCAAAATAACACCAGCATTCTTCACATAGTTATGACAAATAATCCTAAAATTTGTATGAAACCAGAAAAGGCCCTGTATAACCAAATTAATCTTGAAAAAGGAAAGCAAAGCTGGAGGCATCACAATTCTGGACTTAAGTTGTATTATAAAGCTACAATCACCAAGACAGTGTGGTACTGGCACAAAAAACAGACACATAGACCAATGGAACAGAATAGAGAACCCAGAAATGGACCCACAAACGTATGGCCATCTAATCATTGACAAAGCAGGAAGGAGTATCCAATGAGAAAAAGACATTCTCTTCAGCAAATGGTGCTGGAAAAACTGGACAGCAGCATGCAGAAGAATGAATCTGGACCACTTTTTACAGCATACACAAAAATAAACTCAAGATGGATGAAAGACCTAAGTGTAAGACAGGAAACCATCAAAATCCTACAAAAGAAAACAGGCAGCAATCTCTTTGACCTAGGCTGCAGCAACTTACTATACATGTCTCGGGAGGCAAGAAAATAAAAACAAAATGAACTGTTGGGACCTCATCAAGATAAAAAGCTTCTGCACAGCACAGGAAACAATCAACAACCAAAAGGTAACAGACAAAATGGTAGAAGATGTTTGCAAATGACATAGTGGATAAAGGCTTAGTATCCCAAATCTATAAAGAACTTATCAAACTCAACACCCAAAAGACAAATAATCCGATAAAGAAATGGGCAGAAGACATAAATATAAACTTTACTGAAGCAGACATTCACATGACTAACAGACATGATAAGATGGTCAACATCACTCATCATCAGGGAAATACAAATCAAACCGCAATGAGATGTCTCCTCACACCTCCGACAATGGCTGAAATGAACAACCCAGGCAACAACAGATGTTGGCAAGGATGCAGAGAAACAGGAACCCTTTTGCACTGTTGATGAAAATGCAAACTGGTACAGCCACTCTGGAGAACAGTATGTAGAACATATGATTTCACTCACAGATGGAATTTAGGAAACAAAACAGATGAACATAAGGGAAGGGAAGGAAAAATAACATAAAAGCAGAGAGGGAGGCAAACGATAAGAGACTCTTAAATACAGAGAACCAACTGAGGGTTGCTGGAGGGTGTTGGGTGAGGGATGGGCTAAATGGGTGATGGGCAATAAGAAGGGCGTCTGTTGGCATGAGCATTGCATGTTATATGTAAATGTTGAATCATTGGGTTCTACTCTTGAAACCAATACTACCCTGTATGTTAACTAACTTGACTTTAAATTTAAAAAATGATAAAGAAATTCTATCTTTTTAAAATTTATATATATATACATATATATATATATATATATATATATAATGGATATCTTTAAAATATGTTATATTTTAAAGTAATATATTACAAGAAAAGGAGTTATATATTTGGATAGCACTCAAATAAATTCTGTTACATTTTAGTTTTATAAACTTTTCTTTTGCATGGTATACCACATGAAAAATTATAGTCTCTCTTTTATTCCTGAATACCATCCTTTGAGATAAGCATTCTCAATACCATCATTCTATAGATAATACAACCCAGATGCTTAGAACCTAAGTAACCTCTATAAGTTTATGTACCATATAAGCACTAATGCCAATATAAAGTTAGGATTCTAATTATGAGTTTTTAGTATTTATGAGCTATGTGATCTTTAATATTTACTTTAGTATTTCATTATTGTTTTTTTTTAAAAGCAAATCATGTCAGTAGTGATTTGTTCAGAATTTTTAAAATATACCTGTACAAAATAATCTTCCCTCCTTGTTTTATTTCCTATCATTTTTATCTCTAACTGGCATGGTACAAATTAGTTTTTGCAAAAATATAAATTTGTATTTCACTGGCATGATATTATGTATAGTCAGAAAAATATAGCTATAATAAATACATAATTGGGGGGAAAGTTCATCATCAGAAGAAAAAATAGTCAGTACCCTATGCTTACTGCTTCAGTAAGTTGCATATATCAAGATGGATGAGAATATTACCTCCAACCAAATATTTTATGTCAAGTGTTTACAGGGCAAAGAAACTATGCTCTAAATAATGAAAAGCTTGTGCACATAATGGTCTCAACTGCCATTTGTACTAAGATTAGATTTATACTTGATGTAAGCAAGAGTTTCTGGTCATGCATCTGCAAACTCATTTGCACAGCAAAATATCTACAGGTGCAAAAGTTATACTAAAGTCGTATCCACGAACTTAGTTTCTATAAGACATTCCAAGGGGTAAAGGGGAAAATAACTTATTACCAAATAAGCATCATTACTCTGAGAAGAAAAGAATATTTCTATTAAAAAAAGCAAATTTTAAAGTAGAAAAAGTTTTCACTTATATTAACTCCTCATTTTTTAATGGAATAATTTTAAGATCAAGATTAGTATTTTTCCTCTCAAGCCAATTCTATTGAATAATTATGATGTTAGTCAAAACTGGTCAGCAAAAAATAGAAACTGTTCTGGATCCTCTGGTAAGATACAAGCATGTTGGTTGTGGGATATCAACCCCCTAAAGACTGAGGCCTATCAAATTACTGAAGGTTTTAAATGTCCAATGTCTAAGGGCATACAGAAATATCCCATGCAAGATGAAGGGTAAATCAAGGCACCCCACACTATCTCCACTGAAAAAGTATTTGGAAGACCTCCACATATTTTGAATCAAGCACATAATTCAGTTGGGAATACAGCTCAGCTTATTTATTAGATGTCTTGGAAGGTTTAAAAGAGCAAAATACGTTTAAAAGAGCAAAATATGTGAGTTTGTAGTATACGATATCTTATCATTTAGACTATGTACAACAAAAGATTCCATAGTTCTGGAATTATCTGTGAAGATAAGGATGCTCTAGTTAACTTATAGCTCAATATGTCTACAGATAGATAGATGGTAGATAGATGATATAGCTAGCTAGCTAGCTAGCTAGCTAGATAGATAGATAGAAAGAACATATAATTTATTTTCTGGATACATTTGGAATTCTGAGTGGTGAAAAACTTATTGTGTTCAATTGGCTAGAAGCTAACTAGAATAACATAAAATTAGATTTAACAGAATAATTCTGTTCAAAGTCCTATAATATTAGAACTGAAAACAATTAGAGATCCTCCTAACTGAACCTTTCATTTTAGAATTGTGGAAACAATTCTGGCTTACTTCTTCCCCAACCTGTAAACATTCTATCCTCTAATACCCAGCTCTATGATGATAGACAATATGGTAAAATCCAAGCAATGGATAATGGAAAATTCATTCCACCTTTGCACTAAAAGGATTATCCCTTGAATGAAACAAAAGGGTGTGGCAATCTAAACTTAGAGAACAAAATATAAAATGCACAAATTGACTGCCCTGAATATATTTTACATATTAATAATACATAACAAAAATGTCAATAACTTTGACAAAATGCAAATATAAAGTTGAAGAACCTGGGAAGTAGAAAGCAGGAAAAGGAAGAATCAAGTGATACTGGCTATGGGGAAAATATTAAGCAATACAGATTTATATGTTACATATATTTACAAAAGTGACCTATATATAGTAGTAGTGTAGATGAGAGATGGTGTATGTGAGTGAAACCATCACATATTGTAGACGAAATCAAATCTTTTATGTTGAGTCTCTGGCAATCCCTGACAGGAAAATTTCAGTGCAAAGCATAAAGAAGTCCCGTAAGTACTGAAAAACCTGACTATGGTGCATCAAATGTGTACATGACCATAGATACACATCATGAAATGGATATTGTCTGATTACCATGTTATAAGGTGGGACTGGTACATTTGAACCCAGGCCTAAAAAGATATAAAGAACACAAAAGTGGTCTAGACCCCTTTGTCACTTGTCATTGACTCATCACTTGTCACTGACCTGACACCTCTCCTTAAGTTCACATCCATAGCTTTGTTGGGAGTAGTTATTATTGTCACGGCCAGTTGACAGAAGAAGAAAATATTAGGGTTTTGTTCAGAAATGAGTTGAATAAATATGTTAACAAAGCAGAAATCAAGGGCTACTAGAAACACAGGAGTGGTCTTGAGAAACAGTGGTTAAAGGAAAGCTTCGTTGGGCAGATCTTCAAGCAGTCTACCTAGTTATCAATTTTATGTGAAGAGATGGCCTTATACAGGAATATACATAGAACCATGGGGGAAGTAACAGTTGGAATTGGAATAAAGATATATGGTGAAGAAGCATGTGAATTGAGTCCTGAGAGTGGGTACAAAGTATGTGAATCTGCCACTCACATAAAGGCTCACCAGAAAGCATCCTTCACATAAAAGATACTAAACAACCAGGAAGACAGAATGGCATGTTCAATGGAAGTCAGCCATCTTTTTTTCTATCATGCCAGTGAGAGCAAAATGGATCCATGGATAGAGAAATCTGGAGGCAGAATATAGGGTCTGCATGGGACCAACAGGCTTGACTGCCAGTCACCACAACAGGTATAGCTATTGCTACTGCTGACTGAATAGTCAGCAACAGATACTGAAACTAGACCTTTAGTATGTCACTAAAGCTTGAGGAGACAAAGCTTGCCACTTTAGACAAGTTGATTAAATGGGATCCTTTCTATCCTAGAAGGGAATCATCATGTTCTTATGGAGATCAACACATATCCAGATACTATTATAAAGTGCCCACAGGTCCTTGGCTACCACTGTTACTATGTGCTCACAGAGGGTCTGATTTACCATTATCTCACCTTACCAGAGACCAAGGGACTCATTTTTTTGACAAAGGATATGTAACAATAGATAATTCAAGTATCTTCTGGTCAAATCACATAGCAAGTAACCTGAAAACTGCTAACCTGATTCAATGTTAGAATTACTTCTTTGACGCAGCTAATGTTCCAGCTAGGGATAAACCCCTGTCAGTCTATGGTTCTATATATGGTACATACTTAGCATTAACAGCTACCAAATAATACTGTGTTCCCAACAGGCAGAATACACATGCCCAGGGATCAAAGGATTAAAGTAGGAGTGGTCTCTCTCTCCATGACTCCTGAAGACCCTCTTGGGAGTCTGCACCTTCCATATATACATCTTCAGACTGAAGGGTTAGAGGTAAAATGTTTCCCAGAGGGATGGAAAGCTGCTTTGAGAGAACACAGCTACAGTTTACTACATCTATAAGTGTCACCTGAATAATTTAGGATTTCCATAAAGGCAAAGATATTAGTTACTATTATTGCAAAGGTAATTGATCCTGATTGCCCTTAGTATATCTGATTGTTGTGATATAATGAGAACAATGAGTCCATACCACAAAGGATTTGCTGGTGATTCCCTCTCTTGTATTATACATGTGCAGTTGCAGCTACCACAGCCTAATAAGAAACAAGACCTTTACCAAAGCTCTTGAAGAAAGTAAGTTTTCACAAAAACCAAGAGCTTAAATTTCTTAGGAATGAAGTTGGTTGTTCTACTGGCCAAGTACCTGCACCAGCAGAACTAATAACCCAGAAAAGGAAGTCTAGAATGGATACTAGAGGAGAAAGATAAAGGTTAGGCCCTTGAGTACTGAAACAATAGAGACTATATCTTATCCCACTAATCTTTCTGGGGTTTTTTTCTTTTGAGTAACTATAACACAATATCACTTTTTCAATGACAGTGAAGGATGGAAATGAATGGATGCTGAACTATGCAACAGTAAATGCTACTGGTACTTTCTCTGCCTGTATCTACCTGGCACTCACCTGTAAATTCTGACTGAAGGCTTCTTAGTATAAGAAACTCTTACACATCTTTTTTATGGATATGGGAATTTGCTCTGCTTGCAAGCAAGGCTCAAGTCTGACTTTCTGGGGAGGTCAGTCATTCAAAAACAATTCTGAAGAAGTTATGAAATGAGGAGTTTGAGAAATACCACAGCTCTCTTAATCCTTGACTGGGGAATCTCTGAGGCATATGCAAATTAATTTCCAGTGTACCCTAGCAGGATTGACATACAGTCATCCACAACACTAATTTGCTCAATAAAACATCTTTTATTGGAGTTCTCTTTCCTATCTCAGTTCCCCCCTCTTCCTTCTTCTATAAACTCCCAAATAAACCTCTTAAACTTAAATTCTATCTCATTGTCTTTTTTTTTAATTTTTTTAAGGTATGTATATATATATATATATATATATATTTCAATATATGAAATTTATTGTCAAATTGGTTTCCATACAACACTCAGTGCTCATCCCAAAAGGTGCCCTCCTCAATACCCATCACCCACCCTCCCCTCCCTCCCATCCCCCATCAACCCTCAGTTTGTTCTCAGTTTTTAAGAGTCTCTTATGCTTTGGCTCTCTCCCACTCTAACCTCTTTTTTTTTTTTCCTTCCCCTCCCCTATGGGTTTCTGTTAAGTTTCTCAGGATCCACTTAAGAGTGAAAACATATGGTATCTGTCTTTCTCTGTATGGCTTATTTCACTTAGCAACACACTCTCCAGTTCCATCCACGTTGCTACAAAGGGCCATATTTCGTTCTTTCTCATTGCCATGTAGTACTCCATTGTGTATATAAACCACAATTTCTTTATCCATTCATCAGTTGATGGACATTTAGGCTTTTTCCATAATTTGGCTATTGTTGAGAGTACTGCTATAAACACTGGGGTCCAATTGCCCCTATGCATCAGTACTCCTGTATCCCTTGGGTAAATTCCTAGCAGTGCTATTGCTGGGTCATAGGGTAGGTGTATTTTTAATTTTCTGAGGAACCTCCACACTGTTTTCCAGACTGGCTGCACCAATTTGCATTCCCACCAGTAGTGCAAGAGGGTACCCGTTTCTCCACATCCTCTCCAGCATCTATAGTCTCCTGATTTGTTCATTTTGGCCACTCTGACTGGCGTGAGGTGATACCTGAGTGTGGTCTTGATTTGTATTTCCCTGATGAGGAGCGACGTTGAGCATCTTTTCATGTGCCTGTTGGCCATCCGGATGTCTTCTTTAGAGAAGTGTCTATTCATGTTTTCTGCCCATTTCTTCACTGGGTTATTTGTTTTTCGGGTGTGGAGTTTGGTGAGCTCTTTATAGATTTTAGATACAAGCCCTTTGTCCGATATGTCATTTGCAAATATCTTTTCCCATTCCGTTGGTTGCCTTTTAGTTTTGTTGGTTGTTTCCTTTGCTGTGCAGAAGCTTTTTATCTTCATAAGGTCCCAGTAATTCACTTTTGCTTTTAATTCCCTTGCCTTTGGGGATGTATTGAGTAAGAGATTGCTACGGCTGAGGTCAGAGAGGTCTTTTCCTGCTTTCTCCTCTAGGGTTTTGATGGTTTCCTGTCTCACATTCAGGTCCTTTACCATTTTGAGTTTATTTTTGTGAATGGTGTGAGAAAGTGGTCTAGTTTCAACCTTCTGCATGTTGCTGTCCAGTTCTCCCAGCACCATTTGTTAAAGAGACTGTCTTTTTTCCATTGGATGTTTTTTCCTGCTTTGTCAAAGATGAGTTGGCCATACTTTTGTGGGTCTAGTTCTGGGGTTTCTATTCTATTCCATTGGTCTATGTGTCTGTTTTCATGCCAATACCATGCTATCTTGATGATTAGAGCTTTGTAGTAGAGGCTAAAGTCTGGGATTGTGATGCCTCCTGCTTTGGACTTCTTCTTCAAAATTACTTTGGCTATTCGGGGCCTTTTGTGGTTCCATATGAATTTTAGGATTGCTTGTTGTAGTTTCAAGAAGAATGCTAGTGCAATTTTGATTGGGATTGCATTGAATGTGTAGATAGCTTTGGGTAGTATTGACATTTTGACAATATTTATTCTTCCAATCCATGAGCAGGGAATGTCTTTCCATTTCTTTATATCTTCTTCAATTACCTTCATAAACTTTCTATAGTTTTCAGCATACAGATTCTTTTACATCTTTGGTTAGATTTATTCCTAGGTATTTTATGCTTCTTGGTGCAATTGTGAATGGGATCAGTTTCTTTATTTGTCTTTCTGTTGCTTCATTGTTAGTGTATAAGGATGCAACTGATTTCTGTACATTGATTTTGTATCCTGCAACTTTGCTGAATTCATGTATCAGTTCTAGCAGACTTTTGGTGGAGTCTATCGGATTTTCCATGTATAGTATCATGTCATCTGCAAAAAGTGAAAGCTTGACTTCATCTTTGCCAATTTTGATGCCTTTGATTTCCTTTTGGTGTCTGATTGCTGATGCTAGAACTTCCAGCACTATGTTAAACAACAGCGGTGAGAGTGGGCATCCCTGTCGTGTTCCTGATCTCAGGGAAAAAGCTCTCAGTTTTTCCCCGTTGAGGATGATGTTAGCTGTGGGCTTTTCATAAATGGCTTTTATGATGTTTAAGTATGTTCCTTCTATCCCGACTTTCTCAAGGGTTTTTATTAAGAAATGGTGCTGGATTTTGTGAAAGGCCTTTTCTGCATCGATTGACAGGATCATATGGTTCTTATCTTTTCTTTTATTAATGTGATGTATCACGTTGATTGATTTGCGAATGTTGAACCAGCCCTGCATCCCAGGAATGAATCCCACTTGATCATGGTGAATAATGCTTTTTTATATGCTGTTGAATTCGATTTGCTAGTATCTTATTGAGAATTTTTGCATCCATATTCATCAGGGATATTGGCCGGTAGTTCTCTTTTTTTACTGGGTCTCTGTCTGGTTTAGGAATCAAAGTAATACTGGCTTCATAGAATGAGCCTGGAAGTTTTCCTTCCCTTTCTATTTCTTGGAATAGCTTGAGAAGGATAGGTATTATTGCTGTTTTAGACGTCTGGTAGAACTCCCCTGGGAAGCCATCTGGTCCTGGACTCTTATTTGTTGGGAGATTTTTGATAACCGATTCAATTTCTTCGCTGGTTATGGGTCTGTTCAAGCTTTCTATTTCCTCCTGATTGAGTTTTGGAAGAGTGTGGGTGTTTAGGAATTTGTCCATTTGTTCCAGGTTGTCCAATTTGTTGGCATATAATTTTTCATAGTATTGCCTGATAATTGCTTGTATCTCTGAGGGATTGGTTGTAATAATTCCATTTTCATTCATGATTTTATCTATTTGGGTCATCTCCCTTTTCTTTTTGAGAAGCCTGGCTAGAGGTTTGTCAATTTTGTTTATTTTTTGAAAACACCAACTCTTGGTTTCGTTGATCTGCTCTACAGTTTTTTTAGATTCTATATTGTTTATTTCTGCTCTGATCTTTATTATTTCTCTTCTTCTGCTGGGTTTAGGCTGCCTTTGCTGTTCTGCTTCTATTTCCTTTAGGTGTGCTGTTAGATTTTGTATTTGGGATTTTTCTTGTTTCTTGAGATAGGCCTGGATTGCAATGTATTTTCCTCTCAGGACTGCCTTCGCTGCATCCCAAAGTGTTTGGATTGTTGTATTTTCATTTTCATTTGTTTCCATATATTGTTTAATTTCTTCTCTAATTGCCTGGTTGACCCACTCATTCTTTAGTAGGGTGTTCTTTAACCTCCATGTTTTTGGAGGTTTTCCAGACTTTTTCCTGTGGTTGATTTCAAGCTTCATAGCATTGTGGTCTAAAAGTATGCATGGTATGATCTCAATTCTTGTATACTTATGAAGGGCTGTTCTGTGACCCAGTATATCATCTATCTTGGAGAATGTTCCATGTGCACTCGAGAAGAAAGTATATTCTGTTGCTTTGGGATGCAGAGTTCTAAATATATCTGTCAAGTCCATCTGATCCAATGTATCATTCAGGGCCCTTGTTTCTTTATTGACCGTATGTCTAGATGATCTATCCATTTCTGTAAGTGGAGTGTTAAAGTCCCCTGCAATTACCACATTCTTATCAATAAGGTTGCTTATGTTTAGGAGTAATTGTTTTACATATTTGGGGGCTCCTGTACTCGGCGCATAGACATTTATAACTGTTAGCTCTTCCTGATGGATAGACACTGTAATTATTATATAATGTCCTTCTTCATCTCTTGTTACAGCCTTTAATTTAAAGTCTAGTTTGTCTGATATAAGTATGGCTACTCCAGCTTTCTTTTGGCTTCCAGTAGCATGATAAACAGTTCTCCATCCCTTCACTCTCAATCAAAAGGTGTCCTCAGATCTAAAATGAGTCTCTTGTAGACAGCAAATAGATGGGTCTTGTTTTTTTATCCATTCTGATACCCAATGTCTTTTGGTTGGCGCATTTAATCCATTTACATTCAGTGTTATTATAGAAAGATACGGGTTTAGAGTCATTGTGATGTCTGTATGTTTTATGCTTGTAGAGATGTTTCTGGTACTTTGTCTCACAGGATCCCCCTTAGGATCTCTTGTAGGGCTGGTTTAGTGGTGACAAATTCCTTCAGCTTTTGTTTGTTTGGGAAGACCTTTATCTCTCTTTCTATTCTAAATGACAGACTTGCTGGATAAAGGATTCTCGGCTGCATATTTTTTCTGTTCAATACATTGAAGATCTCGTGCCAATCCTTTCTGGCCTGCCAAGTTTCAAAAGAGAGATCAGTCACGAGTCTTATAGGTCTCCCTTTATATGTGAGGGCACGTTTATCCCTTGCTGCTTTCAGAATTTTCTCTTTATCCTTGTATTTTGCCAGTTTCACTATGATATGTCGTGCAGAAGATCGATTCAAGTTACGTCTGAAGGGAGTTCTCTGTGCCTCTTGGATTTCAATGCCTTTTTCCTTCCCCAGTTCAGGGAAGTTCTCAGCTATTATTTCTTCAAGTACCCCTTCAACACCTTTCCCTATCTCTTCCTCCTCTGGGATACCAATTATGAGTATATTATTTCTTTTTAGTGTATCACTTAGTTCTCTAATTTTCCCCTCATACTCCTGAATTTTTTATCTCTCTTTTTCTCAGCTTCCTCTTTTTCCATAATTTTATCTTCTAGTTCACCTATTCTCTCCTCTGCCTCTTCAATCTGAGCCGTGGTCATTTCCATTTTATTTTGCAGCTCGTTTAAAGCATTTTTCAGCTCCTCCTGACTGTTCCTTAGTCCCTTGATCTCTGTAGCAAGAGATTCTCTGCTGTCCTCTGTACTGTTTTCAAGTCCAGTGATTAATTTTATGACCATTTTTCTAAATTCAATTTCTGTTATATTATTTAAATCCTTTTTGATCAGTTCATTAGCTGTTATTTGCTGGTGATTCTTTTGAGGGGAATTCTTCTGTTTGGTCATTTTGGATAGTCCCTGGAGTGGTGCAGACCTGCAGGGCACTTCCCCTGTGCTGTGGTGTATAACTGGAGTTGGTGGGCGGAGTCGCAGTCAGACCTGACATCTGCCTCCAGCCCACCGATGAGGCCACAGTCAGACTGGTGTGTGCCTTCTCTTCCCCTCTCCTAGGGGTGGGATTCACTGTGGGGTGGCGTGGCCCATCTGGGCTACTTGCACACTGCCAGGCTTGTGGTGCTGGGGCTCTGGTGTATTAGCTGGGGTGGGTAGGCAAGGTGCACAGGGGCAGGAGGGGCAGGCTTAGCTTGCTTCTCCTTAGGTGATCCATTTCAGGAGGGGCCCTGTGGCAGTGGGAAGGAGTCAGACCTGCTGCCGGAGGGTTGGCTCTGCAGAAGCACAGTGTTGGGTGTTTGCGCTGACCAAGCAAGTTCCCTGGCAGGAACTGGTTCCCTTTGGGATTTTGGCTGGGGGATGGGCGAGGGAGATGGCGCTGGTGAGCGCCTTTGTTCCCCAACAAACTGAGCTCTGTCGTCCGGGGGCTCAGCAACTCTCCCTCCCTTTGTCCTCCAGCCTTCCCGCTTTCTGAGCAGAGCTGTTAACTTATGACCTCCCAGATGCTAAGTCACGCTTGCTGTTGGAACACACTCCGTCTGGCCCCTCCGCTTTTGCAAGCCAGACTCGGGGGCTCTGCTTGGCCGGCAGGCTGCCCCTCTGCCCCAGCTCCCTCCAGCCAGTCTGTGGAGCGTGCACTGCCTCGCCGCCCTTCCTACCCTCTTCCATGGGTCTCTGGTCTGCGCTTGGCTCCGTAGACTCCATTCTGCTAGTCTTCTGGTGGTTTTCTGGGTTAGTTGGGCAGGTGTAGGTGGAATCTAAGTGATCAGCAGGACGCGCGGTGAGCCCAGCATCCTCCTACGCCGCCATCTTCCTTGAACCCCAGTCCTCTCTCTCATTGTTTCTTAAGGAACAAAACTTAAGGCAGGATTCATGCCCACCCTTTAACTAATATCAATATAAATCCAATTATATTCCAAGATTTGTCTTGGAACCATTTTCTTCCACAGTATGTATTTTGCCTTAATGTCCCCAGCTGACAGTAATATTTCCATATTCTAAATACTTGTGATATTAATTATGGCACATAGTTTGACCTTGTATCAATAAACATCTTGAGTTATGCATTTTTTATTCAAAGTTCTTTATTGTTTCTCCATGATTATATCCCTTTATAATGTTATCGACACATAGTGATCAAAATATTCTTGCTGAATTTTACCAATTCGTCCAGTTGTTCTTGTAACTTTAACCAGTAAGCATCTTTCCCTTGTGGTTGCATCAGTATCAACCCCTACATCTAGTGTATTTAACAGTTATACAGTGGGTTTGTGAGTAGTTCCAGCACTGGTGGGATCATTTGTAGAAATATATACGGGCTAGATAATCTAGGTCCCTGGTATAGGCTCATGTCATGAGGGTTAATACCTGACCTTACTCTCTGAAACCAAAGAATCAACATGATCATCATATGACCTCTGTATTTATATTCTGAGAGAAAATAGCAGTTTTCTATGGGTGTTCTTACAAACTGCCACAAAATTAATGTCTTAACACAAAAGTATTATCTCACACATCTGAAGGTCCAAAATCCAAAATGTGTCTCATTGGACTAAAATCAAAGCATCAGCAAGGGTGAGTTCCTTCTGGGGACACTATGGGAAAATTCATCCTCTTGCCTTTTCCAGCTTCTAATGACCACCTGTATTTCTTGACTTATGGCTCCTTCCTCTATCTTCAATGGCAACATCTCCAAATCTCTTTCTGATTCAGATCTCCTCTCCTACCTTTCTCTTTCACTTTAAAGGACCATTTAAATTATATTGTGCCCACCCAGAAAATCCACTATAATCTCCTTATACTAAGGAATCCATCTCCAACCTTAATTTTCCCTTGCCATGTAACAAAACATATTTACAGGTTCTGGGAATTAGGACATGGCATCTTTGGGGAATTATTATTCTGTTTACTACAGCCTCCACTTTTTCATGGTGCTGGTGTTGTAGCAACTAAATGAAAAACAGCAAAGCATTATTTCTTTATTAAAATAGTTTTAATTACGTATATAAGTACCTACATCTGTTATCCTGTGGAATGAGAATCAATAATACATCCTTTGTTTTTTATAGACATACTACAATAGCTTTTGCAATTGTAATTTTCTATCTTCCTTGCATGAAACATTCACATTTACTATTCACACTGAATATTCTAGAGTATGTCTCTTCCCAATTCCATAAGTCAATATCTCTGTGCGTTAATCATGGTTGAAGTGATCAGCACCTTTATTCTGCACATTCAATGTCTTTATTTTTTTCAAACTTTTTGATAACTTCTACAACAAATTGTTAAAACATCTTCTTTACTCTAAACCCTATAGAAAACAGGCACTGAGGGAGGATAAAGTATGGTACTATCCAAACTCAGAAGTATAGGGGCAACCCAGTCAAGGTATAACGTCACCAAGAGAGTGAAAGTAAAATAAAGCCAAGAACATCTCAGAAGGCTCACAATACTTGTGAGTACAAACACTGGCCTGCTCAGTTTTATTGCTTTATTAAACTCAAAGCTAATGCAAATATCTTGTTTTTCCCTGAGTGTTTAAGCCAGGGACTTCCAAAAACTGTTAGGAAATAATTTCACCTGCTGATGAATTCATGTTGGCTGTAAAGCATGCTGTTTTATTTCCTGAAAAGAGTCCTTTACTCAATAGGTATGTAGAGGAGGGAGAAAATAATCTTAGCAGAGATTTTATTTCATTTGAAACCCTCACTGGGTGCTTACTACATGATAAGCATAGTTTGTAGCACTAGAGATACTACAGCAAAATAAAACAAAACAAAGGTCTTCCCTTCATGAAGCATGAATGCTTGTGGAAAGGACAGGCAATAAAAGGAAACAGTATTTTCAATTTTAGAATTTATTATTATTAGTGGCTTTATAGTTATAATAGATGGATATTTTTCATTTTTAGTAATGACCAAAATCATATTGAATTTGTAATTTACTATGTTTTGGTTTCATGAGACATTGAAATAATGCTGACCAGAGAAATGGAAAAAAAGTAAGGTAAGGGAGATGGGGAGTATTAAGAAAGCAACATGTAGAGAAGAAAACAGTGGAGCATAATCTTGTGGAAGGTAAGGAAGCAAATCATGGGTATCCTGTGGAGAAGAGCAATCAGGGAAAAATGAACAGTGTGAAAGTTTCCAACAGAGGTGGGATTGGGATGTTAGATGGCTAACAAGGAAGCCCCAGTGACTCTGCAGAACAGGACAGGAGGCAGTGGCATGAGATGAATGAGATATGTGATATGGCAGGTCATTTAGGGACACGGAAGTTGCAAAGAATTTAACTTTTATTCTGAGTAAAATGGACAGACTTGAAGGGTTTCAATACAGGAGGTCTAATGATTTATGCTTTAAAAATTCAAAGATGGCAAACTAAGAAACAGACTCGTAACTCTAGAAAACAAACTGATGGTTATCAAAGGGAAGGTGGGTCAGGCATGGATAAAATACAAGATGGGGATTAAGGAGTGCTTTTGTTGTGGTGAGCACTGGGTGATGTATGGAACTGTTGAATCACTATATTGTACACCTGAAACTAATATTACACTGTATGTTAACTAACTGGAATTTAAATAAAAACTAAAAAAAAGAGTTCCTTGGGGTACCTGGGTGGCTCAGTTAAGCGCCTGACTTTGGCTCAAGTCATGATCTCATGGTTCATGAATTCAAGCCCCGAGTTGGGATTTGTGCTGACAGGTCAGAGCCTGGAGCTTGCTTCTGTCTCCATCTCTCTCTGCCCTCCCCAGCTTGCACTCTTTCTCTCAAACACATATAAACATTAAAAAAAATGAAAAAAAAAAGAGGTCTGTTTGGGACACTTTAATTTGGGGATATCTGTTAGAAATTAAAGCAGAGAAATGGAATCAGGCAGTTGGATATAAAGGTCTGGTGTTCAAGGAAGAGGCTCAAAGCAGAGACATAAATCTAATCCAATATATAAAATCAAGTTGAAAATGATAATAGATAGGAATAGAATGATTGGAACACTGATGAAGTCACAGTGAGCCAATGTAATGGTCACTGATATAAAAGTCAACTAAAAGATCTGGGCTAATAAAATTCAGTGTTCTTAATGTTATTGGTAAAAGACAATATCAGATATTGATGACTGAGTATCACTTGTAGAAAATTAAACTATGATCCAACTAATAGCATTAAGTAAGCAATCAGAAGAAATTAAAGATTTACAAAGATGGCTTATGAATTTTACTTTTTTTGTGTTTATCTAAAGACAATTTAACTGAATAGGTGACCTATTAACCACTTTCCAAACTATATAGAAAATTGTAATTTACCTGAATGGAACTGAAGGTGGTTATAAATGAAGGTTATAATCCAACTCCTGAATCTATCATTTAGTGGTCATTCATCAAGTGATGCTAATCAAGGGTAATTTCTTTCCTTAAAAAGCAATAATTGAAAGAGAAAACTCATCTAATTGAACTAAATGTTTGATTACCAAGTATTGATAAGAACAAAACCTGGGACACTTCTGGGTGTCCAGGTAATATTAATGAATAGAAAAGTCCCCCAAGTACCTGCTCTAGAATAAATCAACTGTTTTCTTCTACTCTCAAAAACAATAACTAAATTTCAGGAAGAACAAATAACATTGTCCTTGAATGAGTCACAGGCCTAACCCTTTGGATAAGTATCAAAAGAAGGATAGGCAGGTAAAAATAATAGATGTATACTATATATACTGCGTACATGGCTTTGAAGCAGTCAAGCATAAGATTATCTATATCAGCTAAATCCAAGTATCCCCAGGATCTATGCTTTGTATAAAGAACACTCATCCTGGGATCCAACAAGTCTCAGTCTTGCCAAATACGAGTCACACAGTATATCACTATATCAAGAAGTTATGCGGTAACCAAAGAGGTGTGTATACAAAAAGGTCTGAGGCAGGAGATGGGGAGAAATCACCTATTAGTTCCTAGCACACAAATTTGTGAAAGATTCCCATTAAAACCATCAACCAACATCAGGATGACAATGTGAATTGTCATGGTAACAATGAATGATCTGTATAGGAGAGTGTATTTGTGTGTGTGTGCATGCACATGTGTTTGTATTTGTGTGTGTGTGTGTGTGTGTGTGTGTGTGTGTGTGTTTGTATGTGGGAAGAATCATTCCAGTTTGTCTGACACTGTGGGGATTCGTGGTAAATTTTAGTGCTACAACCAGGAAAATCCTGGGCAACCAATACAAGTTAGTCACAGGTATCTCTGTGAAACATCAAGATGAATTAAATTTTCAAAATAAAATGTTAATTCCTTTTGTATTCTATACTAATCTTCTATTAAAAAAAACACACTTTCTTAGTAATAATCTGCCCATCCCAACTCCTATTCTGCTTGCTTCCTTCTTTCTACCCCACCATATAGCCTGTCTTTTTTTTTTTTTTTTAATTTGGCAATAGGAGTCCTAGGTAATGTTATTATTGACCTGAATCAGATCTTCTTCCATTATACTCAATTTTGTTTTAATTTAAGGTTTACCAGTCTTAAACACTGTGTGTATATTTTCTAGATCTGTGATTTTATGGTTGTATTATCAAAGATAAAAGTATAAACATAATTATTCTAAGTGATTCTTTGTTAATTGATGTTTAGCTACTATGGATTCATATACTTGAAGAATTTACTATTGATTGATGAATGAAGTATTTGGTCTTTTAAGGAGGTAGTTGAAATATATTATATTAGTAATAACATGTGTTTCACAGGCTAATGAAATATAACCATATTTGCATTTAGAGTTGATAAAGAATTTTCTTCATTTTTTCCAATGAGCTGCATGAGTATTGTGAAGGAACCAAGGAGCAAATGAATATAGGTCTTTCCTATAAGATGTAGACAATATAATAGGAGAGATAAGGCAACCACTTTAAAAATGAATAAAAAGCACAGATTAGGCACAGAAATTTTTACAGTCTCTAGCCAGGTATATATAAAACATTCTGAAAGCTCGGATAGGGAGGTGCTATACACTATAGAGATAATGCAATTGTACAGAAAAAAGTAATTTCCTTGACTGCAGTTTGAGTCTTAAAAAAGAAAACAGCATTTTTTAAGCCTCATATAATACTGAGCTTTATGTTCAGATGGCATTTTATTCTTATCCCAATGTAAGAAAGCTTTAAAAAGTTCCCCTCCCTCTTCCCTCTTTCTTTCCTTCTTTTTTTTCTGATCTTTTTTCTTTCCTCACTTCATTTTTCCTTCTTTTCTTTCTTGTTCTCCCTTTCCTGCCGTTTTCTTTCCTCCCACCCCTTTATCTTTTGTCTCCTATTCCTCTTCCTTTTTTTCTTAAATAGCCAGTACTATACATATGATATTTTTATTTCAAAGAAGTTGGTAAAAGAGTAGCTAAAAGTCTCGTACCCAGGATATAAGAGGCTGACATTGAGTAGTAATATTATTAAATGTCATTAAAACAATCTTGGCCCACCTTTTCTCTTATATTAGATTTCTATAGCTGCTGTAACGAATTACCACATACCTAGCAGCTTAACAACATCACATATGTTTTGTCTTATAGTTCTACAGGTCAAAGGCCTGGTACAGTTTTCAGAAGGCTTAAATCAAGTGTTGGTAATCTGTGTTCCTTTCTAGAGCATATAGTAGGAAAATTGTTCACTGCTTGCTTGGCTGTTGGCAGATTCATGTCTTGTGTGAGTAAGACTGAGGTTCCTGTTTCTTTGTCAGCTATAGCTTGAGGGCCAATCCCAACTACGAGAGTTGACCATATTTTCTGGGTCATGGCCTTCTTCCTCTATTCACAATGCTAGCTGCAAGTCAAATCCCTCTCGTATCAAATCTCTGTCACACACTCTATATCTGTCCTCCTCCTTCTATAGACTCATGTTATTAGATTAGGATCTCACAGATAATCAAGAATTATGAAGGTCCTTAACCTTAATCACATCTGTAAAGTTCCTTTATCATATTCACAGGTTTTGGGATTTAGGATGTAGACACTTTTGGGAAAGCCATTATTCTGCCTATCATATCTCTGCTAACATCAATCTAGATGGTAGATTATCTAAAACAGTGCCGTTCAATAAAAATATAATGTGATGCACCAATCTGAGTCACATATGCAATTTTACATATTTGTAATAAGTAAAAATCATATTTATATATGAAACCACATTAAAAAAGATAAAAATAAACCATCGATATTAATAGTTTATATAATACAATGTTAAAATAACATTTCAAAACATATGTAAAAAATATATATAAACATATATTGTATATAAATACTGAGATATTTTATATTTTTTATTCACACTACATATTTGAAGCCTAGTGTGCATTTTTACTTTTAGCACTAGTTTGCACTAGTCACATCTCAAGTGTTTAATAGCCACACATGGCTAATGCCTACTACTAGACAATGCAATGTAAAACAAAACAATATGCAAGGGGTTGTTAAGTGCACAAACTAAGTAAACATAAATTAAGAATATTATGTATGAATTAGAAATAGTTTGGTGTACATGACCATTTTCATTTGCTCAAAATCCATAATTAATTGTTGAGTACCTTTTTATTGAGTGGCGGTGGGAAAAAACAATGCACAAATATTATTATTCTGTGAAATATTGTATCCATCTCTAGGTTTTTGAGTGTCTATATAACATTGTTTTCACTGTATAACTGTGTGCATTTACACATGTAAGATTTCATATGTATATGTTTTTATATAGAGAGAGAAAGAAAAATTTGTGTGCATACACATACATACATATACATGGTGACAAATATCAAGATTGACCTGCACATCAATAATAACTATTGATTTTTTTTCTATAAATCATGATTGAGAAGGAACAGTTCATGTAAAGTTTAGAGTGAACATTTTTATACACAATAGCAGATGCACACACTATCATTTAATAAACACATGATTCAAAAACTTTGGAATATTTTTGCAAGCTTACAAGAAAAATTTAGTTCAAATTATATCTATCATAAGTATTTCTGAGTTAAGAGAACCTTAGAATCTTATTTTAAAAATTTCTCCAAGACAGTTATTAAATCCAAGAGAATGTTTGACCTTATCACTTAGTTATTTTAAATATGCTGTTCTTTTTTAATTTAGTTTATATTGCTATGAAAATGATCAGTGCAAAGTTTTTTCCCTAGGCTTTTAAATATCTGACTTCCACTTTTTTTTTTACCCATACTCCTCTTAAAAAAATTAACTCAATATAATTAAGTTTCCAAAATAAAATCATATTATAATATATGAAACCTATTTCTGTAATTATGATCTAGTACATGAATCATTAGTCAAGATCAGAATATTATACATAAATTTAAAATCTATTTTCAATTTTTTCACTTCCAAAATGAAAATATGTATGCACACACACACACACACACACACACATATACCATCATCACTTTAAAATCCTATTGGTAAGCATTTTATTAAAATTGATTTTGCCAACTCCAGTTTTTACTATCTTCTCTATTAATTAAATAAAATATTATATTAACATATTAAAATAGATTTATGGTTTAAATATAATGTCATTGTGTGGGTATATTCTGTTTTTTTTCTTTTACTCACTTTATACAATTATGTTATTGAACAAATGAAAACCTAACAGTATATATTCCATTCATAATATATATCCCTAGGAATTCAAAATGGATACTCCTGGGATATATTTCTTACAGTACAATTTGAGGTCTTATTTGGTCCTTATATCAGACACCTTTCTGAGAAATTTTCTGCTCTGACAAAATACTATAAAAAATAAAAGGAACTATTTATTTTATTACTTTGTTGCAGAGTGTATACTCTGGTGGGTAACTTTGTAAAAGGTCAAATAAATTTGTCTTACAGTTGAAATTAACAAAAACAAAATAATGTATTTTTTGCTAATTATTATGTTCAAATTCCTCAAGTCTAAGTTATAGATTGCTTTGATTTTCATTTTTAATAAGAAGGCATAGATATCTTATATTTGATTTACATTCTGCACACACATTTCCACTTGATTGTCAGTACTTGTTTAACAGTGCTTATCTATCTAGACACATATGTATATACACACATTTTTGCACATATGATATATGCATGTGTAAATATAACATATTTATATGTGAAATATATATATTATATTTATATGCCTGGCATTCAGCATAGTTCTTGCAATTCTATGATATTTGTATCATAAAATTTCTGTTGAAATATATTTTTGTCCAAGTATACTTCTATATTCTTTGCATCTTCAAAGATGTTTTTCAATGGTTAATTTTTTCAAATGCTGTGTTTCCCGAATAAGAGAAGTCTTTGTCATTGATTGAATTAGCTTAAAAAGAGGAGTTGTGTGTATTTTTTACTTTATATAACAAACAAGCAAAGGGAAGATGATTTTTTTTAATATATGAAATTTATTGTCAAATAGGTTTCCATACAACACCCAGTGCTCATCCCAAAAGGTGCCCTCCTCAATACCCATCACCCACCCTCCCCTCCCTCCTACCCCCCATCAACCCTCAGTTTGTTCTCAGTTTTTAAGAGTCTCTTATGCTTTGGCTCTCTCCCACTCTAACCTCTTTTTTTTTTTTTTTCTGGGAAGATGATTATTGATTGACTATTCAAAAATTTACGTCACCAAAGACCTAAATCCTCTACATATTTGTGTTCTATCACTTTCAGGTCATCAGAGTTATCATCATTTAAGCTAGCCTTATTTTCAAAAGATAGTTGTAGGAGCTGTAGATATCACATTCTTATATTTTAATTCTGGTGTGTTCATTTCCATTTGACCAAGGATCAGGAGAATTTGTTGTAGCTAGGACTAAGTTCCATTTATCACGTATTGTCTTCTTTAAGGTCAAGCAAAGACTTTTAGACAGGCTTAATTACTTACTTCACCTCATATCCCATTACCCAGAAATGGGCCATGTGTCCATATTTAGTAAAGTCGCTGACAAGGGGAAAGAAACAACTAAGGTTGCCTTGGATCTGTCATGATTCAGTCCTGAAGCTGGAAAGGGAGCTCAGTTATTGAGTAAGGGAACAAATAGAGCCAAAATTCTATTAAGAGAAGTGATAATTGCTTTCACTATCTTCAGAGAGATAAAACTATTAACAAAATCAGTTAAGTTTTATCAGATAGTCTCTCTTTAAGAGAATAGGCTTGCAAGAGATCACCTAGTTTAACATTCTCCACATCACTGTCTTTTCTGTGAGAATTTATGTATGAAAATCATGATACTTGTTCTTGACTTGAGTAGCCCATTAGTTTATCTGTATATTTACATCAATTCACTTTTCCTTTGTGCATACGAACATAATTCTACGTCCATCTTATGAATTTTCATATGGATTTGTATTTTCATGATTTTATCATTAGATCCTATCACAATTTACTAAAATATTTCTGTGTACGTAGCACACATTGTGTGTACTACGTAGTACACATTTTGTGTATGTAGCACGTAGCATTTTCCAACATACCTCTATTATTCATTCCATTAGATATGGTGACACCTCCTCTGCCATGATGGAACTAACACTTAATGCTACCCCATGAATTTAAGTGTGCAGTTTTCTTTTTTGCCTCTCCCAGGTGTAAATTAAAACCTCTTTTAAATAGCTTTGCCCTGCGAAACATATTTGTTTCTGTGAAATCCTCTCTTCCTTGAGTCATTTTTTAAATGTATTCATTTATCAACACTATTTTTTAACACCTGCTATGAGATAGCACTGTAAAGTCTGCTGGGGAATTTACTAGGTATTCACTCTGGGAGTCCATAGCCTAAGTGAATAATATAGTAACATTCCAAAAATTTTACTTGCTAAGCCTGTCTAACTTCTCAAATATCTGGAACTAAAGTCTCAGTTGGAAAAAAAAATCAGAGATACTATAAGTACAACAGAAATGAAATAGGAAAAAGGTTTCAATGATAGAAAATTAATGTCACTTAACATTTTTAATGAATTTCAGCAAATACAATTACATTGTCAAAAGTTAGGATATATTGTGAAATATTTTTGTTAGTTTGCTTAGAATCCTTTTTCAAGAGAAGAGCCATCTCATTAAAAAAGTTAATGATTTTTTTGGGGGCGCCTGGGTGGCGCAGTCGGTTAAGCGTCCGACTTCAGCCAGGTCACGATCTCGCGGTCCGTGAGTTCGAGCCCCGCGTCGGGCTCTGGGCTGATGGCTCAGAGCCTGGAGCCTGTTTCCGATTCTGTGTCTCCCTCTCTCTCTGCCCCTCCCCCGTTCATGCTCTGTCTCTCTCTGTCCCAAAAATAAATAAACGTTGAAAAAAAAAAATTTTTTAAAAAGTTAATGATTTTTAACTCTTGGAGCTAGATAATTTTCAGTAGTGATGTTAGACTTCTAAAGTAGAAAGAAAATTTTAAGTATATTATTTAAATATGTGGTTACAAACACAACTTACTATCATTATAAAACTTGGATTTGAAACTGTTTTTGTGAAAATTGGAGGTGCTATTTAACTTCCTTGGAGCTCAGTTTTACTGATAGTAGTAGTATTTATTAAATGCTACACACTGTCATTAACCTTTTACACGTATCAATCCTTTTAACATTATCTCCTTTGAAGGTGGGGAGAGAACAGAAAATTCAATAATGGATGAATTGGAATTGAAATCTTGACTGTCTAGCTTTACCAAATCCTGTGCTCTTTATTTTTTTTTTTTTAGTGTTTATTTATTTTTGAGAAAGAGAGAGAGAGAGATGGATCTTGAGCAGGGGAGGGGAAGAAAGAGACAGAGACAGAGTCCCAAGCAGGCTCCAGGCTCTGAGCTGTCCCCACAGAGCCTGATGTGGGTCTCGAACTCACGAGCTATGAGATCATGACCTGAGCCAAAGTCCGACACTAAACTGACTGAGCCACCCAGGCACGCCAAGTCCTGTGCCCCTAATAATAACTCTATGTTACCTCTATACTTATAATAAATTTGAACTGTTACTTCTAGATTTCCTTCCATCTTCAAGAATCAACAAACATAGGATACACTTACTCAATTCAAATAAAAGACAGTTTCAATAGCAGAAAAATACCTAGGTGGCCATAATGCTTATAAAATGTGAAACATCAATTATGAATACATATTTTATGGAACCATTATATTCTGTTCAATTTTTAAATTTCTATGAAATGATTTTCAGATTGCAAATGAATAATCAAGCATAGATGAACTAGAATGGCACAATTCAGTTCAATACTTTTAAAACAGTTACAGGTTGAAGCAAGTTATTTTATGTTCCAATATTTTTTTTAGTATGACAAACCCTTTTTAATGCCCCAAAGTAGGATGAACCTTTAAGGAGGTAGATGTATATTTTAGTATCTGTTGATTAATAAAGTTACAAGATTGAAAGTTACTACAACTTTAATTTAGTAATATATTTAAAGATGTTTTGTATTCATTAATCACAATGACATATGGATGCATTTGAAAAACAATGTTTATATATTGATATTTGTTCATTTGGTCAATGGGAAATTCTATTCACATAGATTTATAGGTTCCATAGGGTGACATTTAAATTATTTATTTTAAATGTTTGGAGAGAGAGATCTCACACTAGGATTGCATAAAGGGAAAGAATTTCCATTCCATTCACCAGAAGAAAGACTTTTATTTTGTAAGAACAATTTCACTTTTTCTCAGCAGTGATATATCTGATAGATGAATTTAGGAGAAGAAACTGACCATATCATATTAAATTCCCTTACATTATCATTTTCAGATGTGTCTGCTTACTAAAATTAGGCATAAGCTGAGAGGGGTGGACTCCATCTCTTGGAGAGAACCTTATATTTGTCCATCTGTGCAAGTGATTGGTGGATAAATTTGTCCAATTACAACCACAATGATTATCCCACTTGGCCACTCACATAAAGACATACCTTTTCATTAGCTTTAACAGTAATAGAGTGATATATGACCTCCACTTGTCTGGCTTACATTTTATTTCTCACTAAATTCCAAATTGTGGAAGATAAAAATTAATATTATTTATTACCCTTTCTTAAAAAATATGTCATAATCCAATGTTCCATAACTCCTAAGACAATTCCTTCCAATAGTAAGCAATAAATAAATGTGCTAATGACTTATGTATTAAATATAGCCTGAAAAATAAGAAGCATTATTTATAAGCATTGATATAATTTTACATTTGTATCATTTATAAATACTTCCAGTATAAAAAGAAACTTTCAAGATATATTAAAGAATAATTAGCTAAGTTTTATCTTCATAATAAATACAGATACTATTTCACATTCTTTCCAATTGAATATTTAGTATATTTGATCCAAATATCAGTATACAAATCTGGACAAAGACCATATAGTTGAAAATTTCCTGACACAATTAACCATGGATCAGGAGAAAATTTTAGACTCCTAGAAGAAAGGTCTTCTAATCTTTTTCAATTTCAAGATACTATCTTAAAAGTTAACTTTATATTATATGGGTTAGCCATAAACTAGTATAAGTGTTCATCATATTTTTCAAAAGGAATAATGCACCCTCTATCAAAGAGCTGGTCAGCAATTCCACCAGAGAAGTGTGCTACTTTTTTTCTATAGTTATTTTGTATGGATAACAAAATTCAGTTTATTTTAAGTGACTTCTAATTAAGGTCCCTAATTTAACTTTTCAAGCTTATAGTTCCGATAAGCATGACAGCAAATGAAAGAAACCTATTTTATGTTAAACTGTTTTCTGAACATAATTTTTGTTGCTAAGGAAACAGCATTTCTTTTCCTCATAGGAAACACTTTCAGGACCCCATTTGTGTTAAGAAAGTCTAATCCAAATTACTTAAGAAAAAAAGATATGCCATGTATAAATTAGAATTTTTAAAAATTTAACTTTGTAATTCAGATGAATTCAAAAATTCACAAATAAGTCATAGTTTTCATAAATTCACTTGAGCTTCATTGTTGAGTAAGTGTTCAGAGTAAAACATTCTGGCAATTATGCCTCCATTATTTCTTTTTTACTTACTTCATCTCTATTTAATTTGTGAATTTTTAATATATTTTACTAATTTTTAAACACATTTATTATTTTTAGTGTTTTACAAGAATGTGGAACTATATATCTTTTTTTTAAGTTTATTTATTTATTTTAAAAGGAGAGAGAGAATCCAAAGCATGCTCTGTACTGTCAGAGCAGAGCCTGATGTGGGGCTCGAACTTACAAACCATGATATCATGACCTAAGCCTAAACCAAGAGTCCGATACTTAACCAACAGAGCCACCCAGGAGCCCCTGGAACTATATATCTTAAATTTAAACCCAAAGGTAGAATGACATTAGGCCTAAGATTAAGAGATATTTTAACCCCAGGAAAAGGGAAAGAAATGTGCTACAGAAGTCAGAATTCTCTTAGATACTTATTTTCCTGGACTATAACATTTTCAGAACAGGCATATGACTGCATGAACATGAATAAGACTGTTTCTTCCTCAAATTGTCAGACATAATTATTCTAAATGCTTGGAATCACTTATTATCACATTCTTCATTAAACATTTTGTTCTTTATGTTTTTAGTTATATGTTTTCCTGTTGTTTAAAGTTACACATTTATGACTTATCCTATCAGGTTCTCCTTATTACTACTAATAACTTGCCTAAATCTAGGTTTTATGAGGGACCATTAAAATGCTTGCTCTACACTGGGTGTTGTATGGAAACCAATTTGTCAATAAACTTCATAAAAAAAAAATAAATAAAATGCTTGCTCTATAATTCAACTCTCACAGTTATTGCCACTACAGACATTAAAGAATAGTATAACTAGTGTCCCTTCACTGTTGCAAATGATACTCCTCGTAAACGATAAAAACATTGTAAAAAATCTTTGTTCCACAAAGGGAGAACACAGATATTTTGGAGGATATAACATCACTGATATTTTATTGTGGCAGTATCTAGAGAAAATATCCTACAGATCCACTAAAATTAATTACATTGTACACACCCCCTGGGTTTTTGTGCTTTGTTTGTTTGTCATGTATAGGAATCAGCTTGCTCATTTTCAAATCATAGCTAACAATAATTGTTACGCAGACATATTAATTTGACCACTGTGTATATATGACTCCTCCAAAATTTTCAATGGGCTCTTCTCTAATAGGAAGTACAAAAGGATACAAGTCTTCTTTGGAGTGTAAGTTAAAGCAGAAAGAGAAACCTGATGACAATGGTCCCATCTGTAGCGAATGAATAACTTTACAGTGTCCTCAAAAAGTATATCCTTCATTTTTGTTGACATAATACACAGGAGACCTCGTGCTGCAGTTATAAAGAACTAGCTTAAATTCCTTATTTATTTATTTATTTTTGATAATTAAATAGGCTTGGGTTTTGTTCTGGCCAGATGAATGTTGGCACTGTAGTTTGTGCTGGAGCTGGGTTAACATTAGATGTGAGGTGGAATAATCTAAGCTCAAAATAAAAATAATCTGTTTATCATAGGTAGACTTTTGGAGTAGTCAGGACTTATTTCCCATTCAAGTTTTGATGTTCAAATTTAGGAGTGGATACTGTCCTTACAGACGATTCAACAAAAGAATCAAAGAGAAAGTAGGATAAAGTCATGTTGGCCAACACACGAAGTGAACACTTGTTGACATAACACTTCACCTTCAAGAAGAAGGCAAAAGTGGTGAAAACCTGGATTAAACTTACTGTTCTCTCCTGGAATTAGGTTAAAGGGGGACCAAAATAGGGACTGAAAATATTTTACAAGTCCCCGCACACTTAGACAAAGACTGATTGTTTTATAGCCATCTTGCCAAATAACTTTCAAAACTGACCTTAAACCTGTCTAATCAGCCTATTTCATTTCTATAATCAGAGTAAGATTTAAACATGAGAAATGGTTTTAAACCTCTCTAATCAATCAACAACTAAGTGTGCATACTTCTAAGGGCAGCCAATCAGTGACATCCTTACATTCTGAAAGACAGCTATTTAGTGTTAAACTCACTCCAATGAACAGTTTTAAGGCTGCTGTCAACCCACTCTTGCCTCTGTAACAACATGGAACATGCTTCCAAGGCTTTCATCAACCTGTTTCAGCCTCTATAATCAATACAACCACTACAAACTCTTCCCTAAAACCTAGTGTAAGATCAATGGTTTGCTTTACACAGTAAACCTAGATCTGTCCCCTATAACTATCCTTTCCTTAAGAGTACATTCTAAATCATATTTTTGCGAAGATAGTAGCATTGCCAGTTAACAATGATTGAAATTAAAAAAACATGCAAAACTTTTATTTGCATTTCTGACTGCAAGGATTATTGATTTCTAAGTTTGAAAATTTAATTTGCATGGTTTTAACATGAAATATTATTTCCTGTTTCTATAACAGGATATGCTGTGTAATAGAAAATCATTGAATTCATTATGAAAAGTGTAAATGATTATCCATAATGTTAATCTGAACTATTATACGGCTAATTTCTCTTTTTCCCTTCAAATCTTACAACTTTTCTATTATTGAGAATATACAACATGACTTAATGGTTTGCCTTATTAGAAGTTTGATTACTTTCTATTGTATAGACTATTTCCTTTAAAAATATTATTAAGAGTAAACAAAATTAATTGAATATATTTAACAAACTATATAGGTCAAATAGTATTTGAAAACATTAAAAAATCTGAAATAAAAACATTAAAGCAAAGTATACAAATTATTATTAGAAATATAGAGGCTTAGAGGCATCTGGGTGGCTCAGTCGATTAAGCATCAGACCCTTAATTTCGGCTCAGGTCATGATCTCACAGTTCATGAGATTGAACCCCATGTCAGGCTCTGCATAGACAGTGTGGAGCCTTCTTGGGATTCTCTCTGTCCCTCTCTCTCTCTGCTCCTCCCTGCTAATACTCTCTCTTTCTCTCTCTCTCAAAATAAATAAACTTACAGAAAAGAAATATAGAGGCTTATAGTCTTGCTTGATAATTCAAAGAGACAAGTTATCTTTTTCCACAAGGTGTGTATATTTACATGTGTTTGTATTTAATAGTAATTATTAAATGTAATATTTAACAAAGACTATTTTGTGGAGATTTTATATATAAAAGTTCCAGCTTAGTAATATGGCAGCAAGATGGAACTGGTTTCTAGAATTTTACTCTGCTAGTAAGAAAACCTGAGTAGAGCACTCTTTTTTTTTTCTTCTTCAAATGTTTTAGTTCCTCTACATTATCACACCATTACCTTTGTCCAGTAACCTTCCAGAAACACAGGTTTAGAGTGAGCCAAAAAGGCAAAGAGTAAAATTAGATACGAAGCTCCCTGACTAGGAATATGAAGCAGTAGTTTGATTCTTTATCTCATCTTTATAACATCAAACAATATGCCCCACAATTTATTCGAATTTTATTTTTACCTTGTCTACCCTCTAGCCATGATTTCTCAGTGCAGATTCAGTCACTTTCCTTTTTATCATTTTTTAACATTTATCCAATACATCAAGCTATATAGAAAATATATGTCATGGCAAGACTGTTTAAAACCTCCTATCACTATCATTTCTTTTGTTTGCACATGATTCTACATTTTTCTATAAATATTTTGTACTTTCTTTTGAGCTTCAAATATAAACTCCTTATAAAATGCAGAATTCCTGTGGTGACAGGGAGAATGACTGCAGAGTATGTTGTATCTGACACCCCTGAGCAGACCAGGTAAGAGTGGTTTCTGCTGTTTAAAACTGCCAGCCAACCCCTGATCTCTCATCACCCTTCAGTAGGAAATATCCCCAGCACTTTCTCCATCATTACCCTGAGGAATAACATACACACACACACACACACACACACACACACACACACACACACTTGAGATTCAGATATTGTTATTAAGAACGAAAATAAATCTTTCAACCAGGCAATTTTCAAGTGACTGGTCTTCATAGAGTTAATTTGTGTACAGCCCTCCCATAATTTAAAAGAAGCAAAAGATAAAACCCTTCACTGCAACAGTTGCAAAGGGTAAATTATAACTTTGGAATAAAAAATGGGTATAATAATTTTTTCCACATTGATTGCTATCATGAATTTCAATCCCAGTATAGCATATAAATTATACTGAGGTAATACTTCATAGATTTCATTATTAGGCCTTTGATACTAGGTAAATCTTAAAGCTAAATGTGTTGATGTTCACAGTTTTGGTTAAACAATACTTCATATTCACTGGTAACTTATAAAACTCTCTTCTCTATATTTCTTTTAACTCTCATAGCATCTGTATGTGTGTGTGTGTGTGTGTGTGTGTGCATATATTGATATTTTTTTAAAGAGGAAATATATTCATTGAGTTTTAGTGTTTAAAACTGAGACAATCCAGATTCCAACTTCCATCTCAAATGCTTGGTCACATGCATCTTTTTATGAAAAATAGTAAGTAATGGAAAATTAGAGTTATGGAAGAGAGCCTTAAGAGAATCATAAACTTTAAAGAAAATATTTCTATAAGGCAATAATAAAAAGGTAGAGGATAAAAAACAACTGATTAAATTGTTCACCAAACAATGGGAAGTTGAGGTGTCAATTTTTTTTTTAATTAAGAGAACTAGGAAAAATCATTTAGAAAACTAACTGGATACAAGAATTAGAAAGCTTATTTCAGTTTTAAAAAATGCATACATGAAACTAATATAACACTGTATGTTAATTATACTTCAATAATATTAACAAAGAATTAGAAAGCATGCCTTTTCTCTTTGTCTCTCTCTCCACCTCTGTGTGTGTGTGTGTGTGTGTGTGTGTGTGTGTGTGTATTTCCAATTAGATGTTGTAAAATAAGACATCCATTTGTAATAACAATGAGAAACTATAAAATCCTTAGAAATGCATTTACCATGAAAAGTGTAATGCTTACATTAACAAAAAGTTAAGATTTTTAGGGTTTATAAAAGATAACCTTAAATAGAAACCTAGAAAATGTTTCTAGAAGGGAAGACCAAATACAGCAATAAGGAAAGGAAACACCATGGCATCTGTCTAGAAGTACCTTAAAGGCTACAAAGAAAATTAAGACAATGATGGGAATAATCACGATACTATACAGTATTAAGAAAAATTAGAGATTCAGATTGAAACTTTTTATATAAGTGGAAAAGAGTGGGGTATTTGAAGAACTCTGAACTTGTGGAAAATGATTTATTTCTAGTTCTGTGGCAGAACAGCATAGCATATATCACCTTTAAAGTACTAATAACATTTAAAAAATATTAAAATAAACCACCAATAACGTTTATATAACTGTTTTAATGTAAAGGGAGAAAAAAGTGAGTTTCATCTTTGATAAATTTCCATCCCCAAACCTTTTGTTTTGCTTTGTTTTCTGCTTATATTTTCTCATTTGTTTCTTCCCCTCTTCCAGGTATTTAGTATATTCCTGCACTGCCAGTCTTCACATGTCTTAAAGGACATTGATTTATTAAACTTATTTATTTTAATGAGTTTAAGCGCAACAGTTTCTCCCATACAGCAATATTAGAATTTTATTTTATTTTTGAGCCTTACTCATATACAACTGATAAGTCAAAGAGAGGGCAATTATTAACTGAAAAAGGTGTTATTCTAAAACTGAAAATTCAGTTTATCTTTTTTTCTATTTATTTATTTATTTATTTAGGGAGAGAGGTGGAAAACATGCATTCACATGTGCCGGGAAGTGGCAGAGAGAGAGGAAAAGAGAGAATCCCAAGCAGACTCTGGACTGACAGCACAACCCCGATGTGGGGCTTGATCTCACAAACGCTGAGATCATGACCTGAGCTGAAGTCAAGATCCTGATGCTCAACCAACTGAGCCACTCAGGTGCCCTTCAGTTTATGTTTTTATAGGTAATATTTCTTAGTAAGGATCAAAGAATCCTGACTGGCATCCCACAAATGAACCATTAGATGACTGAATCTCTATAATAATCTTTCAGCTGGTATTACTGGAATCACAAATCCCCTTGACTTTCTCATGATATTATGGTACAAAGTACAGATGACTTCAGCTATGTCTGTAACATTTTAGTTTCCATGCAAAAATAAAGTTGTTAGTGTCAAGTCTGAGGTTAGGATTGAGCTGAATTTGCAGCCTTGGAGCCAGCCTATTGAAACTGAATAATCTTGCCTCAACATAGAGTGCTATAATGGTCTATTGTTGTCTTTAAGGAAGGTAAAAAGGTAAAAGCTGTTTCTGCTTTGCGGTGCAAGTTTAACTTCAACGGTATGCACCAGCTGCCTGTGAAAGGGTGACTTGAGGAAGGCTTGCTTAGGGCATTGTGCTCTGCTAAGTTCAGGAAAACATTAGCAGAAAGTCTGATACTACTACACTGGAATGCTGTTATCTTCTGGCTCCAGGAGCATTTGTTAAAGGGAATTTCTACCAAGAACTAATCTGAGGCTTATTGGTTGGAGAGACTATTCACATTTATGTCTTAAGGGGCACAGGAAGAGTTTGTATTGTATATTGTAGCCAACTTTCTTTTTTTAATTTTTTTTACGTTTATTTATTATTGAGAGACAGAGAGAGACAGAGCATGAGCAGGGGAAGGGCAGAGAGAGGGGGAGACACAGAATCTGAAGCAGCCTCCAGGCTCTGAGCTGTCAGCACAGAGCCCGACGCAGGTTCGAACTCACAAACTGAGAGGTCATGACCTTATCCAAAGTCAGATGCTTAACTGGGCACCACCCAGGCGCCCCTGTAGCCAACTGTCTTTATTTTAAAGCTATCTTTGTACACTCATCTTTATCTTTGAATTTATGACAGCATTAAATTTTTGGTTTTATATCTATGATGTGAAAATAGCTATGATAAGAAAATAGTTTTTTAAATTAAAATATGTATATATCAATTAAAGAAATCAAACACAGATACGGATGGCACCTTAGCTTGACTTTATTCTGTCATATAACTACCTTACTAAATTTTTGTTTTATGTGATATATATATATATAATATCACTAAATTATTATATTTTCATTAATATAGAATTTACACAAATAAAATTAACAATTTTAAATGGAACAATATGTGGCATTTGACACATTCATTATGTTGTATGACCATGATCCTACCTAATTCCAAAATATTTTCATCACTGCAAAAGAAAACTTTATATCCATTAAGTAGTTCCTATACGTTCCCCTGACCCCCAGGCCCAGACAACCGTGTATTTATTCTGTCTCTACAGATTTTCCTTTTTGGGAAATTTCATATAAATGAAAGCACACAAGGTATAACCTTTTATGTCTGGCTTATTTCTGTTAGCATTATGTTTTAAACGTTCATCTGTATGGTAAAATGCATTTTTAGTTCTTCAGTCTTTTTATAGCTATATATACCACAATTTGTTTATCCATTCATCTGTTAAAGACATTTGGGTTATTTCTACCTTTTGGCTATCGTGAATAATGTACTATGACCATTGGTGTACAAGTATCTGTTTACATTTCTGTTTTTAATAACTTTGGATATATACCTGAAATTAGAAGTGCTAGGTAATATGATTCTATATTTCATTTCTGAGGGACGTACCAAACTCTTCTCTCCATAGTAGCTGAAACTTTGTACATTCCCATCAGCAACGTCCAAGGTTTTTAATTTTTCTCATGCTTGTTAACACTCATTTCCCATTTTTTTTTTTCATTACTGCCTTTCTGGTGTAAGTTAAGTGTTATCTTATGGTTTTGTTTGTATTCACTAAATGATTAATGATGAGCATCTTTTTATGTGTTTGATGGAAGCATGTTTATCTTCTTTGGACAAATGTCTCTTAAGTCTTTTGCCTATTTCTAAATTATTTGTTCTAGATCTTAAAAAGGTGATTACTATTTTAATAAATAATTTTTGAACTGGTATATTTAATTGAAAACTATGATTTGTACTTTAGAGATTTTAATGTGGTATATTTTATTCTTCATATCTTTATTATTTTATCATATACATATGTATATTATTAATATATAAATACATGATTTAGTATAACATTTGGCATAATTTACATGGGCATTATATTATATAAGATTTTGCTAACTATAAAAGGAACATGATCATATATTCCCTGCTTAAAGCAGCAGACAAATTAGATACTATTTGGGTAATTATGTTTGAAGTTATCTATTTATCTTTTACTACTCATATTTTTCTTCAGTGAAATTATAATACCTGCTTCTAAAAAAATGAGGATGATTAGATGGGTAGATGGATGATTAAAAAGATAAAAAGAATTTTAAAAATTCCATTGAATACGTTTTGCACATATTTGAGAAGTCCTACAAAGAGTTTCTTTATTCTATCAGATTACAGATTGATTTCCAAAGTCATTACCTATGGACATATTAAAATAATCAACCTAATATTATGGATCTGACTTGATATATTTATACAAAGATAAATGATAAGAAGCAAAATCATTTTATTTTTTGTTTTTTTTAATAATATAAATGTATTGTCAAATTATTTTCCATACAACACCCAGTGCTCATCCCAAAAAATACGTTCCTCAATGCCCATCACCCACTTTCCCTCTCCCAACACCCTTCAATGCTCAGTTTTTTCTCAGTATCCAAGAGTCTCTTATGGTTTGCCTCTCTCCCTCTCTGTAACTTTTTTTCCCCCTTCCCCTCCGCTATGGTCTTCTGTTAAGTTTCTTAAGATCCACATATGAGTGAAAATATATGGTATCTGTATTTCTCTGCCTGACTTATTTCACTTCCAATAATACCCTCCAGTTCTATCCATGTTGCTGCAAATGGCCAGATTTCATTTTTTCTCATTACCAAGTAGTATCTCATTGTATAACCACATCTTCTTTATCCATTCGTCAGTTGATGGACATTTAGACTCTTTCCATAATTTGGCTATTGTTGAAAGTGGTGCTATAAACATTAGGGTACGCGTGCCCCTATGCATCACCACTCCTGTATCCAGTGGGCAAATTCCTAGCAGTGCTATTGCTGGGTCATAAGGTAGTTCTATTTTTAATTTTGTGAGGAACCTCCACACTGTCTTCCAAAGCAGCTACACCATTTTGTATTCCCACCAACAGTGCAAGAGGGTTCACGTTTCTCCACATCCTCTCCAGCATCTATAGTCTCCTGATTTGTTCATTTTAGCCCCTCTGACTGACATGAGGTGGTATCTCAGTGAGGTTTTGATTTGTATTTCCATGATGAGGAGTGATGTTGAACATCTTTTCATGTGTCTGTTGGCCATCTGGATGTCTTTTTTGGAAAAGTGTCTATTCATGTCTTCTGCCCATTTCTTCACTGGATTATTTGTTTTTCAAGTGTGGCGGTTGGTGAGTTCTTTATAGGTTTTGGATACTAGCCCTTTATCTGATATGTCATTTGCAAATATATTTTCCCGTTCTGTCGGTTGCCTTTTAGTTTTGTTGATTGTTTCCTTTACAGTGCAGAAGCTTTTTATCCTCATGAGGTCCCAATAGTTCATTTTTGCTTTTAATTCCCTGTCCTTTGAAGATGTGTTGAGTAAGAAATTGCTGCAGCTGAGGTCAAAGAGGTTGTTGCCTGTTTCCTCCTCTAAGGTTTTGATGGTTTCCTGTCTCACATTCAGGTCCTTCATCCATTTTGGGTTTCTTTTTTGTATGGTGTAAGAAAGTGGTCTAGTTTCATTCTTCTGCATGTTGCTGTCCAGTTCTCCCAGCACCATTTGTTAAAGAGACTGTCTTTTTTCCATTGGATATTCTTTCCTGCTTTGTCAAAGATAAGTTGGCCATACATTTGTGGGTCCAATTCTGGGTTCTCTATTCTATTCCATTGGTCTATGTGTCTGTTTTTGTGCTAATACCATACTGACTTGATAATTACAGCTTTGTAGTAGAGGCTAAGTCTGGGATCGTGATACCTCCTTTGGTTGTGCCTCCTTTGGTCGTGATGCTTCGGTTTTCATCTTCAACATTACTTTGGGTATTTGGGGTCTTTTGTGGTTCCATACAAATCTTGGGATTGCTTGTTCTAGCTTTGAAAAGAATGCTGGTGCAATTTTGATTGGATTGCATTGAATGTGTAGATTGTTTTGGGTATTTTTGACATTTTAACAATATTTATTCTTCCAATCCATGAGCATGGGATGTTTTTCCATTTCTTTGTGTCTTCTTCAATTTCCTTCATAAGCTTTCTATAGTTTTCAACATGCAGATCTTTTACATCTTTGGTTAGGTTTAATCCTAGGTATTTTATGGTTCTTGGTGCAATTGTGAATGTGATCAGTTTCTTTCTGTTGCTTCATTATTGGTGTATAAAAATGCAACAGATTTTTGTACATTAATTTCATACCCTGCGACTTTGCTGAATTCGTGTATCAGTTGTAGCAGACTTTTGGTGGAGTCTGTCAGGTTTTCCATGTAGAGTATCATGTCATCTGAGAATAGAGAAAGTTTGACTTCATCTTTGCCAATTTTGATGCTTTTGATTTCATTTTGTTGTCTGATTGCTGATGCTAGGACTTCTAACACTATGTTAAATAATGGCAGTGAAAGTGGACATCCCTGTCCTATTCCCGATCTCAGGGGGGAAAGCTCTCAGTTTTTCCCCATTGAGGATGATATTAGCTATGGGCTTTTCATACATGGCTTTTATGATATTTCAGTATGTTCCTTCTATCCCGACTTTCTTGAGGGTTTTTATTAAGAAAGGATGCTGTATTTTGTCAAATACTTTTTCTGCATTGATTGACAGGATCATATGGTTCTTATCTTTTCTTTTATGTATCACATTGATTGATTTGCGAATATTGAACCAGCCCTGCAGCCCAGGAATGAATCCCACTTGATTATGGTGAATAATTCTTTTTATATGCTGCTGAATTCGATTTGATACTACCTTGTTGAGAATTTTTGCATCCATATTCATTAGGGATATTTACCTAGTTCTCTTTTTTGCTGGGTTTCTGTCTGGTTTGGAAATCAAAATAATGGTGGCTTCATAGAATGAGTCCAGAAGTTTTCCTTCCATTTCTAAATTTTGGAACAGCTTGAGAAGGATAAGTATTATCTCTGCTTTAAATATCTGGTAGAATTGCCCAAGGAAGCCATCTGGTGCAGGACTCTTATTTGCTGTGAGATTTCTAATAACTCTTTCAATTTCTTCACTAGTTATAGGACTGTTCAAATTTTCTATTTCCTCCTGTTTGAGTTTTGGTAGTGTGTGTGTGTGTGTTTAGGAATTTGTCCATTTCTTCCAGGTTGTCCAGTTTCTTGGCATATAATTTGTCATAGTATTCCCTGGTAATTGCTTGTATTTCTGAGGCATTAGTTGTAACAATTCCATTTTCATTCGTGATTTTATCTATTTGGGTCCTCTCTCTCTCTTTCTTTTCTGAGAAGCTGGGCTAAGGTTTATCAATTTTGTTTATTTTTTCAAAAAACCAACTCTTGGTTTCATTGATCTGCTCTACTATTTCTTTGGATTCTATATTGTTTATTTCTGCTCTGCTCTTTAATATTTCTCTTCTTCTGCTGGGTTTTTGGTGTCTTTGCTCTTCTACTTCTAGCTCCTTTAGGTGTGCTGTTAGATTTTGTATTTGGGACTTTTCTTGTTTCTTGAGGTAGGCCTGGATTGCAATGTATTTTCCTCTTAGGACTGCCTTTGCTGCATCCCAAAAGGTTTGCATTATTCTATTTTCATTTTCATTTGTTTCTATACATATATATATATATATATATATATTTTTTAATTTCTTCTCTAATTGCCTGGTTGACCCATTCATTCTTTAGTAGGGTGTTCTTTAACCTCCATGCTTTTGGATGTTTTCCAGGCTTTTTCCTGTGGTTGATTTCAAGTTTCATAGCACTGTGATCTGAAAGTGTGCATGGTATGATCTCAATTCTTTTATACTTATTAAGGGCTGTTTTGTGACCCATGTCACAAAACACATGTTCCATGTGCAGTCAAGAAGAAAGTATATTCTGCTGCTTTGCGATGTAGATTTCTAAATATATCTATCAAGTCCAGCTGGTCCAATGTATCACTCAGAGCCCTTGTTTCTTTATTGATTCTCTGTCTAGATGATCTGTCCATTTCTGTAAGTGGAGCATTAAAGTCCCTGCAATTGCCACATTCTTATCAGTAAGATTGCTTATGTTTGTGACTGTTTTATGTATTTGGGTGCTTCCGAATTCAGTGCATAGACATTTATAATTGTTAGCTCCTCCTGATGAATAAACTCTGTAATTATCATATAATGCCCTTCTTCATCCCTTGTTACAGACTTTAATTTAAAGTCTATTTTGTCTGACATAAGTATGGCTATTCTAGCTTTCTTTTGACTTCCAGTAGCATAATAGATAGTAATCCATCCCCTCAATTTCAATCTGAAGGTGTCCTCATGTCTAAAATGAGTGTCTTGTAGGCAGCCAATAGAAGGGTCTTGTTTTTGTTTTTGTTTTTGTTTTTGTTTTTGTTTTTGTTTTATCCATTCTGATACCCTATGCCTTTTGGTTGGAGCATTTAGTCCATTTACATTCAGTGTTATTATTGAAAATTATGGGTTTGGAGTCATTGCGTTATCTGTAGGTTTCATGCTTGTAGTGATGTCTCTGGTACTTTGTGGTCCTTGCAACATTTCACACACAGAGTCCCCTTTAGAATCTTTTGTAGGGTTGGTTTAGTGGTGATGAATTACTTCAGTTTTTGTTTGTTTGGGAAAACCTTTATCTCTCCTTCTATTCTGAATGACAGGCTTGCTGGAAAGATGACTCTTGCCTGCATATTTTTCCTGTTCATCACAGTGAGGATTTCCTGCCATTTCTTTCTGGCCTGCCAAGTTTCAGTAGATAGGTCTGCTGCTACCCTTATGTGTCTACCCTTGTATGTTAAGGCCCGTTTATCTCTAGGTGCTTTCAGAATTCTCTCTTTATCCTTGTATTTTGCCAGTTTCACTATGATATGTCGGGCAGAAGATCGATTCAAGTTAGGTCTGAAGGAAGTTCTCTGTGCCTCTTGGATTTCAATACCTGTTTCCTTCCCCATACCAGGGACATTCTCAGCTATGATTTGTTCAAGCACACCTTCAGCCCCTTTCTCTCTCTCTTCTTCTTCTGAAATTCCTATGATACAGATATTGTTCTGTTTGATTGAATCACTTGGTTCTCTTATTCTCCCCTCGTGATCCTGGATTTTTTTTATCTCTCTTTTTTCTCTGCTTCCTCTTTTTCCTTAATTTTATCTTATAATTCACCTATTCTCCCCTTCTGCATCTTCAATCTGTGCTGTGGTCACCTCCATTTTATTTTGTACTTCGTTTATAGTATTTTTTTAATTCATCATAACAATTTTTTAGTCCTTTGATCTCTAGCAATAGATTCTCTGCTGTCTTCTATGCTTTTTTCAAGCCCAATGATTAATTTTAGGACTATTATTCTAAGTTCTTGTTCAATTATGTTCTTATATCTGTTTTGATCAATTCTTTAGCTGTCACATCTTCCTGGAATTTCTTTTGAGGAGAATTCTTCCGTTTCATCATTTTGGCTAGTTTTCTGTCCCTTATGAGTTTTAAAAGCTTGCTATGTGCTCTGCACCTGCGAGCACTGCGATATTAAAGGGGGGTTATACACTGTCCAGGTCCTGGCCCTTCAGGAGGTGTTTTTTGGAGAGTGTGACTTGCTCCCTGTGTTGTGACTTTGGTTATTTTATTTCTCTTCTCGTAGTGATGTTTTGGACCCTCCACCAGGTATTCTTTGCTTTGTTTCTTGAAGTAGCCCTATGGTCTCTCACGTTGTCTTAGCTTCTCTCTGATAGACTCAATCTCTTTTCCTCCTAGACTCTTGGGATTCAAAGTCCTTTGGCTTCAGCCCTTCTTTGTTTAGGAGATGTGGGAAGTACAGATCTCCCTACTTCTCTGCCATGTTGGCCCTTAAGTTATTTTTTAAAGCATCTACAAGAAGTCAAATATGTTAAAAAGGAACAATTATTATGTTTTAGCCTATAGCAATTCAAAGTTTTGGAAGTGGCATATAACTATGTATAATAACATCTGACAAAATATATGCTAGTAGTTACCACATACTGCTGGGGAAGTCTTGCAGGAAAATGTTATTAATTATTCAGGGAATTGAAGCAAGGATTAAAAAAGGATATTTGGAAAATGCATACCAGTACACTTATAGTATAAATGAAGTACGCACTTTGTACATTTCATAATTAGCTGATTTAGCAAAATATTAAATTTACCTGTTTGAGCTTTTCAATCTAATAAATCAAGTTTTCAGTGTCTTTAAAAATTACAACTGACATCAATATAATATGGTTAACTTTGATTTATACTTTATTAAAATGGCTTTATACAGATATTTAGATCTCTATTGCTATGAACATCAATGGTAATGCACAAAAAAGAGTTAAAATTCAGTAGTACTCTGTAGGAAGTATGTGTTAGAGAAAATATCTTCTGGGATTACTTCTTAAATACATTTGGAAACTCACCACTAGTATAAGTGAGCCATGATCGGCTATTTGTCCATGGAAAATAATTACTAAAGAGTGACTAGCTGATGTTATTTTATTGAGAAATAGAGTAAAATTTGTTATTAAAAAGTATGTTGAAAACCACATGAGTTAATGAGAGGAAGGAAAATTAATATGGAGTATCAACAAAAAATATGATACTTATATGTGTAGAAATTTTAAAAAAAGATAATCAGGTTTAAGACTTCTATATGTTTGAGACAAAAAGGAAGAAACTAAATTGTACTTATAAAATGAACCTAAAATAGGTCGCTACACCACTGGGCATGGCTCCATGTGATTACTGTGATCCTGAGACTTAGTATTCTGGCCAGTAGTCACAGCACGACGTTAGGGGCTAGACATATAATAGGCAGGGAAACAATATATACGTGGGTCTGAGCTAATGAGTGCAGGATGGAGCTTTACAGACT
Organism: Lynx rufus; assembly: GCF_022079265.1. Classification (NCBI taxonomy): domain Eukaryota; kingdom Metazoa; phylum Chordata; class Mammalia; order Carnivora; family Felidae; genus Lynx; species Lynx rufus. Next base: position 148,973,086 of record NW_025814823.1, read on the forward strand.
CCAGAATCAGAAAAATGGTGACAGTTTGTTAAAACTGAACAATCAAGAGAAAGAATAGAGTTGAATATAGAAAACTTCTGAGGAAAAGGGGTTCGTAAGGATTAAAGGAGAGGTAATGCACACTAGCTAAACACTAAACAGTTTCATCTAATAAATCATTATATTACCATTCACTTCTCAGTAACTTAAAATTATTTAAAAATTCCAGTGCTCATAGTGCTTTTTATTATATGTTTAGGTTTAATAGAACTTCAAATAAGTTTCCAGGAACTTTTCTGGATAAACATAGACCCAGAGGGCTCTGTGTATGTGTTTAATATATGGCTTTTATGATTCAGTCTTAAACACTGAGGCAAGAGGCAATGACTTTCACTGTGCCTTTTCTTTGAGTACAGTCTTGATTTGCACACTGTCCTTGCATTTTTGCTTTACCAGGTGTAGTCTCCTGATAAGTATGTTCCCTTCTTTGCAGAAATTCACATTGCTGACCTTGCACTCTTTTGCCATGGAAAGGCTGCCACTGGCAGCTGCAGATTAATACCAGCTCAAATCTCGTTGTTTTTGATTAAGGTTCTGAGGTTAGAAAAATGTAATTTGTACCCCACAAGGTAGCATAGAGAGAACATGACAGCAATTAATCCTTTTCTTACTGATGACAATGATAAAATACCCCGGTTACCTCCAATATCTTTGTTAATATTCCAAAAGGGAAATTTATTTTCTCCTGTGTTTATTTATAGAGAAGTATTTTTCATAACTTCAAAGTGTTTAATTTTAAAACTTTACTAAGCATTTTTAACAGGAACTATGTCAATATTATCATTGAAATAATAATTTATAAAAACTAATGATCTATAATAAAGCATAATTTTAATGAAATATAAACCTCTTATATATAGGCATTAAGGAATGCCAAATGTGTTCTTGCTGATCCATTATGTATCACAAATTTGGTAATTGCAAATATTTCTAAGATCAAATCAGTCTGTAAAATGAGGCCGAAAATAGAATGCTTAGTTTAGACTTACTCATTTTATCTAAATTTAAACTTATCTTTATATTCTGTTAGCCTCAGTTCCCTATGTAACATTTAGATCTCCACGATTTTCTTTGTAATGTATATTAACCAAACTTCATTAATTACTGAATGTTTTATATGGCCTTTGTTAAATCAGACTAATTACTGGTACAAAAAGAATGGCATGTCCCATTTTTCTCTAAATATCTTATATAGTTCAACTGAACTCAGTACAACATAAGCAACTGAAAAATTAAGTAAAATAATTGGACAAGAAAAGAAGCAGTAAAGTAGTACTAAGCATAACATTACTCACTCATCCCATTCTTGGCAGGATATGGGTAATTCACATGAACAAGGCATTCTCTGTTGGTATATATCTGACTGATAACAAAAGCCTTATTAGTACAATCATTGGTTATATATACAAATCACCTCTGTGTTTGTTGTAGGAGGAGAAAGTCAGAGATAATTTTCAATGTCAGTGTGTTTTACAGGAGGGAGGGATTTCACTAATTACAATAGTCACAACACACAATAGGGACTATGTCTTCTTATTGCTTTTGAATCAAGGCTTATGCATTGTTGTATTTTCTCCAACATTAGTGCATCAGAAGTAGAATATAATGATCACTGACATTTAATGTCTGACTTACTTGGGGGTCAGACTACTATTTAAAACAGAAATTCCCAAACTGAAAGAAAATAAAATCTTAACTAAAATGAGGAAATGAAATACCCCTGTACCCAAGTCTTTCTGAAAAACATAAAAGCATTTCTTCTCATTTATTATAGTATTTGTAACTCACAAACTAATCAATGGTGCTCTATTTTCCCATATCCTAAAAGCAAGTAACCACAAACAAAATTCATAGTGAATTCTCACAAACATAGATATAGGTGTGTCTTTAATAGAAGAGTTAAGTAGTGGAAGACATGGGGAAATAGGTATGCAACTATTGACTTGATTGCTCTTGAGATTTCTGAATTCAGAAAACATCTCATTCAAAGCTATTTTGAGTATTCTTGATTCTTTGCCTTTAAAAATAAAATTTTAGGGGTACCTGCGTGACTCAGTCAATTCAGTGCCAACTCTTAATTTTGGTTCAGGTTATTAAGACTTTCATCCTGTAAATTTTCTAAACAATGTTTTAGAGTTTTCTGGAAGATTTGCATATGTTTTGCTATATTTGGCTCAGCTTTATATTTGTTGCTATTGTAAATGATTTATTTTTTAATTTTAGAAATTATATATTTTAGCTACATGACTGTACTATTGAAAATAACTGCAAAAAGGATGCTAACAAAGTCATACCAACAGGTGAATAGATATAAATCATATTATATTCACAAGATGCAATACTATAGAGCATAATAAAAAATAAGTGAACTGCACCACTGTACATCAGAATACCAGTTAATTCAGGTAAAAGTAATTAATGGATTTAGTGAAAAAATGAAGATGGTTCTGGCATGCTTGAATGTTCTCACTATTGATCTAAATGTTGGTTACATAGTTGTATTCTGTTGGTAAAATCCACTGATCTATCTGCATGGTCATGTTATGTGTACCTTTCTGTATGCTTAATTATTTATACTTAAATAATTTATATATAACTAGGCTTTTCATTGTTTTTTATCAATCCCTTTTCTTCATCTTAAAAAAATTCTCATTTCTATTTCTCTACTCCCCTTTTTTGATAAAATTTGTCTTCATTTGTTATTGTCACCCTTATTAAGTCTTCAGCCTACAGAAGTCTGGCATAGATCTGCACTATTCCATTGAAACTGCACCTGTCAATGTCTCCCAAAATTTACTATTTGAAAAATCCATTTTCACTTCTCCATTCCCAGTTTAACCTCAGAATAATTTCTCCTTTTGGAAATATGCTTCTGTGCTGGTTTCTACGATTGCACTAAGCACTTGCTCTGTCTCTTTGTCTGGGTCCTCATCCTCTTAGGTTAAAATGCTGGAGTACTCCCAAGTCACTTCTCTTTACTACTATTCTCTGCTAACTAATTTAATGTGGCTTTAACTATTATTAATATGTAAATGGCCCTCTTAGTGTATATATACACCTCAGAGTGTTCTCTTTTGAAGACTTGATAAGTCTTTAATGTCTTATTTATACACACACACACATTTTTAAGAACTGGATTCAATGACCCAATTTTTTTTACATTTATAGCATTCTGTGTCTCATTAATGGCTTATCATCCACCATTGACTGACTTAGCCAATAATCCAAGAATAATAAATTCCTCCATTTTCATAATCCTTACAGTCAACAATGGCATAGGTGATGATGCAAACTAAACTGGGTTAATACATTATGTTCCACCCTTTGAATGACCAATTAACATTCTGTCAGCAATGACATTTATTTGGTTGATCCAATATGACTCACTCCAAATGGATACTAATATCTGTCATGAATATATGCATATTTATTTTGGCCTTTAACCTATGCTGTTCAATAAATGTTGAGTGGATGGCAAATAAGGGAGCAGAGGCCAGAAAAACAATCATATTTCTTTGTTCTCTTTTCTTAAAAATTATGTCCATATTTATCTTCAGTGTCTTTTAAAGCTACAAAATAATCATACATGGTACTTTTTTTCTTTGTTCTATATAACTCTGAATCTACAGTAGGGTATACACCCACAGTGTACACATTTTTGCCACATAATCCAAGTATTTTTAGGCTATGATGAATATTAAAAACCATTTGGAAGATATTTTAAATCTTATGTAGTACCTTCACAAAACATAATAGCTTTACTCACTATAGTAATTGAATTCTATACATGCAGTCATATATAGCACTAATCATAAAGAGATGGGCCTTAACTGAACAGAATTATGTCTGATAGATATTAATCAGTTACATTGGAAGAATGAAACTTAACATATTCTAAAATTACACTGATATTCCATTAGGAGTTTTATTAAGCTGCCTTTATTTTAGGAAATAAATTCCTGTTTTGATCAGTGATAAGCTACATGACCTCAAGAAGTTAAATATAAAAGAAATTAAGAAGGTACGGAACTGCACTTCTGTGTACTTTTTCAAGATTCCCTTCTCTTACAGGCTAAGTAGTTTTCACTTAATGTGTAAGGGAAATTTTATTTGTTTATATTTTCTGTGAGAGCATTAAGGTAGATATTTTTTTCCTAGGTCAAGACCTGAACATCATCTCAGAAAGTCAGGCTAAGGAAGATTATTAATCAACAAAGAACTTAATGCAGACAAGGAAACATAAGAGTAAATGTTAATGAAGGTAGCCAATAGCTAAGAATAACACAACAAACAAAAAAACCCCTGTTTTTGCAGTGGAATTTCAGAAATCTGGGTCAATACTAAAGACACAGCAACAAATAAAAATACATATTTACATTTTAAGTTATAAAATATTCTGAAATATTTAATATTGATTAAAGTGTATACATGTATTATAATTTAAAATGAATTTGTCTCAATTTTCAGGTCTATCTTTTTAGGAATGATATACAATAAGGAAAGACTTTACTAGAAAAGAAGAACACATTATTTTTGAAATTAAAAAAAATTGCTACTAGGCAGAAACAGTAATAACTAGAAATACTAAGAAACAGCTATTAATTATTATGAGCTGTGATTGCATTGGCAATAGATGGGAAACATGAAGAGATGATAAATAAAGACTGTGCTAGCAAATAAATAATTTGGTTCAGTAGGGGAGAAAATTAAATTAACCACTGGAAGAAAAAGAAAGAAGTTTCTTCTTCATAGATTTAAGCCTTATTGGAAAATCAATGAAAGCAGTGTGTTGAGCCTAGTGATTACATCCTAGCCCAACATGCATTAATTATTGTCTATCAAGGGATAAGGAAAAGGTGTGAATGTGTGCTTTATTGTGCTCTCTTTACTGCTTAAAAAGTATATTAAACTTCAAGATAGGGAAGGAGTTCTTAAACAGGAAATAAGGGAAAGATTGACTAATTCAGCTGCATTAAAAAAATTATCATCATCAGTAAATTTAATTTATAAAACGAGGAAATACAAACATAAACATAGGATGATATTTGAAGTACACATATATAAGAAAGAATACTGTCCAAAAAATAACAGGAAATCCTACAAATCATTACAAAAAATGCAAAGAAAAAAATTGGCTTAAGATACAAAAAGAAAAATTACAGACTAACAAAATTATATATATATAAATGATATATATATACTATATATAAAATTATATATATTAATTATATATATAAAATTATATATATATTATTGTAGTATCATACAGAGTATTTCCACTGCTCTACAAATCGTCTATGCTTCAGATATTTGTCCCTTTCCCCCAACTTCTGACAACCACTGATCATTCTACAGTCTCCACAGTTTTGCCTTTTCCAAAATATCATATAGTTAATAGAGCATGTAGCCCCTTCAGATGGTCTTCTTTAACTTAGTAATATCATATTTAAATTTCCTCCATGTCTTTGTATGGTTTTATAGCTCATTTCTTTTTATTTCAGAATAATATTCCGTTGTCTGGATATACCAGAGTTTATCTATTCATCTACTGAAGGACATTTTGATTGCTTCCAACTTTCACAATTATAAATAAACCCTACTGCCTATGCTTTTTTCTTGGAGCTTTATGGTAACAGGTCTTACATTCAAATCTTTATCCATTTTGAATTATTTTTGTATATAGTATGAGATAGTGATCCAGTTTCATTCTTTTACATGTAACTGTCCAGTTTTGAAAATACTATTTGTTGAAGAGACTCTTTTCCCCATTGTGTATTCTTGCCTCCTTTGTCATAGATTAAACCACCATTATATGTGTGGGTTTATATCTCTAAGCTATTCCATTGATCTATGTGCCTGTTTCCTTGTCAGTACCCTAATGTTTTCATTACTAGAGCTTTGTAGTACACTTTGAACTCAGGGAGAATGATACCTTAAGCTTTGTTCTTCTTTCTCAAGATTGCTTTAGTTATTTGGGGTTTCTATACATAACAATCAGCTATTAAAAAGAGAAACTAATAGACAATCCTATTTATAATTGAATCAAAAAACTTAGGTATAAATTTAATCAAGGAAGTGAAAAATCTGTAGTCTAAAAATTATAAGACAATGATGAAGGAAATTAAAGATGATACACATAAATGTGAAAATATATCATGCTCAAAGACTGGAAGAACCACGACTAAGTGGGATTTATACCTGGGATGCAGGGCTGGTCCAATATCCGCAAAACAATTAACGTGATTCATCACATCAATAAAGGAAAGGACAAGAACCATATGATCCTCTCAATAGATGCAAAGAAAGCTTTTTTTTTTTTTTTAATTTTTTTTTTCAATGTTTATTTATTTTTGGGACAGAGAGAGACAGAGCATGAACGGGGGAGGGGCAGAGAGAGAGGGAGACACAGAATCGGAAACAGGCTCCAGGCTCCGAGCCATCAGCCCAGAGCCTGACGCGGGGCTCGAACTCACGGACCGCGAGATCGTGACCTGGCTGAAGTCGGACGCTTAACCGACTGCGCCACCCAGGCGCCCCTTTTTTTTTTTTTTTAAATTTTTTTTCAATGTTTATTTATTTTTGGGACAGAGAGAGACAGAGCATGAACGGGGGAGGGGCAGAGAGAGAGGGAGACACAGAATCGGAAACAGGCTCCAGGCTCCGAGCCATCAGCCCAGAGCCTGAAGAAAGCTTTTAACAAAATGCAGCATCCTTTCTTGATAAAATCCCTCAAGAATGTAGGGATAGAAGGATCATATCTCGAGATCATAAAAGCCATATATGAACAACACAACGCTAATATCATCCTCAATGTGGAAAAACTAAGAGCCTTTCCCCTAAGGTCAGGAACAAGACAGGGATGTCCACTCTCATCACTGTTACTCAACATAGTATTGGAAGTCTTAGCCTCTGCAATCAGACAATACAAAGAAATACAAGTCATCCAAATTGGCCAGGTGGAGGTCAATCTTTCACTCTTCACAGATGACATGATACTCTATATGGAAAACCCTAAAGATTCCACCAAAAAACGGCTAGAAATGATTCATGAATTCAGCAAAGCTGCAGGATATAAAATCAACACGCAGAAATCAGTTCCATTCCTATACATCAACAATGAAGCAACAGAAAGAGAAATCAAGGAATCAATACCATTTACAATTGCACCAAAACCATAAAATACCTAGGAATAAATCTAACCAAAGAGGTGAATAATATATACACTGAAACCTATAGAGAGCTTATGAAAGAAATTGACGAAGGCACACACACACACACACACACACACACACACAAAACGGAAAAAGATTCCATGCTCCTGGATAGGAAGAACAAATATTGTTAAAATGTTGATACTACCCAAAGCAATCTACATATTCAATGCAATCCCTACCAAAATCAAAATAACACCAGCATTCTTCACAGAGCTAAAACAAATAATCCTAAAATTTGTGTGGAACAAGAAAAGACCCCTAATAGCCAAAGCAAGCTTGAAACAGAAAACCAAAAGAGGATTCAAGCTATACCCCAAAGCTGTAATCATCAAGACAGTATCGTACTGGCACAAGAACAGACACTCAGATCAATGGAACAGAGTAGAGAACCCAGAAATGGACCCACAAATGTATGGCCAACTAATCTTTGACAAAGCAAGAAACAATATCCAATAGAATAAAGACAGTCTTTTCAGCATATGGTACTGGGAAAACTGTACAGCGATATGCAGAAGAATGAATCTGGACCACTTTCTTATACCAAACACAAAAATAAACTCAAAATGGATGAAAGACCTCAATATAAGACAGGAAGCCATCAAAATCCTCGAGAAGAAAGCAGGCAAAAACCTCTTTGATCTTGCCTGCAGCAACTTCTTACCCAACACGTCTCCAGACACAAGGGAAACAAAAGCAAAAACGAACTACTGGGACCTCATCAAAATAAAAAGCTTCTGCACAGCGAAGGAAACAGTCAGCAAAACTAAAAGGCAACCAACATAATGGGAGAAGGTATTTGCAAATGACATATCAGATGAAGGGTTAGAACTTATCAAATTCTACACCCAAAAAACAAATAATCCAGTGAAGAAATGGGGAAAAGACATGAATAGACACTTCTCCAAAGAAGACATCCAGATGGCCAACCGACACATGAAAAAATGCTCCATATCACCCATCATCAGGGAAATGCAAATCAAAACCACAATGAGATACCACCTTACACCTGTCAGAATGGCTAACATTAACAACTCATAGTACAACAGATGTTGGCGAGGATGTGGAGAGAGAGGATCTTTCGCATTGTTGGTGGGAATGCAAGCTGGTGCAGCCACTCTGGAAAAACAGTATGGAGGTTCCTCAAAAAACTAAAAAAACTACCCTAGGATCCAGCAATTGCACTACTATGCCGGAGTGTAGCTCCACCAGGTCCAGGGGTTCCCGAAGAATGAACAGCGTCAACGAAAAAGTGAAAATAAAAGAGAAATAAAAATGGACACAGACAACAGCACTGTGTTGGACTGTCCACTTTATTGTGGCAAACGTGGCATTATATTTGTTATAAATTTCCTTGTAGCGTGTGTCACCTATGTTTTCTGGCATTAGTTAATTCTAAAAATATTCCTATGTGTTTTCACCCTTTAAGGAATAACATGGTTATTTTCTCATAATGTTCCCTCCTGCCCTTTGCTTATTGATTAATTTCTTACATTGTTTTCTTCACGTATCTACGTTTATCTATAATCTATAGAGCATTTGCTTTCTTGTTTTCATGAAATGTCATCTATCTCTCAACACCTCAAGTGGAACAGTTACAGGGACAGGACTTCTTAGTTGTTTTCCCAAACCATTTGTGGTTTGAGGAATGAAAGTGTTCGCCTGGGTCCAAGGGGCCAAGAGGGGGGCAAGAGGGCCTTAGGAACCCATGCCTTGTGCATTCTCAGAGATACAACGCACCGAGGAACTAATGAACCATTCTGTACTTTAACCCACTAGGTTCAATCATCATCTGGAATGCCTCCTGGGGGCCAAGTGGGCCTAGGGGTTGGAGTAACTTGTGCTGATAGATCCACTCCTTAGTTGCTGGAGTGGGGCTTTCAAGCCCATTTGTCTGCTCCTTGCTTGGGAAATATATGGGGCTATCTTTCCTTTGGGTAGAGGAGTCTTTATAGGGGGTGGCAAGGGCTAGATGTAGGGCTGCACAATTTCCTTGGAGAACCTTATTTTCTTTTCCCAATGGTTCTTTTCCCAGGGGGCCTGTCGAGGGCAATTTCCCCAACAGACAATTCCCCAGGTACTTTTATTAAGGCCAAATTACCTGAAAGCAGGAGTACAAGAAGCTTCACTGTTGGTGGGCCGCCCTGCAGTCCCTATCCGTCATCCACCCGGGCGCTGCCATCAGGCTGGTTGGATAGCTCGGCTTCCAGCACTACTAGGTATTTATCCAAGGGATGCTGGTGTCCTGTTTTGAAGGGACACATGCATGCCAATGTTAATAGCAGCATTATCAACTATAGCCAAAGTATGGAAAGAGCCCAAATGTCCATCGATGGAAGAATGGATAAAGATGTGGTGCATGTTTACACAATGGAGTATTACTCGGCAATCAAAAAGAATGAAATATTGCCATTTGCAACTACGTGGGTGGAACCGGAGGGTATTATGGTAAGTGAAATTAGTCAGTCATAGAAAGACAAATATCATATGACTTGACTCATACGAGGACTTTAAGAGACAAAACAGATGAACATAAGGGAAGGGAAACAAAAATAATATAAAAACAGGGAGGGGGACAAAGCATCACAGACTGATAATTATGGAGAACAAACAGAGGGTTCCTGGAAGGGTTGTGGGAGGGAGGATGGGCTAAATGGGTAAGGGGCATTAAGGAATCTACTCCTGAAATAATTGCTGCACTATATGCTAACTAATTTGGATGTAAATTAAAAATAAATAAATAAAAATAAAAATATTGGAAAAATAAAATAATATAAAATCAAATTGTAAAAAAAAACTTTTTTTAAGCACAAAATTAGAGGACTTACACTACCTGGTTTCAAAACTTATTTTTAAAATAAAAATTATTAAGGCAGCATAATATGACTATAAAACAAGCAAATAGATAAATGGAAAAGAATAGGATACAGAAAAGGAACTACATATAGAGTCAATATAATTTTTTAGAAAGACTGAATTAAATTTAAGTGCAAACAGGAAATCTGAGTTTCCATTGGAATAAATGACCAGTGACTTCATTCAATATATAAAAACTTAATCTGTGGATGATAACAAACCCAAATGTAAAATCTGTAAGTTGAAGCTTTCAGAACAAAATAAAGAACACTATTTTTGCAACTTGTTGGTAGGTCAAGATATTTTAGGCAGAGCACAAAAATACGAAACACAGAAGTAAGAGTAAATAAAAACTGTCTTCCAGCATACATTTAAAACTTTATTAATAAAAATACTCAATTAAAAAAATTAAAAAGCAAGCCTCAAGGTTCTATTACATAGAGAAAGAGCTTTAGAGCAAGATGGCTGGCTGGAACATCCAGACAAAGGAAACCTGAACACCGGGGTTAATACATTTCAAAAAAATCTGCACTCAAGTTTGATTTGAAAGGAACAAAGACACTCTCTTTAAGGGTGTCCTAAAGAGACAAACTTAGAAAATGAGGACTAATATATCAGTGTTGTTTGTATACCATAGCCCTTGTCCCAAAAGTTTGCTTTTTTTTTTATTTTTATTTTTTGTTCAGAACTCTGCATGCAACCTTTATTTCACCTCAGATGACAGGCAAAATGAAGAAAATACCAAGAGCTTAATGTACATTTCCCACTAACCTTTTGAAAACAAAATTATAATTTCTTGAACATCAGTGCTAACTGCTGCAAAATATATAGTTCCACACATATATTTAAGAAAAATAATATGATTCCTAATTTTTTGCCATGAGTGAAAACACAGCACTTTCACTATTATTTATATAGATTTTCCTTGGGATTCATTTTTTTTTTAATTTTTTTTTTAATTTTTTTTTTCAACGGTTTTTATTTATTTTTTTGGGACAGAGACAGACAGAGCATGAACGGGGGAGGGGCAGAGAGAGAGGGAGACACAGAATCGGAAACAGGCTCCAGGCTTCGAGCCATCAGCCCAGAGCCCCGACGCGGGGCTCGAACTCACGGACCGCGAGATCGTGACCTGGCTGAAGTCGGACGCTTAACCGACTGCGCCATTTTTTTATTATTTTTTTTCTTTAATTATTTTTTTTTTCCCTTGGGATTCATTTTAACCTCATATCAACTGCATAGAAAATTGGTGAGGACAATGGCCTGATTTACACACTAGTCCATGCATCCCGTGGATAGTTTGGAGAACTGAACCATTATATTGTCTGGTGATTTTGTTTTATTTATTTATTTATTTTTTAAAAATTTTTTTTCAACGTTTATTTATTATTTTTTTGGGGGGACAGAGAGAGACAGAGCATGAACGGGGGAGGGGCAGAGAGAGAGGGAGACACAGAATTGGAAACAGGCTCCAGGCTCTGAGCCATCAGCCCAGAGCCTGACGCGGGGCTCGAACTCACGGACCGCGAGATCGTGACCTGGCTGAAGTCGGACGCTTAACCGACTGCGCCACCCAGGCGCCCCTGGTGATTTTGTTTTAAAAGAAAGCAATAACTTTGAACTCTTGTTTCAGATAAGCACAAAATGTAAACATTCCAAAAACCATACATGAACTTAAATATTCAAATTGGTGTCAATGGCTGATATTAACCTTTTTCTGAGGACTACACTTTTTTCATTGTGTAAGTTCACCAAACATAGAAAACAAGACAGTAAGTTTTCTGAAATGGAAGAAAAGGTAATATGTGAGCTTGGGGAAGTTATAAAAAAGTTACTGATTTTTGGTTTTCAGTTACTTCCAAACTTTTCCCCATATATTGATAAATAAATTACTAAAAATATTGAACCAGAAAAAGTAGCAAGAATTGTGAATTACCATAAAATAATTTATCTTCAATTATTAACACTTGGGAACTAGTTCAGAAAATATTCCTTTTATGCAGAACAAAATAAAAAATATATATATCAAAAGTAATTTTTTCTCTTTCCTAGCCTCTAGGCCTCATCTTTACTATTATATAGTTATATGTAAAACAAGATATATGTTAAACTATTTGTAAAATATCTATAGGGCAACTAAGGTAGTGAGTATGAATGTGTTCATGTTGAACATAGATTAAATCAAGTCTAGAATTTACCTACAAGAAATAAATAATATATATTAATATTATTTAATAAATAAATAAATATATATATATTCACATTTTAATCATTGTCTTGAAAAGGTTTCTCATCTTCATTATCCTTTCATTTAATTATTTTTCTATCTGGTCTTATTTAATAAATATATATATATATTCATATTTTAATCGTCTTGAAAAGCTTTCTCATCTTCATTATCCTTTCATTTAATTATTTCTCTATCTGGTCTTATCATTTTATCTTAATGTATATTTCTATTAGAGTTGCCTAAAAATATTTGGATTATTTCTGTTGTCTATTAAATAAAATCTAGGGAACTGGAAACCTTACCAAATTTTTAAAGTCCCCACTATATGGTTTCCAGCTCTTTTTTTCCATCCTTATGTCATACTGCCCTTATATACATGCATACATATATACATACATTCCAGAAGGAAAAAAAAAAGCTCAATTGTTTCCAGCTAGAAGGTAGATATTTATGTAAACCAACAATTCTACCATTACAGTAGGAAAATACCATGTAATTTATATAATCAGAATTTTAAAAATTAAAGAACTGAATACAAACAGAGCTTACAGACATAAGGGATTGAGCTCCTTCTAGGTGAGTAGAGCAGAGCCTCTTTTTATTTCTGAAGACACTAGTGGACAGAAAAACAAACTTACCATAGGAAAGAAGGTACAAGAATGATAAGAAGATACTTTGTAAAGGCAAGGAAGAGATGAACTTCCGTTAGAGCCAGTGTCCTTGAGAAAAGGCTAATGTCTCAAATTTCAAGCTTCCCCTATGAGATTTTGCTATTATGTGTGAATTGGTGCAGAGAAGGACAATTCAGAGAAATCTTTTAGTTTTAAGTTGCTGTGATCCCAAGTCCGGCTAGAAGAAGTCCTCATTCCACCCATGACGTAGGAACTCAGTACAGAACAGACACTAAATTCACATTGCAGCTGTGACTCAGTTCAATTTTTATTAAGTGGAAGAAATTCTGCCTCCAGAAATCTTGAAGAAAAGTGTAAAACCCTATCAAAAGAAAATATTTTCTTCTCTGCTATTATATCATGCCAAATGTCTGGTGGATGTGAACTAGCAGGTAAATGTGAACGATATTCAAAGAAAAATAAAACCTGACAGTAAAAGATGACATGCAGGATTACCCAGGAAATGGTGGAAATTAAAAAAATGAATAAATAACATAGTGAATCAAAAAATACATAGGGAATTTCAGCATAGAAAGAGAAGTTTTAAATAACCAAATGAAATGTAACTTTTAGAAAACCTATAATATTTCATATTAAAAATCATTTGGGCATATTAGTAGATAAGGCAAAGAAAATATAAGTGACTTGTATGCAGATTGATAGAATCCAGCTAATTTAATAAGCAAATTAAAGAAAAAACAAAGAAAAATGGAGATGGAAACAAACATGAAAAGATGTCAAGATTCCAATCTACATGGCACTGGGTTTATAGAGAAAGAAAGAAAGAATGGGAGAAAAAGTTTTAAAGGCTATAATGTCTCAGGATTTTCCAAAATTAATTAATGATATTTACCCACAGATTCAAGATCAACAGGAAAAAAAGGAAAAACATACTAAAAGCTGCTGAAAATCAAAGATAATCAAAATGTCCTTTAAAAAGCTAGAAACAAAAATAACAAATTACAATCAGAGATATCATCATCATCATCCAACATTTTATTAGAAACAGTGAAAACCACATATAATGGAAGATCACCTTTAAAGTTTGGAAAAGAAAAAAGGCCCAAGAAAAATATAATCACCTAGATAAAAAAATAATAACTTATAATAACTCTTAAAAGTAAAACTAAATGATGACACAGGCACTTCCTTTGTTCTTGTTTAGAACCTGCAGACTTGCACCACAAGGAATGATAAAAGTTTTTCAGGTTAAAAGAAAATAATATCAGGTTGAAGTATGAATTTACAATTCTATAAAGAGAAAAGGGGAACTAAAGAGAGTAAAGGTGTGGACCAAATTAAAGAGTATTTGAAAATACATTGTAGAGAATACTGCCTACTGAAAACACGAGATAGCAATATATTGTAGAGTTCATAATTTAGAAGCAAAAGCAATTCTAAACTACCAAAAGAGAACTTAATTGATTCATTTAAGAGGAGAATGAAAGAGAAACAAACTAACAAAAAACAAGCAAGGAAGAAAATATCAGAGAAAAACAATTACATAATAGTAGACCTAAGGCCAACCATATCAGTGAAATATATATTTTTAAGTGCCGTAAAATAAAACAAAAAATAAGTAAAAAGTGTGCCTAAGACCTCAACAAGCATTTCATAGAAGAAATATTTTATCAAAATCATTAGAAATTATAAACTTCTTGTATATTACAATTGCAAAATTAAAAAGAATTATAAAATCAAATGTTGACAAGGATGCATTACAAATAAATGTTTACACATTAATTTTCAGCTTATAATATAGTACATTTAGAGAATGGTGTGATATGCTCTAAAAATTTTAAACTTAAACATTCACTTCAACCTAACAAGTTTATTACTTGATATATGCCTAAGAGGAATAAATGCAAAGATTCTCCCATAACAATCTGCCTCATTTTAATAATTTCACTGTACTTTCCAATTCCCATTTATTGTGTTTTGTTCTTCATAGCTCTTTAATCTGCTATTTAATATAGGCATTTAGTGTTTGATGTTAGTCTTCCCCAATAGAACATACTTTTTTGAGCAAAGAATTTTTTCTCTTATATTCATAACTATATATCCAAAGCCTATAACAAAGCTTTACCCATAGTACATGCTTTATTTTTATTGCAAGAATAAATGATCCACAACATAGACTTTGCTAATGTCATAATAAGTGTTAGAAATGGGTATAGAGTTACCAGATAAAATAGAGGGCATCAATTAACTTCAAATTTCTGCTGAAACAGAGAATGAATTTTTAGGGTAAATATGCCCCAATTATTTCATAGAGCATATTTATATTTTCATTTTTGTTTTTTTTATAGTTGTGTATTATTTGTACTATCTGATTATTATTTATTTTTTTAAATATTTTATCCAAGTTCCAGTTAGTTAACATACAGTGTAATAATAGTTTCAGGTGTATGATATAGGATGCCCATACTTTTGTTTGTTAAATATGACAACAAAAATATCACTGGTGAAATGAGTAGCTTGTTACTCAGCATCAAGGATTCTTTATGAGTGGACTTAATGACATTCAAAACTATGAATTACATAAAGTAAAAATTCCCTTTATCTTTGCATGAGAGAGTATGAGGATCCAGTGGACCAAGTAACTTGTTTATTTTGATTTTTTGTTTTTTGTTTTAATTCTAATAATTAGACATTCATGCAAATTTTAATCAGAAAACCCAAAGCAACAGAGAGCTGGGACTTGATGAAATCTTACCAGTAACAGTAGGTCATATGACCAAACCTGCCCACACAGACACAAAAAAGATTTCCTTGTGTTACAAAATTTGGTCAGAAAATTGCTATTGTATATCTGAAAGCAAGATTATGGAAAAGCAATACTTTTAGCTGCACCTAATCATTTGTGTCAATCTTACCACCTAGAAAAATCTAATGGCTTTGTGTGTCCAAATTATTTTGAATCATTTTACAATGAAAAATGATTGCTCATCATCACTATCAGGCAATGGAGGGCAATGTATCAAACTACATAACATTCATTTATGTTGTATAATACCTAAAATATATTTAAGTAAAGTTCAGGATTTGTTTCACCAGATTTGAAAGAAATGGCATATTGGTCATAGATAAAGTATCTTTTCATATATTTATCTTTTTAAATTTAATTTTCTGCCAAATTAATTATCAGATTTTCTCTTTCACAGTGTAGTAAAAAGCAAAACAGTAATTTCTATACAACACAAACCCACATAACCTTATAAGTTGAGAGGAGAACCTTGATGGAATATGCTTCTGGGTACTATTTTAATTTAATTTTTAAAATGTACTTCTGCTTGTAGTCAAATGGAAAAATGCATTAAGAATGCATTCTGATCTATCTAGACTTTTTTTTACCCACTCCTGAATAGAAGCCCCAAAGCAAAATGCTTATAAAACATAAGAAATTAAGTAGAGCTATATGCTTTCGACCTTATCGAATGTTTGGCTCTAGGTATAAAGGTAGGGCATTTCATTTTTTTTAACGAATTCACCATGTTTGAATATTCAGGACTATCCTAAGGCTAAATTTTCAATTTGGAATAATTTGGAATATACATTTTTGAGTCCATTTTTTACATTGGGAGCATCCTACAGTTGGCCTATTATGGGGCATAAGCTTAGGAATCCCCTGAGTTTACACCAATGGGTTAACAAGGCATAAAGAAATACAAAGTCATAAAACGCTCACACCCAAGTTTGGGTAAACCAGATTGGCACCCTAATAATAGGGAGATTCAAAGGCACCTCGAGGATAGGGAGGTGCAAAGGTGCTAGGAATAGGGAGGTGACTACCCAACTCCCGGATTTTGTTTGGTATTAACCCAAACCCCTAACCACAAATATCCTCAAGACCCCCTTTCCCTCATGTCACAAGTTAATGATCACAGATTCATTGTCCCTTTGTGCATGTCCACCGCCAGTATGTAAGCCTTCTGATCCTAATAAAAACGGGGCAAGGACCCTTATTTGGGGCTCTTGTCTTTTTCCGGACATTAGGCATCTCTCACTTTCAATTCTGCATACCGCTCTTTTGCTAGACAGTAGAGAACTTTAGATCCAGAGTCTATGACAGCCTGTATCTACAATTTGCTTTTCAAATACTCAAAACACTTAACTGCTATATTTTAACTGTCTGTGCTAAAGACTATCAATAAATGGTTAAAAGAAATATTAATCTGAGGTAAAATTACCATGTAAAAAGAACTATAGTAAGTAAATGGGAGACACAATACTGGATTAAGCACTCTCAAACTGACATCTCAATTTAATTCAGCTGATACAAAATAAAAGGGCATAAGGAAATTAATGGTAATAATACAAAACCAAATTAATTATTACCAATTTTAATCTCATACAAGATATATTTCTATCTATAAAATACATAATTTAACTAGTCTATACGAAATATAAGGTAGAACGTTAACCATGATCAACATATACCTTAAATATTCATATTGACATAAATTTAACTTGTTTTATTATTCATTCTAAATTCTCATGAATTCTTTTTTTTTAAGCTTATTTGTGAGAGAGAGCAAGAGCAAGGGAGGGGCAGATGCTTAACCAACTGAGCCACCCAGTCACCCCAATTCTCATCTATTCTTAATCCTCATCTTGTATAATTTATTCACTTCAGAGAATTTATTATGAATGAGCAATCTTATAATATACTTGATCATTTATTTGACCACTTGAAAATTAAATTATCAAAATTGTACAATATTAAATCAGCTTACTAAACTAATTGTAAATATGGGACAAATGAACCTGAAGAACATCAACATAAAAAGGTTAAATCAAATTTATCAATATATAGAATGGTCTTATAATTCATTAGGTTCCAAGACGATGCTAGTTAATTGAACCATAGATGAATTCAACCATAGATGAATCATTCAACAAATGAGGAGGAGAAGCCAAGATGGTGGAACAGCATGGAAGTTTTTTTTGCATCTCACCCCCATGAAATACAGCCAGATCAACACTAAACCATCCTGCACACCTAGAAAACTGATCTGAGGATTAACACAACAATCTGCACAACCTGAACAACAGAACTCAGTAGGTACACAGTGTGGAGAGGTGAACTGGGAGAAAGAGAAGTCATGGAGGGCAGGGAGCTGTTTTGTTTGTGGGTAAGAACATATGGGGGGAGAGTAGTATAAAAGCACCCCCCAAAAGCAGCTGGAGACAAAGTGAAAAAGTGGAAACAACCACAAGGACTGAACTAAAAAGGGAGAAAGGAGAAAGGGGAGGGCTTAAATTCCATTAACACTCTATAAACAGGGGGAGCACAGAGTCTAAAACTCCACAGCTCAATACCTGGTGGTGTTCCAGTGGGAAGAGCGAACCCCCAGGAGCAGAGTGATGTCTGGGGGTCTTCAGGCCACATGGGGAGAGGCAGTTCCCCTGCTGGGAGGACATTTAACAGAGGCTGTACAGCCCCCCACAGGCAAACCCCAGAGAACAACCATACTTGCTGGTGCTGGAACAAGGTCATTAGGGTGAAGACTGGTGCCAGAATGTTGCCAGAATGAAGCCTGGTGCCAGTCCCATGAATGTCCCTAGGTGCAGCCAGCACCTGGCCATTGCTCGGTAAGACCATCCCACAGAGGGTCAACACAGGTCAAACCTGCAGCCCCCCAGAAGTGAGGGGTAGGGAAACACAGCTGCATCTGATTTAAAACTCAGGAGGGAGGTGCTGCCTGGCAACCTGATGGCTTGGTCACAGACAGTGTAAAAGTAGGGAGTAGAAGGAAGCCGGAGACAAAAGACGGGCACACGATTGCTGATCGGGGAGAACAGAGTTCCCATACTAGAGACTGGATAGCTGGGTGATGCCATTTTCACCCCTCCTGCACATGCACATACACACCTACAAGCGCCACAACAATCCAGCCCAGTAAGCTATGCAGAGCCATCTAGTGGAGAATGGATCCATTACACTAATCCCTGACCAACTGGGCCAACCTCGCTCTTCAGGAACACCACAAATCTCTGTGTTTGCTTAGTTTATGGACTATAAAGTGCTTCATAGTTTAACTTCTAGGGGAAAACGATGTAATTTCAATTGTATTTCAGTCTCTTTGCTGATCATCCACCTATTCAAT
Source organism: Lynx rufus (assembly GCF_022079265.1). NCBI lineage: Eukaryota > Metazoa > Chordata > Mammalia > Carnivora > Felidae > Lynx > Lynx rufus. Next base: position 148,992,203 of record NW_025814823.1, read on the forward strand.
TTTTTTTCTGTTTTGTGTCTTTTCTTTTTCTTGAATACAGAAAGAAAAAAATTACTTTTATTTTCAATTTTTATTAAAAATATTTTTAATATTTTCTACAATATTTTTTACTTTTTTGTAAATTTTTCAAATTTGATTTTACTTTCATCATTTCATTTTATTCTATTTCATTGTATTAATTTTTCAAATTTTCAAATGCTTTCCTTTTTTTCTTCTTTTTATTTTTTTTGTTCCCCCTTTTATCTCTAATCTATCAACCTCCTTTAAACAACCAGACCAAAACACACCCAGGATCTAGCATCCTTCATTTGATTTTGGTGTGTGTGTGAGTATTGTTTTTAATTTTTTAATTTTAATTTTTTAACCTTATTAATTCCTTTTCTTTATTCAAAATGACAAAATCAATGAATTCATCCCAAAAGAAAGAGCAGGAAGAAACAATAGCCAGAGACTTAATCAACAAAGATAAAAGCAAGAGGTCTGAACCAGAATTTAGAATCATGATAATAAGAATACTAGCCTGGGTTGAAAATAGATTAGCATACCTTTCTGCAGAGATAAAAGAAGTAAAAGCTAGTCAGGATGAAATAAAAATTGCTAAAACTGAGCTGCAGTCTTGAATGATTCCCACAGCGGCAATGATGGATGAGGCAGAACAGCAAATTGGCGATATAGAGGACAAACTTACAGAGAATAATGAAGCAGATAAAAGAGGGGGACTAAGGCAAAAGAGCACGATTTAAGAATTAGAGAAATTGGTGACTCATTAAAAAAGAACATCAGAACCATAGGGGTCCCAGAAGATGAAGAGAGAGAAAAGGGGGTAGAAGGGTTTTGTGAACAAATCATTGCAGAAAACTTTCCTAACCTGGGGAAAGACACAGACATCCAAATCCAGGAAGCACAGAGGACTCCCATCAGATTCAACAAAAACCAACCATCAAGAAGGCATATCATAGTCAAATGTATTGCAAACAGAAATGTCATAATGAAAAAAAGATGACTTGGATTTGTCCTTAGGAAATAATTATATTTAAAAAGAACATGTTGATGTAGTGCAGTCTTTTGTTTATTCTAATACTATCATTTTATTCTGTAAAATTATCTCCCATAGAGGTAATTATAGACCAGTTTAGTATTATTAGATATTTATAATCCCTCAGTAATATTTTCTAATCTCTTGCTTTTTCTATCCCCAGATAACTGCTTCACAGCTCAGCAGAATTTTTAATCATTTCTCCATAATAATGAAACAATTTAAACACACAAGATAATATTGCCTGTAGAGAGAAACCTGGAGTCACAAATGATAAAAACATATGAAGCCATTAAACAATGTGCTTCAGTCATCCTTTTTAGTGTAGCTTAGTTATATCCACTCTTCTTATTTCAGCTCTCATTTTTAAAGGTGCACTCAACCTTAAAAATCGTACTGTATTCCATTATTTATTTCTTTAGACATTCAAAAACATATTCAATGTGCTAATTCAATACTAAGCACTACTGAATATTTTAGAACATGAAATAGGAAAGTATAAAAGAAAGTAAGATATAATTACAAACTTTGGGGAGTTTCTGTTTTATAGGTACTGTACATACTGTACAACCTCAAATATCTTGGACTGGAAATATTGTAAGGACTCTAATAAAAATATATATGTCACAAAATACATTATTAGTGGGGTGTAAATTAAAATAGTCATTCTGAAAACTTTTTTATCATTAAAAAATTTTATATCCTTTTACCTATAGATTATCCTCCAATGAAACTATTCAAAATCAGATTTACAGCAAAAATATGTGAACAAAAATATTTATCATAGTTTTATTTAATAAAAAAATCATAAGCCTATAACATTAAAAATATGGATGAATTGAGTGACTTTAAAGAAAAGAAACAATAAATATGAGAATACATATTCATGATTCCATTTATAGGAAGATCATTAGCAGACTAATCCGAGTAATGGCAGTTGTTTATTGGGGAGGGAATTGAACAGGAGGAGGCAAGAGCATGCTTTTGGGTGCTCTTTCTGTTGTGTGCCCAAATGTTTGCAAATATAAAAATCCATAGAACTGACATGTAGATTTGTGTATTTTGGCAGTGTTTGAAATATCCATGACATGGAAACAAAGTAAATATCCATTGACAGATGAATGGATTTTTACAATGTCGTATGTATGTGTGTGTGTGTGTGTGTATACATATATGTATGTGTGTGTATACATATATATAATATATGTATTATATTATGTGTATATATGTATATTATGTGTATATATTATGTGTATTATATGTATGTGTATATATATAATACATACACACACATACATATATGTGTATATATGTATGTGTATGTATATATACATACACATATATGTATATATATGTATGTGTATACATATGTGCATGTATGTATATAATGGAATATTATGTAGCCTTAAAAAATGAAATCTTGCAATCTGCAACAACATGGGTAAGCCTTGATGACATTATGTTAAACAAACTAAACCAGTCACAGAAGGAAAAACACTATATAATTCAATTTGCAGAAGTATCTAAAATAATCAAACTCAAAGAAGCAGAGATTAAAATCATGGTTGCCAGGGCTATGGGAAGAGGGTTATGGAGGATTGCTAAAAAACAGGATATGAAATTCCAGTTATACAAGATGAATAAATTCTAGAGATCTGCTGAATTACACTGTGCCTATAGATAAAAATATTGTATTTTACACTTAAACGTTTATTGGGAAGGTAGATTTCATATTAAACGTTCTCACAATAAAATTTAAAATATTCATTTTAGTACATTAATATTTTTCAATTTGAAAACTTTAAAACTAAACATCACTTAAAAATTCAGGAAACATAATTGCCTAGGCACATATTTCATATGAGTATTTTTTTCATTTTCTAATACAAAATAACACTAAAACACAGGTGGATAAAGTGTACATGATGCATGGTTGATTCCATGTGCTAAATAATTTTCATTTAAAAACAGGATAGATATTAAATATCACATTTAATTACATCATTACAAAAAAATAAAAATAAAGTTACTTAGAATTTAAAAATCTAAATTGCCTTGGTTCTGAAGGCCACTGAGTAGAAGATAAAGTCAAGATAGTTTGAAAACTAGTAGAAGATATATTTTAAATTGCATTTGGTGGAAGTGAGTATACACCAAGTGGGGGATAAAATGGCAACAACATGTAGGAGGGAAAGCAGTCTATGTGAAATGTGGTACAAGAATTTTATAGAATGGCTGTTTCATGTAGGTTTTTGAAGGGATTTAATCTTATTGCAAAAGACCATAGTGAGATACCACTGAGACTTATCAGGGATCTAGCATCAAAAGAGCATCAGTTAAATATTTATCTCCTTCCTCCTTCCTTCTTTCCTCCTTCCTCTCTTTTTTTTTTCCATTTTTCTTGACTTTTCTTTCTTTCTCCCTCCTTCTTCCCTTCCAACCCCCTCCCTTTCTCCCTGTCTTGGATTTCTAAGTTTCAGGCAAGGGAGTAGTACCATCTGTTTCTGCCTCAACAAACTAGGTTTCTGAGACAAATCTAATAAATAATATTACTCACATGAAATATTTTGTTTATTATATATACACTATTTTTGGTTAAGGGTGTGTTTCAATCCCAAACATATTATCTGACATATTCACATGTTGAATTTGATTCTGTAGTTTTCTTCAATGGAAAGAATCAATGTAAACCTCCTCAGAACATTTAAAAAAAATTTTAAAGCATGTTTTAATCATTTCCACTTCTGCAAAGTGTAATGTTTGTATGTATGTTATCACAAACATAACTTTTAGGACCTTGCTAAGCATTGAGTTTAAATACCTATGAATATACCTAAGGTGACTTCACTCAAAGAATTGTGAATTGATGTGTGTGGAGGGGGGGTGGGGGTCAAATCTAAATATACATATATGTTTGGGTACATTTGTATACATATAATAGAGGAAATATACCAAATAATTTTCTAAGGTTACTTCAGAAAGGGTGCAAGAAGATATACAAATGGAATAATGCCCTTTCTTTTAAAAAATAATTCTGTGTTTTTGACTTATTAAAAGATGAATATACATTTGACTGGAAAATTTAATAACATAATAATGATGAAAATCTTTGTACTCATTTATTGTTTTAATAAGTATAATTTAAAATTATTTTCCAATTTAATTTTAAAACATCAATTAAAAAAGATTAAAATTGTACATTTCTCCACTCATGGTGATTTTTAAGTAGTTTCATTCCAAAACTTAAAAAAAAGTCTGCATATATATATATATTATTTTAATTCATTACTTAATCACAAATTATTCTCCAATTAACAGAACTTCTTTTGTTTATGTCACTTGTGGGAAGAATGGAGCCTGTCTTCTTCATATATTTCTCAAAGCCATATACTAGACTTCAAACAGATTGCTTATTCATCAGTTGTTCAATTAACAAATAAAAAAACTAAACGCATGAAGTCTTGATTTCAAATAACAAATGATTGAGGAATAGTTTTTATATTATTTCACCATTTCTGAAACTTATAAGAAAACCTACATAATATAGTAATTATTCCTTTTGTTTTTTTAACAATGTATATAACTATGAAACAGGGTAGCAAACTTTTGGTATATTGTATGCAATTACTAGAGACGGCTAAAGAGAGTACGTATATATATTTAATATCTCCATGAAAGACTTTAGAAAGCAGTGATGATGATTGGTGAGTAAAGAATTTGCATATAGAAAATGCCCTTATAAACAGAATTTTTCCCCAGTCAGGAATTCTAATGTTGATGTGATTAATGTTTTGATGTTAATAAACCAAAAGATGGGAAAAAAATTCTGTCAAGTACAGAAACAGTTTAAGGACACTTAGGTTTTACGTGTCTGAACACTACATTCATCTCAACTACATAAGGCAAACATTTTATTGAAGTTCTCTAATTTGTGGGGTACTGTATAATGGTTAAAATCATTTGGAAATTCCTAATGCTTATCTCCCTGCATGCCATCAATCTTTGAGGTTGAGATAAGAAGGAGAAGGATAGGATTCAGGGGATTCCTTGCTACTTGTCTTCAGGGTTCTCTAGAAAAATAGAATCAATAAAACATATTCCTAGAAAGAGATTTATTTTAAGGAATTGGCACACAAGATTATAGAGGCTGCCAAGTCCAACCTTTAGGGTGGGCCAGCAAGCTGAAGACCCAGAAACAGCTGGTGTTCCAGTTAGAAGGCCCTGCAGACAGGAAGAGCTGATGTTTCAGATGAAGTCCAAAGTCAATCTGCTGGAGAATTCTCTCTTACTTGGGGAAGAGTTGGTTGCTTTGTTCTATTCAAGCCTTCAAATAACTGGATAGGCTTCACTTACATCATGGAGGGCAATCTGCTTTACAGATTAAAATGTTAATGTTATTTAAAACACCTTCGCAGAAACATCCAGAACAATATTTGACCAAATAACTGGGGATCATGTGGTCCAATCAAGTTGACCAATAAACATCACACTAGTTAGAAAGGCAAAATATAACAACAACCTGTCCATTTTGCTCCACGATATTGTGGAAAGTGAAGATGATAGCAGTAAGGCAAAGGGTTCAAATGCCAGGGTCCATATTTCTAAATCTTGGGAACATAATTTTAGGTTTTTAGACATATCCAAACATGGTTACTGAACCTGAGTTTATTAAAAGAATAAACTACAAAGCCACATGGTCATCACAATACAAACACAAAAAAGCATGTGACATAATTCAATACCCATTCAGATGAGAAATACTCAACAAACTAAGAATACAAGACTGCATATTCACCCTGCTAACATCTATGGAATGACCACAGCAAACATTATACTTAAAGGTTAAAGACCAATAGCTTTCCTCCAACAATCAGGAACACAACAGGGTATATGCTTTTGCTATCATGACTCAACATTGTACTGGAGTTTATAGCCAAGGAAATCAGGCAAGAAATAATAAATTAGGAAATTAAAAAAATTAGGCAAAGAATTAATAAATGGAGATTTTGAGGCCTCAATAGAGGGAGAGATCAAATAATACAAAAATTCTTTTTTTAGAAATCCTTGTTCCACATCCTAGGCTTTGGGACAATCATAAGTGTCTTAGTCTGTTCAGGCTGCTATAACAAGATACAAGATACAAGTTGAAAGTCTGGAAGCCTGAGATCAGGGTGTCAGCATGGTTGGGTGAGAACTCTCTTACTGGTCACAGACATCTTGCATCCTCGTAGGGCTAAAGAGGTTCAAGGGACCTCTCTCAGGCCTCTTTCATAAGGGTATTAATCCAATTCATGGGGGCTCTGCCCTCATGACCTAATCACCTCCCCTTACAGTACCCACCTCCTAATACTATCACCTTGGAGGTTAGGTTTTAACATAGAATTTTGGGAGTTCTCACTCAGACCACAGAAACAAGCATTGCCTATTTTCCCCAAAGAGAGCCCAAACCTCTAGCTTATCTGGCAAGACATTTCAGCTAGCTATCACCATGAGCATTTAAAAATCATTGCCAGTTCGTTGTTCATATTATGAGCATTATGCATGTTTAATAAGTATGAAAGTGACAAGAATGCTGTTATATATTATAGTTAAGCCTTTGTTTTAAACAAGCTTACTGAGTTATTTTGTTGTAAGTAGAGAACGGATTTCAGAGAGCTTTGAAATAAACCTTAATATCTAGCTTCGTAAAATTTGTCCTAAATAAACGATATCCTGCTAGTAGGTACTAACAGAAAAATAATGTAGGTAGTCAATCTCCAAGGAAATATTTTTCATTTAATGTGAGATCTGACTCATAATGTGCATATTATATAAAAATCTCCTTTGAAAAGTGTCAAATTCACTGAAATCACTCAGCAGCTGAAGGTCATAGCTATGAATGAAAAAATTCCAGACTGAAACAATTTGAAAAAAACCTAGGGCTTAATTTGGATTTTTACCACATCTCAGTTTAAGCACAAGGTTATTGCTGGGTGTTTCATATCTAAAATCTTTTCAGAAGTTATCAGAAAACCAAACAAAAATTTGTTTTCTCAGTGTAGAATATAGACTGTGATTAGTAAATTGCTTAGCAAGTTACAGAATATAACACATATAATATACTATACAGGTGACCTATGAACAAGACTGTTTTAAAGTGCACAGATTTACTTATACATTTTTGGTGTTTTTTTTAATATAAATACAGTAGTGTACTGTATATGTATTTTCTTTCTTGATTTCCTTAATAAAATTTTCTCTAGCTTACTTCATTTTAAGAATACAGTACATAATAAATATACAAAATACATATGAATTCACTGTTTATGTCATCAGTAAGGCATGCATTCAACAGTAGCTTATTACTTATGTTTCTGGGGAGTCAAAACTTACATGCAGATTTTTGATTGTGTGAGGGTAAGTGCCCCTAAACCCTATGTTGTTCAAGGGTCAGTTGTAAAAATGAAGAAAAATAGAGAGTATGAGAAGAGAAATTAAAATAACAGGAGGAAGAGAATAGATACAATAAAAGTAGACAGAAGAGAAAAAGAAAAAATATTTTAAATAATTATTCTATAATAATTAAATCTCAGTTAAAAATTCCTTAATGCCTTTGTCCAACTTCATATTCTTAATGTCGTAAGTCAAAAGATCATGTAAAAAATTTCAAAATGTCATCTGGATGTCTTCTTTGCAAAACTGTCTATTCATGTCTTCTGCCCACTTCTTCACTTGATTATTTGTTTTTCAGGTGTTGAGTTTGGTAAGCTCTTTATAGACTTTGGATCGTAACCCTTTATCCAATATACCATTTGCAAATATCTTCTTCCATTCCATCAGTTGCCTTTTAGTTTTTTTGACTGTTCCCTTCACTGTGAAGCAGCTTTTTATCTTGATGAGGTCCCAATAGTTTGTTTTTGCTTTTATTTACCTTGCTTTCGGAGTCGTGTGGAGTAAGAAGTTGCTGTGGCTTAGGTCAAAGAGGTTGTTGCCTGTTTTCTCCTCTAGGGTTTTGATGGTTTCCTTTTTCACATTTTAGGTCTTTCATCTATTTTAACTTTATTTTTGTGTATGGTGTAAGAAAGCAGTCCTGTCTCATTCTTCTGCATGTTGCTGTCCAGTTCTCCCAGCACCATTTGCTAAAAAACTGTCTTTTTTCCATTGGATACATTTTCCTGCTTTGTCAAAGATTAGTTGGACTACATTTGTGGGTCCATTTTTGGGTTCTCTATTTTATTCCATTGGTCTGTGTCTGTTTTTGTGCCAATACCATACTGTCTTGATGATTATAGCTTCATAGTAGAGGCTACAGTCTGGGATTGTGATGCCTCTTGCTTTGGTTTTCTTTTTCAACATTTCTTTGGCTATTTGGAGTCTTTTTGTGGTTCCATACAAATTTTAGGACTCTTTGTTCTAGCTCTGAGAAGAATGCTGGTAAAATTTGGATTGGGATTGCATTGAATGTGTAGATTGCTTTGGGTGGTATTGACATTTTAACAATATTTGTTAATGCATTTGTGCATGGAATGTTTTCCATTTCTTTGTGTCTTCTTCAGTTTCTTACATGAAAAGATGCTCAACATCGCTCATCATCAGGGAAATACAAATCAAAACCACACTGAGGTACCACCTCACACTGGTCAGAGTGGCTAAAATTAGGAAACAACAGATGTTGGCAAGGATGTGGAGAAATGGGAACCCTCTTTCACTATTTGTGGAATAGCAAACTGGGGCAGCCACTCTGGAAAATAGTGTGGAGGTTCCTCAAAAAATTAAAAATAGAATTACCCTACAGCCCAGCAATAGCACTACTAGGAATTTGTCCAAAGGATACTGGATTACTGATTCATAGGGGCACATGTTTATAGAAGCACTATCAATAATAGCCAAATTATAGAGTAATCCCAAATGTCCATCAACTGATGAGTGGATAAAGAAGATGTGGTTTATATATACAATGGAATACTACTTGGCAATAAGAAGGAATGAAATCATGCCAATGTGGATGGAACTGGAGGGTATTATGCTAAGTGAAATAAGTCAGTCAGAGAAAGACAGATATGTCTTTCCACTCATATGTGGAATTTAAGAAACAAAACAGAAACCATAGAGGAAGGGAAGGGGAAAAACATAGTTTCAAACAGAGAGGGAGGCAAATCATAACAGACTCTTAAATACAGAGAACAAACTGATGATTGATATGTGGGGGGGGAGGGGAAAATGGGTGATGGGCATTGAGGAGGGCACTTGTTGGGATGAGCTGGGTGTTGTTATGTAAGTCATGAATCATGGGAATCTACTCCTGAAACCAAGAGTACACTGTATACACTGTATGTTAACTAACTTGATAATAAATTATATTAAATAAATAAATAAATGCAAATGGAAAAACAAATTAAAACACCTAGCTTGTAAGACAGTTAATTTTAATTAGTTTATATACAGGAGGAAACCATCTTTTATAGTTAAATAGCTGTGACCATGTGTGTGGCAATATTCTTTTTAGTTCTTCTTTTTCAAATTTTTATTTATATTGTAGTTACTTAACATGTAGGGCAATATTGTTTTGAGGAGTAGAATTCAGTGATTCATGACTTACATAAAACAGCCAGTGCTCATCACAAGTGCCCTCCTTAATACCCATCACCCATTTAGCCCAAATCCCACCCACCTACCCTCCAGAAACCTACAGTTTGTTTTCTATAGTTAAGAGTCTCATAGTTTGTTTCCTTTTTTCCCCCTTCCTCTATGTTCATCTGTTTTCTTAAATTCCACATATGAGTGAAATCATATGGTATTTGTCTTTCTTTGACTGACTTATTTCACTTAGCATAATACATTCTAGCTCTATCCACATCCTTGCAAATGGCAATATTGAATTATTTTGCTGGCTGAGTAATATTCCACTGTATATGTATGCCACCTCTTCTTTATCCATTCATCAGTAGAAGGACAGTTAGGCTCTTTCCATAGTTTGACTACTATTGATAGCACTGCTATAAATATCAGGGTGCATGTACACCTTCAAATCAGTATTTTTATATCCTTTGTGTAAATACCTAGTTAGTGAAGTTGTTCGGTCATAGGGTAGTTCCATTTTTATCTTTTTGAGGAACCTCCATACTATCTCCAAAGTGGCTGCACCAGTTTTCATTCCCACCAGCAGTGCAAGAGGGTTCTTCTTTCTCCACATTCTCACCAACATCTGTTGTTTCCTGTCTTGTTAATTTTAGCCATTCTGACAGGTGTGAGGTGGTATCTCATCATGGTTTTGATTTGTATTTCTCTGATGATGAGTGATGTTGAGCATCTTTTCATGTGTCTGTTAGCCATCTGGATTACTTCTTTGGAAAAATGTCCGTTCATGTCTTCTACCCATTTCTTAACTATATTATTTATTTTGGCATATTATGTTTGATAAGTTCTTCATAGATGTTAGATACTAGCCTCATATCAGGTATGTAATTTGAAAATATCTTCTCCCATTCTGTAGGTTGCCTTTTAGTTTTTTTGATTGTTTTATTTGCTGTGCATAGGTTTTTTATCTTGATGAGATTCCAATAGTTCATTTTTGCTTTTGTTTCCCTTGCCTCCAGAGACATGTCTAGTAACAATTTACTATGGCCAAGGTTAAAGAGGTTGCTGTGTGCAATATTCTTCGAAGAAATTACTCAGATTGGAGAGGTTATATTTAACTATTGGGGTAGTTTCTGTTTATCTTAACAAAATAGAGAATTCTACAACTTCATTGGTGTGTGTGTGTGTGTGTGTGTGTACCATCTCTTCTGTATCCATTCATCAATCAATGTACATCTGTGCCCTTTCCATAATTAGGTTATTGTTGATAGCACTGCTATAAACATTGGGGATCATGTGTTCCTTTGAATCAGGATTTTTGTATCCTTTGGATAAATACCTACTAGTGCAATTGCTGAGTCATAGGGTGGTTCTACTTTTAATTTTTTGAGGAGTCTCCATACTCCTTCTCAGAGTGGCTGCACCAATTTTCATTTCCACCAACAGTGCAAAAGTATCCCCTTTTTCTGCATCCTTGCCAACATCTGTGGTTTCCTAAGTTGTTCATTTTAGCCATCCTGATAGGTTTGAGGTGGTATCTCATTGTGGTTTTGATTAGTATTTCCCTCATGATGACTGATGTTAGGCATCTTTTCATGTATCTGTTAGTCATCTGGAATTCTTCTTTGGAAAAGTGTCTGTTCATGTCTTTTGCCAATTTCTTCAATGGATTATTTGTTTTTTGGGTGTTCAGTTTTATTTATAGATTTGGGATACTAATCCTTTATCCAATATGTCATTTGCAAACATCTTCTCCCTTTTCGTTGTTTGCTTTTAGTTTTGTTGATTGTTTCCTTCACTGTACAGAGGACTTTTTGATGAGGTCCCAATAGTTCATTTTTGCTTTTGTTTCCCTTCCTTCCAGAGACATGTCTAGTAAAAAAAATTTCTGTGGCTGAAGTAAAAGAGGTTGTTTCCTGTTTTCTCTTCTATGGTTTTGATGGTTTCCTGTCTTGCTTTTAGGTCTTTCATCCATTTTGAAATTATTTTTGTGTATGGTGTAAGGAAATGTCCAGGTTCATTCTTCTGCATGTTGTTGTCCACTTTTCCTAACACCTTTTTCTGAAGAGACTGTCTTTATTCTATTGAATATTCTTTCCTGTTTTGTTGAAGATTAGTTGGCCATACATTTGTGGGTCCATTTCTGGGTTCTCTGTCTTATTCCACTGATCGGTGTGTCTGTTTTTGTGCCAATACCATACTTTTTTAATGATTACAATTTTGTAATATAGATTGAAGTCTGTAATTGTGATGCCTCCAGCTTTGATTTTCTTTTTCAACATTGCTTTGGCTATTTGGGGTCTTTTCTGGTTCCAGCTCTATGTAAATGCTAGTTTTTAGGATTTTTAGGATTGTTTGTTCCAGCTTTATGTAAATGCTAGTTTTATTCTGATAGGAATTGCAATGAATGTGTGGATTGTTTTGGGTAGTATTGACATTTTAACAATATTTGTTATTCCAATCCATGAGCATGGAATGTTTTTCCATTTCTTTGCATTTTCTTCAATTTCTTTCATAAGATCTCTGGAATTCATAGCCTCAGCAATCAGACACGAAAAAAGAAATAAAAGGCAACCAAATGAGAATGGAAGAAGTCAAACTTTCACTCTTTACAGACATGATACTCTATGTGAAAAACTCAAAAGACTCCACCAAAAAACTGCTAGTACCAATACATGAATTCAGCAAAGTCACAGGATATAAACATAAAGAAATCAGTTGCATTTCTATATACCAGGAACAAAGCAACAGAAAGAGAAATCAAGGAATTGATACCATTTACAATTGCATTAAAAACTATAAAATACCTAGGAATAAACCTAACCAATGAGGTAAAAAGATCTATGATGTAACTATTGAAAGCTTATGAGAGAAAATGAAGAAGACATAAAGAAATGGAAAAACATTAATCTTACAGTTCTAATAGTTGCATTAGATGCACTTGAATTTTCTACATATACCATAACATTATCTGTAAATAAATATAATTTTCCTTCTCCTTTTAAATCTTAATGCCCTTTATTTCTTTTGTCCACTGTAATATTAAATAGGAGTCATTGAGAGAAATCATCCTTGCCCTGGTCTTGATATTAGGAGAGGGAGATATACTTAGTTGCACACCATTAAGTATGATACTACAGATTTTTTGTTTTTATTTGTTTTTTCAACAGATGCCCTGTACCAAGTTGAAGGCATTTATTTCTTCTCCAAGTTTGCTGAAAGTTTTTATAATAAATGAGTGATGTATTTAGTCAAAGACTTCATCTACTTCTATTGAAATGATGTATTTTTTGTGTTTGTTTGTCCTACTTACACTATAAATTACATTCAGTGGTTTTCAAATGTTAAAGCAACATAGTATTAGAATAAAACCCTCTTTCAGCAAGTATTATTTTATATGTTGGTATATTCAATATGTTCCTAGCTTATAAGGATTTTCCATCTAAGTCCATGAGAAATATTAGTAATTGTCATCACTTATAATGTCTTGGTCAGGTTTGGTATCATTTTTTGACATCTTTGGAAAATATAAATAACTTTAAGTACTGGAAGCTAATGATATTGACTGCCAATCTCATCAGCTATCAATTTTTGTGAATACTTACAATCATAAAAATAAAAGCAATCACAAAAAATAATTTGGCTCAATTTTCTTTCTTTACTGTTGGTCATATACTATTTGTGAAACATTTCACAAGTTTCAAGCATATTTAAAACATGCTAGATATTGGGACTCCATTACAAAGACTTTGAGAAAAGGTGAATAAACACAACCACTTTTACTATCCAATTTCATTGTTTAAGAAATAACCATTATTGTAAATTGAGTGAAATTATTTAACTGAGTGTATCTGAAATTAAGTAGAAGTGATTCCTAAAATTTTAAATGGTTTTATAAGAAAAGGTGTTTTGGCATGCTAAGAATAGAATGTAAATGTCAATCATAGCATGTTTTTTTTTCCTCACAAGTTAATAATGAACTCAAATGTTCAAGGTACACTTGATTACAGATTTATTTACCTCATGTATATAATATTTCACTAAGTAACTGAGTTTTATAACAAGGAAAGAAAGTTTAAACTTTATAATGCAAAGTGATATCATGAGTACCATTATAGGCATAAGAGTATTTAAATGTCTCACTACTAAAAATATAACCCTTTATTAGAGTTTTTCATAGGAATTATTTTGGCTATCCTTATTTTATAAAAAAGCTTTGTGTAAACATTTTAAATAAATATACCATTATATTCAAAAAGGAATTAAATTACCAGGGCAATGGTAGGAAGACTATATAATGGTATGACTTTGTCTATATCATTAGATTTAAGATAAAGGTGTTTCTGTGTAATAAACCTAAAATAAAATATAATTTATTTTGTATACCATGTGACACCACTGACACGAAGCAGATTTATACATAAAAAACAAAGGCACAGGAAAGGCATCAGGAATGCAACTGCAGAGTCAGTTTGAGTCACAGTAAGGATCTGTAAAAATAAAATTAACCTCCTGGAACCCAAGTAGCCTCAGGATATACATTCTCAAAAAACGTTAAATGATACCATTGTTTTGACAGTGAGTCCTTTAAATAAAGAAAGGAAAAGTGATTTATTCCCCATGCATTTAATATAACTCTTGATATTTAAAAACATAAATATATAAGTTTTTCAAACTTATTTTTCTTCTTGAACTAAATAGATGTAACTGTGATCACTCCATCTTTCAGAGAACAGTACCCCCTAAACTTTAACAGCCGTAACTACACAGATCAAGTGGGGTTTTTATGCTCCTAAGCCTTGGACCTGTAAACTTATGAAGAAGTTGGTCCTGCCAATGAGAAACAAATCTGAAATTGTGGAAGGTCCTTTCCTCCCAACTCTAGGTATTTTAGCAAAGAACCAAGTCAGCTGTCTCATCATAGCTAAGCAATAAAGAGATAAGTAGTCACAAACCATGGGGCACAGGCATATATGTCACTAGTTTAATATAAAATCTGGTTTATTTGGAAAAGTGGATAAGCCTAAACAATCAAATAGACCTCATTCATCTTAAAAATAACAAGAGAGAAGGAACTCAAGTCCCAATATCAGTACAGGGGAAAGGTTCTTATCTCATTGGCCTAGTTCCCAGAAGACATTTCCACTATTGTTAACGATAGGATTATGGTTTGTTTGTTTGTTTTTCACATATCACACTAATGCAAGCCACCCTTATAGACAATCTTCAGAAATACTACAGGAAGCTCATATTCGGCAATGGAATATCCCAATTATATTGTCTTGATTATAATGTAAATGCAGTACTTATTCCTTTACTGAACTACACAGAATGGGAAGAGTAGTAGGTGGGTTATTTTGCCAATTAAATAGGCTATATAATTTCTTGGGTGGATCTCTTGGTTATTTAAAGGACGCCTCCCGACTTGATAAAATCTTAAGATTCAGCTGTCTTTCTCTAGATGAGAAATTTTACTAACATATCCTCCCTTATCTAAATAATTAATTAGGGATGAGATAGGTGAGCAAATAAAAGAGGAAGTGTTTCTCTCACCTCACCTTTTTTACTTCTACCTTTCTTTTGTTGTTCCTTTTGTTGTTCCTGTGCTTCCCAGGTTGTTACACATCCAGCAAAAGAAAAAATTAAAATAAAAATAGTCACCTTCCACTCTAATTTCATTCTGCCTTAACACTGAAGAGCCCAATCCTCTATAAGACAGTAAGCACTTAGGATAAACAAAAACTCTCTACTTGAGCATATCAAATAGAAATGAAAACCACATCTATCTTTGCTCATTTTTATTGCTGATGAAATTAGGGGGGCATAACTGGTATCAGTACATTTAAAATGCAACATAAAGTTATATGTTCCATATGAAATAATTGAATTCAAATTCATATTCTTGACAAGAACAATAAAGGATACAGTATAGGTTTCATCCAATGAATTATTTACTTCACAGTAATTTTGCAATTGGCATCATGTAAGTTTCTGGGGATAGGTCATGGAAGTAAATGTGCGTCTGGGGTAAAGGTACATGAACCTCAATGGACTGGAGACCTATGAGGACTTCATTAGAAATTACATTCAACTGAAACCAACTTTTTGTAGGAATCTAAATTAAGGTAAACAGATCCCAGAGGGGAGTAATAATTAAGAAGCACAGACCATGATTATGAAGTAGACAAAGGTATTAGAATCCTTTTTGTGACAGTTCAATGATGAATGGACAAAAGATCATAATACTGTTCTGTCTCATAATACATTCTAAATAGATATGAGAGCTCAGGATCAAACAGAAGGAAGAAGGAAATTGATGTATCCCTGAATTCCATTTAATTCCTATGAAAAATATGTTAGGAGACTGATAAATAGTAGCTAGGTTAAATGTCTGTGTAGGTGGAAAGGCCATTTCAAGTAAAAATGTGCTAATGTCCAGACACAGAGCATGGGGGCTTTTTAACTGTACTCTTTTCCTTTTCTTATACTTTCCTAGACAGACCATTTACAGCCCCCAGTGCACTACAATGTTAAAAAATAAATTAAAAAAAAAATTAAAAAGCACAGTAGCCTAGCCTGGAAACAGCCTCAGCATTCTTTTATGAAGCATAGTCAGGATGTATGGGGGTAGAGGTTAATACATTCAGAGCATCCTCATCCAATGGGAGATGGCTGCCTTGGAAGAATGCTCAGTGCTCCTTCTGAAGAATTAAACAAATCAGCGAGGCACTTCTCAGGGGTCTCTGTTGAATCAAACCCCATTGTTCGTAGCAGTGACTTCAATAATGCACAATTTGTTGCCTTTTTCTCCATCTCTTCCTCAGTTTCCCTGCTGCCTCTCCAGTGTTTCTTGGAATAACCTCCCAGATAGACTCCCTGCCCATAAGCTTTTATCTCAGGCTCTGGTTTATGGTGGATCACAAAGCAAGACATATTTCTCCCAAAGACTTCAATCACAGGACTAACAATGTTAACTTTTTTCTTTTTTAATCTATTACTTCTTGCCTTTTGTTTCTTTCAAAAAACATTCTAATTATTTTCAAGAAATTTCTGTGGACCACTTAGTTCTCTCAAAATGTATATGTCAAATAATCCTAAATTGATTTCCCTCTAAACTTTTTAATCCTGCATTTCCTAATTCAATAAATAGCATCACTATTCACCAATACAAAACCACACAACTTGGAGCTTTTGCCCCTCCTCACTGTCCTTCGCAAGCAAAATCCTGATGTTTCTTTTTCACAAACATCTCCCAAATCTTGGCCTTTTCCTTCACCTCCATTGCCATTTCCGTAGAATTCCGCACTTGTCATGGGCAGATTCTTGCCTGTGGATATATTTGTGTGTGGCCATACAATGTGTTTTTTTAAAGATTAGAATTCTAATGCATTTTATTTTATTTTATTTTATTTTATTTTATTTTATTTTATTTTTGATGTTTATTTATGTTTGAGAGAGAAAGAAAGAGGGACAGAGTGGGGGGGGGCAGAAAGCGAAGGAGACACAGAATCCAAAGCAGGCTCCAGGCTCTGAGCTGTCAGCCCAAAGCCTGAAGAGGGGCCCTAACTCCTGGACCATAAGATCATGACCTGAACCAAAGATGGACACTTAACCAACTGAGCACCCAGGCGCCCCTTAATGCATTTAATTTTAATACATTACTAGGTTTCTACTTTCAATTTTATTTATTAATTTTTTTTAAATAACACCCTCTTCTTATAATAACTTAGTCATCAGTAGTGGCCTCACCATGCTCCTTCATGCCTTCATGTGGTAACTATGTTCACATTACCAAGAACACCCTTTTTCACAATATTGTACCCCATGAATTGCTAATTTTCCAAGGCCCAATTTTATAGTATGTGCTTAGTGATTTAACATGGGTTTGCTCTCACTTTTGCCCTATCATAGTAATATTTGTATAATGTTCTACAACATATCAATACAGTATCATTATTTTTATTCTCTGCCAACAGAATATAAATTTCTTTATCCTGATTATGTTTGTATTTCTAACACCCATTATTTCCTTCACACATAATAGGAGCATAGTAAAAGTTTAAAATATAGGGCAATGACTATAAATAATAAAATAGTTACCTTTTTTCCCCAACTTGTCTACTAAGAAATCAAAATAAAATTCATTATTACAATATAGCAATTTATATACATCAGATGACAGGCTTTTTTTTTAGTTTGTTCCAATTAGTGATTATAATTTTATTATGTTACTATGTAATGTTACCTATTACATTATAGGTAATTTTGTGAAGAAAAAAGCTATTGGGAATAAAGATTATAAAAATCAGTTAAGTTCCACATGTATCTCTTCAAAATCAGCAAGCACCTTTTCTCCTATAAATGTGAGTGTTTGGTTTTTGTCTCAAGATATTTCCAATGAAGTGTTGGGGGAAGTAATAACCAAAATATGAGAAAAGAGATGGACAGTAGGTTCTCTGAACGAGCACCATGAGCCTGGTGTGAAGTCTACACCTTTTGCAGAATAGAGAAAGCGACAAATATTCCAGGCCCAGTGCAAGCCAGTCCTTTGTGACACATTAATTGGCTTCTTATGGATGCCTCTGTGTCAGAAGGAGAGGAAAATTGTGACAGAAATTGAAAACAAACAAACAAATAAAAACAAAAACCAAAAAACCCTGGGATCACAAGTAATTTTCTTTTGAGACTTCCCTTCCTCCCTAAGATGTTGAAGTTAATAAGAGGACAGCATTTTCTTTCTCTTCTAAGAGGACAAGATTTTACTCTCCTTCCTCACCTTTACTCCAGCCTGGTGGGATGAGGTCTTAACACTTTGCATGATGTAACCAGTGAGCTCTGCTTGGATAAACTATTAATAGGACCTACCTAAAATACACAGTATTTTAGCATATCTCTTTATGACCTTTTTGATGCCCTATGCTAAACTATGGCAACCTACGATTTAGCCCTGATCTAGATTGTAAGACAAAATCTCTCCTTAAGTATTGGAAATATGGGGAAGAGTTAAAATATATAATTGAGTTTTGGAGGGGCCACAAAGAATGTCATCCTTAAAGAATCAAGGCAGAGAATTTGGCGTAGGGACAAAAAAAAAAAAGGAGTTCTGTAACTGGATCTGTGACATAAAATGAACTATTGGTCTATGAGGAACAATTTAGACAAATAATTGGTATGGGGCAAAAGAGTAGGAAGTTAGAAGTGGACCTGCAGTAATATCGCTTGTTGTCCTACTCTTTTCCCCAATAACAGTCATTCTTTGAAGTCACTGCCTGCTCATTGCTAATTTTAAATATCACCCTAATCACCTCGCTCGCCACCACTGACAGTCCACCCACCAATCCCTTAAGGCTCACTTGTGGTGGCCCTCAGCCTAACTTGTCTCTCAGGCCAGAGTGGGTCCAGGTCCCACACAATAAAGGTCTGTCTCCCTGATGATGGTCCTAGAACTCCAGGACACAAAGGCACAATCATTTCTTCTGAGGCTATGACCACTCCTAACATGCACTTGTCTGAATCACCCTCGCAAGGCTACTTGTGGTAGCTGTTGACTGCAGCATACGACTCACCTGTTTTACTGTCTTTGCTGGTAGCTGGCTGTTACTGCTGGTCTTTCTGGATACCAACTGCCTTCTAATACCAATTCCTTGTAACCACAGATTCTAAGGTCGAAACCAATTATTTTTTTCTTTCTGTGGGTTATTTTTCCTCTCTAAAAATAATATCTTTAGACACTTTTTCGCTGTTTCTATTTATGATGATGCACATTTTGTAACCTATCTCATCTAGCATCAAATGACTCTAGAAAGACCTATGGGGCACTAACAATATTGGAGTATGTGGCTTCTTAGAACAGACTGATAAGGATATATGGTAAGTATATTGGTACAAAACCAATTAAGGAAAAGAGTAAAGGTGAAAGAAAGAAAAACTAACAGTTGCCAATATAAAACCAGGAAGGAAGAGTAAGTACTTTACAGTGAAAAAAACATAGTAGCAGATCAGAAAATAAAATATAGTAATAAGCATGTACATAGGATTGTAGTCTTCAATTTTGCTCTTAAAAAAATGAACTAACCCAAAGGAAATAACATCTTCTAACAAGAAAGGGCATAAGTCTATTTTTATTAATTTAACTTCAATATTATAACAAAACTACAGACTGAATTGGGGAAACAGGTTATTAATCTATGACATTAAAGAAAAACTGGACATTGACTATAATAAAATAAACTTCTGATAAGAAAGATGAACACCTGTTAGAAAAGTAAAACAGCTCCTTTATGTATACACATGACTTTAAATGAGTTTTAAGAGGTTGTAGAGGGGCGCCTGGGTGGCGCAGTCGGTTAAGCGTCCGACTTCAGCCAGGTCACGATCTCGCGGTCCGGGAGTTCGAGCCCCGCGTCAGGCTCTGGGCTGATGGCTCAGAGCCTGGAGCCTGTTTCCGATTCTGTGTCTCCCTCTCTCTCTGCCCCTCCCCCGTTCATGCTCTGTCTCTCTCTGTCCCAAAAATAAATAAACGTTGAAAAAAAAAATTAAAAAAAAAAAAAAAAAGAGGTTGTAGAAATAGCTTCCTTCAAGAACAAATTACAACAGGGTTCATTTCTCTCATATATTGAAATTACCTTCAGGGGCACCTGGGTGGCTCAGTTGGTTAAGCGTCTAACTTTGGCTCAGGTCATGATCTCATGGTTTGTGAGTTCAAGCCCCACATGAAGCTCTGTGCTGACAGTTCAGAGCATGGAGCCTGCTTCAGATTCTGTCTCCCTCTATCTCTGCTTCTCTCCTCCCCATGCACTTGCTCTCCCTCTCTCTCTCAAAAATAAATAAACCTTTATGAAATTACCTTCTACCTCAGCATGTATTATCAATTAATACTGATTGCAGGGGCGCCTGGGTGGCGCAGTTGGTTAAGCGTCCGACTTCAGCCAGGTCACGATCTCGCGGTCCGGGAGTTCGAGCCCCGCGTCAGGCTCTGGGCTGATGGCTCGGAGCCTGGAGCCTGTTTCCGATTCTGTGTCTCCCTCTCTCTCTGCCCCTCCCCCGTTCATGCTCTGTCTCTCTCTGTCCCAGAAATAAATAAACATTGAAAAAAAAAATTAAAAAAAAAATACTGATTGCAAATTGTGATGGGAAAGAATAATTTATACAGAAAAAATAATTCTGGGTATCACACTTAATGTTATTCTCTTAAATGAAATCAGAGGTATTTTAAAGCTATTTTTCTTAAAGTAATTGTCTTTCCAGTAGAATGAGTTAAATCAGTTATTGACTTTACTTCTGGCATTCATTAGCTATTCTTATGGGCTAAAACTTTTCTTTTGTATATTCCATAACATGAGTTTGTCCTTATGCTACGTCACACATAATTTTTCTGTAGATGGAAAAAGGGTGAATCAGACACTTTGAACCATTTTCTTTCACTTAAAATATGTTGTATATAGCCTTCCTTTTGGCTCTATTCAATTATCAATTGTCATATAATACTTTTTGAAATTCTTATTAACGTATGTCCTAATTCATAATTTTATGTACAATTTATCCAAAAGTGATGATGTTTTCAGCCTCATATATAACTGCCAGGAAACAACAACAAAAAGGCAAACATCAGATAGCAAGGATGTAGAGAAAGGGGAACATTGTTGGTGGGAATGCAAACTGGTGCAGCCACTCTGGAAAATGGTATAGAAGTTCCTCAAAAGGTAAAAAATAGAACTACCCTACGATTCAGCAATTGCACTACTAGGTATTTACCCAAAGGATGTAAAAATTCTCATTCAAAGGGGCACATTCATCCTGATGTTTACAGCAGTATTATCAACAATAGCCAAATTATGGAAAGAGTCCAAATGTCCATTGACTGATGAATGAATAAAAGAGAGGTAGTATATATATATATATATACACACACATATATATATAATGTAATAATAATCAAAGAGAGGTAGTGTATATATATACACATACACATATATATACACACATACACAATGCAATATTACTCAGCCATCAAAAACAATGACATCTTGCCATTTGCAAGGATGTGGATGGAGCTAGTGTGTATAGTGTGTGTGGAGCTAAGCAAAATAAGTCAATCAAATACAAATACCATATGATTTCACTCATATGTGGAATTTAAGAAATGAAATAGATTAATATAGGGGGAAAAAGAGAGAGGAAAACCATAAAGCAGACTCTTTAACTATAAAGAAAAACATTGCTGAAGGGAAGATGGACAGAGGAATGGGTTAAATAGGTGATGGATAGTAAGGAGGGCACTTTAAAATTTTTTTTAAATGTTTGTTTATTTTTAAGAGAGAGAGAGAGTGCGATTGCAGGAGGGATGGGGGCAGGGGGACACAGAATCCGAAGCAGGCTCCAGGCTCTGAGCTGTCAGCACAGAGCCCAACTCTGGGCTCAAACTCACAGACCACTTTGACCTGAGCCAAAGTGGACGCTTAACTAACTGAGCCACCCAGGCACCCCTTAAGGAGGGCACCTGTGATGAGCACTGGGTGTTATATGTAAGTGATGAATCGTTAAATTCTACTTCTGAAAACAATATTACATTATATGTTAACTAGAATTTAAATAAAAACTTGAAACAAATAAATGAAAAAGTGCTACTCAGCAACGAAAGAATCAAACTTCAAAAAAAAAAAGGTAAACTTGGAAAAAACGGACTCAAATATTCTGATGTTCTTTCAGGTGAAAATTAGTTCAATCTTTTCCTTCAGATAGAAGATAGTAATTATTATACCTATCCATTAAGAAAAACTGCCTTTGTGTACTGAATCCAATAATCAGTGAATATGAATTCCTAGGATTTAGATATTATCTAAAATATGCCTTAAGTTCCGTAATTCTTTAATTTAGTACACAACTTTAAGATCTGGGGAAGAATTTTCTTAATGTGCTCTAATATTTTGAGCTGAAGATTATATAATGATCAAATAATCACATTATACTGCTTTGAAATATTCATAACATATAATTTTGTCCAGAGATAATCAGTTCTCATAAAAATGTTATTAGTTAACAAACTTGATCTTTTAGGATATAGATAACAATGTTAGATTAATTTTAGACTAGTATAGTACTTTGTAGAAGAAAAATTCTAGACTATTTTCCTTAGTCATATTAGGTTTAGAACTATGATTACCTTCTAAAAATGCTTCATTGTGTAGAATTTATGCAGGTAGAAGGTCTTAAAATAGCCTCATAGATTATCTCCTTTCTGCCTGGCTTTCTACTCTATTATATCCTTTCTAATGTCAATAGAGTCTCCTTCTGAAAAGTTTTACCTTGTCATTGCCATACTTGAAAACTTTTTACACCATAATACCTTTTCTTATCTCATGATCATTTCTTCTTGTGGAAGTCTATCCATCACCTTTGCCATTATCATCAGGATTACCCTTTTCACAACCATCAAAATGACCTTTATTCTTTAAGGTAAAGAAAAAAAGTCTTCCAATTTGTAACTTTCCTTAAAAATCCCCATAGTCCTACCACTGTGAAATTAATGCATTGCTCATTTTGTATTTCTATAGCACTTTATACACATTGTGTATTAAATTATTTTTATAAATGACTACTTATTCAGGAGTTAACTTCTGATTTCACAGTGAAAACAGTCAGTGTGATGGACCTTTTTGATTTGCAGTTTTGCCAACAATATTTAGAACAGTGTTTCTGCAAAATAAGTGCTTCGTAAATGTTGTAATAGGGAATGGAATTAAATATAACACAGAAGGGGTACCTTTTTAATAACTATCTCTTTTCATATAGACATGAATTTACATTTCTCTCTTGCCCATATCAAAATTAAAGTGGCTCTGAACTATGATTCATTTTTTTTCTTTCAATAGCAGGTGATATTACAAATTATTTAATGAATTTTAGATAGTTATTTTAAGGTTTGTTAGAACTTAAGCTATTACTAAGCAAATAGTTATAAATCAGTTCCCAATATTTGAAACAATTTTATTCATACTGCTTTTAAAAACTTAACAAATATACTAGATATTTTATAATGTTCTACAGAATTTAAATATAGACATGTGCACTGAAAATGATTTAAAATATTCATGAAGAAGACATAACTTTACAATATCAATAATGAACAGAAATTTAAGCTGGCACATTGAGAAAATATTTTGGAGTCATAGAGCTTCAACTAATATACTCTGTTCTAGTTCTGTCTCATTCTGGAAAAACAAATTTGACAGACCCATTTTATTCAAAAGTCGAGCTTTTACCTGAGTGGCTGTTTCTTATTACCTTAATGCTTGAAGCATAAGATTATTAAATGGTGCTTTACTACTCTGGTAATCTCTCTTATTAAATGAGTCTGAGAATCCAGAAAATTAATGAAATATTATCAAAATGGAGTGCCCATAAACACTCTGAGTAGTATGCATTGTATCTTTATACTTATTCAATAAACCAAGGATAAAATATCTAAGTCTAAAACATAAGTGTGGAAATCATTAGCAAAGTTATTGGTAGAATGTATGTAAACTTCCAAGATATATAGCTTTGGCAAAACATATAAAGTCAATTTAAAAAGATAACACTATATCCATTTCAAAAAAGGAAAATATTTCAAGGGGGATAAAAAGTGTTCTTGTTAAATATTCATATAGAAGGAATGAAAGGAAATTAGTAAAGAATATTCTAGGGGCGCCTGGATGGCTCAGTCTGTTGAGCGTCCGACTTCAGCTCAGGTCACCATCTCACGGTCCGTGAGTTCGAGCCCCGCGTCGGGCTCTGGGCTGATGGCTCAGAGCCTGGAGCCTGCTTCCAATTCTGTGTCTCCCTCTCTCTCTGCCCCTCCCCCGTTCATGCTCTGTCTCTCTCTGTCCCAAAAATAAATAAAAACGTTGAAAAAAAAATTAAAAAAAAAAATAAATAAATAAACGTTAAAAAAAAACAAAAAAAAGAATATTCTAAAAGGTCAAATGAATTTTATAAAACACTAAAATACATTTACAAAAATAGGGTGAGTAGGCTGCTATATATTCATATCTATAAGATGGTAGATGTTGAAATTCCAATCTCTTTTTATTCTCCATGCCTGAGTGTAGTACTCATACATGATGTTTATAATGTAAGTGGAATAATTTGCCTGTGTCACATAGGTTACATAAAGTTAGGGCATTTCTTTTGTATGTTTAAGTGGCAAATAAAGATGTTTATTGAAGACCAAGAAGACACAGACACACACACACACACACACACACACACACACACAATTTTTAAATAAATATTTAGATAATTGAAGTAGAAAAGATGTTTTCCACTTATGAACTCCACTTCTATGTTACTTTGTACATAACTATAGGGTTTGATTCATAACCACCTGTCTTTTTGGAAGGTAAAAAATTAAAAATATAATATTAGAAGACAAATAATAGTACAGTAAGCAAATATCTTTTTTCTTCTCTCTCTGCTTTTGGGACCACATCCTCGGAACTGACAGTTTAATCTCTGTGAGGAGGAAACAAATCTTAAACTATGAGGATGTTAGCACTGTCAAATTTTCTCTATAAATTATCATGAAATGCATTTTGATACATTTAACACGTCAATAATTAAATTTTACTGTTACTATTATTTTTATATAAAATAGGCCTACAATAATAAAATAAAGATGTAAAGTAAAAATTATATAATTGGGAGTGCATTAGTATTTTTTCCAAATCATCTTCTGCTAACTCTTCCAAAGTTAACAGAATTCTTCTTATGGAGAAGACACCAAAATCCATTCCCATTAAAGCAAATAATCTACAGTAAAGCTAGCACTCTTGGTAAAGCAATAAATTAGATCTATGTCAAAATATACTTAATTATAATCAAGTATAAAACTAATGACCTTTGCCATATTTGTTGAAATCCTCAGGGGATGGAATCTTTAACTTAGATGGAAGCTATTTTCTGCTTCAACAATTAAATGAAAAATATCTATAACTACTTGCCACATAACAGTTTTCAAAAACATGGTTCACCCTCACCAGTCATAATCAACTGGAATGGAGAAAATATCTTTTTTTTAATTGTAAGCAAATTAAAGAATAACATATTTAAAGAAGCTAATAAGTATTTATTGGGGGATATGGAATTTGCTTGGTAACATGTAGTAATTAAAAGATAAATTAGTATTCATATTTAATTATGAAAAATCTATTTTCCATTTAGTATGTGAATACACTTGCTAAAAGCAGCCCATGTAGTTTTTAATTTACATATAATTACATAAATAACATTTTAGTGTTTATTAGTTTATTAATTTTGATGCTTTCATTATGAGATTAAGTTATTATTCTGTACCAAGTTAGGTTTTCATTATTTTATATATAGTGGGGGCTACTGGGTGGCTCCATCCATTAAGTGTCCCGCTCTTGACTTCGGCCCAGGTCATGATCATGCTTCGTGGTTTTGGGCTCAGCATCCAGCTTTGCGCTGACAGCATGGAAACTGCTTGAGATTCTCTCTCTCTCTCCCTCTCTCTGCTCCTTCCCTGCTCCTATGCTGTTTCTCTCAAAATAAATGAATAAACTTAAACCATTAAAAAAAAAGAATTTACAGATTCAGTTTTCCAGTATACTTTTTCTGGTAGTATTAACTGGAAATTTCAAATATGGCACTTTATAATATTTTAGCAGATGAGGGGAATCTTTGACAAAATGCATGGTTTAACTTTGGAGTTCTCTTATCCTTGAAGGAATATTCCAGGTGACATCCTTGACAACTGAAGGGATAGATAATATTCAAGTAGGAAAACTAAAGAGACTGCATGCATGAAAGTCTGCTTTTTTTCTGTCTCTAGTCTTGCTAGGACCTAGCCCTCACCTTACACATGCCTTATAAAACAGATAATGTATGTCTTTCTTGTAAAAGTCAATGAGTTAATGCTTTTCTTTTTCTTTTTGTTTTTCTTTTTTTTTTTTTTTTTTTTTTGAGTCTTCTAGCACAACAGATAACCTCTAAGAAGCGAGCAGGCAAGGTCTTCATGAATGTTTTCCAAGACCACCAGCTCACCAAAACCCCTAGCTCCAGGGCATAAAGGACTTATGGAGCACACCTAAACACTTGCCTTTGTTCCTGGATGCCTGAGAAGACATGATACCTGACTACAATCCTCAGTAAAAATCCCAAACCCCATGCAAAGACAAGACTCACTCAACTTTCCTTTCCAAGTGTCCCAGATGCTCTGTCTGTATCTGCACAGTCCTTATGTCTTCAATAAACTGTGCTCTCACTTCCTGTCAGCTCACATTTTATTTCTATGTGCACAAAGCCAAGGACCCTCTTGCCTGATCCTCTGTGATCCCTTATGGGTCCTCAGACCAAGTGAGCCTGCATCAATATGGCCATATATATGAAATGAAAATTCCTTTAGGAGTAACTTTTTAAAAATATTTTTCTACTTTCCAGTGAAATTAGTCCCCTCTGAAAAGGAAGCATCAGCCTAGACCACAAGGAGAGGAATAAGAACACAAAGATGGGGGATTAAAAAAAAAACTATAAAAAGAGGCAAAAGAAAAAATTGAAAAGCAAGAAAGGAACATTTCATGCTTAACAGTATAAAAAAGGTTATCAGGATAGATGGTCAGTGTGACAAATTACTAGATTGCATGGTTAGAGTGATGTACCCCACTATTTATGTCTGTGATTCTCACTTTATCTTGAAATGTTGATTTTCTGAGGATCATCTTTAGGAATACAGATATACTTTATAAATATTTCCTGTCATGTTACAGAAATATCCAAACACTGCAAAGTTGAAATAATACTATCAGCAATTTACAATTAGGAATTAAAAATGTAATTTTTAACAGTAAAATGTGATATATATGTATATGCCATATATATGTTAAAAAAAGTATTCAATATTCTTCTTATTTCAAAATTTTTAATTCTATACTTGATTCTGAAGACAAATACAATTAAAATATATAGTTCAAAAAATGAAAGTCCAATTTTTCAATCAAAACATGGAAATTTCTAATTTACATATTGCTTCTTTCTTGGCAATTGCAAACTTTGGTTAAAAAATTAATTACTGGTTAAGCCTATAACTCTTTATTTCTGCTCAGGTCAAGATCTCACAGGTTCATGAGTTCAAGCTTCACATTGGGCTGTGTTGACAGTGAAGAGCCTGCTTGGGATTCTCTGTCTCCTTCCCTCTGTCTGTCTCTCTCTCTTTCTATCTCTCAAAATAAATAAATAAATAAATAAACAAACAAACAAACAAACAAACTTAAACAAATTAATTATTGAGTGGTGCCTGGGTGGCTCAATCGATTAAACATCCGACTTCAGCTCAAGTCATGATCTCCTGGTTTGTGAGTTCTAGCTCCACATTAGGCTGTTTGCTGTCAGCACAGAGCCCACTTCGGATCCTCTGTCCCCCTCTGTGCTCCTCCCCCACTCATTCTCTCTGTCTATCTCAAAAATAAATAAACATTTAAAAATTAATGATTGAGAGAATTGTTTAATATGGTGAAGGAGCAGGGCAACCCTAAGCTTGCCTCTTGCCTCAAACACATTTAGATAAATATGAAATCATTATGAACACCCAAGAAATCAATCTTAGGACTGAGAGAACAAAGTTTCATGCTTATAAGCAGAAAAAACAACTACGTTGTGGAAGGTAGGAACTGCAGAGAATTGATTTGGGAGACAAAAGAGCCATGAGCACTGATGAGGGGAGGGAAGCCTGACCACTGAGAGACGGGAGAGAGAGAGAGAGGGAGAAAGAGTGAAAAGAGAGGGAAAACACATGCAGGGAATTTCACAGGAAAAACTCTTCCCCAAAATAATTGACTGAGAAAAAGGAGAGGCTTTAAATACTGCAATTTTTTTTGTGAACAGCAGAGTGCAGAGTCTGAAGTTTCTTAGGTCTGCACCATTGCCAGGGTCCCACCTAGTTGTGCTGTGCTGGGGAAGGAGGGAGGAGACATGGTAGCAGGAAACATGGTCTGAGGATCCCCTCTATCACACAGGGAGAAACAGTTTCCCTTCTTGGAATGCAAGGTCAAAAGACCAGGCAAGTGTCATAAAGCAGCTCTGTTCACCAACATAGGAATAAAGATGCTGGCTAAGGGCAGCAGACCTTGGCACTGGTCTTGTGCTGCCATTTACCATAAACTCCAAACCTTGGCATAGTCACATAACCTTTTCTAGGTCAAGCTGGCACCATGCATGCTTTTAGACCACAATGCTGTGAAACTTGAAGTCAAACAAAAGAAAAACAATTGGAAAGAGGTAGAAGAATGGAGGTAGAAGAATGTCCTACTAAAGAATGAATGGGTTAATGAGGAAATTAAAGAAGAAATAAAAAAATATACATGTAAGGAAGTGAAAATGAAAACACAACAGTCCACAACTTAGGGATGCAGCAAAGGTAGTCCTAAGACAGAATTATATTGCAATACAGGTCTAAATCAAGAAGTAAGCAAGGTCTCAAATACACAACCTAAAGGAGCTAGAAAATGAACAACAAATAAAGTCTACAGCCAGAAGAAGAAAGGAAATAATAAATTTTAGAGCAGAAATAAACAATATAGAAACAAAAAAATGGTAGAACAGATGAAGAAAAATAAAAGCTAGTTCTTTGAAAGAATTAATAAAACAGATAAACCATTAGCCAGACTTATCAAGAAGAAAAGTAAAAGGATGCAAATAAACAAAATCATGAATGAAAGAGGAGAGATCACAACCAACACCACAGAAATACAAACAATTATAACACTATATTTGGAAAAATCATATGCCAACAAATTGGGCAATCTACAAGAATTAAACAAATTCCTAGAAACATACAAACTACAACAAGTGAAACAAGAAGAAATAGAAAATTTGAACAAACCCATAACCAGCAAAAAAAAATTGAAGTAATCAAAAATCTCCCAACAAACAAAAGTCCAGGGTTACATGGCTTCCCAGTGGAATTCTACCAGACATTTGAAGAAGAATTAATACCTACTCTTCTCAAATTGTTCCAAAAAATAGAAATGGAAATAAAACTTACAAACTTTTTCTACAAGGCCAGAATTACTGTGATTCCAAAACTGGACCAAGATCCCACTAACAAGGCGAATCACAGGCCAATATCCATGACGAATATGAACGCAAAAATTCTTAACAAGATACTAGTAAATAAAGTCTAACAATACACTGAAAGAATTATTTTTTAAACATTTATTTATTTTTGAGAGACAGAGAGAGAGCAAGGAAGAGGCAGAGGGAGAGGGAGACACAGAATCCAAAGCAGACTCCAGGCTCTGAGCCATCAGCACAGAGCCTGATGCGGGACTCGAACTCACAAACTGTGAGATCATGACCTGAGCCGAAGTCAGATGCCCAACCCACTGAGCCACCCAGGTGCCCCTACACTGAAAGAATTATTGGCCACAATAAAGTGGGATTTATTGCTAGGCTGCAGCAGTGGTTCAATATTCACCAATCAATCAACATGATATGCCACATTACTAAAGAAAGAATAAGAACCATATGATCTCATTAGATGCATAAAAACCATGTGACAAAACACAGCATCCATTCTTGATAAAAACCTTCACCAAAGTAGGGACAGATGGAACATACCCCAACTTCACAAAGGCCATATACAAAAGACCGACAGCTAATATCATGCTCAATGGGGAAAAACTGAGAACTTTTCCTCTATAGTCAGGAAAAAGACAGGGATGTCCAGTTTCACCATTATTATTTAACATAGTACTGGAAGTCTTAGCCTCAGCAATCCAACAATAAAAATAAATAAAAGGCATTCAAATTGACAAAGAAGATGTCAAACTTTTACTCCTCACAGATAACATGATACTATATGTAGAAAACCTGAAAGAGTCCACCAAAAAGTTTCCAGAACTAATACATGAATTCAGCAAAGTCTGAAGATATAAAATCAACATAAAGAAATCTGTTGCATTCCTATACACCAATATTAAAGCAGCAAAAAGTGAAATCAAGGAATCGAACCAATTTACAATTGCATCAGAAACCATTATATATCTAGGAATAAACCTAACCAAACAGGTAAAAGAACTGTACTTGGAAAACTATGGAACATATATGAAGGAAGCTGAAGAAGATATGAAGAAATAGAAAAACATTTCATGCTCATGGATTGGAAAAATAAACACTGTTAAAATGTTTATACTACCCAAAGCAATCCACATTCAATCCAATCCCTATCAAAAAACCACCAGCATTTTTCACAGAACTAGAAAAAACAATCCTAAAATTTGATTGGAACCACAAAAGCCCCTGAAGAGCCAAAGTAATCCTGAAAAAGAAAAGCAAAGCTGGAGGAATCACCATTCTGGACTTCAAGCTATATTAAAAAGTTGTAGTCATCAAGACAATATAGTACTGGCACAAAAACATAAATCAATGGAACAGAATAGAAAACCCAGAAATGGACTCACAACTACATGGTCAATTAATCTTCAACAAAGCAAGAAGGAATATTCAATGGAAAAAAAGGCAGTTTCTTCAAATGGTGTTGTAAAACTGGACAGTGACATGCACAAGAATGAAAGTGGACCACTTTCTTACACCATACACAAAAATAAATTCAAAATGGATGAAAGACCTAAATGTGAGGCAGGAAACCATCAAAATCTTAGAGAAGAACACAGCCAGCAACCTCTTTGACTTCAGCTGGAGCAATTTCCTCTTTTTTTTTTTAGTGTTTTTATCTATTTTTGAGAGAGAGAGAGAGAGAGAGAGAGCAAGTGGGGGAAGGGCAGAGAGAGATGGAGACACAGAATCCAAAGCAGGTTCCAGGCTCTGAGCTGCCAGCACAGAGCCCGATGCAGGGCTTGAATTCACAGAACCACGAGGTCATGACCTAAGTTTAAGTCAGAAGTTTAACTGATGGAGCCACCCAGGTGTCCCCAGAGCATCTACTTACTGGACATGTCACCTGAGGCAAGGAAAACAAAAGCAAAAATAAACTACTGGGATTTCATCAAGATAAAAAGCTTCTGCACAGCAAAGGAAGCAATAAATAAAACTAAAAGGCAGCCTGTGGAATGGGAGAAGATATTTGCAAATGACATATCCAATAAAGGGTTAGACCCAAAACCTATAATAAACTTATCAAACTCAACACCCCCCCCAAAAAAAAATAATCCAGTGGAGAAATGGTGAGAAGACATGAATAGACCCTTTTCCAAAGAAGATATCCAGATGGCTAACAGACACACAAAAAGATACTCAACATTACTCATTATCAGGGAAATACAGATCAAAACCACAATGAGAGGGGCAACTGGGTGGCTCAGTCAGTTAAGCATCTGACTTTGGCTCAGGTCATGATCTATTGGTTTGTGAGTTTGCGCCTCGTGTCGGACTCTGTGCTGACAGCTCGGAGCCTGGAGCCTGCTTCGGATTCTGTGTCTCCCTATCTTTCAGCTCCTCCCCCGTTCACACTCTCTCTGTCTCTCAAAAATAAAATAAACATTAAAAAAAATTAAAACCACAATGAGATATAAACTTTCACCTGTAAGAATGGTTAAAATTAACAACACAAGAAACAATAGGTGTTGGTGAGGATGTGGAGAAAAGGGAACTCTTTAGCACTGCTGGGAGGGAATGCAAACTGGTGTAGCCACCTTGGAAAACAGTATGGAGATTCCACAAAAAGTTAAAAATAGAACTGCCCTAGACCAGCAATTCCTCTACTAGGTATTTACCCAAAAGATATAAAAATACAGATTGAAAGGGGCACATGCATCCCAATGTTTATAGCAGCACTATCAACAATAGCTAAATTTTTTATGGAAAAAGCCCATATGTCTATCAGCTCATGAATGGATAAAGAAGATGTTACACACGTGCACGCACACACACACACACACACACACACACACACACACACACAGGAATATTATTCAGCCAGCAAAAAGAATGGCATCATGTCATTTGCAACAACATGGATGGGACTAGAGTGTATTATGCTAAGTGAAATAAGTCAGACAGAGAAAAACTAATACCATATTATTTCACTCATGTATGGAATTTAAGAAACAAATCAGAAGAACATTTGGGGGGGGAAGAAAAATGAGAGAGGAAAACAAACTATAAGGGACTCTTAAAGATTGAGAACAAACAGGGTTGCTGGAGGGGAGATGGGTGAAGTGATGGGCAAAATAGATGATGGGTATTAAGGAAGTTACTTGCTGTGAGAAGTGATGGGTGTTATATGTAAGTGAAGAATCATTGTTGAATTCTACTTCTGAAACAAATATTGTGCTGTATGTTAACTATATGAAATGTAAATACAAATTTAAGGGGCACCTGGGTGGCTCAGTTGGTTAAGCATCCCACTTCGGCTCAGGTCATGATCTCTTGGCTCATGAGTTTGAGCTCCATGTTGAGCTCTGTGCTGACAGCTCAGAGCCTGAAGCCTGCTTTGGATTCTGTGTCTCCTCTGCCCCTTCCCCACTCACACTCTGTCTCTCTCAGTCTCAAAAATAAGTAAACAATAAAAAATTTTTAAATAAAAATTTTAAAAATTTTCTGTAAAGAAAAAAAATTATTCCCTCAAAAGTTGAAAAAAAAGTCCTTAATATAAGTATAGAAATTCATAGAGTGGTTTAGAGGGAAAAATTATAGTTGACACTTAGCAAATACAAATTAATAAATGTTAGACTAAAATTTAATTCCAGAAATAAAAGCAAACTGATTTTATGTTTATTTGTCAAGGAAAATATACAAGTAATTTAATTTTTTAAATTTTTTAATGTTTATTTTTGAGAGAGAGAGAGAGAGAGAGAGAGAGTGCGTGCAAGCATGGGAGGGTCAGAGAGAGAGGGAGACACAGAATCTGAAGCAGGCTCCAGGCTCTGAGCTGTCAGTACAGAGCCCAATGCAGGGCTTTAACTCACGAACCATGAGATCATGTCCTAAGCCGAAGTCAATGTGCTTAACCGACTGAGCCACCCAGGTGCCCCAAAAATACACAATTTAAAAATTAGCTTGTGGGGGCGCCTGGGTGGCGCAGTCGGTTAAGCGTCCGACTTCAGCCAGGTCACGATCTCGCGGTCCGTGAGTTCGAGCCCCGCGTCAGGCTCTGGGCTGATGGCTCGGAGTCTGGAGCCTGTTTCCGATTCTGTGTCTCCCTCTCTCTGCCCCTCCCCCGTTCATGCTCTGTCTCTCTCTGTCCCAAAAATAAATAAACGTTGAAAAAAAAAATTTAAAAATTAGCTTGTGTAATAATTGATATAATATGCAAGAAGAAATATTTCTCCTTAATAATAACAGATAGTATATGTTGAACATTTACTTTATGGTTTATACTACTTTTTTTTTCTAATTAATATATGTAGAGATGTTCAGTAATTAGTCCTAGGTCCCCAGTAGTAAATAGAGCCAGGATGTGGACCCTAGGCAGTCTGGCTCACATTTCATGTCCACAAACACTGGGTTAAATTCTTCAGTACACTGGATGTCTTTCTGATAACAAGAACCATATTGTCTTATGAAGACAATCCTAATGGCAGACACTTGCAGAGGTTCTTTTTTTTTTTTTTTAATTTTTTTTTTCAACGTTTATTTATTTTTGGGACAGAGAGAGACAGAGCATGAACGGGGGAGGGGCAGAGAGAGGGAGACACAGAATCGGAAACAGGCTCCAGGCTCTGAGCCGTCAGCACAGAGCCCGACGCGGGGCTCGAACTCACGGACCGCGAGATAGTGACCTGGCTGAAGTCGGACGCTTAACCGACTGCGCCACCCAGGCGCCCCTTGCAGAGGTTCTTAAAAGTGTTCTTTATATGTAATTAAAATTCCTGTTTGTGGACATAAAATCTACTTTAGACAGCTTTTGATTTCTTAGCTTTGTTTTTTTCATTGCACTTGAATCAAAACGCCGTTGCATTTTCTACAGGTGCCCTGCACATTTAGCCATATGTAAGGCTTGTGTGTGAGAGTTGGATTTACACACATATAATTGAGTTTGTTTTGTCAAACCCATCAGGTAAGGAGATTATCTGCCAATTTGTCTCACTGGATCCAGGCTATTTCCCTACTATTTGTGTTTGAGGAAAAGTTAACTGGTTTCAACACCTAGTTAGAATAATTAGAAAGCCAAGTGAAATTTCTGAAAATCATGTGATATCTTGAATGTCTTAAAACTGGCTTAGAATAGCCTACCTCTAATATGTCTGAATGACAAAAAAGAAAAAAGAGCAAGCAGGAGATAAAAAATGATAGGAGATAAAGAGGTAAAAGATAGGAGAAGACGACTGTATAAGAGATTCACATACAGACTTGAACAGATAATAGTTAGGCCTGGTAAATTTTTATTATTACCAAGTTGATTCTAAGAATAAATACTGAAAATCAAATGACTTTTGTATTCATTGTTTACTTAAAAACACCTACTCTTGGGAATAATGGAAACCAGACATTAGACACAAAAGACAAGTAAGGCATCTTTCAAAAGATCTTTTTTTTTTCTTTCAAACTGAATTCTCATGGAATAACACATTATACTAAAGACATGGAACCTATTATGTACGAGGAATTGTTCTAAGTAATTTGAATATGTCATCTCCTTCTATCCTTGCATTTAAAGGTCAATTGATGATAAGAATACTGAGGCTGATAATTTAAGCAATTTGCCCAATTTGGAATTCAACTACAAACATTACAGACAGAATTCAAGCTTGGTTTTACCTAATTTCAAACACTAAGCTTTTCTCACCTCTCTATGCTGTCTCTCAAATAGCAGACTTAATAATGCCAGAATATTCCAACTAGAAGGAGATGCATATGATAATTATAAAGGAGTTTACAGAACTGATCCAGAAATCAAATAAATACCTCTGTTTCCTTCAAGAAGTAAAATGCACATTCTAGGGGCACCTGGGTGTCTCAGCCCGTGAAGCATCAGACTCTTTGGTTTGCTTTGTTTTTGGCTCAGGTCATGATCTCAAGAGATCGAGCCCTGCATGAGGCTCCATGCCGACAGAGAGAAACTTGCTTGAGAGTATTACTCTCCTCTTTCTGTGCCCCTCCCTTGTTCTCTCTCTCTCTGTCTCTATCTCAAACATAAATAAATAAACTTCAGGAAAAAAAGAAGTAAAATGACATTCTGCAATTCTAATTAATTTTAACCCACAGTTAGGATGTTCTAAATGTTATACTACATTGCAGAGGGAAAAAGAGGAAATAAAAGATTTAAAAAAAAGGAAATTATAGAATTTTACAACTTCCAAAATAGTATGAACCATTTTCTTTTCAGAATCAAATATGATTTTACATTTACACAATGGAGAAGTTTCACCAATTTTATGTGTGTATATGTGTGCATGTGTGTGTGTGTGTGTAGATACATATATTTTTTGTCTGTCAGTGTGGATTTGTTTCTGATCTATTAATGTTGCTGCAGCAAATTTGGCTATACTTTAAAAAGTAAAGACCAAAGAAAAAGTATTATTTCATCACATAACTGCATCATTAAAAGAATAAATACTACAAGATAAGAAAATTTACTAAATATTAAATATTTCTGTAATATCAAATAGACATTCAGGAACCACCACTCCCTAACCCCACGCCACCCCTTTGTGACTGTTTTGTTGTTTGGTTTTGCTTTGTTTTCCTTCTTGCTCTGTGGGCTATTTATGATTCAAGCCCCAAAGCAGAAGTTACTGAGTTAACACTAACCTTTCTTCTTTTGTAAATGCCTTCACTTCTTGAGGAGATTTTGTTAAGAGAGACAGAAGGCACAAGTGAGGGGCACAGAGAGAGAGAGAGAGAGAAAGAGAGAGAAGTGGGGCTCACCTGAAACAGGGCTCGTGCTTACCCATATGGGGGTTAAGTGATTGAGCCACCCCTGCCCCTCTCTCCAGTCTTTCAAGCTGTTCTGTTTGTCTTTGCTACCCTGTACTTTAAGTATGGTATGCCTAATCACCGATTTTTGGGTACTTACCTGCTTTTGCCTGTTGTTCAGTATCCATTGCTTATTTTGGAAAATTCTCAGGCATTATTGCTTCAAATATTTCTTCTCTTCATTTCTCTCTCTCCTCTGGTGTTATTATGCATGTTATACCTTTTGGGATTGTTCCACAGTTCTTGGCTATCCCATTCCATCTTTTTCATTCTTTTTTTGTTTTTGCATTTCATTTTTAGAGGTTTCAGGCTAATTGATAATTTCCTTGGCAGTATCCAAACTATTGATGAGCCCCTCAAAATCATTCTTAATTTCTGCTGCAGTGCTTTTGATTTCAAGCATCTCTTTTGATCCTTTATTAGAATTTTCATCTCTCTGCTTACATTATCCATCTGTTCTTCCATATTGTCCACTTTTTCCTTTAGAGCCCTTCCTATATTAATCATAGTTGTTTGAGATTCCCTGTATGACAATTCCAACATTTCTGCCATATCTGTCTCGTTCTGATACTTGCTTTGTCTATTAAAATGGTAAGTTTTTTTTGTCTTTGTCTTCAAACTGTGTGTTTTTGTATAAAACTTGGAATTTTTTGTACAAAGCTAGACATTATGTATTAAGTAAAAGGAACTGAGGTAGATAGGCCTTTGTGTGAGATTAATGTTTATCTGGCTAGGGGGCAAGGCTGTATTTACTGTTGTCTGTAGCTATGTCAGAGACAAAATTCCCTCTGGTGTCCTTGGTTTTGCCTCCTCTGTTGTTTCCGAGTGTCTCTACAGACTTCTTAAAGAAGGCTGTGACATATTCAGTTCTTTCAGTTGTATTCTGCTGTTATTATACAGGAGCTCTACTGATGTGGTAGTAAGTTGTGGGAGGAGGAGAAGCATTCTATAGTCCTATTAGGCCTAAGAGTAGGCCTGTATACATATGAACTCATCAGTGCTTCTCAGGTTTTGTTTGTTTATTTCCCCACAAGATAGAAAAGCAGATATTCCCCTTATCCCACATGGAAGGCTAGAACAAGCTGGATTTGGTTGTTTCTGCTCCCTCAGGTCACTCAGTCTCTCATAACACCCCAGTAGGTTAGGCATTGGTAAAATAGTTTTTCTTGAGGGCAGATCTTGTTAAGAAGAATAGGATGCTCCACCATATTTCAAAATGGGGCTACTTTCCTGGGCTGCCTTGGTGGCTCA
Source organism: Lynx rufus (assembly GCF_022079265.1). Classification (NCBI taxonomy): domain Eukaryota; kingdom Metazoa; phylum Chordata; class Mammalia; order Carnivora; family Felidae; genus Lynx; species Lynx rufus. The sequence goes on from NW_025814823.1 coordinate 149,029,917, forward strand.
GTCAGTTAAGCATCTGACTTCAGCTCAGGTCATGATCTCATAGTTCGTGGGTTCAAGCCCCACTTCTGGCTCTGTGGGACAGCACAGAGCCTGCTTCAGATCTTCTGTCTCCTTCTCTCTCTGCTTCTGCCCCACTCATGCTTTGTCTCTCTCTCAAAAATAAATGAATATATTTTTTAATGGCTACTTTTCCCTTCCTTCTGTCAGAAGCACAAGAAGATTTTTCTCCAGTTATTACTGAGAAATTGACAGGGCTCCTAGATGTAAAACTCACAAAAATTTGAGGAGTGCTCCTTAAGACTAAGCATCCTCGAGTTTTTAACACCAAACCTGTCTACCCTGAGCCTCTGGCAATTTATCAATTGTAGTTTTCCTGCCCTGTTATGTTCCCATGGAGGTTTCTGTTTGGGGTCTTCTGTTCCAGGAAGTTAGGATTCTTTGTATGCTCCTGTCTCTCCAGTTTGGGGGTAGCAAAGTGCCCTGTTAACAATAACTGTATAGTGGATCTAAGAATTTGCTGATTTTCAATTTGTTCACTTTTTTTCCTGTTGTGAGAATAGGAATGATGATTTCCAACTTCCTTACATGTCTGACTGGAAACTAGAAGTCTGAAAGTATTTTTTTTTTAATTATGTTTGTTTGTTAAAAAAAAAACTGTTTTATATATATCACTCACTAGACTACAAGAATGATGGAATGTATGACCAAATCTACCATTTGCATTGTTTTCTCCAAAGTGCTCAACAAGTTTCTATTAAGTAAGTTAGTTTAATCCTGGAAGATTTTTCAGTTTATATTTGTTATATATCCCTTTGCATTTGATGAAATAAATTAAGTACAGATATTATTATTGAACTAATTTGATTCAAGAATCCTTCCAGTTAGTGACTGAAAAAAGACATTAATTTTCAAATATTTTCTCTGAACAAATAGCCAGTTGGTAGAAAAACTGCCTGGAGAATATAAAGTCTGTGAATAAAAAAGCCTTGAATAAAATACCATCATTTTTCTAATAAAAGAGGGGGACTGTTTAAAGAACTAGATGTGACATTAAGGTGACTTCCCACATTAGAGACTAGCTTAAAAGAATGGAACATATGGGGGGGGCACCATTTCTCTGAAGTTTACAGACAGCAGCATTTTAAATATTCTCTCACAATTTCATTATATAATCTTCAACTAGCTGAATGAGGGCCAGGCTAATCAATTCGATATGAAATCTTTGCCCATGACAGCTGCTGAAGGAACTCATCAGGTTCTTGTTCACAATATACTTCTGCTTCATTAATTGTAAACCTGTTTTTGATTCTGCTGCCCATGACTGTCTCCAGAGGATCACTGAAATGACAAGCTTCCACAATCAGCTCATCAGAATGTTACAGCTGCTTTTCAAGGAAATTGAAAGCCATGAATCCATCAGTCATAGGGAAATATGCTAATCTCTATTGTTTTGTGTGTCTAAGGAGAAAGAACCAAGAAACTGAGTCTATCATATCATCATGTCATGTAAAATATTTTTTTCTTACTATGTATGCACTTAAAAACTACAAGAAAACTAGAATAATCTGTAACAATCGTAATTCAGAAAGACATATATAAAATGAGCCAACACACTTTGATGGGACAAAATCTATCATATGAGCAGGGCTTATAAAACAACATCAACAACAACAAACCTCACTATACCTTTTATTTTATTTTAGAAAATATTTATGGAAATGTCTTTTAATCTCACTTCCAATATATCTTACAAACACTTCAGATAGGTTAAAATTTTCAATTTTAAGTATTAATAAAGTTATATTTTACTGAATGTTTCCAAGTTTATATATTATAAAATAATTGAGCCAGTCAAAACTTCTATTCTAGTGTTACTGAAACCTCAATTCTGTTAAATAGATGTGAGTAAAGCATTTTTTTCTACAAAAATATGGGATTATATGCCTGAATAATATTTATGATTTTAAATAAACTAGTCACCTTATACACAGTATTCTCTCCCCTCAAAATGTTTTAAACCTGAATATCTGTTCTATGAAGCACTGTATTAATTACCCCAATATTTAAAATTCATGTTTCATAAATTTTAATTTTATATTTAGGCTGGCTGAAAAATATATTTCAATTATATTGCCAAATACTCTCAATTCAGAATGAGTTGTGCTGAGGAGCCTGGGTGGCTCAGGCTATGATCTCAGGATTGGGAGCTTGAGCCCCATGTCTGGCTTTACACTGAGCATGCAGCCAGCTTAAGATACAACATTCGCTCTCCTTCTCCCTCTGCCCCACCCCAACTCATGTTCTCCCCACTCTCTGTCTCAAAAAAAAAAAAATGAGTTGTGCTGGAAAAGTTTTCAAGTTGGATGTTAATTAAGAAATTGGAGGATGGGCGCCTGGGTGGCTCAGTCGGTTAAGCGGCCGACTTTGGCTCAGGTCATGATCTCGCGGTCTCTGAGTTCAAGCCCGACGTCAGGCTCTGTGCTGACCGCTCAGAGCCTGGAGCCTGTTTCGGATTGTCTCCCTCTCTCTCTGACCCTCCCCCGTTCATGCTCTCTCTCTCTCTCTCTGTCTCAAAAATAAAGAAACGTTAAAACAAATTAAAAATAAAAGAAAGAAATTGGAGGAGTGCATGGGTAGCTCATTCACTTGCACATCAGACTACTGGTTTCAGCTCAGGTCACAATTTCACGGTTTGTGACCTCGAGCCCGGCATAGGGCTTCCAGCTGACAGCACAGAGCTTGCTGAGGATTCTTTCTCTCTCCCTCTCCCCCACCTCCATCTCTCTAAATAAAACACAAACAAACAAACAAACAAAAAGAAATCCCAACAAAATTTCCCTTCAAGGTAATGTCATAAAAGTTATGTCGTTATGTTGTAAAAAGTCTACCATAAGGTAGGCTCTGACATCAACAAATGTAATCCAAATGTTTAGGTTTTAAGTATAACACCTAAATGTTATTTTCATAGCACCTCTTTTTGAGAGCAATATGCTATAACTATCGATGTCTAACAGATCTCTTTTACTATATAGCAAGAATAGGGTATGTGAATAAAAAAACCTTTCCATACTTAGGAGATCAGGGAGAAGGTTCCAAACTACAGCTGAGAGAGCAGGGCTTTTCAGGACAGATTATGGGAAACTGTAATTAATCCTCACCCTATAAGGATTCTACATGGACAATAAGAGGAATTTTTTGGTGGGGAAGGAGGTCTTAACATGAACTGGGGCTGAGTTAAGACAGGAGAAGGCTCTGACATGCTAGGGATGACAGTGCAAAGGAAAGCCTTGCTGAGGCCCACTGTGACATATGTTTGGTGCCTATACCTCTCTTAGTTTACTTCTTCTAGCTCTAAGGGCCAAGGCAGAAAAAGGGAAAAACTGACAGAATGTATGACTCTTACTGGATCCCTGGGTGTTGCTTCTCTGTTTGTTGCTCATGTATGATTTTATATTCAGCACTAAATTAAAATTAGCTTAAGGTAAACAATGAGTTTTCCTATGCCATATCACCCAAAAACTTTGTTTCTGATGTTCATTTAAATATGAAAATATCTTTTCCCTGATGATATGAAACAGCTACCATATTTTTTTTCTAATCAACTGATAACTTATGATTTTTTAGACTAATAAACTTAAGTGATTTGTTTTTATTATGCAAATTTAACGAAGAACTACATGCAAGACAAAGATTTTTTTTCAATAAATAACATCAAATATATTTAAAGTCACAGTAATGAAACAGAAATACTGAGATTATTAATGTCAGGGTATTTGTTCATGGCCACATATAAAATCAGGATTCAAGCCAAGAGATTCAGATCCTGAGTCCAGGCTATTAATTAATACATTTCATTGACTCTGAGCTCCAATTTCAATCACACCTTTTCCCCCCTTTCTTTTTCTTACCTTCTTTATTCCTGCCAGCCTCTTTCATTCATTCAATATTTACTAAAGATCTATATCTTCCATGTTATACTACAAAAAGTTTCACTGTGCTTCTCTCATCAAAGGGATATTACTGTAATTTTCTGTTATAAGCATAGTTTTAGAAAGATAATTCTAGTAAATCAGTAAATCAAGATATTGGTGGTGGTGTACATTATTTATTTCTGCAATTGTCCTGAAATTTAATGGTTTAAAACAAAACATATATTTTCTAACAGAACTCCTGTGGGTAAGATATCTGAGAATGGCTTAGATGAATGGTTCTGGCTCACTATCTTTCAGTAGGTTGCAGTAAAAGTGTCTCCTAGGGCTCCAGTCATCATTAAGCTTGACTGGTATTAGAAGATCTTCTTTCAAAGCAAGTCAGTGCTTATTGTTGACAAGAGGCCCCAGTACCTTACCCTGTTGAATTTTATAAGGCCACCAGATATCCTCACAGCATTGCAGCTGCCTTAACCCAAAGTAATCCAGGAGAGGACAAAGCCCAACACACCTTCAGAAGTCAAACACTGCCATTTCCACAATAATGTTCTGGTAAGGCAGATCATCCTAGTTCAGTGTAGGAGGGAGCTATACCGTGCTGTGAATAATTTGGAATCATTGTGAAGGCTGGCTACCAATGATAACTTCAGTCCTTTTAGTGAAATATTAAAATATAGATAGATAGAAAGATAGATGGATAATAAGTCTAAACTAATGAATTAGAGAATCTAATAGAATGAAAGAAATGGCTATTACAGAAATATTTCATTGATGGAATCAGAAAACTGAAGGATATTTTGGTTGGGGGGAATATTTGTCAAGCCGTAATGGAAAGGAAGATTGTGAATATTGCAAATTTTTTGGTCTGGGATCCTGAAGAAAATATACACAAACACACATACACTTACATGCACACACACACACACACACACACACACACACACACTCCCAAAACAAAACAAACACAAAAAAACCTCTGCTAATATTTGATATAGGAGGAAAGTATTCTAAGAAAGTGAATAATTATAAGTTTATCATTTATTTATTGTTATTCAACAAAGTTTTATGTATGGCATATTATGTTGAGGAAAATTGGGCTACCCAGTGGAGACATAGAATTGAACAAAACAAAACAAAACAAAAAGAATGGAATAAGACAAATACAGTCCTTGCCTTCATGGAGCTCAAATGCTAGTAAGAAATGTAGTGATCACACCATTTATTCTGTATAATCTACTATTTTAGGGAAAAAACCTACCCATGATTCAGTATCTTCTTTCAGGAACAGCCTAATTTGTTTGTTTAATTTTATAGCAGAACTGTCAAAAGTGTTGTGTATAGTTACTTTATTCATTTTCTAACCTATAATTTTCTTCAATTTGTTTTAGTCAAATTTCTATCTCCATCTATACCTGACTGAAAATGCTCTTGTCAAGTGGCCAATGGCTTTCTTGTTGGCAAAGCCAACTGTCTTACTCCACTTCTCAGCAACAGGGACACACTTCTGAAAACACTTCTGTCTTACTTTCTATCACACTACATCTCTCTGATGCTTATTCTACTTCACTGGTTGCTTTTTTTCAATCCCTTTATCTGGTTATTTCTCCTCAGTTTGACCTTCAAATGGTAAATCACTCAAGGCCTTATATAATCTAGTGCTTTTTTGTTCTCCCAAACAGCCTCACACCAGAATTTCAATATTATTTATTATTCCTAAAAATATCATTAGTGAAAATACTTCCCTATTATCTACATTTGTATATGTAATGTCTTACTTGTTTTGCTCACATGAATTGATAATTATCTTACATGCCAGTGAAATCAAAAGAGACTCAATTATTATCATTCCCACCTCCATCCAACCTATTTTCCCCCAGTCTTCCCCAATTCAATATATGATACCATTATATATTGACTTCTAAGATTATACTCATAATTGTTGGTACCATTCACAAGCCAATCTGATACATTAGAAAGTCTAATCAATACTTCAAGAAAATATCCTAAACCTATCATTTATCTCCATCTTCTTTCGACCACCTTAATCAAAGCTATATAACTAAATAACTACCCACTGATTTCTCTGTTTCCACTTTTACTCACTTACAAAACAATATCACTCATCAGCTAAAAACACTCCCATGGCTTCCAACCCTTGTTAAAATAATATTCCAATTCATTACCAAGATCGACAGATCCTGTATGATTTAACCCCTGCCTTCCTGTCTAATCTCATCCCTTATCTAGCTCTTCTTACTGCTTTGGCTCAGAAACTGTCTTACTCCACTTCTCAGCCTTCCCCTGCCCTTTTACTAGGTCAAACTTTCCTCAAATTTAGATCCATAGCACTTATTTCCTAGATATGTGCATGGCGTGACTCATGGTAATTCAGCTTTTATGTCAAATGTCCCCTCTCCAGAAAGGGCCTCCCTAAGTCAACCGACCTAAAATATACGTTTGTTTCCCCATTCACTTTCAATCATGCATCATGTTTATTTACTTTATAACATTTATCACTATGGAAACACTTATGTGTTTTCACTGTTATTTATTTCATTATTTTTTACACAATCTGAACCAGATGTATGCTTCGTGAGGGCACTGCTTTTTCTGGTTTGTTCACATCATTTAGCTGTATCTAGCACATCACAGAAGTTCAGTGGATGTGCATTGAATGACTGAAATGTTATTTTGTAAGTTTCCTCTTCAACATTATTATAATATTTTTAGAATCTGAGGCTAGATCTTTTGCCTTTGTATCTGACTTTTCAAAAAATGCAAAGTCAAACATTTTAGACACCTAATATTAGTAATAAAATAGATTTTAACATTAGTCTAATAAATCAGTTACTTTTAAGAATTAAGTTCTAACATCACATATTAATCAATAATTTGCATTTCACTAGTAAGACATAATATAGAATTTATGTAACTCAATAGAAAGCATAATTAATGAGTAGGTTCTCGGCTTTGGAATCAGAAAGGCCTGCATTTTAAAAACAATTATCATTTTCTCTGACTGTATGACTTTAAATTTTTCCTTAGTATTTCAAATATCCAGTTTATTTAGCTATAAAGTGGGAAATAATTACAGTTTTCTAACTCCTACATTTCCGCTATATTTAAAGAGATAATGCACATAAAGTACATGGCAATGTGGCTAACAGCATACTCAGAAAATAAATGTTATGATTATTACTAATATTTTGAAGCCTCTAAAATTTAATTTCTCAACAATCCATGATGTAGGAAAACTCTTTTACTTATCATTGTTAATTCTAAAATTAAATGTGTTTAAGTTTCACCAACTAAATTGACTATGGGATCTTTTACAAGAACTGTTGGATGAAAACTGGTATATGAATAACTAAAGGCAATATCCTTTACAAAAATTGAGGACATGGAAGAAGAGTTGCAATTCTTCAGAATGTTTTTTGAGGATAGAATGACAAATTATTCACACCCATCATAATGAATAAATTCAAAGTCCCTAAACCTCAGAGCTCTCATTTGGAAAATGAGAGTAAAAATAGTCCCTACCTTATTCAGCTAATTTTAAGATTATAAAATATAACCAAACTAAACTATTTAGTACAGTACTACATAGGTTAATCATTTATTAAATTTAAATATTTTTATTATTATTAACATAATAGTTTAACAGTTAAGCATTGAACAATATGACTATTCTTACATTACAAACTTCAGAGAACAAGACTGAGGTTATAGCATTTGAAAGTGTATTAAATAATTACAAAACTGATGTGGGGACAAAAGCACAATAAACTGTAGCTAACAGTAATATACAATTGGTAACTATATTTTTCCTCAAAAATTAAACCCTACAATGGAATTTTATTATGACTCTGGGTATGAGACAAAAGTACTATTGGAGTTTTGGTTAATTCTACACTTTACCAGGTAGATAATTTTCCCTTTCTCTTGAAGAAACTGGAAAAAGTCAATCAAATGCAAATATATTTTTAAGCATTCTCAAGATGTGTGAAATAAAAGATGAAGTATTCTAGGCAATGATAATGAATGTCATGGGTTAAGATTCATAAGCAGAAAAGCATATAGTAGTTTCAGGCACATAAAAGAGAAGAAAAACCCAGACGAGGAAATTGCCAAATTTCTGCTTGTTTTTTTTTTGTTTTGCTTTGTTTTGTTTTGTTTTGTTTTGTTTTGTTTTTTACAAGATGTTGACTGTTGCTAAGGATTATGAATTTTATCTCTTACATTAAAAGTAGGAAACAAATCTGGGTTGAGAAAACTCTGTCCTTTAAAACTGACCACATGTTGATTTTATGTTATGGAAGGAAGTTTCACAACATGTATTAAGAGTAAAGAGAAACTATTCTACAGTGAAAATACATCCTAAAAAGAGTTTGATAAAGCAGAAAATGTAGACCCAGAAAGACTTAACAGTGTCCTTCAACATAGTATGACAAAGCACTTAGACTATCAAACAGCAACATTAAGTCTAAGATAATTCACAACCTCAAAAAATGAAGATTTGAACAAATTGAGATTATGACCAAACCACCTCTTTCTGGGCCATTTCTCTCTTCCTCTTTTCATTTGGTAGGATGATCTCCTAGGTTTTAAGTAAAGATTGATAGCATAAATTGTTTCTGACAAATAGGGAAGAATAAGAGAATATAACAGATAGATGTAGACATAAGTAGAAATATAATAAATAAACAGGTAATAAAGATACAGCAAAAATATTTGTGTATGTATATTTCATATACAATAAAACATGTATAATATATTTATAACTGGAGCGATCACTTTTGCATAACAAAAGTCCCAATCCACCTAGCCTTCAAATTCAAACTATTCTAGTACACACATGCTAGATTATAAAAAAAAAGTATTTTTTCTTAGGATATCTCTGAAAATTTTAAGAGTAAGAGGGCTTAAATAGGAACAGCACTGTTCCTATATGATTCATAGCAAGAGAAGTATAAAATTAATATAAATATATTCGATTATGTTAGTGCTAACTGGTATGTTCAGTTTTCACTAACTAAATTATGTCAACACACTAAAATCAGAAATCAAATACATAAAAATGTATATTGATATTCTAATTTACAAAGATTTAAGTCTCTACCAGTATGATTTCCATGTACCAGCCCCCTCTAAGTGCTTACTATATTGTGTCATGTATACAACAGGAACACATCTGTTATATTTCCATGTTATCTGTTCATCACCCACCACACTTGATGCCATTCTAGGGTCAACAACCTTGAAGAAACTGGCTCTCTATTGACTTAGGCAAACTTCTGGTCATCTATTTCTGTGTAACAAACTACTTAAAATTTAGTTGCTTTAAAAAACAAACATTTTATTATGTAATCTGATTTGTGAAACACTCTAGAGCTTAGCTTGCCAATTTCTCTATTCTGTGAGATCTTCACTGGGGTCACTCTGTGGTACGAGGCTTAGTGTATACTTGTCTAGAGAATGTAAGATCATTTCACTCTTTTGCCTGGTATCCTAGCAGGAAAATGCAAAGGCTAGTATCAGTTAGACCCTTCTTCTCCATGTAAGTCAGGGTCTCTCCATGTAGTCTCCAGCAGCATAGTAAGATTAATATGGTGACTCAAGGCTGCTACAGACCAACACAGAAACTTCTAGTACTCTTTAAGGCCTGAATGGGCATAATATGATTTCATCACATTGTTTGGCCAGACCAACTACAAGGTTGGAGAAAATAATCCCCATTCTTAGTGGGTGGGGTATCAAAGAATTTGCGGTCATTTTAATAGGCCACAAGTATCTATAGCAATGATAATTAATTCCAGTAGGATTCCCACGACCTTACAAGCCCAAACTTAGAAAAGCACACATTCACACATCTCCTCAGAATTAAAAAATAACACAGAAATATGTGACATTCAAAAAATATGCTTGAATAGAAATATTTCTCTCAGGGAGGTATAATATGCAGACATGCAAATCTTATCATGGCAATATCTCTTCTGCTAGTGTGTTAGCAGAGATTTGAGTTTAGTGCTTCAGAATCACAATAAACCACCACATCAATACAAATAGCTTCGGTTCAGAAAAGTGTGTGCATATGCCTGAAGGGTCAATCCAAATCCTTTTAGTCTGTTTCTGTTTCTCCCCAAATTAAATAATTTTGGTCCCAAAGGTAAAATGAAGTCTCTACACCAGAAGATATAAAGGGCTCTCAATTTTTAAAGTACAATTCTCCCAATAAACAATAAAATAAAATAAAATAAAATAAAATAAAATAAAATAAAATAATAGTTCTCCCAACTTCTAATGATCTAAATTTCAAAAAACATTAAAGTTCAAAAATCAGCCTCAGAAAGCATACATATTACATAGAATTAATCAGAAATATTGATATTTTCTGATAAAATTAAATGCCACATTTTCTTTAATGAGAACTTGGTAAAGATCTACAAATTTTGTGCTACTTATTGAATAGAAAACACACAAGAAAGACCAATAATCATGTTTCTTTGCATTATCAAAAACTTTAAAATACATTTTAGGGAAAGAAAAAAAAAGAAGAAAGAAGAAAGGGATGAGGGAGAGAGGGAAGGAGGAAGACAACACAGTATTATACTACATAGAATTGTATTAAAATCTGTCACAAAAATATTTCAGAAAAGGTATCTCCATATATTATAGTGGACAATAAATATTTAATAAAAACTTAAGATTTGAGCTAGCTTCAAAGAATACATGCCATTTAAATATGTGTGTGTGTTGGGCATTGGGGAAGGATGGGAGCAAAATTAACCCAGACTGGGAAATTTGTCAGTGCAAAGACAAACATTAGCAGGAAGTATATTGTGAAGAGAGATGCATGAAGCTGTAATAATAGATTTTTGCTAGTAAGAAAAAAAATGTGAGTTTGAATTGAGAGAATACAATCATTTTGTGGGGATCCATAACATAAAACCAAGAAGAAAAGAGAAATCTAGATAGATTTTCTTGAAAAGAGTTATATGATGAAAATAGTAGGCTGAATCTATTAGCTTGACTGAAATATCAAAAATACTACATTGTACATATAGTCAACAACAATTAAAAATGTATTTAAAGTAGATCTTATATTAAGTATCCGATGCAGGCCTGGAACCAGGAACCATAAGATCATGACCAGAGCCGAAGTTGGATGTTTAACTGACCAAGTCACCCAGGTGCCCCCACATGTAACTTTTGACTCCCCAAAACTTAACAACTGATAGCCTACTATTGACTAGAAGTCTTACTCATAAAAAAAAGTCAAGTGACACAGATTTTGTGGGCTATATGCATTGTATACTCCATTCTTATTTTTTAAATATGAAATTTATTCTCAAATTGGTTTCCATATAACACCCAGTGCTAATTCCAATAGGTGCCCTCCTCAATACCCATCACCCACCCTCCCCTCCCTTCCACCCCCCATCAGCCCTCAGTAAGCAAATAAAATATTATGTAAAAAATTATAGGGAGGGGGAGACCCTGGAGAACAACCACATTTGCTGGTGCTGGAACAAGGTCATTAAGGGTGAAGCCTTGTGCCAGATGTGTGTTGTGATTTTCCATAATCCCTGAAATGCTACAACTACATGGATGGAGCTAGAGGGTATTATGCTAAGCAAAATCAGTCAGTCAGAGGAAGACAAATATCATATGACTTCACTCATTTGAGGACTTTAAGATACAAAACTGATGAACATAAGGGAAGGGAAGCAAAAATAATATAAAAACAGGGAGGGGGACAAAATATAAGAGATTCATAAATATGGAGAACAAACAGGGTTGCTGGAGGGGTTGTGGGAGGGGGGAATGGGCTAAATGGGGGTAAGGGGCATTAAGGAATCTACTTCTGAAATCATTGTTGCACTATATGCTAACTAACTTGGATATAAATTAAAAACTAAATAAATTAAAATAATAATAATAATAATAAATCATAAGGAAAATACCTTTACAGTATTATAAAAAAAGAGAAAAATCCATGTATAAGTAGACCCACACAGCTCAAATCCATGTTGTTCAAGGGTCAACAGTACTTTAAAAATTTTTTTTTAATTTTTTTTAACGTTTATTTATTTTTGAGACAGAGAGAGACAGAGCATGAACAGGGGAGGGGCAGAGAGAGAGGGAGACACAGAATCTGAAACAGGCTGCAGGCTCTGAGCGGTCAGCACAGAGCCCGACGCGGGGCTCAAACTCACGGGCCGTGAGATCATGACCTGAGCCGAAGTCGGACGCTTAAACGACCAAGCCACCCAGGCGCCCCTAAAATTGTTTTTTAAGATGTATTTATTTTTGATAGAAAGACAGAGTGAAAGTGGGGGAGGGGGAGAGAGAGAGAGAGAGAGAGAGAGAAAGAGAGAGAGAGAGAGAGAATCTGATGCAGCTCCAGGCTCTGAGCTGTCAGCACAGAGCCCGACATGAAGACTGAACTCACTGTCCATGATATCATGACCTGAGCCGAAGTTGAATGCTTAATCGACTAAGCTACCCAGGTGCCCCAACAGTACTTTAAAATTGAGAAAAAATTGCTTTTTTCCTTACTTTCCATTACTCTTTATTTTCTCTTAAATGGACAAATATCTGCTGAAAATACTAAACTTACCTGAAATATACAACTTCCACGAAATTTCCATTAACTATTCTAATGAATAATGTTTCATCAAAAACAGTAAAATGAAATAAAAATAAACATTACATTCATTTTCTTTCTAAGATCATAGAGTAGGTTTTTTTTAAGCACCCATAATTAAGGCAACCAGTAGGAAGAGAAATAAGCATTTTAGTATGTTTAATGTGAAAATGAAAATTGAATTCTGCCAGATTTATGTTAATGCCTTCTATTTCCATTTTTTGATTAGTGCTTAATATTTTATTAAGATGCCGTGTAATTGACTTTGCTCTATTACTCTGTGAAAAAATAATATTAAAAAGGAAATCAAATCTTTTGGCAACTTTAAATATCATTTTTGATTTTACAGGTTATAGTAGAGCAGTGTATAAAACATTTATAGAAGAACAAAAATAAACTTCCAAGGAGCCACAATGTGCTAATAACCTCATTCTTAGGGGAAATAGTAAGTGATTATTTTCCACTACTCTGGGTGATTGCGGTACTAGAATGTACAGTGAAACTCATTTACCCAGTACCCCAAGGAGAGTGATGTTCTTTTGTTGCTTCTTTTTGATGGGGACTTAACTCTGCTTGTCTGACACTGAGCTGAATAACCCCTGCTGGGATTTGAAAATCCTTTCACAATAGGCATTATTTTTCTTTGCATAGGCTGGGAGAACCAGCATGGACGCATAGTAAGGAGATTTAAGAATGGTAGATTCAGAAAAGAAGAAATTGGAGAAAGGATAAGGGTATGCATTAATATTATTTTTTGTTCACACTTCTGGTTCAATGACAACAACCAGTATGCTCATTATTAAGTTCATAAATGAGGTTGTAACAATAATGTATGAAAAAGGCATTTTAGGGAGAAACTTAATAACCCATGAAACGTAATAATTTATCATTTAATTTTCACTTACTTGTTTCAAAAATTAAATTACATAGTCCATATTAATGCCAAATCGTGTACTATTTTTCATACATTGTCAATTTACATATCTTTATTTTGGACATGCTAGCAAATCTTAGTGATCTTCATCACCCTTCCATGATTTATAAAGTCAATTTCCTTTCTGATTTACAGAAAAACAAAAAAAAATTTCTACATTTTTCAGCAGACAAAAGAAAACCTCTCTTGCCTTTGCTCCCCATCGCATCAGTACATTTTCCCCCATTAGAACAATCATTTGTACTTCAGTATTGTCCCTCACTTCTTTCGATGGTGTGTCAACAAAGTGACACATCCCATCATGGGACAACTCACTATTTCCTTCCCAGGTATTAATGTGATTATACCTATCCGTCTTGAGCATCCGTAGTGTCATTTATGAGCCTTCTACACAGAAAAGGTCCATTTATACTTTATGAAATATTTCTATTGAAACTTGAAAAAAGTAATTTCTAAAGAGGTGGTGAATTGCAATCAGATTAAAGTTATTGTTAAGTACCATTTTGCCAGTCACATTTTCCTCCTGTCTGAACATGTCACTCAACCTCCAAATACCAATCTTTACAAATCTTTTTCTAGTGATTTCCCATCATCTCAATGAAATTTTGACCCCAAATATTTTAAATATGTGCTAATAATTGAAACCAAATTCATGTAAATATAATAATACTATAAGTACCAGAGCATGACACAATGAGAATATGGATATTTCTATTCTTTGTGCAAAATAAAATATGAATAGGGCTTTGCAGATATGTAGAAGTCTTATCTTGCCTTATTGAACATGCATGGAAAGATAAGTCAATTGTTCGCCACACAAAGGACTTCATCTGTAGCATAGAAAAAGATGAAACTTTGTGTGTTCATCTCATTTCAAAACGAATCACAGTCTGAACACATAGGAAAGACAGGTGCATTCACAATCCCTGAAAGCAAACAGCTGCACCACAGGCAGAGTCAAGGACATGGGAATAAGTATGCACCTGGCAATGAATATTACATTGGACACTACTTCCTTCTTTTAGAAGCAGCAGAAATATGAGAAATTTGTATGATATTCATTTTAATAGAAAAAAGTCTTTTTTTTTAATCATAGTCAATAAATTTACAGCCTGTATTATTTTCCTCTCAGGAAGAAATAAAAGAATATATTTATTAGCCAGAAAACCACCTAATGAGTTAGATAATATTAATAACATATGCTTACTTAGTAGGAATTTTAAGAGTTGGCACTGTTTGTAATTTGAAATCTTCCTATTAATGCTATGGTTTAGTTTTGGCTCTGGTACCAATAGTAAAGGGATGTAATATATTTACTTCCAAAAGTTAAGCTTTCAAAAGGAAGAAGAAAGAGAGTGGTAAGTAATGAATAACATAAAAGCTGATGTGGAAATGCATTAAAATTACAGTCACTTAGTCTCTCAATAATTTGCAATTTGTGGTAATTAGACGTAAGATAGGCCAAATACTCTTTTGGCATTATATACAAAATAAGGCTTTAAAGAAAAAATAAAACTAAAAGTATTATATAGATATCTCTCTCTCTCTATGTGTGTGTGTGTGTGTGTGTGTGTGTGTGTATATATATACACTTATTTCTCAGATGTCCCCAATATGTAAAATAAAAGGTGCAAAATAAAGTAAAAAATAAAATAAAAGTGTAAAATAAAAGAGGCTGAAATTGTGGCATTTGCATAAAGTCTTCAAGGAGGTGTATGATTCCATAAGACAAAGAAGTAAGGAATAATCTATAGAACTATGCCTTTTGTTGTCCAGAGTAATATCTTAAAACATAAAACAGAAAGCTATTCAATTTTAGTTTATAGAAATACAGAAAAAATTATAACTAATTTTTTAATGTTTACTTATTTTATTTTTTTTATTAAATTTTTTTTTCCAACGTTTATTTATTTTTAAGACAGAGAGAGACAGAGCATGAACGGGGGAGGGGCAGAGAGAGAGGGAGACACAGAATCGGAAACAGGCTCCAGGCTCTGAGCCATCAGCCCAGAGCCTGACGCGGGGCTTGAACTCCCGGACCGCGAGATCGTGACGTGGCTGAAGTCGGACGCTTAACCGACTGTGCCACCCAGGCGCCCCTAATGTTTACTTATTTTTAAATTTTTTTGATGTTTATTTATTTTTGAGAGGCAAGGGGAGAGAGACACAGAATCCTCCAGCACAGAGCCTTTCGTGGGGCTTGAACCCACAAACCATGAGATCATGACCTGAGCCGAAGTTGGACGCTTAAATGACTGAGCCACCTAGGTGCTCAAAATTATAAATAATCTGACAATTTACACAACCATGATTCAAAATACTCTTGGCAGATTGGCATACTAAATAAAATAAATGACATATTTAGAGAAATACATATAGAACCTCTGCATTTAAATTAGAGTAGTGCTGTAGTGGTGATGAAAATCTCACTATTTAACTTTACTATTGTATTACTTTGATAAAAAGTTAAAGTGAGCCAAAATCTTATTCTACAAGGAGTAATTCTAGTTTTGTCTTCAAATATTTAAAGGACTATCATGTGGGGTGCCTGGGTGGCTCAGTTTGTTAATCAGCCAACTCTTGATTTCAGCTCAGGTCATGATCTCATGGTTCCTGAACCCCACGTCAGGCTCTGTGCCGATAGCCCAGAGCCTGTGTGGGATTCCCTGTCTCTCCCTCTCTCTGTCCCTCCTCCTGCTTGTGGGCACAGGCATATGTGCGCACATTCTCTCTCTCTCAAAATAAATAAATAAACATTTTGGCATACCTGGATGGCTCAGTTGGTTAAGAGTCAGACTCTTAATTTAGGCTCAGGTTATGATCTCAAGGTTCATGGGTTCGAGCCTCACAACAGGCTCCACACTGCCAGTCCGGATCCTGCTTGAAAATCTCTCTCTCCCTCCATCCCCTGCTTGTGCTCTCTCTTTCAAAAAATAAATAAACTTTTTTTAAAAATTAAAATAAAGGACTATCATGTATAATAAGAATGTGCTTATATTTTATGTCTCCTAAACATTGAAAATAAGGGCACTTGACAGAAATGGTACACAATCAGATTGAGGATCTCTACAACTTTTTATCAAAGGAACACAATAATGAACTTAAACAGTGAGTAAACTTTCCATTGTTATCTGCATACAGTCAGATACTCCTGTTTAAGAATGTATTTTCTTAACATTGCATAAGGAAATTAATTTGTACAGAAACTGAATTGTACACTTCCATGAAGGCAGAAACTACTTTGGGTTTATTTTTGTTTATTTGTTTTTTCTTTGTATTTTATTCCACTGAATCTCATGCCAAAAATAATATCTGAAATTTGATAAATGTTGATTTTAAAAAATGAAGGAATGAGATAAAAAAGTAGTTTGAACCAAATCACTTTTGGACCTCACACAGTTCTATTTTACATTATATATTCTATTTATGCTTACAAAATAAATAGATGGTCTTAAAAATGTCTTCCAAATATAACCTATGAGTTCCTATCCTTTTATATTTTATAGCATCAAATGGAATAATCTGAAAAAATAAGACACTATATGAATAAAGATTACATAGAAGATACTATATAAAAAAAAGACTAATTTCAGTAATTTAAGTTTTGAAAAGTATATCCTGGAAGCTGTTAAACTCTAGACAATAGTCAAATTAGCCTTTGGTAAACTGATTGAACTATTTAACAGTAATTACTTTTATTTTCAATCCCTTCTTATTAACGGTTTGAATGTGAACAATTTCTGATATAATACTTTTTAAATGAAACAAGAAAGAAGTTGTTACTCATTTGAAATAGACAATTTCAAACAACAAAATAGATTGGGAAGAATTGTATAAATTAGTATAAAAGTACTAACAGAAGATAATAATTTTAGACCTTTGTTTACTGGACGACAATCTCTTAAAGATTCATAGGAATTTATCACATAAAATGATCCATTATTTTATGCTTTATGAGAACCCCTAATTTTCACTGCTTTCTCTCTTAAGTAGAAATTTGAATTAAAAATACACAGTAGGATTGATAACTATAATATCTCTTTTTTTGTTGTTGTTCTTCAGTTTTTCCCTTTGCAATTGAAGGTTTATGGAGGCTGTTCTAGCCGAGTTATAATTTTGTCTTAAACCCAATTTTTTTCTGTTTATCTTTTAAATGCTTCTACCTTTTCATTATTTACCTAAGTCTTTTCTGACCTTCATTCTTTTGATTAAATCTTACTGGGTACAAATAATGTACCATAAATATACCACGCTCCAGGAATGAAAGTTAACTAAGGTGTGGTTTCTGAGTTCAGACAAGTGTGGAATACAGAAAATAAAATCAGTGTTTAATAGTAACCTTGTTATATAGTACTGGGTGTTCTCGAAATATAAAATTTGAAAACAGAAGAAAGACATCTAATTTTAAAAATCTTTTTTTTTTGAAAGAGGTTTTGAGAAAGTAACAACAAAACAGTGGAAGAGTAGAAATAACAATTCTGGAAAATGGAATTGGAACAGAGTATTTAAGAAATAAGAGGATCAAGAAAGCAGTGAAGTGTTTTTCTTTTTCTTTCTTTTTTTTTTCTGCATAACTATTTGTAGGTATGACAGGCATGAAATGAGGCTGAAAGTAGGAGAGGGGATGAAGGGAGGGATGAGGTGTTTCAGTTCTGGGATGTGACCTCAATTCTGAAGAATATGGAGAGTTACTAAAGATTTAAACAACAAAAACAACAAAATATGCCCAGGTTTTTAGAGGAAGAAAAATATGACTAAACATTTAAAGTACATTACATAAATACATAAATGGAGGAAAGACCAAAGTCCTAGAGATTAGGTAAGAAGCTGTTAGAGTAACCTAGAGACAGAGAGAAAGAAGGGAAGGTGGGTGGGGATGATCAGAGTCAGAAAGAGAGAAGAAAGAAGAGATTGGAAAATATTTAGGTTGTGATATCAACAAAACACAAACATAAACTGGGTGTGACAGTAGAGATAACAAAAGTAAATTCAAATAAATTGCAGCTGAGCAATTTAGTAGAGAATGGTGCCATTTAGTCAGAGAATACAAGAAGAACATGTTGGCTGATCGGCTAAAAGTAGAAGGCTAGATATTTTGGGTTCAATATGAGATTGTTCAACTGGAGGCAACTGATATCTAGTGAACAATTGGCTATAATTTTCTGAAAACCTGAAGATAAATCTGGCATGCTTATGAAATATGAGTATCATCAGAATTTAACTCTTGGTGGAAATCGTCAACATGGATGAGTTAAACTATGGAGGATAATTTTAAAGACGGGAGGGAAAGAGAGAAAACCAAAGTGAGTATCATAAGAATGGCATGCAAAGGCAACATAGAGAAATGAAAACTGAGCTAGTAAAATTAAAGAAGAATGAAAAAAGTGGGGCACCTGGGTGTCTCAGTCAGTTAAGTGTCTGACTCTTAGTATCAGCTCAGGTATCTCACAGTTTTGTGGGTTTGAGTCCCCCACATCAGGCTGTGCACTCACAGCAAGGAGCCTGCTTGGGATTCTCTCTCTCCCTCTCTCTGTCCCTCCCCCACTCACTCTGTCTCTCTCAAAATAAACAAATACACTTAATAAAAATAATAATTTAAAAAATCTATCTATATGCAATCATATGTATAATATCCAAAATAGAGAGAGAGCAAAATTATATTGTGCTTAGTAGAAATCAGTGATTACTTATAGCACTAAGTCACTGAGAAATAGGAAAATCATGACTCCTACACATACAGAGTTATGTTTTCAATAACTACACTAGCAAAAATGAGAAAAGCAGGAGTGTGGGTGCAGAACATTTGGTTTGAGAAAGAAAATAGAGAGTTCCTGGAAAATGGTCTTAATTTGTTAGAGGACAGGGGTGTGGGAAAGACAGAATGAGACAGAGAGAGAGTATGTGAAGAAAAAAAGGAGACCTGCAAAAAATAAGCTTGATGTGATTTTGAAATATTGGCTGGAGGAAAAATTGCTGACCAGGACTCAAGAAGGAATGGGAGGTAGTAGTGAATGACAACTGAAACCGGAAATAAGTGTTGCTGCTTATTTAAATGCCTGTGTGTGTTTTGGCGGTAGCTCAGTCAGTAAAGCCCATGACTCTTGAACTCAGGGTCATGAGATCAAGCCCCACATTGGGAATAGAGATCAGTTAAAAAAAAAAGTTAAAAAATAAATAAATAACTAAATAAACATTTGTGGATTTTCCTCAATTAGGGATTAAGTGTTGGGGCAGAAACTTGGCAGAAAGCAGAAAGCTGGACTTACAAGGTGGTATGAGGCTAGAAACACGGCCAAGTATAGAATATTGAGACAGATTAATGGTGAGAGTGATCATACATGTGTTAGGAAAGACTTAAAATCAAGAACGTACTGATTCATTGGGAAAAAGAGAATAACATTACTGAGAATCTCATAGTAGTAAAGAACAACTTTATGATGACTAAACATTATTTGGGATTTTTAAAGAAAGAGGATCAATTTAGAACTTGTACATTCTCTATATTGCATTGGTCAGCATGTACATCAAAATTTCTTCAAAATATCTCTGGCACTAATCAATTCTTTACTGTTTGTACTCTAATTTTTTATTCAATTCTCTAAAAATTATCATGGTTTTCAGGGGACTTTACTGACTCCAGACCCTTTCTTATAACACTGAGTCCACTTCCTTCTCTTTCGGTGATAGATACAAGGTCTGCATGTGTGATAAATTCCTGGGCAGCCAGTGATCTTATCAAAACAGATTCTTATATGACCTCCATTACCATAACTTTTTCTGAACTTAATAGAAGATTTGAGCCACCTTTCCTTTCATGTTAACATTTCCATGTGCGTGCTGTGCTCACATTTTCTTGGTCTCTCAGGACCTTCTCCCATTTTATGTTGATAACATCATCACAAAAATGTTTTACACTCTAGCATGCTGCATCTACCGTATATGCTTACAGGTGCTTTTTTCTTCTAAAAATACACTCCAAATCCAATTGCAATAGGCCAAATGGTTTCATCTGCCGTTATGACTTCCCAGTATATTTTATGTTATGCACCAGAGTGTTTCAATGTGCTTCATAGCAAGTTTTTAATCTTTCCTTGCTCAGCTCACTCTGTAGTAACCAATAGATATTTAAGTGTAGTGTTACAATCTATTTTCCACACAAATACAAGGAAGTGAAGTGCACTTGAGTAAATATGCTTTCTAAAGGACTAGCTGACTCCTTATTAACCAGGTTTCTTTACGAGGCCACTATAAATCAAGGCTCTTATGACACACATAAGTGCTTTAGAAGTTAGAATTGATGACTGGGACTGGTTCAGATTTCTCAGTTACCTCATTGTAAATCATTATCTAGCCTTAAAGCATGTTTCTGCAACCCTAAACATCATTTCAGTGATGAAAAAGGATATTAACTATGGTTACCATTAAACAATTTTATGCTAGGTTATTAAAGTTTCTTGAAACCATTTTAGGGAAAAAATTACTTTGCTGATACACATACATTTTAACATGACAAACCTTGATGACCTGTGAAAAATGACCAAATTTTGTGGTGGACAAAGATTAGAGTCTGTAAAGAAGCATGATGGGATGACAAAATCTCTGGATTGAGTCTTTGCCCAGTTGATTTAACTAATTTTGTGGCATTGAGAAAACTCTTCCATTCTATGGTTCTCTGTTTCTCTAATTGAAGAATTAATTATTTTTAAGATGTAGATTTTAACATAATTCCTATTCTCAGCTTCTATCATGAGAATACTTTTCCATCTTTCAAACTGGAAATGTATTTAGATTATAAAGAGCAATGACAGATTTCAGTTAGAACGTACTTTTTGATTTTGTATACAAAACATACCTACTATTTCCAATTCTATAGGATAAAAAGGAAAATTTGACCCTCTACAGTCTCTGTTTAGACTGCATTCAAGATTGTGTAATCTAGACTGAATAACAATGGACCTTCTGAAAAACACTCATTCATGGGAGGTCCACAAGAATTGAAATCTTAAAAAATGATAACTAATATCAAATGTAGATTACTCAACACATATACTACCCAAAGCTTTGAAAACAATAATAATATAGGTCAAATGACAATTCATAGATATATATGTATAGATTTTGGTAAATGTTACATGTTTCCAAGGGATGTTGTTAATAATGTCTAAATATTCCAAAAATCCATGTCTGTGAAATAATCTATTTTCAGAATTATGCAAATTTATTATTTCATCTCCATTCTCTCAGTCTATTTTTTTTCCAGTACCGGCACCATATTTTGCTTTGCAAGACTATGAAATTAAATTTTCACTTTTTGAAACATTGTGAGTAAACATGAACCTCCTTCACATCAGCAAGGAAACAATTAAGGCAGCAATGAAAACTACTGCTTATTATCTGAACCAAATCATTAAAATTATCACAGGCAGAAAATAAATACTGCCATTTTCAGTTTGGAGTTGAATTACTTACTGTATTCTTATAATACTGTGAGCTAAAGGAAAGAAAATATTGAAAAAACTATAAGGAAGAGAAAATACAGTACTTTACAGTACTTACTGGACCACAGTTACTGAAAAAAATCACCTACTGTGAACCCAGGCAATTCAAACCCATGTTGTTTAAGGGTCAACTGTATTAGGCACCAAGTAATTATTCTATAAAAGCACCTGTTGGGCAGGAAACTAGGCATGACGGACAGGAGGTTAGACCTGAAGAGTCCTAACCAGGAGCCCTAACCAAGAACTGCCCAGGGGTCACCCCCATCGACCATCTAGCAGCCAGTCTGCGGTTATAACATCCAGGCAAATCCCAGCAGAGAAAGTTAAGTTTGTTGTTAAATAAAACTTTTACAAGTTTCTGTAACAAACTTGTTACACTTGCGCAGAAGGCAGCCACTGGTCTTATTTGACCTATGTTCCAGAATATAAAGAATACTGCCATATCTTAACCCATTAAGGTATTTTGAATACATCTTGGGAAAATACATGCATAGTTGGCAAATTATGATATATATCAAAAATTGCTATATGCCCACACTCCACAGTTTCTGTGGCCTTCATGTCTCTTGACTGGACCATTCCTCCCTTGGAGGGTACTTTAATAAAACTTTGCCAGGCTTTACGTTCATTTAGCTGCCCTGTAATTCTTTACAGTAAAAAATACTGAGGCTTCTTTCCTTTTCCATGTCACTCTCAGTAACACACCTATGTCCCTACAGTGACATGTAGAACAAATTTAAAAGACGCCTGATTAAAATGAAAGGTTCCTTGTATTCCTATCATTATAAAATAGTGGCAGTTACAAGAATCAGATACATTACATGATTAAGAGAGGATAAGAGGGGTGTCTGGGTGGCTCAGTCCAATGAGCCTGTGACTCCTTGTTTAGCTCAGGTCATTATCTCTGGGCTTGGTAGCTTCAAGCCCCACAACCAGGCCCTGCCCTGGCCACCTGGAGCCTGCTTGGGATTCTCTCTCCTCTCTTTCTGCCCCTCCCCGACTCATGTGCTCTCTCTCTCTCTCTCTCAAAAATAAGCAAGTAAACTTTAATAAAAGCTTTAAAAAAGAGAGAGAGGATAAGAAAAAGAACTGGTGGTGTGGTTGGATATATTCAAAGTAAGAAAAAATTAACCGAATTTCAAAGTCAGGAAAATCTTACCGGCAACACTCTAATTATAACCGCTCTCAGTATTTATAATGCAAACACACACAGACACTGTACAACTGTTCATATATTTTGTTTAAATATACAAAACTGTTATTTTCTTGCCCTCAGCCTCCTTTAGTACACAAAAAAATGCCAACCGAATTCCCACTGCAGAGCTTTTGCATGTGTTTCCCTCTGCCGAGAATTCATTTCCTGCTCACCTGAATCCCCTCCTTTCTTACAGGACTAGCTTGACTCCAATGTTCATGGTTCAAATTAAATATCACCTCCACCGGCCTAGACACTTGCCCTCATTACTCACTGTTTCAGCACAGTATTTCTTTTTTTCATAATATCTATGAAATATATCATCATGTGTTTGTCTCTTACCTATAATCAAATCATTTATGTATTTAACTGTTTGTGTTCTCCATACTACGATATAGACTCTATCAGAGTTCTGTTCAATAGTGATATAGGCAGCATTTAGTACAGAATCCAGTTATCTAGTATGCTGTCAATAAGTATTAATTGAAGAAACAAAAAAGTGAATCTAATTTTATACAGTATGCTCTCTTATTCATCACAGATGTAAATCCCTTTTTATATCTAGACAGAACAATAATTTGAATCATTGTAACATACTTTACTTATAAAACCCCCAGTTCTTTGGGCATACACTTTGCCATTTGCTTCTACAGAACTACTCACCAAGGAATATTTGAAAACAAAATATCCCCATCAAACTTCTGTTTGTATCTTGCCTTTGTTCTGTTCAGTGCAATTTGTTTGCCCTTAGTTCTTTGTCTTCAGGCCTCCTTTGGAGAACTGAGAAGAAATGAAAATTAAATATATTTCACAATGACATGAACAAGTTTGCATTTAAAAATCGTATGTCTATTCAATTTTATAAAGATTAGATCAAGAAGATTTTTTTTGTTGAAGTCCACAAGTGTGATAAAAAAATCTGTGACATTAATGATTTTTCTCAGGTTTTCTTTACTTCATGCTGATTTTTAATTATTTAATTTCTGCAATTGGAAAATATATTCAATTTTAAGTAATTAATTAACAGATCAACAAATTTGATGTGTAACTTTTCATTTATGTTACTGGTGAAATAATAAAATTCACACATTATCTATCAACATTATAAATTACGTTATTTTAAGTAGAAAAACCTAAGTTAATTAGCAAAATAACTCAGGAAATACTTTTAATGCTATAGAATAACTGTCACTCTGAAGACTAACAAGATTTTGCCACAGAATACATTTAAAATTTTATAGTTAAATCCCATTTAGTTCTTCACATCTATCAATTAAATCATATTTTTCCTGTATTTTATACCACTCTTTTCATGTTCTACATGAAACATTGGTTCTGCAGCTGTTCCTATCAATATTTTTTTCCAAAAGACAACCATAGCTCAAGCAGATTTAAAATAAATGGCATAGTGAATAGAAATTATATTTTTCCACTGAAAACTCAAACTCATCCAAAGTAAATTTATACATATAAAATACATATAAAATGTTATAGTAAAATGTTACATATAGAATGATTCATCCACATGTTAAAAAAAGAAAAATAAAATTCAAACCATTACACTACAATATTAACTCAGAATTAAAATTACTCAGACTGAGGAGGAGCCAACATGGCAGAACAGCATGGAAGTTTTTTGTGTGTCTTATGTCCATGAAATACAGCCCGACCAACACTAAACCATCCTGCACACCTAGAAAACTGATTGGAGGGCTCACACAACAATCTGCACAACCTGAACCACAGAATTCAGCAGGTATGTGGACTGGGGAGGTGACCCTGGGGAGCTAGAAGCCTCAGGAAGGGAGGTGCTTTTATGGGCGGAGACAGGACAGAGACAGGCCAGGGGGAGACTATGGGAAAAGCATCCCTCCCCAAAAGCAGGTGGAGACAAAGTAGAAAATTGAAACAGCCATGCGACTGAACTAAAAAGGGAGAAAGGAGAAAGGAGAGGGTTTAAATTCCATTAACACTGTAAACAGGGGGAGCACAGAGTCTGCAGCTCTACAGATCAATACCTGACGGTGCTCTGGTGGGAAGGGTGAATCCCCAGGAGCAGAGTGGGTTCTGGGAGGTTCTCACTCGTGCCACACAGGGTTCCATTGCTGGAAGGACATTTGGTAGAGGCTGTGAGGCAACTTGGGCCCAGCAGACCCCAGAGAATTGCCGCATTTGCTGGTGCTGGTCATTAAGGGTGAAGCCTGGTGCCAGATGGGTGTTGTGATTTTCCATAATTCCTGAAACACTGCTGCTACACTGTCTCGTGAACTTTTCCTGTGGTGGGCTGGCACCTGGCCACAGGCTCTGGGAGCACAGTCAGCTGGCAGGCAGCTGTGCAGCCACAGGCAGCACAGTCCGGGAAACTTTCCTGGATGCAGCCGCATACAGCCACTGCTTGGTGAGACCCTCTGCAGAGGGACAAAACAGGTCAAAGCCACAGTCCCTCAGAAGTAAAGGGCCGGGGAAAACAGCCGCGTCTGAGACAAAACATATGAAAGAGGTCCTACCTCGGGCTTGGTCATGGACAGTGTAAAAGCAGGGAGTGGATGAAAGCAGAAGAGGAAGAACGTGTGAGTGATTGCTGATCAGGGAGAACAGAGTTCCGATACTAGAGACTGGGTAGCTGGGTGACGCCATTTTCACTGCTCCCGCGCATGTTAATAGGCACCTACAAGCCCCACAACACTCGACCCCGGTCAGCTAGCAGCGCCATCTAGCGGAGAACAGAGCAGTTACACTAAGACCCACCCAACTGGGCCAACCTCTGCTCTTTAGGGACAGAAGTCTCACCACCTGATTAGTTTATGGACTGTAAAGTGCTTCATAGTCTGACTTCTAGGGGAAAATGAAGTAATTTCAGTCATATTTCAGTCTGTTAGGCCCATGTATTCAATTTTCTTTCCTTTTTTTCTTTTTCTTTTTTTCTATTTTTCATTTCTTTTATTTTTCTTGAATACAGAAAGAGAAAAAATTCATTTTTATTTTCAACTTTTATTAAAAATATTTTTCTTTAATTTTTTTACTATATTTTTTTACTTTTGTGGAAATTTTTTAAAATTCTATTTTACTTCAATCATTTTATTTTAGCCTACTTCAGTGTATTCATTTTTTAAAATTTTCAAATCATTCCTTTTTTTTCCTTTTTTCTCCTTTTTTGTTTCTTTCCTTTTTCTTGAATACAGAAAGAGAAAATTTTCACTTGTATTTTTAATTTTTATTAAAAAATATTTTTTTAAATTTCTTTTCTACTATGTTTTTAGTTTTGTGTAAATTTTTTCAAATTCTAGTTTATTTCCATCATTTCATTTTAGTCTACTTCAGTATATATATTTTTTAATTTTCATACGATTTTCTTTTTTTTTCTTCTTTCCCCTTTTTTCTCTAATCTATCAAGCCACTTTCAACACCCAGACCAAAACATACATAGGATCTAGCATCATTAATTCGATTTTGTGTGTGTGTAATTTTTTAATTTTAATATTTTTAATTTTACTTTTTTTATTTTAATTTTTTCTACCTCATTAATTCCTATTGTCCCTTCAAAATGATGAAATGAAAGAATTCACCCCAAAAGAAAGAGTAGGAAGAAACGACAGCCAGGGAGTTAACCAACACAGATACAAGCAAGATGTCTGAACAAGAATTAAGAATCATGATTATAAGGGAGGGGCGCCCGGGTGACTCAGTCAGTTAAGCGTCTGACTTTGGCTCAGGTCATAATCTCAGGATTTGTGAGTTTGAGCCCCATGTCAGGCTCTTTGCTGACAGCTCAGAGCCTGGAGCCTGTTTCAGATTCTGTGTCTCCCTCTCTCTCTGCCCCTCCCCTGCTCACGATCTGTCTCTGTCTCAAAAATAAATAAATCTTTAAAAAATTAAAAAAAAAAAAGAATCACGATAATAAGAATACTAGCTGGAGTTGACCTGACCTAGCTCAGGTCTTGATCTCAGGGTCCTGAGTTCACGTCCCATGTTGGGCTTCACACTGGGCATGAAGCCTACATTAAAAAAAAAAAATCACTTTATTGAAGTGTAATTAAATTACAAAAAGCAGAACATAATGTATACAACTTGATTAGTTTGGAGTTAAGTATACACTTGACAAATTATCCCTATAATCAATGACACAAACATATCCATCACCTCCAAAAGTTTCTTCTTACCTTTTTTAAATAAATAATAAATACATAAGTAGATAGATGATGATAGATAGATAGATAGATAGATAGATAGATAGATAGATGTGTTACATTTTCTTATGCTAAAACTTGAGGTGCATTTTCATTTTGCTTCAATTTGGGTTATAATATTTGTGCACCTTTTGTTTTTCTGGAGTCTAAATACTTTTAAATTTTTGGGGTTGGCAGAAAGCCATGAAATACCCTTATAACATTGATGACCTCCAGATTCTTTATCATAGCACAGTATTAATGTTTTATATAATTCTGATTGTTTTTTAAAGGAATTGCCTTTTTGTTCCTCAAATGTTAGTGGGAATTTCACACATATTTTTCTTAATTCATTTTTCCTTGAGCATATGTTCAAGCGATCTCTTTCTGAAAATGATAGATATGATAATAGTCACTCCAAGACCTTGTATGCTAAAAGTGTCTTTTTTTTCCTTTTTGTCTTTCAGTTTTAATTTTTGCTAGTTATAAAATTCTGGGTTCAAACTCAATTTCTGTCAAAATTCTGGAGAAATTTCTCCTTTGTTTCATACTATGCAATATTTTCTTATTTTTTTTTTCTTTCAAGATTTTATTTTAATTCAAGTTAGTTAACATATAGTGTAGTATTGGTTTCAGAAGTAGAATTTAGTGATTCATCACTTACATATAACACCCAGGGCTTATCACAAATGCCCTCTTTAGTACCATCACCCATTTAGCCCATCACCTCACCCACCTCCCTTCCAGCAACCCTCAGTTTGTTCTGTATAGTTAAGAGTTTCTTATGGTTTGCCTCCTTCTGTATTATTATCTTATTTTTACTTGCCCTTCCCCTCCCCCATGTTCATTGTTTTGTTTCTAAAATTCCACATATGAGTGGAATCATATAGTATTTGTCTTTCTCTGACTTATTTTGCTTAGCATAATATACTCTACCTCTTTCCACATAGTTGCAAATGGCAAGGTTTCATCCTTTTTGATGGTTGAGTAATATTATATATATTTATATATATATATAACCATATATATATGTATATATATATATAACCATATATATATATAACCATATATATATATACATATATATATGGTTATATATATATATAAATATATATAAATATATATATATATAATATTACTCAACTCAAGACATATATATCTTCTTTATCCATTCATCAGTTAATGGACATTTGGGCTCTTTCCATAATTTGGCTATTTTTGATAGTGCTGCTATAAACACTGAAGTTCATGTGCCCCTTTGATTCAGTATTTTCATATCCTTTATATAAATAACCAGTAATGCAATTGCTGAATCATGGGGTAGTTCTATTTTTAACTTTTTGAGGAACATCCATACTGTATCCCAGAGTGGATGAACAGTTTGTATTCCCACCAACAGTATAAGAGGGTTCCCCTTTCTGCATCCTTGTCAATGCCTGTTGTTTCCTATTTTGTTAAACTTAGACATTCTGACAGGTGTAAGGGGCTATCTCATTGTAGTTTTGATTTATATTTCCCTGATGATGAGTGATGTTAAGCGTATTTTCATGTGTCTGTTAGCCATTTGAATGTCTTCTTTGGAGAAATTTCTTAATATCTTTTGCCCATTTCTTAACTGGATTATTTATTTTTGGTTTTTTGAGTTTAATAAGTTCCTTATAAATTTTTGAGAATAGGCCTTTATCTTATATGTCATTTGCAAATATCTTCTCCCATTCCATGGGCTGACTTTTAGTTTTTTTTTTTTTAATTTTTCTTTCACTTGCAGAAGTTTTTTATCTTGATGAAGTTCTGATAGTTCATTTTTGTTTTTGTTTTCCTTGCCTCAGAAGATGTGTCTTTTAAGAACATGCTATGGCTGAGGTGAAAATGGTTGTTGCCTGGGTTATCCTCTAGGATTTTGATGGTTTCCTATCTCACACTTAGGTCTTTCATCCATTTTGAATTTTTTTGTGTATGGTGTAAGAAAGTGGTCCAGTTTCATTTTTCCGCTGTCCAGGTTTCCCAACATAGTTTGTTGAAGAGCCTGTCCTTTCTCCATTGAATATTCTTTCCTGCTCTGTCGAAGATTAGTTGACCATGTATTTGGGGATCCACATCTGGGTTTTCTATTATGTTACATTGATCTATGTCTCTGTTTTTGTGCCAGTACCATACACACTGTCTTGATGATTACATCTTTGTAATGCAGCTTGAAATTTGGAATTGTGATGCCTCCCCCTTTGCCTTTCTTTTTCAATATTACTTTGGCTATTTGGGGTCTTTTCTGGTCCATACAAATTTTAGGATTCTTCTTCTAGCTTCGTGAAAAATATTGGGATTATTTTGATAGGCATTGCAATGAATACAACCCAAGGGCTGCTTTGGGTAGCTTAGGCACAGCAACAATATTTGTTCTTCCAATCCATCAGCATGGAATGTTTTTCCATTATTTGTGTCTTCTTCAATTTCTTTCAAAAGCGTACCAATATTTTATCTCTTTGGTTAGGCTTATTCCTAGTTATATTTTGTTTGTTTTGCAATTTTAAAGGGGATTGATTCCTGGATTTCTCTTTCTGCTGCTTTATTATCATGGTATAGAAATGCAACCAAATTTTGTACATTGATTTTATATCCTGCGACTTTACTGAATTCCTGTATCAGTTCTAGCAATTTTTTCATGGAATCTTTTGGGTTTTCTATGTAGAGTATCGTGTCATCTATGAAGAGTGAAAGTATGACTTCTTCCTTGCCAATTTGTTATTTTTTGTTGTTTGATACTGAGGTTAGGACTTCAGTACTGTGTTGAACAACAATGGTGAGAGTAGACATCCCTGTTGTGTTCCTGACCTTAGGGGAAAGGCTCTCAGTTTTTCCCTACTGAGGATGATATTAGCTGTGGATCTTTTGTATATGGCCTTTATGATATTGAGGTATGATCCCTCTATCACTACTTTCTTGAGAGTTTTTCATCAAGAAAGAATGCTGTATTTTTTCAAATGCTTTTTCTGCATCTGTTGAGAAGATCATCTGGTTCTTATCTTTTTTTTCTTTTTCTTTTTTTTTTTCACTGTGGTGCACCACGTTGACTGATTTGCAGATATTGAACCACCTCTGCAGCCCAAGAATAAATCCCACCTGATTGTAGTAAATAATTCTTCTAGTGTACTGTTGGATTCTATTTGCTAGTATCTTATTGAGAATTTTTGAATCCAAGTTCATGAGGGATATTGGCCTATAATTTTACTTTTTAGTGGGGCTATTGTTGGGTTTTGGAAGAAAGGTAATGCTGGCCTCATAGAATGAGTTTGGAAGTTTTCCTTTTATTTTTATTTTTTGAGACAGTTGCAAAGGAACAGGAATTAATTCTTCTTTAAATGTTTGGTAGAATTCCCCTGGAAAGCCATCTGGCCCTGGACTCTTGTTTTTTGGGAGATTTTTTCATTACTGATTCAATTTCTTTTCTGGTTATGGTCTGTTCAAATTTTCTATGTTTTCCTGTTTCAGTTTTGGTAGTTTATATGTTTCTAGGAATTTATTCAATTCTTGTAGATGGCCCAATTTGTTCACATATAATTTTTCTTTTTTTTCACATATAATTTTTCAAATATTGTCATAATTGTTTTAACTCCTGTGGTATTGGTCACGATTCCTCCTCTTGCATTTGTGATTTTATTTCTTTGGATCCTGTCTCTTTTCTTTTTGATATGCCTGGCTAGGCGGTATGATTTTTTTTTTAATTCCTTAAAGAACCAGCACCTAGCTTCATTGATCTATTCTACTGTTTTTTTTATTCTATATTATTTCTATTCTAATATTTCTTATTTCCCTTTTTCTGCTGTTTTTGCACTCTATTTGCTGTTCTTTTTTCCAGCTCCTTTAGGTGTAAAGTTAGGTTGTATATTTGAGACTTCTTCCTTCCTGAGGAACACCTGGATTGCTATATACTTAAGACTACCTTTGGTGCATCTCAAAGGTTTTGGACTTTCATGTTTTTATTTTCATTTGCTTTCATTTTTTTAATTTCTTCTTTAATTTCCTGGTTGATCTATTCATTATTTAGTATGATGTTCTTTAATCTCCATGTATTGGTAGTTTTTCTAATTTTTTCTTGTTGTTGACTTCAAGTTTCATAGCATTGTGGTCTGAAAATACGCATGGTATGATCTCAAACTTTCTGTACTTATTCAGGCCTGATTTGTGACCCAGTGTGTGAACTATTCTGGAGAATGTCCTATGTGCACCTGAAAATAATGTGCATTCTGCTGCTTTAGGGTAAAATACTCAGAATATTATCTGGTAAGTCCATCTGGTCCAACATATCATTTAAAGCCATTGTTTCCTTGTTGATTTTCTGCTTAGATGATCTGTTCGTTGTAAGTGAGGTGTTAAATTTCCCTACTATGATTGTGTTATTATCAATGAATGTCTTTAAGTTTGTTATTAATTGATTTATATATTTGGTATTCTAAGTTGGGGCATAAATATTTACAATTGTTAGATCTTTTTGTTTTGTAGACCCCTTTATGATGATGTAGTGCCCTTCTTCATCTCTTATTACAGTCTTTGGTTTAAATTTGTCTGGTTTGTCTGATTTTAGTATGGCCACTCCATCTTTCTTTTGGCATCCTTAGCATAATAAATCATTCTCAACCTCCTCACTTTCAATCTGGAAGTTCTTTGGGTCTAAAATGAGTCTCTTGTAAGCAACATATCAGTGAGACCTGTTTTTAATCCATTCTGACACCCTATGTCTTTTGATTGGAGCATTTAGCCCATATACATTCAGAGCAATTATTGATTGATATGAATTTAGTACCATTGTATTACCTGTAAAGTCTCTGCTTCTGTAGATTATCTCTGTTGCTTTGCAGTCTTTGTTACTTTTGGTCTCTCTTTCCTGCTTAATAGGTCACCTTTAATATCTTTTGCAGAGCGGGTTTAGTGTTCACAAACTCCTTTAGTTTTTGTTTGTCTAGGAAATTCCTTATCTCTCCTATTTTGAATGATAGCCTTGCTGGATAAAGTATAATTGGCTGCAAATTTTTCCTGTTTAGAATGTTGAGTGTATCATGTCACTCCCTCCTGGCCTGCCAAGTTTCTGTGGACAAGTATGCTGCTGTTAGTTGTCTACCTTTGTAGGTTAAGAACCTTTTGTCCTTAGCTACTTTTAGAATTCTCTCTTTTTCTTTGAATTTTTCAAGTTTCACTATGATGTGTTTAGGTGTTGACCTGTTTGGCTTGTTTGTTTGTTTTTTGAGGGGAGGTCTCTGTGCCTCCCCAGGCTTGAATGCCTGTTTCCTTCCCCAGATTAGGGACTTCTCAGCCATAATTTGTTCAAATAAACCTTCTGTCCCTTTTCCCTGCTCTACTGTTACAGATATTATTGCACTTCATCGAATCACTGATTTCCCTAAGTCTGTATTTATGATATAATTTTTTTCTTTCCCTCTTCTTTTCAGTTTATTTTATATAATCTTATCTTCTGTAATATCTATTCATCCCTTTGCTTCTTCCATCCTCATTGTAATTACACCAGTCAGTTTTGCATCTCAGTTATAGCATTTTTTATTTCAGACTGACTAGTTTTTAGGTCTTTTATCTCTGCAGTAAGGATTTCTCTGGTGTCCTCTATGCTTTTTATCCAAGCCCAACTAGTATTCTTATGACTGTTGTTCTAAATTCTTATTCAGATATGTTGGTTATATCTGCTTTGAGCACATCCTTGGCTGTGATTTCTTCTTAATCTTTCTTATGGGGAGAATTCCTCTGTCTTGTCATTTTTCTAGGTTTCTGACTTTTGCGGGTTAGGAAAGCTTGTTATGTTTCCTGCTCCTGAGAGTAATGCTGTATAAAGAAGGGGTCATATACTGTCCAGGGCCAGACGCTTCAGGAAGTGTTTCTGGTGTATGCTGCATGCACTCCACCATTGTGTTTTGCCTGCTCTTTCCCACAAGTCAGTCCTCTACAGAGATCCTTCTTGTTTGCAGTGGGGGAGTGTTTGGACCTTTAATTAGCTGTGCTTTCATTTGGTTGTAAAAATAAGCCTGATTAAAAAAATAAAGCCTGCCCCCCCAAAAAAAGAAAAGGATAAAGGAACAAAAACAAGCAAACAGACAAACAAAAAAAACTATAAGCCTGATTATGAAGAAAAAGAAAGAAAAAAGAAGCCTCATCTGAAAAATGATTAAAGCCAACAAACTGAACAAAATGCCTGATTCCAAAAAGAGAAAGAAACAAAGAAAGAGAGAAACCCAGAGAGAGGAAGAAAGAAAGAAAGAAAGAAAGAAAGAAAGAAAGAAAGAGGAAAGAAAGAAAGAAAGAAAGAAAGAAAGAAAGAAAGAAAGAAAGAAAGAAAAATAAAAAAGTACCTGGTCCTATTTCCACCAGAGCTAAAGCTGATGCTTTGGCGCTCTCTATGACTTGGTGCATGGGGGTGGAGTGGGGTGGCAGGGGTGACGTGGGTCCTCTGTTGAGGGAGGCCTTGCTATGCTGGTTTACTGTCAAATCTGCCCTAGTACAGAGGCCCCTGCAGGGAACAGTGTGGTGTGACTGGAGCCTCCGCTGGGGGCACTTTGTGGCTCACTGAAGATCTAAAGTGCTGGTGGGCGGGGGAGGGGCAGGAAGCTGGCTTCGCCCGGTCTCTCATCCCCCAGGGAGGGGAGGTCACGCCCACCAACTGCCGTTCAGGAAGCCCTCACAGAAGTGTGAACAATCTCCCCTCCTGTGTCCCAGGTCCCTGGGATTCCTTCCCTCAACCTGCGTGCCCACGCCAATGACACATTTGGCGCCACACTGTGTTTTATCACCGGTGCGCGGCTGGGATTCAAAACTGCAAATCTTAAACGACCCGGTAAGGCAGACTGCTCTCCTCCTCCGAAAGATAGCCTGGCTGCACGGTGCCTGGCGCCGTTCTGTGCCAGAAAAGCAGTTGCATGTCTGCGCAGGTGCCTGTCTGCGCAGGTGCCTGGAGTTGATTATGGTGAAACAAAGGAAAAACTGCGACCAGGTTATCTGCCTTCTGCAGGAGCCTCTGTCCCCTGCTGTTGAAATACACCTCCATCCAAATGCACTCCAAGAAGGGGAACTTTCTCTCCCGGCAGGACACAGGGCATCCCCACACCACACCGTCCATTCCTCGGGCTCCTCCCCAGCAGCACCACTGCCTGCCTCCCTCAACTCTGTGGAATTTCACAGACTTCTAAAACCCCAGAATCTGAGCTCCATTGTTGGCAAAAACTTGCTATAGTAAGTTCTCGATTCCCCGTCAATGGTTTTAGGGGAGGTTTTTTTTTTGTGTGAACCCAATCGGGCTGCTCTCTCTCCCCATCTGTCCGCTTTGTTTTCTCCCTCTCCTCCACATGGCGGAGGCACGTCTTCACAAGCGCCTACCTGTCACGTTCTCTCCCTCTAATTGTGCAGATTATTCTCTTAATCCTCAAACCGATTTCGTAGGTGTTCAGAACGATTCGATGTTGATCTAAATGTGTTCAAGGGATGACACAAACCTAGGGTCTCCGGAACCCCGCCATCTTAACTCCTCCTATGCAATATTTTCAATGAGATGTCTGGCATTACCTATTTTTGCTCTTACTGTTTGTGTGCTTCTATTTTTTAAAGTTTATGCAATCTTTTCTCTGCCCGTGTGATTTGAAAGTCTGTTGCCTATGTTTAGAGAAAGGGGTTTCAACATTTTGTGATTCATTTAGTGAACACATTTAATTGGCTCATACTATTTGAGTTCTGAATATTTGTACCTAATCTTTCCTTTATTATTTAATATGTTTTTATTATTTATGATAATTGGATCTACTTAGATTTATATTTTATATCTAATAATTTTTTCTGCTAATTTTCATACCATTGATTTTTGCTTGTGGTTCAGGAAAATTTTCTGTTACCCTACTATACCTTAAAATTAAACAAACAAAAAAGAAGGATTCTTAGCACTTTAGACTTACATGATAGGTGCAAAAATAATACAGTTTCACTATATCTTTCACCAAATTTTCCCTTATAAATATTTTTTTTGCATGATATAGGATGATTACCAAAACTAAGAAACTACTTTTGGGCAGTACTATTAATTAAACAGTGGCATTTGTTCACATTTTATCTTTTTTTTCTCCCACTAATACCTTTCTGTTCCAGGAACCAATCCAGAATCTCATCTTGCGTTTAGTTGTTGTATTTTATTATTCTCCTCCAATCTTTGAAGTATCCTCAGTCTTTTACTTTACTTCAAGACCTGGAACAATATATTTACAGTGTCCCTCGATCTGACTTTTCTGGAATTTGTTCATGAGTATATTGATGTTATACATTTTGGCAAAAGGTACCACAGAAGTGGTGTTCCTTTTCCAGTACACCCTCTTAGGATCTACATTATGTTGATAAATATTACTGGTGTTACCTTAGCTTGGTGAAGGGTGTGTCTGTCAGGATTCTACATTGTATAGTACCTATTATTCCTTTTGTAATTACTAAATAATGTTTTGAGAATATGAATACAACCTCTGTGCTTAAATGTTCATGCATTAATGTTATCTTGCCTGGAGTAATTATTGCTGTACTGTTCTAATGATGATTTTGTACATCCTTTACTCTTTCTACATTTTTACTTCTATAAGGAAGTGATGTCCTTTTCTTCCCATTTATTTGGTTATTTATTTATAGCTGTATGGACTCATGGACATTTATTTTATTCAGAGGTTATAATCCTATTCTGTCCTTCCTTATTTTGTTACTCAAGTTGTTCTAGCTTTGTCCATTGGGACTCTTTCAGGTTGGCTCCTGTGTTCTTTTAACATGCCCCCATCTATTTTTAATTACATATCTTAGGTTTCTGATACCAATAGATGCTGTAGGCTCATCTTGTATTTTTCTTGCCACAGCCCTGAAGTCAACAACATCTCCAAGGAGCCCTGGATCTTTTTATTGGAAACTTATATTTAGAAACTAAGACCTGGGCACCAGGTATGCTTATTGCTGCCACTTCTATTTCCTCTCAATACAGATCTAAGAATACGTATTTACTAATTCCTGCATTCACACACATCTATAATTATGTATGCATGTATAGATGTGTGTAATCTGTCATCTGTCTTCTATCACATGTCTGTACTGACATTTAATTCAATCGGCAGCACAAGGTTTATTCTATTTCTCATTTAGTTATTTATAAGTGTTTCCCCAATAGTGAGGAACCTTGCTTTCATATGCAAAAATATTACTTACTTGTTTAATATTTTTATAAAAATAAAGTGTTTTTATATTTGCTAAGCCATATCGAAGGGAGAACCACATCTATCAACCAGAATAGATTATTGGATACATTTCTTTGTATATATTTACCCACACAATATTGAGGCAACACACTGGTTTGCATAGTTAATTTAGAACAGATTCTTTTTTCCTCATCAGTATGGTTATGTGATTCAGTTGTATTCAGTTATTTTCTCACACTTCATCTATATTACCATCCTGATTTTTTAAAAAATTTATAGATATGCATTAAAAATCACTCTTTCTGGTATATGGTTCCATGGGCTTTGACGAATTCAGAGTTGTAAATTCACCACTACACTTTTGTGCAGAACATGTCCATCATCCCACATATAGTGTCTTCCTATCAACCTCTCCTTCCCAAATCCCCATACATACCACCAATTGATTTTATATCCTTATAGTTTTGCCTTTTCTGGAATGTCATATATTAATACATTCATCCAATATGTACTATTTGATGCCTATCTTTATTCATTTAGCTGAATACAAAAGGATATTTGCAAATTCTGTGATCTTCCAAGGATTTTATACTGCAAAACACACTACACTTGACATAAATCAACTCATCAACTCTTTTGGTTGAATTATTCTTACAGATGTCTGGTATATCTTCTCTAGATAAATATGTGATCTCACCTCCTCTCTCCCAGCAGGTGCCTGTCTTTCCTTAAATTTTAGGTCAATTCTCTGCAACCTCAGCTCTCCAATTGGTTTGAAAAAAATCATGCATCTGAAAGTTAATCTGTCCCTCTAACTTTATAAGGGTGAGAGCGACACTTCTTTTAGCTGTCTGTATCGCAGAGCAGAAGTCAGATATCTTATTAAAGTATTTCTGGGGCTCCTGGGTGGCTCAGTCAATTAAGCATCTGACTTTGGCTCAGGTCATATTCTGGCAGTTCATTTGCTTGAGCCCCACATCAGGCTTTGTGCTGACAGCTCAAAACCTGCAGCCTGCTTTGGATTCTGTGTATCCCTCTCTCTTTGCCCCTCCCTCACTTGAATTCTGTCTCTTTCTCAAAAATAAATAAACATTAAAAATTTTTTTTAATAAAAAATAAAATATTTTTGATATCCAGAAATCCTTCTTTTCACAGTTTTTTTTTTCTTTTACTTTTGTGCAACAATCTGATCTTGCTTTAAGGATGTGCTGTCTTCTCTAATCTAAAAATATTGTTAAGAAGTTTAAAGATTTGATCATATTTTCGAGATTTCTCTTTTTTCCACTGTCATCTGTTCTATTTGTTCACCTTACACATTCTATCTTGTTTTATTTTTCTTTACTGCTAATTGTTTAATTTGCATCTCTGTTGATGAATTGAGGTCAGGATGATTCATGAAAGGGATTATAATTGTACTTCTAGTCTGTTTCCCCATTAGTCTTCTCCTTGGAAGTTTAGACCTACCAATGTACATATTTCAGAAAAGGTTTTACTTAAGCACATAAATGGAAAGGTTCCAATAGGCTATCACCTCCTCCAAAGCCAAAGTAAGACGAGATGTATTCTGAAGTATTGACCTGTATACTTAGAGCGTTTCCTATTCCCTAGTGGATCTTCACTTTTTTTGAAAAAAAAATCACTTTATTTTTAATGAGAAAACCA
This sequence comes from Lynx rufus, assembly GCF_022079265.1. Classification (NCBI taxonomy): domain Eukaryota; kingdom Metazoa; phylum Chordata; class Mammalia; order Carnivora; family Felidae; genus Lynx; species Lynx rufus. The sequence goes on from NW_025814823.1 coordinate 149,068,154, forward strand.
CATTTCACCAAGCAGATGGTAAGACACATCTTCTGTGCCTTGTAACTCTAAATTTACTTGGGTTCCCCAAGCAAAATGGGCTTTATTCCTGTTGGAGATTTTCCTGTGTCTATATTGTTCTGTGATTTTCTCTAGTTTTATTTATTCATTTCCTCCATCTCATCTACTTTACAGTATATAGAGATTTATTGTAAAAGCCTTTTTCAGGTGTGGTATGGTATCAATGATTGTGTCACCCCACCTGAGTAACATGTTGAAACCTAATCCCCAAGATGATATTATTAGGAAGTGAAGCCTTTGGGAGGTGATTAGGTCACGAGAGCTGGGCCCTTATAAATGGTATTAGTGTCCTTATAAAAGAGATCTAGAGAAATCCTTTGTCCCTTCCATCATGTGAGGTTATAATGGAAATATAAGGGGGGCCCTTATTAGAATGAAGCTGTTGGTGCCATGGTCTTCTTAGCCTCCAGAACTATGAGACATAAACGGTTGTTGTTTATAAGCTACTCAGTTGATGGTATTTTTTGTTATAGCAGCCTGACAAAGGCAAGGTAATTTTCTAATATTCTCAGAGTTTTTTCTGAATTTATTTCCCTTTCTATTTTGTGACCACTTACTGTAATTTCTGTGGTATTTTAGGGAGGAAACAACCTTAAGTATAATTTTCAGACCACTGTCTTGAACTAAAATTTCTTATTGAATTTTTAAAGCTGTTATTTCTCCTTCAAAAAAGCAAATTTAATTATTTTAACAGGCAGGAAAAAAATGTGTCAAGTAATATTTGAAGTTCTGGTTCCAACTTATAAATTACATTTATAAAATATTCATATTACATTTGTCTTTTCAAGAATAAAATAAATTTTCTCAAAAATATAGGATAGTCATAACAAGATGTTATATGGATACTGTGCAGAGGAGAAAAAATAGTCTCTATTTAAACATCATGTAAGGGTTCTCTTGAAATGTATTTTTATGGAACCTTTTACCTCACAATGGAATTTTATAGGAAAGTGATCCTTTCATCTTCTCTACAAGGGTACTTAGGTACAGAAGGGATAAATAGCATCTGCTGAGTATAGTCTAAGTAAAATGGAGTTCAAATAAAATGCTCAAGAAACCGAGGGTTTAATAAGGACCATCACACTAGTCAAATAAAGTCAGTAAACAAAATAACAACAGCAGGAGCAACAACAGTGAGAAAACCATTACAGCTTTAAAATTTTGCCTTTAAAGATGTTAGAAGCTGAAAAAATAGCTATACAGAATGAGAATCTAGTGTTTCCATCTGTATTTGTCTTGTGAAATTAAACAATATCCGGAGCTTAACAGTACCTTTTTTTGTTCCATTTTATTTGTGGTAACCAATATGTCTTTTGTTTGTTTTAGTAGAAAGACTAAGCTCCGCTTGACAGCCGTCTTATGAAATTTTATTCTTTTTTTTTCTTTATAAGGTTATAGCATTATTTTATAAGATTTAGTTATTTAAGCAGGAATTATTTCTTTTTTTTAATTTGAACTAAATTTATAGCATTATTTTATAAGATTTAGTTATTTAATTAGGAATTATTTCTTTTTTTTAATTTGAACTAAATTTATTTAATTTGAACTAAATTTAATTTGCAAATTCCCTTTGCAATATCTAATAAGTACTCTTCTCATCATAACTACTCTAATAACTCTTATTTCTATTATGAGGGAAATCCGATCTAGCAAAATTTTATACATGCACTTCCAACTTTCTCATAAGGGTAGGGAGTACTAATTCAAAAGAAGGAGAAAGTGAAGGAAACGGAGAAGGAGGAGAAAGAGAAGTACATTGGGATGAATAACCAATAGTAGAGAAATTGGTTGCATTTCTATAAACCAATAATGAAGCAGCAGAATGAGAAATCAAGGAAACAATCCATTTACAATGACACCAAAAACCATAAGGTAACTAGGAATAAACCTAACCAAAGATATAAAAGATCTGTACTCTGAAAACTATAGAAAGCTTATGAAAGAAATTGAAGAAGACACAAAGAAATGGAAAAATATTTCATGCTTCTGGATTGGAAGAAAAAATATTGTTAAACCATCTATACTACCCAAAGCAATCTACACATTGAATGCAATCCCTATCAAAATAACACCAGCATTCTTCACAGAGCTAGGACAAACAATCCTAAAATTTGTACGGAACCAGAAAAGATCCTGAAAAGCCAAAGCAATGTTGAAAAAGAAAACGAAAGCTGGAAGCATCACAATTCCAGACTTGAAGCTATATTACAAAGCTGTAATCATCAAGACAGTATGGTATTGGCACAAAAACGGACACTCAGATCAAGCAACAAGGGAAAACATACATAAATGTGAGAGAACTCCTTATTATGCCTTAAGTCAGTGAAAATGCTAAAATATTTTCTCCCCTTGCTATTACTATGGGATGATAAATCTCATATAAACTGAACTAAAGAAGATTCAGTGGACATTTCTCTTGGAAATCTGATGAACCAGAGGGGCTACAATACTGACTGACAAAGTAGAGATAAACTTGCTTAGACCTTCATCATCATCCTGTGGTCAAAATTAGGGGTAGATTTCCTTCTGGGTTTTCCAGGCCAGTAGCACACATGAGATGCCAAAACAGATTGATATTATCAAGATATGAAACAAAATTAATTATAACAAATTAACTAGAATAAATAATCTTAAAATTTTTATCGAACCACAAAAGACTCCAAATAATCTTAAAAAAGAACAAAACCCAAGGTATCATAACCCCAGATTCAAGATATACTACAAAGATATAGCAGTCAAAATGGTATGGTACCAACACAAAAATAGACATAGATCAATGAAACCGGATAAAGAGACCAGAAGTAAATCTATGCTTAAATGGTCAATTAATATACAACAAAGGAGGCTAGAAAAAACAATGGGAAAAAGAAAGTTTCCTCAATAAACGGTGCTGGGAACACATGACAGAAGAATGAAACTAGAGCTCTTTCTCAAGCCACACACACACAAAAAATCCAAATAAATTAAAGACCTAAATGTGAGACTTAAAAACATAAAACTTCTTAAAGAAAATATAGGCAGTAGTCTCTTGGACATCTGCCTTAGCAACATTGTTTCAGATTTGTCTCCTCAGGCAAAGGAAACAAGTCAAAAATAACCTATTGGGAGTATACCAAAATAAAAAGCTTTTGCACAGCAGAGGAAACCATATATAAAATGAAAAGCCAACTACTGTACTGGAAAAGACATTTGCAAAACATGCATCCAGTTAGGAGTTAGCATCCAAAATATAGAAAGGTCTCATACAACTCAACACCAAAAATGCAAATAATCCAATTAAAAAATGGGCAACGGTCCTTAATAGACACTTTTCCAAAGAAGAAATATGGATGACCAAGAGACATATGAAAAGATGCTCACCATCACTAATCACCAGGGAAATGCAAATCAAAACCACAATGAGATATCACCTTACATGAGTCAGAATGTCTAGTATCAAAAAGACAAGAAATAGCAAGTGTTGGTGAGGATGTTAGAAAAGGGAACAGTTGTGCACTGTTGATCAGAAAGTAAAATGATTCAACCACTGTGGAAAACAGTGTGGAGGGTCCTCAAAAAATTAAAAAAAATAGAACTACCATATGCTTCAATAATTCCACTACTGGGTATTTATCTGAAGAAAATGAAAACACCAATTTGAAGAGACACATGTACCTCTATGTTCATTATAGTATTTACAATAGACAAGACATGGAATCAACCTAAGTGCCCGTTGATAGATGAATGGATAAAGATGTGATGTGTGTGTATTTATATTTATATACAATGCAATATTACTGAGCCATAAAAAAAATTAAGATTTTTGCCATTTGTGACAATGTAGATGAACCAGGAGGGTATTATGCTAAGTAAAATAAGTCAGACAAAGACAAATACCGCCTAATTTCATTTATGTGTGAAACCTAAAAAACAGAACAAACGAAATCAGAAACAGGCTCATAAATATAGAGAACAAATGTGGTTGCCAGAGGGGATATGGCCAGGGAGATTGGAAAAATAGGTGAAGGGAATGAAGAGGTACAAACTTCTAGTTAGAGAATAAATAGGTCATGAGGAGGAAAAGTACAGCACAGAGAATATAGTCATTAATATTGTAATAATGTATGGTGACAGATGGTAACTGTACTTATCATAATGATCATTGCATACTGTATAGAACTGTCAAACCACTATATTGTACAGTTAAAACTAACATAATTATGTATGTCAACTATACTTCAATAATTTTTTTAAAAAGCACAACCATCTTCCATAAATGCTTTTTCAAAGAATATAATATGTGGTTCAGATTTTTCTTATCTTTTAAAATGCTTGGAAGTGTGTATAGTCATTAAATTGCAGTTTATAGGTTTTTAGATCTTAAAACGACGGACATCAAATTAAATTTCAGTTTATTTTGCAGTCTTTTTAAGTATACTGGATGACAAAAATCAAGAATTCTCTCATAACACAGCAACAACATAAAAAGGATAAAAATGCTAAAACAAAAAAGAGACCTGGAACATAGACCCAGTTGGCTCCACATATAAATATATAAGTTCTAGAGGAGACAAATCGTATTGATGAAATGAATAACAGAAGGCATTTTTTAGTAGCTGGAAGAGAAGTGATATTCTCTATTGAAAAGTTTATTGAGTTTGAATGTAGAAAATGCCTGGACATATTCTTGTAGAATTCCTGTATTCTAAGGCTAAAGAGAATACCATACAATGTGACAAGATTAAAAAAACTTCCAAGCGGGGCGCCTGGGTGGCGCAGTAGGTTAAGCGTCCGACTTCAGCCACGTCACGATCTCGCGGTCCGTGAGTTCGAGCCCCGCGTCAGGCTCTGGGCTGATGGCTCGGAGCCTGGAGCCTGTTTCCGATTCTGTGTCTCCCTCTCTCTCTGCCCCTCCCCCGTTCATGCTCTGTCTCTCTCTGTCCCAAAAATAAATAAACGTTGAAAAAAAAAATTAAAAAAAAAAAAAAAAAACTTCCAAGGAAAAGAAATATGAGAATGTCATCTGAGTTCTTACAGCAATGCTAAAGTCTGGAAAGAGAAACAAGAATATTAATAGCTTATTAAAAGAAAAATAAAAGCATTATAAAAACAAAACTAGATTAAGTTTTCAAGAAATCAATAAAATCTGAATATAAAGTAGAAAATTAAAAATTAGTCTCCTCTTTGTCCTCTCCCTTTTCCCCTCCCCACTCACTCTTAGATCAGCTTATCTCCACATATACTGCATTCTAGCTACACAGAAGTAAAAGGCCGTTTCCAAATATTCCATGATTCTACCTTTCTATCTTATACCTAGAATTTCTGTCTGGAAAACTCTTTTAAAACTTGTTCTAGAAAGGACAGGGCTACATGGTGGAGAAGTAGGGGGATCCATACCTCTCAAACAAAGAAGTGCTGAAGCCAAAGGACTTTGAAACCTGGAGTCTGGGAGGAAAAGAGACCAAAAACTTCCAGACTCATTGTATGAAGCCAGCATTATTTTGATTCGCAAACTAGACGGAGACCCAGCAAAAAGACAACTATAGGAAAATATCCCTGATGAATATGGATGCAAAAATTATCAATAAGAAACAAGAGATCGAATTCAACAGCATATAAAAAGAATTATTCACCATGATCAAGTGGGATTCATCCCTGGGCTGCAGGGCTGGTTCATTATTCACAAATCCATCATTGTGATACATCACATTAATAAAAGTACAGATAAGAACCATATGATCCTGTCAATCGATGCAGAAAAAGCATTTGACAAAACACAGCATCCTTTCTTAATAAAACCCTCAGGAAAGTCGGGAAAAGGAACATACTTAAACATCATAAAAGCCATTTATGAAAAGCCCACAGCTAATATACTCAATGAGGAAAAACTGAGAGCCTTCCCCCTGAGATCAGGAACATGACAGGGATGTTCACTCTCCCTGCTGTTGTTTAACATAGTGTTGCAAGTCCTAGCATCAGCAGTCAGACAACAAAATGAAATCAAAGGCATCAAAATTAGCAAAGATGAAGTGAAACTTTCACTATTCACAGACGACATGATACTCTACATGGAAAACCTGACAGACCACCAAAAGTCTGCTAGAACTGATATGTGAATTCAGGCAAGTTGCAGGTTACGAAATCAATGTACAGAAATATGTTGCATTTTTATACACCAATAATGAAGCAACAGAAAGAGAAATAAAGAATCTGATCCCATTGACAATTGCACCAAGAATCATAAAATCCCTAGGAATAAGTCTAACTGAAGATGTAAAAGATCTGTATGTTGAAAACTATAGAAAGCTTATGAAGGAAATTGAAGAAGATACAAATAAATGGAAAAACATTCCCTGCTCATGTATTGTTAAAATCTCAATACTACCCAAAGCAATCTACACATTCAATGCAATCCCAATCAAAATTGTGCCAGCATTCTTCTCGAAGCTAAAACAAGCAATCATAAGATTTGAATGAAACCACAAAAGACCCCAAATAGCCAAGGTAATGTTGAAGAAGAAAATCAAGTGGGAGGCATCACAATCCCAGACTTTAACCTCTACTACAAAGCTGTAATCATCAAGACAGTATGGTATTGGCACAAAAACAGAAACATAGACCAATGGAATAGAATAGAGCCAGAATTGGACCCACAGATATATGTCCAACTAATCTTTGACAAAGCAGGAAAGAGTATCCAATGGAAAAAAGACAATCTCTTTAGCAAATGGTGCTGGTAGAACTGGACAGCAACATGCAGAAGAATAAAACTAAACGACTTTCTTCCACCTTTCACAAAAATAAACTCAAAATGGATAAAGGACCTGAATGTGAGACAGGAAACCATCAAAACCCTAGAGGAGGAAACAGGCAACAACCTCTTTGACCTCAGCTGCAGCAATTTCTTACTCCACACATCTTCAAAGGCAAGGGATTTAAAGCAAATATGAACTACTGGAACCTCATAAAGATAAAAAGCTTCAGCACTGCAAAAGAATCAATCAACAAAACTAGAAGGCAACCAATGGAATGGGAAAAGACATTTAAAAATGACAAATCGGATAAAGGGCTAGTATCCAAACCTATAAAGAACTCACCAAACTCCACACCCGAAAAACAAATGATCCAGCAAAGAAATGGGCAGAAGACATGAATAGATACTTCTCTAAAGAAGACATCCAGATGGCCAACAGGCACATGAAAAGATGCTCAACGTCGCACCTCATCAGGGAAATACAAATCAAAACCACACTGAGATACTACCTCACACCAGTCAGAGTGGCCAAAATGAACAAATCAGGAGACTATAGATGCTGGAGAGGATGTGGAGAAACCGGAACCCTCTTGCACTGTTGGTGGGAATGCAAACTGGTGTAGCCGCTCTGGAAAACAGTGTGGAGGTTCCTCAAAAAATTAAAAACAGATCTACCCTATGACCCAGCAATAGCACTGCTAGGAATTTACCCAAGGGATACAGGAGTGCTGATGCATAGGGGCACTTGTACCCCAATGTTTATATCAGCACTTTCAACAATAGCCAAATTATGGAAAGAGCCTAAATGTCCATCAACTGACGAATGGATAAAGAAATTGTGGTTTATGTATACAATGGAATACTACTTGGCAATGTGAAAGAATGAAATCTGGCCATTTGTAGCAACATGGATGGAACTGGAGAGTATTATGCTAAGTGAAATAGTCAGGCAGAGAAACACAGATACCATATATTTTCACTCATATGTGGATCCTGAGAAATTTAACAGAGAACCATGGGGGAGGAGAAGAGGGGGGGAAAGTTACGGAGAGGCAGGGAGGCAAACCATAAGAGACTTAAATGCTGAGAACAAACTGAAGGTTGATGGGGGGTGGGGGAGAGGGCAAAGTGGGTGATGGGCATTGAGGAGGACACCTGTTGGGATGAGCACTGGGTGTTGTATGAAGACCAATCTGACAATAAATTATATTTAAAATAAAAAATAAAAAGAAAAAAAGAAAATTAAAAATTTACCAAGGAAATGCAAGAAAATAAATCATAAATAGTAATATCTAGTGTGTATGTCTTAATATTAAAATTGTGAAGCTATATAATAGTTGACATTATAAAATAACAAAAGACGCATTTTGCAAAAAAAACAATGAAAGTATGTAAGATAAAAATTAATAGAAATACAATGATAACTTGCTAATCATGTTCTTATAGAGGGAAAGTCAAATCTTGCTCATTAAGAAGCGAACTGAGGGGCACCTGGGTGGCTCAGTCCGTTAGGTCTGCTACTTTGGCTCAGGTCAATGTCTCATAGTTCATGAGTTCGAGCCCCACGTCGGCCTCTGTGCTGACAGCTCAGAGCCTGGAGCCTGATTTGGAGTCTGTGTCTCCCTCTGTTTCTGTCCCTCCCCTGCTCGTGCTCTATCTCTCGTTGTCTCTCAAAAATAATAAATAAACATTTAAAAAATTGTAAAAAAAGAAGCAGACTGATATAACAACAAAAAAATTCAGAGTACTGGAGAATTGAAAAATACCTATCATTCTCTGTTATTTAGTTGAATATATGTGATGAAAAAAATACCACAAGATCAATTGTGTACTGTCAGGCAGAAAGAAAAATAACTATTCCAAAAACTAGATATATTCTCAGATCAAATGCAAACAGAAATGTGGCCAAAGAATCAATGTAACTTGTGAAATTAATGAATATATGTCCAGAAAAACTTTGTATATAAAGTGAAGCAGAAGTGAAACTAAGATTGTAGTAGGGTCCAAGGAACGAAAAAAACAAAAACAAAAACAAAACCTCAAGGCAACCTGACTATATACATACCGCACTTGACAACATCCCTCTTGACCTTGTAACATAAGAACACTTAATCAGACTGCATGTTTGTGTGTTACCATATACGGGAGACAAAGACATAGAAAATGTATAAAAATGCTACATCATGTAGCATTTGGGACTCAGCTCTTTGGGTATGAACGCAACTGAGTAGTGCTGGAACAAATAAAGTTGCCTCCTGGAAAGAAAAGCCTCACTGTCATGACTCTCTGTGTGAGAACCCTGTTACATGATCGTTTAGAAAGCAATAAAGAAAATGATTTTTAAAAATACGAAAACCTAAAGGACCTAAGCATGAGATCTGGAGCCCCAAAAGATACAAAGACAGTAACAATTTGGGAAGAATAAAGAATCCTTAAGGGGCGCCTGGGTGGCGCAGTCGGTTAAGCGTCCGACTTCAGCCAGGTCACGATCTCGCGGTCCGGGAGTTCGAGCCCCGCATCAGGCTCTGGGCTGATGGCTCAGAGCCTGGAGCCTGTTTCCGATTCTGTGTCTCCCTCTCTCTCTGCCCCTCCCCCGTTCGTGCTCTGTCTCTCTCTGTCCCAAAAATAAATAAACGTTGAAAAAAAAATTAAAAAAAAAAAAAAAAGAATCCTTAAGAAATTGTCTTCAAATGAACCTACTTAGAGGTGCCTGGGTGGCTCAGTCTGTTAAATGTTTGACTTCGGCTTTGGTGATGATCTTGTGGTTTGTGAGTCCAAGCCCTGCCTAGGACTCTATTTTGAAAACTCAGAGCCTAGAATCTGCTTTGGGATCCTGTGTCTCCCTCTCTCTCTGTGCCCCCTTCCCCACTCATGGTCTGTATCTGTCTCTCCAAAATGAATAAACATTAATACTTTTAATAACCTACTTATATGCTAAATCTGTAAATATAGTTCTTCATCAGAGAACAATGGGGCTGAATGTTCACAGGGCTTTTATTTTCATGCCTCTTTTTCAGCTGCAAACTCACAGAATAGCACAATGTACCTACCCAATGTTTAATTTTATATAGTTATTTTGCTTAAGAATAAAGTTATCAGGGAGAGAAATCTAGGCTCTCTAGTGTCACCTCTGAATTTCTAGTCTTGTTTCTTCTACCTCCACACTATGTTGCTCTCTCAGTTCTCCCAGGGATGTTTTACTAATTACCCAGCAGATGCTTTTCCTGTTCTGTGTGTTTATGTTAACTTTTAATGAAACAAAATAACATTCAAGAAGTTAGAAGTTTTTCTCGCAGTAGTAATAAATAGATGAATATGTATCTTTCTAGTGAAATAGATATGCTTTTTCTGGGGAGAGGGGGGACATAACAGAGATCAAAATAAAATCTAGTAATCTCATGCCCCTCACAGCCATCTCTGACCATCTCTGAGCATAATCATGGATGCTTTTTGTATCAAATTACCCTAGGGTCTAAGACGCTTCCTATAGTGTCTTTCTAAACTACCTAAGATCCTTAAAACCAGAGTGAGGCCATATCCACTTTCACCACTGTGCTCCCTTCCTACCTCACCTAATTTAGACATTCATGAGACCCAAATATATTTACCAAACCCATGAATGTTTGGATGAGATGAACAAGTAAATAATAAAACAGTTGTCATCTAATTGGCTTCCATAACATAACATAGATTGTAACTAACTTTTTTTTGTGAAATATGTATTCTTTCCATCTCTACAATATAGTGCACAATTAGCTTTTTATTTGCCATTCTGTTTTATCTATGTCTAAGGAGCTAAATCAAGCAGAAAGCTCATCTGAAGTTAAAAAGTCTAATCCACTGAACGCATAAAATGTAACATATTTTACACTTAATGAAGAAGTACAGGAATTTCCATCCTAGAGCCATGATCAAATTACCTAATTCTCAGATGGCTATGTTTTGCCTACTTAGCTTCTCTATGCAGCAACTATTACTTTTAGTGTTTTTTGCTCCATCTTTTAACTATCTTTTAAAATTATTTTGCACTTTGATTTTTAACAATCTGGGGTGAAATGCAACAGCTATTTTTGTGGTAGAGTGGTCCCTGAATAAATGCATTTAAATTTGCAAAGTATTTTTATTCCTTTTGAGACTTAAATTACTGCTCAGCAAATGCAGCATACTAAAAATGCCAGTGCTGTTATAAAATAACATATTGAAAAAGATTACAGACTTGTCTAAGATTGCTGTTTTTGTTGTTATACTTGCCTCTTCTCTCTGTATTAAATGAAAAAAATGTAAAGGAATTTTGTCTTTCCCCATTCCAAATTCAGACTATTTAAGCAGGTAAAAATACTTTTTTTTTTATCTTTTTAGAAAGAGAGAGAGAGTGCATGCAGAGGAGAGGCAGAGGGAGAGAGAAAGACTCTCAAGCAGGGTCTGTGCTCAGCACAGAGCGTGATGTCGGGCTTAATCCCTTGACCCTGGGATCTTGACCTGAGCTGAAATCAAGAGTCAGATGCTCAACCAACTGAGCCGCAGGAGCCCCTAAACAGGTAAAGATACTTTTATCGCCATAGCAGCCGTTATATAGAATATCAGTTCCCTTCTCAGTAAATTATTTCCATTTGGGAAAATGACAGAAAAAGAGGTAATCTTATAGTAATTAGCCCATGAATTCAAAATGGGCTGCAGTACCTTAATGGCTCATTTCAAATTCTCTACACATTTGTCATCCAAGTATTTGGTTTCAGTTGATTTCTCATTTTGAAACAGTTCCACACTAGACCTATTTTGTCTGTGATAGTCAAAATGATCTCTCCAGTCTGCTTCATCAATTGCTCTAGCTCAAGTAGTATGCAGCTTTTATGAACAGCCCACACCCTCAAATTTTAGAGCCTAGTAAGAGAACAAAGAGTCAATATAACATGGAAAGAAAGTATTGTATGTAGTTGTTAAGAGATGCTAGAAAGAGAAGACAGATTAGATTCCTCTGTTACAGGTGCAGTGAGATTTATGTACATGCACTCCAAAGTCTCCTGATATTCCTCTCTCTCTCTCTCTCTTCTTTCTCTCTCTCTCTCTCACTTTCTCTGTGTGTGTGTGTGTATGTATAAAATACAATTAACAACAACAACAAAACTTAAGATTCAACCAAAATCCTTTTCTGAGAAAATTTCTCAGCTTTATCTAATTAACTCTGCTTGTTTATTTATATACTTTTCCCTTTGCACTTAACTACTGTTAATCATTGTTCTATTTCCTAAGTGGCTTATACATATGTTAATATTTGTGTGAGTATGCTATTTATCTTTCCTAGTTTGTTATAGATTCTATAAGAAAAGAGAACGGGTGTTTTCCATTTCCTTCTGTGCCATCATTAGTGGTCAGTTATACTGAAGGACTAGAGTGTAATGCTTTTCCAGTTTTATTTATTGGAAAAAAGTGATTATTGATGTGCATTGAAAAATAAGAGCAATGTGAACTATCACTATAGATATTTATCAATTAAGATCAAAATTACTAATATCAATGTATTTTTAATGAAAATTACATGTTTGTGATTTCAGTTAGGAAATACAATCACTGGGGCACCTGGGTGGCCTCCAACTTTTGCTCAGGTCATGATCTCACGGTTTGTGATTTTGAGTCCTGCATCAGGCTCTGTGCTGACAGCTCAGAGCCTGGAGCCTGCTTCGGATTCTATGTTTCTCTCTCTGCCCCTCCCCAGGTCATGCTCACTCTCTCGCTCTCTCTCAAAAATAAACATTAAAAAAAAAGGAAATGCAATCATAAAATGGTAGATATTCAAGAATAAAATGATAATAAAAATTCACTGTTCTTTATATGTCATCTAAAATTTTATACTTAGTAAGTGGCACAAATGGCACAGAATGCTGAATTTGATCTTTATATATAATTAACTAATTCATTTGAAAATTTAATTAATAACCAAGAAATTAAAATATAATTGGAGTGCCTGGATGGCTCAGTCAGTTAAGCATCTGACTCTTGATTTTGGCTCAGGTCATTATCTCGAGGTTTGTGAGATCAAGCCCCGCATCACACTACTTACTGACAGCGAGGAGCTTGCTTAGGATTCTTTCTCTCTCCCTCTCTATCTGCTCCTCCTCCACTTGTGCTCTCTCCTTATCTCTGTCTCTCAAAATAAATAAACTTAAAAACATGCTTAAAATATAGTCATAGCTATATGGAACAACAACTCACATACTTACATTTTCACTTACTGTTTCTTCCAATAAAGCCTTTTGTCTTTTGAGAGTTAAGCCCTCTAAATCTGGGCATCTTCCAAGTGCCTATCCTGGAGGAATTCTTTTTCGTGTGTTTCTTTTAATCTCTTAATCCCTTAATAAGACTAGTGAATTTATGTTCTACATATAAATTCTCTTCTCCCTAAATATTCTACAAAATCACTACCTTTTTCATTAAGCACTTCTTCATTTATTGACTGGTTTAAAATAATGTTTTTTTTTAATGTTTATTTATTTTTGAGAGAGACAGAGACAGAATGTGAGTGGGTTAGTGGCAGAGAGAGAGGGAGACACAGAATCTGAAGCAGGCTCTAGGCTCTGAGCTGTCAGCACAGAGCCCGATGCAGGACTCAAACTCACGAGCCATGAGATCATGACATCACGAGCCAAAGTCAGATGCTCAACCGACTGAGCCACCCAGGAGCCCCAAAAATAATGTTTTAGTATTTTCTTGGACTCTTCTTAATACCTCACACACACAATTTTATTTTTCTACTTTTTTATGAAACATTTTTTAGTCAACCTCTTTTTGCAGCACTATCCTATTAGAATTTCTCCAAACTGTACCATAACCACTCCTGAAGACTTTAGTCTTAGCTCTCTTCAAATAACATTTCACTTCCTGTGGGCTAGTTTAGCCTTATCAAGTATAAAACCTTGATTTTTACTACATATCCAGTGCTGGCTATCAGGGAACTTTGCTCAGCTTGGTCACCCAGAAGCTCAGTGAGAGAAAGTTCAGTCCCCACATACCACCATCATCACAGCCGCCCCTGGGGTCATGAATTACACATTGGCTTTTACAGTTTTACAAACTGAAGGATTTTGATGCTGCTCGAGTTTAATCAACAAAACATAGGTAATACCAAAACTTACTACTATGTTTTAGCCTGTGTTCTAAGTTATTATCATTCTGTAATTTAGAGATCACACCAAATTTATACAATAAGTAGTGGTATTGTTTCCATCTCACATTTAAGGGGTCACTCAGGCGAACAGGTTAAGTCATTAACTGGACAAAGTTCGGAATGGCAGATTCAGAATGGAGCCCACTTTGATGCAAAAGCCATTATGTTGAATTTACACTACACTAGGAAAAATAATATTCATTGTTTTTCATTTTTATTATGCTGCTAATCTCAAAACTAAGTGTGTTTCCAATTGCATCTTTGTTCAGAGAGACAGAGAGAGTCTAAATTTGAGAGAACTTCTTTTAATTTTTTAAAATTTTTGTTTTATTTTTTTATTTTTTAACTCTATTTTTTATTTTTTAAAATTTCCATCCAAATTAGTTAGCATATGGTGAAGCAATGATTTCAGGAGTAGATTCCTTAATGCTCCTTACCCATTTAGCCCATCCCTCCTCCCACAACCCCTCCAGCAATGCTCAGTTTGTTCTCCATATTTGTGAGTCTCTTCTGTTTTGTCTTCCTCCCTGTTTTTATATTATTTTTGTTTCCCTTCTCTTGTGTTCATGTGTTTTGTCTCTTAAAGACCTCATATGAGTGAAGTCATATGATTTTTGTCTTTCTCTGAGTGATTAATTTCACTTAGCATAATACCCTCCAGTTCCATCCAAGTAGTTGCAAATGGCAAGATTTCATTCTTTTTGATTGCCGAGTAATACTCCATTGTACTCCATACATACATTGTATGTATCTTCTTTTAGCCATTCATCCATCAGTGGACATTCAGGCTATTTCCATACTTTGGCTGTTGTTGGTAGTGCTGCTATAAACATTGGGGGGCATATGTCCTTTTGAAACAGCACACCTGTATCCCGTGGATAAATGCCTAGTAGTGCAATTGCTGGGTTGTAGGGTAGTTCTATTTTTAGTTTTCTAAGGAACCTCCATACTGTTTTCCAGAGTAACTGTACCAGCTTGCATTCCCACCAACAATGCAAAAGAGATCCTCTCTCTCCACATCCTTGCCAACATCTGTTTTTGCATGAGTTGTTAATGTTAGCCATTCTGACAGGTATAAGGTGATATCTCATTGTGGTTTTGATTTGTATTTCCCTGATGATGAGTGATGGGGAGCATTTTTTCATGTGTCAGCTGGCCACCAGGATGTCTTCCTGGAGAAGTGTCTATTCATGTCTTTTGCCCATTTCTTCACTGGATTATTTGTTTTTTGGGTGTTGAGTTTAATAGGTTCTTCATAGATTTTGGATACTAACCCTTTATCGGATATGTCGTTTGCAAGTATCTTCTCCCATTCTGTTGGTTGCCTTTTAGTTTTGCTGATTGTTTCCTTTCCTGTGCAGAAGCGTTTTATTTTGATGAGGTCCCAGTAGTTCATTTTTGCTTTTGTTTCCCTTGCCTCCAGAAAAGTGTTGAGTAAGAGAAGTGTTGATCTTGCTGTGGGCAAGATCAAAGAGGTTTTGCCTGCTTTCTCCTCAAGGATTTTGATGGCTTCCTGTCTTACATTGAGGTCTTTCATCCATTTTGAGTTTATTTTTGTGTATGGTGTGAGAAAGTGATCCAGGTTCATTCTTCTGCATGTCACTGTCTAGTTTTCCCAGCTCCACTTGCTGAAGAGACTGTCTTTATTCCATTGGATGTTCTTTCCTGCTCTGTCAAAGATTAGTTGGCTATACGTTTGTGGGTCCATTTCTGGGTTCTCTATTCTATGCCATTGATCTGAGTGTATGTTCTTGTGCCAGTACCATACTGTCTTGATGATTACAGCTTTGTAGTATAGCTAGAAGTCTGGGACTGTGATGCCTCCTGCTTTGGTATTCTTTTGCAAGGTTGCTTTGGCTATTCGGGGTCTTTTCTGGTTCCATACAACATACATAGATTATTTGTTCTAACTCTGTGAAGAATGCTGGTGTTACTTTGATAGGGATTGAGTTGAATATGTAGATTGCTTTGGGTAGTATTGACATTTTAACAATATTTTTCTTCCTATCCAGGAGCATGGAATCTTTTTCCATTTCTTTGTGTCTTCTTCAATTTCTTTCATAAGCTTTCTATAGCTTTCAGTGTATAAATTTTTCACCTCTTTGGTTAGATTTATTCCTAGGTGTTTTATGGTTTTTGGTGCAACTGTAAATGGGATCAATTCCTTGATTTCTCTGTCACTTTATTGTTGGTGTATAGGAATGCAACTGATTTCTGTGCATTGATTTTATATCTTGCAACTTTGCCAAATTCATGAATCAGTTCTGGCAGTTTTTTGGTGGAATCTTTAGGGTTTTCCATATAGAGTATCATGTCATCTGTGAAGAGTGAAAGTTTGACCTCCTCCTGGCTGATTTGGACGCCTTGTATTTCTTTGTGTTGTCTCATTGCAGAGGCTAAGAATCCCAATACTATTTTGAATAACAGTGGTGAGAGTGGACATCCCTGAAGACAAGGATGTCCTGACCTTAAGGGGAAAGCTCTCAGTTTTTCCCCATTGAGGATGATATTACCGTTGCTCGTTCATATATGGTTTTTATGATCTTGAGGTATGATCCTTCTATCCCTACTTTCTTGAGGGTTTTTATCAAGAAAGTTTGCTGTATTTTGTCAAATGCTTTCTCTGCATCTATTGATACGGTCATATGGTTCTTGTCCTTTCTTTTATTGATGTGATGAATCACGTTAATTGTTTTCCAGATATTGAACCAGCCCTGCATCCAGGTATAAATCCCACTTGGTCGTGGTGAATAATTTTTTTAATGTATTGTTGGATCCAGTTGGCTAATATCTTGTTGAGGAGTTTTGCATCCATGTTCATCAGGGAAATTGGTCTATAGTTCTCCTTTTTAGTGGGGTCTCTGTCTGGTTTTGGAATCAAGGTAATGCTGGCCTCATAGAAAGAGTTTGGAAGTTTTCCTTCCATTTCTATGTTTGGGAACAGCTTCAAGAGAATAGGTGTTAACTCTTCCCTAATGTTTGGTAGAATTCCCCTGGAAAGCCATCTGGTCCTGGACTCTTGTTTTTTGGCAGATTTTTTATTACTAATTTGATTTCCTTACTGGTTATGGGTCTGTTCAAATTTTCTATTTCTTCCTGTTTCAGTTTTGGTAGTGTATATGTTTCTAGGAATTTGTCCAATTCGTCCAGATTGCCCATTTTATTGGCATATAATTGCTCATAATATTCTCTTATTATTGGTTTTATTTCTGTTGTTTTGGTTGTGATCTCTCCTCTCTCATTCTTGATTTTACTTATTTGGGTCCTTTCCTTTTTCTTCTTGATCAAACTGGCTAGTGGTTTATCAGTTTTGTTAATTGTTTCAAAGAATTTTGCTTTCATTGATCTTTTCTACTGTTTTTTTTTTTATTTCAATAGCATTAATTTCTGCTCTAATCCTTATTATTTCCTGTCTTCTGCTGGTTTTGGGTTTTATTTGCTGTTCTTTTTCAGATCCTTAAGGCATAAGGTTAGGTTGTGTATTGAGATCTTTCTTCCTTCTTTAGGAAGGCCTGGATTCCTATATCCTTTCCTCTTATGGCTGCCATTGCTGTGTCCCAGAGGTGTTGGGTTGTGGTGCTGTCATTTTCATTGACTTCCATATACTTTTTAATTTCCTCATTAACTTCTTGGTTAGCCCATTCATTGTTTAGTAGGATGTTCTTCAGTCTCCATGTATTTGTTACCTTTCCATATTTTTTCTTGGGGTTGATTTTGAGTTTCATAGCATTGTGGTCTGAAAATATACATCGTATGATCTTGATCTTTTTGTACTTAGGGCTGATTTGTGTCCCAGTGTATGGTCTATTCTGGAGAATGTTCCATGTGCACTGGAGAAGAATGTATATTCCACTGCTTTAGGATGAAATGTTCTGAATATATCTGTTAAGTCCATCTGGTCCAGTGTGTCATTCAAAGCCATTGTTTCCTTATTGATTTTTTGATTAGATGATCTGTCCATTGTTGTGAGTGGGGTGTTGAAGTCTCCTACTATTATGGTATTATGATCAGTGAGTTTCTTTATGTTTGTGATTAATTGATTTATATATTTGGGTGCTTTCACATTTGGCACATAAATGTTTACAATTGTTAGGTCTTCTTGGTCTATAGACCCCTTGATTATAATATAATGCCCTTCTGCATCTCCTGATACAGTCTTTATTTTAAAGTCTAGATTGTCTGATATAAGTATGGCTACTCCAGCTGTCTTTTGTTGACCATTAGCATGATAGATGGTTCTCCATCTCCTTATTTTCAATCTGTAGGTGTCTTTAGGTCTAAAGTGGGTCTCTTGTAAAAAGCATATAGATGGATCTTGTTTTCTTATCCATTCTGTTACCCTATGTCTTTTGATTGGAGCATTGAGTCCATTGACGGTTAGAGTGAGTACTGAAAGATATGAATTTATTGCCATAATTTATTGCTTGTAGTGTTGGAGTTTCTGGTGGTGTTCTCTGGTCCTTTCTAATCTTTTGTTGCTTTTGGTATATATATTTTCATCTTTTCTCCCCTCAGAGAGTTCCCCTTAAAATTTCTTGCAGGGCTTAGTGGTCACAAACTCCCTTAATTTTTGTTTGTCTGGGAAACTTTTATTTCTCCTTCTATTTTGAATGACAGTCTTGCTGAATAAAGAATTCTTGGTTGCATATTTTTCTGATTCAGCACATTGAATATATCCTGCCACTCCTTTCTGGTCTGCCAAGTTTCTGTGGATAGGCCTGCTGCAATCCTGATCTGTCTTCCCTTGGAGGTTAGGGACTTTTTTCCCTTGCTGCTTTCATGATTCTCTCCTTGCCTGAGTATTTTGTGAATTTGACTATGATATGCCTTGTTGATGGTTTGTTTTTGTTGACTCTAATGGGAGTCCTCTGTGCTTTCTGGATTTTGATGTCTGCGTCTTTCCCCAGGTTAGGAAATTTTTCTGCTATGGTTTGTTCACATAACCCTTCTACCCCTATTTCTCTCTCTTCTTCCTCTGGGACCCCTATGATTCTGATGTTGTTCCTTTTTTTTGAGTCACTGATTTCTGTAATTCTTAAATCGTGCTCTTTTGCCTTAATCTCTCTTTTGTTCTGCTTTGTTATTCTCTATAAGTTTTTCCTCTATATTGCTGAGTCTCTGTTCTGCCTCGTCCATCCTTGCCGCCACTGCATCCATCCGTGATTGCAGCTCAGTTATAGCATTTTTAATTTCATTCTGGTTATTTTTCACTTCTTTTATCTTTGCAGAAAGGGATTCTAATCTATTTTTGACTCCAGCTAGTATTCTTATTATCGTGATTCTAAATTCTGGTTCAGATTTCTTGCTTGTATCTATGTTGGTTAAATCCCTGGCTATCGTTTCTTTGTGCTGTTTCTTTTGGGGTGAATTCCTTCGTTTTGTCATTTTGAAGGGAGAAAAGGAATTCATGAGGTAGAAAAATTGAAATTAAAAAAAATTAAAGTTAAAAAAATATTAAAATTAAAAATTAAAGACACACACACACACACACACAAAAATCAAATAGATGATGCTAGTTCCTAGGTGTGTTTTGGTCTGGGTGTTGAAAGTGTTTTGACAGATTAGATAAACGAGAAAAAAAGGCGGAGGAGAAAAAAAAAATCGTTTGAGAATTTGAAAAAATGAACACATTAAAGTAGACTAAAATGAGATGATGTGGGTAAAATAGAATTTGAAAAAAATATACACAAAAGTAGAAAATATAGTAGAAAAAATTAAAGAAAAATATTTTTTTATTAAATTTTTTTTTCAACGTTTTTTATTTATTTTTGGGACAGAGAGAGACAGAGCATGAACGGGGGAGGGGCAGAAAGAGAGGGAGACACAGAATCGGAAACAGGCTCCAGGCTCTGAGCCATCAGCCCAGAGCCTGACGCGGGGCTCGAACTCACAGACCGCGAGATCGTGACCTGGCTGAAGTCGGACGCTTAACCGACTGCGCCACCCAGGCGCCCCAAGAAAAATATTTTTAATAAAAATTAAAAATAAATGATTTTTTTTCATTTTCTGTATTTAAGAAAAAAGTAATGAATGAAAAAGAGAAAAAAGATAAAAAAGGAAAAAGAAAAGAAAAGAAAGAAGAAATCATTTGAAAATTTGAAAAAGTGAATAACTATAGTAGACTGAAATTAAATGATGGGAGGTAGATAGAATTTGAAAAAAAATTACATAAAAGCAAAAAATATAGTAATAAAAATTAAGTAAAAATATTTTTAAAAGAAATTGAAAGTAAAAATGAAGTTTTTCTCTTTCTGCATTCAAGAAAAAGAAAAGAAATGAAAAAGAGAAAAAAAGAAAAAGAAAAAAAAGGAAATTGTTTGACAATTTGAAAAGGTGAGTACACTGAAGTAGACTAAAATAAAAGAATGGAAGTAAAGTAGAATTTTAAAAATTTGCACAAAAGTAAAAAATATAGTAATAAAAATTAAAGACATATTTTCAATAAAAATTGAAAATAAAAATGAGTTTTTTCTCTTTCCGTATTCAAGAAAAGAAAAGAATTGTTAAAGAGAAAAAGGAAAAAGAGAAAAAAAGAAAAAGAATTGAATAGACGAACCTGCTAACAGATTGAAGTAGGACTGAAATGGCTTCGTTTTCCCCTAGAGGTCAGTCCATGTAGCTCTTTTTAGTCCATAATTTAAGCTGCGTGTGAGGTTTGTGTCCTTTAAGGATTAAGTTGACCCAGTTGGGTGGGGCTCAGCTCCGCTCTCTACTGATGGCGCCGCCGCTAGCCTACTGGGTGAATTGTTGTGGTGCTCGTCGGTGCGCATGTGCATGTGCGAGAGTGGTGAAAATGGCGCCACCCAGCTAACCTTTCTGTTCTCCCGGATCAGCAATCGCGCACCTGTCCTCTGTCTTCAGCTCTCGTCCACTCCCCACTTTCCATCTCTGTGACCAGGCCCCAGGAAGTACCTCACTCCAAAGTTTTGTATCAGATGCGGCTGTCTTCCCCAGCCCCTTACTTCTGAAGGACTGCGGCTTTGACCCGTTCCGCCCCTCTGCGAGAGGGTCTCACCGAGCAATGGTTGAATGGGCAATGGCAGAATGTCGGCTGCACCCAGGAACACCCGCTGGACCCTGCTTTTGCTGGTGCCCCGAGACTGCAGCCAGGTGCCAGCCCACCCCCCATAAAGATCGAAAAACAGTGTAGCATCAGTATTTCAGGGATTATGGAAAATTGCAACACACATCTGGCAACAGGCTTCACCCTCAATGACCTTGCCCCAGCACCAACAAATGTGGCTGCCTTCCGGGGTCTGCTGGGACCAGGTGGCTTCAACAGTCTCTACCGATTGTCCTTCTAGCAGTGGAACCTCTTTTCCCCATGTGGCCGAGAACCTCCCAGACCTCACTCTGTTCCTTCGGATTCACCTTTCCCACCAGAGCACTGCCAGGTATGGAGCTGCAGAGTTGCAGCCTTTGCGCTCCCCTTGTTTACAGCCTTAATGGAATTAAACCTCTCCTTTCTCCTTTCTCCCTTTTTAATTTAGTTCCTGTGGCTGTTTCCAATTTTCCACTTTTTCTCCAGCTGCTTTTGGGGAGGGGTGCTTTTCCCATATGCTCCTTCCCTCCCCAGTCTCCGTCCTCTCTCCACCCGCAAAAGGGGTTCCCTACCTTTCGTGGCTTCTTGCTCCCCGAGTTCAGCTCTTCGTGTCGTATACCTGCTGGATTCTGTGGTTCAGGTTGTGCAGATTGTTGTGTTAACCTTCCAATCAGTTTTCTAGGTGTGTAGGATGGTTTAGTGTTGGTCTGGCTGCATTTCATGGACGCAAGACACACAAAAAACTTCCATGCTGTTCCGCCATCTTGGCTTCTTCCCAAATTTGAGAGAACTTTCATCAATATTATCACATTGTCTTACCTGCCATTATCTCACATGGATATTTGTTTCATGCTGCAAAAGTACCTGAAAAATTTTCCAGTCATCAAATATGCTTCACTTTATCTACAACTTCATATCACTATTTATCACAAGCAGTCACTGCCCCGACTGCTATATACTAATCATATGGTTATTATAACTTTTTAAGCTATTGATAAAATTCTAAATAATTCCTGTGTCACCCTTTATTTGGCAGATAGAAAATTTCAGTATGTTCTGTAAAAAAAAGGTCATAAATTAAAATTTAATATAAGGTATAATTTATTACATATACATAAATATATGGCTGTATACAATTTACATATATAATTTGTATATAATATATAATAAATACCTACTTTTATATTTTAGGGATATTATATAATAATTGAGTTAACACCACACACGATTGCATTGTAAAGTCCATATGAATAAGAGTTCTTCTGCATTTTTAATATTTTCTAATGATTTCAAGCACATAGACAATCAAGTGAAATAGAGAAGTAGAGGCAACAAGCGAAGCTCCTCAGGTCCTTCCTTCCTGCACAGGGCATGTTTTGAGCTCTAATAGCACAGGAGATAGGTGTGGCATACTGGTGTATCTCACATAGCAGGAAGAATTACAATTATGAAACATCTCTGTTTTATACTCTACAGTGTTTAGAGGTTACTCAGTGTTCTCCAGGGACTCTGAATCACAAATTCATATATCCTGGTTGGTTTTACTATTAAGTATCTTTTTTTTTTTTTTTAGCCAAAGTAATCAACTTTTTAAAGATCCAGTGTGTGGAATACTGAAGACACCAAATACAGGCCAAGTTGTGGAGTAACAGAAACTCCCATGCATTGCTAGCAGAAATGCAAAATGGTGTAGCCACTGTGGAAAACAGTTTAGCAGTTTCTTATAAAACTAAACATACTGTTACAATATGATCTAGCAGTAACTCTCCCTGGTGTTTAGCCAAAGGAGTTCAAAACATGTCCACACAAAAACCTGCCCAAGGATGTTTATAGCTGTTTTATTCCTAATTACTAAAACTTAGAAGCAACCAAGATATCCTTCAGTAGGTGAATGGATAAATAGACTGTGATACAGCCTGAGAGGGGGATATTATTTAGTTGTAAAAAGAAATGAGCTGGCGGTTTTTAGATACTAGGAAGATGGCGGCGTAGGAGGACGCTGGGCTCACCGCGCGTCCTGCTGATCACTTAGATTCCACCTACACCTGCCTAAATAACCCAGAAAACCGCCAGAGGATTAGCAGAACAGAGTCACCGGACCCAAGTGCAGACGAGAGGCCCACGGAAGAGGGTAGGAAGGGCGGCGAGGCGGTGCGCGCTCCACGGACTGGCGGGAGGGAGCCGGGGCGGAGGGGCGGCTCGCCAGCCAAGCAGAGCCCCCGAGTCCGGCTTGCAAAAGCGGAGGGGCCTGACGGACTGTGTTCCGACAGCAAGCGCGACTTAGCGTCTGGGAGGTCATAAGTTAACAGCTCTGCTCAGAAAGCGGGAAGGCTGGAGGACAAAGGGAGGGTGAGCTGCGGAGCCCCCGGACGACAGAGCTCAGTTTGGCGGGGAACAAAGGCGCTCTCCAGCGCCATCTCCCCCGCCCATCCCCCAGCCAAAATCCCAAAGGGAACCGGCTCCGGCCAGGGAAATTGCTCGCTCCGCGCGAACACCCAACTCTGTGCTTCTGCGGAGCCAAACCTCCGGCAGCGATCTGACTCCCTCCGGCTGCACAGGGCCCCTCCTGAAGTGGATCACCTAAGGAGAAGCGAGCTAAGCCTGCCCCCCCCCTGCCGCCGTGCACCTTGCCTTCCCACCCCAGCTAATACGCCAGATCCCCAGCATCACAAGCCTGGCAGTGTGCAAGTAGCCCAGACGGGCCACGCCACCCCACAGTGAATCCCGCCCCTAGGAGAGGGGAAGAGAAGGCACACACCAGTCTGACTGTGGCCCCAGCGGTGGGCTGGGGGCAGACATCAGGTCGACTGCGGCCCCGCCCACCAACTCCAGTTATACACCACAGCACAGGGGAAGTGCCCTGCAGGCCCTCACCACACCAGGGACTATCCAAAATGACCAAGCGGAAGAATTCCCCCCAGAAGAATCTCCAGGAAATAACAACAGCTAATGAGCTGATCAAAAAGGATTTAAATAATATAACAGAAAGTGAATTTAGAATAATAGTCATAAAATTAATCGCTGGGCTGGAAAACAGCATACAGGACAGCAGAGAATCTCTTGCTACAGACATCAGGGGACTAATGAACAGTCACGAGGAGCTGAAAAACGCTTTAAAGGAAATGGAAAACAAAATGCAAACCGCCACAGCTCGGATGGAAGAGGCAGAGGAGAGAATAGGTGAACTAGAAGATAAAGTTATGGAAAAAGAGGAAGCTGAGAAAAAGAGAGATAAAAAAATCCAGGAGTATGAGGGGAAAATTAGAGAACTAAGTGATACACTAAAAAGAAATAATTTACGCATAATTGGTATCCCAGAGGAGGAAGAGAGAGGGAAAGGTGCTGAAGGGGTACTTGAAGAAATCATAGCTGAGAACTTCCCTGAACTGGGGAAGGAAAAAGGCATTGAAATCCAAGAGGCACAGAGAACTCCCTTCAGACGTAACTTGAATCGATCTTCTGCACGACATATCATAGTGAAACTGGCAAAATACAAGGATAAAGAGAAAATTCTGAAAGCAGCAAGGGGTAAACGTGCCCTCACATATAAAGGGAGACCTATAAGACTCGTGACTGATCTCTCTTTTGAAACTTGGCAGGCCAGAAAGAATTGGCACGAGATTTTCAGGGTGCTAGACAGCAAAAATATGCAGCCAAGAATCCTTTATCCAGCAAGTCTGTCATTTAGAATAGAAGGAGAGATAAAGGTCTTCCCAAACAAACAAAAACTGAAGGAATTTGTCACCACTAAACCAGCCCTACAAGAGATCCTAAGGGGGACCCTGTGAGACAAAGTACCAGAGACATCACTACAAGCATAAAACATACAGACATCACAATGACTCTAAACCCGTATCTTTCTATAATAACACTGAATGTAAATGGATTAAATGCGCCAACCAAAAGACATAGGGTATCAGAATGGATAAAAAAACAAGACCCATCTATTTGCTGTCTACAAGAGACTCATTTTAGACCTGAGGACACCTTTAGATTGAGAGTGAGGGGATGGAGAACTATTTATCATGCTACTGGAAGCCAGAAGAAAGCTGGAGTAGCCATACTTATATCAGACAAACTAGACTTTAAATTAAAGGCTGTAACAAGAGATGAAGAAGGACATTATATAATAGTTACAGGGTCTATCCATCAGGAAGAGCTAACAATTATAAATGTCTATGCGCCGAATACCGGAGCCCCCAAATATATAAAACAATTACTCATAAACATAAGCAACCTTATTGATAAGAATGTGGTAATTGCTGGGGACTTTAACACCCCACTTACAGAAATGGATAGATCATCTAGACACACGGTCAATAAAGAAACAAGGGCCCTGAATGAGACACTGGATCAGATGGACTTGACAGATATATTTAGAACTCTGCATCCCAAAGCAACAGAATATACTTTCTTCTCGAGTGCACATGGAACATTCTCCAAGATAGATCATATACTGGGTCACAAATCAGCCCTTCATAAGTTTACAAGAATTGAAATTATACCATGCATACTTTCAGACCACAATGCTATGAAGCTTGAAGTCAACCACAGGAAAAAGTCTGGAAAACCTCCAAAAGCATGGAGGTTAAAGAACACCCTACTCACGAATGAGTGGGTCAACCAGGCAATTAGAGAAGAAATCAAAAAATATATGGAAACAAACGAAAATGAAAATACAACAATCCAAACGCTTTGGGACGCAGCGAAGGCAGTCCTGAGAGGAAAATACATCGCAATCCAGGCCTATCTCAAGAAACAAGAAAAATCCCAAATACAAAATCTAACAGCACACCTAAAGGAAATAGAAGCAGAACAGCAAAGGCAGCCTAAACCCAGCAGAAGAAGAGAAATAATAAAGATCAGAGCAGAAATAAACAATATAGAATCTAAAAAAACTGTAGAGCAGATCAACGAAACCAAGAGTTGGTTTTTTTGAAAAAATAAACAAAATTGACAAACCTCTAGCCAGGCTTCTCAAAAAGAAAAGGGAGATGACCCAAATAGATAAAATCATGAATGAAAATGGAATTATTACAACCAATCCCTCAGAGATACAAACAATTATCAGGGAATACTATGAAAAATTATATGCCAACAAATTGGACAACCTGGAAGAAATGGACAAATTCCTGAACACCCACACTCTTCCAAAACTCAATCAGGAGGAAATAGAAAGCTTGAACAGACCCATAACCAGCGAAGAAATTGAATCGGTTATCAAAAATCTCCCAACAAATAAGAGTCCAGGACCAGATGGCTTCCCAGGGGAGTTCTACCAGACGTTTAAAGCAGAGATAATACCTATCCTTCTCAAGCTATTCCAAGAAATAGAAAGGGAAGGAAAACTTCCAGACTCATTCTATGAAGCCAGTATGACTTTGATTCCTAAACCAGACAGAGACCCAGTAAAAAAAGAGAACTACAGGCCAATATCCCTGATGAATATGGATGCCAAAATTCTCAATAAGATACTAGCAAATCGAATTCAACAGCATATAAAAAGAATTATTCACCATGATCAAGTGGGATTCATTCCTGGGATGCAGGGCTGGTTCAACATTCGCAAATCAATCAACGTGATACATCACATTAACAAAAAAAAAGAGAAGAACCATATGATCCTGTCAATCGATGCAGAAAAGGCCTTTGATAAAATCCAGCACCCTTTCTTAATAAAAACCCTTGAGAAAGTCGGGATAGAAGGAACATACTTAAAGATCATAAAAGCCATTTATGAAAAGCCCACAGCTAACATCATCCTCAACGGGGAAAAACTGAGAGCTTTTTCCCTGAGATCAGGAACACGACAGGGATGCCCACTCTCACCGTTGTTATTTAACATAGTGCTGGAAGTTCTAGCATCAGCAATCAGACAACAAAAGGAAATCAAAGGCATCAAAATTGGCAAAGATGAAGTCAAGCTTTCGCTTTTTGCAGATGACATGATATTATACATGGAAAATCCGATAGACTCCACCAAAAGTCTGCTAGAACTGATACATGAATTCAGCAAAGTTGCAGGATACAAAATCAATGTACAGAAATCAGTTGCATTCTTATACACTAACAATGAAGCAACAGAAAGACAAATAAAGAAACTGATCCCATTCACAATTGCACCAAAAAGCATAAAATACCTAGGAATAAATCTAACCAAAGATGTAAAGGATCTGTATGCTGAAAATTATAGAAAGCTTATGAAGGTAATTGAAGAAGATTTAAAGAAATGGAAAGACATTCCCTGCTCATGGATTGGAAAAATAAATATTGTCAAAATGTCAATACTACCCAAAGCTATCTACACATTCAATGCAATCCCAATCAAAATTGCACCAGCATTCTTCTCGAAACTAGAACAAGCAATCCTAAAATTCATATGGAACCACAAAAGGCCCCGAATAGCCAAAGGAATTTTGAAGAAGAAGACCAAAGCAGGAGGCATCACAATCCCAGACTTCAGCCTCTACTACAAAGCTGTCATCATCAAGACAGCATGGTATTGGCACAAAAACAGACACACAGACCAATGGAATAGAATAGAAACCCCAGAACTAGACCCACAAACATATGGCCAACTCATCTTTGACAAAGCAGGAAAGAACATCCAATGGAAAAAAGACAGCCTCTTTAACAAATGGTGCTGGGAGAACTGGACAGCAACATGCAGAAGGTTGAAACTAGACCACTTTCTCACACCATTTACAAAAATAAACTCAAAATGGATAAAGGACCTAAATGTGAGACAGGAAACCATCAGAACCTTAGAGGAGAAAGCAGGAAAAGACCTCTCTGACCTCAGCCGTAGCAATCTCTTACTCGACACATCCCCAAAGGCAAGGGAATTAAAAGCAAAAGTGAATTACTGGGACCTTATGAAGATAAAAAGCTTCTGCACAGCAAAGGAAACAACCAACAAAACTAAAAGACAACCAACGGAATGGGAAAAGATATTTGCAAATGACATATCGGACAAAGGGCTAGTATCTAAAATCTATAAAGAGCTCACCAAACTCCACACCCGAAAAACAAATAACCCAGTGAAGAAATGGGCAGAAAACATGAATAGACACTTCTCTAAAGAAGACATCCAGATGGCCAACAGGCACATGAAAAGATGTTCAGCGTCGCTCCTTATCAGGGAAATACAAATCAAAACCACACTCAGGTATCACCTCACGCCAGTCAGAGTGGCCAAAATGAACAAATCAGGAGACTATAGATGCTGGAGAGGATGTGGAGAAACGGGAACCCTCTTGCACTGTTGGTGGGAATGCAAATTGGTGCAGCCGCTCTGGAAAGCAGTGTGGAGGTTCCTCAGAAAATTAAAAATAGACCTACCCTATGACCCAGCAATAGCACTGCTAGGAATCTACCCAAGGGATACAGGAGTACTGATGCATAGGGGCACTTGTACCCCAATGTTCATAGCAGCACTCTCAACAATAGCCAAATTATGGAAAGAGCCTAAATGTCCATCAACTGATGAATGGATAAAGAAATTGTGGTTTATATACACAATGGAATACTACGTGGCAATGAGAAAAAATGAAATATGGCCTTTTGTAGCAACGTGGATGGAACTGGAGAGTGTGATGCTAAGTGAAATAAGCCATACAGAGAAAGACAGATACCATATGGTTTCACTCTTATGTGGATCCTGAGAAACTCAACAGGAACCCATGGGGGAGGGGAAGGGAGAAAAAAAAAAAGACGTTAGAGTGGGAGAGAGCCAAAGCATAAGAGACTGTTAAAAAACTGAGAACAAACTGAGAGTTGATGGGGGGTGGGAGGGAGGGGCGGGTGGGTGATGGGTATTGAGGAGGGCACCTTTTGGGATGAGCACTGGGTGTTGTATGGAAACCAATTTGTCAATAAACTTCATAAAAAAAAAAAAAAAAAAAAAAAAAAAAGAAATGAGCTGGCAAGCCATGCAAAGACGTGAACAAAACTTAAATGCATACTACAAAGTGAAATAAGCCAATGTGAAAGGCTGCATGCTATATAATTCCAACTATATGACATTCTAGAAAAGGCAAAACTATGGAGGTAGTTAAAAATAAATGGTTGCCAGGAGTTGGTACAAGGAGATGAAAAGATGGAGTACAGAACATTTGTAGGGCATTGAGGGGAAAATGCTCTGTATGATATTATAATAATAAATAACTGTCATTTTACATTTGTCCAAACCCACAGGATATATAGCATCAACAGTGAAATTTATGGTAAACTGTGGAGTTTGGTGATTATGACATGCCAGTGTGGGTTCAGACGTGATAAAAAATGTATCACTGTGGTGGGAGATGTTGATAAATGGTGGTGGGTACACATGTGTCAGGGGAAGGAGTTTATGGGAAATTTCTGTGCTTCCCTTTGAAATTTTTATGTAAATCTAAAGCTCCTCTAAAAAAACTTTTAAAATAAGAAACTAAAGAATATTAATGATAATAATAAGAATGTGGGGTGGGGGGAAATACCAGTGGTTGCCAGGTATTTGGGTGGAAGGAGGAATAAATAGGTGGAGTACAGATTATTAAGGCACTGGAACAATTCTGTATACTATAATGGTGAGTGTGTGCCAGGAGGCATTTTTCCAAACCCAAAGGATGTAAAACAGCAAGACTGAGCCCTATTGTAAACTAATGGACTTGGGTTGATAATGATGTGTCAAGGTAGATTCATCACTCGTGACAAATATACCATTCCAGCGGGGATGTTAACAGGAGAGGCCAGGCATGTGTGGGGCAAGGGGTGTGTGGGAATTATCTGTACCTTTTCCTAACTTTTGCTATGAAACTAAAACTGCTCCAAAACAAGCAATTTTTATTTTTAATTAAAAAAAAATGCTTATTTTTGGGAGACAGAGAGACAGTTGGGGGAGAGGCAGAGAGAGTTGGAGACACAGAATCTGAAGCAGTTCCAGGCTCTGAGTCTTCAGCACAGACAGGGCTCGAGGGTTTGAAGCATGGGATCATGACCCGGGCCAAAGTCAGACACTCAACCAACTGAGCCTCCCAGGCGCCCTGACTTACATCTCTGCTCTTATCAGCCCAACAGTACACTGAGTCCTGATGTCAGTCCAATGTGATGATTTCAAACTAAATACTGTCTCAACAAAATCATTTGAGAATGGAATACTTAGGATTTTATTTAGCAGCAGCAGCAGGTTAGGATTGGAGGAATCACTTTCCATCTCTCTGAAAATGTCTACCTACATTGTATTTACCAGCTTGTTTTGGTAGATCAGCCATTTGTTAATCATGTTCTTTGTGTCTATTAGTAATAAGTTATTCCTGTTTAAAATGCCCATTATTTTCACACACTACAAAGCATATTGAATATCTTCATAAGCTAAACCTCTATTTCTCAGTGAAACTTATTTTGAGGCAAAGAGGTAATTTGAACTCCTGAAAATGAAGTTGTATTTTAAGTAAGTTACAATTTTAATAAAGAAGTTGAGAAAATCCGGTTTAATTTAGCTGCCCTTTTCTAGTAGTATGTGTGTTCTGAAACAGTCTTATTTTCCAAGAAATGAGTCTTTTTTTTTTTTTTTTTTTTTTTTTTTTAGTGTCTGAGTTTTGTTGTGACCTACTCTAACATCATACACTCAGGTGCAATCAATTCATCTTTTTCTATGCTCGTGATGGCCACTTCAAAGATCATCAAATAGTTTTGAAGAAATAGCATATAAATGTGTGTTTTGTAGAAATCCTTTTTCTCTACTTTCATTCTCAGTGTGTTTTCAAATTAGAGAAGAAAATTCTTTGCCCCACACTTTGAAAATGGGATTTCATATCAAGCCATCATTGTAACATCTTCTTTATATCCAGCCACAGTGCTAGCAGTCTTTCAACCACGAGTCTAGAAACTTATCTCCTTATTTTTTTATAATGTAAAATAATCTCAATAAATGAGTCTGTAAGTTTTGGGGAAACCAAAACTGTCAGTTATCAGAGGTACACAAACTACACTCCTTTTTTGCAGCTTAGACTGTAAAGTTTGAAGGTATATTTAGTAAGTATGACCTTTTTATTTTCTTTATTAAGAGCTCTATAGTTGAATAAAATTTGCCAAAATTTATAGTTTCACTGTCTTTTGAACGTGCAGATTGTTGGCAATGTCTAGTTTGTATTTGGAGACAACATCAACAATCTTTTTGTGTTTTCTATAGTTTTATTAAAATCTTCGATGATATGAAATGCATTTTTTTGGAACCAAAATACATTAGAGCTGGGGCAAGTTTTGTTGCTGCTGTGGTCCAACACATCACCTGATATACTGCAGAAAGTATAATCATTAATAAACTCTGACATAATCAGCTTCAAGTTGGAAGGAGCCAACACATCTCTCATCAAGATTTTCCCTTTCTTCTCCTCTAGTTTCAACCACTGAATCAGGAAATGTTACTTTTGTCATATTTATAGAGCAATCAAGGAAACACCAGGATAATGTGTGGTACATCCAAATTAATCAGCTGGTGTTGTGATTGAGTATGAATGTCTGTTTGGTAGACAAAAACTTTGGTCTGGTTTAGAAGTAGATGCCTGTATCATCCTAGACCTGTGAGATTCAGTATTCGTGTGTAATTAATTCCATATCTGCTTCTATACCATGACAAATCTCAAGTTACTTTCTGAATATTGTGCAGTACAATCTGTCTTGGTTATACCTTCCTAACCCAGTAGCATGTGACCATTTATAAAAGTAACAGATTTATTTAGCCTTCATTTGTTGTGATTTCTGTATCATGCCAACATTGGTTTTTTAACATTTCTCATTTTCATTACCTGAACTCTTATGAAACGTGGTCATAATATTAAAAGTGATTGAACTAGTACTATCTTGATAACATAACATTTAATTATAGGCAAAGTCAAAGGACTGTTGTGCACTTAGTCACATTGCTCAGAGTGATGCCACAATGGATGATCCATTATTGGAAGTTACCAACTGTGGTGATTGTCAACAACAGCTGCTATGGCACAAAACAGCAATCGTGACTGTGAAGGGTCGGATAGGTCTGTGTCTTAACAATTTGATACTAAAACTACTTTGAGTCTCTCTCTCTCTCTCTCTCTCTCTCTCTGATTTTTTTGTTTTGTTTTGTTTTTTGGCTATTGCATGTGTTTTGTATCTTCCCTTCAAACCTCTGTACCTATCCTCCCAAATTGTAACTTTTAAAATCCTGGTGAGGGATATACGGTGACAGTGGACTTTCAGTGCTAAAACCAAAATGGTTTGGGATAAACTAAGACAATTGTTCAGCCTACCTTTAGCCAACTATATATTGCTAGGGACATTGTGTAGATAGTAGCTCTTTCTTAGAGCAAGTATGATTAATATGTTTTCCCAGATATGAAGGCTATTGACATGAAGGCCATACTGGCTTACCCATCTTCTTTTTTGTTTCCTTGGGAGTGCTTCCTAATGGGAGTGAATGGATTACTGTCCAACTGCTATAATTTCTTTCTCCTAACGTTTAAATATATGAAGTATATCTGTCTATATGTTGTGTACAAACCCATACATATGTTATATTTGTATGAGTGTCATATATAATTTTACCTCTCACTGGAGAAAAATCCATACAAAAGATGAAAGAATAATATAATGAACTAACAATTATCTACTTATAGACACTCTCTATAAGTTAAGAAGAAGGCCTCATTTAAAAAATATAACCACTATATCATTATCACAACAAAGAGAAAAAATAATACTTTATTAACCTGAAATATCTCATCAGTGATCAGATTTTCTTGTATATATATTTATTTATATATATATTTCTTTTACTATTTGTATAAATACATATTAAAACAATGAACGCATATTACATTTGGTAATATATTTATTTTTTTTAATTTTTGTAATGTTTATTTATTATTGAGAGACAGAGAGACACAGAGTGTGAGCAGGGGAGGGGTAGAGAGAGGGGGAGACACAGAATCTGAAGTAGCCTCCAGACTCTGAGCTGTCAGCACAGAGCCCGATGCAGGGCTTGAACGCACAAACTGCGAGATCATGACCTGAGCCAAAGTCAGATGCTTAACCGACTGAGCCACCCAGGCATCTCTGTTAATGTTTCTTAAGTGATGCTTAAAACCTATGAAACTGCTCTACATGTACTCTTACGCTGAACAAATAAGTATATGGGTGTTGGATGCTTACAAGCAGGTTTCCCAGCTTTCTGATTCTCAAAGAGGGAAGTTAAAGATAAACAAGGAAGGACAGCACTGTGGTACTGAATTACTATCAGAGATATCAGTATGAACTCTAGCTTAACTTATATTTTTATGGATAATACATAAATAATTATAAATATGTGTGTATACATGGGTTAATGCATAAATATGAGTGTATATATATACCCTAAGCATGTATCTAAGTATGGTATACATGGGCATGTGTGTGTTGTATATTTACACATACACACATATATACTAAATACAAAAATAAAAGCTGAAATGGATCATAGACATAAATTTAAGAGCTAAAATTTTTAAAATTTCTGTGAAAAAATAGAAAATAGTCACAATCTTTAAATAAACAAATTTTATTTATTTTTTTTTTGTTTGGTTGTTTCATAGTTCTGAATAGGACACAAAAGCATGAGCAATAAAAGAAAAAAGTGATAAATAGGATAAAATTGATAAAATGAAAAATTTAATATTTAAGTTCTCAAAACATATGCTTAAAAATGCATGATATAAACCAGAATATTCCCATGCATATATATGTGAAGGACTGCTATATTAAAAACTGTCACAACTCATTAATAAGCCAAAAATATAATAAAAAAATTAAAGATCCAATCAAAAAACTTAACCAAGTTATTAGAATGTCAAACAAGTGCATGAAATAATACTCAATTTTATAATGCATTATTTATGCAAGTAGCACTCAATATTGCCCAAAATAGCTAAATTTAATGATTGATAATACTTCTAAGGATATGGAGCAAGTGGAGATTGTGTGCATTACTGTGGAAATAACAATTTTAAAATAATGAAACTACTTTGGAAAACAATTGGACATTTTCTTATAATATTAAACACTTGCCACATGACTCAGCAATTTCCATTCCTGTGTAATACTCCAGAGAAATGAACACATACACTTACACAAAAAATTGTACATGAGTGCTTGTAGAAGTTTTATTTATTACAGACTCACACTAGAAACAACTCAAGCATCACCAGGAAGTGAATATATAAACAAGTGTGATATATTCACATAATGGAACAGCAGTCAATTTTTTTTTCAAAATCGTATTGATAATACAGCAATGTGGGTGATCTCAAAACATTACACCAAGCAAAAACATTACACTGAGCAAATGAAGTCAGAAGTAGACAAATGTCTGATTATATTTATAGGAAACCATAGAAATGACAAATCTAATCTTTACAGACAAGTAAATCAGTGGTATTCTGAGATGGGGAAGGGGAAATTGACTGGAAATAGGGATTTTTTTGTAACTGATGAAAATGTTTAATATTCTGATTTTGTGGTAGTTACACAAGTATGTATTTTCTGAAGACTGATTAAACAAAGACTTACATAGATGTATTTTATTTCATATAAATTACATCTCATTAGGGTTAAATAGTAGCAGTAATAATAAACCCTCTAGCTTTTTCTTACTCTCCAAAATGGCATACCTTGCCTTCTTTCTTTTTTCCAGATATGCCTCCCTTCTTAAAATCTTGGCAATTGTTCTTCCTTTCATTGTTCAAAGGAACAGTAGCTTAGCTACATTATGGAGTTTTTCCCCAGAATTCAAAACCATCAGTGAAGGCTTGCCAAAATAGTTCTGAATATTTAATTCATCTGCCACTATCTGCTATAAAAATAATGTGGGTAAATTTATCACTGCATTTGTAATACTTACATATTGATGTCCCTCTTGAATAAATTTCTGCATTTCTCTTTATATATGTAAACATAAAGTCTATTTACTTATTTTGAGAGAGAGAGAGAGAGAGGGAGCAGGAAAGGGGCAGAGAGAAAGGGAGAGAGAGAATCCCAAGCAGGCTCTGTGCTGTCAGCCCAGAACCCAACACAAAGCTCCATCACATGAACTGTGAGATCATAACCTGAGCTGAAATCAAAAGTTGCACAATCAGCTGACTGAGCCACTCAGGCACCCTTCTCTTAAAATATTTTCAAAATTCATACTGAATTTCTGTATTTTTATGTTTTCAAAATTTGGAGTTCTATTAGCCCTTGATTTAAAAAAAAAAAACAGCAGAAGTGATAACCCTGCTTCATACAACATTTACAATTCATGAAAAATAATAATGACTTTTAGGTAAAAAGCTTAGTAATTTGTCACATTTTCAAGAAATGCTCCAGCATTCTTCTAATTCAAAAGTCCTGAAACTGGCTTGCAGTTCTTTTTAGACCATTATGTATTGACCTACATAAGTGTAGTTAATGTAAACAAGTCTCCTTAAGTGTCTTGACTTATGGTCTGTGCAAAGTGCCAAACATTCAATCTGTTTCTGAGAGAAAAGTGTAAGAGTCACACTGCAGTATAGTATGTAGCTTGTTTTCCTTTTATGATACCAGAATTATATAATTTTTCTTCAAGTTTTTAATTATTGATGATATGTTAAGCAGAAGTTTTACCCTGCATGAAGCGTTTCCATATTCATTATTTTCTTTTCATATAGAACCCTTAAAACATAATTGGGTTTACAAATATTTACTTAAAATAGAAACTGTAGTTCCACAGCTGGTAAACAAAATTTGACAAGCGAAGAGATAAGGATCACTTTATTGTTGCAGAAAGTTTTTTTTTTTAATTTTTTTAGCATTTATTTATTTTTTGAGTGGTAGAGAAAGAGTGTGAGTGGGGAAGGGGCAGAGAGAGAGAGGGAGACACAGAATCCGAAGCAGGCTCCAGACTCTGAGCTATCAGCACAGATCCCAAGGTGGGGCTCGAGCTCATGAACTGTGAGATCATGACCTGAGTCAAAGTCAGATGCTTAACCAATTGAGCCACCCAGGTGCCCCTATTGTTGCAGAAATTTTTTAGAGTAGTGGTTTTCAATCTTGTTATGCTTCAAGCCCACTTTTAAATGCTAAAATTACACACTGTATTTAAAGGGATCACGTAACTCTAGACAACAAAGCAACACTAGACAAGTGAGCAATAACTACAGTACAGTTGCTGCTGGAGTATAATTCAGTCTCACAGTGTCTATAAATAGTGTAGTCATTGTTGTATTCAGAATGTATTGTTTGTGGAGTCACTTTCAAGGCAAGTCACATAACCTATCTGGGACATAATTATCCTTATTTATAAAGTACTAAATGATCTCTTCAAATCACCTTTGTGAATAAATTATTCTCAAAAAACTAATTTGATGTCTCTTTTCCTTCAGTGTACATCTGGCATTTCCTTTCTATAAAACCGTACATACATGATTTTCATAAAACTGAAGTGTTAGAACAGGAAGGCACCCTCCTGTGTTTTCAAATTGTTAGCAGAAGGCAGATACACACTGTTATGGGTTGAATTTTGTCTCCATAAATAATATGTTGAGGTCCTAACCTCTGGTATTGTGAATGTGACCTTATCTAGAAGTGTGGTTTATACAGATTTAATCGGAGGTCATTAGGGTGGCCCCTACTCCTGTATGACTCATATCCTTATAAGAAGAGAAGATTGGAAAACAGAGCCAGGCATGCAGAGGAAAGACTAAGGCAGAGGTTGGAGAGATGCATCTCTAAACCAAGGAAAAAAAATAAGAATTTCCAAGAGAGCCAGAAGTTAGGAAGAGCCAAGCAAGGATTGCTCCCCTAGAGCCATGAGAGACAGCAAGGCCCTGACCACACTTTAATTTTAGTCTTCTAGACTACAGAACTGTGAGGTAATGATTTTCTGTTTTAAATGATCTGGTTTGTGGTACTTTGTTACAACAACTCTGCCCTAGGATATGAATAGACTCATCAGTTGTTATTAGTCTCAATTTGTACGTCAAAAAAATTCTAGACATTCTGACAGGTGTAAGGTGATATTATAGTTTTGATTTGCATTTTCCCCTGATAATTAGTGATGTTGAGCACCTTTTCATGTACCTGTTGGCCACTTGAAAACCTTCCTTGCATAATACCTATTCAGGATATTTGCCTGTTTTTAATTGGATTGTTGTTTTTTTCTATTAAGTTTTATGAGTTCCTTATATATTTTGGATACTAACCTCTTATCAGACATGTGGTTTGCAAATATTTTCCCCATTCTGTAGGTTACCTTTTCATTTTTTTAATAAAGATTTTTTTAAAGTTTATTTATTTATTTTGACAGAAAGAGGCAGAGACAGAGTGAGATAGAGCATCCCAAGCAGGCTCCACATTGTCAGTGCACCGCCCGATGCGGGGCTTGATCTTAGGAAGTGAGATCATGATCTGAGCCCAAACCAAGAGTCAGATGCTTAACTGACTGAGCAACCCAGGTGCCCCAGTTACTTTTTCATTTTATTAATCATTTATTTTGCTTTGCAGACACTTTTTAGTTTGATGTAGTCCCACTTTTATATTTTTGCTTTTGTTGCTTGTGCTTTAGGTATTAGATCCAAAAAATCATTACCATGACCCATGTCAAGAAGTTTTCCCTTATATTTTGTTTTGTTTTGTTTTTCTTTGTTTTCTTTTGTGTTGTGTTGTTTTCAGAAATTTTATGGTTTCAAGTGTTACATTTAAGTCTTTAATCCATTTTGAGTTAATTTTTATGAGGAGTGTAAGATAAGAATCTAGTTACATTCTTTTGCATGTGAATATCCACTTTCCCAGCACAATTTATAAGAGACTATATGTTATCCATTGGGTATCTTGGCACTCTTGTGCAATATTAGTTGACAATATATGCATGGGTTTATTTTGGGCATTCAATTCTGTTCCACTGGTATATGTGTCTCTTTTTGTGCCAGTGCCATACTGTATTGAACCATAGCTTTGTAATATAGTTTGAAATCAGGAAATGTGATTCCTCCAGCTTTATTCTTCTTTCTCAGGATTGCTTTGGTTACTAGGGGTCCTTTGTGGTTCCATACAAATTTCATAATTATTTTTCTCTTTCTGTAAAAAATCCATTAGAATCTTGATAGACATTGCATTGAATCTGTGAATGATTGTGAATAGTATGAACATTTTAACAATATTAATTCCCTCAATCTATGAACATGGAATATCTCCATTTTGTGTGTCCATTTTAATTTCTTCCATCAAAGTCTTAGTTTTCAGTGTAGAAATCTTTCACCCCTCTGGTTAAATTTCATCTTAAGTATTTTATTGCTTTTAATGCTATTGTAAATAGGATTGTTTTCTTTATTTCTTTTTTAGATAATTCACTGCTGATTTTGTACTCAGCAACCTATTGAATTCATTGATTAAATCTATCATTTTTTTAGTGGAGTGTTTAGGATTTTCTGTATGTCAAAACATGGATTCTGCAATTAGAGACAATTTTAGTTCTTTCTTTACAATTCTTATGACTTTTATTTACTTTTACTTATCTGATTGCTCAGTGGGATGGGCTATACAGTTGCCTGCATTCTCGTGTGAGACTTTCTAGTTAGATGGGACTGGGAACTACACTCAGCAGTGGTCAAGGCTATGAATTAGCTTCACTGCCTAGACAGGGTGGCAGAACAGGTTTCATGGCCAGTATGGCTCATTGTTTGGAGACCCCCAATCAGGCAGACTTGCATACCAGGTTCCCTGGCCAGATGAGGTCACTGCCTTTTTTTCTGCAGATAGGCAGAGCCATTGGCTGGGCTTTCTCTTCATGTGTCACTATAAGCAGGGCTGAAGATGGGCTACCCAGCCTCCTGAGTGCCTTGATTAAGATTCCTGGTTTACACCCCTGAGGTTTACATTCATCCACAGGCAGGACTATGAATCAGTTTCCCTGCCTGGATGGGGCAATTAAATAGGCTCCAAGAACTGGCAAGGCTCACCATTTGGGATCCCAAATCAGACCAAACTGCACACCAAGTTCTGTGGTCAGAGGAGGCTACCGTCTTTGCTCTGCAGATGAACAAAACCTCTAGTTGGGATTTTTACTTGGGTACTGGTTCTAATAGGAACTTAGTCTTCCAAGATCTGAGTGTTGGTTGTTAAAATGTCCACTCCACTTCTCCATCATGATATAATCATTGGTACGAGACTTGCAGATTTCCCATGAGGCCAGACCTAAGCAGCCTCCTGGACAATGACCCAAAATGTTGAGGGAGCTGGATGTCTACCTTGGCCTCTCTTTTTGCCACTGGAGAAACTGTATGCCAAAGGGGGTCCTCTTGGTGTGGTACTGTGTCACCAACAGGAAGAGTGATGTGATCAGAGTGTAGTCACTCCTCTTACTCTTCCAATGCAGTCATTCTTATTCTCTGCTCTAGGAAGGTGCTTCAACCTCACTCCCATGTTCTAGGATCTTCACAATTGATGCCTTGTCTGTGGATAGGTGCTAGTTGGTCTTCTCCTGAGGGCGACTGAAGTCAGTAATTACCTATGTCACCATCTTGATTACATCATTCGTAGATATTATACCTAAATTGAAAGACATAGCTCCACTTATGAAAGAATAGGAGCTCAAATAACAAACCTAGATTTAGAAGTTTTTTCTCATTCTAAAAGGTGTTTTAATTCTTTTACTTGTGTAAGTATTGCAATTATACTTGAATCTAAGGGTAAAAACCTTGTGAACTAAAAGGTGAGTGTGGCCAGCAGTGACTTAGTTGTGCTTTCACTAGAGAAACTCATCTTACTGGAAATGTATTTTATTAAGGTCAAATGAGCTGAAGCCCATGGGATGTAAATTTATCTTCTATAACAATTTCTGGCTTATAGGTCATCTAGCCATGGGAATAACAATTTTCTGATTCAAATAAAACTTTTGAAGGGATATAAGAGTACTCAGAAAGCTTGTGTGGATCAGCTAAACTTTGTCAAATAATATTTGATAGCTAAAGCATAGAAGCAGAAATATATAGATCCAACTTATTTTGAAATAAGGATATATATTAAAATTGAAGAAAAAATGTTTCTTTTTTTTTAAGTTCTTTGATGTTTTATGAACTCCAAATGCCCTCATGTGTTCCCATGTCTTTCATATGTGTGTTTCATCAGTGGCAAAGAAATCAAAGAACATAAGGAGGTACTTGGGAAAGGATGGCGCTTCTATTCTGTGCATTAGATACTAGGACTATTATTTTCAAAGAGAAAATATTTGAAGGTTTTCTCTTGAATATTAGTTGTAGTAAGTCTCTATTTAGAAGTTTTTCAATGTAATTACGTCAATGTCTAAGGAAATACAATGTTGTCAAAACTTGTATCATTTAAAATGCTCTATTTTTACTTTCTTTAGCACATGGTCAAAATGTAAATGTATCCTGCCTTGACCATATTGCTTTCTGACCTAATTAAATAAGTATGCATATATTCATGAGCCAGGACTGTAATTTAGTTTGACTTGCTTGTTTGTCTTTTACTGAGAAGAAACATGTATTAAAGTTAAGATGCAATTTTTAAACATATATATTAGTTAACTGGTCAATTCTATATTCAAAGTTTGAGGAAAGGAATGGAAGGAAGAATGTGATGATTCATTTCATATCCGTATCATCCGGGGAATGCTGAAGTATGCAGAAATTAATGGATGAAAATTAAAATACCCTTAATTTAATATTTCTGTAGTCTTCTTATGTGACTTAGAAAAATATCTGGAGTAAAGGAAATAATGAGATATGTTTTGTTTCCATATTCACCATATTTCTGAAACTAAAGCAACCTGCAAATGCAATTATAGTAGGGCCTCAAACATGAAATTTAGTAGAAGATAACTAGTAAGACCTATAAATCCAGAGACCTTACAGCATCTTTAATTGAATGGAAATTAGGAGCAGGTTACTGGGTGTATAGTATGCAGAACCACTTACACAGTAGTGATGGAATGAGATACTATGAGATATCTATTTTGTTTCCACAAATTCATTAATGATCTGCATTTAAGATGAGACTTTGAGTACTAGAGGAGGTGGAACCTTTTTACAAGGCACCATGTATTCCTTTGTGTGAGATTGAAAATTTTTGAGACGATTATTTGCATAAGTACTCATTACATAACTCAATCAATAAGGTCCAAAAACAAACATATACAGCAAAGTCATTTAATGGCAAAATTGTGACTTTGATTCATTGAAAGTTTTATGGAAGTACTTTTCCTATCAAGTAAAATTACTAAGTTCTGTCCAATAAAACAACCTCAAATAATTTGATGTAGTAATTGAATAATAGACTTATTTAATTATATTACTATCCACACAAATCTAAGATAAATTATTTATAGCTTGAAAAACTACTGAGGAGATCACCAGCTAACAAGCTGAACACAATACTCTATGAATAGTAATAACAAAAATTCAATATGTTTGAAAGCACAGGGTGGCACAGAGACATCTGGTCTTACTTTTCCTTAAGGGCTTAATACACACACTTAAAGAAGAAAGCCATATGACATAAAATTTTTGATCATGTTATTTAAAGAAGGAAATAAAAATAAATTTCTTCCAGAAAGCATTTCTTTGAATCTTGATTTTTTTTTGTAACTTGTTTTTCTAAAATGAGAGAAGAAATGTTGGTCTGGAGTCTGTTGTAGAAGAAAGTACAGGGTAGGTTGCCTGGGTGGCTCAGCCTGTTAAGTGTCTGATTCTTGGTTTCAGCTCAGGTTATGATCTCACGGTTCATAGAATCAAGCCCCACATCATGGAGCCTGCTTGAGATTTTCTCTCTCCTTTTCTCTCTGCCCCTCCCCAGCTCATGAACTCTATCTCTCTTTCAAAATAAACAATCTTTGAAAGAAAGAAAGAAAGAAAGAAAGAAAGAAAGAAAGAAAGAAAGAACAATGCAAAAAGGTAGAGAATGGTAAAAGAAAATAATCTTTCCAGCAATCCAGTAACCGAAAGTTAATGGAATCTTTCAGATCCTCCTTAAATGTTTCACATTAATCAGAGTAGAGTATAATCCAGACGCTGAAAAAAATATTGTGTTTTAGTAGGTTCAGAATAAAGGTTCTAGAGGTATTCAGTTTTTTATATACTCTCAGTTCTGTACAGTGCAAAAGCTAGAGTTTCCCCCTCAAAATATATCTAGTATCTGTGCTCAACCATCATCAAATGGGAGCCTAATACAAGAACACTTGTAAATCGTTTCAAACTGCATATGAATGCAAAGAATCACATTGCAAAGTATTCTGTTTCTATATGTGTTTTTCCTTAAATCTCCCCTTAATTGACTGCCATAGGCAGAAAAACATCCTAGTAAGAGAATAATAGCCTCTCTATGCTGAAAAGATAAATGTATGCAGGATGATATTAATTACACCAAGTGGTAATTATACAAGATAAATGTATGCAACAAAGAGTTTTCAAGAAATAAGGTTCTTGTGCATTTCCCTCTTTCCCACGTTTATTAGTTTATTAAATAACTTTGTGTCACAGTAAAATTCCTTTTATTAGCCTTAAGGAGAATTGAGAGTTTTAGCAATTAGTTATAAATTGATTCAGTTTCAAAACTGTAGCTGTTAATGCAATTATGCAAAATTAGCTATAAAATGAACCAACTACTCAAAAATAAATGAAAAAGAAAAGACTCTCATCAACAGATAGCAAGTTAGTGATCCTTATTAACTTCCACAGTAGACAAAGTATCACATTCAAGGAGATGTGATTATTGCCCTGGAATATCACCATTCCTTTGCATTTTCTCTTTATAAGGAATTTTCAAAAGTAACTAACTTATTCGAATGCATTCAACAAATATTTAATGTTTACTTTGTAGATGAAATCATAGTCAGATGTAGCTGTTTAGTTCTGATGAGAATGAATAATTAAATAAAAGTCTCATCCAATCCTTTAAAGAATTTCAAAGATGTCCTTAATGGCATTTATTTGCTAAACATTAGAGCAGCCCAGTGAAGACATATTTCACTGACCTTGGCCCTGTGTCTAAGTTCCAGTAGGTAGGAAGGGTCCTGATAATGCCAGTCACAGGGGATAGCCAGAATGCCACCACAACAACACTTTGTTCTTAGCTGCTGATCCTATTTGCATGCTGACACTGGGTGATGTTAAAAAAAAGAAAAAAAAAAAAAAAGACACTTTGAGGACAGTGCATTTGATTTGCATGTCTCCTTTTAAGATAAGATACTACAAAGTATGCATTTCTGAAGGGTGACTACAAACCAAAAATGACTTAACTAGTCAAAAAATAATAATATTGACACTTCTTTATATACTTATTGAAAAAGTAAAATACGATGGCAAAATAGAAAAAAAAAATTGCCCAACAGAGAAATTAGGCAAATTTTATTCCCTGAAAATTAAAGTGAGGTGAGACTGATGAAGAATACATACAACAAAAGTTAGGTATCTGTCTCTTATAATCGGAGGCAAATATTGTAAACTGGGTGACAGACAACCTCAGAGAATGAAGATTTTAGAGATAACACCTCTCAGTGTCATCGCTGCTGCTGGAAGTGCATGTTTGCTATCTGTCATTTGGAGTATTTCCTGTGTCCTAACTGCTCCTCCCCCAAACAAAATCTAATCATAAATCGTATATTTGCTCCCCATTGCTTACAGGATTAAGCATTGGATCCTTGATCCAATATACAATTCACCAACTAGTATGTATACCTGCCTCTCTAAATATAGGCTTAGGTATATGTAT
Source organism: Lynx rufus (assembly GCF_022079265.1). Lineage (NCBI taxonomy): Eukaryota > Metazoa > Chordata > Mammalia > Carnivora > Felidae > Lynx > Lynx rufus. The sequence continues at coordinate 149,111,885 of NW_025814823.1, forward strand.
TGCTCACCCCTTCCATGTCCATTTCGACTCATATCCTAGTCTTAGACATATACTCATAACTTCTGAACCAACCTGTTGTGTAGTTTTGTGATTTTTTCGATATTCTATTAGGCAGGAGTATACCACACATCCTTGATTTTGTATAAAGCAGCCTCTCAAATTTCAGTGTTTAACTCCAGTATATGTCTCCTATGATGCTTTTTGTGGCCATGCTAGTAAAATTTAGCATTCCCTCCTTAGAATTTTCTTGATATTTTGTCCAATTTTTCTATCCTAGCATTAATCACACAGTTGATTTAAAAATAGCATTTTCTTGTACTAGTCTACAAGCTTCTGGAAAGTGGGATTACATTTTGTTTGCATTTCTACCCACTATCTGTAACATAGGCCAGGTGCTTAATAAAAACAATGAATGAATGCAACCTGGGCTAAATACTGCAAGAGAAATAAAGTAGAAGAGAAATGTTTCAGATGTGAAGAAACAGGAAAGGCGGTGATTAGCACATTATATTTGCTCAAGGAAGAAAAGTAAAAATAATTTTTAGGTCTTTTTCTCTGTGGTTTAGAATGGTTCACCAGAATTGATTCAGGAAGATAGTTCAATCCTGGAACAAATTCTGTATATTTAGTTGCAACTTCCTGATCACTATCACCTTTGGAGAACAAAAGCAAGTACAGTATGTATGAGTGAAAACTTAAAAAATCTCTTTTACATTATCACAGCCAAATTGTGGTCAAGGCTCACATGACTTTGTGTCTGATTGCTGACCAGTCTCTGATTTTATTTTCTCCCCTTCAAGGCAGTTACCAACAGATTATCTTCTTCAAGCCCTCTATTCTCTTATCATGCCAATCCTTTGGTCATATATTTTTAATGACTTGAGGTATAATTTTGCCTGTCCAGGGAATCTCTTTATTTTTTCCCCCATAATTTGTAAATTTTGGTAGCAGAGATTCTGACTTAGGATGCCTCAGTCAGGGTCCATAGTTGTATATTTAAATTAAAATAAATGATTTTTATACATATCTATGGTGGGAAAAAAACATTTAAAGGCGAAATACAGACATTACCCAGAAATCCAATCTCCTTTGTTATCTGGTTTCAGACTAGCTTTCCAACATCGCCCTTACTTTAATGAGTAAGGGGGAATCACACTAGTGTCTTAAAAATTTATGTTGTTTTAGCCACTTGATCAATTTTTCATTTTATTAGTCCTGACTGAAGAATTTGTAAAAGAGCACAAGGTTTAGTACAAATAGGATTTTAGAGTCAGCCTAACCCTACTTTGAATCCATATCCATCCTTTGCTACCTCTGGGATTGTCAGATTCCTTATCTTTAACTTGTGCACATTAAAGAAGATAATACAAGTGAAGTATCTGGTGAAGTAGAAGTTTTAAGTTAACATTGGTTGCTTTTCTCATTATCTAGCCATATATATTTGCAAGCTCTTTGATAGCATTTACCTGTTTACTTGTACTTTGATCATCTTCAGTTTTATAATTCCTTTTAAATGGAATTATAAACTACAGGACCACTTCTTAAGTCTCCCCAAGCTTTACATTTCACAATTCTAGGCGGCATCTATCATAGAATTAGATAAAATGGTCCTTTCCATCTGGGAGCTCAACTATGCATAGCTACATTTGGAGCCCAGTAAGCTGTGTTTATGGTAAATACTCAATGTGTATATGCTTTGGCTTTCAGACAGATAATTAAACTTTGACATTAATAAGTATCAAAATTTTGAGAGGGGGGGAAAGGAGGAAGAACTTCTATATTTTGTGTGCTTTTATCTCAGTTAAAATTTTATATTTGGAAGATGGTATCTTCCCTAATCTGTTTTTAGAGTTTATTGCTAACCAAGCTATGAAAATTAATGACACAGAACAAAGGGATTGCAGTTATTTAGGAAATAAGTGTCTCATAAGAGAGTTGGTAATATGACAAATGTCTTTTGAAACAGCACTAATACCAACTCAGCATAGTGGTGAGAATGTGCATTAATGTCTTATGGGACACATTTGAAATGATTATGCACTTGCCTTTGACATGATTGTGATAGGACCATGACATGGAAGTGTTGCATTTTATTTTCTTTGACTACTACCTGTAATATTGTGTACTATGGGTCAGTGGTAGACCAATGTATTGATTGTTAGGAGGCAGAAGTTAATAAAGAGGCAGTCAGCTAGCACTGCCACTTTTTTGAGTTTCCACTTGGATGGTCAGATGCTCAAATATCATTTAGGTATTGGGTATACACCAAAGAAGCAGTAATTTAATTTAATTTTTATTCAGACTCTGTGAACATAAAAATTGTATATGACCTTAATCTTAATTCTCATTGTTGAAAATAAAACTTGAGCTCATTTCTTTCTGAAATAAATGTTACCAGTAGTCTTTGTGTTAAATAATTGTTTTAGATATGGACATTGGTGTTTTGCAAAGAGAATTTAGCTCCTGGTTATTGAAGTATATATTGGAATATGTATGTATGTATGTATGTATGTATACATACATGTATGTATGGATATATGTACGTATATTAAGCACATATGTATGTATATATTCAATATGTGTATATGTATGTTACCATATATGTTATATATATATCATATATATACATATCCACACTCTAACTGAATATGTATGTAGATTAAGCACATACGTATGCATATATATTCAATATGGATATATGTATGTTAACATATATATATTATATATATGTTATATATATAGGATAACATATTTACATATATATGCTCTACATATAGGATATATAGGATTACATGTATATACATATATATGTTAACATACATATACACATATTGAATATATATACATACATATGTGCTTAATATACATACATATTCAGTAAGAGTGTGGATTTCCTCTCCTGTCCCTAATTCTGACACTCTTTAATTTTTTTTTTTCAACGTTTTTATTTATTTTTGGGACAGAGAGAGACAGAGCATGAACGGGGGAGGGGCAGAGAGAGAGGGAGACACAGAATTGGAAGCAGGCTCCAGGCTCTGAGCCATCAGCCCAGAGCCCGACGCGGGGCTCGAACTCACGGACCGCGAGATCGTGACCTGGCTGAAGTCGGACGCTTAACCGACTGCGCCACCCAGACCCCCCAAATTCTGACACTCTTAACACTGCAAAGAAAATTAACTTTAACCAATTCCTTAGAAGTAGAAGACCAAACATTTCTTTCTGACTCATTGTGTTTTGTTTCCTTGAATTTTTTTGAAGCTTTAAAGACGTGTTATGGTAATTTTATAATTCAGTCTGGTTTAATTGGTGCACTTAAAAAATGGAAGTATGTGTTTTAAAAGTGTGGCAAGGCTCTTATCAGTGAAGCTTGTATTTAATAATGATTTGTGTGGAGGCAAAAATGCTGAAAATAGTGCTGTTGGCCTTTGGCTCTCTATTGCAAGAGCAGTATACACTAATGGCACAGTAAGTGTTTGTCTCTTTCAGAGATGAATCTGAGCAGAAATTCCATTTAAAATGTGAACAAGGGCATAGAAAGCTATTTTGAAAGTGGAGATGTTGAGAAATAAGCTTGTCAGCTGTTATCCTTGGCCACCCTTTTGAATGAAATTCCCATTGTATCTATTATATAGGCTACCTACACATGGTTTTTATTTTTCAAGTACCAATGATCCATTCCGTGAGAGCCTGAAAGTTACTAAAAATGGTTTATCAGTGCCTGTAAACAGACTGCTTTATTGTACATAAACATAAACCAGCCTGGGACTAGACATAAGTTTAAGGAGTTAAAAGTTAACAATGTTGGTAATTTTCAAAATGTATCACATTTATCCTGGAACTTCATGCCCAACTTCTCTTTACAATCATGAATTACGCAATTTAAACTGCAGAAAAATGTTGAATAACCTAGAGAAGGAGAAAGAAACTTGCTAGTCAAATATGGTTAATTAGGAGCACCTGGGTGCCTCAGTAGGTTAAGCATCCCACTTTGGCTCAGGTCATGATCTAGTGGTCTGTGGGTTCGAGCCCCACATTGGCTCTGTGCCGACATCTCAGAGCCTGGAGCCTACTTCAGTTCTGTGTCTCCCTTTCTCTCTGCCTGTCCCCTGCTTGCACTCTGTCTCTGTGTCTCAAAATAATAAGTAAACATTAAAAAATTCAAAAAAACAAATAAGGGTAATTAATAGTTTTATCCAAAGGTTTTTCTAAAAGAAAAAATCCTAACACATTGTATTTCTGGATTAGTCATTCATGTCTATCCATAAATATATTTATGTGGGAAAACACTACATAGATTATATTGAACTTTTAAGAGGAATAATTATTCATATAAGTGGATTCTCTAACAATATTTACACTGTGTTAGGGTTCAACAGAGAATTAGAATCAATAGGATATATATATTAATATATATATTTACATTGATAAATTTAATAATAAATATGAATATAAAATATTTATATTTATAAATGTATGTTATATAAAATATATATTTGAAAAGAATTTGTTAATGAGGATTTGGCTCACACAATGATGGAGGCTCAGAGGTCACACAGTCTGCTATCTATGAACTGAAGACCTAGGAAAATCAATGGTATAGTTCCACTCTCAGTCTGAAGGCCCGAGAACCAGGAGAACTGATGGTGTAATTCTAGTCTGGGTCCAAAGGCCAGAGACTAGGAGAGACTGATAATATAACTTTTAGTCTGAGTTCAGAAGATGGATATCCCAGCCTACACGCAGGCAAAGGAAGTAAATTCTCCCTTCCTCCACCTTTTTGCTCTCTTTAGGCCTTCAGTGGATTAGATGATGCCCACACACTGGGTAGGGCAATCTGCTTTAATTATTCCGCCAATTCAAATGCTAGCTTCATCCAGAAGCATACTCACAGACACCCTCAGAAATAATGTTTAAGTAAATATTTGGACATCCCGTGACCAGTTAGTCAAGCTGACACATAAAATCAACCATCACACATGTGCATTTTTGCAAGATCTTATGAGGATCAGGTAGAATAATGAAAATGTAATACTTTCTATATTCTAATATTAAGAATTTTCTGAATATTAAGTTGCCATTTTATAATTGTTAGCCTTTATAGCAGTAATAATATGATTTTTCATTGTATAAAACTGAACAAAAATATCATAGGAAAAAAATTAATCATATAAGAAAGGAGAAAAATAAAGAATGATTATGTATACCAGAAGATGCATACTATCAAAATAATTTACTGTCGTTTTAAGAGCCCAGGGTATATCAGATTCTTCCTCCTTTTCATATACATTGATAATATAGTTATGTGTTTGTATATATCAGCATTTAAATTAGATTATGAATTACTTGGTGACATTCTTAGATCTTGTGTCATTTATTTTTATCCTCGGTGAATGCCGCCAGGCTAATGATACGATGTTGGAACTCAGTGAGTATTTGTTAAATAATTGTATTGGTTACCACTACGGCACAGAAGAGCACAGAATAAACCTTTGTGCCAGCTAGAAAAAGGTGAGTCCTCTGGGAAGACAATTAGATGAAGGGCTTCTTCCTTCAAGGCTAGTGTTGTAGAGTTCATTGTTGGGAGAGTAGGGAGAAATCTGGATTTCACGCTTCTTAGCAGGTCACCTTGTGTAGGTTGGTGTTGAGCACAAAATCCTCAGACATATGTGGCGATACTGGTCATTACTTTACTATTTCCTCAAGGACCGCCTAGTTATGCAGCCATGTAGGTGGCATCAATTCGGCCATGAAAAAGAAGCCAGTTTGTCTTTTGTGTCATCCGTGTGGTTTAATCACATAATAAACTTAATAATATAAATCGTAACCATCTATGGTTTAAGGCAGGTTTGCTCTAGTTGCATAGTTATTGTAAACGCATATTTTCATTATAAAAATTACCAAGGTAAGTCAGTACAGAAGGAATCAAACTAAATTCATTACCACCATCAGAAATGGAACTCAAAACATTTCCCATGTTCTTTTTTTTTTAATTTTTTAATGTTTATTTATTTTTGAGAGAGACAGAGAGACAGAGCATGAGTGGGGGAAGGGCAGAGAGAGAGGGAGACAGACTCTGAAGCAGGCTTCAGGCTCTGAGCTGTCAGCACAGAATCTGACACAGGGCAGGAGATTATGACCTGAGCTGAAGTTCGACATTTAACTGACTGAGCCACCCAGGTGCCCCAACATTTCCCATGCTCTGAAACAGAGTTACTCATGCCATAGTGAGCTGACAGTTTCTGAGTCAGGGGATAATGGAAACCAAAATATAAAACATGGATTATCTTACTGTGGAGCATCAATATTTCTTAGCCTTTCAAGGAGGAAAGTTCAAATTCTATCCTGTCATAAGATTTCATCAAACAAAATTAATACAAAATTGTCCATCAATATGTTCTGGGTTTGCCAGAGAAAATATTTTATGAGTAGTACTTATGAAACATAGTACTTAAGAAGTTCGTATTTTTCTGTAACGTGGGTCTCAGATGGCATTATGTGGCAATTTAATCCTAGTGAACAAATTTGTTACTGCTGATGTAAAGGTGATAATGCCAGAGCCCACATAGAAAGTCCTAGTTCAACCAAAGCAACAGACTGGAATGCTGGAATGAATGCCTAGCTTCTCTGATGGTAGTCAGCATTCTCAAATCACAACTCATTTTTAGGAACATTTTTTTTTTCACAAGCGCTGGACATTGTATAAAACCATGTGGGCTTCTAAACATTACTTAGTGCTCACTATAATAAGTGTAGTAACCATCTATCAACATATAACATTATTACTGTATTATTGACTATATTCCCTACACTGTACCGTAGTTTGTCCATTTTTACTGCAGAGCTGAAATCCCTGGTATAGTTGTTCTTCAGCTTACATAACCACTCACCCTTTGAAGTCTGGGTTGTTTTAGAGAGATCAAGCTTTTGTTGGGGTAATTTTATCAACACTGTTGGTATTTTTTTTGCCAGCTTCTTCTGCTCCATCTAAGGATAAATGACACAAAAAGAAAACCAAGAGAACTCACCACTGTGTTATCCCTTCACAATCTGTCTTCTCTTCACCTTTCAGAGTCTTATGTTTGTTTTATATATAATATCTAAGGACTTTAGTTGTATTTAACGAGAGAAATAGAAATAGAAAATCTCATTAAGTACATCTCCTGGAAGTACACATTCAGGGAAGAAATTTTGATCAAACACATTTTTTTAAATTTTTAAATTTATTTATATATAGAGAGAGCATGCACATGGTGGGGGGGGGATAGGAGAGGAGAGGAGAGGAGAGGAAAGAAGAGGAGAGGAGAGGAGAGGAGAGGAGAGGAGAGGAGAGGAGAGGAGAGGAGAGGAGAGGAGAGAGGAGAGGAGAGGGGAGGAGAAGAGACAGAATATTCAGGCTTAAGGTTGAGGTTTTTTTTTTTACACAGAAATGAAAATATCTTATTAAAATTCCAAGCACGGTAAGGGAGGAATTTACTGTTTTCTTTCATAATACAAAAAAAAAACTCATAATTACATTCATTTAACAGATATTTTTAATTACCTGTCACTACTTCAACTCAAAATTTTTATTGTTTTCATGACATTTACAAAATTAAGTGAAAATAAAATTTGAGAATTGGATTAATTCTTTTTGTTAAAAAACACTGTTACAGTTACTTTGGGTAAAATTTGCAGTAGTACAATTTAGTAATAGTAAGAATATGAGATTACATCTCTTCATGAAAAAAAGGCATTTTCTAACTATTTCAACATTGTAAAAGAAACTGATTAGTAATAACTGAGACCCTTAAAATTTGCCATATCTTTCCGGCTATGGGAGTTGAATTTTCAGCATGAAATTACATTTAGCAGAATTTTCCCCAAGAGCAACCAACAAGATTTTCCCCAGATGCTATTTCAAAATTATTATGGATATGTATAGTAAAGACAACAAGATATATATGAATTTTAGATCTTTTGATTATGTTCTCTGTATTTTGACAAATGTTTTGTGCTCTGTGCCTTCAGATATTCTACTTTCTACCGTTAGAAATTGTTCATGGAAAAGTCAGAGGAAAAAAAACTTGTTGGATTATGAGTATCATTAACTTTATTTATGGAATTTAGCTTTATTATAAATTGAGTTCCATTTTAAATTTTGTGAGTGTTGTAGACCTATTCCATATCAGTTGTCAATTTTTACACTGCTATAGCACGTTCTCATAAGCATAGTTTATCACTGAATTGCCATATTTAAAATTCAAATTCTCATATTGCACTGGTGCTGGGAAAAAATATGTGAGACCATATGGATATGCAAATTACTGATTTATTGGCACTGGGTGTGAATAAAACATTGGGAGAGGTAATAGAATGTATCAAACCTCCAAAAACTCTTGAGTGCCTAGTCTTGTATTTTATCTTTTTTTGCACAAAGCTTTGCTAATTCCCATTAGGGCTGTTGACACCAGATACACTAGAGAGGCAACGCTACCTCTTAACACTGTTTTTTTCAATTGCATGTGATTTTTATCACCAAAATAACATTATAAGGTGAGGACTCTGGCACCTGAGCAACTGGTAATGGCTCATCTGTTATTTAGCCTTTAGGGAAAGTTAACTAACTCTGTCCCAACTCTAGTATCTTTCTAGGTACCCTATTCACACAGCTGATAGAATAACAAAATGTTCTGTACATAAATAACATTCTTATCTGCTCACTTTCTCTCTCTCTGTTCTTCTAAATCTTTATGCTAGTTCCTAAATTTATTAATTTAAGCCACTTTATTTTTACCAACTCACCTTATTATCTTGTTATCCTCTCAATAAATAGCTCTTCTAAACATTTGCTGTTCACTCAACAATGAACAGTTAAGTCAATGGATGAAACATTTTAGTTTCATTTCACAACAGTGGTGGTTTCTATATTTGCCTGTTTCTTTTACTTGAACAAAATGTTAAGGATGTTGCTCATTTGAACTATTGTAACTATAGTAACAAGTGAATTCATACAAATCACATCTATCCACCAAAGCCAGAAGACCACATAAATAACAGTTCACTCTGAGGCTATATCCTTGGTCTGACATAATTTCTCCTGCTCTGTAGCTGACCTATGGCCCAGTGAAGGACCCCACACATCATTGAGAGAGTTATTAGTAGCCCATGATCATAGCCATTAGGTTGCATATGGAAGCTAGGAAATGCTGCTTCTGAGATTATGACATCTCTCTGGAGAAAATCTATACCATTATAATTTTTATAGCTTCACAGAATGGGATTATTACATGACTTAAAACAGTTACACTTTATTTGAATAGAACACTAAATTAACATTGAATTGCTGTAGAATTCTTATGAAAGTATGTGTGACACCCACATTAATTCCAAATGAATTCATTATGATTAGTGCTATTACAATGAATACAAATGAGTTAACAATAAAATGACACTAAAAAAAATGTTCGCATTAAAATGTAGTAGGGGACACAAATACTGTTATATAGTATCCCAACTATTTTTGTCATTTTACAATTTTGTGCATATCCCCTAAATCCTAATAGCAAAGTTTTAATAATATGTAATGTTTATTAGCAGTATCAAAGAATTAATAATGGATGAAATATTGTCTTTAAGGTAATGATGTAGAGACTCCCTTCACTCTACATATCCTAAACTTTTCTGAGCCTTTTAATTAAACCAGGAAAAATTTTTAATTGTTTTGCAGCTAAAATGTATTCCAACTGCAGGTAGCCATTCTTCAACCACATGGTGTGGCATCAGATATGGTAGATTGATGGACACCGCCATGTTTACTTTGTCACTCCTTAAGGTGCTATTTCTCTGGCTCCCCTGCAATGAAATCCCAATTCAGTCTCCAGTCTATGTTGCCTCATATACTGATTCCCAGAACTATATTCTATGCATGTACCTGTTCAAGAGCAACATGCCCCTAAAGGCCAGTTCCCAGATGGCTGTACTTACTAACAAAAAACAGAAATCAGTGAATTAAGATGTTCCTGATATTCTCCATAGGTCCCTTTCCTGAAAGTTTTCAAAATCAATGAACAAGTTTATTTTCTCCATAACAGAATGAAAATTAATAAGTTAATAGTATTAAAGCTTATAAAATAATAGCTATGAAAAATGCCTAGAGAAAAATAGCATTTCTTCATTCACTAGGTCAATATTTATTGAAATCCACTATGTGCCAGACCCTATCGGCAGGGACGTACTTGTTGACAAGAAAAAACACCTCTTACTCATGGAGTTTATGGCATAGCAAGAGTCCTATGGACCTCTCAACTATTCTTTACTCTGCTCAAATAACACTTTTTACTATAAGTAAAGTAACTGCATATCCTCTGTGCTATGTTTAAATCTTCCAGCATGACTTTATTGATTTATAATTTACATAATATCAGTAATTTCTTAATCACATAAGTTCATGTCCAAAGACATTGTTACTGGAGAGAAATTATACATGACAAGTAATCTAAGAGGATGGTGTTATCCAATATTGGCAACCTCGTGACTGTTAATTTTTTACTTTACATCTTGTTATTCAAGTTTTTTTTTTCTGTTGTTCTTTGCCCTCAATGCTTCCAAGATATTCTAGTACTTAAGCAGCGTAAGGTTAAATTTAAGGCTTGTTCAGCTTAATTTCATTGTTTTTCACTCAGGTTAAAAATTGTGTTGGAGGGATAGGGGGTATGAAATTTTAAGTCCCCAGTTTAACACACTATGTCAAATACACAAAATTAAAAAATATTTAAGTGTTTACACTAATATTAATTAATATTAACTGATATGTCAGCATCTCATGTTTTGTAGTTTCAAACCGTTACCTCTCGACTCATTCCTCCAGGCCCCCAGTCTCAGCAAGTTCACTTCACAAATATAATCAAGACCCATCAGTTATCCTCCACTAGGGGAAAAAAAATCTAAATGTGTACGTCTAGTCTCCCATTTGCCTTTAAAAGTCACATATTACCTCCAAAAAGCTTCTGTACCCATGATCTTGATCTTATCTCTGCATTTTCTGGGACGTTGCTTGAGAAGTAATCTTTATCCTGTATCCAGTCTCTCTTTCAACTCTGACATTCTAGAATTAGGATTATCAATAGATGATAAATAGGCCGATAGAGAGACAGAGAGATCATAGATAAGGGTAGCAGGGTAGCAAAGAGGACACATGCATTTTAAGCTGGATTTTTTTTTCTGTAATTACCAAGTTGAAATAAATGTATAAAAATATAAAAAAGTAACAATTATAAAATATGTAGATCTTACCAAGTTTGAATTTAGTGTGTCTGTTCAATTTATGTTGGTTTCCTAGGAAACAGATGATGTTAACAATTAATATACCAACCCAGTATAGTATTACTTGTGAAATATGCCATCAACTATGTGTAAGGTTCATAGCAATTACTTTTTTGTTATGTTAGAAAAGTTGCATTTTAGGTTTTTTCTAACTATAGGGGGCAAGAAAAATCACTGCACTGTGAAAAAAAGTACCCAATAGAATCAACTGTAGGACTTTTTGGACATCGTGTTTAATGAATTCTCTCCCCCCCCCCAAAAAATGCAAATAACATGTGGTATCTTAGTGACATCACCACTGAACTTTTAAACTAGAAATAACTATTTAGTTGATCCATTCCAGATTCTCGGTGAATCTCTAGAATAAGCAAGAAATTTAAGATAAATTTTAAAAGCATTTTTTAAATTTAAATTTTAATTAACCTGTTTTAGTTAACATGTAATATTGGTTTCAGGAGTAAAATTCAGTGATTCATCGCTTACATACAACACACAGTGCTTATCACAAGTGTCCTTTTTAATACCCATCACCTATCTAGACCATCTCCCACCCACCTCCCTCTGTGAACCCTCAATTTGTTCTCTATCATTAAGAGTCTCTTGTGGTTTGTTTCCCTCTTTTCTCTCTGCTGCCCCCCCCCTTCCGGTGTACTCATCCTTTTTGTTTCTTGTATTCCACGAATGGGTGAAATCATATGGTATTTGTCTTTCTCTGATTGACTTATTTCACTTAGCATAGTACATTCTAGCTCCATCCATGTCATTGCAAATGGCAGTATTTCATTCTTTTTGATGGCTGAGTAATATCACTCATCATCAGGGAAATATAAATCAAAACCATGATGAGATATCACCTCACACCTGCCAGAATGGCTAAAATCAACAACATAAGAAACAACGGGTATTGGCAAGGGTGTGGAGAAATGGGAGCCTTCTGATTTGAAGGGTTAAATGCACTCCAATGTTTATAGCAGTGTTATAAACAATAGTCAAACTATGGAGAGAGCCCAAATGTCCATTGACTAATGAATGGACAAAGAAGATGTGATATATATAAAAGAATTTTGGTGAATTTGAAGTGCCAATAAAGTGGAAATCCCAATAAACTGGTTGTCTAAATTAAAGTCTCTGCTCTAAACTACTTCCCACTGTATCCTTGAAAATGCATTTACCCTTATAACCCTAAAATTGTCTACCAGATGATCTCTAAAATATATATTTAATATATATTAACTCATTTTATAATATATTTTATATAAAGTATATATGACATATATACATGATTATAGATCTACTTGTAGATTATACGCTATGGTTCTCAATCTTTTGTCTTTCTATACTTCTGACTTCAATATAACATATACAGAGATTTGGTTGCCTCTTAGTGTCATGACAAAAGAACCTTCCATTCAAAATCACATGGCCAAGTAAAACTACCTGTATAACAGGGATTCCAACATCTAATATCAGTTGATAAGATACATTAGTTTCATACTGATAAGTAAAATTTACCAGTTTAGAAGATCTGTCATATTCACAAAAGAAGATACTTAATACCCCAAATTGTTTTCACACATCAAGATCTGTGATATGAGAGATTCTTCTTTGTGATTTTATGGAATATGATGACCGCTTATGACTGTAAGGGATGTTGTACTTGTAGTTGGAAAAAGAAAGGGAGGGCGATAAATCTAAAAATTACAAGGGAAAAAGGGAAGAGAGAACACAGAATGCTTTCTGTCTCTAGTGGGACAGAGGAACTTTAGGGGAATAGATTTTAGCTTTTATCAAGAGAAAGGCTGAAGACAGTTGCATAGGCCATTTTCATGAAGGATCTTATGAGACATGAAGAATAGAGTTCTCAGCAGTTTATTATGGAAAAGTACTGGTAGCAATGGCAGATCAAAGTGCTCCTTCAAAGACCTTGTAATAAAGAAGTCTATGAAGGAACCATGTTAAAATATCGTGAAGAGTTTTCTTAAATGGCTGAAAAAAAAACCCATAAATATAGTCAAAGGGTATTGGATAATTGAGTAGAAGTTCAAGTTTGGCAGCTATGAATCAATTTTTACTAACAATGTTACCAAATTTCTTTTTGGCACCTATTGACACATGATGGTTAAATATTACAATGGAGTATTATAATAAAAATAATAATATGACAATTAAAAAAATGTTTATTTTTGAGAGATAAAGAGAGAGCATGAGTAGAAAAGGGGCAGAGAGAGAGGGAGAAAGAGAATCTCAAGCAGGCTCAGTGCTGTCAGGGCAGAGCCCAACATGGGGCTTGATCTCAATCAGTCTCATGAACCATGAGACCATGACCTGAGCTGACATCAAAAGTCAGATGCTCAGTTTACTGAGCCACCTACATGCCCCATAATATGACATTTGATTATAATTCTGCTAGTCCATTTAGAATCTTTGCATGTGTAGTTATAAATAGTTTGATATTTAATTTTATTTATGCTTTCTTTTTAGTATCAGATCTAAGCTTTAGTATCATATCTAGAATTATCTTATGATTTTTAAATTGATGGGCTCCATATTCAGACTGTCTACATTAAAATCCCAGCTTTAATACTAAATGTACAACACAAAAATTATGCATAATTTTTCTGTCTAGAATTTCTTATATGTAAAATATTGATTATAATCGTATTTTAGTATAAATGTTCTTATTACTTTAGTAACTTAATGCTATTATTTAGTACAAAGTTGAGAGGAAAAATAAGAAGAGATATGCAAGGGGTTAGTGAAATACCTGAAAATATTAATGGCTCAGAAAATATTATAAGTAACCATATAGGTGGTACTTTGAGTTAAATACATCAGGGCACTTCCTGCTTTTTATTATTTTAGAGCAACAAAATTTTATATAGCACTTAATTTCTTAAGGTATTACATAAGATAGTAGCAGGAATTTATGATGTTAATAAAGGAAGGTTCTTACCCTCAAGAAAATTTAAACCTAACTGTTTCTGTATACTGAAAAGATAGGGAAATTGATATGTAAATAGCAGATTACGATATATGACAGAATGTTTTAAAAATGTCAGAGTATAAAGAAAAATCATGAGTTCAAAGAATAAAACTATAAAGCTGCAGTTATAATGGGAACTAAATTCTGTTTCTTTCTTAATAATACAAAGTTGATTATTTTTGAATAGGATGGAATGTTTGATAATTGGAAATATTTTAGGATCATCATAGAAATATCCAATATGAAAACAGAAAATATTCAACTCCTTTTGCCATCAACTAGATAAATAATTTCAGCAACCTCCCTCTCTGCCATCATTCTAATTTTCTGATTAGGGTAACTGACCAATTCAAACAAAACACTTGAAATTATGGTATTTAACTATAATAACACATACAAACACATATTGGTTTACCTAGGTATCAAAATTTAAGGTTACACAATATCACTGAAGGAGATGGGCATGGCAAAAGAGCATAACTTAACTAAAAATTTGACCCCAAATCATCTGTGAACAACACAGTAGGTATGGCTCCTGGTTCCTGAGTGTATGGTTAGAATAATGTCCCAGAATATCTGACAAATTCTTACAGATTGAGAACTCTAATCATGGAAGGGACCAAAAGGGAAGCTCCTGGAAACTTTTATTTCTCAAGTGTAAAATCACAGATTGTGTTAGAACAGACATGAGCAAAGCGCAGGAATATTTATTCTTCTCACAGCACCATTTAATTATCTATTTTTATCAGAAATAAAATGTACAGAAGGATAATAGTCTCTTTCTTGGGACTCTTCGAAATAAGGTCTTTTTACTGAAGTAAATGGATATTCTGATATCTGCTATATAGAGATTCATTTGGTAAATATTTTTTTATTCTCACAATGAGCAAAAATACCATGGCTTTAATCTGACAACAACTTTAGTTTATATTGACTGTCTTCCCTCCTGGGACATATAAATTATCTGGCTCTGTATCACAATCAAATCCATCAAGAAAATTGACCATCTCACCATCTTCACAACTGAATGTTAATTTTCTAGTTTAATGGTATCATTTACATTGGCCAGAAAACAAGAAATTTCTATACACCTTATGAGATGTATGCTTTTCATAATATATGAGACAAATCCCACATTTATCTATCATCTCAATAATAGTTATGCATTCTAATAGTTTGGAGTATGTCAAGATATCATTTCAAATGATGGTTATTAGAAACTACTCTCTACCATTTAGAAAGTAGTATAATCCTTGATGAATTTCTTATAGTTTATTGTACTTCTCCGAGTTTATATGGGTGATACAGAATCTTTTGACTTTAAACAGATCCAAGGCAAAGGGAAAAAATATATATTTCCAACTTTATAGGCTGCATGGAAAACAGTTCTGTCACTTGGACATTTTGATAATTGAAATTATGATACACTCTAATAGGAAACTTAATGTGGAGGCCCTATGGTTTTAGAGTAAAGACATTTCTCTTTGGAAAATACCAATTCTCCTTTTGAAAAACATACTTTGGATTCTAACTGGACATGGGTGGAGACTAAAACTATAGGACACCAGGTGATAATCAAAATAAAGATGACCTTAGAGTTATTTTATCATTTAGTCATTAAGTCTTTTTTTGACTCCTTCATTAATTGAATTTGGTATCTAGCAGATCACACCAAGTAAACCTTGAATACACATGTAAGTTAAATGAATAGGATATTAATATTCTCAGAATACCAAACTTAGTTAATTTTATAATTACCCAATAATCTTGCACTAGCCATTTAGAAATCTGATGTAGAATTTAAGTGTCTTTTTTAAGCAGAAGAGAGAATGAGGAAATTCATGTAAGAGTCTTCAGCAGTACGTCTCATTTTTTCGTAATGCCTTGAAACCGAGATAAGCTTGAGGTGAGGATCTATACTAATTATATTTGGCAAGATATCTCAGATTTATAAGTATTATTGTTAAGTGACCAGGAGATTTTGGGAAAAGCATGTGAATGGATAGATTTTTAAAATTTTCTCAGAATCAGAAAATACTGGGTTGTCATCAAAGCCCTCCCTTGTGAAAGATTTAATAATGAGATGGAAAAGATGACCTATTTCATGCATAAAAGATTATACCACAGTTTCTAAAGGGATAGATCAATGGGGTCATGAAAAATTATGACTAAGGTATTATGGAGGCAAGTCATGGGTTCAACAAGATGAATTTTACCTTGCAAAGGTTATCATATTTACCGTTACTGCAAATTGTCTCATTCCAACAGCAATTAGTCCTGAGTATCTCATCTAGGTGAGTAGACAAACAGCAGCTTATCCATTGGTAATCTTTTTCCTCACAAAGGGAGGGATATTTTTTTATTCAAAATCTAGATTTCATTTTGCTTTCCTTGACTCTAATACGTCTACCCAAATCAACAAATGTTATTAACAATATATCTTGTTTTGACATGGCATATAAATTAAGCTTTTATATGTGAAAAATATTTAGCTTTAAACAAAAGAAAAGACATACATTGATATGGAATTCACTAGAATTATCATACATCAACCCAGATCACCAATCTGGTTTTACAGAACAGAGGAATGGCTTATTAAAAAAAATATATTTTAGAAAATGTGGTTAATTAGATAGACTATATTCTGATATGGCATCTAGTAAAAATACCAAGGATTAATGAAATAAAATAAAATTATTTTACACACATAGCTGAGCTCGCAAGTAATTGAGGCATATTGTCAGTAGCAGTTTACAAAAAAAAAAAAAAAAAAAAAAGAGGGGGACCAGAGTTTGTAAGCCAATGTGTTAAACTGAGATAAGTATTACAGCTGCCCTAAGTGTAGTTGACAATTTGGGTAACCAGGATGCTAGTGTTTTAATGGTAAATGTAGCAACAAGGTCTTGGAAACATGCAAGTTGGGAAGTTTTTGCTGAGTAGCCATGTATAGCCCACATCTGTGAAAGATTACCCATCTCAATGAAACATGAATAATGACAAAAAAGTCCCCATCCTCTAGGTACTAGCTACTGATTCATAAAAGACACTATATATACATAAGTTTATTTATCTATTTTGAGAGAAGGGGGTAGGAGGGGCAGAGAGGGAAGGAGAGAGAGAGAATCCCAAGCAGTCTCTCCACTGTCAGCACAGAGCGCAATGGGTGCTCGAACTCAAGAATATGATATCATGACTTGAGAGGAAATCAAGAGTCTCATGCTGTCAATTGACTAAGCCACCCAGGCGACCCAAGACTCCAACATATTTATAAAAATGTGAGTTCCTAGTCTCCTCAAAATATATTACAAATTATATTGAGTTTGTAAGATGGCCCAGATGTTGCCATTCTTCTTAATAAAATAGTATGTGTTCCACTTTTTACCTCTCAAGGAAACCTGCCAGAGTTCTAATGATCCATCTTGTTACTAGCTTTAGCAGTAATGAATTTTCTCCCTTTCATGCTCAGTGTGGGTTCACATCTGTATAACTGTTATCTGAAAGACAGCAGAAACTCCTGCCAGCCCAGGTTGGCAAGGGAATTTTCCTATCCAGAAGAGAGATAGAAACCATCAGAACACCATTTGGATAACTGTCCTCAACCCAGTTCTCAGTACTTGGCCTGCAACTCTCTCCCCAATTCTTTCCCATTATCATGTAATAAAGTGAAGGACTTTTTACTTTCCAACAGACCATAAAATTTGGTGAAAATGTCCTTTACTACTTGCTAGCGACTTACCTCAGATCATCCCATGGGATTACTATACTTCTTCAAAGCCATGTCTCTGTCACCTTCCCATTCTTATCATCTAAACTGTCAAGAGCTTAGAAGGTTCTAAGATTTAATCCTACTTTCAAGCTAACAAATAAATGTCAGGTTTTTAGATGCTGCCGGAAGACAGGAAACTCCAACGTCAGGGACAAAGGATTGTCTTATTCACAACACATTACACTTTTGAACTTTAGCATATTTGATTCAGTTTCCCTCACCTTGATGTCCCACCAGGGTGATGTATAGGGACCTAGAAACATGCCAGCATATTCAGTGGGTTACACTACAGGAAAAGAACCCTGAGTTTAGGAACCTTTATCATTTTATAATGGGCAGTACGTGTTCCTACCCTGTGCTCTTTGAGAGATACAGTGCCTCTATCTTCCAAAGGTATTCACTACACATTTTGGAAAAGATATTCTGGGACAACGACACTTAGTGCCTCTGGTTCCAAAACACAGAAAAACAAGAAACCCATGGAGAATTGTCTCCTAACATGTAGGCAATGAAAACATGCACATATAAAGCACAACAAAAATGTACAAGGAATGCACGTACACATACAAAACTAGCATCTTCATATTGGGGCCCTGCTTAATACTATATGCCCCCCCTCCATTTAGAGATATGTTTTATTTGGGTACAGACTTATCTGTGATGTGTAGTGCATATATGCTGCTCCTAAGTTAATCACCAAAATGAATTTTTCACTTTTATTTTCTCTGAATATATTCATTGAGTTAAATTATGTTCCAAAGAATTTAGGGGCGCCTGGTTGGCTCAGTAGGTTAAACGTCTGACTTCGGCTCAGGTCATGATCTCAGAGTTCTTGAGTTCGAGCCCCACGTCGGGCTCTGTGCTGACAGCTCAGAGCCTGGAGCCTGTTTCAGATTCTGTGTCTCCCTCTCTCTCTGCCCTTCCCCTGTTCACGTTCTGTCTCTGTCTCAAGAATAAATAAACATTAAAAAAAAAACCATTTTTCAAAGAATTTAAACTGTTCACCAAGTTATCTAAACAGTGCAATGAAATGATATATTTTCAGTAATTTAACTTTACTCTGCATCCTTCAAAGTGTAAGTAGATAAATTAGACCAAGAATTAGAGACTTCAGTTTTCTCTTTGTTCTTCAGATGGAGATTAAGAGGAGTGAAGAGTAATGGCTATTTTCTTTTTGGAAGTCAAATATTTCATAAGTCCCAGGATTCCCTATATAACTGAAATGATAGTGTCTTTCTAAAATAAGTTGTGCCACAGTGTATTTCTACTTGCCATTCTCATAAGGATAAGCTTCATGCTGTGAATTCAACTCAAACATAAGTGGTATGCGGGACACTTTAGCACAGTCACATAAGCTAAGAACCAATTTCACAGTCGGAATTAAATGTTTCCTTTTAATGGTAATGAAATATGTACGTGATTACTATCATTTTTGGTAGTAAAATGTAGATTTTCAGCAGGAGGACAAAAGGATACTGTTTTTAATAAATTTAGTAGCTTTTGGCACCAAATGAACTAATAATTTTACATTGGATTTAGATAAAGTCTACTATCTCTTATGACTATTCTAATGTTGTTGACATTCTGCTTATTTAATATGTATGAATTATATAGCTGTATCCCCAAACATAGTTTATCTTTGATTCATTTGATTATTCACTTGACTTGGTATTATACTTTTCCAAATTATTTTTTTCTGGAATAGTTAAAATATTTTCACTATTTAGCAATAGCACATTTTAATTTACTGATTTATAACCAACTACTACACACACTAAAAAATGAAACTTTTGAGATGTCTTTAAGTTTAAGTAATTATTGTATTTTCATTGGTGGGGCAGGCAATAAAATCTCATCTTTCTCTCAAGGTCAAAAATAAATAAGAATCAAGATAACAGAGGGAGATCGAAATGTTAGACTTAAGGATAAAATTTATTACAGAATGTGGTTTTAAATACATGGTCAATGAGACCTTTAATCATACAGAGGTGCTTTTTGGTCACCAAAGAAGTTGAACAATTGCAGGATATTCCCATACGATGAGAACTGGCCCTATTCATACCATATAGTAGAGTGTTGACTAGGCTTTGCTCTTTCTGTGGACCAACAGACCTGAAAATAAGAAGCGTAGAAGTGGTTGAGCCAACTAGCATTAGTTCCTTATTAGAAATTCACCATCAGGGAGGAGTAAGTTAGTAGTGGAAAGAGCTATTAACCTGGACCTTCTCCCTAGGAAACACGGGGCTATTAGAAAGGAAGCTCATGTAGCAGTCAAGTTTTAGCAATTCCATCTAAATGAAAGAAAACTAGTTAAGATGTCAAAAGAGTCTGTGACTAACTAGCTTTTACATGAGTTTGTAACTAACTAGCTTTGTGGTTTTGCCAAATTATAACTCATTATGTTAACTATTTATCTTTTAAAACAGATATAACAGTACATGTTCTACCCATCACAGCACATTTCCTACTGGTTTATTAGTAAAATAAAGTTGTATATGTTATACACAATAGTGCATTGGTTTCTTGCATATAGGTCTTATGTCCAAGATTCAAGCTGCCAATATTGCATAGAAGTAATCATGCAGGAGTGCCTGGGTGACTCAGGCGGTTGAGCATCCAACTTCAGCTCAGGTCATGATCTGACGGTTCTTGGGTTTGAGCCCCGAGTCAGGCTCTGTGTTGACAGCTCAGAGCCTGAAGCCTGCTTCACATTCTGTCTCCCCCTCTCTCTACTCTCCCCTGCTCTTACTCTGTCTCTGTCTCAAAAATAAACATTAATTTTTTTTAAATAATCATGTAAAAATTGAAAATAAACTGGGGAAGGAGAATAGCTGAGTAAAATGTAATTCAAAGCAATTATAGATGTAGGCACATTTGAGGCAAGAGTTGAGATCTGTTTTCCATTGATTTTTTTGATATTATGAGTAATGATTCTCACTGGTATATGATTTTTCCATAAGGAAATTAAATTTACTATATATGTTTTCAGTAATTGTAATCATTGAAAACATGACTTTCTATTCATACATTAAAAAATAGAAAGAAAGAAGGAAGGAAAAAAGGAAAGGAAAGGAAAGGAAAGGAAAGGAAAGGAAAGGAAAGGAAAGGAAAGGAAAGGAAAGGAAAGGAAAGGAAAAAAACGTGCCATTTGCGATAACATGGACGGATCTTGAGGGCATTATACTAGTTGGAATCAGTTAGAAAGAGAAAGACAAATGCTGTATAATCTCACTTACATGTGGAATCTAAAAGAAAAAGCCAGACTTATAAAAACTTAGAGCAGATTGGTGGTTCCCAGAGGCAGGGGTTGGGGAAATGGGAGAATTAATTAAACGTGGTCACAAGGTATAAACTTCTAGTTACCTATGAGTAAGTTCTGGGGTATAATTAATGTACCATATGATGAATACAGTTAACAGTATTTCATTGTATATTCATAAGTGGCTATGAGAGTAGATTTTAAAGTTCTCGTTACAATTGTCAGACATAATGGCTGACCTTATTTCAGGAGAAATCTCTTACCTAGTCCAGTTTACATTACTCCAAGTGAGTTAATTTCTCTCTTATCCATCTACTCAGGATATGTAAGAAGGTTCACTAAGGAAGAATGGAAGAAAAAATGTGTCTCTTTCTCCTTTTTTTAATTTATTCTCTTCTAAGAAAAGAGGGAAATGTAGCTAATCAAAAAGGTGAGAGTTATTGACCTGTTTTGGTTTTAGATCTTTCCTCAAATAAAGTCTGACAAAGATTTGAGTGCAGGGAGTTTCCTTGAGAGGTGTTCTCAGGACACAGAAGCTAGATAGTAAGGACAGTAGCACAGGGACAGAAGAAAAGCTAATAAAGTTTATATTAATAAGCTGGTGGCAGGTATGAGGAAGTGAGCCTCAGCCTAGGGAGAATGCTCTGAAAAACTGTAGAATGTACTTCATACAGGACAGAAAGGATGGCATTCACCCTTCAGGGCTTGCTCCGGGAGGCTTTCTCCTTACACCTCTAGGGTGGGCCTTACGTGTAGTCCAGGGGCAGCAAAGCAAGGACTCTTTAGTGTTTGATGATAGCAGTCAGCACGGAACTGTCGACCACATCTGTACTGAAATTAGGCCGAGGGAATATGTTCCAGTACACTGTAAGTGTTTGACACAGGGCATCACTTCTACAAGGGATCTAAGTAATGATTGCACTGAAAGACAGGACCAATTATCCTTGTTTTTATTCTATTTCATATTTTCTACCCCTGTTCCAGTTGAACTTTAATTCGGGGGTGGGGGGTTGTTGGAAAGTGAATGGGAGGCCAATGTCTAAGCCAGTCTCTTCCAACACAGTTTTCCTAGTTGTCTGAGTTTGGGAAGTTATCAAGAAATTGGATAGTCTTAATAGACTGCTTTGGGTCTCATTTTCATACTGATCCTTATGTTTCCCATATAGGTTGGAACCCAAAGGGAAAGAGGAGGTGAAACATCCATAATAATGATTCTTATGCATCTGATAAATGATATCATTTAGTAATTTTGCAACCTTGAAGTTATCTAATTTGAATCTTAGTTTCCTCATTAATAACACTGGAATAATATATGTGTATATATATAAGATATAATAATTTGTGAATATATATATATGAATCAGGTTTATGATAACGATCCAAAAAATAAGTGCCTAAAAAGGGTAGAATGTTATCTCTAATATAACTGTCAGCAAATCAGTACTTTAGGGCACCTATGGCATGTGGGATCCATAAAGTGCTCTCATATTTCTTTCTCTTGTTCTTGTATTACACTGGCTTCCATTCACAGAAAAGTTTTATGGGCTAAGAGGAGTTCTCCAAATCAAGCCATCATAAATATACTCTGCACGAGAGAGAGAGGAAAAAAACAAAGAAGTAGGGCAAAGGCTCATGCTGGTTGTTGAATAAGAAAGATTCACACAATACTATTTTCATCACATGGTTCAAAATTTTGTCACTTGGTCATACCTTAGCTGTAAATGAAGCTGGGAAATTCTGTTCTTCTTTTGGGCAACAATGTTTCCAGCAAACATTTATGAGTTCTATAAAAATGGAAGAAAGACTACGTAGTTTAGCTACCACAATGAACCTGATAATATTGATATGAGGAGCAAACGGGTAAAAACTTATGAATGACTTAACATAACTTATGAATGACTTAACATAATGACTTAACAGGGTCTGTCACAAAGGAGAAATGTAATGTAGCTTATTTTAATAGTCATCATTATCTTCATCATTGTCAATTATTAAAAGTTTTTGTTCAGGCGGATCTAAATAAGCCAATCGTTTTATGAGTATGCTGATAATTTGAGTCTTGTGCCTATGATTCATTGTTATCAAAGAAAAATACAAAAAGAGAAGAATCTTGATTAAATAGTTTATATATTCAATCTCACATTTTTCTTTAAAATATATTTGTGTGTGTTTTATTTTGTTTAAATATTAGGTAAGATGTTAAAATATTCTCCCAGCTCTTCTTACTACATATAGAATTTCTATCAGCCCTAGTAAGTTGAGATATATTTTAGAAACATGCATATTTATATTCTGTTCAGATTTGTTACTTTATAGACATTTTGTAACAATATAAGGTGAATTTTTATCAATCCATAATTTTTCATTTTTATGAGATTTATTCCATCATCATAGCTCTTTGTTTAAACCTTTAAAATATTTTTTGAAGTTTTTGATCTGGTTTCAGAAATAAGTGCCTTATTCTTTAAATCTGAAGAGTAATTTAATTGGTAATTATAGTAATTACCCACATATATAGTGTTCCAAGTCTAGATAACCAGCGTTAGCAAATTGGACCCTAGTAAGCTCTAAAATCTTAAAAAAGAAATGGATACACTTTTATGTCTAAGATTAACATTTAAATAATATGATGTTAGAAAAATACTTTTGAAAAGGTCTTTGAGTTCTATTCTTTTGAGGCCTTTAAACCTCATGGTTTCTATTCTCTATCTTTCTACCATATTAACAAAAACAGTAATATTTGTGAGTTAACCAAGAGAGTTTGCATGTTTTTCTTTCAACATAAGGCAATCTTTTTAGCAGGCTAACAACATTTGTATTCATCATCTTAGGTGAGCTCTGATGAGTTGTTTAAACTGGAAACTTGTCCTTTGAGTCTGTCTGAACAGGAAAAAAACATAATCAATAAGTCAACATGTGTGGAGAAAGAGAGGGTTCTGCTGACAGTTTCTCAAAACAAACTTTAGGGGTGTCTGGGTGCCTCAGTCGGTTAAGTGTGGACTCTTGGTTTTGGCTCAGGTCACGATCTCACGGTTCGTGGGTTTGAGCCCCTTGTGAGGCTATGTGCTGACAGCACATAGCCTACTTGGGATACTCTCCCTCTCTCTCTGCCTCTCTCTCTCTCTTTCTGCTCCTCCTTTGCTTGTACTCTCTCGCAAAATAAATAAATAAACTTAAAAAAAATAAAAATAAAATAAAAACATAGTTTATAAACCAAAGAGAAAAAACATTCTCAAGACTTATGTACTAATAATTCATGAGCCTTCCACATAGTCACCAAAGAGATGTTTCTAGATTATTATGTGCATATATGAAAATTTATGGGCTCCTACCCTCATTTTATCTTTTATGAATGTTCTTCATGTCACTATTAAGCTACATTTACCTTCATAAAATTTGTGGATTATGGAATGTGTTAAGAGAAACTGCTCTGAGTGTCACAGACTCTGCAATGCCTACAGGCAGCTTGGTTTTTGACATCTGGTGCAATCTTGAAAGATAAATATCACACTCTTCTCTAATCCCTCACTTAAAACAAGTAGGGTTACAGTTACTTGTTTCTTTCTGTATACCAGACATTGTAGTAAGGTTTATACAGACTAGATCTCAATTCAATGTCTGTGACTCATTGGGTCTCTTTTTCCCCTTTTCAGCCAAATGCTGAAAAGTCAGTCACTTTTATTTGCAACCTCTTCATTTCTGCCCAATCACACCTTACCCACTGTGATCTGATTGCCAGCTCAAGGACAAAACAAAAACAGGGTTTTTTTTTGTTTTTGTTTTTTTTAATGTTTTTTTTTAATTTATTTTTGAGACAAGGAGAGACAGAGCATGAGCAGGGGAGGGGCAGAGAGAGAGGGAGACACAGAATCTGAAGCAGGCTCCAGGATCTGAGCTGTCAGCACAGAGCCCGAGGCGGGGCTTGAATTCATGGACTGCGAAATCATGACCTGAGCCGAAGTCAGACGCCCAACCGACTGAGCCACCCAGCACCCCAAAACAAAAACAGTTTTGTTGAAGGTACAATAACATCCTAGTTGCCAAATTAAAGAGGGGAAATTTTGGTCCTTTACAGGATCTCTCTGATGCATATGACACTGTTAATCACTTATAATTAAATTGTCTGTGCACTTGATCCTTCCATATGCTTGTGGATCTACTTTCCATCTTTATATTTTCTTTGCCTGCCTGTTAGACTCCTA
Source organism: Lynx rufus (assembly GCF_022079265.1). NCBI lineage: Eukaryota > Metazoa > Chordata > Mammalia > Carnivora > Felidae > Lynx > Lynx rufus. The sequence goes on from NW_025814823.1 coordinate 149,137,396, forward strand.
ATCTTCTATTAAATGAAATATTTCTGATCTCCAGGAGCCTCTATTCTATAAGCATGATATGAATCATTTAATCTATTCTCATTATTTTAGTTCTTTTTCATATACTTGTCATTTCTAAATTTATGATCCAGATCACCTCTCCCTCGAGTTTCAGAATTAAATATCTAAATCTCTTCTATGTATTTTTCAATAGCATCTACTTCAAAACTTAACTTATTGGCAAAAAATAAAAATACTAATAGAATCAAGCATTGGTAGATGAGGAGCACTGCAACTCTAATGTCCTGCTGGTGGGAATATAATATGCTGCAACCGCTTTAGGAAACCTCTAGAATATTATTATAAATTTAAATATATACTAATTAAATGACCTGCAGTTAGTACTCTAAATACTCACCAAGGAGCACAAATATATGCACACAAAGCTTTATACATGGATATACAAAACAGCCTTACTTGTAATGCAAAAGCTGGAAACAACTCTAATATCCACTAATAGATGAATGGATAAAAAAATTGTAGTATATCCACCCAATGGAATTTTGCCAAGTCATAAAAAAAGGAATACACAATTGATAACTCAAATATATGTCTGAATATCAAATACATACATTAAGAGAAAAAAAGATAGGCACAGTACATACTGAATGGTTCCCTTTATAAAACATTTTTTTAAATGAAATTTATTTTCAGAGAGAGAGAGAGAGTGTGTGTGCACAGTGGAGTGGCTGAGAGAGAGAGAGAGAGAGAGAGAGAGAGAGAAAGAGAATCCCAAGCAGGCTCCATACTGTCAGTGAGAGAGCCCGACATGGGGCTCGAACTCAAAAACCATGGGATCAATGACCTGAGCTGAAATCAAGAGTTGGATGCTTAACAGATGGAGCCCCCCAGGCACCTAGGTGGCTCAGTTCATTAACTGTCTCACTTTGACTCAGGTCATCTTCTCATGGCAGTGGGTTTGAGCCCCATGTCAGGCTCTGTGCTGAGAGCTCTGAGCCTGGAGCCTGGAGCCTGCTTCAGATACTGTGCCTCCCTCTCTGTCTGCCCCTCCCCCACTCATGCGTGCATGCTCTCTCTCTCTCTCTCTCTCAAAAATAAATAAACATTAAAAATTAAAAAAAAAAAAAGAAATCCTAGAAATTGTAAATCTAATCTATAGTGACACAATATGGGTCAATACTTACCTGTTGCTAGAAGTTAAGGGAAATTGACTGTAAACTGACAGAAGGAAACTTTTAAGATAGTTAACTTTTATTTATTATATGCTATTATGTCTCAATAAAAATGATTTAAAAGTTGAATTCATTGGCATCCTATCCCAGGTCAATTTTTTTTCCATTTGCTGGGTTAACCTCATGATGACCCCACAGTTTACAGTTACCCAAGACAATGTGCCCTAACTCCATTCTGTCTTTGGTCTACATCCAATTGCCAAAGTCTTCCCTCAATGCTGTATGAGTATTTTCTAGATGTGTCAACCCTCCATCTTTAAACCCTTTCTTCTGAAGACAGTTCTCTTGAGGTACACACTCATTTGATTTATATGGAACTGACACTTACCCTTGCTCATCACATTTAGACAGAGCCTATTATAATGCCTTATCAAATTGATAAATGTGGTTCTATTTGGAGAAATTAAACCTATATTTACTACCTCTTTCCCTGTTTTATTGGAATTATTCAAAAGAGGCATTACCTTTACATGAGAATTATACTCAGATAGGAAAATGTAACTCCAGAACTTGTGAAAAATGTTGACATTCAATAAATAAAATATAATTCCTTCCCTCAGATTTCAGAATTAACAGAGAAACAAGACATTGGACACATTGAAGTAAAGATCAATATTCCATATTCATTACTGATAGGCCTGTTTGGAGAATATGACCTCAGCAGTGCTGTCAAATAGGTTTGCTAGTACTTGCACACAATTAGATTTACCTGCCCAGGCATTGGCACCTTTGTACAACTGAATTACAGTCCTTCCATAAAAGACCAGAGACTGCCACAGTGAAATAATGACAAAATAAAACAAAGTAGAATGAACCTTTTCTGTGGTAGACAGATATGAAAGGGAGAGGATACTGGAGTGGGCATCTTCAATTCCTTCTTGCCGGAACATTTGTTAAGTAAGTCCCTCCTCCCCTGGGGAAAAAGTTAATAGAATGTGGAGATAATATGGAAGTATTCCTCCCATATGTCACCCCATTGAGGATATTAAAATATGAAGTATGGGGAATAAATGCCCCAGCTCAAATTATTCTCTCTGACCCTCTTCCTGGCATGCAAGAGAAAGGAATAACCCACATGGGAATGAAGCCATCACAGCCCCCATGGTCTTCTGTTAAGTTTCTCAAGTTCCACATATGAGTGAAAACATGTATCTGTCTTTCTCTGACTGACTTATTTCACTTAGCATAATACCCTCAAGTTCCATCCACATTGGCATGATTTCATTCTTTCTCATTGCCAACTAGTATTCCATTGTATATATAAACCACATCTTCTTCATCCTTTCTTCAGTTGATGGACATTTAGGCTCTTTCCCTAATTTGGCTACTGTTGAAAGTGCTGCTATAAACCTTGTGGTACATGTGTCCCTATGAATCTGCACTCTTGTATCCTTTGGATAAGGTCATAGTAGTGTTATTGTTAGGCCATAGGGTAGTTTTATTTTTAACTTTTTGAGGAACTTCCACACTGTTTCCCAGTGTGGCTGCATCAGTTTGTATTCCCAACAACAGTGCAAGAGGGTTCCCGTTTCTCCATATTTTCACCAGCATCTGTTGTTTCCTGAGTTGTTAATTTTAGCCACTCAGCCTGTGGTAAGGTGGTATCTCAATGTGGAATTTATGATCTAGTCTCATGTTGCACACACGGAACTGAGTGCCCTTTATTGAGAGGTTTTCAAGGAATTTTGATGGTGATATTACTACCAGCACTTCACATTCTGCACCTTCAGAATCTCCATGGCCACTGTGAAAAATTAAGTTTAGGTTAAGCAGTAAATGTTCTTTGAATATTGAATTTAGTATGAGATGTATTAAATGTAATTTAAAATAAACTTTAATAAATTGAGAGTATAAAAATGAAGGGCAAAGCAGATAAAGAAATATGATAAATAATGTAACTGTTTCTAAATCTACATCTAGTATAGAGATGAAAGCATACTAAAGATCACCTTGGATGCTTAATCTAATCAGCATATATAAAGTCATGCACCAAGAATTTAGAGAATATGTGTAATTTCAAGCAAAAATATAATACTTTTATCACATTGCCATGTACTGTACTAGATCAGTAAGCACACATTTCTTTTTTTTTTTTTTATATGAAGTTTATTGACAAATTGGTTTCCATACAACACCCAGTGCTCATCCCAAAAGGTGCCCTCCTCAATACCCATCACCCACCCGCCCCTCCCTCCCACCCCCCATCAACCCTCAGTTTGTTCTCAGTTTTTAACAGTCTCTTATGCTTTGGCTCTCTCCCACTCTAACGTCCTTTTTTTTTTTTTTTTTTTTCTCTTCCCCTCCCCCATGGGTTCCTGTTAAGTTTCTCAGGATCCACATAAGCACACATTTCAATGAAACCAAAATATCAATACCATGCAGACCACATACTCTAACAGGTCAGGAATGAACTTAACAAGCAAAATGATGCCACTTCCTTGTGGAGTAAACATTTAGTGTGGTATGATGGAGATGACATTAAAAATCAAGGAGAAAGGATGGACCCTTTGATAAATTGTACTGGTAAAAGTGGCTGCCACCTAGATAGAAGAAAATAGATTCCCCATCTCATTCTGAAAACAAGGTCCAGATGGATTAAAGATAAAAATGTAAACAGCAAAACTTTATCAACTTACTAGAATATAGAACACAATGTATTTCTGACCCTTTCTAAGGGAGGATGTCTTAACCAAGGATTAAATGCATAAATAATAAAGGAAAATATTGATTTATTTCAAAATATTAACAGTTAGGTCAAAGAGGTTGCTGCCTGTTTTCTCCTGTAGGATTTTGATGGTTTCCTGTCTTAACATTTAGGTCTTTCATCCATTTTGAGTTTATTTTTGTTTATGGTGTAAGAAAGTGGTCTAACTTCATTCTTCTGAATGTCACTGTCCAGTTCTCCCAGCACCATTTGCTAAAATGGCTGTCTTTTTTCCATTGGATACTCTTTCCTCCTTTGTTGAAGATTAGTTGGCCATATATTTGTGAGTCTATTTCTGCTTCTGTATTCTAATCCATTGATCTATGTGTGTTTTTGTGCATATGTGGAATTTGAGAAACTCAACAGATGAACATAGAGAAAGGGAAGAAAAAATAAGATAAGAACAGAGGGAGGCAAATCGTAAGAGACTCTTAAATACAGAGAATCAATGGAGGGTTGCTGGAGGGGACGTGGGTGAGGGAATGTGTTAAATGGGCAATGGGCATTAAGGAGGGCACTTTTTGGGATGAGTACTCTGAATCACTGAATTCGACTCCTGAAGCCAAGACTACACTGTATGTTAACTAACTTAAATTAAAAAAAAAAGGATACAAATTTATTAAAAATTAAAATTTGTAAAAACTTAGGGAGAATGTTTTGCAATAGATCCATGTATGGAATTTATTTAAATTACTTTATTAAAAATTAAACAAAAAACTTCCACAGTTCAATGAGTAAAGACAGTGAACTCAATGGAACATGGATAAAGAATATACAAGCAAGTCACAGAAGCAGAACTATGATGGCTAATCAATATATGAAATATATATGTATACTCAAGCACAATAGTAATAAGGATAAAGAAAAACTAACCAGTAAGTTTCCTTTTCACATCCATCACACTGACAAACATGTAAAGTCCATTAATATTAGTTATAAGTAAGGATGTAAGGGAATGGAATCCCTCATTCACTGTTCATAGAAATAAAATTGGAATGACTACCTAGAAAAACAGTATTTAGAAGAGTTCAATATGTGCATTTTGTTTACCCCAGCAATTCTGACCCTAGATTTTAGAGCAATTCTCATACATGTATACAGGAGACAAGTGCAGATCTTTTATTGCAGTATTGTTTGTAATGGCAAAAACTTGGAAAAAATTAAATGTCTTTCAATAAAGTAACAAATAAACTCTGGTGTATTCATATAGTATTATTCCATAAATCAGTTAACAAGAATAAACTACATCTATAAGTATCAAGAAGGCTAATCTCAAAAACATAATGCTGACAGAAAATAGAAAATTGCAAAAGAATATTTACAGTATGATAGCAATTATGTAAATTTTATAAACACACAGAATAGTACTATATATTTTAGGGGACATAAATAGGTAGTGAAAAATATAATCATGCTTAGAGAGAATAAACAACTTCAGGATAATGGTTCAAACAGAGAAGAAAAGAGTGAGATAAGGCAGACACTTTAGCTAGTTCTGTAATATTTTATATTTTATTTAAAATATGAGGCAAGGGGCACCTGCATGGCTCAGTTTGTTAAGTGTCAAACTCTTGATTTCAGCTGAGGTCATGATCTCACAGTTCATGAGACTGAGTCCTGTGTCAACCTGCTTGGGATTCTCTCTCTCACTCTCTGCCCCTCCCCTGCTCCTTCTTTCTCTCTCTCTCTATCTCAAAATAAAATAAGCTTTAAAAAATATGAGACAAATATGGTATAAAAATAACATTTTACATATAAATACTGGATACATTAATTTTATTATATATTTAAAAGTAATGAGACTTTATAAAAACTTAAAAAAATTCATAATTTATCAATTTAGAAACTGACTTCAAAAGACATTAATTTAGAATATTTCTTTTTTTTGCATTCATATTAGTTCACAAAGATACTTTCACTGAAACATTCAGTAAGGTTTTTTAGGTTTCCTGTGTAATCAAATAAGCTAAGCTTCTGTAGTGGGGAAAAGATAAATAATGTCTCTTATCTAATGCATAATACATATTGTATTAGATTTCTATATTACATACTCCTCCCAGGGAACCTCATATGACCAAAAATATTCTTAGACTAGTAGAATTATTAGTTCCATTATAGTAGTGCCCTACCTTATATAATATCATGGATATATTTTTACCTTTGTGAGAAGTTTTATGATATCTAATTTAATTACATTGTGATACAATAATCATTATTATGCATTTATATGAAGACACAAGGCACAGTTTACTTATTTTTTTCTTGAAAGGGCTGTTTATGAGAAAAATGCAATCATACACTTGTAATAATTTTATAGAATTTAAGTGAAGTTAAAATTGGGCAAATACAGTTAATTAATGGTGCCAGTCTGAAATTGAATATATGATTTTACATAACCTCATTGGCTCCTTGTAGATATACTTCGTCTTGTTTACTCATGAACCAATATAAGCAATGCAGTTATCAGTGCTAACATGTTTCAACAAGCAATTCAGTGACCCACCGCAAAGGTCCCCAATCACGAGTCTGTTTTCCTTTTTTGCTAATTGAAGAGGTATATTCAATAGAAGAAACTTTGCAATGTAACAGCACAAGGTCAATAATGGGGCGTATCTCTTTACAACTGAAATAACTCACAATTCTTTTTTTTTTTTTTCAACGTTTATTTATTTTGGGGACAGAGAGAGACAGAGCATGAACGGGGGAGGGGCAGAGAGAGAGGGAGACACAGAATCGGAAACAGGCTCCAGGCTCTGAGCCATCAGCCCAGAGCCTGACGCGGGGCTCGAACCCACGGACCGCGAGATCGTGACCTGGCTGAAGTCGGACGCTTAACCGACTGCGCCACCCAGGCGCCCTACAATTCTTAATTAAAGTATACATTAAGGGGCACCTGGGTGGCTCAGTCGGTTGAGCCTCCAACTTTGGCTCAGGTCATGATCTCGCAGTCTGTGAGTTTGAGCCCCACATGGGCTCTGTGCTAACAGCTCAGAGCCTGGAGCCTGCTTCGGATTCTGTGTCTCCCTCTCTCTCTGCCCCTCCCCTGCTCATGCTCTGTCTCTCTCTCTCCGTCAAAAATACATAAACATTAAAAAAAAATTTTAAAAAAGCATACATTAACCATGTTCAGCCATGAAGACAGATCATCTTTTGTTAGGTATGTGGAGAGATGACAACAATGTCTTCTCTCGCCAGGTTCTAGTCTTAATGTTTTCTGCTTCTTTAACAGGGATCAGCTCAATGGCAAAGACCTGACTTGTGGAAACAACAGTAGCAGATACTTCAGGTTGCTGTTGTAGCAGAAATATCACTGGGAGCCTCATTTTTCCATTACTGCAGTACTGACTCAATCTATAATTGGCATACAGATCCATTTAGGTTAACTGGGTAAGAATTAAATTGGTCACCCACTCTGTGAGAGGTTCTGGAGTAGATGCTTTGGGAAATAAAAGATTTATACTGTTTTCAAGATCCCGTATTCTAGGGCACATCTTATTTAGCTTCATTTCTTGCCACAGATTGTGATATGTCTTTACTCCAATTTGCCCATTCTTCTATGCACAAACTTTAGGAAATCACTGAATTTTGTGTGTTTCAAGTTTTTGTTTGTTTTGTTTTTATCAGCAACAGACCTTGCTGAGAATTATGTGAGCAGCCTACAAAGTTTCTTTTGTTAAAACATTCACAACTATTCCTATTCTAAATGGCATGTGATTAGAGTGAATTGAGTAACTCTATAGCTGAAGTTTCTTGGGATAGAGTGTTTAGTTCTCAAGAAATCACACTTTAATCATATTTAAAGCACATAATAACATAATAAGTGTATTTGTAAGGGAAGGAATGGGAAGAGTAAGGGGACTGGAAGATTATGACCAAATTGGGGTGCATTGTGATAATTATACCATAATAGCAATTCAGGGCATGTTTTGGAAAATTTCTAGGAAAATATTTATTAAAATATTTATTAGAAAAAAATGTAATAAGTGTCTTCATCAGCTTGGGCTTCCTAACAAATAGCATTGATGAGGGGCTTAAACAACATAAATTTATTTCTCACAGTCTGCAGGCTGGAAAGTCGAAGATCAAGGTGCCAGCATAGTCAGCTTATGGTAAGAGGTCTCTTCCTCGCTTGCAGACTATGGCCTTCTCACTATGTTCTCAACATGATGGAAGGAGCTCTGGTGTTTATTCCTCTTTTTGTAGGGGTATTAACCGTATTGGATTAGGGCCCCACCTTATGAGCTCATTTAACATTCATCACTTCCTCACAGGCCCTATTTACAAATATAGCCACACTAAGGATTAAAACTTCAACATATGAATTTGGGAGGGATGCAAACACTTAGTCTCTAACAATAACTAAAAGACTATTAACAGCAATAAGGATTCTTTATTCTTGGAATTACATATAACAGATTACTTTTTTGCAAAGCATTAATGAATTATGTATTTATTGTATATATATGACTTTGGTTTTAGTTGCTAGCTATATTTGAGAGAAAATCAAAAACCGAAATTCCAGTGACCAGCTAGATCCTTTGGGATAACTTCTACAGGTACTGTAATTCTGTGAGAATAGCATAATGTCTGAATTTTGAACAGTAACTGTGCTTTTAGATGAACTAACAAGGCGAGCAAGAATATATTACACACCATCAATATCTGTAAATTTAGAATTGTTTGAAAGACAACATTACTGCTGGGGCACTTGGGTGGTTAAGCAGCCGACTTCGGCTCAGGTCATGATCTCCCGGTCCGTGAGTTCGAGCCCCCCGTCGAGCCCTGTGCTAACAGCTCGGAGCCTGGAGCCTGTTTCAGATTCTGTGTCTCCCTCTCTCTCTCTGACCCTCCCCCATTCATGCTCTGTCTCTCTCTGTCTCAAAAATAAATAAACGTTAAAAAAATTAAAAAAAAGACAACATTACTGCCAAAATATGTAATTGAAAAACTTGAGCTATGGATTGTTGAGAAGAAATAACCAGATTTATCTGAATGGCAGATAAATATCTGGGGAAATAGTGTTCAATGTAACCTTATAAAGACAGCAATAAAACATTAGTAGGAATTAGAGCAGATAAACTGAAATTATCAAAAAACAAAAACAAAACAAAACAAAACAAAAACAAGTGTAGCAGAAAGTAAGGCTAAGAGATTATCCTTTGACTAATCCACACTCTCTTTGTAATTGTTTCCCATCAAAGATTCATTTTGTTCTCTACTAAATATTCCCTTTAGCTTGCTGCACTTAAACTGTATTACAGTTTGGGTCTAATAAAAGTTTATGCAGATTGTTATACTATTTTGGAAGATAAAACAAAGCAGAACAAATGTTTAATTGTTTCACATTATACTTAATCTTACCTCAAATCAGCATTAATTCACAAATTTCCTAAGTCACTTCTATCCAATAAAATTGTAAAACTCTAACTTTCATAGTCATCCCTGTTTTCTTAATTCATAAAAATAATTATTAATGGTAATCCTGTGCTTGCAAATTAAAGCTTTTATCTTGCTGTCTTATAAACCATTTGATTGCTCTAATTCTCTCCTACATGCACAGGCAGGTGTCATTCACACTTCTTTTCTATACAGTAGCCTAGCAACTGCAAATTGCAAGACCTTTTTTAATAGTGTTCTCTGAATAATTTCAAAGTGATGTCACCCTCTCGAATTCCAAAGAATGCTGCTAGTAGGTCTTTCCTCCCTGTTAGAAATTTAGTTAGGCAATTTTCCTAAGTAATTAAGGACTTATATTGAAGTTCAAAAATATCAAACCTCCATTTATAAAAAAGAAATACCCAGAACAACAAAAACAGAAATCAAAGAATCAGATGGTTTGCAATTTAGAGATAATAATACCACTTCCTGGTTTCTTTTAAAGGTGGGTTAATGCAAGGCACCTGGGTGGCCCAGTCGGTTAAGTGTCCAACTCTTGATTTTGGCTCAGGTCAAGATCTCCTAGTTTGTGAGTTCAAGCCCCACATCAGGCTCTGTGCTGATGGTGTAGAGCTTGCTTGGGATTCTGTCTCTCCTTCTCTCTGCCCCTCCCCCACTTCTGCACGTTCTCTCTTTCTCTCTCTGTCAAAATAAATAAATAAAACTTAAAAATTTAATTTAATTTAATTTAATTTAATTTAATTTAATTGAAAAGATGGGTAATGCAATCAATTCACTCAGACAATCAGATTAAATCTGTTACAGCTATTGTATAATGTACCCAAAAGTATACATGTAAGAGTTAAGTAAGATTGATTTCCAAAAGCCACAAAAGAAAATGTATTTTCAATTCAAGTTAATTCATCTTTAAGTATAAACTTAGAAAAATTATTATTATAGAAGATGATGATGAGATGGTCCAGTGCAAAGTTAAGGATTACCACATATATGGCAAATTCCATTAATTGCCTTGAGTCTAAGATTGCCAGAGATAAAGTATGGATCTCCTGGTTAAATTTAATTTCAGATAAACAACAAACAATTTTAGTGTGAACATGTCCTATGCAATATTTAGGACAGATCCATACTAAAAATATTTGCTGCTTACCTGAAATTCATATTTAACTAGGTAATCTGATAGTTTTATTTGCTAAATCTGGAAACAATATTATAAGGAAATTTGAGATAGAACTATAAAATAAGTTTACTAATTATCTTGCTTACATTACAGACTAAATAAATGTTTGGCTAACAGATTGAGAGTACTAGAAATAATTTTTACCTTTTTTTTTAACTTCGGCATCACAATAGCCACTAGATACTTTAACCAGAAAGTATGGTACACACAACTATGATTTCTAAGTACATTTTAGAATTGTAATTTCTGAATGTCTTATGTGCACATATTCACTGTTTATTGAATAAGTAATAGCTTGTCCTATGGGAATATTTAATATATGCATCTTTTCTTTAAATCATGCTTATACTTGAGTAAAATAAAACTACATTTAAAAAAGTGCCATGACAGATTAGAAAGGCAAGAACATGGTGGACAGCTGCAATGCTTTCAATTTAAAGGACAGAGTGAGACTATATCAGCAGGACTAGCTGCCACAGTTGAAATGAGATGATGCAGTTGGATATTTAAGAAAGCACAGTAGTAGATTCGAGGTCACATCAGGGATTGAAATGAGGAAAGTCCTTGTTGTCATTTTTATTTCACCAATTGGAGCAAGTTTTCAACTTGTGAAAAGTGGAGCACAGATCCTAGAAATTGAAATCCTTTCCTAAAGCACAGGCAAGTTCAGGGCAATCAATGGCAATATCAGATTGAAGCTCATGCCTGTGAATCAATGTGACTTAACCCTGATTTGGGGAAAAATTATTTTGAGGATGAGAATATCAACCCTGTGCACTCTCTTGCGTTTTTGCTGAGGGTGACAATTATTTCTTATCAGTGATGATATGGAGCCTTCTCAAATGAAAATGTGCAAGAATAATGGCTGCCAGTGAAGGGGAGAGGGATGGAAGCAGGGTGTGAGCCAGTTTCTGCTGCAGCAAACATGCTGTCTGCAGATAGTAAGCAAGACATCAGTCGTTGTCATACATTCTGTTTCTAATGCTGGGTCAATAGCTTACTTGTAAGACTTACATAAATTGCTTAATCTGTCAGCTTCCTTTCTGTTAAGTGAGATGAACTCTAAGGTCTTTCCATTTCTTACCAACTCTGACTATGCCAGTGATAAGGACCCTGGTGAACTGGAATATTTAACTGCCTTATATGAATTGCTTAAGTTTATGAGCACATAAGTACTGAAACTTCATTTCCTGGGATAGTACATTAGATGAAGATATTCTCAATATTTCTAAGTCCTAATCTGTCTTTTTTACACACTAAATTTCAGTCATTATGCAAGTTGATTGCACCCCTGTCATGGATTTTATGAGGTTGGACACTTTAAAAACGTTAACAATATTTATCTGACTTAGGAACAGAGGTGTCTTTCCATAGAACTATGCTACAAATTAAATTTATAAACATGTATTTCCATCTCTTGGATTCTTCTGAGTCCAGCAGGGAATGAAACCATTGTGCACGGTTTCCACACTATCCTCTTTCTGAAACCCTCAATTTAATGTCCTGTATTGGAATGGAAGTAATGGCAAGTAAATAAACTTCCTGTTAGAGTGATTTTGAGTTCAGGCTGACAGACATGGAACATAGTAGCTATGTGAAGTTACGAAAAGTATCTTGTCTCCCTATGCCTGTATTTAAACATGAGCATAATAATTTACCAATCTCATAGGATCGTTGTGAATGTAATTGTGAACACTTCACACAGCCATGGGGTGCGTGGGTGGCTCAGTTGGTTAATTGTCCGGCTGCAGCTCAGGTAATGATCTCACAGTTCATGGGTTTGAGCCCCACATCGGGGTCTGTGCTGACAGCTGGGAGCCTGCAGCCTGCTTCTCTCTCTGGCCCTCCTGGCGCTCTCTCTCTCTCTCTCTCTGTCTGAAAAATAAATAAACATTAAAAAAATAAACACTTTAAAAAATTTTTTTTAAAGTTAAAAAAAAACACAACACAGTCATATAGTAAATGCCCCATATGTGGTAGCTGTTGTTGATATCATGCTGCTACTACAATTATTAAAATAAATATTTTTATTACAAAACTGGGAGGAGCTTAATTAGAAGTCAGGTCTTTTTTTCTTTTTTTTCCTAAGTCCACCGAATCCTCTAACACAGGTATCAATAAAATCAGGCCTAAGTAAAATGGTTAAAAGGAGAGCTTTCCACCTTATGAATATTCATGGACTATGTATATAATATTTCTAAATGTAAGAGAGATAATGTGAGATACAGTTTTTTAAAAAGGATAAGTGGGGAAAACAAATTTATTTGTCTCTATGAGTGCCTATACCCAACAGGCATATGATTTTTTTAATGTAATGTTAGATAGGTAATACAAATTTTCTATGTAAGACTTAGCTATGTATATACATGAGCTAAGTGTAGGATGTTAATTCAAAAACCAGGTTCATCATAAGAATAATATTCTTTAAATAAACCCTCTTTCTTCATTTACCTCATGACATAATTTCAATCTAGAAGGATCCTTCCTCTAGCCAGGAGAAGGCAATGACTAAACACCAAGCAGTAAAAAATACCAGCTAAAAGTATTGTTAATTTTACAGTAAAATGCCCTGAAAGACCTCGGAGATTTCAAATGTCTCCTGTAGAGATATTTCATGCTAACAGAAATTCTCATTATGAAACTCAATTCTTTGCAATTTGGTGCTATATCAAGGATCTGTCATTAAAAGTTAGAATATTAATATAGAACTATTAGATAGCCATTGAGAGTATAATGGGCTTTAAGGAGCAGGCAAATGTTCAGCATGAGAAAGGAGAGAGATGTACAACACAAAACTTAAAGAGGACACTGGAATTAATAAATAGCAAGAAAATAATTAGAATACAAAATCATGGAGAAAGGGGAGATGAAGAGAGAATAAGAAAATACACTAAAATCTAGTGTTAAACACTTCTAACACATTATACGAAGAAGGACTTACTGGGGAAATGGATAATTTGGCAATCCATTTATAATTAAAAAAAAAGTGCTAACTCAAAAACTTTGTGCTTCTTCTCTTCCAGTCTGTATGTATTTTGATGGTTTCTCAAGTTTATTGCATTGGCTAAGACTTCTAGTACAATGCTGAATAGATAAGTGAGATTGGATATCCTTGCACTTACCTGATCTTAGACAATAGCTTTCAACCATCACCATTAAGTATGCATTTTTGTAGATATTCTCTACTATGTGAAGGAGTTTGCTTCTATTCCCAGTTCCTAAAGTTTTTATCATAAACGATGTTGAATTTTATCTAATGTTGTATTCTACATCTATTAAGATGATCAAATTATTTTTTAAAATGTTTTGTCAGTTTTGTCAGTATGGTGGTTTACAGTGATTGATTTCCAATGTCAAACAAACCTGCATTCCTGGAATAACTGCCATTTGATTGTAGTATTTTATTCTTTTTACATATCACTGATTCAGTTTGCTAATATTTTTTTTTAATTTTTTTTTTCAACGTTTATTTATTTTTGGGACAGAGAGAGACAGAGCATGAACGGGGGAGGGGCAGAGAGAGAGGGAGACACAGAATCGGAAACAGGCCCCAGGCTCTGAGCCATCAGCCCAGAGCCCGACGCGGGGCTCGAACTCACGGACCGCGAGATCGTGACCTGGCTGAAGTCGGACGCTTAACCGACTGCGCCACCCAGGCGCCCCATTTTGCTAATATTTTTAAAAGGATTTTTGCCTCAATGTCCATGACAATAGTCCTCCATAGCGTTTTGTTTATTTTTCCTCGTAATATCTTTGGTTTTGTTATCATGATATTTCTGGCTTCATAAAATAAGAGAAATATTATTTCTTCCTGTTCCACTTCCTGAAAGTTCATGACTAATTGATTTTAGCATTTGGTAGAATTAACCGCTGAGGCTTTTAGGACCCAGGGTTTTCTAATGTTGGAACCTTTTTTAACTACAAATTGAATCTCATTAGTAAATATGAAGATACTCAAATTATCTGTTTTTGGTGGACTCTATTAGTTTGTATCTTTAAAGGACAATTTCCATTCATCTAAATTATCAAATATGTCTGTATAAAATTGTCATTATTTATTCAATTATTGTGGCATCCAATCGATGGCCTTATTCATTCTTTCATTCATGATATTGGTAATTTATGTGCTGAATAATAATACAAAATATGACTCACTAGAAGTTGTTATTAAAGAAGTGCTTACAGAAAAAATATAGCTTCAAATGAAAAGTAGTTGCAAATCTAAACTAACCTTCAAGCTCTGGAAGGATGAAAATTAATTTAAAAGAAGTAGGAGAAAGAAAATAAGTTGATAGCAGCAGAAATGTTAATAAAATAAAATAAGTGACAATCAATCATAAACAGCCAAAAGTTTATTCTTTGAAGAGATTTATAAAATTAAGCAATCCCCAGAAGATAATATATAAGAAGAGAACCTCATATGAATACTACAGATATTAAAGAGATAATAAGAGTTAGTGGTAAAGAAATTTATGCTAATTTTAAAGAATTACAATTACATAAATTATATTCTCCGACCAAAAGAAAATTAAATTAGAAGCTGTTGAAAGACAAGAAATTCTCCAAATGCTTGCATAAATTATCCAACACACTTCTAAATTAAAATATATGCATACAGGGATTTAGAAAATACTTTGAGTGAAATAAAAATTTTTAAAACATATCAAACTTGTGGTCTGGAGATAAAGCAGAGCTTTCAGATAGATTTATAGCCTTAAGTACTTAGGAAAAGAAGAAAGGTCTAAAATGAATGTTTAGCATTTATTTATTTTTGAGAGAGACAGACAGACAGAGAGAGACAGAGCGTGAGCGGGGGAGGGCAGAGAGAGAGGGAGACACAGAATCCAAAGCAGGCTCCAGGCTCTGAGCTGTCAGCACAGATCCTAATGCCGAGCTAGAACTCACAAACCGTGAGATCATGAGCTGAGCCGAAGTCGGACACTTAACCGACTGAGCCATCCCAGCGCCCCTGAAATGAATTTTTAAATTTAACATATTTTCTTTTCCATTTTCTGATTAGAATCAAATTCAGTATTTTCCTTTTTTTAGGTATCTGAAATACAGTAACTTCTTTACATGCCAATAGTTAATAGTAACATTAATTGCCTACCATGTTTTTTAAATTTTTTCTGTAAATATATATATGTATATTTACATATATAATATAATATAATATTATATATTATATATACATATATATTACATATATATTATATATTATATATACATATATTACATATATTATATATTATATATACATATATTACATATATATATTATATATTGTATATTATATATACATATATATTACATATATAATATAATATAATAATATAATATAATATATTATAACATATATAATATAATATAATATATATATATTTATCTTCCCTGATCACCACCTTATAGCATACATGAATGCTCAAAGGATTGTAATTTCCTTTACCGACTCCCCCCCCCATCATTTCCACATTTTACGTCGTTCTTTTTAACTTGATTTTAATGATACTAAAAAGTACCCTGCAGAAGGAGATGGCTGGAACAAGACATTTTCATAGCAGTAATAGCTCTCAGCCTCCCCTCAGAGCTCTTCAGCACTGGCAAGAGTGCAATAGACTAGGACCTTGCATTCTAGTAGAACACTGGCCAGAGTGCTAGGGACAAAGGGTAACTTCCGTTCTCTTTTTGAATTTTTTCTTTTCTTTCTCTCTTTTTTTAACTTTTTCTTAAGCTTCACATCAACTCTGACCAATTACTTATTCAATGATTTTTTTCATGCATATATTCACCTAGTCAAATAATCTCTTTTTGCATTTTTATGACCTATGTTTTGTTAGATGTAGGAAATGAAAGAACTCTTCCATTTGTTAAAGGAAATGTTAAAGGCCAGGAAAAATAATTAATTTTTATCCAAATAACTTATTTAAAACAAAGCAAATAATTAAGGCAATGCTGTCATGTCCCAATTTTAAAAAGCCAGTTCTCTCATAGTCTACATAAACAGCAATACAATATTTTCTCATGTATTCACTTATTTATCAAAGAAAAAAAATAAAGGGGAAAAACCTTTTTTTTACAATTGTGATTATTTGTATCCTCTGACCTATCCACGTGAAATTTCTTGTAGGTGAAGCTTTTTTTTTTTTTCTCCTATTTACTCTGACAGTATCCTTTGATACCCTATCTACTTGACATACTAATTATTTTCTTTTTATGTTACTTCCTTTAGACTGTACTGGCCACTCTGTTGTTTTTTTTTTTTTTTTTTTTTTTTTAAATAACTATTACCATCGTCTGATATCTTCCCTGACCTAATGCAAGTAACTGGACAATAAAAATACTTTAAAAAACAGTTCGGCCCAATTATTTTTGATACTATAATGAGACATAGGGGCAGAAAAAGTAGAAAAAGCTAAACTGATCTTGTTTTGTGTTTTCTCCATAAATCATTTTTTCCATCAAACATAGCTAGTTATGTAAAAAACAAAGTTCTTTTTAGAGATACTGGCATTGCATATATTGTGTTTTACTCGAATGGTTCAGCTTTATTGCTTCGTCATCTAGTAGACATTTATTGTTTGTTTTTTTATTAAATATTTTGGAACAGTGATGCATCCAATGATAGTAAATGCCGTCTCAAGTGTTCCGATTAAAAATAGATACATTTAAAAACAGATACAATTAATTTTTGTTATATGATACAAAATTCATTCACAACTGAGAATAAGTTTTAAATTACTTGTACAGAAATTGAGATCGTTCATCATTACAAATAATTCCATCTGGCAGGGATTCGTAGAACCCACTTCGCACCATGACTCTTGATGAGTTGACTGTTCCTCACTGTGACATATCCTTTTATCTTAACTGGAAACCTCAGGAGGTAGACTGTGTTCATAATTGAAAACATAATTGAAAACAAAATTCACACAATGTCATTTGGAAAGTCAAAGGTATGATTTGCACATTTATTGTATTGAAGTAAATTAATCATGTACCAGAAATATAGATGTCAAATTTAGTAGTTTTTTTTTTTTAATAAGCCATGAGAAATGGCATGCAAGGAAAAAAGATATATAGTTGAAAATGATTTTTTTCTCAGTACATTGCTTGCCTTTTTCACTAAAAACATCCTTGTTTTTGAAAGTGACATGATCTTTTCTCTGTATTTTCTTTGGATGTTGAGCCTCATTATTTTTTATATCTACACTTTGTATGGTATAGTCATTCAGAATACTGGCTCTGAAACAGAATAAACAAACTGGTCTGGTTTGAATACTGTATCTACCTCCTACTAAATTCATTACCTCGGACAAGGATCTTATCTTTAAGTCTCAGTTTCCATATCAGCAAAGTGAGGATAACGATATTAGCCATGAAAAACTGCTATGAAGTACTAAAACCCCAAAGTAAATGCAACAGTCTTTTGTATCTTTCCCAATCCTTTAGGGAAAACTGTAGTCAATTATGTGTGTCCTTTGGGTGTATTTATCTGTTTCCAAATAATTTGTTTATTTTGTCGACCTTGATGTTGTTAATGTGGTATTATTTTTATTTATTTTTTTTTGTTGTTTTCTAATCGGTCTTCCTCAGTACTTTCTTTTTTTTAATTTAAAAAAATTTTTTTAATGTTTATTTATTTTTGAGACAGAGAGAGACAGAGCATGAATGGGGCAGGGTCAGAGAGAGGGAGACACAGAATCTGAAACAGGCTCTAGGCTCTGAGCTGTCAGCACAGGGCCCGATGCGGGGCTAGAACTCACAGACCATGAGATCACAACCTGAGCTGAAGTCGGACGCTTAACCGGCTGAGCCACCCAGGCGCCCCAGTACTTTCTTTTCAGTTCTTATGGAGATATAAGCTCTGTAGTCTAATAAAGATAATTTGCATAATGTCTTAACCACTTACTAGTTATGTGATGTTCAGCATGACATTTATTCTGTTTTTCTTATGATTTGGATGAGAACAATAATGCTACCTACCCTATAGCATGCTCATGAAAATTAAGAAAAACAATTCATATAAATTAATCAGCACAGGGGATGGTATGAGTGCTCAATATGTATTATTATTTTTATTACTGTAAGCCCTAGCCTCCAGAGTTCCAGTTTCTATCTTCACACAGCTAGATCTCCATTCCTTACCTAATCTGCTCTGTCCTAGCTCCTAAAATCCTACTTCTACTTCTGACTGAAACAAATTACCAGGAACTCCAGGCCCTTCCAACCACACATGTAACATCTGATTAGACATGGAAATGGAGTTTTGCCTGGAATTCCACAACTTGAAATATAACAAAATCAGAACTGCCAGTCTCCTTTTCTGTCAGCACATCTGGTTTCCTGTGCTCTGTGGGCAATTTCTGAGAACTTATGGCTATGAGTAATAAACCACCTTCACCTCTCTCTCTCTACACACACACACACACACACACACACACCTTTGACAGCCTAGTTCTCTGAAATGAAAATTTTACCTTAATTATTCCATCATGGGTCTGCCCCAGTGAACTTCTATCACCTCAGACTGTCCTAAGTTGATACATAGCTCAGTCATCTTTCGCCTGCACTAGATCTCACTTCCTACAACCATTTATGTGACTACTGTTTCATATGGCCATTATCTCTCTTGGTTAAGCTTAAATGCAGCTAACACACAGAAACACCTACTGCCCTATACTCACCAGGCTGTATATGAGTCTTGACTGCACTTGACTGGGTTTGGGTATTAAGTTGGCAGACATTTCAGTGGCATATTCCCTTCCCAGGGAAAGGTTTTCAGTTAGTCCAGATGATATAATCTCTTCTCAATGATTAAGTAATATAGTGTGTTCAAATAGAAAATAACTACATTTGCTTTATATAGTGTACCTTTTATATTAGAAAAAAAAACAGATGGCCTTGGATTCCAAGCAGTTCAAAAACCACACTAGCTATGAAACTGCTACATAGTAATATGAATAATCAAAATAGTTTGATGATTTATGAATAGATGAAAATTCATTATTATTTAAATTTTAAGTAAGAATTTTATTTTCCTTTGTGTTCTTTTCTGTTTCTATGTTTCATGCCCTCTTCTTGTTTTTCACACCTCATTTACTTTTCTTAAGACCTCTGTTTGTCCTATATTTTATTCATTCCATTTTTCTTATGTTTCTCTCAACTACTGAGACCTCACTACTAGCATTATTGATACTCGTTGGGAAGAAATGACTTGCTTTTCATTTCTCTGCTCTTTTACTTTATTTCCTGAAAAATTCAATGAGCAAATATACTCTCACATGAATATTCTGTCACAAGAGACCTAAGAGAAAGGTGATATCGGTCATTTTTAATGGGTTTGCCCCCATTCTTATGGCTCTGAGGGTCCCTAATTCTTCATGTTTTCTTTCCCGTAGATAGTAGGTACTTTTGTATAATATTCATTGGGAAACACTTGATGCTCTGTGAATTCGTCATTATAGAACTAAATTAAGGAGGGTGGCATAAAGATAGATAGCTTACAAACAAGAGATCCAAATAACTGAAGGTAAAGCAACAAATCTTTTTTTTTTTTTCCACTCATGCTTTTACCTGCTTTCCCGTTATACACAATTCATACGTTTGGAATTCTTTCTACTGGAACCAATTTTAAGTGAAACAGTTTTTTTGTCATTTAATATCCATTTTAGTTCCCTTTAATTTGTATCTGTTTTTTGTAAAGCCACATAAGTCTGTATTAGAAAGCTAAACTTAAGAATTGAGGATAAACATTTTGATAAAAGTAAACATTAAATTTGATTATGTTTCAATAAAATAAAAATATCCTTTGTGCTGAGCCATTATTATGATTGACTGTGTAACTCTATAAGTCTGGTCTAAATAGCATTTAAGTTGTTATTTGACCTATCCATTATTTGTAATTTTTCCAGAGACCTTGTGATTATACCAAAGTATCTGTATCTAAAACTAAACAAAGATTACATTAAATTTACCTGATAAATCTTGTCCTTGCATGACTTATC
This sequence comes from Lynx rufus, assembly GCF_022079265.1. Taxonomy (NCBI): domain Eukaryota; kingdom Metazoa; phylum Chordata; class Mammalia; order Carnivora; family Felidae; genus Lynx; species Lynx rufus. The sequence continues at coordinate 149,157,910 of NW_025814823.1, forward strand.
TTAATGCGAAATATCTCTAACCTATTAGTGAAACATAAGCAACAATTTTAATTGTCACTAAAATTATATACCTAATTTGACTTGTATTAATGTCTCTGGAGACATCTTTTACTTCTGTTAACTCTTTAAACACCTCCTGCCACTCCCTAGAAATACCCCACCAACCTCTTAGATTTAAATCTGCTTAGTTCTCAGCTGAAATGTAACTTTATCAAAAAAATCCATCCTTGACTCTGCAGACTAGGATAGGTCTATGCTCTCAGAGTTCCCTTTCCTTCCTTTTGTAGCATTTATCACAAGTGCAGTCAAGCGCACATTAGCATAAATAGTTACTATTAACCGCCTTACTATATATAAGGTTTCATATCATCATTATGCTGTTCATTGTTGTATTTCCAGTTCTCAGCATTTAGAATATGTCTTAGCTCTGACTATATTAAATAATGGGCAAATATTCGATCAGTTGATTACTACATCAATGAAAAGGCAGATGACAGTATAAGTAATACTGAAGTAAACATAAGTACTCAAGATTATGGTCTTTTTCTATATGCACACAAAATCATAGGAGGGAAAAGACTTCAGAAACGTAAAAAACACACATAAAAGGGAAATACAGAAACATGTATTTTAAACCTGACCCTCAAATTTAGCATTATTTGGTACTGTAAAGAAATTTATTTATGATTTATTCCACTGTGAGACTGAGAATTAAAGTCAAATCATTCTTAAGCTTTCAATCTCAAAGGGATATGAAATCAGTAAACATACAGAATTTGGTTAAAAACACTCCAGTTCTTTCCTTAAAGAAAAGTTAGTGTTATTACATTATACAATTTACTATACTCCCATCAATAACATGGATTAATGCATTTCCAAGGTATTTCCTCAGTCTATAAACATATTTTTTCGTCATAAGTACTTTTAAAATTCTAGGTTCGTTTTTTTATAATTTCAAAAACACACAAGGACAAACAAATATAATATCATACATCTATGTTCAAAGGAAGAGAGTTCCATAAATTCAGGGTTTAATTATTCACTGAGTATAATATGAAACATTTCCCAAAGTGAATTTCTTACTAAACCCTTTTAATATGGAAATGTGAAAGTTCTTCTATTCTAAACTCTTATTTATTGTTTCAACAAATATAACTTTAATATGTACCATAAGACTATGGTATACCATAGTATAGTACCATCATGTACTATACTCACTTTTTAAAACTCTGTGTGTGTGTGTGTGTGTGTGTGAGAGAGAGAGAGAGAGAGAGAGAGAGAGAGAGAATACATTTGCATATACAACAGGGAGTTTCAGTCTAGGTGAGAAATAGTTCAATTAATCTTCTATTCTGATATAACTTGAAGATTTTTAAATAGTTTTTCACCATGTATTAGTTTTGCCTCAATACAGGAGACTGTCAAAACCTTCATAGTGTAGGTGTCACCTGAACCGAGTCTTAATAGATGTGAAAGATTATCCTATTATACTTGTACCTTGAGAATAATAGTAATGCTGAGTAATGGAGAAAAACAAGATTAGAGAAAGAGACGGAGATGAGACCAGGAATTGCATTTCATACTAAGGAATATAAATATTCTTTTCTAGAAAATGGAGGCCATTGAAGGATTTTTAGCAAGAAAGCAACTGGAAGGTATTTCTAGCAATGTGGAAAATGGTTGAGAGGAACATTATACATAGATGACAATAGGAAGATCATTACGTTCAAGCAAGGGATTATGAAGATGTGAATTCCAAACTCAGGGGCCTGAGTAAATAAGGTTATTAACTCACATCGAAGATGAACAATGGATTTTATAGTGACATCAGTTGTAAATACAAATTTAGCTCCTGCAAAATTGATTTGATTCTTGACCATGTAGGTGGATATTCAAAGTGGTATAAAGAGAGAGATTAGATATACAGAGGTTGGTTTAGATAGTTTAAGTGTTGGTTGTACCTTGAGGGTTGTATGCATAGTGAAGTCTAGGCTGCAGATGAAATATTCAGAATTCATAATGGCTAAGAAGAATTCAAAAGGAGAGAAACAGCATGCAGGGGCAGGAGAAGTAATACACAGTGAATAGTGTGGCCAGAATGTAGCATGGTTTCAGCATGGTGTGGTACAAAGAGAACAGAGGTTTTGTTAGTTTAAGGAACTTCTCTGAAGTTACTGAGGACCTTCACAGGTTTCCACAATATGATTAGATGGAATTGCTTCCAAGGTTTATCTGGTCAGTCTACTTTTACTACCTAAATCAGTACTAATAAAAGAGCTGGCTATAAAGGTTTACACAAGCTATCCATCTTTCTTTGAAATTAGGCAAGTCTTTTTATAACCAATATGTTACTTTCTTCCATAAGTCTTAAAGGCCCCTGATCTTACCCAGGACCCTTTTTGCATCATAAAAGTATAAACTAGACAATGTTTACATGTATAATATGTATACTGATGTTATACATGCCTGAGGACATGGTTAACTTAGAGAAGCATACGTTGGATATAAGCACATAAAATCCTTTTAACGTTTTGTGTGAGGCTGATTGAGTGAACTCCTTTAGCTTTTGCTTCTCTGGAAAACTCTGTACCACTCTTTCAATTCTCAATGACAACTTTGCCTGGTAGAGTATTTTAGGAAGTTTTTTTCTTTCAGCACTTGGAATATATCATGCCACGCTCTTCTGGCCTGCAAAGTTTCTGCTGAAAAAAATCTGCTGATAATCTTATGGGAGTTTCCTTGTATAAATTGTTTTTCCCTTGCTGTTTTTAAGATTCTCTCCTTGTCTTTAACTTTTGACATTTTAATTATAATGTACCTTGATGTGGGTCTCTTTGGGTTTATATTGTTTGGAACTCTCTGGATCTGGATATTTGGTTCTTTCCCCAGGTTAGGAGAGGTGATTAAAAAAAAACTAACAGGTGTTAAAAAAATATCCAACTGATAAATAAATACATAAATGTAAATATATATATATATATATATATATATATATATATGACTTCTAGCATGCATGGATTAATGGCTATTTGTTAAAACAGTGGTATTTATTATTTAATTATTTAGATCCTTCATAATAGTTAGATAATCTCTACACTCCATTGGCATGTTTAACAAAACTTTTTGTTAACTTCAGAGAAATAGTTATCTATGGGAAAGGGCAACAGGCAGGCATAGCTTTTGAGTACCTGTTCTATGTAGGAAGGACATTTTATTTCATGCTGGAGAAAGTGACACTAACACTCAAAGAACTCAGAAGTTAGTCATGACTAGAACCTAAGTGCCATGAGGACTTAGATAACTTTGGGATTGTCGTTTGTTTGTTTGTTCATTTTTGAGTCTATATACTTTTTTGGACTGGTATTACCAACACCTGGAATATAACAGGCATTCAATAAATATCTTTTGAATTAATGAATAAATGGTGAATAAATGAAAAGTTATCAGTGAACTGAAAGGCAGTCAAAGGATTTCAAAGCTAGAAGAGAGGTATAAATAACAGACTATGGAAACACAGAGTGAAAGATAATAAATTCTGACCAGAGTGTTGGACCACATATATGGGGATGGAAAAATCAACATCTGAATGGAATTTGAAGACTAGAGTTTTGACAAATACTTCAGGGGAATGAAGCCCAAAGGAACAACTTTCTAGCAGAGGAAATTCCAAAAGATAAGAGATCAGAAATTCCAAATATATCAGAAAGCATATATTTAATCTGGAGAATAGAAAGTAGTCTGGTGTTATTAGAATTAAAAGACCCAGGCAGAGTACAAGAGTGCTCCGAAGGTATGACAAGAGATGAGATCTAAAAGGTTGTTTGGAACCAAAGTGTAAAATGAACTGTAGCATGCTTTGGATTTATCCTATAGACATGAACTTTAAATAACAAAAAGAAGAAGGATAAGAAGAAGGGGAAGGAGAAGAAGGAGAAGAAAGGGAAGAAGAATAAGGAGAAGAAGAAAGGAGAAGGCGAAGAAGGGGAAGAAGGAGGAGGAGGGGGAGAAGAAAGGGAAGAGGAGGAGAAGAAGGAGAAGAAACAGAAGAAGAGATAGAAGGAGAAGGAGAAGGGAGGAGGAGGAGAAAGAAGGAGGAGAAGGAGGATGATGACAACCACAAGAAAAACAAGAAGAAAAAGAAGAAGGAGAAGGAAGGAAGAAGGAAAGAATACTAAGAGCTCTGCTAAAATTGTTAGAACTATTATGTACTAATTCAAAAAGGTTTGAAAATTTACAGTTTATCATTTTAATTTTGTTCACTTGAATATTGCATGTATATTTGAAATTTTATGTTGTACAAATTCATATTTTCAAATTCAAAATTTTTCAAACTTTCTATGTTATATGTTCGGGTTCTAAAATAAGTCAATGCTGATTCAAAGAATAAAAAGTCTATATTATGCCTTAGAAACAAAGTTTTAAAAAAGTAAAGAAATTTGGCCATCCAGGAAAACAGACCAACTCACTTCTTAACGTAACACTGCATACCAGAAGATATTTGGCACAACTTATTTAAGACACACAAGCAAAAGAATGTGTGCCATTCTTTTTATGTTTGTATGTTATATTATATAAACACTTTTATATGTTTATATTATGTAAACACTATATTTTCTGGAAAAAAGTTGATATAAGAGCACACAGTGGTGAAAGGACAATATCATTCTCTTTCCAAGGCTTAATGTTGATCCATCAAATGCCCCTGGCCTCCATGTGATACTTCTGGCTTAGGAAACATCAATGTTTGGCTTTGGTTTTGTTAATTAGCCAAAAATTCCTATTTGGCCTTCATTTTGGTCTTAGCCTTTAGAAGGTTAATTGAATGTCATATCTGGCATTCCTCAAACTGTACATATCAAACAATTCATGATCAAGTAAGTCACCATCATCATATCCAGTCAGTGTAAAAATGTGAAAAATATAGCATAGACATGTCATCTCATTTATTGTTTATCTCCTTTGAACCAAAATGATTACACAGTTGAAAATATAATACAAATCACAATAATGGATATTAAATTATACATTAATCCTAATCTTTCTGAGCAACTAATATTCATAATCTCAAAAAAATAAACTTTGTAGGACTTCTGGGTAGCTCAGTCAGTTAAGCTTCTTACTCTTAGTTTCGCCTCAGGTCGTATTTCCCTTCAGGAATTTGAGCCCCACGTCAGGCTTTGTGCTTACAGCATGGAGCCTGCTTGGGATTATCTCTCTCTGCCCCTCTTTGGCTCTCTCAAAACTTAAAACAAATAAATTAATTTAAAAAGTAAAAATTAACTTTGAAAATATTTACGCGAATACATTTATATCCCAAGGAACTCAAGAAAATATTTTACTTGGAGCTTTTCTAAAATGATAATGTACATAAACAAGTGAATGCAAAAACAACGTATGTACATATATATAAATATATGTATATATGTATACACACACCCACTCTTGATGGCAACAGTCTACTCCTGACTATGGTGCTAAATCATCTTTTCAAGTGGTATGCATAAACTTTACTTTTTAGGATTACATTAGTAAATGTGCATAATCACTTTCAAACAAAACTTGTAGTCCAGGAGATAAATCCTTACCTTATTCAATCGCTTTTGAAGAGAATAAGAATTAAAGCTTAATGACTTGGTGGAAGCATTACCATTGCCAATTCTGTCTATGGGTAGATTTAAAACCAAAGTAAAAGCCTTGCTCTTATTCACCTACCCATCAGCTTAGAGTTAAGAGTCCCTTTTAGCAACATAAATGTCCTTTTTAATAAATCACAGTAGCAATTTAATGTTTTCAGACTTTAAAAAATCAAGAAATTATCATTTCTCCGTTACATTAAATTTTGACTATTTTAAATTATTTTAAGTATCATAATTTATTATATTTACTTATATCATCCAGTTAACTCTTATATGCCAATAAATTTATTCTATGATGCTGATATTTAACTGTAGCTCCAATTTTAACCAAATATTGAGTTTAACTTTCAGTCACTTGGTAGCCAGCCAAATGTACCTGTAGCCACAATTATTCATAAATTCAGTTTAATTATACGATAATCTGAAGCATTCTTTCATAAATTGTCCAAAAACTCTGAAAAACTCATGTTCAAGTAAATTATTAAATCTATCTAATGGTCATAAATGGGTACCTCCATGCAGTTGTTGTAATTCAGTAAGATTGGCTCTAAATATAATAATTCTCCTTCAAAGTGAGAATTAATGTGACTTCAACATTTTTAGTATTACATTTACTAAACATCACTAAGCACATTTTCCCCCCTTCCCCCCCCCATTTTCACAGGCTACATTTCTAGAAATGTAATTCATATTTGGTAAAGGTCTGAACATTTTTAAGTCTTGTGGTACATATTTCCAAGATTATACCCATTCATTCTCCCACCAACAGTTCACGCAGGTAATGGTTGTATATTTGACAGAGTTGACCCCACATGTCTTCCAGCAGGTCATACACAGCCCTTATATCTGAAATAGTGCTTTTAACTGGGTAATTCATAGTGGGACAGTCGCAACGATTGTTTCTTTTTCTTTCATTGATTTCAAATTTCATTCAGGCAAAATGAGTACTCTTACAACTTTATTCTGAACTACATAGAAAAGGTCATCTTTATCCATATCATGTATTGCACATTTGAATCTCAATAATCACATTTATTTCACAGAATTCACTTTTCAAGATGTCCATAAAGTTTTCTTTTTCACTAGTGTATACAGTTGGCAGATACAATAATATCTTTATAAGTGTTATACAAAATAGATTTTCTAGTTCACACATTTGTCTAGATTTTAACATGAATCATAAAATCCTCATAAAAAGAAAAAAAAAGATAAAAGAAAAAAACCTCTTATACTGGGCCACAATAACAAAACAAGAATGATCATGCTGTTAGTAAAATACATATTGTTTCCATCACCTCAGATCATTGCAGAATTTAAAAAAGGAATAAATAAAAGGAATAATAGCCTTTTATAATGGATATAAGTGTCATATCAGACAATGTCCTCCAGAGAATAGAACTAAAAGGACAGAGATATAAATTAGATATAGATAGATACAAATATACAGAGAAATTTATTTTAAGAAATGACTCATGCAGTTGTGGGGTCTGACAAGCCCAAAATCCAAAGGCAGTCTGGAAACTCAGGCAGGATTTTTATGTTATTGACTTGAAGCAGAATTCCTTCTAACCTGGGAAACCTCAGCTATAACTCTTTAAGCCTTCAACTGATTAAATGAGACCAGTCCATATTATTAAGGGTAAACTCTATTACTTAGTCACCTGATTATAAATGTTAGCCACATCTAAAAAATACCTTCACAGCAACTACTAGATTAGTATTTGACTAAACGGTTGGATACTATAGCCTATTCATGTTGACACAGAAAATGTAACCATCCCAACTGTATTATATCAATTGCTATAAATCACATGCAAGAAAACAACATAATTTATTAGGTTACAGATATTTTGTAATGACTATGTTCTTTTGTGTAAATTAATATAGCTCAGAATATTTTTAAAACATTATGTCTATGTATATTACTCCTTTGGAGACTGTAGATGACATCAAATAGAAAGAAATAACTTATCAAAGCATTATTAAATATAATAAAATTTTTTTCAAAATACAGCTCTCAGTCAGAATGGAGAAACCTAGAGAAAACTGTTTATGTTTTTACCTAAGGGCATTCAGCATTCAGAGTGGAGATACATATTCAAGGTAATGATTTCTTCAGTATTAACAAGTTATATTTTGAATCATTTACCTACATTGAAAATATTAATTTTAAATATTTAGGCCCCAAATTGCTTATCAATAAGGAGCATGTATAACAAATACATAAATGGAATATTTTTATGAGTGTTTCAGTGTTTTGTCTGCAGTCATTTGTATAAGGACAAGAAGTGATTGTTAAGTATGAAAATACGATAAATAGTGTAGATCCTTTTCCTAGAGCGTGATAAAATGTGGCTTGGAACATTTTAACTGATCTATATAAGAAAAGAAGAGAAATTGACTTTGGGATAATAGAAAGGGATTTGTTGGGAAAAAAAGATGCAGTCTTAAACAGGAATTTCCTGTCTTTTACAGGGAATACAATTCTGTTGTTTCTCCATTCCTCTGTGTGGGGAAAGACAAATTGCACTCTCCTCCTCAAACTAAGTAAGAGAACAGCAAAGGCTTCCTCTGAGTCATAGGAGGTGCTTGTCAGAAAGGATACATCTTATTTCTAGATAGATTCTTGTAAACTGCAGAAACTTGCTGACTACTATCAGAGCGGAACACACATGGGTTTTTTAGAGTTGAATTATAGATGATGAAGCTGCCCCAGCCAATTGGGTGAAAAAAAAAAGTCTGCATTAGTGTGAGCTGCATTTCACCAACAATTTGGCAAGAGTGAAGGTTTTCCAAGTTCAAATGTACACGGTTGAGTATAGCTAGACTTGTCTCATCTTGCAAAGATCATTCACAAAATGGCTGCTTGTCAGGATGAACAGACCCCTGAAGTATGATAATGGAGCTAAGGAACTGAGGTTGTGTCATGGAAAGGTGGCCAGACAAGGCAGTATCCAGGTGTCCTTCAGGGGCCCAAGGTGGGTGGAGGGAGTAGGGAAGGGGCAGATGGGTATCCAAAGATTCTACAGAAAGAACCTGAGAGAGAAAGAACCACTGGTTGGACTCCTACTGTGGCAGAAGGCATTGAATAGCTTTCAGCGGTTAAGAGAGGACCACAAAAAACTGCTAAGTATAGTGGCTTTTCTCCCTTTACCTCTAAACATTACTTCTTTTTAACCCAGGAGGAAACAGAAGCAACTGGGTGAATGGGAGAAGAGAGGTAGAAAGGCAAGGTGAGACAAAGAAACAGATCATGCTCCTTATTCTGCTATGGAAACATAGATCAGGCCTGGTTATCAGAAGAGGAGAAGATTTGGGTTAGAAACAATGTTGACATGCTTTGCTTTATTATATAAAGAGAAAGCTGAAGGTAGCACACAAATCAAAAAATTTGAAGGGTGCCTGAGTGGCTCAGTCAGTAGAACATTGAATTCTTGATTTGGTTCAGGTCATGATTTCACAGTTCCTGAGTTTGAGCCCTGCATCAGGCTCTGCCCTATCAGTGTGGAGTCTGCTTAGGATTCTTTCTCTCCGTCACTCTCTGCCCCTCCTCCACCTGCTCGCTCGCTCTCTCTCTCTCTCTCTCTCAATACAAACATTTTAAAAAAGTTCTTTGATATAAAACATTCATGATGACTTCAACAAAGCCACATACATTATGATTCTGAGGAAATATAATCAAAATGGTGGATGTGTTTTGAATAGTATACTAGGCATATTTTATTCCACTGGACATTAAAATACCTAAAAACAGATTATGTTAGCCAGTAGCTCAACATGAAACAAATTTTAGTTTCTTACACTGACAGTAACTTAATACTATCATCTGTGGGCTGACTGTAGATTTTCCTGTTGACCTATTCATGAGGAAACTCATCACATTTGAATATAGTATGCACTGAGATAGAATTTAGATTTAATATTTTGTAAGAATCTTAAAACTTAAAACATAAATAAGTTATGTTTCCATCACAAAAGAATACTGTTAAACAAATATCACTATTGTTACTATATTAAATATCATGATGCATCATTCATACCTCTGCAAATATTTCATAATTATGTAAACATAAATGTATTTTATTTATATAAAATAACTTCATTCAGCAATAATTTTATATGTAACATAAGGGCCTTAATTTAACAATGTTTCTTCTGGGGGTGGGGTATAAACTTTAGATTTATTCTACTATCTAAAATCCACACCTATTCAGTCTATTTCTGAAAATGTACTTAAGGTAATTAGGAAAATTTAGTAATTTTATACACACACACACACACACACACACACAGATACATATACACACATACACACAAATCTGGACAGTCTCACTTTTGATGGGAAAACTGAAAAGTGGATGCTATTAAAAAAATTCTAGGAAATTAGGCATAAACTTGGATGGAAACTTAAATCTATCCTTTCCTAGAGATAAAGCACAATATATTCAAATTGCTTTTATAGCAAATGATTCATAATCAGTATTTCTCAAACTTCTAATGCAACTGCTTATGTAATTTATATTTTTGATATCTTATAGGATTATTAATAACAGTCTAACTTGCCAAGTCACTGATTTTGATTAAGCTACACAGAGACAAATGCAGAATAGAGAATAAAAAATAAATGTACAAATATGAGAACTTAGAAAATAAAAACAAATTACAGATAACAATAAAATACCTTAAAATGCCTAAATAATATTGCAACATTTAGAAATAACTGATATTTTCTGGCACCCTAATATCTAATGTAAAAAAAAATCCTCATTTCCCTTCTATATGTTTCTCAAATTCTTTGTTTCTCTAGTCTCTCTACCATCATATTACTCTCTTCTCTAAGGACATACCAGGCCTTTCACCAGAGCCTTTCAACTGGTTTCTTACCTGGTGATTCCTCCTTTCCAATACATCCTGCACAGTTATCTCAGGCTAATCCTCATAAAGTGCTATTTCACATATTCGTTGTTTTATTCATCAATTAGTTTTTGACTTCTGTGCTCCATGCTGCATGAAGCATAATGATCTTGGCCTCACTGACATTTCAAGTTCACTGGAAAGAAACAGTTAACAAATAATTACCCAAACGAATATGCAAATACGAGCTCCGATAACTGTTATGAAGAAAATGAACAGAGTGCCATGAAAGAAAGGGGCCCATCTTGGTTTGGGGCTATAGAAAAGGCTTGTTTGATAAACCAACATTCATACTGAAACTTGAAGAATGAGGAAAGAAAATCTAGTAAATGAAATGAAGGGTAGATCATTGTATATATAGGAACTTAGAGGGAAATTGCTGGTGAATTCTAAACTCAAGAATGACTAGACTCCTAGATCATAGAGTGAGAACATGTCACGAGATGTCACCTGGGGACATGAGCAAATACTTGATTGTGTAGGATCTGGGAGGCCATGTTAGAGATGACCGGTTTTATACTAAGTGCAATGGGAGGATAACAAAAGCTCTTGAGAATCAGTGCAAAGATTACAGTAGGTGGTAGCCGGAAGGATGAGATAAAATTTAGGAGAATATTAGGAGAAGTCTAGGCGGAAGGTAATATGGATTTGGTGAAGATATATATATATATGTATGTATGTATGTATGTATGTATATATATACATATATATATAATCCATCAAATCCAATATCTTTGAAATGCTGGCTTATAGCAGAATTGACAGAAATTATAAATGACTACCCTATAACTTAAAATGATAGCCCACTGCAACAAATCAGTACTTTTCTACTTGAATTTGAAAATGATTCATGATTCCAACCCACAGGTGAAAAGTTGTTTCTTCTTCATACTTCTACTCTAATACTTCTCACTGTAAGTGTGGGGATAACGTTTCCACATCAAGCAATTCTCCAACTCTCTGTGGACACCAGTTGGATGTCTTACATTAACATATTTTAATTTAATTCTGACATTATCTACCTGGAGTTAGTGCCAGATCTCACAAGTTGAAGGTTCAGCCCTGCAAGACTACACCACCTCATTTCAGATGCCAGTTGAAAGTCAAGACTGTCACCTGTGCATCTGACTGGCTATAAATGGGAGATTCCTATGACCCCCTCCTCAGGTTTGATCATCTTCTAGAACAGCACACAGAGCTCAGGAAAATGGTTTACTTTTTATATTACTAGTTTATTATAAAAGGATACAACTCAAGAATAGGCAGATGGAAGAGATGTATAGGTCAAGGTATGGAGGGAAGGGTTAGAGTTTCCATGCCCTCACTGTATGGGCCATCCTCACAGAACCTTCATGTATTTACAATGCAGAATCTCCCTCAAAGCCAGTAGTTGAGGCATGATTTCTTAAATCCTTGGCCATAGGTGTTCCTCTTTCTTTAGCCCCTCTCCCCTCCCTGGATGTTAAGGGGGTGGAGCTGAAAGTTTCTAGACTCTACTCATTATCACTTGGTTGGTTCCCCTGTGGCTATACAGGAGTACCCAGCCATAGTCCTCTCAGGAGCCTACAGAGACATTTGTCAAAGATTCCAAGGCTTTTAGGGGCTATGAGGCAAGAAAAAAATAGGATGGAACAGGAACCACATATTTATTTCAAATTATGCCACAATAAATCTGTCATTATTTTTCATATTTTTTTACATTTAAATTTCAATCAACTCAAGCAAAGGTTTGCCTATTCCTCTTATCCAGCCTAGAATATCTTTCTTTCTTCTTCATCTCTACCTCACAACCAAATTAATTCTTTACTATCTAACTGGAGCCTTTATATCTTCCAAAGTGGTCTTTTTCCCTCCCAAAAAATCTAAATACCACTATTTCAATTGTATATAGTGAAGTTAGGAAGCATAGAATTCTGTTATTCATTCATTCATCCATTCAATATAAGGACTGCCAACACTAAAATAATTTCAATTATTCAAATCTAATAAGCGGTATGATAGACTCATCTCTAAGATAACCAACATGAATGAGGAATGGCAACATTTAAAATAGTTAAGACTCTTTCCTATTCCAAAAACTTCTATCAAGTTTGTAGTTTGTTCTAACAAATTAGAAATATTCAATGAATATGTACTATATGCAATAGGGCAAGACATGATTCAGAGAAATATCTGAAAATTCAAATTTATTCAGTATCTCAATTAGAATCTGCATTACATATATTTAGAACATTGACTCTTTCAAGTACTTGAGAAATACTCAATATGGTAGGCTTGAATAAACTGTAAATTTGATGGACAGAAAAAATTAACATCATTTTTATAAAGATTTTCTTTTTTTGAGAGCAGTTTTCAGTTCACAGCAAAACTGAGAATAAGGTTGCCATACATTCCTTGCCCTCACACATGGATAGACTCACCAGTTATCAACATCCTTTACCAGAATGGTACATTTGTTATAATTAATGACACTTCTTAATCATCCAAAATCCATAGTTTATATTAGGATTCACTTTCATTGTTGTACATTCTGTGGCTTTAGGCAAATGTATAATGACATGTTTCCATCATTATGTAAACATAAATAATATTTTCACTTAAATATCCTCTGTGCTCCATTTACTCATTCTCTTTTCCCCCTCTCCCAACCTTTGACAATCATTGATCATTTTATTGTCTGTATAGTTTTCTATCTTTTCCAGAATGTCATATCGTTGGAATCATATAATATGTAGTCTTTTAAATTTACTTCTTTCACTTAGAAATATGCATTTAATTTTGCTCCATATCTTTTCATGACTTGGTAGTTCATTTTTTTCCTTATTGCCAAATAGCATTCATTGATTGGTTGTATCACAATTTATCTCTTCACCGACCAAAGAACATCTTGGTTGCTTACAAGTTTGGGAAATTATGAATCAAACTGCTAAAAACATCTGTGTGCAAGCTTTTGTGTGGACATAAGTTTCAAACTCCTTCATGTAACTATCAAGGAGCATGATTGTTGGATCATATGGTAGGAGTATGTTTTGTTTTGTAAGGAACAGCCAAACTGCCTTCCAAAGAGGCTGTACCATTTTGTAGTCCCACAATTAATGTAAGAGGGTTCTAATTACTCCACAACCTCAAAAGCATTTTCTCTTGCCAGTGTTCCAAATTTTAGACACTCTAACAGGTGTGTAGTAGTGTCATTGCTGTTTTAATTTGCTAATTTCTAAAAACATTTATGCGGAACTTCCTTTTATATGCTTATTTTGTCAACTGTGTATCTTTTCTAAAATTTTTTTTAACATTTATTTATTTTTGAGAGACAGAGAGAGACAGAGCATGAGTAAGGGAGGGGCAGAGAGAGAGGGAGACACAGAATCCAAAGCAGGCTCCAGGCTCTGAGCTGTCAGCACAGAGCCCAAAGCGGGGCTTGAACCCACAAACCCCGAGTTCATGACCTAAGCTGAAGTCAGATGCTCAACCGACTAAGCCACCCAGGCGCCCCAACTGTGTATTTTCTTTAGTAAGGTGTCAGTTAAGATCTTTGGTCCATTTGTCAAATGGTTTATTTTCTTGTATTGAGGTTTTTTTTTTCTTTTTAATTTTTAAAATATTTATTTTTGAGAGAGAGAGACAGTGTGAGTGGGCGAAGAGCAGAGAGAGAGGGAGACACAGAATCTGAAGCAGGCTCCAGGCTCTGAGCTATTTGCACAGAGCCTGATGCGGAGCTTGAATTCACAAACCCTGACATCATGAGCCAAAGTCAGCCACTTAAATGACTGAGTCACCAGGCACCCCTCTTGTTTTGAGTTTTAAGAATTTTTTGTATAGTTTTGATAACAAGCCTTTATAATATGTATCTTTTGCAAATATTTTCTTTCTGGATGTAATTTGTCTTCTTATTCTCTTGACATGGTCTTTCACAGAACAGAAGTTTACAATTTTAATGTAGTCCAGGTTATCAAATTTTTGTTTCATGGATCATGCTTCTACCGTTCTATCTAAAATATCTTTGCCATACTCAAGGTCCTCTAGGTTTTCTCCTATTCTATCTTCTGGGATTTTTTATAGTTTTGCATTTTACAGTTATGTCTATGATCAATTTTTAGTTAATTTTTGTGAAAGGTGTAAGGTTGTGTCTATATTATTTATTTATTTTTTTTGCATGTAGCTATCCACTTATTTTAGCACCATCTGCTGAAAAGACTATCTTTGTTCCATTGAATTGCCTTTGGTCCTTTGCCATAAATCTGTTCACTATATTTATGTGGGTCTATTTAAGGATCTGTCTGTTCCAATAATCAATTTATCTATTCTCTTGCTGATACCACTGTCTTGATTATTGTAGCTTTATAGTAAGTTTTGAAGTTGGTAATTGTCAGTCCTCCAACCTTGTTATTCTACAGTATTGTAGTGGCTATACTGTTTTTTTTGCTTCTCTATATAAATTTTATTTTTAATGTTTATTTATTTATTTGAGAGACAGAGAGAGAGCAAGGGAAGAGCAGACAAAGAAAGAGTGAGAGAATCCCAAGCAGGCTCCACACTGTCAGCACAGAGCCCATTGTGAGGTTCAATCCCATGAACCATGAAATCAGAATCTGAGTCGATATCAAGAGTCAGACACTTAATGGACTGAGACACCCAGGAGCCCCAAGGGATGAGTTTTGATTGGCAAGGAATATGAACTATATTCAGGAGGCCAGCCATCTGGGGAGAAGGAAGATTCTTGTCCAAAGCCAGCTCTGAGTTTTCTGCCTGGCCCAGAGACCTTTAAAGGGGTTGAATCGGTTAAGAGAGTACAATGGTCTATGACATTTCACGCAGACTTGAAGATGCCAGCTACAGAGTTATTTTGGTACTCAGTGGTTGTACAAGAAGGTCTGGTTCCTTTGTACCTGGGGGTGGTTGTGCAAGAGTACTCTGTTCTTTCTGCAAAGGAGGGCAAGGTCCACAGATACACAAAGGGAGGTCAGTAAAGTCATTTGTGTGATCTTGAAAAAAAAAAAACATTTTGCTGACATATTGCTGGGCTAATCAGAAAGTTGAAGTGGCTTCAAGCAGACTTACTGGCCTCTGTGACTTGGGAAAGTTTTGGTCTCACATTTCCTAATGCCAATGGTCCGCAAATCTCAAAGAAAGCAAATTAGTTCTGTTACAGATTAAGGGCCTTAAGTCAGTAAGCAAGGAGTGTGTTACTTGAAACAAGTTAACCCTTAAGACTGCCTGCAGTGCTGTTACAAATGGCTAAAATAATAATAATAATAATAATAACAACAATAGTAGTAAATGGATGAAGATGCAGAGAAACTGGATTACCTTCCCATGGCTTATGGGAATGTAAACTGGTACATTCACTCTGGGAAAATAACTTGGAATTTTCTTTAAAAACTACTCATGTAGAAGGAACACTTCCAAACTCTTTCTATGAAGTCAGCATTGACTTGATTCCAAAACCAGATAGAGACCCCATGAAAAAGGAGTACTATAGACCAATTTCCCTGATGAACATGGATCCAAAAATCCTCAACAAGATATTAGTCAACCAGATCCAACAATACATTAAAAATATTATTCACCACAACCAAGCGGGATTTACACCTGGGATGCGGGGCTGGCTCAATATCCGCAAAACAATTTATGTGATTCATCACATCAATAAAAGAAAGGACAAGAACCATATGATCCTCTCAATAGATGCAGAGAAAGCATTTGACAAAATACAGCATCCTTTCTTGATAAAAACCCTCAAGAAAGTAGGGATAGAAGGAGCATACCTCGAGATCATAAGAGCCACATATGAATGACCCAATGCTAATATCATCCTCAATGGGGAAAAACTGAGAGCTTTCCCCCTAAGGTCAGGAACAAGACAGGGATGTCCATTCTCGCCACTGTTATTCAACATAGTATTGGAAGTCTTAGCCTCTGCAATCAGACAACACAAAGAAATAAAAGGCATTCAAATGGGCCAGGAGGAGGTCAAACTTTCACTCTTCTCAGATGACATGGTATTCTATATGGAAAACCCAAAAGATTCCACCAAAAGACTGCTAGAACTGATTCATGAATTTGGCAAAGTTGCAGGATATAAAATCAATGCACAGAAATCGGTTGCATTCCTATACACCAACAATGAAGCGACAGAAAGAGAAATCAAGGGATCGATCCCATTTACAGTTGCAACGAAACCCATAAAATACCTAGGAATAAATCTAACCAAAGAGGTGAAAAATCTATACACTGAAAACTATAGAAAGCTTATGGAAGAAATTGAAGAAGACACAAAAAAATGGAAAAAGGTTCCATGCTCCTGGGTAGGAAGAACAAATTTTGTTAAAATGTCAATACTACCCAAAGCAATCTTTTACATATTCAATGCAATCCCTACCAAAGTAACACCAGCATTCTTCACAAAGCTAGAACAAATAATCTTAAAATTTGTATGGAACCAGAAAAGACCCCGAATAGCCAAAGAAATCTTGAAAAAGAAAACCAAAGCAGGAGGCATCAGTCCCAGATTCAAGCTATACTACAAAGCTGGAATCATCAAGACAGTATGGTACTGGCACAAGAACAGACACTCAGATCAATGGAACAGAATAGAAAACTCAGAAATGGACCCACAAACGTATGGCCAACTAATCTTTGACAAAGCAGGAAAGAACATCCAATGGAATAAAGACAGTCTCTTCAGCAAGTGGAGCTGGGAAAACTGGACAGCAACATGCAGAAGAATGAACCTGGACCTCACTTTCTAACACCATACACAAAAATACACTCAAAATGGATCTAAGACCTAAATGTAAGACAGGAAGCCATCAAAATCCTTGAGGAGAAAGCAGGCAAAAACCTCTTTGATCTTGGCCATAGCCACTTCTTACTCAACACGTCTCCAGAGGCAAGGGTAACAAAAGCAAAAATGAACTACTGGGACCTCATCAAAATAAAACGCTTCTGCACAGCAAAGGAAACAATCAGTAAAACTAAAAGGCAACCGACAGAATGGAGAAGATATTTGCAAATGACATATCAGATAAAGGGTTATTATCCAAAATCTATAAAGAACTTATCAAACTCAATACCCCCCCCAAAAAAAATAATCCAGTGAAGAAATAGGGAAAAGACATGAATAGACACTTCTCCAAGGAAGACATCCAGATGGCCAACTGACACATGAAAAAATGCTCCACATCACTCATCATGAGGGAAGTACTAATCAAAACCACAATGAGATACCACCTTACACCTGTCTGAATGACTAACATTAACAAGTCAGGCAACAACAGATGTTGGCGAGAATGCAGAGAAAGAAGATCTCTTTTGCATTGCTGGTGGCAATGCAAGCTGGTGCAGCCACTCTGGAACACAGTATGGAGGTTCCTCAAAAAACTAAAAATAGAACGACCCTATGACCCAGCAATTGCACTACTAGGGATTTATCCAAGGGATACAGGTGTGCTGTTTCGAAGGGACACATGCACCCCCATGTTTATAGCAGCACTATCAACAATAGCCAAAGTATGGAAAGAGCCCAAATGTCCATCGATGGATGAATGGATAAAGAAAAGGTGGTATATATATATATATATATATATATATATATATATATATATAATGGAGTATTACTCAGCAATCAAAAAGAATGAAATCTTGCGATTTGCAACTATGTGGTTGGAACTGGAGGGTATTATGCAAAGTGAAATTAGTCATGGAAAGACAAATACCATATGACTTCACTCATATGAGGACTTTAAGAGACAAAACAGATGAACATAAGGGAAAGGAAACAAAAATAATATAAAAACAGGGAGGGGGACAAAACAGAAGAGACTCATAAATATGGAGAACAAACTGAGGGTTACTGGAGGGGATGTGGGAAGGGGGAATGGGCTAAAAGGGTAAGGGTATTAAGGAATCTACTCCTGAAATCATTGTTTCACCATATGCTAACTAATTTGGATGTAAATTTTTTAAAAATTAAAATTAAAAAAAACAAGAAAACAAAACAAACAAACAAAAAAAACTACTCATGTAACTACTATATGATCCAGCAAATGTACTCTTGGGTTTCTATTTCAGAGAAAGTTTTTTACATTGAAGTATTAGAAAAGGCTTGTTAGAATAATAAACACATATGCTCTGAAACTTTGTAGTCAAATCTTGTATCTATAGAAAACCTCTGTGTGATTCTTCATAACAAGTTTGTAATAGCCAAAAGCTGTAATAATCAAAATGCTATCAATACAATGAAGATACTACTGAGAATATTTTTAAAAAGGCAGGGCAGATATTATTTATACATGCAAAACTTGGATGGCTCTTAAGTAAATTATGCCACGTGAGAAAAGCCAGTCTCAAAGGACACATGCTATATGAATATTATCTAAGTGAAAAAAATTATAGACTTGAGAAACAGATTAGTGGCTGCTAGAAAGGGAAGAGGTGGGGAATGGGCATGACTGTAGGTGAGTAGCACTAGAGATCTTCTGATGGAGTAATTCTGTATCTTGTTTTTGATCATGATTACACAAATTTACATATGTTATAAAAAGCCATAAAGCTGTATACACAAATGATAATAAAACTAATTTCTCAGATTTTATATTATCCGGGAATTATATAAGTTGGAACGATTGGGGAAACCATTGAAGAGTACATTGGGACCTCTCTGTTCTGTCTTGGCAAACATTTGTGAACATAAAATGATTTCAAAATGAAAAATATAAAATATTGATTGAAATTAAAAATATTCCTCTATGTACAAATAGCAAAATATTATGAAATATTCTTCCAATACCCTGATGAAGGACCTTTCTGAAAAGTACTTGAAAAATATATATCACATGGTGTAATACTTATGAACATTTTCTTCCAGATTTTGCAAATTAAAAAAAATGAGACATAAGAATATGTTTAGCTATAAAACTATATTGTCAGAGTTGGGTGGGAGATGGGCTAAATGGTCAGTAGGCATTAAATAAGGAGGGCAGTTTTGGGGATGAGGACAGGGTGTTACATGTAAGTGATGAGTTACTATATTCTATCCCTAAAATCACCTTTACACTGTATGTTAACTAACTTGGATTTAATTTAAAAAAGAAAACAATAAACAGGGGCGCCTGGGTGCCTCAGTCAGTTAAGCTGCCTACTTCAGCTCAGGTCATGATCTTGTGATTCGTGAGTTCAAGCCCCACATGGGGCTCTGTACTGACAGCTCAGAGCCTGAAGCCTGCTTCAGATTCTGTGTCTCCCTCTCTCTGTCCCTCCTCCCCAGCTCGCACTCTGTCTCTTTCTCTCTCTTAAAAACAAATAAATATTAAAATTGTTTTAATTAAATAAAAAAATAAAAAATAAGTTTATACTACTTCAAAACAGCAGCAGCAACAACAACAACAACAACAACAGAGCATTGATTAAGAGCATCGATTTAGTGTATAAAAATAGTGGATGTTACCTAAATGCTAACAATGAGCTAATCATAAAATTATACTTTCAAACACTTAGATGTAGAGTTAGATTTATTGTCTACTATTTACAGTTAAATTTATAATATATTAGGTTACCATGAGATAGAGAGAGAATTCCATTCTTTTAGAGAGAAAGAGAGAAATGCAGACAGATAAACTGCAATCCCCAAAATCAATCTGGAGGCAGTGGTTTTCTGTCTAGGACAAGTAATGATTTTTATTTTCACCTTTTCTTCTTAATTAAAAAAAATTCTACAATTAACATATTATTTTTTAATTAAATTGCATATAATTTCTCTCTTAGTCCATTCAGAGTGCTGTAACAAAATACCATAGACTGTTCTATGAACAACAAACAGTTATTTCTTACAGTTCTGGAGTCTGGAAAATCAGATATCAAGGTGCCTATATATTTGGCTATCTTTCTGGTTTATAGACAGCTGTCTCTTCTCCATGTTCTTACATGGGGGAAGAGGCATTCTCTCTGAGAATTCTTTTATAATGGCACTAAATCCATTCATGAGGAATCAGTCCCAATTTTTTATTGCTACACTGAGTAAAAAATCCAGCAAGCTTTGAAATATATATGAGGTGATATAATTGTTTGTATGCAAAATCAATATTAAAACCCAGGAGTCCCAGCTCCCATTGTGTTATCTTGCCCACTATATATACCGTTACTTATTTTTATGATGTTTTGAATATGCAAACTTTAACAGAGCCAGATATTTTATACTGCAATTTTTAAATCAAAAAGTCATCCTAATTTAAGTGTAGTGTTTCTTGGACCTTATCTTTACAGAGTCACACCAGACCAAAGAGAAAGACATATGCTATCATCACCACAAATTCTACATTACTCCAAATAAGTGAAAGCCTTTTTTCTTTTCTAGAAAATTCATAAAAACCCAATTATAGACATTAGACATAGTATGGAAGAAATTAATTTGCCTCAGATAGGATGCTATATTAGATCTTGAAACTTATTTTTCTGTTAGCTGCCCAAATTAATGCTTGAAAAATAAGATTAGTTCAAAAGACACATTTCCAAACAAGTCAGAGACATAGGTCTCATGTATTAGAAGAGGTCTCTATGGAATGGGATGGAACTAAATTTAAATTAAACTTTAAGAGCAGAGCAACATTTAAAAGTTAAAATTGATTTATTTAGTTTGTTCATTTCTTTCTTATATTTATTAGTGGTCTTGACATCAATAAAATTAGTGGAATTATTATTAGGTTCTACCAGAAAAAAAATAATACATGCAATAGAAAAGAGGTGTATTTCTAGAAATTTGAATTTTGAACCAAGAGGACTAAGAGATAAACTCTCAGGGTTATTCATTTCCTTTGCTAGTACTGTCAGATGTTCAGTTTAATCTATAATGAACATAAGGTGTAATTATGTATACTCAAAGAGCATCTTTTGCTGAGCTCATGTCCAGTGAACCAGAAATTAAACTTCAGTGTTTAGTTATTCTTTGAGATTACAATAGTTCCAGGTTACTAAAGACAGTTTAAAAGTTCACTGGAAACACTTAAGTTGGTTGCTAGAATAAATTACTATTGACAATTTTTTTGTGGAAGGAGTTCTTTAATTATTTTCATTATTTTTTTATGTTAAAGAGAGAGAGAGAGAGGGCTGGGGAGACAGGCAGAGGGAGAGAGATAGAGAGAGAATCTTCAGCAGGCTTCATGCTCAGCATGGAGCTCAGCATGGGGCTCAGTCTCACAACCCTTGGGACCATGATCCAAGGTGAGCTGAAATCAAGAGTCAGTTGCTCAATCTACTGAGCCACCCAGGTGCCCCCGTTGGCTCAGTTTTTAATCCAAGCACTCTTGAGAGGTCATCTTCCTGTATCTTTGGATGAACTAAACACCTCGAGCAAGGTTGGTTCACTTGGGCAGAAATTCCAGATAATCAAATTTGTTAATTTTACAGATATGGATCCTGAGTCTGAGAGATAAAGAAGTCAGATTATAAACTCAATGTCCGAATCCTTAATCTAATGGGAAATAATCTATCAGAAGAAGGTTAGGGCTAGAGACAGAAACAGAAGGAAAAGCAGGTATCTAGAGAGAATTTTTAAAATAACTATGTTTATAGATTTCTGCAGTGTGGGCTACTCATTGAGGGTCATCCTCCTCCTTTCTTTCCAGGTTTGACTTCCATGAGAATATTAGAAAAAAATTATAGCTTAATTAATTAATTAATTAATTTTCTTTGTGCACTTCCCTTGATGCAGTCAAGCCCTGATTCTCCCAGATCAGCAATATAAGGAGAATGCAAGTGAAAGCACCATCATTTCCCCTAAATTTCTCTTTTCCTGTGTGATTTCTTACCTTTTATTAACTATTTCGGTCATGTGATCTTCTAAGAAAATGAGTAACATTTTGTCCATAGGGTCCTGTCCTTTCGTAGCTGGGGTAAGGATGCATATTTAAACAAGACTTTCATTTCATTTTGGCGCCCAAAAGGCAAGGAAAGCAGCGTAGATTTAGATTAACTTTCAGAGGATGAGGTGCCTGGCTCACTCAACTTCTGAGTTGCCCTGTTAGAGAACTTTTCATCTTAATCTTTACTACCTGAAACCACTCCAGCATTACTTACTAAATCCTCAAATGTCTGCACCTGATAAATCATGATCCCAAGCAAAAGTAGTTGGATTTCTCTCTCAAATGCTAAAAGTTGAAATTTTTATTTTCAGTGTTGTGCCAAAAAATTCTTCCCTAAACAATTGATGCCAGGAATCCATACCTTCCAGATACTTCTTTTACTTTAAAAAAAATTACCATGTGAGAAGCAATACAAGAATGCATATGTGGTTAATGAAGTAAAACAGTACTGTTTAATGAAATTTTATGTTAAGTAGGTATTAATATGTGTGACAAATACTGTACAGAAACATGGATTTTAGAAATGATTAAGGGATTATTTTAATCTTTTAATAGATAGTAGTTAATACATAGTAAGTATATCTCAATAATTATGTATGTTTTGATCCCTATCTCCCCTGAATTTCATTGTAGCTAATCAAAGATCATGTTTTTGTCACAACATGATAGCTAGAATTACTCAGGATATTTCAACTCTTAAGAAGAGAAATAAATGTTACATGAAATGTAATATATTCATTCATAAAAATATTTATTAAGATATTACTATGTGCCAGGCAACTGTTTTAGGTTGTGGAGATCTAAAACAAATAAAAAAACTAAAAACAGGTCTTGCCTTCAAGTAACTGGCATCTTAATAGGAAATAAAGGAACTAAGGTTATAAAGAATGTGGTAGTATAAAATAAAATTCTAATAATTTGAAATATTATTTTTGGACTTAGCATAAGTAGAAAATGACATAAAAATATTTGAAATATTTACTAGTAAAGTAAGAGTTAAAAAATCTTTTTTTTTTCAAAATTTAGGAGTGTTTTAAATACTTCGGTAATATGTAGATATTCAACATCACAACTCAACATCTGGTGTATTTATTCAGTATAATTTTATTAATTGCATACGTAGCAGGGTGACAGAATTAATCAGTGACATGACCAGCATACTGAATAATTAGAATGATAATGTTAAAATTAGATCATTAACATCCTACCTTTTTGCCTAATGACAGGGTATTCACTATAATTACTAAGAACAGAATAATAACATATTCAGTAAAGGATTGTGTTTAATTGCACACAGTATTATGGTAGAAAACTAAAAAAAGGGGTGCAAAGGAAAGGTTACGATTAATAAGGAATGCAAAATGTAGTCAGTTGGATTTTGTCACTTACTGAAGACAAACTACAGAGACCCTCATGCTTTAAACATTGCTATTAACTGTTACCATTCGCAAAAGAATAGAAAATTTTCCTGCTTGTTGAATGAGAAAGAAAGCTTATTGAATATCACAAACTTTTACCAGTGACTGCATATGTGCTGCTTATTTCTAGTTACTCGGTCCAGATCCAATCTTCGTTCTTCACACTTCTCTGTGCCCTGGGAGACAGGGTCTTCACAAAATGTGCCAGTGGGCTTCTTGACTTCTGGATTGCTCTTGCATTTGTGACCAAAGGCATACACTTGGAGGAGAGGGGGCAAAGGGCAGAAGGCAAAGGAAGAGGCTGGCTCTCTCCCACCTGAGTGAACAGGAAGTTGGTGTGTTCTTCTGTTTTCTCTGTGGGTATGCTCCTCCCCCCACACTTAGAGTCATTTGTTTTGGATTAATTAACTACTCCCTAGGCTGGTCACTTCACCCTTAGTGATGAAAATAGTTTCTTAGTCATTCCTTGGCCTGAGTGCTTCACTCGTCCTTTGACTTCCCGTACTCTTTCCTGATTTTTTTTTCTTGCAGTGACTTAGTATCAGTATTGTATAGACACAGAAAACACTGGAGACTTTAAAAACTTCATAAATTTTAGTTTACACTCTAGAGCTTCTTTTTAAATAACTGTCTGATTATATTTCTTTTTCTGTTTATCCAGAACTTTCCTAGTTCTCATTAAACAATGCAACTTTGGAATGCGATAAGGAATAGGAGAGACACATCATGCATTCTTTTTCTACTACAAAATATTGCAATGATCCTTCATATGAACAGCATTTACTGGGATTTCCCCAAATATTACATTTTCTTCAAACTGTAGTTTTTTGGGACAGACAGAGAGAGAGCATGAACGGGGGAGGGTCAGAGAGAGAGGGAGACACAGAATCGGAAACAGGCTCCAGGCTCTGAGCCATCAGCCCAGAGCCCGACGCGGGGCTCGAACTCACGGACCGCGAGATCGTGACCTGGCTGAAGTCGGACGCTTAACCGACTGCGCCACCCAGGCGCCCCCAAACTGTAGTTTCATTATATAAACCAGCAACAAAGATAGCACCCCACCACACTCATATTTATTTTATAAAGAAACATAATCATTACTTAACTTACACATTATGGCATAATTTTACTTACAACAAACTAAGTAAAAAAGCATATTGGGGCCCCTGAATAATTCAGTGGTTAAGCATCCAACTCTTGATCTCAGTTCAGGTCATGATCTCATGGTTCCTGAGTGCAAGCTCCTCAGCAGGCTCTGCCCTGGCAACATGGAGCTTGCTTGGAATTCTGTCTCTCCCTCTCTCTGCCATTCCCTCACTTATGTACACATTCTCTCTCTCTCATAAATAAATAAATAAATAAACAAATAAATAAACTTTTAAAAAGCATATTAATATTTGTGATATAATCAAAATACAGATTATTAGTAGTTTTTTTTTAATTTTTTTTAACGTTTATTTATTTTTGAGACAGAGAGAGACAGAGCATGAATGGGGGAGGGTCAGAGAGAGGGAGACACAGAATCCGAAACAGGCTCCAGGCTCTGAGCTGTCAGCAAAGAGCCCGACGCGGGGCTCAAACTCACGGACCGCGAGATCATGACCTGAGCCGAAGTCGGCCGCTTAACCGACTGAGCCACCCAGGCGCCCCTATTAGTAGTTTTTATGTTTGTCAGCTTGTTTATACCTACACATAATACTTGTATTTTTTAAATATTTACAAATTGCTATTGGACACCCATAAGCAGGAAAGGTAGGTCCTGTATACAATGTTTTAGAATAACTGAAATGTAAAATAAGTGAAACATCTTAAGGAATATTTTCTCTTTCTCTTAATAGGCATAGTTTTAAAATTAAAGGTATTAATTCAAAAGTTGGAATATTATAAATTATGGTTCATAATTAGAAATCTATTTATAGCTAAGCATTAATGAAATCTCCTTTGATAGTTATCCATACATTCTCATATTTAAAATTTTTAACATAATAAAAGCCATTTTATTTAACTCTATTTGACTGGCAAATTAATTGGATCAAGTTAATTGAGGTTAGGTTGTGTTTCCTCTAAATCTTCAACAACATTTATATAGTTAGTTCATGTACTTTTTGCAATTGCTTCTTATTCCAAATCATGATAATTTTGTTTTTAAACAAAATCTGGTATAGATGGCTATGTACATGGTATATGTATTTGTTATCTATTGTGTATGAAATTACCCCAAAATTTGTCATCTTAAAATAACAAATATTTATTATCTCATCATTTATGTGACTTAGGAATTTTAAAGTGGCTTAGTTGAACGGCTTTAGTTCAGAGTCTCTCATGAAGTTGAAGTCTAGATGTTGTTCAAGGCTGCAGTCAACTGAAGGCCCAACCTTTGCTAAAGGATTTCTTCCAAGCTTACATTTTCATCTTGCCTATTACCAAGAGGTCTCAGCGCCTTACTACATGGACCTCTCCCCAGAACATGGCAGCTGACTGCACTTTGAAGCTTCCTAGAACAAGGGGTTAAGGAGATAAAAAGAAAATGTGGGGGGGACCTCGGCTTGGCCCCAGGTCATGATCTCATGGTTTGTGAGTTGGAGCCCCCGCGTGGGGCTCTGTGCTGACAGCTCAAAGCCTGGAGCTGGCTTCAGATTCTGTGTCTCCTTCTCTCTCTGCCCCTCCTCCTCTTGTGCTTTGTCTGTCTCTATCAAAAATAAATAACCGTAGGGGCGCCTGGGTGGCGCAGTCGGTTAAGCGTCCGACTTCAGCCAGGTCACGATCTCGCGGTCCGTGAGTTCGAGCCCTGCGTCGGGCTCTGGGCTGATGGCTCAGAGCCTGGAGCCCGTTTCCGATTCTGTGTCTCCCTCTCTCTCTGCCCCTCCCCCGTTCATGCTCTGTCTCTCTCTGTCCCAAAAAAAATAAATAAACGTTGAAAAAAAATTAAAAAAAAAATAAAATAAAAAAAATAAATAAAAAAAATAAATAACCGTAAAACAAAAATTAAAAAAAAAAAAAACAAAAAAGAAAAGTGGGACAGGGAAGCCATAATGTGAGAGGTAACATACAATTCCTTCTACCATATTTATTGGTCACACAGGCCAATGCTGACATTGTGTAAGAGAGGACAACACAAAAGAATGAATTTCAGGAGGTAGAGATCTTTTGCCTCTTGGAGATTGGCTAGCACCTCATGTAATTTTTAAATCAGTATATATTTCACCAGACATCAAGTAATGTAAATACCAATAGTTTCCAGGTCAGGAAATGGTCAAAGAATAATGAAACACATTGCTATTTGAGTTTGCAGTTAGTTCCATGATAATGGCACAAAAAAATCCCATGATACAATACATAATTATACAGACAATGAAATTCACTTAGATAGTTGATGCTACCTTGTATTCTGTGCTGCTTCTTTTTAGTCTCAAGTGATATTTGCAGGGATGGTTAGTTCTGAGAATATGCTGATTCTAGAGAAAAGGCAAAACAGTACATTTGCTTACATCATCATTCTACAGAAATGGTACCGAGTCCATCTGAGTAAAATATTAAATAAATAAATCAGTAAGACCTTAAAATTTTGACATTAAAAATGTATAAATTGGGGCACCTGGGTGGCGCAGTCGGTTAAGCGTCCGACTTCAGCCAGGTCACGATCTCGCGGTCCGTGAGTTCGAGCCCCGCGTCGGGCTCTGGGCTGATGGCTCAGAGCCTGTAGCCTGTTTCCCATTCTGTGTCTCCCTCTCCCTCTGGCCCTCCCCCGTTCATGCTCTGTCTCTCTCTCTGTCCCAAAAATAAATAAACGTTGAAAAAAAAAAATAAAAAAAAAATGTATAAATTATAAATTATATGTCTCTTAGGTATGAAAGTTTCACCTACTTAGCTTTACCCTGTGTGATTCTTTAAACACCTATTGTTTATATTAATCTAGCTCAATTTAAAAAGAAAACTAAGTTTAACTCTTTCAAGCAAGAGGCTTTATGTACCCAAGGAAATGTCACAAAATATAGACATTTGGCCTTAACACTCTTTCCCTCAGTATAGCATTTGTTTTACTCCTGTGATTGTTTAACTACATATTTATCAAACCTCTTATTCTCACATTAACTAACATTAACATAAGTCAAAGAATGTTTTAGTTTATACCTCAGCAAATAACTTTAAATGATTGACGTAAGTTAATTTAACATAACTAGGTAAGATTATCTATTGTCATGAAATGGCTCTAGTTTTCATTCCTGATGAAGCACTATTCTTCTAAGAGGCTTATTCTTGTTTTCTAAGACAGATAGCAATGTGTAAGTATTGATAAAGTTGGATTCTCAATTTTTTTGATATCCCTTAAGGTTGATTTCAGATTGAATTATGCAATATGCAAAATTGCAACACCTATTTTTGAAATGCGACATTGCAGCACAACTTTGTGAGACAGAGGAAATTTTCTGGCAGCAGAAGAGTTATATGAGTTCTAAGATATAAATATTTCAAGTCCAAGTTTTCCTAGGTTTATGTTTTTAACTAAGAACTGGAAAAAGCTATTGTGAGAGCAGTGATGAAAGCTGTTTTGTTAACTCAATAAAATGTTTCTAGTAAATTTCCACTTGCAGTTAGTATGTCCGAAAATAAATGCACATTTGTCCTTAAGACATATTAAATCCTTTTCTCAATAACTGAGAAACTTCATTCTTTCAGCCATTCACTCATTTAGCCTACATTTGTTGGGTATTTTATGCTGGGCCCTCCGCCAGGCATTGGAAATAGAGTAGTGTGTGAAAATACACATTTCCTACTCTCAAGAATTGTACAGGATGATCAGAAACATAACCAATAAACAAATAACAAAAATTCCAAATGTTGAAACTGCTAGAAGGACATCAACTAGGTGCTATGACAGTTGATGATGACATAAAAAGCAAAATTTTAGGGGTGCCTGTGTGGCTCAGTCAGTTAAGTGATTTCAGCTCAGGTCTTCAAGCCCCACATGGGGCTCTGTGCTGACAGCTCAGAGCCTGGAACCTGCTTTGGATTCTGTGTCTCCCTCTCTCTCTGCCCCTTCCCCACTCATGCTCTGTCTCTGTCTCTGTCTCTCTCTCTCTCAAAAATAAACATTTAAAAATGAAAAAAAAAGGAAACTTTTATATTGATGAAGGTATTCTTACTTGGGAGATGACTAAATTTAAGCTAGGACCTGAAGTATGGCAAATGGTACACGAAAAGATTTGGGGGAAGAACATTCTGGGCAAGGTGAATAGCCAGTGAAAATATTCTGGTGCATTATAAGAACAGAGACAGCCAGTGTGGCTGGAGTGTAATAAATGAAAAGGGAGAGTGGTATAAGATGAGGTTTGGGTTTGTATACCAAGGACCAGAGTTCACTGACATTTGTAGGCTGATAAGAATGTATTCATTTCCTAGGGTAGCTGGTACAAATTACTACAAACTTGGTGACTAAAACAACAGAAATTTTCTCTGACAATCCTGATTAACAGAAGTCTGAAATCAAGGTGACTGCAGGACCTTGCTCCCACTAAAGGTGCCCAGGAAACATCCATTCCATTCCTTGTTCCTAGCTTCTAGTGACTGTTGAAGAGATTCTTGGCATTCTTTGGCTTCTGATTGTCTAATCCCTGCCTCTATCATTTTATCATTTTCTTCTCTGTTTCCCTTTGTCGTGAATTTCTTCTTATGACCCCGATCATTGGATTTAGGATCCACTCTGAATGCATAATGATCTCATTTGTGGATCTTTAGCTTAATTACATCTACAAAAACTTATTTCTTAGTAAGTTCATATTCACTGGCACAGGGAGTTAGTAGTTGGATATATCTTTTGGGGGCACAATTCAACCCATGACAGTAAGGTTTCCAAACTATTCAAAGTAGTATGAGTAGTTTAAGTTGAAAATTCATAAGCAAA
Source organism: Lynx rufus (assembly GCF_022079265.1). Classification (NCBI taxonomy): domain Eukaryota; kingdom Metazoa; phylum Chordata; class Mammalia; order Carnivora; family Felidae; genus Lynx; species Lynx rufus. The sequence goes on from NW_025814823.1 coordinate 149,187,635, forward strand.
AAACTAAAAAATACACAATATAAGTTAGTAAAAGTAACCCCTTGGCTGGCTAGAAAAATGGCACCAGAAAATGCAAGAGAGGAAGCTAATTATTATTTTCTTTTAATTTTTTTTAATGTTTATTTATTTTTGAGAGAGAGAGAGACAGAGAGTGTGAGGGGGAGGGGCAGAGAGAGAGGGAGACACAAAATTAGAAGCAGGCTCCAGGCTCTGAGTTGTCAGCACAGAGGTCAATGCCAGGCTTAAACCCATGAACCGTGATATCATGACCTGAGCCGAAGTCGACACCCAACCAACTGAGCCACCCAGGCTCCCCGAAGAAGCTAATTATTTAGAGTTCTGTTTTCACATTTTAGATGAGCAATGATAGTGGCTCAAGCTAGAGTATTAGCAGTAACATAAAGAGAAGGTATATAGATTCAAGATAATTTTTGAAGGTAAAATAATTAGTACTTAGCAATGTATGCTATAGTCCATGTTTCAAGGTAAAGGAGAAGGGAGAAAAAAAGATGATTCCCATATTTCTGATTTGAACATCTCAGTGAATACCATTAACAGATGGAGAAAACAGGGTTATCTTGTTGCCAAGAATGTCTTTTCCAAGAGATTTTACTTTTCAGTTAATAGTAGAATACAAAATTAATATAATTTTATTTACTGGAACAAATTAACTAAATATCTGACCAAATAAGATTATATTTTCTACTTGAGTAATATGTAAATTTTCTTTAAAATATAGAACTCCATTGATATTAGCATTAAAATAGCATAAAGTTTCTAAGTGACAAATGGGGGCTGGACAAAATGGCAATCACCTTTAATTCCATTGTTTGCATTATTAATTCAGAAAGAAAAGTGGGTTTTTCCTCTTAGATCATAACAAAATTTTCAAGTCCTAGTGATGTTTAATGTTTTGAGGAAGTTAATGTTCTATACATAAGGCAATCATAGTGGGTTTTACAAACCTTTCATGCAGATAATAAATACAAATTCACAGATAAGTTGCAGCCAAGGCAAATGATTAAGCATATGAAAATTCCTGCTCTCAACACAGTAATGAAGCCATGAAAACTAAAGATATACTTTCAGTAAACTTTCACTAATCATACTCATATGTATTTGTAAACATCTTCTTTTCTTTAAAACTAAAAAAGAGGTATTATGAAATAAAATTTTCAAAATACAGAAAATTTAAAGAAGTATGAGAATATTCTCTATAAAGTCGCTATCTATGAATGCTTATGAAATACTTACATCTTTTCCATTAAAAACAAAATAATCTGTATTATCTGTTGCATCTTATTTTTGGAGGGAAGAGGTAGGAGAACAAACTAGACAACTAGGCTATCTATTTTGTGTTGATTCCTGATAAGGAAACTCTTGCATTAGACATATGAAAAATGCTTAGACTACCATGTCGTTTCAAGCTAAATCATACAAGAGGGACTATGCAAGAATACTTCATTTAAGTATTACATTAAGTATTACAGTAATACTTCAGTTAAGTATCTACATCTGTGGATAATAAAGTATTTAGTCATCTTTAATTAAAACACAAAGAGTTTGGGAAACCCAATCACAAACCCATTAACAGGGGTAACTCTCTTCTAAAGTCTCGCTCTATCCTGCAGGAAAGATTGGAGACTAAGATCACAACTGAAATGTTGGGAACAAAATACAGCTATCAATGTGTAAATAATACCTTCACTTCTCAGTAATGAAATTAATATACCCTTAATGCCTGTCTTGGATCATGTCCCCTTGGAACAGAGTATGGAATAAGAAATCAGATGTGAATATTTCTTGGGAGAGTATAAGGGGAAAATAAAGTAAAGAAAAAAAAAGGGAAAGACTAGAATGTGTCCTCAAATAAAGCATTGGCCTGATACAGAAGCATAAACTGAATTTCAGTTTTCATTCTTTAAAGTGAGAGTCAGCCTTTTCTTATCCTCAACCAATAGCCATCTCTAGAGAAAGAAGACAGCTGTCAGGCAGGAAAACCGTAACAGCTTCCAGCATTTGTACTTCCCAGCTAGAGAAGACAACAATAGTATCTACAACTCTGTCTTGTCCTTTACAACAAATCAGGGCAAACCCTATCATTTATACCTTCCAAATACTTCTTGATCTAACCTCATCTTTTCCATGGTTGTGCCTTATATTAGTCTCTCTCTTGGACAACTGCCATAGTCTCCTAACTCCTCTCACTGAGCGTTTCACACTGCGGTCAGTTATCTGCATAGAACATGGATTCTTTTCTCTCCTTAAAATTCCATGTTTCCCATTGTCCAAAGATTTTGTTCTCTCAGACTAGATTGGCCATCATTGGGTTTTAAATATATTATTTAAGCTTGAGAAACCCAAGCCACCAAGATGAAGTTCAGTTTTCTGTCCACATGTGTCTCTTCTCTTCTGTATTTTAAGTTTATAAAGAATGTTTAGTGTTTTCTTCCATCTGTAAATATGTGCAGCTTTATACAACCTTCAAAAGTATTTATTGAGGGCAATTAATCATACAAACACAGTGGGAAAAGAATAGATTTTGACACCATTGAAATTTGGTTTCCGGTTACAACTGATTATTTTATAATCTTGGACAAATTAGGAACACTGCTATGCTTCAGTTCCATCACCTGTAAAATGAGAACATTTTCATCAAATATTTTTGAGGTGATTACATGGTGTAAGTTTATGATAAATTTCTGACATATTAAAGCGACAAATAAGGGTTTCTACCTGGTTATATCTTGTATAGTGCTGGGTACAAAAGATCAACAAATATTGTAGCCTTGATGTTGCCTACTTTCAGTTTTGGAGTTTTGTATATTTTCTTTTAGAATCAATTTCTATATTTCTATGACTATATAGAACCATCATTTTATATACTTTTACTAACATGGAAAGTTATTTTGACAATATTCATAAAACTTGACATTTCACACTAATTAATAAAAAGATATTAATCTTCTATGAATATTCTATGAAGTACACTTTATTTGCATGTTAATAGTTTACAGGAGAGAGGAACAAAAAGTACAATACAGAATTTTCTTTAAAAAAAAAAAAAGTAGAAGGCTCCTGCATGGCTCAGTCAGTTAAATGTCTGACTTTTGATTTTCGCTCAGGTCATGGCCTTGAGGTTTGTGAGACTGAGCCCTCCATTGGACTCTGCACTACAGCATTGAGACTGCTTGGAATTCTCTTTTTCCTTCTCTCTTGGCCCCTGCCCCCTCCCCCACTTACCCTCTCTCAAAATAAATAAAATATATACTTAAGCTAGGGATATGCTAGAGTTGGCTACCACTAGCTCACAAGAGCCAGTTGGATGCGTCTTTTCCCAACTCTGTTCAATGTCACCACATTGATAGTTTGAAATGAGTCATAGCCAGAGTATTTATGTCATGTATACAGAAATTAAAAACTGCTATAAAACAAAGTTTACCTTCTGAAGCACTAGTGGCCACGTGAAGAATAGGTCCTGTAGTGCCCTGCAGTGCAATGTGCCCTGTTCACTAGAACCTGGCACTTCAGGGGTGTCTCCTATATGTTGTGTGCACCCTCCTGTCATGGTTCATCCATGTGTGCCTTCAGTCCAGTCAGCTGAAATGGCTCTCTTTATTGGTCGTGGGCAGCGTTTGGTCCCTGTGGTGTTGGTAGACCCCTCAAGGGGACACATTGGGCTTGAGTTGAGTCAGACCAGACATTTGCTAGAGCTATGATAGCACTGAACCACAGGATACTTTGCTTATTTTGTCTCCTGAGAACATTTCATTGGTGGTAATTATTTATTTTTGAGAGAGAGAGAAACCACGAGTGGGGGGAGGGGTGGAGACAGAGAATCTCAAGCAGGCTCAACACTGGCAGCACAGAGCCTAATGCAAGGCTCAAACCCACAGACTGTGAGATCATGAGCTGAGCTGCAATCAAGAGTTGGACGCTTAACTGACTGAGCCACCCAAGTGTCCCTGTTTATTTTTCTTTTTCTAGCTCCTTTAGATTTAAGGTTAAGTTGTTATTTGAAATTTTTCTTGCTTCTTAAGGGAGACCTGTATTGCTATAAATTTCCCTGTTAGAACCACTTTTTCTGCATCCCAAAGATTTTGGACCATTGTGTTTTTCATTTTCATCTGTCTCCATTTATTGTTTGGATTTCTTGGTTTGCCCATTCATTATTTAGTAGCATGTTATTTAACCTCCATGTATTTGTACTCTTTGCAGAGTTTTTCTTATGGTTGATTTATAATTTCATAGCATTGTGTCAGAAAAGATGCATGGTATAACCTAATTCTTTTTTAATTTGTTGAGACTTGTTTTTGTGGCCTAACATGTGATGTATTCTGGAGAATGTTGCATGTGTGCTTGAAAAGAATATGTATTCTACTGTTATAGGATGGAATGTTCTGAATATATATGTTCAACATATGGTTCCAATGTGTCATGAAAACCCATTGTTTTCTTGTTGATTTTCTTTTTGGATAATATATCTACCCATTAATGTAAGTGCATTGTTAAAGTCCCCTACTCTTATTGTGTTATTATCAGTTACTTCCGTTATGTTTGTTATTAGCTCATTATGTATTTGCGTGTTCCAAGTTAGGTGCATAAATATTTGCAATTGCTGTATCTTCTTGTTAGAATGTTCCTTTTATGATTTTGTAGTGTTCTTCTTTGTCTCTTGCTATAGTCTACTTTAAATTATATTTTGTCTAATATAAATGTTACTACCCTGGCTTTCTTTGCACTTCCTTTGCATTCTACATACTTTCCGTCCCTTCACTTTTAATCTGCATGTGTCTTTAGGTCTGAAATGAGTCTCTTGTAGGCAGTGTATAGATGGGTCTTGCTTTTTCTTATGTTTATTCATTTATTTTGAGAGAGAGAGAAAGCACGAATCAACAAGGGGCAGAAAGAGAGAGAGAGAGAGAAAGAGAGAATCCAAAGCAGGATCCTCCACAGTGTCAGCACAGAGCCCGCACGGGGCTTGAACCCACAAACCGCAAGATCATAACCTAAGCCTAAGTGGTACGCTTAACCAACTAAGTCACCCAGATACCACTGGGTCTTGCTTTTTTATCCAGTCTATCACTCTACATTTTTTGACTGGAGTGTTTAGGCCATTTACATTCAAAGTGGTTGTTGATAGCTGTGTACTTATTGCCATTTTGTCACTTATTTTATAGTTCTTCTCTGTTCTTTTCTTTTCTTGTTTTCCTTTCATGGTTTTCTGGCTTTCTTTGATGATATACTTCAGTTCCTTTCTGTTTATTTTACATATCTATTACCAGGTGTTGATTTGTGGTTACCATTAGGTTTATATATAACATCTTATGCATATAGCAGTCTATATTAAGTTGATGGTCACTTAAGTTTGAACTCATTATAAAAGCACTAAATTTTTATTTCTCTCCTCCCACATTTTAGGTATATGGTGTCATACTTTACATCCTTCTATTTTATAAATCTCTTGACTGCTTTTTGTAGTATTCTCAATTTTACTGCTTTGGTGCCTCCTACTTTTCTAACTCCTGCTTATATTCTTCCCACTCAAAGAATCCCCTTCAATATTTCTTATAAGGCTGGCTTAGTGATGATGAATTCTTTTCAATTTTGTTTGTCTCAGAAACTCTTTATCTGTTCAATTCAGAATAATATCCTCAGTAGATATTTTTGGTTGCGGGTTTTATTCTTTCAGCACTTTGAATATACCATGCCACTGCCTTCTGGCCTGTAAAATTTCTGCTGAAAAACCGGCTGATAGCCTTTTGGAGTTTCTCTTGTATGTAACTGTTTTCTTTTCTCTTGCTCCTTTAAAAATTCTCTCTTTATCACTAGTTTTTGCCATTCTTATTACAATGTGTCTTGGTGTGGACCTCCTTGGGTTGATTTTTTTGGAGGATCTCTGTGCCTCCTGGGTCTGACTTTCTGTTTCCTTCCCCAGATTTAGAAAGTTTTTAGCCATTATTTATTCAAAATACATTTTCTTTTCCCCTTTGTCTCACTTCTCATTCTGAGACACTGTAATGCAAATGTTATTATACTTGATGGTGCTGCTGTGTTTCCTTAATCTTTATTTATTTATTTATTTATTTATTTATTTATTTATTTATGTTTCCCACTCCTGTTCAGCTTGATTGCTTTCCATTACTCTGTCTTACAGGTCACTGACCCATTCTTCTGTTTCCACTAGTCCACTGTTTATCTATTTATAATTTTAATTATTGAGTTATTTGTCTATGATTTATTCTGTTTTCTGTTTTCTTTTTCTTTGTTGAGGGTCTCACTGAGGTCCTCCACTCTTCTATCAAGTCCAGTGACTATCGTTATGACATTACTTTAAATTCTCTATCAGGCATATTACTTATCTCCATTTTGTTTGGCTCTCTTGCTTTGATTTTGTTCTGTTCTTTCATTTGAGACATCTTCCTCTGTCTCATCATTTTGTCTAATGCTCTATGTTTGTTTCTGAGTGTTAGGACTGCCTGCTATATCTCCTGCTCTTAAAAGTACTGGCTCTTAAAAGTACTGAAAAAGAGGTCCTGTAGTGCCCTATAGTGTGAAGTCCTCTGTTCATCTGGCACTTCAAGGGTATCTCCTATGTGCACCCTACCATTGTGGCTAAGCCATGTTTGCTTTCAGTCCAGTCATCTGAAATGGCTCTCTTTATTTGTTGTGGGCAGGGTTTGTTCCCTGTCTTGTTAGTGGGCCACTCTGGAGCCACACTGGGCTTGAGTTGTCAGACCAGACATTTGCTAGAGCTCTAATCGCACTGAGCTGCAGGACACTTCCTTGTTTTGATTTCTGAGAAGCTTTCATTGGCGGTCAAAGTCTATAGTCCGACCAACTATCTGCCCCCAGCCCACTTCTGGGACCAATGTTGAACTGGTAACTGTGGTTTTCTTTCCTTCTTCCCAGGGCCAGAGTCATTTTGAGGTGGTGCTATCCCCTGTCAGGGCTGCTTGCACACTACCACACTTGTGGTGCTGCTTTGAATGGACCCCTACCAAGAGCATGTTGGCAAGGCAGGTATACGGGAGGTCACAGGGGCAAGGTGCATGGTTCCAGAAGATCTACACTGGTCCATTCTGAGAGGGGACTTTCAGCAGCTTTGGAAAACTGTTGAGGCCAGGAAAGGGTGGGGACGGGGACAGGTCTGAGACAGAACCCTGGGGTGGGGTGCACAGTGTTAGCAAGGTAGGGGGGAGACTGTTTGCACTGCACTGGTTCCTGCAGCTGAACATGTATCTAGGCTTGGGTAGAGGGGAGGGAAATGGCCACTGCCAGCTCTTTTATTCTTGGAGAAGTCTCCCGAAGATCCCTGCCCCTCCAGCACATACTCTGAGATTAGTAAACATACTCCAAGCATTTTTCAAACTGCTGCTTCTATGCTGTATCTCAGCAGGGCTGTTGATTGTACTGTGTCTTTAAGGTCAGGGACTCAGTTTCCTACGGCTTTCTCAGAGCTTAGCCTGCCAATTTTTTAAAACTTCCAGATGTTAAGCCCCACTGATTATAAAAAATCATGAAGTTAGGTCCCTTTGATTTTCAAAGCCAGATGTTATGTGGATTTGTCTTCCCAGTTTGGGTGCCCCACGTGGGGTCTCTTCGTCTTCCTTCTCTGTGCCTGCCAGGGGTCAGTTTGGCTCTCCACTGTGTCTCCACCCTTACCACCTTCTTCGATGTGGCCCTTTCTCCAACTATAACTGTGGAGAGTCTTTTCTGCCAGTCTTCATGTTATTATCCAGGTTATTTGTACTGATGTGGATGTTTTCTGGGAGTATCTGTGGGACAAGGTGAGCCTAGCATTCTCCTACTCTGCCAACTTCCCTGGAAAATGCTTTTCCCACGATAAACTTTCTTTAAAGCTGTATCTCTGACTTCATGTATTTTTGATATTTTAATCATAAAGTACTAGAAAAACCCCAACATCACTCATCAGCAAGAAAATACAAACCAAAACCACAATGAGATACCACCTCACACCTGTCAGAATGGCTAACATGAACAACTCAGGAAACAACAAATGTTGGCGAGGATGTGGAGAAAGGGGAACACGTTGGTAGTGTTGGTGGGAATATAAACTGGTATAGCCACTCTGGAAAACAGAACGGAGATTCCTCAAAAAGTTAAAAATAGAACCACCCTACGATCCAGCAATTGCACTACTAGGTATTTATACAAAGGATACAAAAATGTTGATTCAAAGGGGCACATGCACCCCAATATTTATCAGCCATCAAAAAGAATAAAACCTTGCCGTTTGCAACAATGTGGATGGAACTAGACTGTATTATGCTAAGCAAAATAAGTCAGTCAGAGAAAGACAAATATGTGATTTCACTCATGTGGAATTTAAGAAACAAAACAGGTGAACATAGGGGAAAGGGAAGGAAAACTAAAACAAGATAAAAAACAGAGAGGGAAGAAAGCCATAAAAGACTCTTAAATACAGAGAACAAACTGAGGGTTACTGGAGGGAAGGTGGGTGGGGTAGGGGCTAAATGGCGATGGGCATTAGGGAGGACACTTGTGATGAGCACTGGGTGTTATATGTAAGTGGTGAATCACTAAATTCTATTTCTGAAACCAATACTACACTATATGTTAACTAAATTGAATTTAAATATAGATAAGTAAATAAATAAATGTACTATAAACTCTTTCACAGTTGCCCGTCTTTAGGAAGATTAGACTTTATCATCTTTAGAACCCTTGATCCTTATTAGACCTCATCTCATCTGCACTGTTATAAAGTTTTCTTAAGTGGCTTCTTCTTTGGGTATGTGATGTAGTCCGGAATTAGGCTAATGCATTGGTCACTTTGCCGAGATTCCTGTATTCTGTATTAGGGTCCTCATTACGACTCTACATTAGGCACTAGATTAAAAACTTCAACAGGGACACAGTACAATAGAAAAAGAACTTTGTAAAATTGTTTATTTATGAATGTAAAACTAATTGAGTGGATTTAAAAGATTTACAAAAGTTAGAAAATCAAGTGTTTTATAAAATATTGTTTCTATGTATCATTGTTCAACACTTAGCTTGTCACAAGGAGTCCACTGGTAATTTTAGAATGTTTTAAATATTTGCTACTTATACTATTTTTATTCAAATTTTAGTTTTTGTTAGTATATATTTCTTCTTGTGTAATATTTTAACAATCATCAATAAGCATTTGTCTGATAGAGATGGTAATGATAGAGAATAGAATGCATTACTCAGCAAGAAAAAGCCTGGATAATATTAGTGAAATAAACACCAGATCGTTGTAAACGACTTTCTTTGTATAATGTTTATGTACTAGAATATTTGAGGAACAGTTTTGATTTTTAAAACACAGAGACCTATAGTGACACACATATACAATTCCACAATTCCTTGTTGAGGTTAGGATCTGAAGCGAAGTGATATGTTATTCGTTTGCCAGGAAGAACCACTGTTTCCACTTCCCTGCCCTTATCACCTTCTGTGATCCACGACTCAGCACTTCTCTCAGAACACCTAATAATGTATACACTGGAGACTCTTGAATTATTTTTTGGAATCCTGGCTTGGCTGGAATAAAGAGGCGGGTCTAGTACCTTGATTATGCAGCACATTTCAGAGTTAGTTACTACATCATTCCAACTTCACAGTGGCTTTTCTAAATTCTGTAAATGGAACTAGGAATTTAAGGTGTAAACAAGGGGGCTCCCTGGTCAGGCAAACCACTGGAAGCCTGTGAAACCAGACAGGATAGACTGCAGCAGGAGCTGAGATGAAGCTTAAGCAAACAAAAGAATAGGTTGAAAATGATACATTATTTAAATAAGCATTTAAATCAGGTATTACAGTCTCTCTGAGGACATGGAAAAAGAAAATAATGACGTGCTGACATGTTAAAGTATGTTGTCTGCAGTCAACACTGCAGACCTAGTATAAATAGCCAAAACTTTCTTGAACTCCACAATATATTTCTTTGAAGATACTCTGTCTTTTTAGAAACCCACTGGATTTATTCCACTTAAGGTAAAGAATATTTCAACTGTTTTGCTCTCCGAGCATGTCTTTCCTCTTAGTGTTTCCACGCAGCTCAGTTTCTGAAATGCTCTAAGGATACATGCATCTTTTGCTTCCTCGGTACATATATAAATACATATATAAATCTCATTTTCAAATTTACCAAAGTGTTGAAGCTGATTTGCTATGCTGTTTTTTAATCCTAAGTAAATTTGCTACAAAATATACTAAATATGATTTTTCTTAATGATGTCATAGAGAAGGTAAAATTATGCCTTTATCTTCTTAGAGTTTTTTTACCTGTGCCTGAGAGTTAGAAAAACATACAAATGTATATTTTTTTGTGACACAAGCACCCTTATAAGGAAATGAAGGCTCAAAAAAGTGACGAAGTCTACATACTTTCGTATTAGGTTAAACAAAGAGAGGAGACTGTGAGAAACTAAATAAAATATGTACAGAGGCTAAAGGAAGATAAGAATTATTTTAACAATGTCTATTTGTACAAAATTCTAATTCTCTCAGCTTTAACTCCCAATGGAAGAATATTCCTTTTCTCTGGTACAGGGAGTGCATCTTATACATGGGAGTTTTTATCTCCTGTTTTCAGGAAGAAAAGGGGAGATTAGAATGCCCTTCTTGCATCTATTGTTTGTTAAGTGCCTTTAGCTCAAAAATCCTTATGCCAAAGAGACATTTGGGGATGGCATATTTTTCCACCCTTCCAAGTGTACAGTGTAGTAAACTTGGGTTGCATTTTTGTAGCAATTGAATATGATAATCTGGGACCAGCTCATTCTCTTAGTCTTTGAAATAGTTGGATAAAATAGAGAAGACCTCAACACATACATATATTTATACCACTGCAATAAAATCAAAGAATTATGTTACTACAGCATTTTCCCCCTGGCACATAATGAAAACTTGTAACTATTTTTCCAAACAAACCTTTCTACACATCATTTACTTTCTCAGATGCAAAGTTGACATCAGTATTAAACATCTGTACAGCAGAGCAATATGTTCTGAATTACTTACAGAACTGTTAGAAGCTTGAATCTTTCCCCTCATCATTTCTAGTAGCTGTCGACACAGTAACCAGCTATCATGTGCAAGCAGACAACATAGTTGCAATTAATGAGTTGGATCCTTCCAGCAACTGCTTCAGACACTGTATCTCATTCTTAAGAGATTCTCTGTAAAATAGTACAGTACGTTCTTGAAGCTAAGAAACATTTGAAAATTCTTTACTGAGGATTAGGAAATCATTTTTAAAAAAAAACAAAAGTCTCTATTTTGAGTTCTTTTATAGAGAAAACTCCCAGACTGCCTTGCTGGTATTTTTTTTTAAATGATTAAAAACACAAAGATAGTACATTCTGATAAACTATGTATTTCTTTGAAGATAGTCTCTCTTTTTAGAAACTAGCTCAAAAGGTGAGAAGTCCCTTCCTGCAAATGATGTTTTATTGTATTTCATAATACTGATTCATTGGTAAAATAGCTGGTACCCTCAACTAGCTTTTATTGGCATGAGAAATAATTGCCTCAGATATGCAATCTGTGAACACAAATGCCCAGAACGGAATGTTAAGGGTTCAAGGTTTAATAAAAACCACATACTGAAACACATACAAAAGACTATAGTAACAACGGAAAACCCTGGTTTTAAAATTACGAATAATATTCATGGGCTGTCATTGGAAAGAGGTGGGGAGATTAAGTTTTGTGCATCAAAGATAGCCTGAATGTTTTAGGAATATATATTTTGTGAGACAGTATATTCTTTAATTTCTCTAAGTATATTTTAGAGAGTATGATTTCTCAAGCATCTGGGTGGCTCAGTCGGTTAAGTGCCTGACTTCAGCTCAGGTCATGGAGTCCATGAGTTTGAGCCCCGCATCAGGCTCTGTGCTGACAGCTCAGAGGCTGGAGCCTGCTTTGGATTGTGGCTCCGTCTCTCTGCCTCTCTACTGCTTATGCTCTGTCACTCTCTCAGATGTAAAATAAACATTAAAATTTTTTTTTTAAAAAATTAAAGAGTATGATTTCTCTTGGGGACACCTGGGTGACTCACTAGGTTGAGTGTCCGACTTCGGCTCCAGTCATGATCTCGCGGTCTGTGAGTTTGAGCCCCGTGTCAGGCTCTGTGCTGACAGCTGGGAACATGGAGTCTGCTTCTGATTCTGTCTCCCTCTCTCTCTGCCCCTCCCCCGCTCATGCTCTGTCAAAAACTAAATAAACATTTAAAAAAAATTAAAAAAATAAAGAGTATGATTTTTCTAAATATACTTTAATTCTTCAGGAATTAAGAAGTTGTAAAATTCTTACAAACATTAATAATGTGATTAGGAAGGGTCTATATTCGAAGACTGAATTAAATCATGCCACATTTTGCCTTATACATGAAAAGGAAAACTCAAGTGTTAATCAGTCAGCTAAAAAGAGAAAGTCAAGCCAAAGTTCCTATTTCCTTACATCATATAATTTTTGATGTAAATAATCTAGATGGTTACATAATGTTATGACACTTTATTCCCTTAACATATGTAAGAATATTTATAATGATAAATCCATGTCCTGGTCTCTTTTGATATGGCCCTAGTGGCATAGTGGTCAGTGGAATAATAATTCTCTATACTTTTCTGTTTATATTTCCGGTAAGCCACAGGAGTTGAAATATTTAATGCACTGGTGCAGTGGTTAATGCACACTAACCAATGGTTAACTAATATTAACCAATAGTTAATATTATGTGTCAACTTGACTGGATAACAGAGTGTCCAGATATTTGGCTAAACATTGTTTGTGAGTGTTTATGTGAGGGCGTTTCCAGATGAGATTAGCATTTGAATCAGTAGACTGAGTAGAAAAGACTGCTTTCCCCAGTGTGGTTGAGCATTACCCAATCAGTTGAGGGTCTGACTAGAACAAAAAAGCACAGGAAGGGAAAATGTCTTTCTGCCTGACAACTTGAGAAGGATTTATCTTCCACTGCCCTCACACTAGGACTTACACCATTAGGTCTCCTGATTCTTAAGCCTTTGGTCTTGGACTTGAAAGGCAGTTCAAGATTTACAGTACAGACTTGTTGAGCAATCCAACTGTCATTTGGCCAGGAAATATCAAATTCTGGGTATTCAGAGCATAGGTGCAGCCAAAAGAAAGATTTTCTAAGTGAACTAACAACAAAAATAGTGAAATCAGTCACACACACAAAAAATCATTTTCTATTTGATCAAATAAAAAAATGTTTCTGTATATAACAACCCAACAATAAGGTAATTACAAAAGGTAAATTTAGAAAGCTGTTGAATATAACAAAATACAAATGCTTTAGCATTTGAAATAGGAAGAGATAATTTCACAAAAGCAATGCAAATGAAAATGAGTTCAACCTAACTAATAAGCAAAGAGTTGCAAATTATAATAGCAATGAGAGCTAATTTTATACCTATCCAATTCTAAGTACTGAAAAATAACATCTTTCAATACAGAAAGATTATCACCTGTGCTACTGGTGACAGTGTAAATTACAATTTTTAAAGAAGGTGATTAGCTATTATAAATCAGAAGCCTTGAAAAATTAAAATAACTTGTCTCTATATTTTCACTTTTAGGAATATTTAAAAAAAAACTCAGGCATATGAATAAAGATTTGTATAAATGAGTGCTTGTCACATCTTAGAAAAAATGCAGAAACATTATAAATGCCTAGTAAGAATAATGGTAGGGTGAGGTTATTTAATATAAGTGTTTAAAATCAGTTAATCCATCAGAAATCAATAAATGGTGATATTTAGTCATCTGTCTGCATTACACATTTTTTGCACATTAAAAATTTAAAACAAATGTTTGTCTCCATCTGTATGAGTAAACATATATTCATGCTATTATTATTTTGCTATAAATGAAAAATATTTTTTATATTTTCTCTCATGGGTTTCTTAGTATTTATTCTACAAAGAATAATCTGAAATAAAGACATTAAAGAAAGTTAAAATATAACATTTTAGGAAGTAATCAAAAAGGACACAAATTTAGCATGCTCTGATAAATTTGGCCTGCCATTGAGGCTTTTCCTCAACATCACACATTCTGCCAAATCAAGAGAGGACATTTGCCCCCAATGGTGATCATCTGTTTTGTAGATCAAGCTATATTTGGCCAGAAAATTGGATCTTGGCTTATGTGTTTATAAATGCATGCACCTTTCTCATTTTTCTGAAAATGCATATGAGAAAAATGCTAAGCAAATGATAATACATCTATCACATCCAAGCCAAATTGATCCTATTGCTCACATTGGTAAATTACAACTCTGCTTATCGTTCTTTTGTGAAGTTGTCTTTTTTTTTTTTTAAGTAAAAACATTGCTGGAAATGAACTGCATTTTGGATTATAAAATTTAACATAATTTAGTAAATCAAAAACATATTACTCACTGGCAAATTCTAAAGAAAGATGTTTTAGTTCAAATTGAACATTATTAGAGTTATATTGACAATGGAATTATCAGTAAGAACCAAATGGATTTGCTATTTGACATGTATTTTTTTGGTTACAGATACCAGTATAATATGATATTTTGCCATAAAATAAACCTTGGCTGACTTAATGCTATTAAGTATATTATATATTTGGACACATGTTCATCCAAAATTTTAACAAAATAAATAACAAATATCCATTGGACACAGTGGAAGGTTTTCAACTTCTGGGTATTCGATCAATTCCTTATAACCTAAACTACAACTGTTTTGATGAAAAACCTCAACTTACTTGGGTATAGATATGAAACAGCAGCAGTTATGGGTCAAACTCCACTGTTTCCCTAGATATCCACTGCTTCTATGGGAAATTCACAACCTGGGCATACCAGAGTAAAAAGGTGGGGGGAAAATAAAGGCTGTTTTCTGGCCAGTCATCTCACCTGTCTATGATCACCAGTCTGTGACTTAGTGGTCCATGGGGCTGCAATTCAGGCATTGCCATACTTCAGAAAAGCTATTCTTTTGGGGTTTCCATTTTCACTTTGGGAAGGGAAACTAGCTCATTGCTGTTTCCTCCTCAAATGGGAGGTGGGATAAAAAATGAAAAGAAAGAAAAGAACAGGAAAAAGAAAAGGCAATCTTTGCATGAATACTGCATTGCATTCCTACAAAGTCAGCCTTCTCCTTTCACTTACCACTTTTTGTTATTTTAATTTTTTTTTAACATTTATTCATTTTTGAGAGACAGCGCATGAGTGTGGGAGGAACAGAGAGAGAGGGAGATACAGAAAATGAAGCAGACTCCAGGCTCTAAGCTGTCAGCACAAAGCCCGGTGCAGGGCTTAAACTCACAAGCTGTGAGATCATGATCTGAATTGAAGTCAGACATTTAACTGACTGAGCCACCCAGGTGCCCCTCACCCAGCACTTTACTACTACTTTACCTTAGGTGATGAGAAAGAAAATAATCCCCCCCTCATTTTCATAATACTGTGCTTTCCTTGTATGTCCATATTCTGGTATCTGAGGATGAATGGTAGTTTATACAGCGCTACTTTCACCTAAGTGGATGCTCATATCCAGACATGAATATAGTATTTGATCAGAAATGAACATGGATACTGACTTTGCCTCAGAGTATCTGCCTCTGGACACCAGTGTCTCCCCCCTGCCTGCAGGTCACATTTGATAACCACCTGGCAACCTCTCCATCCCTATGGAACTCATCATTTTGGAAAATGGATAAACAGCTTTTCTCACCTTCAAGAGGATGTAACAAATTTTGAGTCATTCTCTCTTTCTACTAAGAATTTGGCCAACTTCCCTAAATAACCTTCCACAACTATGCTACTCCCAGATACTACTATGAAATCCATTGTGATCTGAAATTAATCAGAATTGATGGAGATACTTAGATTTAATGAGCCCTTTAAGAGCCAAGGGATAGGACTAATAAGAGACAAATCTGGATGGCCCTGGAGAATGTGCGGTATTAGGGGTGGGCTTTGTTCTGCTGTGGTGTGCTTTTGGTATTACACCCAGGCTGCTGGCTCTGGTAGTCCCTTCCTCACTGGAACTTTGGCCCTGGTGCACACAGAGCATCTATGTACAGCCTGTTTTAGGGAATAACAAAAGCTGGGAAGGATAGCAAGCACTCTGTTCCATGACTGCTTGAAAACCGCCTACATATAAACCCCATATTATAGGTGCATTATGTGGTACAGTCATCTGAGATTTACTAAATCACTGGACAGGGAGAGTATCTTATGAACCACATGTGACATGACTGTATGCCCATGACCCCTGGAACAACTAATGGTGGAAGTCAAGGGAGGATTGATAGCATTTTCCAAGGCCTGTTTTGAATTCAGCTGGCCATTCTTAGCAGGTACTCAAACTACCAATAGCAGTTATTTAAGAGCCTTCTGTTTGCATTTGTGGCTTTCTTTGCAATTCACATCAATTTTTTATCAATCCAGTAGCCGGGAGACATTTACTAGCCATACCTCTTCCTGAAACAGATGAAATTTCTAAAACACAATGAAGACTTCTTAGAAGATATTTTCATGTGCCTTTAAGGAGAAAAGTAACAGTACTCCCAAATCAGTTTTCATTTTGCTTCACTTCCCACATATGTCCACAAATTATAACACAAAGGCTTTAAGTGACTTCATGTATTTTCCCATTCAGATATATTTGTTGAGCACCTACGATGTCTCAGATACAATTCCCAGGTTCTGGAGACAGAACAGTGACAAATTAGACAAAACTCCGAGTCCATAAAGCTTAAACACTAGAGGAGAAGGTAATCAACAAGATAAATAAGTAAAATATATGTTAAATAAGTGTGAATTTTTACAATAAAAAAATACAATAGGACAGCATCTAGGTGGCTCAGTCGGTTAAGCGTCTGTCAGCTCAGGACATGATCTCATAGTTCTTGAGTTTGAGTCTCACATCAGGCTCTCTGCTGTCAATAAAAGCCTGCTTCAGATCCTCGGTTTCCTTCTCTCTCTCTGCCCCTCCCCTGCTCACAAAAATAAGTAAACACTCAATACACACACACACACACATATATATATATATATATATATATATATATATATATGAGAAAGAGAGAGAGAGAGCACGCAGGGAGATAGATACAGAAGCAAGAAAAGTTTAAATTAGACATGGTGATCCAAACTAAGTGAGGGATATTGGAGAAAGAGCATTATAGAATAAGAAATAGGAAGTGGAAAGAAGTATGACTAAAATAAGTAAACATCTAATGGAGATGAAGTGGGGAGATGAGGAGGAATACAGACTGGTAGTTAAGACTTTGGCTTACTTTACTTAAGGTAAGCAGGAACTTCAACTTTTGAATGAATGAAATGGAAAGCCGTTATGGATTGTTAGAAGAGGAGTCACATGGATGCTTTATTAGAATCACTATGGCTTCAAGGTTGAGAATGGCCAAGACTGTTGGGGGGAGGAAGAGCAGAGGGTGGGCGTATAGTCAGGAAAACTAGTATTAAAGCTATTGCAATGAAAGGTTAGAAAATATGCACCAGGATGATGGAGGTGGAGAAAAATAGTCAAATACCGGGTATATTTTGAAGGTAGAGCTAATATAATTTGCTGATGGACTGGTATAAAGGCTCATCTCAAGGTTTTTCACCCAGGCAACTGACCAAATGGAGTTGCCATTGAGAGAGAGGTTGGAGGAGGAGTTGGTGGGTGTGTACCTATCAAGTTAGTGTACCTATCAAGAGGTAATTTAGGGGCACCTGGGTGGCTCAGTCGGTTAAGGCTCCATCTCTCGAACCCACAGTTACACAGTGAGAGTTACAAATCTCGAACTCTGTTAGCACAGAGCCTGCCTGAGATTCTGTCTCTCCCTTTCTCTGCCCCTCCCCTACTCACTCTTTCTCTGTCTCTTTCTCTCTCAAAATAAATAAATAAACTTTAAAAAAGGAAGAGGTCATTTTAGGACATGTTAGGATTGTATATGCTTTATGGGAGGTGGTCAAGGAGATCAGGTTACAGAGTGAAGATGTCACTGGTCCATCAAAGACATGGCTATAGTATGAGCTTTCCCCCAGTAAATGGATAAAGATAGCACCAATAAATGCCATCTTTGAGATAATTTTTCTGAGACTCTCACATGGCTACACTTATTAATGGAAGCAATTGATGCTCAATTCAAATTTTAATTGGATTAATATTACACCAAGTAATGGGGAAAGGAACATTACATTTTCTAAATGTTGAAGATATACATTATTCATGCAATATTATATAACAGTAGTTACTGTTCTGCATTTTGTCACCATGCAGTGTGAACATAATACAGTCTAGCTATTTCAAAGTTATAAAAAAGTATGCATACAGACTTATTACACTGAAATGTGTCAATAAATAGAAATTAAACTGGTAACATCTCCATACAAATAGAAGAAAATGGTTTTTTGGCTTTTTTTCCATTTTTTTAAAAATCTAAATTCAATTTAGTTAATATACAGTGTAGTATTGCTTTCAAGAGTAGAACCCAGTGATGCATCACTTAGATAAAACACACAACTGCCCTCCTAAATGCCCATCACCCATTTAGCCCTTCCCTCCCACCTCTCCTCCAGTCACCCTCAGTTTTTTTTTTCTTGTATTTAAGAGTCTCTTATGGTTTGCCTCCCTCTGTGTTTTTATCTTATTTCCTTCCTTTCCCCAATGTTCATCTGTTTTGTTTCTTAAATTCCACATATGAGTGAAATCATATATTTGTATTTCTCTGACTTCTTTTGCTTAGCATAATACCCTCTAGTTCCATCTACATTGTTGCAAATGGCAAGATTTCATTCTTTTTGACTGCTGAACAGTATTCCACGTATATTTATACAAACTCTTCTTTATCCATTCATCAGTGGATGGACATTTGGGCTCTTTCCATAATTTGGCTATTGTTGGTACCACTTCTATAAACATTAGGGTGCATGTGCCCCTTCAAATCAGCATTTTTGTATCCCTTGGATACATACCTAGTAGTGCAATTGCTGGGCCCTAGGGTAGTTCTATTTTTAACTTTTTGAGGAACCTCCACACTGTTTTCCAGAGTGGCTGCACCAGTTTGCATTCCCACCAACACCACAAAAGAGTTCCCCTTTTTTCATATTCTCGCCAACATCTAGACGTTTCCTGAGTTGCTAATTTTAGCCATTCTTACAGGTGTGAGGTGATACCTTGCTGTGATTTTTATTTGTATTTCCCTGATGATGAGTGATGTTGAGCATATTTTCATGTGTCTGTTAGCCATCTGAATATCAGTTTTTAAGATACTTATTATTTTCAAATTGATAGTTTCAGACTACCATAGAATAATAAATTTTTAAAAGATAGGATATTAAAATGTGGTTTTATTAAATGCAATTAATTTGTAATAGTTATAGTTTTAGCATTTGATGATAAAAATAAATCATTAATAAAAAACAAGTATGAAATTCTTAGATGACCACTATTCCAAGTACTTAAAGATGGATGGTACTGAGCTGCTATTAAAATTTATATATGGCTTAGGAGATCATGTATTCTTAAAGGAGAATAAATAGACAAACCTTAACCATAATGATGGAAGATATTATTATAAAAACAAAGGCAAACATTATAATAATAAAAAAGAAAAGAAAGTCACAGCTACTGCATACCTTTAAGAAGAGACTACATGATCTTTCGGAGTAAATCTTTATTTACATTCTTTGATAATATGGTAATGCCAAGAATACATATTCATCAAAATGAACAATTCCAATGACCAAAAAATAGTAATAAAATTTGGATCAGTTATGGCTTTTTGATTTGAAAGGTCGACTAAGCTTATGAAAAATTATTTATGAAGCCACATATTTAATAAACAACGGCTTCTGAGGGTATTTGTAATCAGACATTACATTTGGTCTTATTCTCCTTAATCTTTAAATTAATTGAGCAAACACTACCAATAATAGCTCTAGTATCAGCTCATTAAAATTAACTAACTGCAGTTTTTGATAGGCCATTATATTTTCATGCTTTTAATTAATTTTCATGTCACTTGTTGATTTAGGAAAGTTTAGTTTACACAATCTCATCTAATCCTCTAATACATTACAAAACCATCCATATAGGTCTCTGCTTAACAACATTACAAAAAATATTAGGAAAAAATAAGAACAAGAAAAGGTCATTTGCCTTATTAGTTCTCATCTTTGATAGCATTTTCCAAGCACAGAGTTTAAAAAACATCATTGAAATCACCTAACACCTTTGCCATTTGGGAATTTTTTTCAAATCACTGCCAAGCTCCACATAAAATGTACTTTAGCCTTTCTAGCATGAAATTAGAAGGGGTTTGCTTTTCATGACTCTTCCACAATTTTGCAGTGTGACTTTTGGCCCTTTTTTGATTTATCAGTGGAATTCCTGACCTAATGAAATTTGCTTTCTTTTTTTGTATACTCTCTTCCCTGTGGCATACATACTTCAAAACGACAAGCACAGTTTTGGAACATGCCTTCACCTTTGGGCCATTATAATATAAAACAGCTAAAACCTATTTTTCAATCCACCTTGCACTTGAATCTAACAGCCTTCCTAATAGTCCCCTACCCTCATGGGTGAGCAAAGCTAAGCAGCGTGGAGGTCAGCAATGTTTCTCTGATAGATTTCATTTTACTATGGTTCTTCTGGCTTCACATGTGCTTGTTCTTTATAAGATTTCTGGAATGGGCTTAAAATTTAATATCTGGCCATGGGGAACCTCCCTAACTTTATATCAAATCTCATTGTCTTCCTAAAACTTACTTCCTAGAGCATGTTTTCTACATTTATTATAAGTTTTGTTAAGGTCCATTATATTCCCATCAAGAAAACATGTTTCTGTTTTTTTATGCGAACTTAAACCTATGTCAAATTGTCCCTTTTTTCTTCTAAGTCTTTTTTTAATGTCTATTTATTTTTAATGTTTACTTATTTTTGAGAAACAGAGACAGACAGATCATGAGCAGAGGAGGGGCAGAGAGAAAGGGAGACACAGAATCCAAAGCAGGCTCCAGGATCCGAGCTGTCAGCACAGAGCCCAATGTGGGGCTCAAACCTACAAACCGTGAGAGTATGACCTGAGCAGAAGGCAGACGCTTAACTGACTGAGCCACCAAGGCGCCTCTAATGTTTATTTATTTTTGAGAAAGACAGACAGACAGACAGAGAGCATACATGTGCGCACCAAGTCAGGGAGAGGCTGGGAGAGAGGGGAATAGAGGATCTGAAGCAGGCTCCATGCTGACTGCCGAAAGCTGGATGCAGGGCTCTAACTCAAGAACCAGGAGATCGTGACATGAACGGAAGTTGGACGGATTACCAACTGAGCCACCCAGGCACCCCATGTCAAGTAGTTCCTTAAACCTGTTTGAAGGCCCTATGATTGGGCAAAGCATAACAAACTGTTGGAAACTTAAAGACTTTTGGAATGGCTACTTTGGTGTGTAATTGCAGAACATTTTCCTTCTTTTTTTTTTTTTAAATTTGACATTGCATTAAGTAATATATAATAATAATGAAACCTTAAACAATCATAAAAGGGTTTAAAATGCAAATGAGAATGTCTTGATATAGCTTTATTTTTTTTTAACTCCTGAGAAGAATGCAATAATTAATTGGCAACGTCGTCATGCGCATGACCTAAACAGACAGTTCATAGTTTTAGCCTTCTAGCTTCAGGGCTATGCATCCATAGGAGGAACTCAATAAAAGTTTGCTTATGAATTCAAATTTAAGTCGTAAGTTTCTTTAGGCCTACTGCTTAATTTTATTTAAGGTTAGAATCTCTGCTTTCCTAAATGATTTCTGAAAATATTCATCATTTTAAATGCATTTTGAGATAGAAAAAAACATTTTATGGTTCTCAAATGTTTTTCTTAGAGGCTTTCAGCATTTCTGTAAAAGTCATATTCAATTATCATTATTAAAATTAAACCTTGGTAGTAGTATCTGATATTTTTACCTTACTTGAATTCATATGTTTTTCAAACATATTTTAAATTCTTTACAGAGGAACAGTGAAAATTATATGGACCAAGGAGGTATAAATAGTCAAACAAATTTTCATATCTTCTTAACAGCAAAACTAATTTTGTCAAAAATACATTTTAAGCTTATATAAAACATGGATATATTGAACAATTAAAATTGGATTCTAGCATATCACCTTTTATGCACAATCTAGAGTATAAGTGTTTTACTGCTGACCTTCACTTAACCTATAAATTTACATGTAAATATATAACAAGAAATAATGTTTGGAATGCGATGGACTTAAACACATAGCAGGTGACTTTTTCAAAAGCTAAATGCTTAATTTAAGTTTGCATATTCTAAATTCCATGCAACGTTGGGCAGACATCTAAATCTGCTTTATATAGCAATAAAATAAAACACTGCATCATTTTACGAAAGTCAGACATCAGGTGATGACCCCATTTTAAAGGACCAATCACTTCACTAGCCATAAAATGGATAAAATTGATTATTGATGATGATTTCATTCCTCTTTGAAAATAGACTCAAGTTTATTACCCTATGTTAATGTGTCAGGGTAAAGCAGGCTTCGGTAATTACACTGTGAGTATTTTATCTCTGAGTTATTAAACTTGTCTCTGCCTCCCTACACACTAATGTTAGAGGTTAATAGCAATGTTCTATTTTATCCAGTGCCTTACTTCACTTAATGCAATGATGCATGGCTTTCATTAAAGCAAGAAGCAAAAGGAATTGCAGAAAAAATTAACATGTAAATTCAAAGCAAAATAACCTTACAAAAAGAGGATACATTGGTGGTCACAATGTATGTCAAGTTTAGCTAGGTATACAACATAGTTGTAAAATAAACTCCATTTTGAATTTTATCACATAAAGGAGAACATTAAATCACATTAAAATACTTTCAAAGTACTATTCCCAGTATTATTTTTAATACATGATATCTGTTTAAAATATCAAGTGGATAAAACACATTCTGTTACCATCCTAATCAAGTGGGTTGCTCAATAAAATGGTTACCGCAATGATGCTGAAATGAAACATGGTAAAATTGACTATGTATGTATTTCAAATCCCATTTTACATTTTCAGCCCTTATATTAACTATATTCTTACATATGTCAAATAAATAAAATCAGTTGTCATCTGCTTCTGTCTGTAGGGAGGAGTTTTGCATTTTATTTTTTTAATTTTTTAAAATATTTATTTTTCAACATTTATTTATTTTTGGGACAGAGAGAGACAGAGCATGAACGGGGGAGGGGCAGAGAGAGAGGGAGACACAGAATCGGAAACAGGCTCCAGGCTCTGAGCCATCAGCCCAGAGCCTGACGCGGGGCTCGAACTCACGGACCGTGAGATCGTGACCTGGCTGAAGTCGGACGCTTAACCGACTGCGCCACCCAGGCGCCCCTAAAATATTTATTTTTGAGAGAGAGATAGAGAGACAGAACACAAGCAGGGTAGGGGCAGAGAGAGAGGGAGACACAGACTCCAAAGCAAGCTCCAGGCTCTGCACTGTCAGCACAGAGCCCAACTGGGGCGTGAACTGGGAAATCATGACCTGAGTTGAAGCCAGACACTTAACCCACTGAGTCACCCAGTTAAGTAAACATTTTATTCTTAATGTTCAACAGTAGCTCAACCCAGCATGTTTAAGAAATGCAGTTGTTTTTTTAATGTTTATTTATTTTTGAGAGAGAGACAGTGCATGAGAGAACACAAGTGGGGTAGGTGCAGGGAAAGAAGGGGACAGAGGATCCAATGTGTGCTCCATGCTGTCAGCACAGAGTTTAATGTGGGTCTCCAACTCACAAACCTGAGATCATGACCTGAGTTGAAGTGGGACCATTAGATGATTGGGCCACTCAGGTAACCCCAGGAAATGCAAGTTTTGAGTAAGGAGGGATGCAATGTAATTTCTGCCTCTAAAAGCAGAATCTTCACTATTCTTGCCTTAACTCTGAGGCCTGTTTGTGTCACATCTCTGTTTACAACATTTTGATTGCATGTTACTGTCATAGTTTTCACAACTGCGTTTGTTGTAAAATACTTCTTTTAAGTGAAATCTTAAGTAAATATTCACAAATAAACTATGTAAAAGTAGGACATTCTGATTGAAGGTGGTTGTCCTCCTACCACAGATACCTGTGGGCATCTGCTGCTTTGTTTCCATCACTGTAGATTAGTTTTGCCTATTTTTGAACTTCATATAGAATCATACATTACGCACTCACTACAATACTTTTGAAATTCATTTCTTTTGTTGAGTCTGTCAATAATGCATTTTGTTTTATTGCTCAGTAGTATTAATGAGTACATGAATATACCAAAGCTTATTTTTCACAATGAACAAATTCAGTGTTTCAAGTTTTTAACTATCGTGAACAAAGCTGGTAAAAACATTCTTGAACAATTCTTTCTATGAAAGCTTGTTTTCATTCCTTTTGGGTATAAACATAGAAATGGAATTGCTGGAGCATTTTTAAGACCCATCTGAGAAATTGACAAACTGTTTTTCAACATGGTTGCACTTTTTTACATTCCCATCAGGAAAGGATCAGAGTTTCAGTTGCTCTATCCTTGCTAAGAGTTGGTATTGTCTTTTTAATTAAAGCCATAATGATGTGTAGTGTTTGCCACTTTCTGTGGTATGAATTCTCCTATCATAGGTTATTTCATGGACCTCTATGTTTGTGAACATACAGCAGACAAAAATGTGTACAGTCTGCTCTTGTGGGCTAGCATAACTTGTCTTTGGCACACAACTGAAATCCTATAAATAAGCACAGACTTGAATACTGAAGTGCTTTGCATGGCTTTATGTGTATTTCTCATTTTGACACAAACAATATTAAAAAGATATGGAATTAAGAGTCAGGATGTAGTAAAACTAATATTTTTATTGCTTCAAGGTCATTCTTAAGTAAAACTGCCATTTTTGAACATTTTGTATGTATGAGCGTGAACGGTACTATCTACCAGTTCAGTTTGCTGCCACTGTAGTGATCTGTCCTAAAAGGACAGTAGTTTTACCCCTCATTACTTTTTTAGTGTCCGTGAAAATTCCAACAAAAGAAAAAAGGCAAACATCCTAGTATTATTATGAAAATAGTTTTGACCTCACAGATCTCTTGAAAAGGAATCAAAGACTCCATGTATCCAGGGACTGCAGTTTGCCAACTATATCTCTAGTTTTATTGGAAATACTGGAAATTTCATCTTATCCTTGCTGTTAACTTACGTTGAGTTAGTGCATCTTTTAGTGTTTCTCTTTAGAAATGATCAAAACATTAAGAAAAGAAAAGAGAGAGAAAGATGACTGATATAAAAATAAAGTCAATATAATTAAGATTTATACTTGACTCTTCTCTCACTTCCATAAAGTTAACAGAACACTTTGTTTTATAAGTATTGTTAGTAAAATGCTTAAAAATAGAAACTAATGAGTTCTTAATATCTGCTAAATATTTTTTAATTTTTAACATGATTTCATTTGAGGCTTATAGTTTGCTAATGAGTTATCGCTCGTATCAATGTAAAAATGTTAAATCTGCAATATAAATGCAAAATGGAATTAATAACAAAATGTGCTTTCACTGACTTGGAAAGGCAAAAATTCTACATAGGGAAAATGACAGACTGAAAACTAAAACTAAAACTTAAAATATTTTTATAGAGACATCAATTTCCATTTAAAATACAACCATCTTATATAATGAACAACAAATAGAGCAAATGCAAATATCAATGATTTGCAGGAATGCAAAGTCTTTAAAGGAACTTTTTCAGCTACATTTTTTATGTCATAATGTTACATTTTTATATATAAAAAATTTTCACATTAGAAAAAAAATAAAATTGCTACCTTAAGAAAAAAAATATGACTAGACAACCTCTTCTACAATGCTAATTTATAAACAAAAGTGTAGCAAATACTTAGAGAAAAAAGAGGACTAAAGACTCAAAATCATTAGCTGAGAAAGATCATCTTATAGTGGGCAGAATGTTATGACGTTTAAAGTTTTTTGCTCTGGTCTGGTCTATACCAGATCTATTTTGAGTTGTGAAACAAGGCAGCTAATTAACAGAATATAAAACTCAGTGCTTCAGGAAGACAAACATTAAAGCTCAGCAGGATAAAACCAGAGAATCTAAAAATAATTAAATTATTCAATTAGATTTAAAATAGACTTTGACATGGTAGTGTAAATCCTCACAGTTGTTGGTTTTTTTTTTTCTCCTTTTTTTAATGCTAGTGCTTGACTTAGGTTTTGCTTGCCCACCCATCCACTTCAAAGATGGCTATTTGCCAGCCAGAGCCAGGCCACCTACCCCTCACTGAGGCACTTTTGTTTTACAGATCTGGTTGACTTTTTTTTTTTAAATTTTCAAATTTGTATTGTTATTATTATTACTATGGTTAATTTCAATAACTGACCATTTGTGCCACTTGTTTTTCTCTTCCCTGGCTTTAAATTCCTGCTCTATGTTTTAAATTCACCAATGTAAAGTGAGCCCAGAAAACTTAGGCCTCCACCCTGGACCTCCGTAAAAACATAATCCTATGCCTATGAGCTTTCCCTGCCCACCACCACTACCTCTCTGCATAGCCCACATGAGCCAAGTGCTTTCCGAGATCTGTGAGCAATAAGCATTTTGTTTTCAAAGTGTTCTGATGGTTATTGCTGAAGGCCATCTTGGAATTATAACAAGACCACAAAGGCTGGTCTAGCCACAACATTGGTTATTGATAGGCTAAACCAGCATCAACAGATATTTACAAGTAAGGAAATCCAAATATGACCTTTATGAAGTAAGTGACCATTTTCAAAAAATTTATCTAAACTAATGCAACTAGGGAGTATCCAATAATCTTTAATAGAATTAATGTTGAAAATTAAAACAATATGACTAAAAACACAGATATGAGGTTATCTCTGGATGTACAGTTGACCCCTGAACAATACAGGAGTTTGGTTGCCAACCACCTCCTTCCCTCCAGCAGTTGAAAATCCCTGTGTAATTTTTTACTTCCCCCAAACTTAAATACTAACAGTGTACTGTTGGCTGGAAGCCTTACTACTAACATACACACTCAATTAACACATATGTTTTTGTTATATGGTATTATATACTGTATGCTTACAATAAAGTATCTAGACAAAAGAATTATATTAGTAAATCATAAAGAAGAGAAAATGCATTTACAGTGTTGTACTGTATTTATTGATATCATAAATTTACATCATCTGTTTACATTAGGAACCATCTGTCAGTAACTACATCAATATTGTCTTATATGATATAAAACACTGTAGATGCTACTATACATGTAGCTAACTCTAAACATCAAAAATGAAAAGATAATATGATTGCTTTATGGTATCTTAGTGCAATGGATAGAGTTGCTTCACAGTAGCCTAGCCTATACACTAATGAATGAACATAAAATTTTTATGGCATACAGTATTATAGTAATATTCACAAGACAGTACTGGAACATTGTTATATTTTCTTTAAAAACCACTTACCTGTGATGATAGACTGATACATAGTTTCTCCAATTATGAGAGAAAGGCATACAATACAGTATGTACTTCTTTAAAAGCAAAATTATAAGACCGAAAACTAACATTAATTTTATATTAAATATCACTCTCCTTATGCCTATGGAGGGGTAGGCTACCCAATTCCATACAAGTTTTACACATGATGTTCTACACAATGACCACCCAGACAATGATGATTATACTGAAGATGATGTTGATGGTGACGGTGGTGGTGACACAAAAACGTCTCACACAGTTCTTGCCATAAAGTGATTAGATTCTCACCAGAAGACCCACACGCACATACACAACAGATGAGTTTATTAACCTCATGGCATGATGATTGCTTACTGTTCGTCAAGTGGAAATTGATCATCACAAAGGTCATTTTCATCATCTCTAGCTTGAGTGGGCTGAGGAAGATGAGAAAGGAGAGTTGGTCTTGCTGTCTCAGGGGCACAGAGACAGAAGATGTGGAGGAGTGGCAGAGGAGAGGAGATAAGAGAGGCAAGCATACTCAGTGCACTTTACAGAGATATATCATAATGTATATCTGACTTTTTCATTTCTTTATTTCTCTAAAAATATTTGTATATGGTACTAATCCTTCTTCCACCATTCACTTTAGCTTCAGTGCCCATATCACTGAAGGGTCCAGGAGGTAAAAGCAGTTCTGAATAACCAGAACCCTTCTACCAGATTATCTAATGTCAGTTTGTTCTTTGGCACTGCTTCTTGTCAAACTTCTTCACCGTCTGGCACTGTTTTGGAATCACTCATCTGCATCAAGTTGTCTTTTGTTAATTCCCTGTGTGGTGTCCATTAGTTCAATTTCTCCAAGGTCTACATCTTGAAACGCTTCACACACACACACACACACACACACACACACACACAACCCCTTCCTTTTATGCCATACCTTCAGTCTCTTTTATGAGTTTCTTGATTGGCTCCAACCTAAATCCTAAGAAGTCATGCATGACATTTGGGCATAGTTTACTCCAGCAGTAACTTATTGTTTTGGGACTGAGAGCTTTCATGTCTTTTTCTATAACAGCAATGGCATCTTTAATAGTGTAATCCTTCCAGATTTTCAAATGTTCTCTTTATTGGGGTTCTCCTCCATAGTGTTGACAATCTTCTATAGAGTACATGTGTACCATGTATAATGAGCCATAAAGGTCTTATGACCCTCTGATATAGAGACTGAATTACAGATGTTGTGTTTGGGGACGTATAGACCATATTGATGCCTTCAGTGTTGAACTCATGGGATTTGGGGTGGCCAGAATTTCAAAATAACTTTGAAAGCAGTCTCTTAATGGAAAGGTACTTCCTGACTTCAGGGAAAATGTATTGATGAAACCAACCAGAGAAAAGGTTCTTGTTGTCCAGGCCTTCTTGATGTACAACCAAAAGAGTAGTAGCTTGTGTTTGTCTTAGACCTTCAATGCTCAGGGTTTAGTAGCTTTATAGATAGAGGCAGTCCTGATTATAAACATGACTGCATTTGTACAAAACTGTACAGTTAGCCTATCCCTCCCTGCCTTAAATCCTGATGCTTGCTTCTGTTCATTACTAATAAATGTTCATTGTGGCATTTTTTTTTCCCACAATAAGTCACTTTTATTGGCTTTATAAACCTGTTCAGGCAAATATCCTTGCTCCTCGATGATTTTCCTAAAGGCATCTGGGAATTCATCTGCTACCTCTTTATAGCAGAAATGGCTTATTTTAATATATTTAAAGCCAAACCTTTTTCTAAAATTATCAAACCATCCTTTGCTGACATTAAATTCTCCAGCCTTGGATCTTTCACCTTTGTTTTGCTTTAAGTTGTATAATGACTTTGTCTTTTCTCAAATCATATTGGAATCTGTAGATAGGCCTTTCTTGCAGCAACTCTGCACCCAAATAAAAGCTGCATTTTCAATATGAGATAAAAAGGTACTTCACATAAAGTGCAAGGATTTCATACCTGCTGGTGTAGCTGAAGCAACAACTTCACAAATGTTCTTTTCTTTTTTTACAATGGTCCTTAAGACTAGTTTCATTTATTTTGAAATGGCAGGCAACTGCAGCTACAGACCTCAATCTGTGAAACATATCAAGAATTTAACTTTTTCTTGTAATGTCATGACTTTTCTCTCCTTCTTGGGAGTGCTTCCAGCATCATTAGTGGCACTTTGTATAGGTCCCGTGGTATTATTCAAGATTTATGGTATTGCAGTAAACATGATGAAACGTACACTAGAACCACAAGAGTTGTTTTTTTTTTTTTTCTGCAATATTCAATTTACTCTAAAGATGAACTGCTCACGTGGAGATGATTAGTATCCTGGCATTTTAAGCAAGTCGCAAAACTTCAGCTCACCACCATAGTGACAGGAGGTGGCTACAAAATGATTACAAAAGTAGTACAGTGTTTACTAGAGCTAATTTTATGCAGTTATGACTTAATGCTGCATCTTTACATTTGTTTACATTTCTCTCAACTGCAAATGGTGCCTTGTAAGGTCAAGTGTAAGTTTTGATACATTTTAACTTTTTATAATACAGGGAGAAGAGAGGAAGAAGGGGGAGGGGAAGGAAGAAAAGGGAAATGAAAAGGAGAGGATGAGAAGAAGAAAGAAAAAAACCCGAATCTCATTAGGTTGCAAAACAACATTACTTTATTTTCTGTGAATTATTTATTTCTACCCTTTCTCATTATTCTTTTGTATTCTTTTTAATTTTTAGGGCTTATATTATGGACACTGCTGTTTTATCAGTTTTGAGTTTTGCAAATAAACTCATATTATTTATCATTTTGCCTTATTATGGTGTCATTTGTTATGCACAAAGTTTAATTTAGTGAAATCTACTAGTCTTTTCTTTTTTTTTTTTAAAGTAAACTCTATGCTCAACATGGAGCTGGAATCCACAACCCCAAGATGAAGAGCCACCCGTTCTGCCAACTGAGGCAGCCAGGCGCCCTAATTTTTTCCTTTTTGATGTGGGTGGATGAGAGTGTTCAAAGTGTTTTTCTTCTCTTTTAAAAAAACAACATATTTTCTTCTGAAAATTCTATAGTTATACTTCTATTTTCCAGTTTCATATTATTAATTCACTTAGAATTAATCATTATTTATGTCCTGAGGTTTAAGAATCTAGATTATTCTTTATTCAAATGGATAAATAATTATTCAACACGATTTATTAAAAAGTCCACCCTATTTGGATAACAAGATTAGATTAGCAGCATAAAATGAGTTATATAGATCTTCATCTTTTTTCTAGTTTTTGAAGAAGTTTCCATCTGTTGCTTGAAAGTTTGATAAATGCCTGTAAAAATCAGTTTATTCTTTTTAAGAATTTTTTGTTCCAACTCAATTAATAATTTGTGATTTTATTATGTTTTCTATTTCTCTTTTGAGTCATTTGGTAATTTATAGCATTCTACAAAAAACAACTATTTCTTCTATATTTTTAGATTTAGTAGCTTGAAGTTGTTCATGGGCTTTTTAAAAAACGTATCTTCTTCCTTTGATCAGTCCACATTCCTTTTGTTCTTACTATTGAAATTATGTCTCATTGCTTTATTTTTTATACGTTTTGGTAAATGTCTGTCTTTGAAGGTTGTTAAAATCAACTACTAGTTTTGTTTAATTTATACTTTTTTTTTTATCTTGTTTTCTTTCTTCTCCTTAAGTAAAATCTATTTTGTTGTTCTTTTCCTAACTTCTTGAGTTAAAGACCTACCTTATAATTTTTTTTAGGATTTCCATGTCTCTATAAATAATTTAGGAATATATCTTTAAGTTGCTTAACATGTTTGTATGTTGTTTACTTCCTTATTATAATTCAATCTAATTTAACTGAACCATGTGAGAAATTATGGTATATTTGATATCAACTATTTAAAATTCACTTACACTGTTTATATACAATACATGATCAATTTTATTGGCATTCCCTACAATACTCAAAATAATGTATATTTCACATCCATACACATGCACACACACACTAAACTGGTTAATTTTGTCGATATTTTTTGCATAATTAATTTTTAATGACAGTTTTTCTTTCTATATTTCAAGGCAATATCACTTACTGTGTACAAGTTTATGATGAAAATTATATCTTCTTTCAGGGGCATTAATTTTATTAAAATGTGTCATTCTGTTTTATCTATATTAATCATTTTCTCTTAAATTATGGCTTATGTAATTTTCATATTGCTACAGTTTGCTTGGTTACTATTTGGTAAAAATTCTGGAGTTGATATCCAAGCTCAGTCACTGATTAGCTGGATGACTGGGCAAATTATTTAAATACTCTATATACCATTTTCCTCTTCTGGATTGCAAGAATAAAAGAAAAGCTATCTCTTAAGGTTCATGAGGCTTAGGGGAAAATTCAATAGATACTAGTATTTAGAGGTTATGCCTATTTCATTGCTTTCATTGTTAATATTTCATTTGATTAATAAAATCTTGTTCTATTAGTTTTCTTTGAGCTTTGTTGTGTTTTAAGCAGCATTATGCTAAAATTTTTTAAGGTATAGTATATTATACTATTTCCAATATTGGTGAATTTAATTTGTGCCTATTTTTAGGAGTCTTTGAAGGATCCTAATAAAATAATATTCCATTTTCTATTGGAGGTATGGAAGAATTGAGAAATAAAATAATGTGATTACATCTGGTATTGAGGACACAGTTTAGATAAGATAGCTGAATGGGTTTCCTAATAGTAAGTCCTATTCATTAAGTAAAATTCCTACCTAGAAATGACGGTATTGGCCTGAAGGAGCTTAATATTAATGGCTGGGTTAACTCACAAACAAACAAACAAAAAAAAAAAGGGAAAAACCAAGGCACACATGATAAATTTATTATTTTAATTTAGTTTAATTTAATTTTATTATATTTTATTTTTTAATTTATTTATTGTTTAATTTATATCCAAGTTAGTTAGCATATACTGCAACAATGATTTCAGGAGTAGATTCCTTAATGCCCCTTACCCATTTATCCCATTTCCACTCCACAAACCCTCTAGCAACCCTCTGTTCTCTATAGTTAAGAGTCGTTTATTTTTTGTCCTCCTCCCTGTTTTTATATTATTTTTGCTTCCTTTTCCTTATGTTCATCTGTTTTATATCTTAAATTCCTCATATGAGTGAAGTCATATGATATTTGTCTTTCTCTGATTAATTTCACTTGGATAATACCCTCCAGTTTCATCCATGTAGTTGCAAATGGCAAGATTTCATTCTTTTTGATTGCCAAGTAATACTCCATTATATATATACCACATTCTTCTTTATCCATTCACACGTCGATTGGTATTTGGGTTCTTTCAATACTTTGGCTATTGTTGACAGTGCTGCTATAAACATTGGCGTGCACGTATCTTCAAAACAGCACACCGGTATCCCTTGGATAGATACCAAGTATCTATGCAAATGCTAGGTTGTAGAGTAGTTGTATTTTTAATTTTTTGAGGAACCTCCAAACAGTTTTCCAGAGTGGCTGCACCAGTTTTCATTCCCACCAACAATGCAAAAGAGATCCTCTTTCTCTTCATCCTCGCCAACATCTGTTGTTGCCTGCATTGTTAACATTAGCCATTCTGACAGGTGTAAGGTGGTATCTCATTGTGGTTTTGATTTGTACTTCCTTGATGATGAGTGATGTTGAGCATTTTTCATGTGTCAGTTGACCATCTGGATGCCTTCGTTGGAAAAGTGTCTATTCATGTCTTTCACCCATTTCTTCACTGGATTATTTGTTTTTGGATGTTGAGTTTCATCATTTATTTATAGACTTTGGACACTAAACCTTTATCTGATATGTCATTTGCAAATATCTTTTCCTATTCTGTCGGTTGCCTTTTAATTTTGCTGATTGTTTCCTTCACTGTGCAGAAGCTTTTTATTTTGATGAGGTCCCAGTAGCTCATTTTTGCTTTTGTTACCCTTGCATCCAGAGACATGTTGAATAAAAAGTTGCTGTGGCCAAGGTCAAAGAGGTTTTTGCCTGCTTTCTCCTCAAGGATTTTGATGATTTCCTGTCTTACATTTAGGTCTTACAACCATTTTGAGTGTATTTTTGTGTATGGTGTAAGAAAGTGGTCCAGGTTCATTCTTCTGCATGTTGCTGTACAGTTTTCCCAGCACCACTGGCTGAAGAGACTGTCTTTATTCCATTGGATATTCTTTCCTGCTTTGTCAGATTAGTTGGCCATATGTTTGTAGTTCCATTTCTGGGTTCTCTATTCTGTTCCATTGATCTGAGTGTTCTTGTGCCAGTACCATACTGTCTTGATGATTACAGCTTTGTAGTATAGCTTGAAGTCTGGGATTGTGATGCCCCCTGCTATGGTTTTCTTTTTCAAGATTTCTTTGGCTATTTGGGGTCTTTTCTGGTTCCATACAATTATAGTATTATTTGTTCTAGCTCTGTGAAGAATGCTGGTGTTACTTTGATAGGGATTGCATTGAATACGTAGATTGCTTTGGGTAGTATTGGCATTTTAACAATATTTATTCTTCCTATCCAGGAGCATGGAATCTTTTTCCATTTTTTTGTCTTCTTCAATTTCTTTCGTAAGCTTTCTATAGTTTTCAGTGTATAGATTTTTCACCTCTTTGATTATGTTTATTCCTAGGTATTTTATGGTTTTTGGTGCAATTGTAAATAGGATAGTTTCCTTGATTTCTCTTTTTGCTGCTTCATTATTTGTATATAGGAATGTAACCAATTTCTGTGCATTGATTTTATATCCTGCGACTTTCCTGAATTCATGGATCAGTTCTGGAAGTTTTTTGGTGGAATCTTTTGGGTTTTCCGTATAGAGTGTCAGGTCATCTGCGAAGAGAGAAAGTTTGACCTCCTTCTGGCTGATTTAGATGCCTTTTATTCCTTTGTACTGTATGTTTCCTGAGGCTAAGACTTCCAATATTATGTTGAATAACAGTGGCAAGAGTGGACATCCCTGTCGTGTTCCTGACTTTAGGGGGAACGCTCTCAGTTTCTCCCCATTGAAGATGATATTAGCAGTGGGTCTTTCATATATGGCTTGTATGATCTTGAGGTATGATCCTTTATCCCTACTTTCTTGAGGGTTTTTATCAAGAAAGGATGCTGTATTTTGTCAAATGTTTCTCTACATCTATTGAGAGGATCATATGGTTCTTGTCCTTTCTTTTATTGATGTGATATATCACATTGATTGTTTTGCAGATATTGAACCAGCCCTGCAACCCAGCTATAAATCCCACTTGAATGTGGTGAATAATTCTTTTAATGTATTATTGGAACCAGTTGGCTAATATCTTGTTGAGGAGTTTTGCACCCATGTTCATCAGGGAAATTGGTCTATAGTTCTCCTTTTTTGCCGGGGTCTCTGTCTGGTTTTGGAATCAAGGTAATGCTGGCTTCATAGAAAGAGTTTGGAAGTTTTCCTTCCCATTTCTATTTTTTGGAACAGCTTCCAGAGGATAGGTGTTAACTCTTCCATAAAAGTTTGGTAGAATTTCCCTGGAAAGCCATCCAACCCTGCACTTTTGTTTTTTTGGCAGATTTTTGATTGCTAATTCAATTTATTTACTGGTTATGGGTCTGTTTAAATTTTCTATTTCTTCCTGTCTAAGTTTTGGTAATTTATATTAGAAATTTGTCCATTTCTTCAAGATTGGCCATTTTATTGGCGTATAATTGCTCATAATATTCTCTTGTTACCGTTCGTATTTCTGCTGTGTTTGTTGTGATCTCTCCTCTTTCATTCTTGATTTTATTTATTTGGGTCCTTTCATTTTTCTTTTTGATAAAACTGGTGATCAATTTTGTTAATTCTTTAAAAGAACCAGCTCCTGGTTTCATTGATCTGCTGTATTGTTTTTTTGTTTCAATAGCATTGATTTCTGGTCTAATCTTTATTATTTCATCTTCTGCTGGTTTTGAATTTTATTTGCTCTTCTTTTTCCAACTCTTTGAGGTATAAGGTTAGGTTGTGTATCTGAGACCTTTCTTCCTTCTTTAGGAAGGCCTGGATTGCTATAAACTTTCCTTTTATGACTGCCTTTGCTGCATCCCAGAGGTTTGGGGCCGTGGTGTTATCATTTCATTGGCTTCCATGTACTTTTTAATTTCCTCTTTAACTTCTTGGTTAGCCCATTCATTCTTTAGTAGGATGTTCTTTAGTCTCCAAGTATTTGTTACCTTTCCAATTTTTTTCTTGTGGTTGATTTCTAGTTTCATAGCGTTGTGTTCTAAAAATATCATGGTATGATCTCAGTCTTTTTGTTCTTGTTGAGGACTGATTTGTGTCCCAGTTTGTGATATATTCTGGAGAATGTACCATGTACACTCAAGAATGATGTGTATTCTGCTTCTTTAGGATGAAATGTTCTGAATATATCTGTTGAGTGCATCCCGTCCAGTGTGTCATTCAAAGCCTTGTTGATTTTCTGTTTAGATGATCGGTCCATTGCTGTAAGTAGGGTGTTGAAGTCCCCTACTATTGTAGTATTATTATCAATGAGTTTCTTTATGTTTGTGATTAATTGATTTATATTTTTGGGTGCTGTCACATTTGGAGCATAAATGTTTAAAATTGTTAGATCTTCTTGGTGGATAGACCTCTTAATTATGATATAATGCCCTTCTTCATACCCTGATAGTGTCTTTATTTTAAAATCTAGATTATCTGATATAAATGTGGCTACTCCAGCTTTCTTTTGTCAACCATTAGCATGATAGATGGTTCCTCATCCCCTTAGTTTCAATCTGAAGGTAAAACTAAGGGGAGAGATCATTCTCCAACCCTTTAGTTTCAATCTTCAGAGCTTTAGGTATAAAATGTGTTTCGTGTAAACAGCACATAGATGGATCTTGTTTTCTTATCCATTCAGTTACACTCTGTGTTTTGATTGGAGCTAGTTTAGACCACTAACATTTAAAGTGAGTACTAAAAGATAAGAATTTATTGCCATTATGTTGTCTGTAGAGGTGGAGTTTCTGGTAGTGTTCTCTGGTCCTTTCTAGTCTTTGTTGCTTCTGGTCTTTGGTGTTTTGTTTTGTTTCATCTATTACCCCCTCAGAGAGTCCCCCTTAAAATTTCTTGCAGGGCTGGTTTAGTGGTCAAGAACTTTAATTTTTGTTTATCTGGGAATCTTTTTATCTCTCCTATTTTGAATGACAGCCTTGTGGGATAAAGAATTCTTGGCTACATATTTTTTGCAATTCAGCACACTGAGTATATCCTGCTACTCCTTTATGGCCTGCCAAGTTTCTATGGACAGGTCTGCTGCAAACCTGATCTGCTTCCCTTGTAGGTTAACGACTTTTTTTCCCTTGCTGCTTTCATGATTCTTTCCTTGCCTGAATATTTTGTGAATTTGACTATGATATGCCTTGTTGATGGTCGGTTTTTGTTGAATCTAATGGGAGTCCCCCTGTGCTTCCTGGATTCAGATATCCATGTCTTTCCACAGGTTAGCAAAGTTTTGCACTGTGATTTGTTCACATAAATTTTATACCTCTTTTTCTCTTTGTTCATCATCTGGGACCCCTATGATTCTAATGTTATTCCTTTTTAATGAGTCACTGAGTTCTCTAAATTTTATTTTGTGCTCTTTTGCCTTAGACTCCTTCTTTTTTTCTGCTTTATTATTCTCCATAAGTTTGTCCTCTATATTGCTGGTTTATTGCTCTGCCTCATCCATGTTTGCTGCCATAGCATGCATTCGAGATTGCAACTTATAGCCTTTTTTATTTCATCCTGACTAGCTTTTACTTCTTTTACCTCCACAGAAAAAGATTCTAATCTGTTTTCAATCCCAGCTAGTATTCTTATTATCATGATTCTAAATTCTGGTTCAGACATCTTGCTTGCATCTGTGTTGCTTAAGACCCTGGCTGACGTTTCTTCCTGTTCTTTCTTTTGGGGTGAGTTCCTTTGTTTTGTCATTTTGAAGGTAAAAAAAGTATCAATAAAGCAAAAAAAACAAAATTAAAAATAATGCAAAGAAATCAAATAAAGGATGCTAGATTCTAGGTGTGTTTTGGTGTTGTTGTTGAAAGAAGCTTGATAGTTTAGAGAAAAAAGGGAAAGGTAAGAAAAGAAAAGAAGGAAACAAGAAAAAAGGGAAAAAAGGAAAACGTTTGAAAATTTAAAAAATATGAATACAATAAGAGAACAAAATGCAATGATGAAAGTAAAATAGAATTTTAAAATTTTACAAAAAATGTAACAAATATAGTAGAAAAATAAAGAAAATTCTTTTTAATACAAATGGGAAATAAAGATAAATGTTTTCTTTCTGTATTCAAGAATAAGAATAAGAGGGGCGCCTGGGTGGCGCAGTCGGTTAAGCGTCCGACTTCAGCCAGGTCACGATCTCGCGGTCCGTGAGTTCGAGCCCCGCATCAGGCTCTGGGCTGATGGCTCAGAGCCTGGAGCCTGTTTCCGATTCTGTGTCTCCCTCTCTCTCTGCCCCTCCCCCGTTCATGCTCTGTCTCTCTCTGTCCCCAAAATAAATAAACGTTGAAAAAAAAATTAAAAAAAAAAAAAGAATAAGAATAAGAAAAGAAAAAGAAAAAAAGTTGAATAAATGGACTAGCAAACAGAATTAATAGGATTAAAATGACGTCTCATTTCCCATAGAAGTCAAGCTATGAAGCAGTTTATAGTTCGTTCATAAACTAAGCAGGAGGAGATACAGTTGCCTGTGTTAAAAAATCTATATTAGCAGTGCTTTTGTTTTGTTGTGCTTTTTTTTTTTCATTTGCCTTTCATGTCCATTGGTCTTGATGACAAGAATGTCACTATTCTAATTGTGGTTACACTTTTTCTCTCTGAAAGCTATTGAGACTTATCATTTTGCATGACATTCATCAGTTTTATGCCATCATATCTGTTTTAAATGCATATGCATCTTGATCACAATTCCAAGTATACTTGCATTCTACAAACACTTGACATTCTTTAATTCTGGAACATTCTTTTCAATATCTCCTGACATATTGTGTTTCTTTCATTCACTTCCTTATCTCATTTTAAAATGCTTTTGGATACATGGTGGAACTTCTTAATCTATTTTCCATGTCTCTTAAAATATCTTTTCTGTCTTTCAACAGGAGATTCTGAATAAAATGCTCAATGTTATTAGCTTCTAATACTAATTCCTGTTTGAGTCCAAGTAAAAGTTACTTCATCCATTTTATTTTCTTAAAATATCTGAATTATTTTTTCTTTTAAGCAAATAATCACTTGTTTTATTTTTACATTTGTTTGATTTCAAAATATCTTGTCTCTTTTGTATGAGAAGTTATGTCTCATTCATCATTTGAGCATCTTTATTAGGTAAATTACTATAATCTGGAGAAAATCCTTGTTTTAATTATTAATTTTAATGGTTATGATTCCAAAGACTAGATTTATTGATGTATTTTGGAATGTAGATTTTCATGCTCATTTAATTGGGGTGATAGTCTTACTGTTGTCTGTTCTTTTTTTCTTCTCCCTGTGCACTCCTTTATCCTGATCTAGCTTTTTTTGCTTTCTTCTACTTGAAACTTTAGTCACGTATACAAAACAGAACTTATAATGGTTTATGATATGTTTGCAGTAATATTGACTATGTGAATGATCCAGCTAAAAGTTTATCTCAATTCCTTTATGAGAGGATGTGTCTGTATCTTACTATCTTTCTAGATCTGTAGTTTTTTTGAGAAACTGCAATTTCAAGATTTCAAGACTGGAAGTAATTGATTTTGTTCAATGGTTTCTTTCTTTCTTTCTTTCTTTCTTTCTTTCTTTCTCTTTCATCTTTTTGACAGGAGTAGACACCACAGTTCCTTGATTTAAAAAGTCTGACTCAACAATCTTTTTTTCATGCCAACCACAGTCTCTCATTTACTTTGGAGGAAAGCACAGTCACTGCTATCTACTTCCAGATGAGGAACTCAGGCACAGTTTCAGCTTCAGTTATAACTACAGGTGCTGCTATGATTTTTGTGCTGCACATGGTCCACAAAGATTTCTTTTTCCTGTTATTTTAGTCTGGCTAGAATTTTCAATCTTATCCTTTTTAATTTTATTTATTATTTCTATGTGTTTTGAGGAAGAGAAATTATTGGAACATAAGCTCACTATATTATCTTGCCCTGGAAATCAACATTAAAAAAAACAACCTGCCAATTCATACATTTTTGAGGGTACATAACTTCCAAGAGACAGGGGGAGAATCCTAAGTGAATGTTGTAATAGTCAGCTGGCAAAAAGTCAATTTGTTGGTGAGGTGAGCAGCAGATTTGTGGCCATTTTCTCAGCATGTGCTATAGGCATGTGGTTTTGATAAAATGATGTTATGGTGATGGAAGAAAATAGATTCTGTTGGGTCCCACTAATCCCAGCTTTTAGTAGTATCTTATATTGCCTTGTTCATAATCTGATAATGGAAAAGTGAATAAATATTCTATGGAAATAAAATGTTTGAAAGATATACAACTTTTAGAGTAGTATTTGAAATTGAAGAAGAGCTAATTTACCAGATGGCACCATTATTTTCTCAAAGAGTTCATTTGCCTCTAATGGGTAATTCCTTTAACATTGGTTATTTCCACTCATTCTGATTAACAATACAGTTGAGACCTCTCTGCTTGACTGAACCATGTAAAAAAGAACCTTTTCTAAAATTCACAATGACTTTTATCATGAAGACCAGAGAAAGTGGTTTAATAATACAGAACTATTGCTATAATGATTTATATACTGGCATTTTCCTCTTTCCTTCTCTGGAGATATTTGTAATCCCCTAAGAACCTTCTATTTGGGGGCGCTGAGGTTATAATATATGTTCATAAATATTCTATACAGCAATTTTTGTTAAAGACTGAGAAAATGAGTAAGATATACCTTAAAAGTCTGGATTCTAGTGAAATGTCTGTCAGTCCAGCATGCAGCTGTGAAGTGTAATTTCATTTAAAATATCTTGACAATCTTAGAGTGAATGATAAAATATCTTGTCGTGAAAGTCAAATATTTTATTCCTCATGGTTTTATTCAGGATTTTATTGAATCTTACAATTCTTTATAATACACAATTCTTAATATTTTTGGTTTTCTGGGTTATCCACCTAAAGCAAATAAGACACAGGAAATTATAAGGAAAGAGAATAAGGAAGGTGCTAAAGAGAAGGAACAATGGAAAAAGAAAAAAATGTGACAGCTGCCAAAGGAGAACCATAGCAAAATGATATAATAAAAACTATTATTCATTAAGAAAATATTCATGATGAGATACCACCTCACAACTGTCAAAATGTCTAAAATTAGCAACAAGATGCAACAGGTGTTTACGAGTATGCGGAGAAAGGCAGACCCACTCACACTCTTATTGGGAATGCAACCTGATGCAGCCACCCTAGAGAACAATTTGGAGGTTCCGCACGAAACTAATAACCAAATTATCCTATGAGCCAGCAATTGCACTATTAGGTATTTACCCAAAGGATATAAAAATACATATTCAAAGGGGTACATGCACCCCCATGTTTATAGCAGCATTAACTACAATGGGCAAACTATGGAGAGGGCCCAAATGTCCATTGACTGATGAATGGATAAAGAAAATGTAGTGTATATATATATGTGTGTGTGTGCATGTGTGACACATACACACATACACAATGAAATATTACTCATCCATCAAAAAGAATGAAATCTTGCCATTTGCAATGGGATAGATGGAGCTAGACTACACTATGGTAAGCGAAATAAGTCAGAGAAAGACAAATACTATGATTTCACTCATATGTGGAGTTTAAGAAACAAAACAGAAGGAAACAAACCACAAGAGACTTTTTAAAACATGTTTTAGTGTTTATTTATTTTTGAGAGAAACAGAGACAGGGTGTGACTGGGAGAGGGGCAGAGAGAAAGGGAGACAAAATCCGGAGCAGGCTACAGGCTCTGAGCAAGCTGTCAGAACAGAGCCTGACAGAGGGCTCCAACCCACAAACTGCGAGATCATGACCTCAGTCGAAGTTGGGCGCTCAGCCAACTGAGCCAGCCAGGCACCCCATCTTTTTTTTCAGAGAGAGAGAGAAAGAGCATGTAAGTGGGGTAGAGGGAGAGACAGAAGGAGAGAGAGAGTATCCCAAAAAGTCTTCATGCTGTCAGTGCAGAGCCTGATGCGGGGCTTGATATTAGCATCAAAAGATCATGAGGGAGCCAGTGAGATCAAGAGTTAGAAGCTTAACTGACTGAGCCACCCAGGCACCACACAAAAGACTCTTAATGATACAGAAAAAACTATGGGTTGACGGAGGGAGGTTGGTGGGAGAGGGGCTAGATGGGTGATGTGTACTAAGGAGGGCACTCATTGTGATAAGCACTGGTTATTGTATGTAAGTGATGAATCACTGAATTCTACTCCTGAAACCAATAGTGCCCTGTATGTCAACTAAAATTTAAATTTAAAAAAGGAAAATAAAATAAAAAAAAATATTACATTATATTTGGAAACTTCTATTAAAATAAATAGTAAAATAAGGACACCTGGCTGGCTCAATCAGTAGACCATTTGCCTCTTGATCTTGGGGTTGTAAGTTTGAGCCCCATGTTGGGCATAGAGACTACTTAAAGATAAAATCTTTAAAATAGTAAAATAGATAATGAAACCGAGAAAATTGTCACTGAAATGGAATATATTGAGAAAAAAATGTGCAGATTGTTACAGGATAAATTTTTAATCAGCATATCCCAACAGATAGGCCATGGCACATTAACATGGTATGGATATGTTACAAGAATGCTAACATTATCAACTGCTTAAAGTCTTGAGTAACACATAGCCAGTGTTAAAAGAACCTCAAAGCTCATTTTCTAATGCCAAAACATCTTTGTCAATTTATCCCCTTGTACTTTTAAATGAAATATTGGAAGTACTGTTCTGGTTTATAACACATAAGGACCAAAAATGCCCAGAAAGATAAAGGCATTAAGATTACTTAAACTGTAAACTCTTTGTTGGCAGAAATTTATGAATCCATGGTGTCCATACTTAGCAGGTGCCTCACCCATAGAAAGCATGCAATCAATTTTTGTGAATGAATGTTAGCGACAGACAAAGACAACAAATATGGGGCAAAATGAGGTTTGAAGAATAGGAATTGGTTAACTAGAAGAAAGGGAGAGGGTGCCATATATATATATGGCAAGTAAGACTATGGGGAAATGTTGAAATTAAATGATATTGGTATGTATATGTTTTAGTTAAAAATAATATACTAGTGTAATGAATCACTTCCAGATAAATGGGAAAAAAGTCAAATTTAGAGCAAAGCACAATAGAGTATCCTAACAGATAAAGTAATAGTATATTTGCTTTCATACATACCTGTTAAAATATTTTATAAAAAGCTAATATCCTACATAATTTCATTAAGTCCAATATTAAAACAATGTTAAAGGGAACACAATAAAATCACTCCTTACACTGTAGATATTAAGGGGGAAAAAACTAGAAGAGTTAGATTTTTAAAATGTATTTACCAAAATTGACCAGAGTCAGCTACTGCCATATTTTTTAATTGTTCATTTATTTTTGAGAGAGAGAGAGAGCAGGAGTGAGGAAGGGGCAGGGAGAAAAGGTGACAGAGTATCCAAATTGGGCTCTGCTCTGACACCCAGTGCAGGGCTCAAACTCATAAACTCTGAGTCCATGACCTGAGCCAGTCAGATGCTTAACCAACTGAGCCACCCATGCACCCCTGCCATTTTTTTAAAAATAGAGATTCCTAGCCCTATCCCTTGAGAATACGATTATGAGTGAAACCTAGTAATTGGTATATCTCACCAGGACTTTCTGATGATAAGGTACCTTTGGTAAATAGATTTAATAAACAACTTCATAGGAGTGAAAGTTGAGATTAGTCATATTAGCACTAATCTCGACTTTCACTCCTATGAAGTTGTTTATTAAATCTATTTACCAAAGGTACCTTATCATCAGAAAGTGTATATATATATATATATATATATATATATATACATACACACACACACACACACACATATATGTGTATATATTCACAATAAATAACATTCTTTAGAACTGCTTTTGAAAAACATAAGGTATAGGTGGAAGGCAATCTAGGTCAACACAACTATCATTTTTTTTATAGCAATATTTGTGAGTGATTTTTATTATCAATCATTAACTCAAAACAAATATAAAATTCCAAGAACCTGTGTTCCTAGGCAACAACTTATTTAAACAAAAACATGAAACCTAGTATGAAAAAGATTCTTGGTCCATGCATTGGAAATCACCTTACATTTATATTTTATAAATTCCTTTATCCATACTGTTGTAGAAGAATCCTGAACTTGTGCACATGTGAATATTATGAACTTTTTTTCAGTACAAACTGACTTACCTCCCTGGTGGATTCATTAACTTAAATATCCAACCCTGGTTGGCCCAGACAAATGATGTGCTGCTGATTTTGCTTACTATAGGTTATTTTGGTTTAATTTTGAAGTTGTTTTCACTATAATAATATGTTTTGAAATCACTGAACCAGGAACTTTCAGTAATGAAAGGAAAATTAATTACTTGCAGGAAGCTATAAAAGTTTAAATTATTGAAAGAAAATTAGAATATCATCTGTAGATAGACAATGAGAAATAGTTTTAACGATTATGTAGAATTTTCAAGAAATTTTTTGATGCTAAAGGCTAATTACTTGTAAGCAGTACGGAATTTAAATTAGAGCAACTTCCATACATCACAAAACAGTGACATTCTGAGGATTATTCGCCAAATGATTACTTCTGATATTTTTAAGAGAACATGTACTTCATTTTGATGGCTTCCTTGAATTAAGTGTACTGACCTTAATCATACTGTTATCAACTTTTATGGGGCATGGCTTAAAGTTACTTGCTTTGTCTTTCCTGGATATTTATATTGTGTAATTGTGAGAATTATTAATGACGTTTTCAGTATGATTAATTTGAGCTCTTAAAATCTAAAACTTTGAACCTTTAATTTTACATTGTATTTCTGTTATTTGACATCAGTGAAAGAAAAATGAGGCTTTTGAAAAGAATTCATTATAAATATTTCTTCTTGTTACAGTTGGTCCATTTAACTGTTTCAGCTGTATCAAAGGACAAGCAAGAATTACACCATTTGTAGGATTTTTAAAGCCATAAAAGGTA
Organism: Lynx rufus; assembly: GCF_022079265.1. Classification (NCBI taxonomy): domain Eukaryota; kingdom Metazoa; phylum Chordata; class Mammalia; order Carnivora; family Felidae; genus Lynx; species Lynx rufus. Next base: position 149,232,447 of record NW_025814823.1, read on the forward strand.
TTATGAGAAACTTTATCATTTTTCAGTAACTGAACTAGAACTACCGCAGACATTTAATATATCCAATAAAAGTGCGGATAAAATGAAAGCACTACCATAGTAATATATAACTAGAAACTAACATTTCAACGACTTCTTCAAGTACTGAATATAACATCAATTGCAGAAAAACGGTCTTAACAGCTCATCAGGCAGCTAGAAAAGGGAAATTTCCAAAATAATTTTATACATTATTCTCAGGTATTATCCATTAATAAAGTGGCAAGCCTTTCTCAGTGTAGAAAAGATTTAGAGACTGATTTATAAAAATAGGGTTATTTAGATTTCAGCAACTCAGAATCACCTTTTAGTATCTTTTTTTCTGAGAACATTCTACAAAACCTACTGTTTTAAAGGACAGCTATCATTACAAATTTTAGGAATATGGGTATGTAAATAATTTTGACTAATTATCCTATAACATTTTAGAGAGATTTTTCACTTTTTAAAAATAGTACAAATGATGAGAATTAAATTATCCAAAATTAGGGCAAATTTTGTATTATGATAAAATATATTTTTATGAATCATTAAATTTCAATTTCATATACCTAACATTGAATAATTATAATTGTTTTATAGTACATTACTGCCACCATTCATATTTTATAGCAATAAGTATTTATTGTATTAGATTGTAGGGTTTCCCAACCATTTTTGGAACTACCCTGAAACCTTAAATCAATCTCTTTCTCTCTTTCACACACACACACACACACACACACACACACACACACACTCCACACTATAAATCTTACGAGAATTGCCAAGGGAATCACTTAAAGCCAAGTATGCATCCTTCATTTGTGTTGAAGACTCACAAAACAAATGATGCTAACTAAAGAAATTTTCAATTTTGTTACAATAAAATACGCCCTCATTTTTTTGTTCCTCCACCACCAAATAAAAACTACAAGCAAAGTTCACGCAAAGGATTTAAAGGTTGTGGAGGAAAAGGGAGATGGGGAACAGTTTATCTATACATCTATAAATACACTTAAATAGCCTGTACTCTTTAAAACAAAACCATCAGGCAGTTGTATCATATAGGGATTGCCACAAATACAAAATGGCAGACATTTTATATGCCTTAAATCTTTAGTGATGGTTACTACACAAACAATTCTCATTACCATCCTTTGTTTATCAAAAGTTTTTCTAGTGCTCTATAACTTTGGTTTAATTCCACTTGGTATTTATTCTGAGAGTTGCTTTTTATGACTAGTTCTTCCATCCAGTGCTATCTCATCTTGTAGCTAGGAATCTTTGAAGCATAATGTCAAGTCCTTTCATGATTCCAGGGGTTGAAAGTAATTTGGCCATCAGATGGGGAAAACAGGATTTTCGCATACTCTTGTGTGTACTCTCAGTGGTACCAAGGGGGTATATATTGGTCCTACTTCTTTGGAGGGTAACTTGCAACATCTATCAAAATTCAAAACCTACACAGTCTTTAAATTTTTGTAATGTTTATTTATCTTTGAGAGTGAGAGTGAGAGAGACAGAGCTTGAGAGGGGAAGGGCCAGAGAAAGAGAGGGAGACACAGAATCTGAAGCAGGCTCCAGGCTCCGAGCTGTCAGCATGGAGCTCAATGTGGGGCTCGAACCCACGATCCGTGAGATCATGACCTGAGCCGAAGTCAGACACTTAACCAACTGAGCCACCCAGGTGCCCCTAAACCTACATACTCTTTAAACCAGCAATTCCATGCCTAGGAATTCATCAAAATATTAAAGTTCCACATATGTGAAAGTGTGTGCATAAGAATATTTCATTGTATTCCATTATGGCAGCAAAAGATTAAAATGAATCTAAATGCAGGAAAGCCCTAGTTAAATAAATTATACTTATCCATACAACAACATACCATATAGTTCTTTTAAAAAAAATCAAGATAAAAGTATACATTGTGAAATGGCAAGTGTTTGACATATACTATTAAAATAAAAAAGTAAGTTTTACCAAAATGATACTATTTAGGTGAAAAACATATATTAACTTATATAAAATTTCAGAAATATACATAAGAAAAATTCATTCAGCCTCTCTTTAAGAAAAAGATTTAGAAATGATGGGCTGGCTGTGGGAAGAGGAAACTTTATATTTACTGAATTATTTACTGAATTATCTGAAAAATAACTTGAATTCTTTTTTTTAATGTTTATTTATTTATTTTCAGAGAAAGAAAGCAGAGAAGGGGCAGAGAGAGGGGGAAAGAGAGAATACCAAGCAGGTTCCACACTATCAGTGCAGAGCCTAATGCAAGGCTTGATCCCATGACCTTGGGACCATGACCTGAGCCAAAATCAAGAGTCAGACACTTAACCAACTGAGCCATCCAGGCATCCCTTGAATTCTTTACATAATAATTTCTCAAGAAACTATAACCTGTTTAACACAGGACATATTTTTCAAACATGCTGCTGCATAAGATTTTGGTAACTTGATACTTGGTACTGAAGTCTATCAGGATGTTTTAAAGATGATTTAGCATTCTTCAATAATCGCATTTTTTCCAGTAACAGAGTATTCTGTATTCTTGTATTCTGGTTACCATTTTATCTTCTTTTTCTATTCCAAGCTGTCTGTTCACATATTTCTAACTGTCATATTTTCAATAAGAAATTCTTTCTCCCTCTTCCCTTCCTCCCTCCATTCTTCTCCCTCCCTGCATCTCTCTGCACATCAGTGTGTGCATGCATGCATGCATGCATGCACATGTGTGTCTGTGTGTGTCTGTGTGTCTGTGTCTGTGTCTCTCTGTTTCTCCTGGTCACCCTGAATCTTTATTCTAAATTTTCTCCACATCAAGGTGGAGTACTTAGTGATATGTGAGTGTGTTCATGTGAACTTGTATGGGTAACAAGTGCGCTGAGGAGACTGTTCTTTTGTAGTGTTCTTTCAGAAACCATCTCTCACCCAATTTTTCATGTGAAACCTGAAAACAGATTCTCTATTGAATAGAAACAGAGATACTTGGGGCACCTGGGTGTCTCTGTCAGTTAAGTGTCCAACTTTGGCTCAGGTCATGATCTTGTGGTTCGTGAACTCAAGCCCCGCGTCAGGCTCTGTGCTGACAGCTCAGAGCCTGGAGCCTGTTTTGGATTCTGTGCCTCCCCCCTCTCTGGCTCTTCCTCTCTCTCTCTCTCTCTCTCTCTCTCTCTCTCTCTCTCTCTTTCAAAAGTAAATAAACATTAAAAACATTTTTTTAAATTTGAAACAGAGATACTTAATATTGAATCTAGTAACCAATAAGCACTAATGGCTTTCAATGATGTTTTTATTTAAAATTTTCCATGATTAATTTTATTTAAACTAAAATAGCCCTGAGTGTCAGTGGACTGTGATTCCAAAACTTGGCTAGTAATCAAAAGAATTTAGCATAATGTCTATTTATGGATCCCAACATAAACCTAATTAATCATAAGCTCTGTGAGATGACTCTGGAATGTCTATTCTAAAAACATTCCTAATTGATTCTCATAAATATCCAATTTTGAAATCCACTAGTCGAAGTGATATTGAAATGGTGTTGATTCTCAGTTTGTGTGTAATATGTAAACTTGAACTTACTTATATTTAGAGAATATTGATTATATTTTGTCCTTTGTTATACTGTCACCCAATTATACTATAAATGTCTTTAGAGTTGCCTAGAACATCCTTTTTTACAAGGCATATTTTAAAAAGTTTTTGAAAATGCCACTTATTTCTTAATTTCACTGGTAAGATTTACTGTTAACTGACAGTGAAGTCTCTAGGTAGCAAAGAAAAAAGAGCTTCAGTCTGTTTAGTTCTTCTCTCTGTCCAAATATTCTGAAAAATCATTGAAGTGTTGCATGAAATTCTTCAGGTAACTGGTAAATCTTTATGACTTTTAGTGTACAGGTTGTGCCTCATCCCAACTATAAGAAATTATTATTCAGTGACTCCAAAGGCTGGCTGATCCTTTTCCTGATCTCTCTGGACAATCGTATCATTCTACCAGTCAGGAGAGTTTAGGGATAGTTTTTCATCTATCTCAGAGTAGATACATATAGATGTTCACTGATATCTTCTGGTTTCTGGACAATATCTTAATCCTTACACAAACAACACTGTCCATATAAGATGCAAAAAGTCATATACTTTTGCCCTAAGGAATAATTGAGATTAGTTTATTACTCATTCTATTTCTTTTTATTTTATTTTATTTTTTAATATGAAATTTATCATCAAATTGGTTTCCATACAACAACTAGTGCTTATCCCAACAGGTGCCCTCCTCAATGCCCATCACCCACCTTCCCCTCCCTCCAACCCCCCATCAACCCTCAGTTTATTCTCAGTTTGAGAGAGCCAGACCACAAGATACTCATTCTATTTCTAACTATGTATCTTAGAAGCCCAAACATTGTCTATATCCTGAGTGCCTGGTAAAGTCTAGAACTGTAGTCCATCAATTAAGGTTAGTACCTTTCTTCCTGCCACCTTACAAGACTGACTGATACTTTGTTTTCCAGTGTTTTGCATTGAGCTAATACTTTTAGGATTTATTTAATCTTGAACATTGATTATATTGAAAACAAATAGGTCTTGTCCAGAGCACTTTATTTTAATTTCTGGACTTTTTTTTCCTTAGACGATGTGTGTGCCTAAAATGAGATTGCCCACTTGGCTTTGGATGTTTGACTTGACTTGAAGCTTCATCTCACAGCAGTGGCCTTCTTGCCCAGAGGGACTGTTCTTTCTCAAACTTGACTATTTGTATGCTTTGCCACATTCTGAGCCCCTTTTAAAATGGAATGCTGGTGTGGTGACTTCACAGAGTCTTTGAAAGTGAATGGAAAGAAACAGCCTTAAAAGTATACTTCATTAATTCATTGCTATAGGTTCAATCATTTGTATAGCCATCCTTAAATATGAAAGTAATTCCTTTCCAGTTTGAAAGTTCTCCTCATGAATGGAACACAGAATTAACTTTGCAGAAGTCATTCTAAAATACTTTGCTAAGCTTAGCATAAATGAAACCATAAAGGAAACATTTCTTCTTTCTCTGGTTGAAAATATTTTTTTCTGCATTCATTGGATGATATGTTTGAAAAACAAGTAAAAGTGACTCAAAAACTTTCAGCATTGGATTTTAAGGTTTGAAAAACAAATGGCTCTACTACTTCCTTAACTACACCATAAAAAAGAACAGTGTTCACGCATGCACACGCACATATACATGCATGCTCATGCATACTTAACCACACCATCTTTTAAGGTAAGCATGATGCTGAAGAAAATAAAACTTGAAATAGTAATGCAACTTTTGGTTTACTAATATTACCACCAATCAGTATTTTCCATACAAACTGCTATGTTACTTTCCTGACTTTGTCAAGCCAGCAGGAGTAAATTAATTATGGACCGCAGAATTGAAAGGGCTGCTAGGTAAATGATCTTGTCAATTGAAGAACAATCATTTCAATTGTATTTATTTATTTATTTATTTATTTATTTATTTTTTAACGTTTATTTATTTTTGAGACAGAGAGAGGCAGAGCATGAACAGGGGAGGGGCAGAGAGACAGGGAGTCACGGAATCCGAAACAGGCTCGGAGCTGTCAGCACAGAGCGTGACGCAGGGCTCGAACTCATGGACCGTGAGATCATGACCTGAGCCAAAGTCGGACGCTTAACCGACCGAGCCACCCAGGCGCCACTCAATTGTATTTATTAAGAAACAGCAAAATAATACTTATTTCAAAGGTCCTAGCACCTACTTCCTAGAAATATCAGTTTAGCTCCGGTTGAATATAGATTTGTCAGCCAAAACTATATTAGTATCTGAGCTAATGAAATGAATGGTTACAAACAAATGGTTATTTAAGTTTTGTAAAAAAGTACTTCATATCAATGAGAAATAGAGAAATAGTGACTAGAAAAATCTAGTATGTGCCACTGAAGTTATGGAATTTGATGTAAATGAACTCACGACTAGTGGAAATTTTTACTTTCTGTGATAGAATCCCTAGGAAATGTGTAAGTGCAATTCATTCCAGTAAAACTATTTTAAAATAGGTAATTATCTTGCAGGATTCTTGAACTGGTTACATGAAGTAATGTATATAAAAGCAATGGTAGATTATATAAGTCTTTAAAAATATTAATTATTTTTTATTCTTAATAAAACTTCACATTTGGGGCACCTGGGTGGCTCATTTGGTTAAGTGTCCAACTTTAGCTCAGGTCATGATGTCAAGGTTCATTAGTTCAAGCTCCACGTCGGGCTCTGTGCTGACACCTCAGAGCCTGGAGCCTGCTTTGGAGTCTATACCTCCCTCCCACTCTGCCCCTCCCCTGCTCGCACTCTGTCTCTCTCCCTTTCAAAAATAACTAAACATTTAAAATATTTTTTTTAAATAATAAAACATCACAATTGTTATACTTGTATAATATCTCATCATTTTTAAAATTTTCTTTCCAAGATTTTATTTAAATTCAAGTTAGTTAACATATAGTGTAGTATTGGCTTCAGGAGTATAATTTGGTGATTCATCACTTACATATAACACCCAGAACTCATCACAACAAGTGTCCTCCTTAATACTCATCACCCATTTAATCCATACCCCTGCTGACCTCCCTTCCAGCAACCCTCATTTTGTTCATTATAGTTAAGAGTCTCTTATGATTTGCTTCCCTCTGTTTTTTTTTAATGTTTATTTATTTTTGAGAGAAAGAGAGAGACAGAGCACGAGCAGGGGAGGGAAAGAGAGAGAGGGAGACATAGAATCTTTAGCAGCCTCCAAAATCCAGCTGTCAACACAGAGTCTGACGTGGGGCTTGAACACACGAACTGCAAGATCATCACCTGAGCAAAGTTGGACACTTAACCAACTGAGCCACCCAGGCACCCCTTCCCTCTCTGTTTTTGTCTAATTTTGTTTTTCCTTCTTTTCCCCAATTTTTATCTTTTTTGTTTCTTAATTTCCACATACAGGTGAAGCTATATGGTATTTGTCTTTCTCTAATATATTTTACTTAACATAATACACTCTAGTTCCATTCACCTTATTGCAAATGGCAAGATTTCATTTGTTTTGGTTACTGAGTAATATTCCATTGTGTGCATATACGATGTCTTCAGTCAATGGACCATTCGACATTTAGGCTCTTTCCATAATTTGGCTATTGTTGATAATGTTGCTATAAGCATAGGGGTGAAAGTGCCCATTTGAATCAGAATTTTGTGTTTTTTGGATAAATACTCACTAGTGCAATTGCTATGTCTTAAAGGAGCTCTGTCTTTACATATCTGAGGCAACTCCACACTTCTTTCCAGAGTAGCTGCACCAGTTTGCATTCCCACCAACAGTGTAAGAGGGTTGCCCTTTCTCCACATCCTCAACAACATCTGTTGTTTCCAGAGTTTTTCATTTTAGCCATTCTGTCAGGTGTGAGGTATATTTCATTGTGCTTTTGATTAGTATTTCCCTCATGATGAGTGATGTTGAGCATCTTTTCATGTGTCACTTAGCCATCTGGATGTCTTCTTTGGAAAAATGTGTATTCATATATTCTGCCCATTTTTTCACTGGATTATTTTTTTTTCGATGTTGAATTTTGTAAGTTCTTTATGTATTTGGGATACTAACCCTTTATCTGATATGTCATTTGCAAATATATTCTTCCTTTCCATAGGCCACCTTTTAGGTTTTTTTTATTGTTTTCTTCACTGTAGAGGAACTTTTTATCTTGATAAAGTCCCAACTATTCATTTTTGTATTTCTTTCCCTTGCCTCTGGAGACACGTCTAATAAGAAGTTCCTGTGGCCAAGATCAAAGAGATTGTTGCCTATTTTCTCCTCTAGGATTTTGACGGTTTTCTATCTCAACATTTAGGTCTTTCATCCATTTTGAGTTTATTTTTGTCTATGATGTTAGAAAGTGGTCCAGCTTCATTCTTCTGCATGTCATTTTCCATTTTTCCCAGTAACATTTGCTGAAGATACTGTCTTTTTCCATTGCATACTCTTTACTGCGTTGTTGAAGATTAGTTGGCCATACATTTGTGGTCCATTTCTGATTCTCTATTCTGTTCCATTGATCTATGCATCTGTTTTTGTGCTAGTAGCATACAGTCTTGATGATTACAGCTTTGTAATATATCTTGAAATCTGCAACTGTGATGCCTCCAGCTTTGGTCTTCTTTTCCAACATTACATTGGCTATTTGGAGTCTTTTCTGGTTCCATATAAAGTTTAGGATTGTTTCTCTTAGCTCTGTGAAGAATTCTGGTGTTTTTTTTGATAGGGATTGCATTGACTGTGTAGATTTCTTTGGGTAGTATAGACCTTTTAACACTTGTTCTATTTTTTCTTCCAATCCATGAGCATGGAATGTTTTTCAATTTCTTTGTATCTTCTTCAATTCCTTTCATAAACTTTCTATAGTTTTCAGCATACAGATCTTTTATCTCTTTGGTTAGGTTTTTTTCCCTAGGTATCTTATTGCTTTTGATGCAATTATAAACGGGACTTATTCCTTCATTTATCTTTTCTGCTGCTTCATTATTGGTGTATAGAAATGCAACAGATTTCCATATGCTGATTTTAGATTCTGCAACCTTGCTGAATTCATGTATCAGTTCTAGCAATTTTTTGGTGAAGTCTTTTGGGTTTTCCACCTACTGTATCATGTCCTCTGCAAAGAGTGAAAGTTTGACTTTTTCCTTGCCAATTTTATTGTCCAACTTTTGAGACTAGGACTTCCAGTATTATGTTGAACAACAATGGTAAGAGTAGACATCGCTGTCATGTTCCTGACCTTAGGGGAAAAGCTCTCAATTTTTCCCCATTGAGGATGATGTTAGCTATGAGTTTTTCATATACAGCCTTTATGATATTGAGGCATGTTCCTTCTATGCCTACTTTCTTGAGGGTTTTTTAAAGAATAGATGCTGTATTTTTTTCAAATGCTTTTCTCCATCTATTGAGAGGATCATGTGTTTCTTATCCTTTTTATTTTTGTTTTATTAATTGGTGTATCACATTGTTTGACTTATGGGTATTGAACCACCCCTGCATCCTAAGAATAAATCCCATTTGATTATATTAAATTCTTTAAGTGGACTGTTAGATTAGGTTTCCTAGTATCTTGTTGAGAATTTTTGTATCCAAGTTAATCCAAGTTCATCAGGGATATTGGTCTGTAATTCTCCTTTATTTTTTTAAATGTTTATTTATTGAGAGACAGGGCTGGAAGAAGGGCAGAAAGAAGGGGACAAATGATCCAAAGCAAGCTCTGCACTGACAGCAGTGTGCCCAATGCGAGGCTTGAACACACCAACTGTGAGATCATGACCCAAGCTAAAGTCAGTCGCTCAGCGACACAACCACTCAGGTGCCCCTGTGATACTCTGTCTTAGTGGGGTCCTTGTCTGGTTTTGGAATCAAGGTAATGCTGGCCTCTTAGAATCTGTTTGGAAGTTTTCTTTCAATTTCTATATTTTTGGAACACAGAAAAATAGGTATTGTTCTTTAAATGTTTGGTAGAATTCCCTTGTGAAGTCATCCTTCCCTGGACTTTTGTTTGTTGAGACTTTTTTGATTACTGACTCAATTTCTTTGCTGGTTATGGGTCTGTTCAATTTTTTTTATTTCTTACTGTTTCAATTTTGGTAAATTGTATGTTTCTAGGAATTTATCTATTTCTTCCAGAACGCCCAATTTTTGGCATATAATTGAACATAGTATTCTCTTACAATTTTTTCTTTTTGTATTTCTGCAGTGTTGGTTTTGATCTCTTCTCTTGCATTTGTGGTTTACTTATTTGGGTCTTTTCCTTTTTCTTTTTGGTAAGTCTGTCTAGGGGTTTATCAATTTTGTTAATTTTTTCAAAGAACCAGCTACTAGTTTTGTTGATCTGTTCTATTTGTGTTAATTTCAATATTGTTTATTTCTGTTCTACTCTTTATTTCTCTTCTTCTGCTTCTTTTTGGGCTTTATTTGCTGCCTTTTTCAGCTTTTTTAGGTGTAAGATTGCCTTGTATAGCTGAGACCTTTCTTCCTTCTTGAGGAAGGCCTGAAATACTACATACTTTCCTCTTATGACTGCCTTTGCTGCATTACAAAGGTTTTGGACTGTGTGCTTTCATTTTCATTTACTTCCATATATTTTTTTTTATTTCTTCTTTAATTTCCTGGTTAAGTCATTCATTTTTTAGTAGGATGTTCTTTAATCTCCATGTATTGGTGGTCTTTCCAAATTTTTTCTTGTGGTTGACTTTAAGTTTCATAGCATTGTGATCTGAAAATAGACTCAGAATGATCTCAGACTTTTTGTGCTGATTGAGGCCAGATCTGTGACCCGGCATGTGATCTATTCTGGAGAATGTTTCTTGTGCACTAGAAAAGAATGTGTATTCTACTGCTTTAGGGTGAAATACTCCTAATATATGTTAAGTCCTTTTGGTACAGTATGTCATTCAAAGCCATTATTTCCTTGTTAATCTTCTGCTTAGATCATCTGTTTATTGCTGTGAGTGGCATGTTAAAGTCTCCTACTCTTATTGTATCATTATCAGAATTCCTTTATTTTTGTTCTTAATTGATTTACATATTTGGCTTTTCATAAGTTGGGGGTATAAATATTTATATTTGTTAGATCTTCTTGTTGTACAGACCCCTTTTATGATGATATAGTGCTCTTCTTCCTCTCTTATTACAATCTTTGGTTTAAATTTACCTAGTTTGTCTGATTTAAGTATTGCTACTTCATCTTTCTTTTGATGTCCATTAGTATGATAAATGGTTCTCTTCCCCTTGCTTTCAGTCTGGAGGTGTCTTTGGTCTAAAATGAGTGTCTTATAAGCAGCATATTTATGGGTCCTATTTTTATTGATCAATTATGATACCCTATGTCTTTTGATTGGAGTTATTCTGCCCATTTACCTTCAGAGTAATTATTGATAGATATGAATTTAGAGCCATTGCATTACCTGTAAAGTCACTATTCTTGTAGATTGTCTCTGTTCCTTTTAGTCTTTATTGCTCTTGGTCTCTCTTTCCCACTGAAAGTGTTCCCTTTAATATTTCTTGTACAGCTGGTTTAGTGGTCATGAACTCCTTTAGTTTTTGCTTGTCTTGGAAACTCTTTGTCTCTCCTTCCATTATGAAGTACAACCTTGCTGGATAAATTATTCTTGGTTGCATATTTTTTCCATTTATCTCCTTAAATATATCATGCCACTCCCTTCTTTCCTGCCAAGTTTCTGTGGACAGGTCCATTACTAACCTTATATGTCTACCCTTGTAGGCTAAGGACCTTTTGTCCCTAGCTGCTTTCAGAATTGTCTCTTTATCTTTGTATTTTGCACGTTTCACTATAATATGTCTTGGTGTTGACCTATTGTTATTCATTTTGACGGGAGTTCTCTGTGACTCTTAGACTTGGATGCCTGTTCTCTTCCCCAAATTAGAGAAGTTTCCAGCTATAATTTGTTCAAGTAAACCTTCTTTCCCTTTTTCCTACTCTTCTTCTTCTGGGACTCCTATAATATGGATATTATTGTGCTTCATAGAATTGCTGATTTCCCTCAATCTATATTCGTAATCTAATAGTTTTCTTTCTCTCTCATTTTTAACTTCATTTTTTCTATAATTTTATTTTCTATATCACCTATTCGATCCTCTGCTTCTTGACTTCTCATTGTGACTATATCCAGTCAGTTTTGCATACCAGCTATTGCTTTTTTTATTTCAGCCTCACTACCTTTAGGTCCTTTATCTCTGCAGCAGTAGTTCCTCTGCTGTTTTCTATGCTTTTTTCAAGTCCAGCCAGTATTCTTATGACTGTGGTTCTAAATTCTTGGTTCAGATATATTACTTATTATCTGTTTTGAGCAGATCTATGGCTATGGTTTCTTCTTGATCTTTCTTGGGGGAGTATTCTTCTGTCTTGCCATTTTGTCTAGGTTTCTGTCTTTTCGTGGTATGAAAGCTTGTTATGTTTCCTGCTCCTGAGAGTAATGCTATATCAAGAATGGGTCATATATTGTCCAGGGCTGAGTGCTTCAGGAAGTGTTTCTGGTATGTGCTGTGTGCACTTTGCTCTTGCCATTTGGTGGCTCTTTCCCCAGGTCAGTCCTCTGCAGAGCTCTTCCTTGCTTGCGGTGTGGAAGTTTGGATTTTAAGTAGGTGTGCTTCGTTTGTTAAAATAAGCCTGAGAGGAAAAAAAAAATTAAAAAGAAAAAAGTCTGTGGGCACCTGGGTAGCTCAGTTGATTAAGCGTCCGACTTTGGCTCAGGTCATGATCTCACAACTTGTGAGTTCGAGCCCCGCGTCGGGCTCTGTGCTGACCGCTCAGAGCATGGAGCCCACTTTGGATTCAGTGTCTCCCTCTCTCTCTCTGCCCTTCTCCCACTCATACTCCGTGTTTCTCTCTCTCTCTTTCAAAAACAAACATTAAAAAAAAATTTTTAAAAGAAGAAAAAATTCTGACCCCCAAAGAAAGAGAAAAGGCAAAGGAACAAAACAAACAAACAAACAAAAATTCAGCCTGATTCTGAGAAAAAGAAAGGGAAAAAAAGCCTCATCCAGAAAATGATGAAACGAAAGAAAGGCATGAACAAAAAAACCATACGTCTGATTCCAAAAAGAGAGAGGGAGAGAGAGAGAAAGTAAGGAAGGAAAGAAAAGAAAAGAAAAGAAAAGAAAAGAAAAGAAAAGAGAAAAGAAAAGAAAAGAAAGAAAAGAGAAAAAATAAAAGTAATTAGAAGCCAGCCTGGTTCTATTTCCACCAAAATTGAAGCTGATACTCTGGAGCACTCAATGACTTGCTACATGTTGGGGGACTGGTGTTGGTCCCCTGGGGGAGAGGCCCGCTATGCTGGCTCATAGTCAGACCTACCCTAGTAAATATGGTCCTGCAGAGTCCAGTGGGGTTGGGTTTGGTGTAAGCAGTTCCAGCTTCTGTTAGGGGCTTTTTGTTACTGGCTAAAATTTACGTTGCTAGTGAGCAGGGGAAGATATCATCACACTGCTCTCTCATCCCTGGGTAGAAGAGCTGGCAGCAACCACTATTCAGGTAGTTCTCTCAGAGACAAACAAGCAACCTCCCCTCCTGTGTCCCAGGCTTCTGTCAGATCCCTGACCTTAACCCTTCTGTGTGCAGGCCATCAACATATCTGGTGCCACAGATCTCTTCTGTTTTCTCTCTGGTGCATGACTGGGATTCAAAACTACAAATCTTACAGGACAGGACAAGGCAGAACTGGTCCCCTCCTCCAGAGGATAGTCTGGCAGAGCTGCATGTGGTGCCATTCTGTCCAGAAAAGCAGTTGCAGGCCACCCAGGTGCCTAGAGTTTATTGTGAAGCTCAGGGAAAAGCTGCAACTGCTCTATCTGCCCTCTGTGCATGATTCTCTCCCTTGCTATTAACAGCCACTCAAAGATGCCAGCCAGGTCTTTTGTCCTTCAAGAAGCAATATACTGTATGTTCTTCCAGATCCACTCAGGAAAAGTGTAGTTTCTGTCTGAGTCTCATCCAGGGGATATACACACCACACTGTCCACTCTCCATGCCTGGGCTTTGCCTCCTTCTCCCCAGGAGCACCACCCCCCTGGGTCTACTCCAGCAAATGGCACAGACTTTCGAAAACTCAGAATTTCAGCTCCACTGTTTGCAAAAACTTACCATAGTCAATTCCTCACTATTCCCCCATCAATGGCTTTAGAGGAGTGCTTTTCTTACAAGAACCCAAGGCTCTGCTTTCCCCCTCTGTCTCTACTCTACATGTAGAGGGGTCCAATCCCTCTGTGGCACCTTGGCTTTTCCCTCCCCCAGGTCCCTACTCTGCACCACATACCTGCTATGTTCTCTCACTCAAATTATGCAGATTGTTCTCTTAATCCTCAGATTAATTTCCTGGGGTTCAAAATGATTTGGTGTTGGTCTAGCTGTGTTCAAGGGACAAGATTAGCCTAGGGTTCCCCTACTACCAATCTCTCTCACTTTTCAAAGAAATCCCAATGCTTATTGGAGCCTCATAATAATCTTGTAAGATAGAAATTGAAGATTTTATTATTCTAAGGGTCAAATCAATTAAATTAAATGTATTATTTTATACATTTAAAAACAAAGAGATCAAGTGGTCAATATGGCAACCCATCACTTCGATTGCTTACCTTCCTTCCTTGCTTTATTTTGTCCCTCACCTCTGCTAAATTGGGATCAGAACTTCCAGATAAACAATCAGCGTTTAACTCATTCTTAAGTTTCTATTTTCTAGGGAATCTTGATTAAGAGAAGCTAACCTAAGAAAGTAACATATTTAGAGCACCTATTTTGTACCAGATACTTTGTTAAATAACAGAACAATGAAACCAAAAAAAAAAATGTTCATATAGTCATTGACATATAAAATGATACCAGTAATATAAGATCTTTGAGTTTATTTTGCATCTATTATAATAGTGTTTTCTCCCTCTCTCTCTCTCTTTTGTTTTCAGCCATTTGCTTCTAAGAAGGTCCTCACTGTGATCAACGGCACATTGTAACTAGAGGCCTTGAATGGTTAAAGGAAAAAGCAGAAGTATTTGGATGCACCTCTCAGGTAAATTGTAAGCAGTATGACATTTTGCCTAGTATTACCATGGTGCTTTATGAATCTTTCTCATTGAATTCTAGTAAACTTATTCAGGAAATTGTTCACCTGTCACAAATGGTGTCACAGTACCACTAAGTAGTTACTATGTACCCTGATTATCTTAGAGACTGCTACAAGCATATAAAATCAATTCAAAGACTTAGAGTTTTTTTGGTTCCTCTGAATTTGAAAATAAAGTAAGTGTATCATGTGCTCAGATCTGATACTACTTAAAGTAAACACACTGGATGGGATAAATTAGGGATCATTGTTATTCTTCTTGAGGATACCATTTAGGAGAGAGAATCAGAAGTCCACTGATTATGTTTTGAAGAATTAATGACACTTTAGTAAGAATAAGCAGCAACTATAGAGCCCTCTTTCTAAATCATACTGATTTAATTTAAAAAAAGAAAGGGGCGCCTGGGTGGCGCAGTCGGTTAAGCGGCCGACTTCAGCCAGGTCACGATCTCGCGGTCCGGGAGTTCGAGCCCCGCGTCAGGCTCTGGGCTGATGGCTCGGAGCCTGGAGCCTGTTTCCGATTCTGTGTCTCCCTCTCTCTCTGCCCCTCCCCCGTTCATGCTCTGTCTCTCTCTGTCCCAAAATAAAAAAAATAAATAAATTAAAAAAAATAATAATAAAAATTAAAAAAAATAAAAAATAAAAAAAGAAAAAGAAAAATGTCTTCTTAAGCTTCCTGGCATATATGTATATAATTAATATTATGAAATTTGTTTTAATATCCATATGGAGTCCTTATAATTTTTAACTTCTTTTTAATTTTATATTTACTAGTGTGATTATTTTTCTTTTGTAGAAGTCATTTCACAGCTTCAATCATTTTAATTAGGTTTCATTTGTGCATACTAACTTTTTAAATTTGAGACAACTAGAGAAGCAAAGTCTTAGAAGGATGATATTTACTATAAAAATATGATATTGGACACTATTTTGCCTTCAATAGTCTCCCTAAAAAGCTCTCAGCTATTGATTTAGATTTTAATATCATATTAATGTCTTCAGAGATTATTTCAAATGAATGACAATCTATATTATAAAAGAATATTTTGGTTTCCCGTAAGTTTAATATCACTTGCACATGAACCCATTTGTTAATTGTGCAGATGTTTTGAGTTTATTCCAGTGGATTGATATTTTGATGTTCAAAAGAGTTTAACATTTATTTCTTATCTCTATCATTTATAAAAATAGAAATTCACTAATGACAGCAAATGAATTATTTGATCTCCTGTAAAGAATAATTTTTCTATTATATAAGTCAAAACTCTATGTTCTTTTACTAAATTATTATTTTATCTCAGTACCTAAGGTGTTTCATGTTTATTTTTATAGTAAGAAGTTAAATAATCAACCTCATCTGCTTGTCTGAACACTTGAGAAACCTCTATAATTAAAATCACGTTTACTTTAACACACCTGCCATGCATACACACAGACACTTGAGCCATATGAAAAATGAGGATTGTAGAGATAGTCTCCATTTTCACAAAGTCTGTGAGTTGGGTTTTTTTTTTTTAGTGTTTATTTCTTTTTGACAGTGACAGAAAGAGAGCGAGGAGGGGAGAGGCAAAGAGAGAGATACACAGAATCCAAAGCAGGCTCCAGATTACAAGATGTCAGCACAGAGCTTGACACAGGTCTTGACCCCATGAATCGTGAGATCATGACCTGAGCCAAAGTCAGAGGTTCAACCAGCTGAGCCACCCAGATGCCCCACAAAGTCTGTTTCTAAATATTCTTCCTTAAAGCACTCTATACCAAAATGTATCACATGGCCTTAGAATAGAATCAAAATCAGAATTATAGGCCTTATATAAAATATGCATGCATAAATTTATCATAGATTGGGGTACCTGGGTGGCTCAGCTGGTTGGGCATCCAACTCTTGATTTTAGCTCAAGTCATGATCCCTGGGTTATGGGATCCAGCCCTGCATCAAGCACCACGCTGAGTGTGGAGCCTGCTTGAAATTTTCTCTGCCCCTCTCCCCTGCTTGTGCTCACTCATTCTTTCTCTAAAATAAATAAATAAATCAATACATGAGATAAATAAATAAAACAATTTATCATAGACATAAACAGTGTCTAAAATAAAAACAAGCAAACATTTTAAAATGAAAACAACCAAAAACAACTCATCTAAAAAATTAATAATTTTAAAATTATTCTTCTATTCCATAAATGTACTCTAACAAATACATAAAATATATCAAATAGATACATAATGCTTAAAAACAATTCTATATAGTAAATTATAGTTATAGTTACTTATAACTTACTTATAGTTAACTATAACATACTTAAACACTTAATAAACAATAATTTTGTACTCTTGTTATCCCAATAAAGTTTACTGAAAATAACATATAAGCAAGGCACAGCTCTATAATTCACAGAGACTTTATCATTTATATTGTGTTTTGGGAAGAAGTTTGATGGCTATTAAGAGAAAGGCAACAAAAACAGCTTCAGGAAAGAATTATAATAAAGCTTGTGATAATTTTTAATAAAATATTACTGAAGTGAAAAGGAGTATTCAAAACTATATTAGTGAGGGGGAGGAGCAGCCAAGATGGCAGAACAGCATGGAAGTTTTTTGTGTGTCTCACATCCATGAAATACAGTCAGACAAACAATAAACCATCCTGCACACGTATAAGACTGATCTAAGGATTAACACACCAATCTGCACAACCTGAACCACAGAATTCAGCAGGCACATGGCATGGAAAGGTGAACATGGGGAAAGAGAAGCCACAGAGGGCAGGGAGCCACTTTTGCATACAGAGAGAGGACGGAGATGGAGGGGGAGAGATGGGGGGGATACGGGAAAAGCACCCTTCCCCAAAAGCAGCTGGAGAGAAAGTAGAAAACTGGAAACACCTGCAGGGACTGAACTAAAAAGGGAGAAAGGAGAAAGGAGAGGGTTTAAATTCCATTAAAACTGTAAACAAGGGGAGCCCAGAGTCTGAAACTCTGCAGCTCGATACCTGGCAGTGTTCTGGTGGGAAGGGCAAATTCCCAGGAGCAGAGTGGGGTCCGGGAGGTTCTCTGGCCGTATAGGCAGAAGTGGTTCCACTGCTGGAAGGACATTTGGTAAAGGCTGTGAGGCCACCTGGGTGCAGCAGACCCCAGAGAATGGCCACATTCGCTGGTGCTGGAACAAGGTCTTTGGGGGTGAAGACTGATGCCAAATGTGTGTTGTGATTTTCCATAATCCCTGAGGTGCTGCTGATACACTGTCTCACAAAATTTTTCTGGGACGGGCTGACACCTGGCTGCAGTCTCTGGGCATTGGTAGCAGCACGATCCCGCAAGCGTTCCTGGGTGCGGCCAGCACCTGGCCATTGCTCAGTAATACCCTTTGCAGAGGGGAGGACTGGGTCAAAGCTGCAGTCCCTCAGGAGTGGGGGGCCGGGGAAGGCAGTGACATCTGAGACAAAACTCAGGAAAGAGGTGCTGCCTGGGGCTTGGTCACAGACAATGTGGAAATAGGGAGTGGACAGAAACTGAAGACGAAGGATGGGTGCACAATTGCTGATTGGGGAGAACAGAGTTCCAATATCAGAGACTGGGTAGCTCGGCGATGTCATTTTCACTGCTCCTGCGTATTCCCATACACACCTACAAGCACCACAACAATCCACCCCAGTAGGCTAGCAGTGCCATCTAGTGGAGAACGGAGTTGTCACGCTAAGCCCTGCCCAACTGGGCCAACCTCGCTCTTCAAGAACACAAGTCTCAACACCTGCTTACTTTATGGACTATAAAGTGCTTCATAGTTTGACTTCTAGGGGAAAACAAAGTAATTTCAGTTGTGTTTCAGTCTGTTAGCTGGTCCATCTATTCAATTGTCTTTCTTTTTTTTTTTTCTTTTCTTTCTCTTGATACAGAAAGAGAAAAAATTCATTTTCATTTTCAATTTTTATTAAAAATACTTTTATTTAATTTTTCTACTATATTTTTTACTTTTGTGTAATTTTTTTCAAATTCTATTTTACTTTCATCATTTTATTTTAATTTACTTGACTGTATTCATTTTTCAAAATTTTCAAACAATTTCCTCTTTTTCCACCTTTTTTTTCTAATCTATCAAGCACCCAGACCAAAAATAAACAAGGATCTAGCATAATTTATTTCATTTTGTGTGAGTTTGTTTTTAATTTTTTAATTTTAATATTTTTTAATTTTAGTTTTTTGTAATTTCAACTTTTTCAACTTCATTCATTCCTTTTCCCCCTTCAAAATGACAAAAACAAGGAATTCACCCCAAAAGAAAGAGCAAGAAGAAATGACAGCCAGGGATTTAAAAACACAAATAAAAGCAAGCTGTCTGAACCAGAATTTAGAATCACGATAATAACAATACTAGCTGGAGCCAAAAATAGATTATAATCCCTCTCTGTGGAGATAAAAGAAGTATAAGTTAGTCCAGATGAAATAAAAAATGCTACAGCTGAGCTGCAATCACATATGGATGCTGCAGCAACAAGAATGGATGAGCTGAAGAGAGAATCAGCAATATAGAGGACAAATTTATGGAGAATAGTGAAGCAGAAAAAAAAAGGGAGATTAAGGCAAAAGAGAATGATTTAAGAATTAAGGAAATCAGTGACATCATTAAAAAGGAACAACATCAGAATCATAGGGGTCCTAGAAGAGGAAGAGAGAAATAGGGGTAGAAGGGTTATGTGAGCAAATCATAGTGGAAAACTTTCCTAACCTGGGGAAAGACACAGACATCAAAATCCAGGAAGCACAGAGGACTCCCATTAGAGTCAACAAAAACTGACCATCAACAAGGCATATCATAGTCAAATTCACAAAATACTCAGGCAAGGAGAGAATCATGAAAGCAGCAAGGGAAAACAGTCGTTAACCAAAAAGAGAAGACAGAAAAGGTTTGCAGCAGATCTATCCACAGAAAATTGGCAGGCCAGAAAGGAGTGGCGGGTTATATTCAATGTGCTGAATCAGAAAAATATGCAGCCAAGAATTCTTTATCCAGCAAGGCTGTCATTCAAAATAGAAGAAGAGATTAAAAATTTCCGATAAAAAAAAAATTTAAAGGAGTTTGTGACCACTAAACCACCCCTGCAAGAAATTTTAAGGGGGAATCTCTGAGGGGAGAAAAGATGAAAATAAATAAATAAATAAATAAATAAATAAATAATTCAATACCAAAAGCAACACAGATTAGAAATGACCAGAGAACACCACCAGAAACTCCAACTCTACAAGCAACATAATGGCAATAAATTGATATCTCTCAGTACTTACTCTAAACATCAATGGAATGAATGCGCCAATCAAAAGACATAGGGTAACAGAATGGATAAGCAAACAAGATCCATCTATATGCTGTTTATAAGAGACCCTCTTGAGACCTAAAGAAACCTTCAGATTGAAAGTAAGGAGATGGAGAACCATCTATCATGCTAATGGTCAACAAAAGAAAGCCAGAGTAACCATACTCATATCACACAATGTAGATGGTAATATAAAGACTGTATCAAGAGATGAAGAAGGGCATTATATCATAATTAAGGGGTCTATCCATCAAGAAGACCTAAGAATTATAAACATTTATGTGCCAAATGTGGAAACACCCAAATATATAAATCAATTAATCATAAACATAAAGAAACTCATTGACAGTAATATCATAATAGTGGGAGACTTCGACACCCCACTCACTACAATGGGCAGATCATCTAATTAAAAATCAACCAGGGAACAATGGCTTTGAATGACACACTGGACCAGATGGACTTAACAGATATATTCAGAACATTTCATCCTAAAACAGCAGAATACATATTCTTCTCCAGTGCACATGGAATGTTCTCCAGAATAGACCACATACTAGGACACAAATCAACCCTCAGCAAGTACAGAAAGATTGATATCATAACATGCATATTTTCAGACCACAACACTATGAAACTCAAAATGAACCACAAGAAAAAATTTGGAAAGGTAACAAATACTTGGAGACCAAAGAACATCTTACTAAAGAATGAACGGGCCAGCCAAGAAGTTAAAGAGGAAACTAAAAAGTATATGGAAGCCAATGAAAATTGTAATACCACAACCCAAAACCTCTGGGAAGCAGCAAAGGCAGTCATAAGAGGAAAGTTTTTAGCAATCCAGGCTTTCCTACGAAGGACAAAAGATCTCAGATATACAACCTAACCTTACGCCTTAAAGGGCTGGAAAAAGAACAGCAAATAAATCCCCATATCAGCAGAAGACAAGAAATAATAAACATTAGAGCAGAAATTAATGCTATCGAAACCAAAAAAACAGTAGATCTGTGGAGGTCCAACCCTATCAGGTCCAGGGTTTCCCGAAGGATGAACAGCATCAGTGAAAATAACAAATGGACACAGACAACAGCAATGTGTTAGACTGGCCACTTTATTGTGGCAAGCATGGCATTATATTTGTTAGCAAATTCCTTATAGCGTGCATCATCTATGTTTTCTGGCATCACCTAATTCTAAAAATATTCCTTTGTGTAATCACCCATTAAGAAACAGCATGGTTATTTTCTTGTAACATTCCTTCCTGCCCTTTCAAGGTCATCTAACTCTCAACACTTCAAGTGGAACTTTTACAGGGGCATGACTTCTTATTTGTTTGTTTGAACCATTTTCGGTACAAGGAACAAAAGTATTCGCTTTGGTCTGGGGTGCCGGGAGGGAGCCAAGAGGGTCCTGGGAACCCACGCCTTATGTGCTCCCAGAGAGACAATGTATACCTAGGAATTAATGAACCATTCTGTACCTTAACCCACCAGATCCAGTTATCATCTGGAATGCCACCTGGGGGCCATGTGGGCCTAGGGGTTGGAGTAACTTGTATCCATAGATACATTCCTTTGTTGCCCGAGTGGGGATTTTGAACCCTTTTGTCCCCGTCCTTGGCTGGGAAATATATGGGGCTATCTTTCCTTTAGGTAGAGGAGTCTTTATAGGGGGTGGTAAGGGCTGGATGTAGGGCTGCATAATTTCCCTGCGGAATCTTATTTCTTTCCCCAATGGTTCTTTTCCTGAGAGGCCTGTTGTGGGCAATTCCCCAACCGACAAATCCCCAGGTACTTTCATTGGTAGAAGGGCTTCCCTGACCAACGGTAAGTCCAAATTACATAAAAGCAGGAGTACAAGAAGCTTCACTTTTGGTGGGCTGCCATGCAGTCTCAATCTTTCCACCACCTGGGCCCTGCCATCAGATGTTTGGATAGCTTGGCTTCTGGCATAGAACAGATCAGTGAAAACAGAAGCTGGTACTTTGAAAGAATTAACAAAATTGATAAACCACTAGCCAGTTTTATCAAAAAGAAAAAGGAAAGGACCCAAACAAATAAAATCAAGAATGAAAGAGGAGAGGTCACAACCAACACAGCAGAAATAAAAATAATAATAAGAGAATATTATGAGCAATTATATGCCAATAAAATGGGCAATCTGGAAGAAATGGACAAATTCCTAGAAACATATACACTACCAAAACTGAAACAGGAAGAAATAGAAAATTTGAACAGACCCATAACCAGTCAGGAAATCGAATTAGTAATCAAAATCTACCAAAAAACAAGAGTCCAGGGCCAGATGACTTTCCAGGGGAATTTTACCAAACATTTAAGGAAGAGTTAACACCTATTCTTTTGAAGATGGTCCAAAAAATAGAAATGGAAGGAAAACTTCCAAACTCTTTCTATGAGGCCAGCATTACCTTGATTCCAAAACCAGACAGAGACCCCACTAAAAAGGAGAACTATAGACCAATTTCCCTGATGAACATGATGCAAAACTCCTCAACAAGATATTAGCCAACCGGGTCCAACAATACATTAAAAAAATTATTCACCACGACCAAGTGGAATTTATACCTGGGATGCAGGGCTGGTTCAATGTCCACAAAACAATTAACGTAATTCATCACATCAATAAAAGAAAGGACAAGAACAATATGATCCTCTCAATAGATGCAGAGAGACCATTTAACAAAATACAGCATCCTTTCTTGATAAAAAACCCTCAAGAAAGTAGGGATAGAAGGATCATACCTCAAGATCATAAAAACCATATATGAATGACCCAATGCTAGTATCATCCTCAATGGGGAAAAACTGAGACCTTTCCCCCTAAGGCCAGGAACACGACAGGAATGCCCACTCTCACCACTGTTATTCAACATAGTATTGGAAGTCTTAGCCTCTGCAATCAGAGAACACAAAGAAACAAAAGTCATCCACATAAGCCAGGAGGAGGTCAAAGTTTCGCTCTTCACAGATGACATGATACTCTATATGGAAAACCCTAAATATTCCACCAAAAAACTGCTAGAACTGATTCATGAATTTGGCAAAGTTGCAGGATATAAAATCAATGCACAGAAATCTGTTGCATTCCTATACACTAACAATGAAGCAATAGAAAGAGAAATCAAGAAATCGATCCCATTGACAGTTACACCAAAAACAATAAAATGCCTAGGAATAAACATAACCAAAGAGGTGAAAAATCTATACACTGAAAACTATAGAAAGCTTATGAAAGAAATTGAAGAAGACACACACAGACACACACACACACACACACACACACACACACAAAAGGAAAAAGATTCCATGCTTCTGGATAGGAAGAACAAATTTTGTTAAAATGTCGATACTACCCAAAGCAATCTACATATTCAATGCAATCCCTGTCAAAATAACACCAGCATTCTTCACAGAGCTAGAACAAATAATCCTAAAATTTGTATGGAACCAGAAAAGACCCCGAATAGCAAAAGCAATCAATCTTGAAAAAGAAAACCAAAGCAGGAGACATCACAATCCCAGATTCAAGCTATACTACAAAGCTGTAATCATCAAGACAGTATGGTACTGCCACAAGAAGAGACACTCAGATCCATGGAACATAATAGAGAACCCAGAAATGGACCCACAAACGTATGGCCAACTAATTTTTGACAAAGCAGGAAAGAATATTCAGTGGAATAAAGACAGTCTTTTCAGCAAGTGGTGCAGGAAAAACTGGGCAGTGACATGCAGAAAAATGAACCTGGAGTACTTTCTTATACTGTACACAAAAATAAACTCAAAATGGATGAAAGACCTAAATGTAAGACAGGAAGCCATCAATATCCTCAAAGATAAAACAGGAAAAAACCTCTTTGATCTTGGCCACAGCCACTTCTTACTCAACATGTCTCCAGAGGCAAGGGAAAGAAAAACAAAAATGAACTACTGGGACTTCATCAAAAGAAAAAGCTTCTGCACAGCGAAGGAAACAATCAGCAAAACTAAAAGGCAACCGACAGAATGGAGAAGATATTTGCAAATGACATATCAGATAAAGGGTTAGTATTCAAAATCTATAAAGAAGTTATCAAACTCAACACCCAAAAAACAAATAATACAGTGAAGAAATGGGTAAAAGACATGAATAGACACTTTTCCAAAGAAGACATCCAGATAGTCAACTGACACATGAAAAATGCTCAACATCACTCATCATCAGGGAAGTACAAATCAAAACCACAATGAGATACCACCTTACACCTGTGAAAATGGCTAACATCAACAACTCAGGCAACAACAGATGTTGGCGAGGATGAAGAGAAAGAGGATCTCTTTTGCATTGTTGGTGGGAATGCAAGCTGGTGCAGCCACTCTGGAAAACAGTATGGAGGTTCCTCAAAAAACTAAAAATAGAACTACCCTACGACCCGCAATTGCACTACTAGGCATTTATCCAAGGGATACAGGTGTGCTGTTTCGAAGGGACATATGCACCCCATTGTTTATAGTAGCATTATCAGCAATAGTCAAAGTATGGAAAGAGCCAAAATGTCCATCAATGGATGAATGGATAAAGAAGAATGGTATATATATATACAATGGAGTATTACTCGGCAGTCAAAAAGAATGAAATCTTGCCATTTGCAAGTACATGGATGGAATTGGAGGGTATTATGCTAAGCGAAATTAGTCAGTCATGGAAAGACAAAAATCATATGATTTCACTCATTTAAGGACTTTAAGAGACAAAACAGATGAACATAAGGGAAAGAAAACAAAAATAATATAAAAACAGGGAGGGGGACAAAACAGAAGAGACTCTCAAATATGAAGAACAAACAGAGGGTTACTGGAGGGGTTGTAGGAGGGGGGATGGGCTAAATGAGTAAAGGGCATTAAGGAATCTACTCCTGAATTCATTGTTGCAGTATATGCTAACTAACTTGGACATAAATTTAAAAAAAATTAAAAATGAAATTAAAAAAAAAACTATTCTAGTGAAATTGGAGTTAAACTGTTCACTGCAATCCCCCTTGTTACCGAAAGAAATCTTATATATTGGTAAACTTTGAAAGAGTGCAGCCAGTGAACGCTAAAATAAGCCTTTAAATATAGCAGCTGTAAAATAAATAAGAACATAAGTAAAAGTCACAAGCAACTCTATCTTCCCCCACTGTGATCATCCTTTTAGGTCATTTGTCTTCAACACTAATGAGTTATTATCAAAATTCACATGGTACCACATCCATACTTCTATTAACATAAAGGCATAGCTTGTTTTATTGTCCTTTGCTTTGTTATGCTTCACAGATACTAAATTTTTACAAATTGAGGTTGTGGCAAGTCTGCTTGAAGTAAGGCTTTCGATGTCATTTTCCAACAGCATTTGCTCACTTCATGTCTGTCCCACATTTTGGTAATTCTCATGAAATTTCAGACTTTTTCATTATTGTTATATTTGTTATGGTGATCTATTATCAGTGATTATAACTCACCGAAAGCTCAGATGATGGTTAGTATTTTTTAGCAGTAAAGTATTTTTCAATTTAGGTGTATATGTTGTGTTTTTTTACAATATAATGCTATGTTTAATATAGCTAAGAGTATACTTAATGGAGTAGAGTATAGTGTGAACATAACTTTTATATGCACTGGGAAATCAAGAAATTCTTTCGATTTATTTTGTTGTGATAATCACTTTATTGCAGTGGTTTGGGGTAGAACTTACAATATCCCCCAAGGACGCCTGTATGGACCATGTTACTCAAAAACCATACAGACTTTAATAGGACAAATATAATGTTTTATATTTCCATTTAAAAGTAAAAGTAAATTTGCGGCACCTGGGTAGATCAGATGGTTAAGCATTTGACTCTTGATTTCAGCTCAGGTCATGATCTCACTGTTTGGTGACATCGAGTCCCACTATGGGCTCTGCGCTGAAAGCGCAGAGCTTGTTTAGGATTTTCTCTCTCCTCGCTCTCTACTTCTCCTCCCTTCTCTTTCTTTCTCTCTCTCTCAAAATAAATTTAAAAAAACATTTTAAAGAGTAAAAATATATTTGTTTTTATTTTAAAAGCAGCATGCAATCATTGAAGCATATCTGGAAATGCTGAAAATATCAGTTGGCAAATAAAAAATTGTTTATAATCTACCATTATTAATATTTTGATGCATTAACTTCTTGTCAATTTCATAGGAATGGTTAAATAAATGCCAATAATTCCTTCAAATGGAGAACACAAAACTTATAATGAAATTTTATAGTCATGTATTGAAAGTCACCCTTCCATTTCAGTCCTTACAGAAAACTTTTTGTTCTTCAGAAGATACAGGTAACAGTGTTTTTTCTTTCTTATTCTCACAAGTAGAATGTGATTTCTATGTCTCATACACTGCTGTATCTTCAGTATATAGAACAGTGACTGGATGATAGAGTGTTCTCAATAAATACTTGTAAATTCATGAATGGGATATATTAAGGAGAATTGAGCAATGCATTGATTCCTAGTAACATCTGAACAAATGAATCATACTCCTTTCAGCAAGATGAAAAAGTTGTGTCCTGTCACAGAGTTGGTTTTGTAAACACATTGATTGAATTATTTGACTAATGGGGGCAAAGAAGAGTGATAACACATCAAATAGAAAGTGAGTGATAGATAGGCCAAAAGGTTAGATGCAGACAGACAAAGGATCTAGTAAAATAGAAAAAGCCAGACAATTAGTTGGGGGTAAAGTGAAATTTATGTTTAGATTGGCTCATTTGTCATGAACACAAAGGAGACCAGAGAGCCAAGCCGAGAAGCTGGAAACTAAAATAGATATCGAAAGGGAATGACAGAATAGAGATAGAATAGAGTATAAATCTCAGATGTTCAATTAATATACAAGCAATGGTACACATAAGGCACATGCACACCTGAGCTGTTTTGACCAAAGAGAACATGCCATGTTTTTCTTTAGCTATGTGACACATTCAAAACCTGAATCCATTGAGATAGCAGAGAATATAACAGAAGGAATTTTAAATTGAAGCTTTTCATTTCTCCAAATATTTTTAAATTAACTTATAAATGATAATAATAATGATAATGATGACATAAATTTAGATACCCAGTGCTACTTACAATTTACTGTCTGGTGCCCATTGTTAGAGAATTAATCTTATTAAAATTATCCATTGTGTTGTGCAAATTTGTCACCTGTGTTTTATTCTTCTGATCATATTTTTGCCCTTTATGTTAATACAAAATGCTTCTTACACATGTTAAGTATTAAAATATCTAATAATAACTACCTTAACTCATAATGAATAAGATAATTGCCAGAATAAACATCTGGTAAACCCCCTCATCTCATTCCTCTTATAATATATCTAACAATACTCAGGGGTCTTGTTATTATATTCTGTGTTTTAGCTTTTCACAATTAACTAGAAAATATCACACCAAAACATACACAACATTCCATGTGTATAGCTATAACTAAGCTATTAGATCCCTTAATCTGAATACTGCATTTATATGTTCTTACATGATATTTTATAATATATATCTTATACTCTTATATTTTATCATTCTGTTAGTTTGGCAAGAAGTATTGATATAAGCATTGTTGAAAGCTTTTTCACTTGAACATTTTTTGTGTGGCTAAATTTTGAAATGCAAACAAAATTCTGAATTTAATCTCAAAATTATCATATTGGTCTGTCTGTTATAGTACCTCTAATATGCAGTTCTATCATTCAACATATTAAGTATACACTCACTTTTATATCTGCAAATCTCATAACACCCAAGAATACTTACTGTTCAATAAAGACAACATTGTACTTAGTGAAGAGTACTTACCTAATATAATTAATAACTACCACAGATGTCCATCAGTGTGAAAATTAAGGTCATAAAAGAAAAACAGGAACACACACCAAGACTTCTGGTTACACAATACACAAAGACCACTTAACTCAGAGAGCAGTGTTTTTGTACAACAGAAAAGATAAAACTTACAACCAACAAATTTACCCATTGCACTGGCCACTCAGTGCGAAAAGAGATTTTTTTCTAAGAATCTGTATTCATTGTGAAGGAAAGAAGAAATCTTCAAACAGAACTGAGGAAACAGACTGAAGTTACAACTGTTCATCAATTCACAATTAGTTTATAAATATATAAAATGGATTTATATATTAAAGAATATATAAATATGGATAACTATTGTTTAGAAAAAAATTGCAGAATATTTCATATATAATATACTTGGAAAGCACAAATATTCATTTAACAAATGTGTATTGGCTATCTACTCTGTGCTGGTCAGCCATTGTTCTGGACTCGAGGACAGAAGTGTAAACTAGCAGATAAGGTCCGGACAGCAAAGACCAGTTGGAGAGGAAATTTAATTAATGGAAGGGGAAGAAAAGTTTACTTATACGAGTCATATCAACTTGAGTATGCAAGAACAGTTTTTAAATAAAATGGGAACCTACAGTTTTAACATACATGCTAAAGAATGTGATTGATAATATTAAAAAACAAAACAAACAAACAAACAAAAAACAACTAAAAGCCTGAATAGCTAAGTGGATATCTCTGAAGACTAAAATAGAAAATTAAAACAAAAAGACAAGTGATTCTTAAAGAATGAAGTATGAAAAAGACCAAATGATAAATGTTATTATGACGTGGGTTTTTTTGGCATTTTTAAATTTGGCTTTTGTGTACAAGAAAGAATACAAAGAAGTAACTGTGGTTTTAAAAATAGTATTTGACTGGGGTGCCTGGGTGTCTTAGTCTGTTGAGCATCTGACTTCAGCTCAGGTCATGATCTCTCACTCTCTGAGTTCGAACCCTGAGTCGGGCCCTGTGCTGCCAGCTCAGAGCCTGGAGCCTGCTTCACATTCTGTGTCTCCCTCTCTCTCTCTGCCCCTCCCCCACTCATGCTCTGTCTCTCTCTCTCTGTCAAAAATAAATAAACATTAAAAAAAAATTAAAAATAGTATTTGACTATTAAATCACCAGTGCAAAAGTCAATTTTTCTGTAGTCAACTTATATTTATTTCATATAAAATATCTAAAATGATAAATTTGAAGTATTTTATAATTCAGTTAAATTATCTTTTTTATATTTTAAGCTGGTTCTAAAATATAATAGATTTTACTTCATCTTCGCTGATTATTATATAAAACCTTATAGAAGTAATTATTTCTTATAATTCCAACAAGCAAACTTAAGACAGTGACTCTTAAGGATTTTCAAATGTGCACTTATTAATAAGATCAGTAAAATTTAATTCAAAAGTTAAATTTAATTCACAGATCCAAATCAATTATATATTGTACATTTCAATTAGAATCATAAGTCTAATTTACTTTATACACTAATAAGCCAAATCTCATAAATATAGGCATGTAAAATGCAATGTATAAAGCAATTATTTTTAAACCTAATACACAAAATAAAGCAACATTAGGTTTTATACTTATTTCATCATTTGATTTTTTTATTGAGATATAATTGATATATAATATTATATTAGTTTCAAGCATGCCACATAATTATATGACATATGTATATATTGAGGAAGGACCAGTACAGTAAGTCTTGTTAACATTTATCACATGGTTGTAATATTTTTTTCTTCTGATGGGAACTTTTAAGATCTGTTCTCTTAGGCACTTTGAAATATATAATACAGTATTACTAACTATAATCACCAGGTTTCCCATTACATACTTGAGACTAATTTTTTTGTAACTAGAAGTTATAAATTACTTTTATAATTAGTACTAAGTTTTCCAAAACTTAATTTTATCTTCCCATCGGAATTTCTCTTAATTCCTGAGCAAATTGTGGGTTTCCTTTTCAGCTGGTTGGGAACTTACAATGATGAAACAAGCACTGTTCAAGGCTCTAACCTGAAACTCTGATGAGACACCTAAACACTATTTTTAGTAATTATTGCCAGAAATCTAAAACTTAAAGTGTGACAGGGATTAAACCCATATCTTTAGGTTTAAGTAATACCTTAATCACCTTTTTACCATAAGTAATACCTATGTACTAACAGAAATCTACAAACTTTACTTAATTTGTAGGTACTTTTTAAAAATTGTTTCAGTTAGCGTTTGCCTTTGGCTATACAAAACATTTCAGTGTCAATCTAATGGATTCTGCATAACTTAAAGCTCTAATTCTGTGTTTAGATTTTTATTTAATCGATGACAATGTTACAGAAGAGGAATGATAAGTTCAGAAGTTTGATGTCTATCCATTAT
Organism: Lynx rufus; assembly: GCF_022079265.1. Taxonomy (NCBI): domain Eukaryota; kingdom Metazoa; phylum Chordata; class Mammalia; order Carnivora; family Felidae; genus Lynx; species Lynx rufus. The sequence goes on from NW_025814823.1 coordinate 149,262,718, forward strand.
AAAGTTTAAAAGTAGAGAATAGAGAGAAAACATAGAAATTGTTTTTATTTTTTATTTATTTTTTTAAATGTTTATTTATTTTGAGACAGAGAGAGACAAAGCATGAACGGGGGAGGAGCAGAGAGAGAGAGGGAGACACAGAATCCGAAGCAGGCTCCAGGCTCTGAGCTGTCAGCACAGAGCCTAGGCAGGGCTCGAACTCACGTACCATGAGATCGTGACCTTAGCCGAAGTCGGCCGCTTAACCGACTGAGCCACCCAGGCACCCCAGAAATTTTTAAAAGCAAAAATTAATTGAAAAATTCTGTGTGCATAAGAAACTTGGAGAAATACTATGGCACCAAAAATAATAAGATACCTAGGAATAAACCTAACCAAAGAGGTAAAAGACCTCTACTCTGAAACCATAAAATACTGATGAAAGAAATTGAAGATGACACATATAAATAGAAAAAACATTCCATGTTCACGGATTAGAAGAACAATTATTATTAAAATGTCTACACTACCCAAAGCAATCTACATATTAAATGCAAGATAGGGGCGCCTGGGTGGTTCAGTTGGTTAAGCGGCAGACTTCGGCTCAGGTCATGTTCTCATGGTACGTGAGTTCGAGCCCTGCCTAGGCTCTGTGCTGACAGCTCAGAGCCTGGAGCCTGCTTCGGATTCTGTGTCTCCCTCTCTCTGGCCCTCCCCTATTCATGCTCTGTCTCTCTCTGTCTCAAAAATAAACATGAAAAAAATTTAAATGCAAGATAACACCATTATTTTCCACAGAGCAAGAACAACAATTCTAAAATTTGTATGGAATCACAGAGACCCTGAATAGCCAAAGCAACCTAAAGAGTAAATCAAAGTGGGAGGCATCCCAATTCTGGACTTCAAGTTCTATTACAAAGCTTTGGTAATCAAAACAGTATGGTACTAACACACAAAAAAATGGACACATAAATCAATAGAACAGAATAGAAAACACAGAAATCAACCCACAACTATATATCCTACTAATCTTCAACAAAGTAGGAAAGAATATTCAGTTGGAAAAAAGCAGTCTTTTCAACAAATGGTGTTGGGAAAAATGGACAGCAACATGTAAAAGAAATGGGACCACTTTCTTACACAATACACAAATATAAACTCGGAATAAATGAAAAACCTAAATGTGAGGCAGGAAACACCAAAATTCCTAAAGGAGAACACTGGCAGGGACCTCTTTGACCTTGGCATACCAAATTCTTACTAGATATGTCTCTTGAGGCAAGGGAAACAAAAGTAAAAATAATCTTTTGGGACCACATCAAGATAAAAAGCTTCCACACAGCAAAGGAAACAATCAACAAAACTAAAAGGCAACCTACAGAATGTGAGAAGATATTTGCAAGTGACATATCTGATAAAGGGTTAGTATCCAAAATGTATAAGGAACCTATAAAACTCAACACCCAAAAAACAAATAACCCAATGAAAAAAAATGGGCAGAGGACATGAACAGACATTTTTCCAAAGAAGACATCTAGATAGCCAAGAGACACATGAAAAAATGTTCATCCTCATTTACCACCAGGGAAATGCAAATCAAAACTACAATGAGATATCACCTCACATTTGTCAAATGGCTAAACTCAACAACACCAGAAACAACAGGTGTTGGCAAAGATGTGGAGAAAAAGGAACGCTCATGCACTGTTGATAGGAATGCAAACTGGTGCAACCACTATGGAAAATAGCATGGAGGTTCCTCAAGAAGTTAAAAATAGAACTACATTAGGATCCATTAATCACATTAATATTTATTTACCCAAAGTATACAAAAACACTACTTCAAAGGGATACATGAACCCCTATGTTTATAGTAGCATTATTTACAATAGTCTAGATCTGGAAGCAGCCCATGAACGAGGAAGATGTGGTTTATATAAATTTCACTCAGCTATAAAAGAGAATGAAGTCTTATCATTTGCAATGACATGGATGGAGTTAGAGAGTATAATGCTAAGCAAAATAGGTCATAGAAAGACAAATACCATATGATTTCACTTATGTGGAATGAAGAAACAAAACAAATGAGCAAAGGGAAGACACAGAGAAACAAACCAAGAAAAATACTATTAATTATAGAGAGCACACTTATGGTTACCAGAGGGAAGGTAGGTGGGAGGTTGGGTTAAATAGGTGTTGGAGATTAAGGAGTATACTTGTGATAAGCCCTGATGATGTACAGAATTGTTGAATCACTGTATTGTATACCTGAAACTAATATTACACTGTATGTTAACTGGAATTAAGATAAAAATTAAAAAATAAGGAAAGTTGGAAAGTGCCCAGTGAGTGACATACATAATTAAAAATTAAAAAGGCATGCCCTGGGGCACCTGGGTGAGTTAGTTGGTTAAGCGGTTAAGCATCAGACTCTTGACCTCACAGTCATGATCACACAGTTCGTTGGATCAAGCCCTGTGTCAGGAACTGCACTGACACCACAGAGCCTGCTTGAGATTCTCTGTCTCTCTCTGTCTCTGTCTCTGTCTCTGTCTCTCTCTCTCTCTCTCTGTGTCCCCTGTCCTCCCTCTTTCTCTCTAAATAAAATAAACTTGTTTAAAAAAAGGCAGGCCCTTAGACACATTCCAGTGAAGTGCATAAATTCCTAGATAAAGAGAAAAATACCACAATGAGATAAAAGAAGAAAAAAAGAGAATGTCAACCACAAAAATGGAATGACATGGTTGTCATATTTTTATTGCACATGAGAGGAAAATCCCATGGATCAATTTATTCACACCCGTTTGCTCATTTCAAAAAAATATGTGTTGAGTATCATCTATACGCTAGGCACTTTTGTAAGTAATATGGATATGAAAATGATGATGAGAAAAAGGCCGCAACCATTAGTAAGTTTACATGCTACACAGACATTAAAATTAAACATATACACACATGCATGCCCACACACCATGCACAGCTCCACTTTCCTTTCTACCTAGGAAATGTATAGTTCTATCTTCATCTAATGAGAGAACGATTTATAAAAAAATAATTTGACTTTGAAAATAAGCTTCAAGAAAGAAATTTCCAGTTCTTGTATTTTGCCTTATGGAACCAAAGTGTATATAATTGCATTAGTGCTGCAGGCAAAATTGCTACAAGCATGATCTGTTTTTCTTATAATGTAACTGTGTCTGCAGAACCAAGCAAATGTTCTGGTAGGGAAATTGTTGATCAAGACTTAAGTTTTGTTGTGTTGTTATGTTGATTGTTTTTACTCCTTTTTAAAAAGAAGGAAGATTCAAATACATACGAACATAATCAGTTGCCTGAACGTTTCACTGAATAACATTGACATGATATCAAAAGGATCCTACTGCAACAACTCATACCTTCTCTATACAAATAGGAAGTTTCTACTGTATGAAATTAATGGTATTATTCTTAATTCTAGTGTACTTATTTTGTTTTGATATATCCTTAGACATATTTTCATTGGCGAAGAACCATTTCATAACACTTCACATAAGGAGATTCCATTATTTTGATTCTAAGTTGATTTGATTCAGCCCCATGTACTTATAGCTCTGTTTTACAGTTGTATAATATTGTTGCTGTTTATATGAACAAAAATAATTTTTTCCTGTTATAAGTTTGATTTTGTGCCACTGATAATAAGAAGAAATGAAATTTTTTGTTGCATGTTGTCTCCATGTTTTCAGACTAGACTATGTAAAATACATGATGGAGAACAAACCTTTTAAACTCAGAAGATGGGTGCAAACATTTTTTGAAAGATGTCATTAAGTTGTATTTCCCAGTTTTTTTCACGAATATGATACAAATAATAATCATATACACATAAAGCATTTTATTCAATAGCTAGTATAAAATTATGTATGTGTTATATATATTAAACATTATATCTATATATAAATAGAACACATTTGCCTGCTCAAAAAATCTAGTTATAAGAGAAATTATGGTCATCATTTGATGTGAAAAGCAGAACGTTGTAAAACAAGTTGATGTTCTAGAGAATTATGGTTTACTTTAATCAGTGCCAAATCATGTATTAGGTTATTGGATTGTTGCTGAAGAACATCAAGTTAAGGAAAATAGAAAGAACCAGAGCCAAGAGATCAGCATTAAGCTGTGTCATTGAATTCTAAGTGTCTGCACAAGTAATCCAGAAAATATACCATGGACTTATCTTGTCACATGTTCCCTAGGAAAAATCATTAAAATTGAGGAGCAGTTAGTGCATTCCCCAGAAGAATATGTTTATAATAAAAACTGGTACCTGCTTGGTTTCCTTAATATGTGTGCAGTTAAGTGCCCCTGTATCTGTTTCTGGTTTGCCCTATATCTTGTGAAATTATTACAAATGTAGAAATGTACAAAATATGATTTAAAATACAATGAAAATTACTCAACCAAAAGTTGTTGTGGTGCCTAAGTGGCTCAGCCAATTAGATGTTTGACTCCTGATTTCAGCTCAGGGAATGATCTCACAGTTCATGAGATGGAGCCCCAGGTTAGAGCTCTGTGCTGACTGTGTGGAGACTACTTGAGAGTCTCTCTTTTCCTCTCTGTCTCTCTGCCCATTCCCTGCTCACATGCACGCACTCTCTCTCTCAAAATAAAAATAAATAAATACTAAAAACAAAAAAAAAGTTGTAACAAAGTTGTATTTCTAATACTTTAACCAGTTGCAGAAAGCCACATTATATAAGATAATAGGCATCTCTTCTTTTTTCATATTTTCTTGTGTTTATTATCTATATTCTCTTTTATAGCAATTCAGATTGCTCACCAATAGGTCCTTAAATAAAAATAATTTACATAAAGAATGGTTTATCAGTTGAAAGAATTAGTTGTATTAAGGAGCAGTTGAGCCTCTTTTGGACATTAATTTTGTGTACATCATGAGCTAAGGCATGATTTTTAAACAAACCTTTGTGACGAGATTGTCTTGATAAGTGATGCTGGATGTGACATGGCTATTAGGTTGGAGTACTAATTCCTAATAAAACCACTTCAGGTGTATTTTCAACCATCTCTGTACAGAGGAGTCATCTTTTTGGAGACTATATATGTATGTTGAATTATTGTGTATAAAATTAATAACAGTAATGGAATCAAAGACATTTAGAATAAAACTCTGTCACAAAACCTATGTGCAAAAATCTCTCTAAATCCATTTACATTTATTTGATATAAAAGTCTAGCAATTGTTAGTTAATACTGACTGCAATAGAAAATCATAATCTTAGGAAAAATCCTAGTGATGGGAACTTCCAAAATATAATTCAATCTACTATGTCTTTCAAAAATGTATAAAGAATTGCTCAGGTTATCACTTCAGTTTTTTTTTTTTTTTAACAAGAGTATGGTTTTGGCTTAGTACCCACGAAAGCACATGGAAAAAAAGAGAGGATCGGAGTACATTATTAGCGTAATTCAAGTAAAGATATGTCAAATATAACACAAGTGTTTATTTTAATGGAAAATTTACTTGGTATTCTAGAGTCTTATAAAGCTATGAGAAAAGGGGTAAACACTCCATTGTTTTCCCAACTTTACTTAATTGTGATAGTTTCCAATAGTTTCCAGAAAATGATTTTTAGGCCATTATCTTAAGCATAATCTACCACTGATCAGCCATCTGGAAAGCAGGGTATGTCATATGCGTCATATGAAGAGCTCCAGGTGAAAGCAGTGTCATTCCTCTAGATCACCTTCCCTGGTTCTAAAATGTTATGTGTTATCATCATGCACTATTTTTATTTGAAGATGTGCCCTACAGCAAAAGAACTATCAACTCTATTTATTTAGCTGTTATTTAAACACTCATTTTCTTTACATCTTTAGTAGATGGAGAATTATAAAATAAATAAATCACTTAGGATTTGAGGATCTGAAAGTTTAAATACTTTTAATGCATTTAATCTTAAAAATTTTTAATGTTTATTTATTTTTGAGAGACAGAGCATAAGCAGGGGAGGGGCAGAGAGAGAGGGAGACACAGCATCTAAAGCAGGCTCCAGGCTCTGAAGTGTCAGCACAGAGCCCTACAAGGGCTTGGAACCCACGAACCATGAGATCACGACCTGAGCCGAAGTTGGACGCTCAACTGACTGAGCCACCCAGGTGCCCCTGCATTTAATTTTAAAGATGGAATCAACACAAAGTTGTGGGGAGAAGATATGAGAACACCAAAATAGAAAATATAATGTTCATTCTCCATTTTTCATCTCTCCCCTCCCCCCATATTTTATATTTGACCTGCCACCATGCTGTGCTGGATAACTAGGGAGATTTGAAGGAAAACAGTAAAGGTGAAAAATAAAAAGGAAAGTAGAAGGCAGGAGGAAGGAAGCTGAGGGAAAAGATGAGAAAATTAACAAGTTGGAGAGTAAGATAAAGAAAACATGTCAGAAGAAATATATAGGCCTTGGTTAATAAAGAGAATTCCAATAATTATATATGCATATATAAGAATACAGACTTTTAAAACCTTTTTACATGCTATTATGTAACAATACATAGCAGATTTAGAAGCAATTAAAGTCCAACCAGGAAATAAAATTTCTTAGGTAAATAAAAACCAGATAAATTGATTGTTTACTCTTTAGGAAATTTTTATTTGGTGTGATAAGGTATGAAAAGGCAAGCAAAAGAAAGTGAAGTATCGTTAAAGAATATTCATGTTGAAAGAAAAACCATTCCTTAGTTAAGTTTAATCATCAGCAAGAACAGTGTCTTCCCTAGATAAGAATTTTTAAATGGCATTATTTAATTAATGGTACACTAGTTTTTCACTTTTAATAAAAAGTTAATCGCTTTGGAAAGAGGGTAAACAATTTTTATTGAACCATTTGCACACTATGAAATTAAAATGGCAGAACCAGCTTAATGCCAAATAGTGACAAACTGATCACCAAATCAAATTTGTTTTAGTCTTCCTTTTGTAGCACCAGGTTATTTTTGTGAATCATTGTTTAATAAAGTTCCAATTACAACTGTAAATTCTGTTTTAATTAAAAAACAATGAACTTACTCAGACATAGACTACACTACAAAGTATGTAGCATCATGATTTAAAAAACCAAAAATAAATATGTCAGGAAGCCTTTATTCAATTAACTCCAGTCTGATCAAGAAGCAAAATGTTTCTAAATTTATATAATCCCTTATATTCTGTTAAATTTGGAATAATACATTTTCTAACTACTAATTCATGTTTTAAAGGAGTTAAGAATATTTTAATTTTTTTCTTATCCTAAAATAGACAACAACAGCTCAAGAAAGAAAGAAAATTTTAATAATTTGCTGAGAGTTGCTTGAACATTGAATAAATTAAAAAATAAACCAATCTGCAAAATGTTGAATTTTAATCAGGCAAGGGAGATAACAGTTATCCTAACTAGTAGAATCATGCTAATTTTGCATTGTTTCTCAAATAAGTAGATGCCAGGTATTCATCACTCTTCATGTGACACATTCTCTAGTGACCCTTACTAGAAGACCCTTGCTAGAAGAAATAAGATTGAAGGCTTTTCTAGATATATATATTTTCCTGAAATAGAATGTTTTGAAACCTCTCCATACATATTAGGAGCCCATAGTATCATTTTTATATAGATACAAATATAAATGTATATTTAAGTTCAAAGACACAAAAATACGAACCCCCTACTTTATGAGAAATGGATTGATATATTTAGTAACTGACTAAATCATGAAGTGGTGCAAAATGTTATGAAATGTTTGATCCTCAGAGCAAAAATCTTCTAGCTTTTATAATTTTTAAAATTCACCATTTCATTTCTTGATGGTGTCACTAATCAAGTAGTGAACTGGCAAAATATACCTAGGTGGTGTGGTATCTATGAACAATTACATGCCCCTACATTAAGAAATTGAGGGGCACCTGGGTGGCTCAGTCCATGAAGCATCCAACTCTTGATTGCAGCTCAGGCCATGATCTCATGGTTGTGAGATCCAGTCCGTGTCAGGCTCTGCCCTGGGCATGGAACCTACTTAAGAGTCTCTCTCTTTCCCTCTGCCTCTTCCCACTCACAAATGCAGTCTCTCTCCTTCTCTCTCTCTCTCTCTCTCTCTCTCTCTCTCTCTCAGGAGGAAGAGTTGGAGGAGGAGAAATTAAGCAAGAAGAAGGAAAAGGACAAGAAATTAAGCTGATCCTGGGATAAAACTTTCATAATTTACTAATTTCACTAATGCCATAAAAAGAATGGCATTAGAAGATTAAAATGTTCTCTATTGTTTTTTTTTGATTATTCCTTCCCATCCCCAGAGAATTAAAGAAATATAAATCTAAAATATGTTTTAATTTCAGAAGGTCTTGTTTTCAAATGTACATCCTAAGAAATTCCTCTTTTTTAGTCGAGCTCAGTTGCCTTTAGGGATATTCATAGAATTAAGCTTGCTGCACATTCAAGGTCTTACAGTGTGGACTAATTATGGAAAAAGTAATATTTGTCATTAAAGCTATCTCTGGTTGTACAAAGAACTCTAGATAAGTAAAATTAATTATATAAATAATTTGAAAACATCTAGTAATTCTTATATTTACATTTAATCATTTAATGTTATTGTGCTTTGGTGTTTTGTCCTGTGCATTCAATGTGTGAGCACCACCTCAAATCAAGTTGATGTTATACTGAAGAGTTCAATATTTTCCAGCTTCCAAATTTGAAAAGTAACATTTGTAGTTTAATATTCTAATATTCTTTTTAGCTACCAAAATTTTAAACAGGAAACATTTTGCCTAACATTTTAACGACATCTGCCCATTTCAGCTCTTAGTATCTTTATTAAAATTTTTTAACATTTATTCATTTTTGATAGAGTGTGAAGGGGGGAGGGGCAGAGAGAGAGGGAGACAGAATCTGAAGCAGGCTGCAGGTTCTGAGCTGTCAACACAGAGCCCAACAAGGGGCTCAAACTCACAGACCATGAGATCATGACCCAAGGTGAAATCGGATGTCGGATGCTTAACCAACTGAGCCACCCGGGCACCCCAGTATATTTATTATAATAGATCACCTATCATCTTCTAGCGGGATACTTTGACTTACTAATGGTCAGTGCCATTGTGTTTAGTAAGTAAATTTGAAATACAATAGGCAAAAGAATGTAAGTTGATAAGCCAGCAGCTGAGTTATTCATAACATATTGGCTAGGATACAGAATTAAAAAGATCTGTTAGAGAAAAGTACCAGTTTAGAATGTTAGTATAAGTGAAATGCATGCCTTTTAAGTGACAAGACTTAAAAACAAAAAAAAATATGTAATGTTATATATTTTCACATATATTCTATATATGACTTTATTATTATTACCTTCATCTTCCTTGCCAACTGACACCATTTACTTATTTTCAATCAGGACAAGACAATGATTTCTAAAAGACAAAATTGTGAATTGGCATACAAGATAATTACCACTCAGAAACCTAAATGAGGTCAGTAAACCTCAGATTATCAGTAAACCATTATCAGATTATCAGTAAACCATTTTGTTGTTTTCTTTTGTTTTTAACGATGTTAATTCATTAAGCTCTGCATTCAAATATATTGTCAGATAAAAAGGCAATGAGTAGACTACAAGAAAAAGTAAATCACAATCTGTTTATTTTTTTTTGCTTCAATAAAAAGCAGTGACAATTATGCAATCATCCTCTATGAAAAATTGATCAATTTAAACAAGTATGAAAACACTCACACACATACACACAAATATACACACACAGAATTTGGCAGAAATTTAACACTATTAAGATAAAATGTCCAAATTGAAGACCTCTTCCACCAAGGAAAAAGTTGTGTTTTTTTTCCATAAATTAACACAGAGAAATATTGGTAGGGAAAATTTCAGCATTTCCATGTTTTAATGTATCTTGGGAATATTCCCTGTTTAGTAACTGCTTGCTGTCTTCAGTTTGTCATCATCCAAGCATTTTAATTTTTCTTCAATAGGATTTCCCATAAGGACTGCTACTTCAAATATATTCTTAACTTGATTTGCTCTATATAGTTTAGGATCTTTCATGGAATGCATGAATTGAAATCAACCAAATCCTCAAAAGGAAGTATAAATGCTAAATGCATGTCATATGATAAGCCTCAAGTGTCTAGGACCCAAGACTGATACAATCTTTAATATATGTGCATCAGTAGTCCTGATTAAAATGCATATGAACATATTTGAACTATAACTCAAGGAAATATATATTTGAAGGTGAAATGTTAGGAAAATTGCCAGGGTGTCCAAAATGAAAAGGTCAAATGAACATTAGAAACTACTGCTGTCTCTATAAACAGAATACAAAATGTAAGCTTTACATGCAGGCCTGTGAACTTAAAATATACAATATACAGATTAATTCAATAGCTTTAATGCAATTTCATTTGAAGTATGCAATTCCAATGTTTTCCCTGATAACTTGGCAACAGTTTTTGACTCATTTTTTTTCAGTAGTGAATGAAAAAATCACATATGGTATTCACAGCAAATTTGAATAATCTTACTACATAAGAAGCTTTGTGAGATCACTGTCCATGTGTTTTTCCTTTATGTTTCTAGCATATGGTACAATGCCTGAACATAGAAGATAATAAATATTTGTTGAGTGGATGAGTAAACAGATATTTTTAGCTATGTATTCAATACTATACCAAATGATATGGAGGCTACAGAAATACATGGCCTTTAGGAGATTCAAAACCTTCTGAAATATTTTTTTTTAAATAAAACAAATATGTGTGCACATATGTGCATGTGTGTATGTGTGAATTAAGTCCAAAATTCACAGACTCAAGGGATCTGTTAGTTTAAAATATGTTAAGTATTTTATGTCTTAAAGAGGAAAATTGGGGCTCCTGGGTGGCTCAGTTGGGGTTAAGCATCTGACTCTTGATTTTGGCTTAGGTCATGATCTCACTGTGTGTGCGACTGAGCCCCACATCAGGCTCTGCACTGACCATGTGCTGCCGGCTTGGGATTCTCTCTCTCCCTTTCTCTCTCCTTTTCTGTGTCCCTTTCTTCCCCTGCTTGCTTGCACTCTCTCTGAAAATAAATACATAAACTTTAAAAAAAAAAAGAGGCAAATTGAATTCCTGACCTGTAAAATAACCTTGACCGTATCTTAATAGAAGAAAACATCTAAAGAAAGCACTGTTTTGTATGTTTGTTTTCTTTCAGGCTCTGCTTTTAGCTAGTCCCTGGTTCTTTTGATTTTTTCCCCTACATTACTGACATATAATTGACAAATAAAAATTGCTTATATTTAAAGTATACAATGTAATGTTTGATGTACATATAATTTGTGAAAGGATTAGAATGATCAAGCTTATAACATATTCATCCCCTCACATTGTTCCCCCCCTTTTTTTCAGTAAGAACACTTGAGATGTATTCTTTTACGTCAAGTATACAATACATTATTAACTATAGTCACCCTGCTGTTCATTAGTTTTCCATAACTTACTCATCGTATAACTGAATATTTGTTACCCTTGGAACAACTTATCTTCCTATTTTCCCAAACCCTTAAGCCCCTGGTAACCATAGTTTTAGTCTCTGTTACTATGAGTTCATTTTGGATATTTTTAGATTCCACATATTAGTGAATAATGCAACTGTTCTCTTTCTGTGTCTAGTTTATTTCACTTAGCACAATGTCCTCCAGTTTCATTCATGTTGTTGCAAATGGCAGGACTTCCTTATTTTTAAAGACTAAATAGTATTCCATTGTATGTGTGTGTGTAAACCATATTTTCTTTATCCATTCATCTGCTGATGGGCACTTAGGTTGTTTCCAAATCTTGGCTACTGTGAATAATGTTGCAATGAACATTGCTGGTACAGATAACTCTTCAGGACAGTGATTTTATTTCTTTGAGTATATACCTGGAAGTGGGATTTCTGGATCACGTGGTAGTTCTATTTTTTTGAGGAATATTCATACTGTTTTCCACAATGGCTATACCAATTTACATTCCCACCAACAGTGCAGGAGGATTTCTTTATCTCCAAATCCTTACCAAGACTTGTTCTCTTCTGACTTTTTGATAATAGCCATCTTAACAGGTGTGGAGTTATAACAAAAATAAACAGTGAGATGAATCAAACTTGCTCCTGTACAGCAAAGGCGACAATTAGCAAAATGAAAGACAACCTACAAAATGGAAAAAAACAATATTTTTAAACCATTTGCCCAATAAGGAGTTAATATCAAAAATATAAAAAGAACTCCTACAACTCAAGAACAAATAAATAAAAAATAACCTAAATGAAAAATGGGCAAAGGACCTGAATAGATTTTGTTTTACAAAGAAGACATACAAATGGCCAACAGATATATGCAAAGATGTTCAACATTACTAATCATTAGGGAAATGCAAATCCGATACTGTTTTAATCATATGGGTAGCTAAGGAAAATGTTTTCGTGAATCATGGAAAACCAAACCATCACCAAAGGCAATGTCAATGCACGTATTCTCTCAGCTTTCTGTTGAGAAGTTGATCATGTAACAGAGCTCAAATATTCTGGCCCAATTGTTAAAATCAGTTTTCTTGTGAAGAAACAGAGGGGATTGTAAAAGTGGAAGGTATATAGCCCCATTAGCAAGACCATTCATAACATAAGATAAATAAAGCAGTCTATTTTTAGCATTTTTTAGATTTAATCATATATTTTCTCTCATTTTTCTAATATCATGCTCAAAATCTCTTATTATTGCATAGCTCTCCATTACTTCCCCATAGGAAAGAATATTTTGTCATCTATTATATAGACCTGGATTATGCCTGTTATTTGATAGTCATTTTTCATTGTAAGTTAATAAATCATTTGATTACTTTTTGATTTCCTCTTTATAGAAAGAATTTCTTTATAGAAAGAAAATGAGCTAACATCGAGATAGAACTTGTCCCAAGTCTATGAAAGTTATACATTACATTATTAATTTTACAAAGCAATTTCATAAACTTGAGTAAGAAGAGTTAGCCTCTGAAAAATAGATTTGGTTTCTATGTACTGTAAAATCCAGATTTTGAGCCTGTAATGCCAAAAGGCAGCCCTTAGATCATGGCAAATTCACCAGATCACAGATGTCATTATGCTATCGGAAAACAGCTTTTTGCCAGGCATACTTGACGTTGCCACTGAATGTTCTTTCTAAACCACAACTATGACATCTGGAACTGAAGCTAAATGATGGAGAAATTTAGATCAAGTTTCTTTGCAATTTGTAGCATGAACTATCATCACTCTTGCTTCTTGTTGTTTGGCAACCTTTGCTTCCTTCAGAAAAACTTCATCTGCAAATCTCATGATTCAAAGATGAAACAAAATAAAACAAAGAGGCAGTGACCTGGGCAGGGCAAATGGCACCTGAGGGCAATATGAAGTGTTGTCTTCCTTTCTTTGCTATATACTGCCACTATGCTAGACTTAGCATAGGCTACATATATTATGGTGTATGCTTAGAGAGATGCCCAGGAATATCCATCCTTCTCTGCCTCACTTAACTATGCCCTTTAAAAAAGATACTGCTTTCAACTTTTCATCCCCAAAAATCTCTAGTATGTTATTTAGAAATGTATATTATAGAGTTTTAATTGAAGTCAGACAGACTTAGATTCCAATATCATTTTTGCTATTAATTAGTGTGTAATTGGAGGAAGCCTAAGGATCCTATTAGCCTTCACTTTGCTATGCCAGTTAGGAATTAAGCTCTCCCAGGGGGTTGGCGAGGTTCACTCTGTAGTCTAGTACACATGGGACAGGAATATTTTCCTAGAAAGAAAAGATGTTTAGTTAAATTCCAAAGTATGGATTATAATAAGCTTTAAATTTTGAGGAGAAAAACAACTTCTAAAATCAATATATCGATTATAGCCCTTAAAGTTGAAGAAATACTTTCCCTAAATCTGAACAATTTCTACCAAAGCTATGTTTTATTATTAAATAATGAAATTCCTCTAATATCTGTGTGCTTAATAAAGCAATTTAGGTTTCTTTTCTACCTATTTATTTCTGTCCTACCAATTTAGGTTTTCTGGGCATAGTTAGTAAAGTCTGTTTTTGTGTTTTTGTTTTTGTTTTTGTTTTTTGGTGGGGAGAGTTTGCAATCCTTTCAAATGAACAGTTTGAAAATTGGGCTCTTTTCTAATACCGTATAATAAATATTTGTGAAATTTAATAAGTCTATCATAAATTACAGACCTCACAGCTCTGAAAAAATATATAATTAATAATTTTACTTGTTGAGTGGGATATGTAAATATAAATTCTCTCCTTTTTGGAAAATAACACTTTGAAATACAGCTCAGGTTTAAATTCTATTATTTTCCATGGATTACTTTAGTAAAACAATCTTTTCCTAGAATTGATTTCAAATCCCACTGTATGTCAGGACTATACTAGAGTATTGCCAATGGTAAAGTCATCAGTGATATAACCAAGTAAGGACAGAGCTTAAGAGTGTGACATATAGAAACTTAAGGATAGATTGATGTTTCTAATCCACACATCAATTCAACATAATCAGTTATCTAAGAAAATGATAGATTATTTGACTAAGTTGGCACACATGCTTTTAACGTGGCTCTTCTTAAAGACAAATTAAGTGGCCTAAGAATTTACAGCCATAAAGCTCATAAAAAATACCCAAGAATAAAGTGAGAGAGGAGAAGATCAATTGGAATTAAATGAAGAGTGTCTGTTTACTTGAAATGGCAGTCTTTTATTGCCATCTGTTACAGATAACTTTAAAGATTTTACAAGCTTAGACTTCTGAAAGTGATCAATCCCTAAGAGGTAGAGTCCTAAAGGGTGCAAAGATAGCAAGATTAAAAAGCACGAATAAATTTCTTACTACCTAATGCCCTGAACCCTGGGTTTTCTTTCAAAAAAGCAGGTCATTGAAAACAGATCCACAATTAAACAGCTCTCAGTGTTAAATGCCTATCATTGTTTTGGCACGCTTGATAAAAATAATATAATCATCATCATCAGTCTTAGTAGTTAACAAACCCGGATGCTTTAAAAACTCTCAAGGCTTTCTTTATAGACTCAAAAAATATGTTACTTTATTAAGGAAGGAAACTTGAGATTGCACCTCTTTTTCCTTTTACTTCTTTGTTCTCATGGTTGCTCTTGATAGCATATTTCAAAATAGCAGACAATTCTATAACACTGGATTTCCCCAAGTAATTTCAATGAAGATCCATCTCAAAAGGAATTTTTAAGTTTTGAAAATAAATCTCTTCAAAATTCATTGCAAAGAAAATCTTAACAAATTAGCATATTAAAGCTCAGAGTATTCTGTTTGGTTGTTTTTTAATTTCTCAAATATGCTTTATTAAAGACCATCACTTTCATAAACACCTATCAGCATCCATTGGTACTATGATTTATAGTAATTTATAGTAATGTTAAAGCTACAAAGTCAAAGGAAGTGATTATTTAGGTTTCTTCTTTGCCAGACAGATTTCTTCGATCTCTCTCACTGTCAAAAGAATATATAGTAGTATGGTACATTAAATCAAGAAAATGAAAACATTATGCTTAATAAATTCAGGAAATTAAAATGTAAATAATCTGAACTTAAATATAAACTAATCTAAATTAGCAAAAACCAAAACAAAACACAAAAACACTTATACCACAGAGAATTAAAATTTTTAAAATATTAAATTGAATGTCCAATATATGATTCATCACTAGATATGATCAAGGGATGATTAAAATTTTAGCACCTCATTATATTTTATGTACAATATCAATAGAACACACTGACAAAATTATCTAAGTTGTAAAGGTTAATTCTCCTATTTGGACTATCTGCCAAGACTCCACTTCTAATTTTATATTCAGAGAAAGAAACAAATGACAGGCATTCTATTTAATTATTCCCATACTACTGTGCACTAGAGGAAAAATCAAATGCATTAGCCTTGTAATGTCTCACAAGGACAAAGAAAGGCATAAAACACCTATTTTTATATGTGTATTTCATTATATCTGGAATTTAAAATTTAGTTTTTGAAACATGAACAAAAAAAAGTAGTGGGAAATGTATTTTTAAAGGGCACAGTCAGCATTTAATATCTTAAAACCATTACAGTCTAGAGATCTAATATTGCTCCTGAAACCATCTCAGATAAGAAAGATTAGTTTTTATTTCTGTATACTGAGGATATATTTAAATGATACAAGTGACCCAGGACAAATAAAAAATATTTTTTCCAGAACACATTAAGTAATAAGGAGTATACAGGTCTACCAATTTACCATTTTTCAGGGATCATTTTTCATCTGAAGGGGCTCTCAATATTACACGTAGTGATATCACCAAAGTAGAATATCACCAAAGAAACAAGAACATGTCATATTCTATTTTTGCTAGACTTATTAAAGATCAAATCAGTCTTTCTATACTGTATTCACATTCTTTCTATTTTGTATTTTAAAATTTCATTAAAGAAGTTATTTTAGAGATGACCACCAACAATCAACAAGCAATAGCTTTGTGAAAGGTGCTGGTAGCTGGATTTTCAGCATTTCTGTCAAAGGCTTGAGTTAAAAAATGAAATATATTTGGTTCACATTGTTCCACTCTCCACATAAGCAGCTAACAACCTCTAGAGAAAATCCCAGAGTTATGTAATTAATTTTGAAATAAATAGTCTTAGGAGCGCCTGGGTGGCTCAATCGGTTAGGCGTCCGACTTTGGCTCAGGTCATGATCTCCTAGTTTGCAAGTTCGAGCCCACATCAGGCTTTGTGATGATGGCTCAGAGCCTGGAGCCTACTTCGACTCTGTGTGTCCTTCTCTCTCTGCCCATCCCTCACTTGTGCTCTGTCTCTCTCTGTCTCAAAAATAAATAAATGTTAAAAAATTTCTAAAAATGAAATAGTTTTAAACTCTAAAGTATAAAAAATCATTTATTGATGAAATAAGTTACTAAATGGTATTAATTACAAATCTATCAAATATAAAATAGCCTCAATAGCTAGATAAATGGTATTAAGTTACAGAGATAAACATTACACAGTAGATTAGCTTCCTAGAATAGGTATGAAGAGTATCACATAGCATAAGCACAATAGACTTTTTACTTGAAGAATGATACCTAATAAATACTAGAAAATTTTAATAATTTCATCATAAACTTCCCATGAGAAAGAAAAGAAAGATGATGAGTGAATATGGTCAGAAGCTACCTTCCCCTTGCCTTAGAGGGGATTATCTCTTCGGAGAATACATCAGTAGCAAGGGTACATTAATACATAAATTCAGTTTATATTGTTATCAATGTTTAGGACATGATGAATGAATGATAACTTTCAGCCTTACTTCATCATCTAGTTCCATAAGAAATCACATTTAAATAATCAGTGTTGATATAATTATGCAACTTCTCAGCATTAATAGGGTATTCGTATTCAAATTATCAAACATTAGTATATAATTAATGACCTTTATATTTCACAGCATCGGCTTATGGAAAATCAATACTATGAAAGAGTTTTATGTATATGACTTAAAAGTCATGGCTTTTTGCTCATTTGGAGAATATAATATTATTTCCATAATACTGTTTTGCAAATGAAATCCTACTTGCTAAGCATAATTGCATCACTTGGTTTCCTTTCACCCTTCTTGAAGAATCATTGCCTCATTTGCTTTTTCAACCCTCTGACACCTCTTTGTGACTTTTGAAACACGGGCACAAATGAGTAACACCGAACTAACCATATACAAAATCATGAATGGAGGTGGAATTTAAAGAGGAAAAACCATTGAATAGTAGTTTTAGAAAATATGAAAAATAGACTCGATCATATACTTGATTTTACTTTCATGCCAATCTCTTTCAAAGTGTTCAATAGACGTATTAAGTGCTTCAGATGTTTTGTGTTCATTTAAATGACCACCATCCATTCATCTATTTTATCTCTCTTTTGAAACTTACAATATTCTTTCAGTGAAGATGATGGGTTAAGACTGATGCTTAGTAACTAACAGATTGACATTTCAATATTTTAAGAATAATATATTTTCCAATACTCTTTCCATTTCAGGTCATCCAACCTAAGTAGAAATGTTTCCAGAAAATAAATGTTGATGAAGTATTCTTGATTTTCAGAATTTTTCAAATTCTGTCTGTGCTATACACATCCTTTTAGCAGTTGAATAATTATTAAGCAAGTAGCTATGGAGAGAAATTTCAGTACCATTTTCTCTTAAACACTAAAAATTCACAGATTTGGGGATTTTAATATCAGTCTCTTATTAATATATGTACACTACATCAAAGTATCTACTTATTTAATTATTGGGATTGGTTTTTAAAATTCAGGTTTTCATTTTAATATTAGTTTATAGCCTGTGTATTCACCTTCTTACCTCCAAAGTCCCTCTGAATCATCATAATTAAAAACTTTTGCTCTGTGTTGCCATTAAGAAAATGAATATAAGCCACAGATTGGGAAAAGATGCAAAACATAAATATGATAAAGATCTTGTGTCCAGAAAATAGAAAGGAATCATAAAACTCAACAATAAGAAAAAAATGAACCTATGTTTTTAAATGGACAAAATATTTGAAAAGACAAAGATGATATAAAAGTGCCTGATATGCACATGAGAAGTTGACCAATATCATTAATATTAAGAAATGCAAATGAAAACAACAATCATACATAATTACACAACCACTAGATCAGCTAAAATTAAAAATAAGACTGATTATACCAAGTTTTCTTGAGAATATGGAAAAACTAGAAGACTTATACTATGCTGGTAAATATAAGTACTTTAGAAAACAGTTTTGCAATCTGTTAAAATGTTAAACATACACATATTACATGTCCCAGAAATCATATCTTTAGGTATTTACTAAAAAAATGAAAATTTATATCCATTAAAGGACTTGAACCTATGTTCATAAAAGCATTATTCATGTCCATCTTGAAATAGAAACAAGCAAGAAAAAATGTTGTTTTCTGTGTTGTTAATTTTAGTCATTCTGACTAGGGTGAGGTGACATCTCATTGTAGAAGTTTTGATTTGTATTTCCCTGATGATGAGTGATGTTGGGATTCTTTTCATGTGTCTGTTAGCCATCTGGATGTTTTCTTTGGAAAAATGTCTATCCATGTTGTCTGCCTGTTTCTTAACTAGATTGTTTTTGGGGTGTTGAGTTTATAACGTTTTATAGATTTTGGATACTAACCCTTTATCAGATATGTCATTTGCAAGTATCTTCTCCCATTCTGTCAGTTGCCTTTTTGTTTTGTTGATTGTTGAATTTGCTGTGCAGAAGCTTTGTATCTTGATGAAGTCCCAGTAGTTCTTGCTTGCTTTTGTTTCCCTTGTCTTGGAAGACCTATCCAGTAAGAAGTTGCTATGGCTGAGGTCAAAGGGGTTACTGTCTGTGTTCTCTAGGTTTTTGATGGTTTCCTGTCTCACATTTAGGTTTTTAATCTATTTTTAATTTATTTTTGTGTATGGTGTAAGAAAGTGGTCCAGTTTCATTCTTTTGCATATTGCTGCCCAGCTTTTCCAACACCATTTGTTAAAAAGACTGTCTTATGTCCATTAGACATTATTTCCTGTTTTCAAAGATTAATTTATGGGTTCATTTCTGGCTTTTCTATTCTGTTCCATTGGTCTACGTGTCTGCTTTTTGTGCCAATAGCATGCTGTCTTCATCACTACAGCTTTGCAATATAACTTGAAGTCTGGATTGTGATGTTTCCAGCTTTGCTTTTCTTTTTCAAGATTGCTTTGGGTATTCAACGTCTTTTGTGGTTCCATATAAATTTTAAGTTTGTTTGTTCTAGCCCTGTGAAAAATGCTGGTGGTATTGTAGTAGGTACACATATATTGCAATAAATGTGTAGGTTACTTTGGGTAGTGTAGACATTTTAACAATATTTGTTCTTCTAATCCTTGAGCATGGAATGTTTTAGGTTTTTTTTTTCCATTTCTTTGTGTCATCCTTAATTTCTTTCATCAGTGTTTCAGAGTTTTCAGAGTATGGATCTCTCACCTCTTTGGTTAGATTTATTAATAGGATTCTAATGGTTTTTGGAGCAATTGTAAATGGAATCGATTCCTTGATTTCTTTCTGGGGCTTCATTTTTGGCATATAGAAATGCATCTGATTTCTGTACATAGAATTTGTATCCTGTGACTTTACTGAATTTGTGTATCAGCTCTAGCAATTTTTTAGTGGAGTATTTTGGGTTTTCTATATAAAATAGCAAGTCGTTTGCAAATAGTGAAATTTCAACCTCTTCCTTGCCAATTTGGATGCCTTTTTTTTTCTTTTTGTTGTCTGATTGCTGAGGCTAAGACCTCCAATACTGTATTAAATAACAGTAGTGAGAGTGGACATCCCTGTCTCAAGCTCTCAGTTTTTCCTCATTTATGATGATATTAGATGTAGGTTTTTCTTATATAGGGTTTATGGTGTTGAAGTATCTTCCCTCTGAACCTACTTTGGTGAGCATTTTTATCATGACTGTGTGTTGTACTTTGTCAAGTCCTTTTTCCGCATCTATTGAAAGGATCATATGGTTCTTATCCTTTCTTTTATTAATGTACTGTATCACATTGATTTGCAAATATCGAACCTCCTTTGCAGCCCAGGAATAAGTCCCACTTGATCATGGTGAATGATTTTTTTAATGTAGTGTTGGATTTGTTTTGCTAGTATTTTGTTGAGAATTTTTGCATCCATGTTCATCAGGGATATTGGCCTGTATTTCTCTTGTTTAAAAAAAAAAAAATGTTTATTTATTTTTGAGAGAGTGAGAGGACAGGGAGAGAAAGAATGGGGGGAGAGGCAGAGAAAGAGGGAGACACATATTCCAAAGCAGGATCCAGGCTCTGAGCTGTCAGTACAGAGCCTGATGTGGGGCTCAAACTTGTGAACCATGAGATCATGACATGGGCCAAAGTCAGACGCTTCACTGACTAAGCCACCCAAGCATCCCTAGTGGCGTCTTTGTCTGGTTTGGGGATTAGGGTAATGTTGGCCTCATAGAATGAACTGAGAAGTTATCCTTCCATTTCCTTTCTTTGGAATCGTTTGAAAAGAATAGGCATTAATCCTTCCTGAAATATTTGGTAGAATTCTCCTGTGTAATCAGCTGGCCGTGGAATTTGTTTCTTGGGAGATTTTGGATTACTGATTCAATTTCTTTGTTGGTTATTGATCTATTCCTGTTTTCTATTTTTTCCTTGTTTAGTTTTGGTAGTTTCTATGTTATAGGTAACTATATTTTATAGGAATTTGTCCATTATTCCAAGTTGTCTAATTTGTTGACATATAATTTTTGTAATATTCTCTTATAATTGTTTGTACTTCTGTGCTGTTGGTTATTATTTCTCCTCTTTCATTCATGATTTTATTTATTTGGGTCCTCTCCCATTTCTTTTTGATAAATTTGGCTACGGGTTTATCAATTGTAATATGTTTTTTCAAAGATCCAGGTCCTGGTTTCATTGATCTGTTCTACATTGGGAGCATAAATATTTATAATTGTTAGATCTTCTGGTTGGACAGTCCCCTTTATGATAACATAGTGCCCTTCTTCATCTCTTGTTACCATCTTTGGTTTAAAATCAAGTTTTTCTGATAGAAGTATTGCTACTCCAGCTTTCTTTTGATATCTATTTTCATGATAAATGTTTCTCCATGTCCTCATTGTCAAACTGCAAGTATCTTTAGGTCTAAAATGAATCTCTTGTAGGCAGCATATAGATGGGTGTTACTTTTTTTTTAATTCATTCAAAATATACTCTGTGTATTTTGATTAAAGCAGTTAGTCCATTTACATTCAGAATAACTATTGATAGGTATGTATTCACTGCCTGTGAATAGGCAGTTAATATTGATAGGTATGTATGCTTGCCTGCCTGGAGAAGTGCAGTGTACTTTGAGCATTTTATGACTTGTTATGTCATTGTTTCTGGAGATTTTCTGTGTTCCTTTCTAGTCTTTGTCACTTTGGACTCTCTTTCCCACTCAAAGAGTCCCCCTTAATATTTCTTGCAAGACTGATTTAGTGGTCATGAACTCCTTTAGTTTTTGTTTGTCTGGAAACTCTTTATCTCCCCTTCTATTCTGAATGATAGCCTTGCTGGATAAAGTATTTTTGGCTAGAGATGTTTTCCCATTCAGCAAGTTGAATATATCATGCCACTCCCTTCTGACATGCCAAGTTTCTGTGGGGAGATATGCAGCTAGACTTATGGGTCTTCCTTTGTAAGTTAGGGACTTCTTTTGTCTTGCCACTTTTAGGATTTTTTTCTTTAGCGCTATATTTTGCCATTTTATCTATAATATGTCTTGATGTTGGCCTGCTTTTGTTAATTTTGATAGGAGTTCTCTGTGCCTCCTGGATTTGCATGTCTCTTTCCTTCCCCAGATTAGGGAAGTTTTCATGTATTATTTCCTCAAGTAAACCTTCTGCTCTCTTTTCTATCTTTTCTTCTTCTGGGACTCCTATGATTCAAATAGTATTATGTTAGATGGAGTCATTGAGTTCCCAAAGTCTATTCTCATGATCCATAATTCCTTCTCTTTTTTTGTTCAGCTTCATTATTTTCCATTATTCTATCTTCTATATCACTTATTCATTTCTCGTCTTCTTCCATACTTGTGGTCATTACACCAATCTGTTTCTTAATCTCAGTTGTTGCAGTTTTCATTTCTGTTTTTTTTAATCTTTTATCTCTGTAGTAAGGGTCTCCCTCCCTGATGTCCTCCATGTTTTTGTCAAGTCCAGCAAATATCCTTATTATTGTTACTTTAAATTCTCCATCAGACATATTACTTATATTTGTTTCAATTAGATCTCTGGCCATGCCCTATTCTTGTCCTTTCTTTCAGGATGAATTCCTCAATCTTGGCATTTTGTCTAAATCCCTTCTATGTGTTAAGGAAACATGGTATGTTTCCTGCTCCTGAGAGTAATGGCTTTATAAAAAAAAGGTCATATAATGTCCAGGTCTTGATGCTTCAGTGGTGTATCTGATGTGTGCCATGTGCATTCTGCTGTCATGTGCATTTGGCT
Source organism: Lynx rufus (assembly GCF_022079265.1). Classification (NCBI taxonomy): domain Eukaryota; kingdom Metazoa; phylum Chordata; class Mammalia; order Carnivora; family Felidae; genus Lynx; species Lynx rufus. Next base: position 149,285,829 of record NW_025814823.1, read on the forward strand.
TCACTATCCCTCAGCTGAGTCATCTGCAGAGGTTTTCCCTGGCTGCAGTGAGGAGTGTTTTTACCTTGGCCGGAGTTTTAACTAGGTGTGCTCTGGTCTGCTTGTTAAACGAGACCTTATACTACTTCCACTAGAACTGATACGTCTTCCATAGAAACTTGCAGAACTGTATGGTGGGTAGAAGTGGTGAGTGCAAGTGTTTGTCCTTGTCTTATGGGGAAGGAGCCTGATGCACTGGTATGTACATATGCCTGAGAAAAGCAGTACAGGGCATAGTGCAGGGTGGTGGGACTTGGTCGAAACAGGTTGGCAGCCTGTGTCGGCACTGTGCTGTTTACCAAAGTTGGTTCATGCTGACATATGGGGGAGGGAAATGGCACCAGTCAGCTCCTTTTTTCCCCACAGAGAGGTCTCCATGCTTGCTGCTTTCAGGGAAGCACCCCCAGAAGAGCAAATAAATTCCCCTTGTGTGTCCTAGGTGTTTTTCAGATTGCTGCTTGCACTGTGTCCAGTTTGCTTGCCTGCCTGGAGAAGTGCAGTGTACTTTGAGCTCTAGCCCAGCCAAGCTTGCTGATTTTCAAAACTTCAAACTTTAGGGATGTGCTGTGGTTAGGGCTTGCACTTGTCTCCTGGGGAAGCATCACTACTCTGGGACCAATGCAGGTTTGACTGAGAAGGGCAGTTACAACAGAGTGCAGGGGTGTGGGATTTGGAACAAAGAAGGCTAAACAGCCAGTTCCTAGATGAACGGCCCTTGGCAGGTGTCTCTATGCCTTCACTGAGGGACAGGGGAGGAAAACAGTGCTCACCAGCTCTTTTGTCCCCAGAAAGGCATCTCTGTGAATGCCACTTCTCGCAGATACACTTTAAGAAGAGCCAAACGTCTCTTCCTGTGTGCCTTAGGCAACCCTCAGATCATACCACCTGCACCCTTGTAGTTTGCCTGCCTTCTTTCCAGGAGTAGGGCAGCAGCCTCAAGTCTGTTTCCCAGCCAATCCCACTGACGTCTAAAACTCCAGGCTTTGAGACCCACTAGTGCCAAAACTCACAAAAATCAGCCCCTCTCATTTTCCCAGCCAACGGCTTTTGGGAAGTGTTCTCTTTGTTTGTATCCCTGTATACTGTTCTTTCTTCCTTTCCTTCCTCCTTGACCAGGGCTCACTCCCCTCAACAGCACCCACGATCCTTTCTCCCCAAAACCAAATCTTCGTACTTCCTACTTTCCTTGTTGGCCTCTTCTCTCTTTCTAGTTGCACAGCTTGTTCTATCAGTCCTCAGGATGATTTCTTGGGTGTTCAGAATGATTTGATAGTTATCAAGGGATGTGTTCAAGGGATGAGACAAGCCCAGGGGCCTCCTACCACGCTGCCATCTTCAAATTGTTACTTTTTTAAACAGCTTTGTTGAATTGTAATTCACATATGATAAAATTTATTTATTTAATGTGTAAATGTCAGTGATATTAAATATATTCAGAGACATAGGTAACCATCACCACGGTCAACTATATATATATATATATATATATATATATATATATATATATAATTTATTTATACGTTAATTTATAAATTGTATATGTAAAATTCTTACCAGTTTCATTGAGAAATGGGTCAGCAGAGCTCCTCTTTGCTGAGGCCAATCTCTGAAAGTACTATTAAATATAATTAATATGGGTGTATCTGCAAAAGTGAAGCTAAATGAGATGAGCCAAACCCAAAGGCTACAAATTGTATGATTACATTATCCAAAATGTACTGAACAGGCAAAACAATGCAAACGAAGGCATTTTGGTAGTTGCCTGGGCCCAGCAGTGGAGGCAAGATGTACTGAAAATGAGCATGAGGAACACTGAATAAGAGAAATGTTCTAAAACTGAACTGGTGATACCTGTGGTGATAGCACAACTATATATATTTACTGAAATTTAACAAAATTTAGGCATAAAATTTGTGAACTTTACAGCACATAAATTATCTCATTAAATCTGCTTTTTAAAAAATGTCCCAATGAAATGACACAACAATCATTAGTATAATTTAAAAAAAAAACTTTCTGAATGAATATTTTCTGAATGAAGATCAAATAAAATATCAAAATTTCAGTTATATTTTATTTGAGAAAGGTAAATATGAGCCAGTATGGTATAAAAGTTATGTATATAAATTGTGTAGCCTGCTTGCCAGATTTCAAATATTAAATCTACCTCTTATTAGATGTGTGATATTTGACAAATTTACTTGTGCTCAATTAACTCATCTGAAAACCAGGGATGATAATAAAACCTACCTCATAGGGCTATTATGAAACTTTTATGAGTAAATAGGTTTAAAGAAGTGAAAAAAGTGTCAATAATGAATATGGACACTTTAATTACAAAAAAAAAGGAGGCAATAGAATGTAAGAAGTAACTTATGCATGATAATTGTGAAGTCTAACTGGGTAAAACATTGAAAAAGGATTTATAACATCAGGAAGAATGTAAGGAATTCACACACACCACTTTTATTTAAACACATACATTAATTTATTCAATAACATTTGCAGAATAATTATTATCTTGCTGAGGATATCAAGATGAACAGACAGATACATTATCCACACTCAAGAAACTTGATCTTATTTAGGGAAGGGTTAAAAGATGAGAAAATGCATTAAGATATAAAACTAAAAGGAAAGAGGATGAAAATTACCATTATTTATAAGATGATGTCTTTCTCTTCCTGGAAAATCTATGAAATTCTACCAGTGGAGTTTAGAGAAAGGAAATTATTATAAATAATAAGGACATTTAATCAGTCATGGTGATAAACTACTAAGAAGGCATAAAAAAATGCTGGTCTATATTCCAATAAAACCCAGTTAGAAAAATTAATTTTAAGGATACATCCCATGCACTATAAGAATGGAATTTAACACATCCAAGAAAAAAATGTTAAAAGAAAAATATAATATATCTTATTTATAAAGGAACAAAATAAAGATGAAAACTAAAATGTGGCATGACTTTGACAGATATTCAGTTAAGATTATTTATGTAACTTTTATTCTTGCATCCATGTGCATCAGGGAAATTGGTCTGTAGTTCTTTTTAGTGGGGTCTTTGTTTTTGGAATCAAGGTAGTGCTGGCTTCATAGAAAGCGTTTGGAAGTTTTCCTTCCATTTCTATTTTTTGGAACAACTTCAAGAGAATAGGTGTTAACTCTTCCTTACATGTTGGGTAGAATTCCCCTGGAAAGCCATCTGGCCTTGGACTCTTGTTTTTTGGGAGATTTTTATTACAAAGTCGATTTCTTTACTGGTTATAGGCCTGTTCAAATTTTCTATTTCTTCCTGTTTCAGTTTTGGTAGTGTATGTTTCTAGGAATTTGTCCATTTCTTCCAGATTGCCCATTTTATTGACATATAATTGCTCATAATACTCTCTTATTATTGTTTTTATTTCTGCTGTGTTGGTTGTGACCTGTCCTCTTTCATTCTTGATTTTATTTATTTGAGCCCTTTCCTTTTTTCTTTTTGATCAAACTGGCTAGTAGTTTATCAATTTTGTTAATGCTTTCAAAGAACCAACTTCTGGTTTCATTGATCTGTTCTGTTTTTTTGTCTTATTTTTGGTTTCAATAGCATTAATTATTGTTCTAATCTTTATTATTTCCTGTCTCCTGCTGGTTTTGGGTTTTATTTCCTATTCTTTTCCCAGCTCTTTAAGGAGTAAGGTTAGGTGATGTTCCTGAGACCTTTCTTCCTTCTTTATGAGGGACTGGATTGCTATATACTTTCTCTTATGACTGCCTTTGCTGCGTCCCAGAGGTTTTGGGCTGTGGTGTTATCATTTTCATTTATTTCCATATACTTTTTAATTTCCTCTTTAACTTCTTGGTTAGCCCATTCATTCTTTAGTAGGATGTTCTTTAGTCTCCAACTATTTGTTATCTTTCTACATTTTTTCTTGTGGTTGATTTCGAGTTTCGTAGGACTGTGGTCTGAAAATATGCACGGTATGATCTCGATATCTCTGTACTTGTTGAGGGCTGATTTGTGTCCCTGTATGTGGTCTCTTCTGGAGAATGTTCCATGTGCACTGCAGAAGAATGTATATTCCACTGCTTTAGGGTGAAATGTTCTGAATATATCTGTTAAGTCCATCTGGTCCAGTGTGTCATTCAAAGTCACCGTTTGCTCGTCAATTCTCTGATTAGATGATCTGCCCATTGCTATAAGTGGGGTGTTGAAGTCCCCTACTATTATATTATTATTATCAATGAGTTTATGTTTGTGATTGACTGATTTATATATTTGGGTGCTGTCACATTTGGAGTATAAATGTTTACAATTGTTAGGTGGATTGATCTAAATGTTCTTGATGGATAGAGCCCTTAATTATGATATAATGCCCTTCTTCATCTCTTGTTAATGTCTTTATTTTAAAGTCTAGATTGTCTGATATAAGTATGGCTACTCTGCTTTCTTTTGTCGGCCATTACCATGATAGATGGTTCTCCATCTCCTTACTTTCAATCTGAAGGTGTCTTTAGGTCTAAAGTGGGTCTCTTGTAAACAGCATATAGATGGATCTTGTTTTCTTATCCATTCTGTTACCCTATGTCTTTTGATTGGAGCATTCAGTCCATTGATGTTTTGAGTGAGAACTGAAAGATATGAATTTATTGCCATTATGTTGCCTGTATAGTTGGAGTTTCTGGTGGTGTTCTCTGGTCCTTTCTAGTCATTGTTGCTTTTGATATTTATTTATTTATTTATTTATTTATTTATTTATTTATTTAGTCTTTTCTCCCCCCAGAGAATCCCTCTTAAAATTTCTTGCAGGGGTGGTTTAGTGGTCACAAACTCCTTTAATTTTTGTTTTTATGGGAAATTTTTAATCTCTTCTTCTATTTTGAATGATAGCCTTGCTGGATAAAAAATTCTTGGCTGCATATTTTTCTGATTCAGCACATTGAATATAACCTGCCACTCCTTTCTGGCCTGCCGAGTTTCTGTGGATAGGTCTGCTACAAACCTGATCTGTCTTCCCTTTTTGATTAACGACTGTTTTCCCTTGCTGCTTTCATGATTCTCTCCTTGCCTGAGTATTTTGTGAATTTGACTATGATATGATTTGTTGATGGTCAGTTTTTGTTGACTCTGATGGGAGTCCTCTGTGCTTCCTGGATTTTGATGTCTGTGTCTATCCCCAGGTTAGGAAAGTTTTCTACTACGATTTGCTCACATAACCCTTCTACCCCTGTTTTTCTCTCTTCCTCTTCTGGGACCCCCTATGATTCTGATGTTGTTCCTTTTTAATGAGTCACTGATTTCCTTAATTCTTAAATAATTCTCTTTTGCCTTAATCTCCCTCGTTTTTTCTGCTTCATTTTTCTCCATAACTTTGTCCTCTTTATAGCTGATTCTCTTCTCTGCCTCATCTTTCCTTTTATCTCCACAGAAAGGGATTCTAATCTATTTTTGATTCCAGCTAGTATTCATATTATTGTGACTCTAAATTCTCGTGCAGACATCTTGCTTGTATCTGTGTTGGTTAAATACCTGGTGTTGTTTCTTCCTGTTCTTTCTTTTGGGGTGAATTCCTTCATTTTGTCATTTTGAAGGGAGAAAAGTAATTAATGAGGTAAAAAAATTAAAATTAAAAAATTAAAACACACACACACAAAATGAAATAAATGATGCTAGATGTTAGTTGTGTTTTTGTCTGGGTGTTGAAAGGGGCTTGATATTAGAGAAAAAAGGGGAAAGAAAAAAAAGGAAATCGTTTGAAAATTTGAAAAAATGAATACACTGAAATAGAATAAAATGGCACAACAGAAGTAAAATAGAATTTGAAAAAAATTACACAAAAGTAAAAAATACAGTAGAAAAAATAAATATATTTGTAATAGAAATTGAAAATAATTTTTTTCTTTCTGTATTCAAGAAAAAGAAAAGAAGTGAAAAACAGGGAAAAAAAGAAAAAGAAAATTGAATAGATGGACCAGTGAGCAGACTGAAATATGATTGAAATTATTTTGTTTTCCCCTAGAAGTCAAGCTATGAAGCACTTTATAGTCCATAAAATAAGCAGGCAGAGGGATTTATGCTCCTGAAGAGTGAGGTTGGCCCAGTTGGTTGGGGCCTAGTGTAACACCTCCATTCTCCACTAGATGGCGCTGCTTAGCTTACTGGGATGGATTGTTGTGGCGCTTCTAGGTGTGTATGCGCATGCACAGCCATGACCAAGCTCCCGGCAGCACCTCCCTCCTGAGCTTTATCTCAGATGTGGCTGTGTTTCCTGACACCTTATTTCTGAGGGACTGCATCTTTGACCTATTCTGCCGCTCTGCAGGAGGGTCTCACCAAACAATGGCCAGTTGCCCGCGGCACCCAGGAATGCTTGTGGGTGGGATCGCGCTACTGCTGATGTCCAGAGACTGCGACTGGGTGGCAGCCCACCCCAGAGAAAGTTCACACGATCGTGTAATAGCAGCATTTCAGGGAATATGAAAAATCACAGCAAACATCTGGCACCAGTCTTCAACCCCAACAACCTTGTTACAACACCAGGGAATGTGGTTGTTCTCCTGGGCCCACTGCAGTCTTTTCCTGTGTGTGGGCGGGTTGGGGGGGGGCACACAGAGCCTCTACCAGATGTCCTCCCAGCAGGGGAACCAACTCTCCCCATATGGCCCAAAGACACCCGGACTTCACTCTCCTCCTGGGGGTTCACCCTTCTCACCAGAGCACCACCAGGTAGCTAGCTGTGGAGTTTCAGACTCTGTGTTCCCCCTGTTTATAGAGTCTTAATGGAATTTAAACCCTCTCCTTTCTCCCTTTTTAGTTCAGTCCCTGTGGCTGTTTTCACTTTTCCACTTTCTCTCCAGCTGCTTTTGGGGGGTGATTTCCCATATTCTCCCCCCAGCCCCTGTCTCTGTCCTCTCTCCATGAGCAAAAACAGCTCCTTGCCCTCAGCAGCTTCTCTCTCCTCCAGTTCACCTCTCTGTGCCATGTACCTGCTGAGTTCTGTGGTTCAGGTTGGGCAGATTGTTGTGTTAGTCCTCAAATCAGATTTCTAGGTGTGCAGGATGGTTTAGTGTTGATTGGTCTGTATTTCATGGATGCGAGACACAAAAAAACTTTCATGCTGTTCCGCCATCTTGGCTCCTCCCCCTCTGCAACTTTTATTCTTAAAAAATGCTTGTTAAGTGACATGGACTTTGTGATATTGGCTTGATAGTGAAGGAAAAAATAAACCTTAGTCACTATTGGATATTATTGCATGTTATAAATTAATTTGATATATTCATCTGTTAGAATCAACCTATCGACAAATTACAAAATATCAAATGTATCCATTTTATGAGAAGAAATTGATCATTTAGAGACATGGGAGGAAAAAGTAAAGGAATGGTAATAACTTTAATTTCAGAGTGAGGACATAGTGACTGTCAAAATTTAAGAGAATAATAAAAATTTGAGGTTAAAAAGGAACTTAATCACAGAACATAAAATAATAGCACTACAGTTTAGAAATATCAGATGTTGAGAGGGGAGTGGTGAAGGTAATCTGCCGTCTCCAGTTGAAAGGCAGTCTCAAGGGCATGCATGAAGTACAAGAGTCAGAAGAGAGTCTAAGCCATTTATTTAGTATTAGGGACAGAGAACCAAAACACTAAAATGATTTCATATGAATGCTCTGATAGCAGAGCTGTGTGGGGAGATTAGGTCAGGAACATTTGTATTTTATTAGAAGTTCTTTTGCTATATTAATATTTTACCATTTTCATATAAAATTCTGTAATACCTTAAAAAATAACATCTGATGGGTCCTTTACATTACGATCAAGCCCTAAAATAATGAAATGAGAGAGAGAGACATGTGCTCCTCATCCATTTTCTTTCTTAGGATGTGGCCAAACCTAGTAAGTTTTTTTTTTTTTAATTTCTTTGAAGATATGCATTCTTAAGAGATAATCTCAGAAAAACTGTAACTGACCCTCACTTGTTATGAGTAGGAAGGCTCACTTAGAATTCGAATGCATTCATCATACCAACAAGCACAAACTGCAATTGAACAGAAGTGACTATCAACACCCATTCTGGAGAAGTTGGGGGTGTACTTAAGATTAAAATAAAGAGATGAAAAAAAGAATAAAAAAAGGGGGTGCCTGGGTGGCTCAGTAGGTTGGGCGTCCGACTTTGGCCCAGGTCATGTCCTCACAGTTCATGGGTTTGAGCCTCACGTCAGGCTCTGTGCTGACAGCTTAGGGCCTGGAGCCTGATTCGGATTCTATGTCTCATTGTCTCTCGGCCCCTCCCCTGCTTGTGCTCTGTCTCTCTCTGTCTCTCAGAAGTAAATAAATGTAAAAAAAAAATTAAAGAGTAAAATAAAGAGCCGAGATTGCGCCTGTGAGAAATATTGCAAATTATATAGTTAAACAAAACTGGGAAGGAATTTTTCAAATAAAAGACTTAACAAAGAGAATTGTTTGGAGAAAAGAAAAATGAGAATAAATTAAGCAAGGAGTGAGGCAGAGGACATAGGAAGGAAACTCAGGGCCATAAAAGCTGTATCAGAAGTGGACAAAATGTCTGCAGGAAACCTTCCCAGTGAAGGTATAACTTTTGCAAGTTGCTCTTTCTGTAAGGAGCAATGAAAAGGCCAGTAATACTACTACATTACCTTCTGTCCCTCCTATATCTAATTTATATCTTAAAAGAAAAAGAAACTTGACTTTTCAAAATTAATTTCTTCAATAAAAAAATTAGCTTTCTATGCAAAATAATTAGATAAATGTAAAATTTTTAATAGAAACATAAAAGTAAGTTCTTTATAATCATGAAAACAATCACTGCACCATAAACAAGATATTGGCAAATGTATCTCAATGAAAATAGGAAAATTTTAATGTAGGGAAAGTCACCATAAACAAAAGATTAAAAACAAAGGGAAATTGAGAAAAATGCATTTGCAGTAAGCAAGAAGTAGTATCAAAATCTTTAATATATATGGTATGGATACAAATTTAAATGAGCAATATATAAATATATAAACACCCAATAAATTATTGAGAATAGTACATCAATGATTTACTCTCAGAAGAAAACAAAGATAATGTAATAGGTAAATATTATTGAGGGATTATTCATCATAGCAACTAACTTTACAGTACATTTTTAAAATGTTTAATTGTTTTTTAATGTATTAATTTTGAGAGAGGGAGTGGGGAGGGGCAGAGAGAGAGAGGGAGAGAGAGAGAGAATCCCAAGCAGGCTATGTGCTGTCAGCACAGGGCCCAACAAAGGGCTGGATCCCACAAACCATTGAGATCTTGACCTGAGCTGAAATCAAGAGTCAGAAGCTTAATTGACTGAGCCACCAGGTGCCCCACAATACATTTTTAAGTCAGAGATTAAGTACGTAGTGCTAATATGGGGACATGAAAATTCAGTACAGAAATGTATTTAATAATATAGAAAGTTGTCATATTACATAATAGTAACAAAAATGTTTTGTCAAACAAAATTAAAATTATATTCTATTATATACATACACACACATAAATATAAACATTTAAAGGTTTAATTGATGAAACTGATTATCCCTGGATGCTGATTTTTTTTGCTTATATTTTCTGTTTTTTTCTGCAAACATGATGTATCTCTAAAGAAATAAAATCAAGTTAAAAGTATCAATATAGCAAACTTGACTGTATTATCCTGTACATTTAAAATACTATACCAAGGATTTATCCTAATTTTATATGCTATAAGGAAATTTAACAGAAAAACTAATCTGTACACCCCAATATTTGGTGTTATGTGTCAAGTAATCACTTGGTAGGTACTTTTTTTTTTAATTGGCTTTTTGGTTTGTAAAGACTGTGAAGTTTTTGTATACTCTCTTGTATTCAATACACCATTTTTCTCCATTATTGTAACATGGTAATTTCTCAACAAATCAACAGCTTCTAAGTCATTTTTGCTGCTAAAAATTGCAGCTGAGTTTGAATGTATTTTGTGAAATAAATGTCTTATTTATTAATCAAGAAGAAAATATTGCAAATTATTGCTTGGGTAGTTTATACATTTCTGAAACAATTGCAAATATTATTTCTTCTGTTCCTTTTTAGTGTTAGGAGCTATATTTTTTTTAATGCATTATACAAATTACCATTCATTCCTAAAATCCACTCAATCAAACAGAGGAAAAAACATTAAACAAATCATTTATTTTGCTGTGGGGGAAAGGAGCTATTCCTTAGTTCCATCAACTATGGTTAAATCAAAAATGGCAAAATATATTTCTCAGTTTGCAAGATGGAGAACTATGGAGTGGAAAAACTAAAATCTAGTTGGCAATATATTCTATTTCCTGTCACATTTGTAACCAACAGAACTATAGTTACTCACTGTGAGTCTAAACTTCATAACATTTTTCTTATTTGCTGTATATGGCACATGCTTTTTACAGTCTGTTTCATTCCATACACTATAAATTTAAAGCTAAAATTCCAACCTCAAAAATTGAACTGTGTATCACCCTAGCTTTAATTTAGTATATTTTAAAGTGTTTAATTTTCTTCCCAACTACAAGACTGACATTAGTATAAATCCCATTCCTACTTTTTTTCTGCTCAAAAATAAAACACAAATGAGATTTTATACTATTGTCTCAGTCTTTTTTTTCTAAACAAAATACAGGCAGAAGTAATGTGAAGCTGTTCTATGTCTCAAATATAATAAGTATTCACATCTATAAGAAAGGAGCAAGAATTATTATTTCCTTTTCCAAGTGAAGTTTGTGTATGTGTACACAAAGTATTTAACCTTTCCCAGAGGTCTCGCTTTGCTTTCAGCTTTAGATTTTATGTGTGCTTCATGAGAGTATCTTTCTTCTCCCAAAAGTTTCAGGCCATACTAGGTAGTCTAAAATGTAATTTAAGGTGCGGCTTTGATTGATGTTGTATTTGATCCAACTTTAGGGGAAATAGAGACTAAAGTTGCCACTTGGGCAATCAACCATATCTACATGATTGAGCTCCAATGAACTCTGAACACCAAGGTTTGAGTAAGCTTGTCTGGTTGCACATACTCCATGCACGTGGTCATGCTGCATTGTGAGGAAAGTTAGCACTGTCGATGACTCTGTAAGAAGAGGACAACTGGAAGCAAAACTTTGCTAGACTCTGTTCCATGCATCTCTTGCCTTGGCTGATTTTAATCTGTATCCGTTCACTGCAATAAACTGAAACTAATAGCTCTTGATGAGTTTTGTGAGTCCTAGCAAATTATCAAACCTTAGAATGATCTTGGGAACCTCGAACGTGGAATTGGTATCAGAAGTGAAGGTGACCTCTACTCTGCGGTTGATGTCAGAAATGAGGATAATCCTGTGGACTGATCACTAATTTTGTAGTCTGATAAGATTAAGCCTGTGTACTTATCATCCAGGGAAGAAATTGTGTTATTTTTCTTAGCCCACAAAATCTTAGTTTATCAAAACTGGAAACTTTTACCTCTGCAGGTTTTATTCTTCCAATATCCTCCCACAGTTGAAATTTTATCATTTGGCAAGTTATTCCAAATATGTATGTTACTATTGAGGAATAAGTATTAGCTAATTTTCTAGAGATGGTATTTCAGAATGCTTACACAAGGAAATGGATATATAGATAATTAATACCCATTCCTTTCAAGGGGACATGGGACATTTTCCAGGATAGATCATATGTTTGGCCAATAAACAAGCCTTAAAAAATATAAGAATATTGAAATCATATTAAGTATTTTTTTTCTGACCACAAAGGATAAAAACAAGAAATAAATAACAGGAAGAAAACCGAAAAATACACAAATATGTAGTTATTAAATAACACTCTCCTGAATGAGTGTTTACTCAATGAATGAGTAAAAGATAAAGTCAAAAAGGAAGTAAAAAAATATCTTTGGGGTCCTGGGTGGTTCAGTCAGTTAAGTATATGACTCTTGATTTTGGCTCAGGTCATAATCTCGCAGTTCATTAGTTTGAGCACTGCATCAGGCTCTGTACTGCCAGTGCTGAGCCTGCTTGGGATTCTCTATCTCCAATCCTCCCCTGCTTGCTCTCTCTCTTTAAAAAAATAAATAAAACTATATGTGTGTGTGTATGTGTATGTGTGTATATATATATATATATGTATATATATGTAATTAAGTAATATATAATTAAATAATATTTATATTATATATAATTAAATTATATATAATTATACATATATATATACATATACATATAATCTGACCAGACTGATTATTACAAAGGAGGTTAAATCAGTAATCAAAAACTCCCAATAAACAAAAGTCCAGGACCAGACGGCTTCACTAATGAATTCTACCAAACATTCAAAGAAAAATCAATACTAATCCTTCTCAAATAAGTTCAAAACAAAACAAAAAAAAAAGAAGAAGTTTTCCAAACTCATTTTACAAGGTAAACATTACCCTGATACCAAAACCAGATAATGACATGGCAAGAAAAAAAAAAATTACAGGCTTATGTCCCTGATAAACATATATACAAAAATCTTCAACCACAATTCTAGAAAACTGAATTCAGTGGCACATTAGATATATCATATGCCCTGATCAAATGTCATTTACTTCTAGGATACAAGGATGTTTCAACATCTGAAAATCAGTAAATGTGATACATTATGTTAACAAAATAAAGGAGAAAAACCATATGATCTTCTCAATAGTTGTAGAAAAAGTATTTAACAAAATTCGATATGCTTTTGTGACGCAAACTCTCAACAAATTAGGTATGAAATAAATGTACCTCAACACGATAAAGGTCATTTGTGACAAGGCCACTGCTAACATCATACTTGGTAGTGAAAAGCTGAAAGTTTTTCATCTAAGAACAGGAACAATACAAGGGTACACAACTCTTACCACTTCTATTCAACATAGTACAGGAAATACTCACTAGAGAAATCAGGAAAAAAAAGAAATAAAAGTCATCCCAATTGGAAATGAAGACATTAAGTTGTCTCTGTTTGTGGATGATTTTGTACATAGAAAATCCTAAAGGCTTCACCCAAAAACTGTTAAAACTAAACAACAACAACAACAAAACAGTGACAATGCAGTATGCAAAATCAACATATGATAACCAGTTGTATTTCTATACGCAATGAAGTATCCAAAAGAAAAAAGAAAGAAAGAAAAGAAAAGAAAAGAAAAGAAACCCATTTATAATAGCATCAAAAAGAATAACATACTGATGAATAAATTTAACCAGGGAGGTGAAAGATCCATGCACTGAAAACTATAAGACGTCGATGAAAGCAAATGAAGAAGACACAAACAAATGGAAAGGTATCCCAAGTTAATGTATTGGTAGAATTAATATTGTTAAAATGTTCATGCCACCAAAGTATATAAATCACCAAAGCAATCTACAGATTCAATACAATCCTTGTCAAAATTCCAACAACATTTTTCAACTAAAATTTGTATTAAAACCAAAAGACTCATAAAAACAAAAGCAGTCTTGAGCTAGAAGAAAGCTGGAAGTATCACAGTTCCTGATTTCAAATTATATTATGAAGCTACAATAATCAAAACAATATGGTATTTGTATGAAACAGACTCATAGACCAAGAAGCAGAATAGAGAGCAAAGAAATAAACCCATGCATAGAAAGCGAACTGATCTTTGACAAAGGTGTCAATATATCCAACAGGGAATAAATAACAATAAATGGTTCTGAGAAAAGTGGATATCCCATGCAGATCATGAAATTGGACACTTATACCTTGGACAAAAATAAAGTCAAATGGATTAAAGAAATGCAGATGTTTATTTTTAACCTCAAATACCCCTATGTTTTATTTCAAATGAAATGACATAGTTAAAAAGACAGAAAACTTGGAGTAAGTAAGTTACGTCATATTGAGCCAGTCACTTGGATGTTTTCATCTCTATTTTCTCACATGTTGAGAAAGAAGTGTATGGGGGAGAAAGGTAGAGAAGGGAAGAAGAAAAGATTGTAAATTATAGTAACAACAAAGACTGCTAGTTGCCTACTCAAATTTATTACTTCTTTTTTTTCTTTTAGAAGAGTATCTTAGACAATGCACTCAAGTGAATAAAAAACTACATTTCATTTCCCAGCATGCCTTACCATCTTGTAGTCATGTTACCAATTTCTGCTTAACATTTCTGCCCAAAGAGTTATGAGGACAATTGTTGTATGGAATTTCTGAGAAGTATCCTACAGGGATAAGAATTAACTGGTTTACCGATATTGTGTTCCACCACTTTTCTGCTTAGAAAGTAGGTGGGTATATGTCAGCATGGAGCTCAATAGTGATCTGAACAATGAAGTAATATCCAGAATGAAAGCCACACACTTCAGGCAGAACACAAAGATAAAAGAGATTTGGTCCTGATAATTTTGTGGAGCTACTATGCCAGATCTATTCATGGATATTTTTTATGTAAAGAAATAATTATTTTTTAATACCAGTATTTTATTTATTACTCCATCTACCTATTACTTTTTATATACAAGCAATACTAATACATATATATATATAAACATCCAGCTTCCTATCCAACATGTTATTAAAGTACATGAGCAGTAAGCACAGTTATAACATAGATAAATTATTGTTTTATTAAATTAATAAATTTTTGTCACTCAGAATTTCAAAAATGCCAGCATAGAATCTAACATCAGTAATGGAAATTTTTGACACTATATTATTTACCCACTTACATGAATCAAAACAGGTCATTTATTAAAGTATAAATTTAATTAATTAATAAATTCATTTACTTTTTTTACATAATAAAACTAAGGGCTTATTTTTTAAGGATACTTTAATAGAGTTTGTGATGTCCCCATATATTCCTTAGCCATCTAAGCCTCAGAAGGCATGAGAGATTGCAAAACTCTTGGCCTGCCTTAGTTGTATTTCCAGTTGAGTGTACTTCTGCTTAAGAGCAATGCAAATATGTTCTCTCACCAACATCTTGATATTTCCAAACTCATTATCTTGTGCTTTTGAACCTTGACTATTCAATAGACCTGGGAATCAAATTCATTTCCTTCTCACTGAGCAGGTCAGGGTCTGTACCAGTCCTCAGTATATTAAAAGTATAGATGATCAGATTGTTCTTAATGGAAACTGAAGTTTGAATCAAAAACAAACTGTAGATTCTATTTGAAATCTCCATCACCACATTCCCAACTCTTTGAAGGAGAGAGTTTACTTTCAGGAAACAAATCAAAAATTATTTTGTCTAAAGTCATCCAATGATTATCATACATCTAGGATACAATAGCCCTAATCACATGATGAATGTGAAAAAAGTCAACATTTGGTTTAAACTAACATGGTCCAAGATTAAAAGTTAATTGTAAATGAGATTCTATTTTTTCCAACACTTATTGAGAGTTTTGACTTGTTGTTTTGGAAGATATTATCTAACAATCTCTATATTGTCTTCCTTAAACAATTTCTTTTCATGCAAAGTCAAACTATAACATGCACATTTATAATTATCCTTAAACCTGAGGTATGCCCAGTCTTATTTCTTCTGTGGTATATGCCACAATTGTCACATAGCTAATTGTTTATGTAATTACTAGAGGTGAAACTTGCTACTTTCTCCAAAAAGTAACATAATAAATCCAATGTTTAGGAAATTATTGGTTTGATATCTGAATTCCTTATGTAACTATAAGCTTCATAGTGGCAAACTTACTTTGGATACACATTTGACCTCCATGAGCTCAGCACTTAGCATGGACCCAGGTATGAGTAATAGTTCAATTTGTATACGTTGAATAGAAAAATGAGTGAATGGATGAATCTTTATTTACTATAAGTGTATGTTTCTGTATATGAGTGCACATGTAAACCCGAACTCTAGAGTATATATTCAAAAGTCCTTGGTTGCTCAATTAAATAGAAAGTCTCCAAATCTTTATTGAAAGATTGTGGTGTTGGTGGTAGATGATAGATAGGAGACTGGATGCTCTGTAGATAGGCTTATCACAGGGGCACTTACTATATGACCCACTATTGTCCCTCATTCATTTTACAACATCATCCGAGGGTTCTATGAACAGCAACCACTGTTAATGTCCTCCTAGGTAGAATATATGTTTCAAAAATGAGTCAGTTAGTGCATACAATTAATCTCTGATGAACAGTGGATATTTCTTGTTTTCAGACCCAGAGTTCCATCTCAACCTGTTTTTATTTTTCATTGGTAAGATTAATTATACTGTATATTGCTTAATATAGTGATGTGACACCATTATCTTATTGATATTAAAATTATATACAAAATTTTATAATAATTTTACTTCTGTAGAAATCGTATTAAAGAATTTATAATTCTAAAGTTGCATTCAATATTTTCTGTCAATGTTAATGCTAAAGTTATTATCTTGAAATATATTATGCAAAGGAAAAATAGAAACATATAGGAGCAGTAATTTTCTTCCACTATGTTAATAATAATCCTGATCACAGAGAAAACATTTTTTGCTCTTGTTTTGGAATTTATAGAATAAATCTGGATTTAGAGGCTACTATTGAACTTAAATTTCTTCTTAAATTAATGAGACATATTTCAAGAGTGGGTTAGCAAGTGTTTTCTTTCTGTTCACTTTCCCTTATGTATAGAATCCCCACAATGGAAGCAAACACTGAATTTATTGTTTCATATATTCATTAGAACATATTTACACAAGAACAATGATTCATGAAGAATTCATCAATTAATTTATATATCAATCATTAAAGGAGCTATTTCAAAATTAGTTTATTTTAGATAATAAAATTACCATTTATTCAATATAAATATGGTGAAACTACTCTGAATTACCTTATTTTTCAATGTAACTTTTGAAAAAAACTATTTTGCTCTGTTTTACAATATTATCAATTTAAAACCCATTGTACCTTGAATTTTCTATTTTGATGATGATACTTCATAAGATAAATGCACATTATTGTTTCCAATGTATATGATTATGAAATATTTTGAAATAAAAATAATGCAATAGAAAAACAGTTTATTTATTTGATGTTATCAAAGCAATTTCATCATTTCAAACCAGCTAACAGCAGACCTATTAAGCTAAATAATGGATCAACTTTAGCCTTTCCATTTAATACTTGAACAACATAATGATTTTACATCACTATTCCAGTAATATAGGCTTAAATTATTCATGAAGGATAATCTGATTCTAAAAACAAATTGAGGGATACACCTTATATAAGTGATACTTATATGTCATCATCTAGATATAGTTTCTTGTTGGAAATGCTTATGTTTAACACTAACTTGATTTTTTCCACTATCATTTGACATTATTTATTTTCCCTAACAAGCAAGTATACTTTCAAACAAAATTACATTCTTTACAGTGACAAGAAGACAATTTGTATTTTTTAGTGTAAAATATTTATTCCACTGTATTTTAGCATTTTAACCCAGAGTAAAAAAAAATTTAGGTAAGCCAGAATAATAATGGGTTGCCCCTAAGTATACAGAGGCACTACTATATTAAATCTATTAAAAAACTTGAAGTTTTTATATATGAAGACTCCAGACATCACTCAAAACACATATGAAAATTTTCTTTTATACAAATCATTAAGTCTTCAAGGTAGTTATTGCTGATGTATAAAATTCTATTAATACTTATATGTTTATTGTATTTAGCTATTTACTAACCTTTAATAATAGTACGTTTGTATTGGCTATTTGGAACAAAACAATTATCGTAATTTTATCTTTTGTTCTTATATCAGCACTTGTTTTCTTCCTCATGCTGCACTTTTTCATTCACCAACTCATTTATTCAAAAAGTAGAGAAGGCATGAATGATGTGCCAAGCATTGTCCTAGCTTCTGGGAATGAAAGAGTAAACACAATAGCCACACTTCTTGATTCTTATGAAACTTGAAATCTAACAGGAAAATTGGACATCTTACAAGCTTAACTAATTCCAATTGCCAAGGTATTAGAAGTTGTTACAGAAGCTTATACTGGAAAACCAGGGCATATGAAATTGTTATTGCACAGTTCATATTTAAGACAAGTTATTTAACTAAATGGAAGACCACAGTGATACCGAAAGATACAGTTTTTAAAGCAGCAGCTGCTTCCTCTGAAGAAATTTGGATAGCATGAGAAACGAAAGACTTCAGGATAATAAAAAGAGACGTAGATACCTCTCAACAGGAAATTACTTTCTGCCAAATGCCAAAGAGATATCTTAAGATCCCTGCAATGTAGCACCAAAGAGAACATACCCATGTAATAGTGGCAAGATTTAACATAACTGATTATAAGCCATATATCTAGCATTGATATAAATGACAAATAAGAAATTGAAAAAGGCCATTGCTGATGAAATACAATCTTTGGAAACTTTATACCTCTGAGTCTCAACTTTGACAGGGACTGAAAATTTTTTGCAATTCTGGTATCAGCTGTGTCAGTAAGAAGCAATGAATCAACTATGAATCAGCATGGATGGACATGAAATGCAGATGAATTTCAAAGAGAAATAAATATGAGGATGGGGAGAAAATAGACAACAAAAAAACCCCACAAAAAGATAGAAAGAAAAAATAGTAATCACAAAAATGAAATGCATGCTTCTATTAAGAGATACATATTTTAAGACTGGATATTTCCATCTCTTCATACCTCCAAAACTAGGACATTGACTCATATAAAAAACAAATGGTAATGTTAGTAATGAGGTGAGAAAGTGGTAGAAGAGGGAAGAAGAAATAGGGTTCAAAACTATGGAATACTAAAATTTAAAGAGAAAATGGCAGATACAGAAAAATAGAGTTGCACAATGGAGATCATGTGGTGATGATAATGTTGGACGATAATTAGATATAAGATGGAGAAGGTGGAAGCCAGGTCATTAAGGGCCATTAATCCAGGCCCGAGTTTAGTTTGGAAAGCCAATCCAAGTGTTTAAAGAATAACACAATTTAGAAAGTTCATTCTGTTTGGACTATGAAGGATACACTGAAGACAGAGGACCTCTTTTAATGAAATGGAGAAGATATACTGGAAATAAATATGGCTAGAGATAAAGTACCAAACGGGAATTTCAGCAGATAGAACTGGCAGTCTTGATGAATGATTGAGGTATAACAGAGAATATATACAATGTAAGGATGGTTCCAGTTTTGTGGAACAACTATATCAGAAAGTTAAGCTTTGTCATTCTAGTCTACTTTTTCTGGTAATATATTCCACTTAAAAGCCAAGAGCATAGGATCCAAGATTAGCCAATCACAGCACCTCAACCCGTTGGCTTCAGTGACTACTATATGAATTTCCCAGAATTCTGTCATCCTTGAGACTTAGTGATCCCCTGAATTCACCGTTTTTGTTTTAATTTTGTTTAATGTTTATTTATTTTTGAGAAAGAGACAGATGCGAGAGGGCGAGGGGCAGAGAGAGAGGAAGACACAGAATCCAAAGCAGGTTCCAGGCTCTGAGCTGTCAGCACAGAGCTGGATTTAGGGCTTGAACCCACAAACCATGAGATCATGACCTTAGCCAAAGTTAGCCACTTAACTGAGCCACCCAGATCACCTCAGTGTATTTTTTTTTAAGTTAGTTTTCATATTTTTAAATTTGTTTGCTTAAGCTAGTTTTTTTTTTTTTAATTTTTTTTTTTTAATTTATTTTTGGGACAGAGAGACAGAGCATGAACGGGGGAGGGGCAGAGAGAGAGAGGGAGACACAGAATCGGAAACAGGCTCCAGGCTCCGAGCCATCAGCCCAGAGCCCGACGCGGGGCTCGAACTCCCGGACCGCGAGATCGTGACCTGGCTGAAGTCGGACGCTTAACCGACTGCGCCACCCAGGCGCCCCTGCTTAAGCTAGTTTGATTAAGGTTTTTATCACTTATAACCAGGTGAATGGTAAGTAATACAGTAGTGTAGAATATAGTAAGTTGGATAGTTTGAAATTATCCAGATACGTCAAAAAATTAAGTAATAATGGTAGGAATATTCAGTAGCAAAATAAAATTGTATATCCATGGGTTTAACACCTTCTTCTCCCAATATGCTTAAAAATATTTATAAAGAGGAAACAAAAGTGAGTAGAAATCAGACTATAAAAATGACAAATGTTGTTTAGAAGTCAAATGTCACAATAAAAACATTATGTTAGAAATTTTAAACAGCATTTATAGAGCAGAATAGATATAATACAGAGAGGATTCAGTATTTAGAAGGTATAACATTTTTAAAATTCATAACACAAAAATAAGGAGAAAGAATATATGAAACAAAGGTTAGGAAAGTAGAGAATAAATTGAGAAGATCAAGTATGTAATTGAAGTTCCAAAAAGAGAAAATAAATAAATGAAGGCATATGCCATATTAAAAAAATAGTAATTGAGAATTTTTCAGAAAGTATGAAAAACATAAATCTTCAGATTCAGGAAGGCTAATAGATTGACAAGCAGGGAAAATTAAAAGTGACCAACATCTGGACACATTGTAGGCTAACTTCAGGAAATCAAAGGTACTAAGAACTTAAAAAGAAGTCATAGGAAAAGATTACCTAGTTATAAATTTAATTTAGACTACGACTTTCCAAAAACAAAAATTCGTTGAAATGAAAGCAGCCAGAACGGATTGAAATAGTGTCTTCAGTGTGTTGAGACAAAATAGTTGCCAAGTAGAAATTATATAGCCAGCAAAGTTTATTTCCTGAATGAAGCTGAAATAAAAACCTTTTCAGACATGCCAAAATCTAAGAAAATTTAAAATCAATAAACCTCACCCAAGGAACTTCTAAATGTCACAGTTCCTGAAATGAAGAAAAGTGATCACAGAAGGAAAGCATGAAATTTGAAAAGCCACAGAGTAAAGAATATAGTAACATATATCTAAAGCTAAACAAACATTTATTGTATGAAATAATTAATTTCCAGTTTATAGAATTTAAAAATGAAACAATATAGTTAATAGATAGGATACAAAAGCAGAAAAACAGAGAGAGGTGCATATAGACAGATTTATTAGTACTAGACTTCATTAGGTATATATCTTAAAATGTCAAAGATAATCAGTAAAATAATATATTAAATTTATATTGTAGTGGGAGAAAAAAGACTTCAATCAATGCAAAATATTTCAAAATGAGACGTAACAAAAACCTGAGTAAGTAAATAAAAATAAGCACACAAAAAGCAGAAAGGAAATTAATAATTATAAAGATGTAAAGATGGAAATGTACTTCTGTTAATAAATATATTTTCAGAATGGATAAAAAACAAATATAAAGCTAATATCTCCAAACCTAGTAATTACCAGTGAAATTGAAGGACCACACAAACACCTCATTTATTATAATGAGAATGCAAAATGATGCATCAAATTCAGAAGGTAGTTGGCAGTTTCTTACAAAACTAAATACAGTATTACAAAATCTAGGAATAAAACTCCTAGATTTTCACCCCAATGATATGAATACTTAGATCCACACAAAAAACAAGCAAATGTTCATAGCAGATTTATTCATAATCACAAAAAATTGAAAGTAGTCAAGATGACCTTTATTAAGTGAATAAACAGTAATATATCCATGTAGTGGAATACTATTTAACAGTAAAAAGAAATGGATACCAAGTCATGTAAGACATGAATTATTCATAAATGCATATCATTAAGTGAAAAGGCCAGCCTGGAAATACTACATAGTGTATGATTTCATTAACATGAATTCTGAAAAAAAGCAAAATAGAGAAATGGCAAAAAGAACAGTGGTTTCCAAGATTTCAAGGTGGGGGGGAGGGTAGAATGAGTAAAACACAGGAGATTTTCAGGTCAGTGAATCTATTTAGTGCGATACTGCAATGTTAAATACATAATACTATGCATTTGTCAAAATCCATATCTTTATATCTCAAAAAATGAACCGTATGTATGCAAATTTAAAAAAAGGGGGGGCGCCTGGGTGGCGCAGTCGGTTAAGCGTCCGACTTCAGCCAGGTCACGATCTCGCGGTCCGTGGGTTCGAGCCCCTCGTCGGGCTCTGGGCTGATGGCTCAGAGCCTGGAGCCTGTTTCCGGTTCTGTGTCTCCCTCTCTCTCTGCCCCTCCCCCATTCATGCTCTGTCTCTCTCTGTCCCAAAAATAAATAAACGTTGAAAAAAAAAATTTTAAAAAAATAAAAAAAAAAAAAAAGGGGGGGAAGGTGTCTGGATGGCTCGATTGATTGAGCCTCTGGCTCTTGATTTTGGCTTAGGTCATGATCCCAGGGTCGTGCGCTCAAACCCCACGTCAGGCACTTAGTTGAGTGTGGAGTCTGCTTAAGAGTCTGTCTGTCTGTCTGTCTGTCTGTCTCTGTCTCTCTCTCTCTGCCACTCTCCCCACTCCCTCTTACTCTTTCAAAAACAAAAGAAAACAACCAAACCAAATCAAACCAAACCAAACAAAAAAAACTTAGTCAGTGGAAGATTCCAGAATGGAATGCAGAGTGTGACAATCTAACCTGTATTACCAATGCTTAAGACATCTCACTGAAAGTAAAGAGGGTTAAATTTGGAAATAAGTGGAGCCTGCAAGATGAGAGTCAAAAGACACTGCATAAGCACTATTCTCTAGTTGATAAATTTCTTTATATGGGAGTATGGGTTAACAATCTTAAAACTTTTATACATGTATATCAGAATTGAAAAGTTAAATGGTTAGTGGAAAGTTTGTCACCATTGTAGTAGGACAAGCAAGGGGAGAAGCCTGGAACAATCCACGTGGTAGTGAACTAGAGTTGAAGACATCAGTATGAACTCCTGTGATGCTTGTTATAAATATAGATGGTTATCCATAAAATTTGTAGATATGTGCATATGCATGAGTTAATGTGAATAAATATATTTCTTTGTGTCACAAGCTGAACAGGACTAGAAATAATACTCTCCAGGGCAATGAGTATACCTTGCATTCAGAAATAATTCCATTTTCCAAAAAAAGGAGCCAAAACTCCTTAGAGAAATGGAAGATTCTAAGACTGGGCAGGAAATATACATAAGAATGGAAATTTTCTTAGTACCAGAAAGTATGAAAATGCCTAAAAAAATAAAAATCTACATTGATGGGGTAAAGTCAGAGGGACACAGGAGCCAACTGAAATACTCCTGATGCGAACACTACAACAGTTTGAACAACAAAAACTACATTATAACTCAAAATATAAAATAAATATTCATGAGTTTATACTGATATAAATGATTGAATTAATAAATGGGGAAATAAACAAATATCTCTTGCAGAGAATTCCAAATAATTTATGTAAATACTCTGCTTTCAAAGAGGGGAATCAAGTCACTACTTCCTAGGTATAGCCTGTTCCTAATGACTTCTTTTCAGAGTATGGTGTGGGAGGAGGGGGGCTGAGCGGACAAGACTAACTAAACAGTTAAGAAATCTATACTACTTCGGGGCGCCTGGGTGGCGCAGTCGGTTAAGCGTCCGACTTCAGCCAGGTCACGATCTCCCTGTCCGGGAGTTCGAGCCCCGCGTCAGGCTCTGGGCTGATGGCTCGGAGCCTGGAGCCTGTTTCCGATTCTGTGTCTCCCTCTCTCTCTGCCCCTCCCCCGTTCATGCTCTGTCTCTCTCTGTCCCAAAAATAAATAAAAACGTTGGGAAAAAAAAAATTAAAAAAAAAAAAAAAAGAAATCTATACTACTTCAAACACTACCTCAGCTGGATAACCAAGGTTAATATCAGTAGTAAATCATATTGATAGTGTGCAACCTTGGTATGAAGTGATGAGGATGACCCTTTGCCTCTGTGGTCCTCCTCCCAAAAACCCATCCCCCCTGTAGTCATGAAAAAAAAAAAGCAGAGAAATTCTGATAGGAGAGAATCTTACAAAATACTTTACTCATCAAAACTGTCAAGGTCATCGAAAACAAGGAAGATCGACAAAACAGTCAAAGGCAAGAGAAGCCGAAAGAAATGTATTATAACTAAATGCAATGTGGTATTCTGGATGTGATCCCGGAATAGAAAAAAAAGAGTATTAGGAAAAAACTAAGGGAACTTGAATAAAGTATGAAATTTCGTTATTAATAATGTGTCAATTTTGGTTCATTAAGTATAACAATTGTACTACACTAATGTAAGATATTAATAATAACAGAAATTGGAAACAGGCTAAATGGAACTCTTCATGTTATTTTCTCTCTGTTTTTCTATAAATTTAAAACTGTTCTAAAAATAAGGGGTTTTTTTTGGTTTTATTTTATAGAGAGAGAGCGCTTGTGAGTTGGGGTGAGGGGCAGAGGGAGAGAGGTTCCCAAGCAGGCTCCACACCAGCATGGAGTCTGATGCAGTGCTTGATCCCACAACCCTGGGATCATGATCTGAACCAAATCAAGAATCAGATGCTCAATTAACTGAACCACCCAGTGCCCCTAAAGTCTATTCTTAAAAATATTAAGGAATTCTTTGACTTGCTGTAATGTAAGCCCTGACAGTTGGTTTATCTTTTTTTGTAAGGTAAACAACTGACTGAAGATTTGATTACTGAGGCATTCATTTCAAAGAGGCATTGACTTCCAAGATGACGATCTTGAATAAACACATTACCAGCCACAGGACTAGATAAAGGGCTAAAGCACCCTCCCACTCAAGTCTCATGTGTTTTAGAGATCTTGGTTGATTTGGATAAATGACAATTTGGGTTACTTATATTTTTCTCTTCCAGAGTTTTAAATTCTCACTCTTAATGTTTTAAATTTACCAATAAATAGTGAGCCTGTGAAAACTTAGGCCCATAACTTGGATTCCAGTAAAAGCAGAATCCCAGGCCCAAGCATTCTCTCTCTTTCTCTACCCACAACCTCATCTGTGGTTCCAGGTATGCTGTGCGCTTTCCAGGACCTGTTAATAATGATCAAATTCACAAATTTATTACAACGCTCCAGAGAGGAGTCTGTCCTATTTTGCACTGTAACCCGAAACATGTTGCTGAACATCCTTGAACTGAATTTCTTCGTTTGTTACTTGGAAGGAACAGGGACATTGATTCTTCTCCAAGGCTGTAAGTTGGAGTTTGATAATAAGGTAAAAATAAAGCAAGGGTGTGAACATACTTTAAACATGATTAATCCCAAAGCACTCAAGAATGAATGCAATGTAAACACAGCAGAGAGCTGCCACTTCCCTGAACTTTCTTAAGGCTCCCTAGAGGCTCAGAAGCACAGGCTGCTTCCTTCTCTCCTTGCCGTTCTGGGCACTGTGAGGTCCTGTCAGAGAACATGCATCCCACAACCTTGCTTTTAAGTATTTGGCAGAAAATTTCACATAATGTTTAAGACAATCAGGACTAGAATATTTTGTCCATGCCTATGTGATTGATATCTCTCTTATGTACGATTACTAATAATGAAATTATAATATATTCCATGCTTCAGACAGAAATGTGTGTTATAGATTTTTTCTAACTGATAAGTTGAAAATTTCTGGCATCAAGCAAAAATATTACTTCCAGTTGCAGTCCATATGTGTTTCTATTCACATTTTATATTTATGCATGGATATATTCAACTTTTTCACAATAATAATGGATTTAACTTGAGGCAGTCATGAAAGAAGCCTTTATTTGATTTTTAAATTAAGAAATAACAAATACATAAATCTGAATGAACATAATGTGCAAGGAGTACATTTTTTGTGAGGATTCAGAGTACTTGAAAAACAGAAAGGCTCTCTTTCATAGCACATATAAATATATCCTTATTCATTTTAAACTTTATCCGCTTCACCGCAAAATTTTTTCAGCAGTACTCTTCACTTACATGTATTGTGAACAACTATTGGGGAGGAATAAAAACGTTGTCGTTCAACATTTCAATTATAAAAATTTGCCTTCTGTTTTATTAAAAGAATATGATTGATATTGTTCTGAAACATAATTGTCTTTGCTTTTGAGAAATTGCTTCTTTAAGAGAAATAACTTTTGCTAGGAATTCTATATTTGTTTCAACTTTTTGGCCCCACAAATGAAATGGACAGATTTAAGTGCATCTCTCTGTGGTCAATGTCTACATTGATCGAGAGTACACAGGTGCTAAAGCAAAATTATCAGTCCAAATTTGTATTAGACAATTTTAAGAGCCTTCATGTTTGGGAACATTCACGTTGTAAAAGGGAAAATTATAACATGTGGCAAAAAGTAAAACCTAAGTACCCATGGATTTCATACATTTATTACATTATTTCAAATGGGAGTGTCTGTGATCCTCCTTCAAATGATAGAGCAACTTATATCATAGCAAAAAAGAAGGAAACACTCACTTCTGCATATGAAATAAAGAAAAAAATTGTGATGCCGATGCTGCCTACTGCAGGAAATGGAGACACACTGTACATAGCCCTGCAATCCAACCTGAAAATGCCCTGTCCTTCCTTTAGCATTGACCCAAACCATACAAGAGTCTAACACTTCAAGGAGTCAGTCCTGGTGGATCTTAGTACCTTGAAGAAGGTGGCGTAAAGCAGTTTTCTTAGGCTGCGTGCACTACATAACAAAATGTGAGAATATGTGCTACTAACATAAAGAAACGTGTGGATCAGCTATGCCTTTGCCTGACGGCTAGTAGAAGTATATACCTCCAACAGAATTCTTGTTTTACATTGTTCTGTTTGTTCTCTCTCTTGTTAAAAAATACATTTTTCTTATTTTATTTTCATACTCTTATTATTAATTACTTATAAAGATAGTTCATTACCCAGTTAAACGAGAAAAGATGACTTTTCACATGTGCAAAAAAAACTAAATAAAGACTAAATACCTGTGAAATGAACTCATTTCTTATTTTCAGATCCCAAAGCAGAGTCCAATCTTTGTTCCCATATTAGTGACTATGATTATAGGAAAACAGTTACACATTTCTAAAAGTTAGGTTGCATTAGATTATGCTTTAAATTAATCACATTTATTAGACAAAATTAAATGGAGAGGTTCCAGAAAATGTGGGCTTTTATTTGCCCTGACTTACTTAGAATTTCTATTGTGATGGCTTGAAGCCAGGACAGAATTGAGGAAGTTTATTCATGTCCTTTAAAGTCAAGAATTCTGAGTAAATCCCTGTGCATAAAGTTGTCTTTCCAACTTTGTTCTCATGTCATTCAATCTGAAGAGATATTGGCTATAATGAGATTACTCTCAGAAGGGCTTTAGGACAATTATTACATCTTCATTTTTAAAAAAGACAAGGTTCATTTGATTCTCCATTAGAAGGTTACCAGCCCATCACAAAATGATTCTTCGTATCATTGATGCTGAGTGAGGCACTCTCCTGCACTCTTCACATGCCTATCCAGTGAAAAATAGAATGCTGTTATGGGCACGTTGCGAAGGAGACTGATCATTATACTGACAAAGGCTGAAACATTAACTCACCATATTACATTACTTTCATCGGTAATTTGTTTCTCATTCTTCCTTTCTGAAAACAAAATAGGAGTGTCTAATTCTGGAGTCTCTAGATCTGACCCAATTAGCTTTCCTATTATTTGAAAACAAATAGACTTTCAAAATCCTCTTTTTGCAAAGACTCAAATTCTGTAGTACAGCATTCATGAAACAGCATGTTCCATTTAAACAATGTATCTCTCTTTTCTGCTAGACTTTTAATTTTTTAAGAATAGAGAACCCAATATTGCTGTTATGTGTGTGTGTGTATACATATATATACATGTATGTATATATACAGATGCTAGCATAAGTATATATAAGTATTTGTATATGTCCTGCTACATAGTGGATAATCATTATGTCCAACTGACTTGATTTATACTTCAGATGTCCAGGTGTAGATGCACATCACCTGGTTTAAAACGTGCTTATGATAATGTTGCACTTGATTTCATAGAGCTTTAGTCATGCCAACATTGAGTATATCCAGTTCTTTTCTTCTTGTTGTTGTAAGTGTTTAGTCATTTCTGATACTGCTTTGTAAACTTGGCATATCTCTTTGGACCACAAAACATTTGGGCTCAAAGTCCTCTGATCTGTTTTTGCTGTTAGGGAACCTGTTAGCAATTCTATGGCAACTTGACCCTTATTTTGCTGTGCCTTCCAGAGAAATTCCCTCATTCCTCCTCCTCTTTCTGATTAAATTCCTCTGCTTAAACAGTCCCTATGTCTTTTCTTACTGCACCTCAAATTGGGTATAGGATACAACTAGAGGTAGCACTAAGAGCTCATTCATTTCCAAAAAATTTCTTAAATATTTTATATTATAAGTAGGATCCTGTGCCACTTCCGTTTAATTCATTTAACAATTTTAATAAGTACCTATCTATTGCTTGCCAAAGTATTGTGCTAAGTGCTGGAAAATAAGAGTTAAATTTCCTACTCTTTAAAAACTTCTACTACTGTAGTGGACTTTATTGCACATATCCAACCATTTGGTTCTTCATAGGAAACTCCCTATTTTTTCCCTTCCTATAAAGCTCTCTGTGATTATCTGAAAGTTCCATTATTATGTCAAGGTAATTTCCTTCTATTCTCAATTTGTTTAGAGTTTTGTGTGATTAATGAGAGTCTCTTCAATAAAGGGTGCTGGGAAAACTAGATATCAAAAGAATGAAATTGGACCCTTGCCTTATACCATTTATAAAAATCAATTCAAATTGGATTAAAGACTTAAACATAAGACCCAAAACCATAAAAATTCTAAAAGAAAGCGTAGAGAGAAATCTTGACATTGGTGTTGGCAATGAATTTTTTAGATACGACACTGAAAGCACAAGGAGCAAGAGCAAAAATAAACGAGTGGGACTACATCGAACTAAAATTCTGCACAGCAAAGGAAACAACAAAATGGAAAGGTAACCTTCAATTGGAGAAAATGTTTGCAAATCATGTATCTGCTAAAAGTTTAATACAGAAAATATGTAAGGAACTCATAGAGCTCAATAGCAAAAAAACAAAAAACAAAACAAAACCAAAACAAACACAAATAACCTGATTTTTAAAATGGACAAAGGACCTAAACAGACATTTTTCAAATAAAACATACAGATGACCAACAGGTTTATGAAAAGATGCTCAATATCACTGATCATAAAGGAAATGCAAAACAAAATCATAATGAGGTACCACCTCATACCTTTAGGGATAGCTATAATAAAAAGTCAAAAGATAACAAGTATTGGTGAGAATGTGGAGAAAATGGAATCTTTGTACATTGTTAGAGGGAATGGAAATTGGTATAACCATTATGGAAAACAGTAAGAAACTTCCTCAAAAAATTAAAAATAGAATTACCATATGACCCAGGAATCCCACTGCTGGGTAGATAGTCAAAGGAAATGAAATTGCTATATCAAAAAGCTATCTGATCCCCTATATTCATTGCAGAATTATTCACAGCAGCCATGATATGGGAACAACCTAAGTGTCCACCAACAGATGAATAGAAAAAGAATAGGTGGTATGTATGTATACAATGGAATATTACCCAGCATTAAAAAGAAGTCAATCCTGCTATTTGTGACAACATGGATGGGCCCAAATATTGTGCTATATCACATTTGGAATCTTTAAAAAAAGCCAAATTTATAGTAACAAGGAGTAGAAGTAGTTACCTAAGGCTGTGGTTTGGGGGAAAGGGAAGGTTTAAAAAAAAGTAGAAGAAGAAGAAGGAGGAGGAGGAGGATGAGGAGGAGGAGGAGGAGGGGAAAAAGGTAGACTGGTAGTTGTCAGGATTGAAGAGAGGGAGTCATGGTGAGATACTGTTTAATGGGTATAGAGTTTCAGTTTTGCAAGATGAAACATTATGGAGGTAGATGATGGTGAGGGGTGCACAATGATATGAATGTGTTTAATACCAGTGAACTGTGCACATAAAAATGGTTGAGATAGTAAGTTTTATGTTATATGTATTTTAGCCACAGTAAGAAAAACTGAAAAAAATAAGAAAGTTCCAAATTTCATCTAACTAATTAACATTTAGGCTTGTCACTTATATTCCTAGACTATGTATTAGCACATTCTACCACCACAAAATAGTAATAATACTTATTTAGTATGTACCATGCCAGGGTGTTAAATACATTGTAAATGATATCCTATTTTTAGTTCTCAATAAGAATGCTAAGTCTCATAGAAGGTCAGTGACTTAGGACAATTTATACAGCTAGTAACCAGCTAGGAGCCAGTATCTAAACTCAGATCTTTCTGACCCTGGACACACCATACTGATACACTAAACAACTATCTTACAAATTTAAAGGACACAGTTGTAGCATGGTAAGCTTTCTTCTCACCCAGTAAATCAGCCTTTTTAACTACTTTTAAAAGTGACTTTTACTTGTCTCTTGAACTTTCTACTTCCATAAGACTAATCATTTAAAGAAGCAGTATATCAATGCATAAAAACAAGTGCATAATGGGGGAGAAAAACCTAAAGTTCCAACTGTGGGGAGTGTGTGTGTGTGTGTGTGTGTGTGTGTGTGTGTGTGTGTGTGACTGAAACTGAAGGCTTCAGTCTGCTTCTCACATATATATTTTAAAACTCTGACCATCCTTGGGGGAGAGTAAGACACAGTGACCTCTATTCAAAACCCTGTCAAAAATGTCTTCCTTTATATTTGGTATAAGTATGCTAGAAACTTTAGTTTCTCTTTAAAATAGATAAAATTTATATGTACCTTGTAAGAAAATTTTGGCAATTCATCATTTGCTGTCAAAGGCTTGGGGAAATCTGGATGAAAAGTGGGAAGTAAATGAAAACTTCAATAAGAGAAAAATGAGGAAGTCCTTTGTATTATTGTATAGCTAATTCATTCAAACACTTTTTGAAATAATGAAATTTTTCATTATCAAGACTTTGGATTAATTTAGGTAGTCATATTCACTGTATAAATTCATACTGAGCATATTATAATTTATTACTGTAGTATGTATTTTATACACCCTGTGCTTTATTTAGATTGCATTTTATGTGTACATATATACACACATACACATATATGTATCATGTACAAATAACATGTGTATGGTTTTATAACAGTGTCAAGTTCCACATGCCCATGAGATAAAATTCTATTAAAAATTCTTTCCTCACCTAAAACCTTAAATAAATTCTTAAATAAAAAGAAACAATGTCAATATTACCTAAAACTGCTTTAAATTTTTGAACTAAATAAAAATTACTTTGGTTTTGACCAAAGTAAAAATGAAAAGTCAATAGATAATGGACTGAACCATTACTACCAACTGCATTAGAGAAGGCAAAATTTTTCACCACAAAGAAATATTACAGAGCAGATGCAGAACATCTAGAAGTTTAACAGTACTGATTTTCTTGAACACAATATCCCTTGAGATTATGTTAAAAGAAAAAGGAAAAAAAACACTCCGACATTTTAAAGTGTCAATAATGGTTTAATATAGTGAAAGAATGCAGAGGGAATAGACAGTCTTCGCAAACATCAACTTGTCATTTTCTTAATATAGCAAACTATGCACATTCTGTAGCATAAAAACTTGGCGGGTGCATACAGGTTAAACATGTACATATCCACACAGTCAAGGAAATCTTACCATCTCTGTCAATACACTCAACATGAAGTGGCAGTAAGATTGTATATGACAATCTCCAAAAGAAAATGGAAGAAAATAAAATGCCAAAAGCGATAGGTCAGGAGAAAAATACAGTTTGGAGTGAGGTAGGGTAAGGGAATTTTGAGTGTCAATAACTCTTTGACAAAATACATCTAAAATCTACAGGCAGCTCAAAGAACACATTTGAAATCACAGACATGGAAAAGAAATCATTTCCCTAGTAATTCAAATACCAAGGAGTATTCTCAAAGCTTAATTTCTCCTCTTTTCCTTGGCATAAATGTCTTTCCTATCTATGTCTTCCTGCAGAAGGATTCATGATTGATTTTCATTACATATGTCAACATAAGTCTTAAATATTAACTTCAAACTTTAATTATGACTAAATCATAACCAGAGCCTAATGGGATAGACTTTAAGGTTCAAGCCAGCATAGATTATTTAGAAGAGATAAGCATGGAAAAGAGAGACATGGTGTAACCCCATTGTATGTCATGAAAATACACAGACATCTAAGATGAGTGATCAAAGGGAATCTAATACAGAGTATTAAACTTAATAGGGAAGAATCAATAAGAAATGGTGATGTGGTAGGAATTGTAATTGATGATTCTAAATGTAGAGAGGAAAATAGATAATGTTTTGTTCAGTCAATTTATCAGAGTGGCTTTATGTCAGAATCAGATGTTGGTTAGCTAATTGAATTACTCAGATAGTCAGAAAGCAGAAAGCCAGTTATTACCTTGGCATGATATTTAAGGTCCTTATAGTATTTATAATATTTAAATAGAACAATAATCTAGGAATATTCAGTCTTCTTGATTATAATTTTACCAACGACGAAAAGTTGATTGATGATCAAATACTACAGAGAAGCAAATACTAGGGGGAAGAAGTAGCAGTCTAAACCACTAAGAAAAGAGTCCAAATAAATAGAATTTATTATTCAAGGGAAAAATCAAGCAATTTAAAGATAGAAATTGCAATCTCACGGTTTGTGGGTTCGAGCCCCGCATCAGGCTCTGTGCTTGATGGCTCAGAGCCTGGAGCCTGCTTCGAATTCTGTGTCTTCTTCTCTCTCTGTTCCTCCCCTGCTCATGCTCTGTCTCTCTCTCTCTCCTTCAACAATAAATAAACATTAGAAAAAAATTAAAAAAATAAAGATAGAAATTGCAGTGACAAAAACTCTGTAAGAGAAAAACATTATGAAATTATAAGCAACTCTATTGATTACATGATTATCACTTTGCAGATAACAAAGCCAAGACCTCAGACATGATCTTTTTCCTAGCTACACTTTGTTTAAGCTTATTATGAGCCCCTCATGTGCTTACCACCCCCCATGCCCAAAGAAGGAAGAAAGGAAAGCAATCTTGTAGATTGTCCACAGGGTAGCATGAGCAGTCTGAACTCAGATACTGCGCCAATTTCTTAACAGAGTGACTGTATGTAATTCTCCATGTATGCAAGTCAGTTTTGCCCACTGATAAGCTTCTTGGAAAAATGAGTATCTGCATTTTGAAACTGTTATTTTTTAAAGTAATATATTAAGGTTAAATTCACATAACATAAACCATTTTAAGGTGAACAATTCAGTTTCTATTAGTATGTTCACAGTGTTATATAACCAACACCTCTATCTAGTTCCTAGACATTTAGATTACTCCAAAGTAAGCACCTTATGTATTAAACAGTTTCCCTTTATTCTGTCTCTCCTAGGCCCTGGAACCCAGCAGTCTGCAATCTGTTTCTATAGAATTATCTATTTCACATATTTTGTATAAATGAAATCATACAACGTGTGACCTTTTCTGTTTGGCTTCTCTCACTTGCCATAATGTTTTGGAGGTTCATCATGTTGTTTCATGTATCGGTACTTTATTTATTTTTATACTTGAATAATATTCCATTATATGTATACACTGCAATTTGGTTATTCATCATCAGTTGCTGGGCTTTTGGGTTGCTTCCACCTTGTGGCTGCTATGAACTGGATGAATATGTATGTACTTGATTACCTGCTTCTGATTCTTGGGGGTGTATGTCTAGTTTTGGAAAATTCAGGATTATACAGTGTTTCTATGTTTAATTTTTGAGGAATCACCCAACTGTTTTGCATAGTGGCTGAACCATTTTACACTCCTACCAGCAATATACAAATGTTCCAAATGTCTTCACATCCTTGCCAAGGCCTGTGTGTGTGTGTGTGTGTGTGTGTGTGTGTATTTTAATCATAGCTATCCTAGTTGGTAATTTGCTATTTCAATGTGGTTTTGATGTGCATCTAAGTACTAATGATGTTGAACATCTTTTCAATTGCTTGATGGCCATTTGTATGGCTTCTTTAGAGAAATTTTTGTTAGAGTTCTTTGCACATTTTTTAATTGGACAGTTTGTCTTTTTGTTGTGAGAGTTCTTTTTATATTCCAAGTCCTAGATTCTTATACAATATATGTTTGCAAATACTTTCTCCTATTCTGTGATGGTCATTTTATTCTTTTGATGTCTTTTGCTGCTCAAAAGTTTTTAGTTTTGATGAAATCTAATTTATTCATTCTTTCTTTTGTTGCTTGGCTTTTGGTGTCATACCTAAGAATCCACTGCCAGATTCAAAGTAATGAAGATTTACCTACTTGCTTTCTTCTAAGAAGTTTCTGATTTTATCTCTTGTATTTGTGGTGTATTCCGTTTGGGGTTAATTTTTGTATATTGTATGAAGTAGGGGTTCAACTCCTTTATTTTGCATATGGGAATCCATTTTTCCAAATACCATTTGTTGAGAGTATTCTTATCCTTTTGCCATTGAATGGTCTTAGCATCTTTATTGAAAATTAATTGACTATAGAGATACAGGTTTACTTATGGTTTTTCATTTCTGTCTCATCATACTATATGTTTATCCTTATGCCAGAACCACATTGTTTTCATTACTGAAGTTTTGTAGTAAGTTTTAAAAACTAAAAGTTTAAGTCCTTGAGCATTGTTCTTTTTCAAGATTGCTTTTGTTATTCAGGGTCCCTTGTGACTACATATGAATTTGAGAATGGGATTTTACATTTCTGCAGAAAGACTGTTGGAATCAAATTGAGATTACATTGACATCTGAACAACATTAAGTCTTACAATCTGTGAACACAGTATCTCTCCATTGTTTTGGTCTTTTTTTTACTGTATATTGCCAATAGCTTATAAATTTCAGTGTACAACTGTCTCACTTGTGTGGTTAAATATATTCCCGAGTACTTTACTTTTTCAGATGCTATCATAAATGGAGTTGTTTTCTTAATTTCCTTTTCAGATTACTCATCCTAATATATATAATACAACTGATATTTGTGTGCTGATTTCCTAACCAGCACCTTTGCTGAATTTGTTCCTTAGCCCCCTTTTGTGTATGTGTGTGTGCATTCTTTGAGATTTTCTATATATAGGATCATGTCATGTGCAAATAGAGTTAATTTTACTTTTTTTTCTTTCTAATTTGGGTGTTTTTTACTCCTTTTTCTTGCCTGATTATACTGGTCAGACTTTCTGGTAAAATATTGAACAAAGTGGTGAAATCAGCATCCTTGTTATGTCCCCAATATTACCAGGAAGTTTTTAGTCTTTCATCTTTGAGTGTGATGTTTTCTGGATTTTTCATGAATGCCCTTTATCATGTCGAAGAAGTTCCCATCTATTCCTAATTTTCTGATAATTTTTACCATGAGAGAATATTGAATTTTATTAAATGGGTTATAGTGGATGTCATTTTTAAGAAGTTATATTAATTTTTAGAAAATACTGAAAAAGACAACTCTTTGAAAATTGGTACATAAAATATAGTTCATATAACATTTAAAAAAAGGAGAGGAATAACACTGATAATCATAGACTCATCAACTGAAACCCTGAGAAAATACTGAGATAAATCATCTAATAATCAATTTACTCTCAGCTAGCAGAATATAAAATACTGGATAGCAATGAATATGAATTTAGAAATGGAAATAAAGCCCCCAAAATGCATTGTTTTCTATGGGAGGGTAAATGACTTACATAGAAAGAGATGGTAAGTTCAGATAATCTTATATTTCAATAGTACTTTTTATTATAGCTCATGACATTGCCATCTGTAAGCCAGAACCAAGTGGCACTAGATTGGAAGATATTTCTAATGTTGAAGATAAATATCAAATTATAAGTGTTATTAGTACGTAAGGGAAACTCTGCTTGTTTATTTATTAGCTGAAGGTCATTAAGGTTGTTCTGAGATTTGGGTAGTTACAAATAAAGCGGGAATAAACATCTGTGTATAAATTTTTGTGTGAAGATTTTTTTTAATTTTCTTGGGAAAATACCTGGTATATCAGTTTTTCATTGCTGCTATCGCAAATTACTATGAATTCAGTGGCTTTAGACAACCTATCTCATAGTTTCCACAGGTCAGAATTCCAGGCAAAGGGTATTTCATCTGATTTCTCTATTTCGGGTCTCATAAGGTTGAAATCAAGGTGTCAGCAGGACTGCACTTATAAACTCCCAAAGAATACAATTTCTGAGGACTTTCAGGATGTTGGGAGAATTCAGTTTGTTCTCAGTTTTTCATGTGGCCCCCTTCATTTTCAAGCCAACAAATGCAGCATCCTTCTCATGCTTTGAATATCTTTAACTTCTTCTGCCCTCAGCCAAGAGAAAGCTCTATTTTAAGAATGCATGTGAGTACATTGGCCCACCTGGATAATCCAAAATAATCTCTCTATTTTATTTTTATTTTTATTTTTTTAAGTAAGCTCTACACCCAACTTGGGCCTTGAACTCATGACCCTAAGAACAAGAATCACATCTCTATCAACTGAGCCAGCTAGGCACCCCAATAATTTATCTATTTTATTTTATTTTTTTGCATTATGATTTTTATTTTATTTTTTTATATATATGAAATTTATTGACAAATTGGTTTCCATACAACACCCAGTGCTCATCCCAAAAGGTGCCCTCCTCAATACCCATCACCCACCCTCCCCTCCCTCCCACCCCCCATCAACCCTCAGTTTGTTCTCAGTTTTTAACAGTCTCTTATGCTTTGGCTCTCTCCCACTCTAACGTCCTTTTTTTTTTTTTTCCTTCCCCTCCCCCATGGGTTCCTGTTAAGTTTCTCAGGATCTACATAAGAGTGAAACCATATGGTATCTGTCTTTCTCTGTATGGCTTATTTCACTTAGCATCACACTCTCCAGTTCCATCCACATTGCTACAAAAGGCCATATTTCGTTTTTTCTCATTGCCACGTAGTATTCCATTGTGTATATAAACCACAATTTCTTTATCCATTCATCAGTAGATGGACATTTAGGCTCTTTCCATAATTTGGTTATTGTTGAGAGTGCTGCTATGAACATTGGGGTACAAGTGCCCCTATGCATCAGTACTCCTGTATCCCTTGGGTAAATTCCTAGCAGTGCTATTGCTGGGTCATAGGGTAGGTCTATTTTTAATTTTCTGAGGAACCTCCACACTGCTTTAAGTTAAGCTATAACTAAGCTTAATTACATCTGAAAGTCCCTTATGCCATGCAAGGTAACATTCAGGAGTGTGACATGAAAAAGTTCATAGGGCTAAAATCACCTACCTTTTCCAGGGCCATATGGTAAGCATATGTGTAATTTCATTAAAAACAAACAAACAAAAACAAAACAAAAAAAACTAAACACTTGTCTTCTGTCTTGCATAGGTTTTGCCAAGTGATTTGCTGCAATGATTTGCTTTGTTCCTTTATACCTAATGTGTCTACTTTTCATCTAATGCTCTTTATGATTTTTCTCTTTATCTCTGCATTGTACTGAATATTTCCAATTAAATCTCACCCCTTACAATATCAGTTTGGGTATAAAGTGTCTATACAGATTTTTCTGATTGTTGTTTTCTGTTTGGTTTTCATTTTGGTTTTGGTTTTCATTCCGTTTGAAGTTCTCTGAGCTTGAATCTTCTGTTTAATATCTTCTTAATATTTTTTAAAATCTTAGCCATTATTTTTTTCAAATATTTCCTTTGTCATTTCTCTATTCTTTTGTGATTCCAATTAAGTATATGTTCACATTTCATATTATTCTACATCTCATGATGTTCTGTTGTTTTTTTTTCTCCTCTGTTTCTGCTTCAATTTGCATAATTATTATTGACCTCTTTACAGTTTCATTAGTTATTTTATTGTCTGTATTATGTCTAATTGTGGGTCCATCAACGTCATACTTCATTTCTCTAACTGGATTTTTCT
Organism: Lynx rufus; assembly: GCF_022079265.1. NCBI lineage: Eukaryota > Metazoa > Chordata > Mammalia > Carnivora > Felidae > Lynx > Lynx rufus. The sequence continues at coordinate 149,323,723 of NW_025814823.1, forward strand.
TTAACTCTAACATTTGATTCATTCTTATTGTTTTCTTGTCTCTGCTGAAATTTCTTGTCTCTACATACATGCTGTCCACCTTTTCTATTGAGATAATGATTAACGAGCTTTTTCTTTTTTAATTCCTTAGCCTATAATTTTAACATTTGAGTCCTTTCTGAAACTTCTGTTGAATCCTTTGTTTCTTGTTTGTTTGGCTATTCATTTCATTACTTTTCTGTGTATATCATAATTTTTAATTGCATGTCAGACACAGTGTGTAGGATGACAGAAATTGAAGGAAAGAGTGTGACTGGGACAGGCATGCCATTTTTTCTGCTATGTTGTTAGTGTAGGAAATGAATCAGTATTGTCAGGAATTGTGCATGATTTGGATATTGTTTTTGCTATAGATTCTTTTAGTGTCTATCAGTTTCAAATCCTTCTGGTACTATCTTTTGCTTAGGTTATTTGGATGGTTTGTCAGGAGTGTTTTCTCAATGTTTCAGCTCTACTCTCAGCTTTATGCCTCTCCTATGCTCCTGTGTCTTAGAGAGGGTCTCTCCTTGAGTTTTATCCCTCCCAAGTAAATATTATTTTTTGTTACTGTCCCTCACTCGTATAATGAGGAAAGACTGGGAGAGTTATCTCTTTTCCTGGTTCAGCCTAATTTTTACATAGTTCCTGTTATTCTGTTGCTAAGGTATAGAGATTTCTAAGTTATTCTGCCTTTGATAGATTTCTAATTGTCTGGGTCCTTCCCCTTGTGGCTTAAGGCTTTGTTCTTTGTGGAAGAACAGAGTTGATGGATAGTTGTGCATTCCTTGCAGCTGTGGGAGCTTTCCTTCTCCAAGCCTAAACTGTTAAGGAAGGATTTCTCTGCTCTCCTACCCTGCTGTCAATATTTCTCATGCATACCTGGGGAGGTTGTAAGCATATGCTGCTCCGAGTGTTATATATTTGCATGTGGCTTCCACTCAGACTTTAGCAATACATTAAAGCTGTGGTAAAGTTCTTACCTTCTTGTATCGAGGCCCTCTCTATCCCCCTGCCACAGGTGAACTAGTGCATGTGCTCCACTTTTCTTTCTAATGCAAGAAATACAGTTTTTCTCTGTTGGCTTCAAGAAAAATATAATTTTATACATTATCCAGTTTCTTCTTCTTGTTGGGAGCACCACTCTTTTCAGATTTCTATGTATTTGGCAGAAGCCTGAAGCCAATTACTGTAAAGATACATTGAATGGATAGGTAGAACTCTGAGGACAAGAACCATGTCTTACTTATGTCTCTACAACACTAGCCTCTAGACTCAGGGCAGACATGTGGTATGAGCTTAATAAATGGTACTGAATTGAATTTATAGTCTTAAAAGCAGAACTAATATATGGTTAGATCAGTGGTTTTTAACTAGGGTGATTTTTCCCTCCATCTGGGGAACATTTGATAGTGTATATAGAGAGGCATTTTTCAATGTTGTCAGGCCTGGGACCAATGTGTATGTGTGTGTATGTGTGGGCGCTACTAGTAAATGCTGCTAAATATCTTATAATGCGCTAGACAACCCCCCCCCACACACACACAGAAAAAAAATTATTTAGCTCCAAATATCAATTATACTGAGGTTGAGAAACCTTGGATTATACTAACATGATAATTATGGAAAACATTCTACATAGGCCAGAATAAGCTAATAAAGAGTGGTGTAACCTTTTTTCATATATAGATAAATGTAACAGAATATCTGATAATACACGTAAAATGTCGGGTAGGATATATTTGTATACGTCTGGCAGGATATATTTGGCTGCAAGTAATATAAACCCCAATTAAATATAATATAAGTGGTAAGGAAATTTATAATATCAACTTAACAGGGAGTCTAAAATTAGAACCAACTTTAGACAGAGTAGCCTGAGAACTGGGGTTCTTTTCCACCATGATTTTTCTATGGTTCTTTTTTTCTCTTTTCACAAGTCATCTTTGTCCATGGACTACCTCCTCTCAGGACCAAAAGATGGCTTCCCAAGCCAGTGGGAAAAGAAGTTTATAATAATATCTTACATGAATGATGGTTGATAATATTGTCTGTAAAACAGGCAAGTTCAACTTAAATGAGTAAGGAAGTTTATTTTGGTAGAGACTTGAGGCAAAGAATCCATCCCAGGATGATTTGAAGATTATTGAAAATACAAGGATGTGAAAATGTATTTTCTAAAGCTATGTTTATTTGCAAAGGAAAACGTCTCAAAGGCTATAAATCAAAATACTAGGCAGTTTGTGTGGGTTGAAATTGTAAGTTATTATGTATTCTTTTTATAGTATTCTTTTAAGTTTATTTGTTTATTTTGAAAGGGGGGGGAACAGAGAAAGAGGGAGAAAGAGAATCCCAAGCAGGCTCTATGCCGTCAGTGCATAGCCCAATGCAGGGCTTGATCCCATAAGCCATGAGATCATTATCTGAGCCGAGATCAAGAGTCAGACTCTCAACCAACTGAGCCACCCAGGTGGCCCTAGTATTTTTTTTGGTAATGTTTATTTGTTTATTTTGAGAGAGGGGGTAGGCAGAGAGAGAGGAAGAGGGAATCCCAAGCAGGCTTCGTGCTTTCAGCACAGAACCAGATGTGGGGCTCAATCCCACAAACTCATGACCTGGCCAAAGTAAAGAGCTGGATGCTTTACTGACTGAGCCCCAGGCGCTCCTTTTTTATAGTATTTCTACTAGTGTATTGCTTCTATATATTACTTTTAAACTTCAAAGTGAAGGGAAAGGTAGTTGCAATGAACTAAAATAAGATGTTACTAATAAAAGAGAAGGAAAAGAAAAAAAGTTTAACTCATATTTTTAATAGAATTATTCAAACTATTAATTTGGAGAAGGTCTCTTTTATCTTTGGGGTTTACATAAAAAATATCAGCAAATATCTTGGCTTAAGCTATTGATTTTATGTGGATCACTAACAAAAGGTATATATATTTAGTTCTCACCTTTCTTCAGGCAATCCATTTTCATGCTCTGGCAGAATTTTATTCTTTGCACATTCAACCCTGAAATGCTCATCTTTCTTTTTCAATATGCTCTGCCACATGTATACTCTACATCCATGTTTCAATTCACTACTGACTGAAAGCTTTGGAGTTATTCCTTACTCCTCCTTCCTTGGCTCAAGTTTCACAATTAATCACTTATCATGTTCTAAAAATTCTATCTCTGGAAGATCACTTCTGACTAAGCCCCATTTTCCCAACCCACTGCAATTGCCCTATTTCAGACTTCCATCATCCCTATACCTGAATCATTGCAGTTTCAGCCCCATTGACCTTAATGGCTCCTCATCTAATATTTATTTGAATTCTCCATCACAGAGGATATTTTTTTTCAAATATAAGTGTAATCATGGCATTCCATATTTTTAACAAATGCAATAGTGTCTTATATCTTGCAGAATTAAGTAGGACTCTGATAAAGTCTTCTCTTCTTTGTCTATGTGTCTTAAGTTGATTCATGTTAGTTACAGATCAAATGTCTTCATTAAGTCTCCTTTACAGCTGAATCCTACCCTCAAATAATTCTGAGGTAAATGCTCTTTCTCAGCATTCCCAGCCCCCAGGCATTACCATGAGAGCCAACTCTGATTTCATTTCTGCCATCATTTCTTTAGTGTTTAAAATATGCCAGACATTTTACCAAATGTTTTACATACTTATCTCATTAATTCTCACATATAACCTAGGAAATAGGTTTTACTACTATTTTCCCCATTTAATAGATGAAATACTTAGTCACAGAGAGATTAAATGGCCTAAAGTCACATAGTTGGGAGATGGTGTCACACCCAGCCTGCCTGACAATAGGATTTATGCTCTTTATCACAAAACCATACTTCCAATTTCATTGATTACTGGGAGCACCAAAGCAAAGATTTAACATTTCCAATTTCTATTGACTTCCATATTTTTTTATTTTTTTAAATTTCTTTTAATGTTTATTTTTGAGAGAGAAAGAGAGAGAACAGTGTGCCAGCAGGGGAGTGCAGAGAGAGAGGGAGACAGAAGGTCTGAAGTGAGCTCTGTGCTGACAGCACAGAGCCCGACATGAGACTCAAACTCCCAAACCTTGATATCATGACCTGAGCCAAAGTCAGATGTTTAGCTGACTGAGCCACCTAGGTACTCCATATGCTTTTATTTTTAATGGGTAACTTGTCTCCCCAATGGTTTGCAAGTTTTAAAGTAAAGGCTTTTATTCTATTACCTCAATTTGGTAGTGCTTAGCAGCACTTTGTAGATAGTTGGTATTAAATGAATGTTAGATAAAGAACTTATTTGCCTTATAGAGTCTTCTTACTTCAATTCATCTTATAGTTAACTAATTAATACTCTTAATTACCATTTTGCTGAAAAACTTTCAATAATCCCCACTTTCTTCTACATATCCTCAAATTGGCTTTGGATAATTACATAGTCTAAATCTACTATATATATAAATATATAAATATATATATATATATATATATATATATATATATATATATTTAAATTCTATATTTAAGTTAATCTCTACACCCAGTGTGGAGCTCAAACTCACAACCCTGAGATCGAGAGTTGGGTACTCTTCTAACTGAGCTGGCCAGGTGCCCCATAAATTTAACATTTTTTAAATTTCACTACCACTTTTTACAAAGCTTCTGCTTGTTCAAAACGTACTGTTTCATACATGCTTCTTTCCATCTTCTTGGCCTTTGTTCAATAGGTTCCTCACACATAAAATGTCCTTTTTTCACTTCCAAATGATCAAATTCAAAAATAAACTTCTCTGACATAGTTCACGTATATCAGCTTTCTAAACATCTATATTATTTTATCTGTATTATTTCAATGGTCCAATGTCTGATTTAGCATTGTTTCTCAAACATAATATACCTCAGTACCTTGAAAACAGCGGGACATTCAAAAAATGTTAAATAAGAAAGGGGGGGGGGATAAACTTTTGGTGTAATTTGCATATACCTAAAATTTAAACAAGATGTGTAGTTTTTTTTTTTCAATGATTTGCATGAAACAGGAAAACATATTGTTAAAATACAGGCATGGTCTTTTGAGGGAAGCTGAATGGATCTGAAATATTAAACCTAGAGAAGACATTAACCCTGATGTCTTTTATTGCATGTGTTCTGAGTAATGTTCAAAACACAATGGATTGAAAAGAAAAGACCATTAAAAATTATGTCTTTTATGGGGCGCCTGGGTGGCGCAGTCGGTTAAGCGTCCGACTTCAGCCAGGTCACGATCTCGCGGTCCGTGAGTTCGAGCCCCGCGTCGGGCTCTGGGCTGATGGCTCAGAGCCTGGAGCCTGTTTCCAATTCTGTGTCTCCCTCTCTCTCTGCCCCTCCCCCATTCATGCTCTGTCTCTCTCTGTCCCAAAAATAAATAAACGTTAAAAAAAAATTATGTCTTTTAGGTGGAAGAAGATTGGCATGGAGAAAGTTTTATTTCAGTGAGGAATGGAACAACTCTTATAAACATTTTTGATTAGGGAGAACAATATATCCAGATATATTTCAGGATATGGTATTTTTTAACAGTGTGTACCAGAAAAGAAACATATAATAATATTAAAATCAGAATTGAATTCACTTAACCTACAAATCAGATTTCTATTTTAAAAGTTAATGAGAAACTATATAGAAGAATTATATAAGTATATTGGGGGGGAAACCAATTAGTTTAATGTGTTAGATGGGTTGTTGGATTTGAATTAAGGAAATAAGTTAAATGCCAAAAGCAAATGCTAAAACTGACTTTAAGCATTCTAAATTTAATCTTATGATTCTAAACTTACCAGTAACTTGACTTTGTAGGCAATTCTCCTATGCAAAGAAGTAAATTTCAGAGGTCATTTTTGGCTTATACTTCTAAACTGATGCATCACTTTTTGCTTTCCAATGATTTAAGGTGGAGAGAGAAAAGATTATACTCATTCATCTTCCTAATGATATCTGCCTTCCAGACCATACTCTGCATCTCTAAGATGAATTTTTCAAATAGCAAATAATTCAATAGAGAAGTGCCCTTTCTAAGGGAATATTCTTGTGGCAAGATAATTTTTGAGATATTCATTTATGATTCCTTTCTGTATTTTTGTTATTTCTTCCCTTGTAGACTCTGCTCTGCTTGCCTTGTGAAAGATTTGCGGTGGGTCTTCCAGGCTTTTGTTTCTCAACAAAATTTACTGAGACCAATTGAGGAAAACAGATTTTTGAGATAAGAAAAATCAAGTGAGAATAAGAGAATAATTCTTGATGGACAATATGAATATAAAAACACGTAAAATACTTATAATAAAAATATAAAAATACATACTTTTTTTTGAAAAATCACCCATATTCACAGCCATAACCCAGGCTTTGGGATATAAAGGAAAGTGGAGAGTTTGGGTCATCCCCAAAGACAGAGCATGGGCTGAACGTGTGTGTAGATAGAATAACAATGAAGAACATCTCATCTTATCAGAGGGACACCATGAGAAAAGTTGCTTCAGCACCATAGAGCCTTGTGTAAGATGAATCACCATTTGAAAACTGAATGGCCTTCTCTGATTGGCTGGACTGAAGGATTATTGAATGTGTGCATGTGAGTGTGTGTGTGTGTGTGTGTGTGTGTAAAGGCAAATTTATTCATCTCCATCAGCAGCCATTTATCACCTTGCTCCCCTCATTGGCTAAGAATGCCCCAATTTGCATTTACATTTTCTCAATGTTTGGTTGTATACATAGAAGTACCCAGCAGGTGTCCCCAAAAAGACCTTTAGAAAAATTTCAGATCAAAGAAATAAATGACTTGGCAGAGAACACATGTAGAGGCACTGTTAGCACCTAAGGATAGGCATGCATGCAACTGCCAATAACTGTGCCTAAAACCAGAAATAAAGCCAAAAGAATGAAAAGTGTCAGTAGTCAGTATAACCAAACTGGCAGTTTAACAGACCTCTCACGGCAATGTGGAGGATAGATTGGAAATGTTATTAGATGTTGTAGAGGAAAATTGCCAAAATATGATAAACTCAAAGTTAAAATTATGGCAGTAGCAATAAGCAGATGGATTAGAGCAATATTAAGGAGAAACACCAGGCAAGCCCTGGATTGAAAGCCAGGTGTCTGAGAATCTGATAGATAGCTGAGGCAGTCTCTGAAATGAGAAGGGTAAGGCATGTTTGAGAAAAAAAACATAAGCTCTAATTTGGACATGTTTTTGTTGAGAAATCTGTGAGATATACACATTTAGAATTTCAGAATTAAGGAGAGAGTTCTGAGCTTTATATGGCAAGATTTGAAACTTCTTTTTTTTCTTTTTTTTTTACATTTTTGAGAAAGAAATGTATTAGTAGTAGAAAGTTAAGGAAATATAACTAATTATCAAGACCCATAATTAAAGGAGTACAAATGATCATAAATGGTTCTGAATCTGTTTTGACTAATAGTTAATGAATTCAGTCCCCAAAGCAAGAATACTTAAAAAGCACTGTAACTGAAAACTGATATATCTGGTGCATTCTGTTAATTTTCAAAAACTTTAGTAAATATGGCTTTATTTAATATTCATATCAACTTATTTAAGCTACACAGAGAGATATACTGTCCTTATTTGGAGGATGGAGAGACTGCATCCCAGATAGAATAGAATGTCTTGCCACAAATTAACAAAGAAAGTTAATTCCATGGATTTGGTTTCCTGATACTGACGTGAGCACTCAATCCATTATGCCCTATACATTTTTATTCAAGGAAATTACAGACAATGTGACAATTATTTAATGATAAGTTCCTACAAATTATAAAATATCTTTTTAAGAGACGGGAAAATAATTATTTTTATCTAGATTAAAGAATTGGTATTTGAACCTAGTCATAAAAAGTACCACAAACAGGTGACTTCACACAACAGAAATGCATTGTTTCACAGCCGTGGAGTTTAGAAGTCCAAAATCAAGATGCTAGCAAATGTGAGCTCCCTCTGAAACCTTCAGAGAAATCCTTCCCTGCCTCTACTCAACCTCTGATGCCTCGCCTGCAGTCTTTGCTCTTGGTTTTGCAGCTGCTTAACTCCAGTCTCTGCCTTCCTTATAGCATAGTGTTCCTCCTTCATCTCTATCTTCAGATAGCATTCTTCTTTTAAGGACACCAGTCATACTGGAGTTGGGGCCCACTATTCTCTAGTATGACCCCATCTTAACTAAACAGCTGTGACAACCTTATATCCAAATAAGATTGCATAATGGGAAACATGGGGTTAAACTTCGACATATCTACATATCTTTTTTTTTTTGGTGGGATTTGGGGAATAAAATTTCCACCCTGATATCAACATATCTAATTATATTAGTAAAATATTTTGTTCTTATTAATAAATTTAATGAAATGAATATATTTTAAATATTACAAGAGACATTCAGAAGATTCAGAGCTATAACTCCCATTTTCTTTTTAAAAACTTTTTTTAATGTTTATATATTTTTGAGAGAAAAAGAGAGCATGAGCAGGGGAGGGGCAGAGAGAGAGAGGGAGACACAGAATCTGAAGCAGGCTCCAGACTCTGAGCTGTCAGCACAAAGCCCAACACGGGGGTGGAACTCATGAGCCCTGAGATCATGACCTGAGCCAAAATCAGATGCTTAACCGAATGAGCCACCCAGGTGCTTCTAGAACTCCCACTTTCAATTACATTAACAAAGTATCTCTGAAGGACTTTAGGGTATGATACTTAAGTGACAAAGAGAAAGCAGTGATTTAGTCTTAAAATCTAATTTATATGTGAAGTAATAATTTTATTTTTCTTGATATAGAACATCACACTTTTAGTATTCTAGTTTATTTTCCATAATTCTAAAATAGTTTCATGATAAAGACATGATTGTTATTCACTATATCAATTAATGAAAGAAAAAGAGGGGTACCTTGGTGGCTCAGTCGGTTCAGCGTCCAACTTCAGCTCAGGTCATGATCTCTCAGTTTGTGAGTTCAAGCCCCGCGTCAGGCTCTGTGCTGACAGCTCAGAGCCTGGAGCCTGCTTCAGATTCTCTCTGCCCCTCCGCTGCTCATGCTCTGTGTCTCTCTGTCTCTCAATAATAAATAAACGTTAAAAAAATTTTAATAAAAAAAGAAAAAAATGCGCATTTTGTTTTGTATGCAAAGAATATTTTTACTATGATAAAATATTATCCTTGTATTTCCTTATGTAATATATATATTTACAATTATTTTATACAAGTTTGTGATTTTTAAATGATGATATTTAGTTTCATATAAGTTCATATTATCTCTTTACAAGCATCAAACTAATGCCATATAGTTTGGTCTTCATCTACCTAATAAAGGACTACATTTAATATCTTTTTGTAGACTGACATAGAAAATTTATTTAGAATATACTGTAACTAAAGATATACAGGCATATCTAGCTTTACTGTGCTTTGCATATATTTGAATTTTTACAAATTGAATGTTTGTAGTAACCCCCTCTTAACCAAGTGTTTCCGCACCATTTTTTCAACAGCATTTGCTCACATTGTGTCTCTGTGTCACATTTTGGTGATTCTCACAGCATTTCAAACTTTATCACCCTTATTATTATATTTGTTATTGTGATCTGTGATCAGTAATCATGACATACTGAAAGCTGAGATGATGGTTAGCTTTCTTTTTAGCAAAAAGTATGTTTAATTAAGGTATGTACATTTTTTTACACATAGTGCTATTGCACACTTAATAGATTAAAGTGTAAACATAAGTTTTGTATGCCCTGGGAAACAAAAAAAGTTAATTTGACTTGCTTCATGTAATATTTACTTTATTGCACTGTTCTGGAACCAAACCCGCAATATCTTCTAGGTATGCCTATGCAGTAATAGTATTAATTAAAGTCCATTCAAAACCTCAGACTTTTCATTGCATTTGCCCTGCCAGGGAGAGAAGGACAGTACAATGTGTACTTTACTGCAGGGGAAAATGGTTTAGGGCAATTATGTCTAAACACAGAGAAAACTGCAATGTAATAAAACCTACATACCATTTCCTTCCCAAATACACCAGGTGGATGTTCACTCACCTATAACAAACCTTATTTATGAAATAAATGGACATTCAGTATCTAGGAATACATTTTTTCCCTCCTTTTTCTTCTTACATCTAAAATAAACCGGTTCTGTGTTACTTCTCATAAATCAAAGATACGTAATGACTATTCATAATAATGACTATGCATGATGCTTAGAAATTTTAGTAGAAAAAGGAATATCTCCTTTTACTATTATAAATATTCATCATTCAACTGTATGATATGTCAGTTATTGCTACTAAACACAAACAAGCAAAACACACAAAAAAGCAAAGAGAAATCCTGACCTCTCTGAATGTCAAAGGTCCTCTGAACAAAGACTATTTTCAAGTGATTTGAATTATGTGGCCAAATCCTGCTCCAGTGCCAGGTATATAGAGGCCACTTGACTTAGTTACCCAATCCTGAACTCTTGGAAGTGTTAATTTAATGACAGCCCTAGTCCTTCCCTTATACAAATTAAACAATGAGCTAGGATCTATTCTATCTGCTTCTCTCACATGAGCCGTTAGATAAGACCCATAAAGTTTAAGATACAGTTGCTGGCCAGGACACCAGGGTCACTCAGCCAGTGGACAACTGACTCTTGATTTCAGCTCATGTCATGATCCAGCCCCAAGTCGGGCTCCCCACTGAGCATGGAGCCTGCTTAAGATTCTCTCTCTCTTTTCCTCTGTCCCTCTTCCCCTTTCATATTCTCTCTCACTAAAATAAAGAAAATTAAGTAAAAAAAAATAATAAGACACAGTTGCTGGTCCTCCAAAAGTTAGTACTTTGAAATAATAAAATGAATGGAGTGAAGTCAGTTAAAATTTTCTTTATCTATTAATGGTTAAACAAGGTTGTGGGATGATCTAAAATCCTACTTAGGATAAATATAGAGGAAACTTGGTGTAGTAGATAAAAGCTAAAAATGCATGGGTTCATGGCTGAGCCAAATGTCTTCCATTTAGATTCCCTTTTCTGAGTTAATTAACCTCTGAGTCTTACTTTTCTAGTCTTGTAAAAATGGGGAAGATAATTGTAACTTCTTTCCTTATAAGTCTATTGCCAAGACTAAATAAGATAATCCATGTAAATCAATTGACACATAAAAACTGCTGTATAAGTTTTAGCTAAAATAATCATTAATATAATGAGTCTATACAATTGTTTCGATGAGAAAAATATTGAGCAAATGCTCAGAAGACAATTCTTTGAAATGTTGAGATCTGTGTATTTTAATTTTAACATTGGCTCATTGGCTTCATATCTTAAAATAAATTAAATAAGCATGTAACTCCATTGAATATCATTTAATTTTTCATTTCTTTAATGCCAATTATTTATAGTCATTATTATGTAAATATAATGTCACTTTGAGGACCAGTCCAGTCCATATCCCTGCCCCCTACCTAATAAAACTGTGGCCCTACTGTGGTATCAGGTGGCCACATACTGAAAAAAATTATCATTATGCCTAACAGAATCTCAAGAAATATCACTGGACTCCCAGTAACTCCTGAAATCATTTGAGCAAATAATTATATTCTCCAAACCCAGGTTAAAGGGGAATATGTTGACAAAAATAAAAATAAATAATAGCTCATTTAGGCCATTTCCAATATCTGGTATTAAATGAGCAAACTGCCTAATGTTACTCTTACCTTCTATAATAATGGCTAAAGTATATTGAATTTTATGATATATCAGGTACGATGCAAAATATTTACTTGCATTATTTCCTTTATTACTGAGAACAATGTTATGAATAAATCTTATCCTAATCCCCATTCTATAGATGAGCCTATTGAGATTCAGTTTATTATACAGTTTACACATGTAAGAGTTATGATTGCAATCCAAGACATTTCATTTTCATTAGCTAACCTGTAGGAAGTGGGAGTCAGATCTGCCAGATAACATCAGGAGGCTTAGTTAAGTATATGTCCCTAATATTGTAATTTTTCATTATTTATCCGACACACAAATTGAACTAGGCATCTTCCATTTTTACTTGCTAAATCTAGCAATCCTACTTATAGGAGTCTATAGGTTGTTAGCTTAATAAGCAGATCCTGAATTTTTTCATGAGAAGAGTAGGTTCGCCTCACTGAAGAGCTTTATTTCACCCAGTGTTTGGGATAGTTGAGAAAATTTAAGAGGTTAGGTAGCAGAAGACAAGCAAGTGAGGCATCTGGAAGAAAAGTGGAATTTGGGAAAAATTTGAAATGTTTAGATGGAAGGTGAGGTTATGTGATATGGCATGCAAAATAATTTTTCTTCTCCAAATAGACACAAAAGTTGTTGAAAGTTCAGTGAGCTCTCTTTGAAATGTGATGAAATCTTCTGTTTTGCTTCAAAGCACGTCCTGAGTGAGACCAGAACCCACCATGAGGATCCAGTTAGATCTAGAATATATAAAATAGTTGTTATTTGCTTCAAAGAATTATAATTTGCTTTACTGAGGAAGGATAGCCAGGCAGGGAAGGAGAGATTAAAGATCAAATTAAATTCTATGTTGGTTGTTTATTTTTAAGTTGTGTTAAGGATGTTAGATTTTAATTTAACCAGTCATCTGAGTTTGGGCTACTGTAACAAATTACCATAGACTGAATGGCTTAAACAAGATTTATTTCAGATAGTTCTAGAGGCTAGAAGTTCCAGATCAAGGTGCCAACATGGTCAAGTTATTGGGGAGAGCCCTCTTTTTGTTTATGTCCTCACATGATTTTTCTTTGGTGCATGCAGAAATGCTGCGTCTTCATCTCTATTTATAAGGGCATTAATCCCATCATGAGGACCCTATTCTCATGACTTCACCTAACTGTAATTACCTCCCAAAGGTTCCACCTCCAAATATCATCATATTGGGGTTTGGATTTTCAGCATATGAATTTGGGAGCACACAAATATTCAGTCCAGAGCACTAGTTAATTTAAAAACAATTTGTTCAATGGAATTCAAGTTGTACTTTTTATTAGATCAGCTTGCACATAATACATATAAGGGTTTCTATCAGCAGTAAAGGGCTTGTCTATTAAACTATAGAATTTTATGTTTTATTGTCCAAGATATTAAAAATAAGCCTCTTTGACTAAGTTATAATGAGACTTAACCTTCATAGCTTAAACATCATGGTATTTACTTACATCCTATAAAATCCAGTTTAATGGAAAAGTCTATGGGTAGGAGAGAGGAAAAAACAAAGAATATCAATAATCTTTCTTTATATGGATTTTATGATTGATATGCCTTTATATTATCTCATATTAAACATATAAGAAGGTTTAAGATTATTTACAGCCTTCTAGTAAAAAAGAAAAATCTAATGTATACAAAACAGAATCAAGTTATGTACTTTTGCTAAGATTAACCTTTACTGCCCAAGATTTATTGAACTGTGGAGATGGAGTAGAGGAGAATTCATGGGTGTGGTGAAATGGTCAGAAACAACTGACTGATTTGTACAGAAGTGAATTCAGTTCAGTGTGTCATTGTTAGTGTCTCTTTCCCACAGTGACTGGCAAAAACTTGCCTCTGCCAAGAGTTCAAGGGCCTGCTGACATGGACTAAGTGACCACCATCAAAAACTTCTGTCTGCCAATCCAATCCTAGGAAACTTGTTCTTAAGAAAAAAGAAAATAAGAAAAGGAAAGGAAAGGAAATTTGAAACGAAAAAAAAAATGAAGGAAGGTAAACGTGTAGCTTTGGGGGAAGGCCATTTTTTAATTAGGACACAGATTATTAAAAAGAAACAAAACAAAAAAAAGTAAAATGATTCGAGGAGTGAAGAATAAAATAAGGCTGTTCACCTGATTTTAACCCAATAACCATAATATGTCATGCTTTATACCTACCTTGATTTTTACTCCCAGACCTCCTACTACAAATAGCATAATTGACCACAAACTCTAGATGCTGCTCTTTGAAACTCACCTTTGTGTTTGCACTGAGGCCAGATTCCTTCCCATGGCACTAAGACAGACTATTCCTGGAACATATGGATTCTAGTTCATTTCCCTAGTATCTATCCTGTTTTTCAAAAATTATGGGAATAACTCCACCTTGTGCCTTCTATCAAATTTTCTCCATTCCCAGCTCTTCATATCTCCCTTTCTGCTAACTCTGTTTTTGAACAGTATGTATTTATTTCCATAATGACGACCCATATATAATAATTGAGGCAGGGGGTCAATTACTATCCTTTGGAACATTCTTTTGGCATCCTATGAGAATCAGACTTTATGTATAATTGGATTAGGATATGTTGTGCTAATAAAGAATCCCAAAATGTCAGATTTGATAGTAACAAAGGTTTATATATTTTCAACCACAATTCTATAAGATAGTCACAGCCCACATTGAATTTCATTCCAGGACTAAAGCTCTTTCTTAGAGCATTGTAGTTCTTGAAACAGAGGAAAAAGAGAGATTATGAATCATATACTGACTCTGCCCTATGAAGACATATATCATTTCTGGCCATATCTGTTTCATTGGGGAAAGCCTGAATTCCCCAGAGTGAGGATTTATAATCTTCAACAGGAAAGAATTATATGTTTTGGGTAAATTATATGTAATCATGGTCAAGGATCTTGTCTAGATAAAATCTTTAAGTCTGAAGTACTAAATTCTCTATTCTTTTTCTACTGGTTTCTTCATGCTGTCCATACCATGGACTTTAGTTTAAAGGTCTTAAAGCAATTTGGCTTTGCCTGCTGCTGATTTTAAAGCAATTTGGAATAATAGGCCTTTTGTTGTAGGCTCCTATTCTTGTTTAGTGGTTAACACTCAAAAGAAAGTACTTGGCAAAAGCAGGTCACTAGATTACTTCCTGTTAAAGTTGTAGCTTCAAAACCACCATAATAGCCATTGCAATTTAGTCTTTTTAACCCTGGAAACTAGAAATTGTGGAACTCTCAGTCAGTTTTGATTTCAGGTCACAAGTAGAGAGCAACTCTTAGGACAGAATTATTTCCTTCCATTTCTACCTCTAATCCCTCTTCCAAGACTCAGAAAACAACAAAAAGTACCCAATATTCTGATTTTTTTCCTTCTGTTTCCCCATTTTATAACCTCAGTCATCACATGGTCTTCATCCCAAGTAGGACGTTTTTTTTTTTCCAATTTCTTTTAATGTTTATTTATTTTCAAAAGAGTGAGACAGAGTGTGAGTGGGGGAGGGGCAGAGAGAGAGGGAGACAGACTCTGAAGCAGGCCCCAGGCTCTGAGCTGTCAGCACAGAGCCCAACATGGGGGTGGAACTCATGAACTGCAAGATCATGACCTGAGCCAAAGTTGGATGCTTAGCCAACTGATCCACCCAGGTGCCCTGAACATTTAAAATATTTTAAGTGCTTACAGAGGTTCTCCTGAAATTCTGACTCAATTTATTACTCCAGTAACAAACCTGAGAGCATCCATCCATTTCACAAAACTTTCAAGTGTCCTCAGGATAGTCAATCTTCTGACTCTTTTCCAATATGAAAACAAAAAATTATTTCTTTCAGGATGATATGTATTTATATATTTCAGTCTATCCTCAAGTCAAACATCTTGTATAATCTTATTAGACTGCTCAGAGCTTTGCAATTTATATCAATTATAAGAATTCTAAACTTTTATTTGATTTTTAATCTAAGAGAGCAGGTACTCACTCTCTCTTGCATGTTAGCTATTTTTATTAGAAATCAAGATTATAGCCACCTGGGTGGCTCAGTGGTTGAGTGGCGGACTTACGCTCAGGTCCATAAGTCCGTGAGTTTGAGCCTGGTGTTGGGCTTTGTGCTGACAGCTTGGAGCCTGGAACCTGGTTTGAAATCTGTGTCTACCTCTCTCTCTGCACCTTCCCCCCCTCCCCACACCTCAAAAATAAATGAACATTAAAAAAAATTTTTTTAATAAAAAAAAAAAGAAATAAAGAAAAGAAATCAGGATTATAGGGGCACCTGGGTGGCTCAGTCAGTTAAGCATTCGACTTTGGCTCAGGTCATGATCTTGTGGTTTGTGAGTTCAACAACCACGTAGGGCTCTGTGCTGACAACACAGAGCCTGGAGCCTGTTTCAAATTATGTGTCTCCCTCTCTCTGCCCTTACCCCCCCTCAAAAATAAATAAACATTTAAAAAAATTTTAAAGAAATCAGGATTACATTGCAAAGTCATTGAAATCTATATTAAAATATTCAACTGGTAAAGTGAATAATCTTATTCTGAAATTGACATGGAGCGATAAAGGCTCACAAATGGCTAAGTTGACCTTAATAAAGAGTAATAAAAGTTACAATTTTGCCCTACCAGATATTAAGATACATTACAAGACTATAGAAATAAAACCAGCACTATTCTGGTACAAGAACGGACACACTGAATGAAATATCCATACACAAATGACATCTTAATATGTAATAAAGTTGGACTGATACATCAATGGGGAGAGGACAGATTATCTAGTTGATTTACTCTGGAAAAGTTGCTCGCTCCATGTAGTAAAACAAAATTTTAGTCTTGCTTAACACTACAAAGGTAGAACTGGATCAATTAAGATTTAAATGTGAAAGATAAAATTTTAAGATAAATAGAAATAGAAGACAATAACTTTATAATCTAAGGCAGGGAAGGGTTTCCTTTAAAAATACTTTAAGAGTTAAACTATAAATCAAAAAACTGAGACAATTTGATTATATAAAAACTAAAGTTTTCTTTTCAAATAAGGTATCTTAAAAAAATTACTACCCAAGAATTAAAATTAAAGAAGATATTTGTAGTATCTAATATCAACCAAGGGAGTAATATCTACAGTATACAAGGAGCTCCTGGAAGTCAAAAAGAATAGCACAGTTTATGAGCAGTGAATTTCTAGAACTGCAAACCCACATTCTACTGGCAGTCTCATTCCATCAGTGATTCATGATGATTCCTTTATGTCCACAATTCCTGGTAGAAGATAGATTGATGTGGCCATTCTGGAAAATTGTCTGATATTATTTATGCAGATTAAAAATACGTAGACCATATGAACCAGAAACTTTAAAAGAAATACACATACAATTCTCTAATGCCATTCAGTGGAATGGTGAGTAGGTAAAATAGGATGGATCTGTACACTGTGAAGTAATTTGTAGCAACTGGAACCCATAGATTAATAGACCCAGAAAAATAGAAGCTTAAAAGGTTTACCATTAAAGTTTATCATTTAAAGTTTAAGTTTTTAAGTTTATCATTAAAAGAGAAGGTAAGAAAAAGAAATAAAATATGTAACCAATATAAATTGTGTAAATTTACATAAATTTAAAATACATACACCCAAGCAACAATAAACATTTGGAAAGGATATGTGCAAACAGAAAGTTGTACATTTAAAAAAGTAGATTACTCATGGGAAGTAGGAATAAGTAAAAAGAAAATTGTATTGGGGTGTGGGGACAAATAGGAATAAAAAAATAGAAAAGGATCTTGCAAGGATCAATGATGATAATAAAAATTAACTAAGAACCATAAGTAGTTCAAGCCTCTGCAGTTGTGGTAACTAAAATAAAATAAGAAGATTAAATCAATCAATAGGAATAGTCGACTTATTTATGTAGCCTTATAGTTACTTTTATTGCTGCTATTATTGTCTCATTTAAGATGTTGTGGTTCTAGAATGTTTCTTAACACATATTATCCCTACCAAATATGGTTGTAATGTTCCGGTTGTCTTTGTGGCAGGTAAAATCAACATATTAGGTAATCAGCATTAAGTTCATAGGAACATTGCAGTGTATTATCAAAGTCTGCTCTTAACACACTTCTGAAAACAATTTAGCTCCGACTTTGATTACTTCACCAATAATCCCTGGCTTCTCATTTCAACTTCCTATATAGATTTGGAGATGTCAAGAACCCACAGAGTATATCTGTTTCCTGATGGAATTTCACACTATCACCAGCCAATTGATTCAGTTATCTTCATGATCAATAGCACTCATCACAGTAAAAATATTATCAGCAATTTTCCTTGCTTATTAATATGACTGGAAAGAACTAGCCATTAAATTCTTCCATTCAAATCCACAAATACTGCTGTTGGAAATTTGCCAGATGTTTAACACATCATTGGAAACTAATGATAATTTAAAATTATCTTAATAAAATATCATTAAGATATTCAAATTCCTTTGTAAATTGAAACACCATTTAGTTTCATGGATAATTAAAATATATTCCCCAAAGATATCCTTGGAAAATTATCTAGGGACTACTTTGATAAATATGCGGGTTTTTTTTTAATGTTTATTTTTGAGAGAGAGAAGGAGAGCAGGTGAAGGGGCAGAAGGAGAAGGGAACAAAGGCTCCGAAGCAGAATCTGTGCTGACAGCAGAGAGCCCAATGTAGGGCTAGAACTCACGAACCCTGATATCATGACCTGAGCTGAAGCCAGACACTCAACTGACTGAGCTACTCATTTACTCCTAAATAACTTTTTATTATAATTTTATTTTGATGTTATATGTCATTTGTTTTATCCATTTAACATTCATAACCATAATGAATAAAGTACAGAATAGTCAAGAGATTTGCATTTCATAGTCTTGCAAAAGGCAGATTTTTTAAATGTTTCTAAAAGCTAATTGATTTTCTAAAATAGGTCATTTTAGTTTAGTCTAGGGTTAGATTACAGATATTCAATAATTTATGTAAAAGTAATATCTAGTTGCTGTTGTATTGTAGATATATATATATATATATATGTACATATGCATATTTCCTTTTCAAGGATTTTTTCAAATTTTATTTTACTTTTTAGTATTTTTGTATATTAAATATATCTATCTTTTTTTCCCTATACTGAAGTCATGTTTTCTTAAAGCTTTTTTCTCTTTGCTTGTATCTTTACATTTGACTTAATGTCAATTGAAAATATTCCAGTTCTCACCAGAAATTCAGTGGGGGGAAATATTGTTTCTCTCCTACGTGTCTCATTCCACAGAGTCTGAGAGTTTCGTATAGTAGGTGCTCAGTAAATACTTACTGAGTGAAAGAATGAATAAATGAATGGACTGATCTTCTGGAAACTCATCCTAGTATCCTGTATTAATAATGAATCCTTCCTATTCAGTTCATGTTTAGAAACAGAAACCATATTTTTTACTCATTACTCTATATAGAAAAAGAGCACAAATATTATCTTTAATATTTAATTTAATATAAAATTTAATTTAATATTTAAAAATTATCTATAATTTTTGGTCAGCAACACTGTCTTATTTGTGTTTTCTTTTTTCTGTTTTGACATAGTAATGGAAATTCCATATTTACACCTTAAAGTCAAAAGACTTTTAGTATATAAAGTAAACAAATAGAATTTCTTATCATATCCCATTTTCCATCATTTAAGGATGGACATTTGCATTTACATGTTCATATTCATACATATTCATTTAAAATAGTATGAGATAGTAATCACATACATTTTGATTATCAAACTTCAAAAAGAGAGCTTTTTGAGAATATTTACTTTCTAATGTAAAATAAGCAAAAATTGTGACTTTTATTTCTAGTTTTGAAGTATTTATTGTGAAATTGTAATGTCAATTTTACCAATCCTCAAAAAAGGAGAGATTGTATTTATTATAATGGATAATGAGATTTGTCAATTTTCTTGTTGAAAGATAACAACTTAAGATATTCACCTGATAAAGACATCATTTACATTCTTCAGGTAAATTTCATTTTACATTAAGAGTCTTCTTGCTATGACTGTAATGCTATTATCAGAACAGAAAATTAGAAAGTGTTTTACAAAACAACTCAAGCTTTTTTACACTGTAATTGGCCTTGTCATTGTGTAGGTGATATATAAAACCCCATGGTTGGTTACTAAAGGATGAAAATAAACATTTAATGGTCCAAGTTTTCTCACAAGTGATATTTTACAATTATATATAATGTAGAGGAAACACTTCAATGGAGGAATAAATGAGGAAGGACTTAAGGGTATATAAAAATCTGATTTAATATAATTGAACAACTATTGAAAGTCAATTTAACACAGTGCCTGGTATATAAGTACAGCTCAAAAATATTGATCAACTTATTAAAAAGTGAATTTAACCAAGTATTTAAATAACTTCATCATTTTCCTTAATGTATATTATTTTCAGTATAAGAAGGATGAGGGCATTTAGTCTCTTTAATGGAATGATAATTTTGACAACTGCATCTCTATTTTTTCATTTATCCTTTAGTTTCTTTGTCACTTTTGGTAATTTTTTTAAGTCTATTTATTTATTTTGAGAGAGAAAGAGCATGAGCAGGGAAGGGGAGAGAAAGAACGAGAAAGAGTACCCCAAGCCGACTCAGCAGTGTCAGTGCAGAGCCCGAGGTGGGGCTTGATCTCATGAACCCATGGGATTATGATGTGAGCTAAAACCAAGAGTTGGACACTCAACAGAGTGAGACACCCAGGCGCGCCATTTTTTTGGTAAATTTTTAATGTCAACTGGTAACCTACTCAAACATCAGCCCTTGGTTTTATGTTATTTCTTTTTATTAAAAAGGAAAACAAGAACAACAACAACAAAAATACAACATAAAAACAAAACCAAAAAAAAGGAAAAAAAAAACTCGTTACATTTACCTTTACACTTCCACTGCAATACCTAGGATGTAATTATTACTCTAAAATATTTCTTCTTAGATATATTTTACTTCAACATTACCTTTATGGAAGCAACTTTTTCATCATTTCTCACGTTTAAATGCTGTTATTTTTATTTCAATGCTAGTTTCTTAGTCATGCCATTTACTCATATATAAACTCCCTTCTGACTCTACTCTTTTTTCTATCCAGTCTCCACCTTCTGATCTTTATCTTGCTTCCATCTCCCTTCCTCCCTCCCTCCACCCTTCCTTCTTCCCTTCCTCCCACTCTTTCTTCTTTCCTTTATCATTCCTTCCTGCCAATATACCTTCCTTCCTTCATTTATTTATTGAGAAAATACATAAATACAGCCATGCTCAATATAAAAACAAATAGTTTAATTTTTTGTTCTGCCTGAGCTCTCTTCCCCAAAATTTAAACATAACACTGATGTATTCAGGAAAATACATTATAACTTACCATTAAAAACATCAATTTTTTATGTGTTCTAAAATTTTCTTTATAAACTAAAAAATAATTTTTCTTAATTTTGTTTAAAGTTTAGTAAAATTCAAACTATCTAAATAGTCAATGTCTGAATAAACTATAATTTTTACATTCATTTTGCCAAACATTTAGATAATTTTAGGTGCATGAAAATAGAATTTCAATAAGGTCCTGAGATGTGGTTCTTCTTAGTATGGGAAATCAAAGACTAATTCTGCCCTATTCAAAGGCTTCACACAGGAATATGCTGTGAAAGGTCCTTACTTATTTCAAAACTTACAGTTGTGATAGATATGCATATTGACATGAATATGTATATCCTCAGAGTGAATATGCACTTACCTGAGAACCATTTCGACAGTTGCTTTAAGTCTTGCCCATAATCCTGGCAAGTCAGCAGACCCAACCATTTCTATACATACAGTCAGAAGTATGTACAAGAGAAAAAATACTTGAGGAAAATCCAGGATTAGTTTTTCAGATGACCTGAAAGGATTTTTAGGGTAAATAGAGGCATCCTGTCAAGGTGTGACCTCTGAGGAAGTTGCACAGACTAAGAAAGCCAAACTTTGTTGCGTTGATGCTGCCCTGTTCTCTGCTATAGGTGGAGGCCATTTTCCTGCAGATGTTACTTTAAAGAATCTCCTCTTATTTGCCTGTGTCTATTGATACCTTTTGTCAATTTCTATCCTAGCAACAGTGAATTTTCAAATAAAGTTAATTGGAATGTATTTGTGAATTTACTAGGAAAATTAATTAGATATTTAAAGGGAACTAAGTTCATGTTTTTATTTCCCACTTCCTTCCAAATGAAAGAAAATAGTTTATTTCATCCTTGAAATTTTGTGTTGTCTTTTCTTAACACTTAGAACTTATTCTTGTTTCTTAAAGCAAATTATTAGTGTATCACTTAAATTTTCAAATTCCAGAATCAGATAAACTATCTTAAATCCCACTTACAACCTATGGAAACTTGGGCATCCTACTCTCAACCTGTTTCCTCATCCATAAAATAAAATAAAATAAAATAAAATAAAATAAAATAAAATAAAATAAAATAGTAAAATAAAATAAAATAAATAAAAATTTCACAAATTGTAATGAAGTGTAAGTGGTAAATTATCAGGGTTCAGCCATATTAACCATCAAAATTATCACTATTATTAGTGCAATAATAAAGTTGATGATAAATAATATTATCTCAATTGCTCAACAAATCCTTTAGCTTAATCCTAAAGTCTTCTAAGTATGAGTATTAGGTTGTTGTGCTTATATAAACACATTTAAATGAATAATTTCCTTTTTTTTTAATTTGGTAAGACTTTTACTATTTGAAAAAAAAAAACTTAATTAACACAAGTATCAAAACAGACAACTTGAACCAGAAGGAAATCAATGAAATTAGTATGATTGTTAGCAAATCTCTAAATTTACAGAATATCTTATGCAAACAACTCAAAGATGGAGCAAATAAAACAAATACTACAAATGTCCTCAGGGATTTTATGTTATCTATGGAAAGCAAGCAAAACTAATTCTTTTTCTGTTTTCTGTTTTCATGACCACCCTCTAAAAACTGTCGGAAATGCAAGTGGAAAACAAATCAACATCACAAAATGCAGCAAGTCAAAGTGTACAGAAATATTTATAAAGCAAATATATATTTCATGGTTTTATTTCTTTAAGTCTTTTTGGACTCTAAGTCTCAATCTTATTATTATATTATGACATTTGGAATTTGTTTTTACAATGAAGCAATTTCAACTGTATCTTATTATGTGGATCCAAAATATTTGTCTTAATATAACAAAGGGAAATCTTTTAGAAGAAAAAGTAGAAATCATAGATTATGCTGGAATGGAACAATGAAAATGTTGTAATCGTGTTATAACCAGCATCACCCTCCTGAAAATGACATACACTAGAGCAATAACTCTCAAAGTAGCATCACATAGATCAGAATCACCCAAGGTACTTTGAGGCATTAATCCCCTGGATACACACAGATTCAATATAAGAATCTATATTTGTAAGAAGCACCCCAAGTAATTTTTATGCACATAAAATTAAGAACTAGTGACCAAGTCAATTCAACAGAATTCCAAGTGCATCTACTCTGTGTTATTTTAACACCTTACCTCAATTCTGATCTGATCTGCATCCAAAGGTTTTAGAAAAATGAAGAGGTGCCTAAAGCAGTTGTACAAAAATTCCAATTTTGGCATATACAATCAGTCCAACTTGTCATCTGTGGGCAAAGTGACTGATTAATTATATAATGAGATATTGTTAGTAGGGGAATTAGTATGCCCCATATACTGTGTGATTAGTGCTTGAGATGTTCGCTTTATATCTCACAACTCTAAGCATTATTATCCCATTTTAAAGATGAGAAAAAATGAGATCAGTGAAAATTAAATACCTTGACTAAAGTATTTCAGTTAGTGAAGGACAGATTGTGGATCTTAACTTATGCTGGATTGATTTCAAACCTGTGCTTTTGTCTACTACATCATAATGTCAACATACTTCCATAGCACCCTCTACTGCCAGAAAGGCTCCTATGAAAATACTAATCATTATACCTGTACTATCTTTGTGGAAGCCTACTTTTATCCATGTCTTATAGCATGGCCTTATTGTGCTATAACCAGCATCACCCTCCTGAAAATGACATACACTAGAGCAATAACTCTCAAAGTAGCATCACTCAGATCAGAATCACCCAAGGTACTTTGAGGCATTAATCCCCTGGATACACATAGATTCAATGTGTATAAACTTATACATATTATTAGTTAATTTTTAAAACATTATTATACTACCTTCTTGGGTCCTCAAAACAACATAAGGGGTATAAGACAAAGCAAATTCCCCATCTTCAGTGGAGAAATTAAGACTTTGATATTCATCTTACTTTGTCCTAGAGACCAGAGATGGAGTGGTGTGGGATGGGGCTCGATGGGGAATGCAGAGGACTGGGAACAAGAACCCATATATTTTACCTCCTGGTAATTCTTTTCACCCCACTATACTGACTCCTTAGAAGACAAGAATTTTCCTAGTAGCCACTAGAATGCAACTGTTTATATAGAAAGAAAATGTAACATAAACACATGGTAAAAATTTGACCTACTGATAGCAAGTCAAGAGGTGACTAGTAGTGATAATAGTGACTTTCCAATGTTATAAAACCTATGAACAATTTCCAAAGTTTAAAACACAAAGCTTCTATCTTTTCCACTGTCTTCATGTTGCCAGTAAAGAGTGAAAACAGCTACTACCTGACTACCTACAATTAGGGCTACACTTCATAAGCAAAGATTAGTTTCTATAATAGATACATAATATTATAGTTTTAAACTCTTCTTCTTTTAACATTTTACTTTATAAAAAGAAAAGGAAAATCCTAGACACATATAGCTAAATCCACCCATCCATTTAACACATTTTATTAAGTGCCCAAAATGCATGAGGACCTGTGCTAGCTGCTAAGAACGCCTAGATGATGAAGTCACTCCTTGATTAGTGTTTACTTTGTTCTACTTAGGATTTGTAGAACTCCTTACCTTGACTCCTACCTTAATAGGCATTTTTAGAGTGGAGATATCTGAAGTAAAGTACCTTTTAAGTACCTTTCTGTTTTAAACCTTTGAAGTCTGCCTGGACTCATGCATCACTTGCTAATAACAGGGATATAAAATTGTCTAGGAATAACTACTCCTACACATTCATGCATTAAATTTATTTATTTCAATATGAAAATAAAATTGACAAGGAACTTGCCAGGTTGATATGTTTAAAACTATCTTGTTGTGATTATTTGGATTAATTTATTTGCCTAGGTGAGTTACCTCCATTAATTAAATGCTTTCCAGTGCCTTGTTAGCTATGTTTCAAGGTCACAGTAAACTAAGTTATTATAAGGAAGTTGTATTATAAATAAATGCTGGTTTGGTGAGTTCCTGGTCTATCTACTCCATAGGTATCATCTGAAGAAGTTTTTTGGGGGTGGGGGTTTGTGGGGTGGTATGGAGCCAATGGCCAAGAAAGAATTCTTGTAGACATCTTTGGTGCAAAAAGGTGATTTTATTAAAGCATGGGGATGGGACCCATGGCAGGAAGAGCTGTCCTGGGGTTGTGATGGGTAACTCATTATATACCCTCAGGTTGGAAGGGGACAGGGATAGAGTAAGTCTCTAAGGTATTTTGGAAGCAAGGTTTCCAGCATGTTGAGGAGCTAGCTGTTGCTAGGGAAACACCATTTAGCACCGTTTAATAAAACCTCAGTCATGAGACCTCTCAGATGCATTTGGGGTGGGGGGGTGGGAGTGGGACATAAGCTTAGAGCAGGATTTCTAGCATATATTGTGGCCAGTTGAGATAAAGGAAATAGACTTACAGGATCCTCAAGGTTGAAACAATGTTAAGCCAAGGTTCTCTTTTGCCCTAGTGAAGTGTTATAATCAAGACAGCTGAGCCCCTAGAGGGAGCTCACTTTGCCTGTTTCAAGGACTTGTCAGTGGGCTGTAGGCAGTAAGGGAATTTAATTTTTCATTTGCCTTAGTTTCCCACATCACCATGACAAGCACTTAAACTCCTTTCCTTTGTTTTTGGGTAGCTGGGAGTGTCCAAGGAATATCACACAGATTCCACCTGGGTGGGGGTTGGGAGTGTTGCTAGCTTATGCTTCGCCCCTCAGCCTGCCTCATGGTCCTCATCATTGTAGGCATATCTTATACATAGACACCTCTTCAACAATATACACTGAAGAATCTTCAGTCTTACTGAAGATGTATATTATATATAATAGTTTATTATTGATTATATTAATAATGAGAGTCTAACCAGAAGACAAACTATACAGTAATTTGAACAGGGAAAGTTTAATATAAAGAATTGCCAATTATAATAGAAAATTAGAGAAAAGAGGATTGGCTAGAAAGGAGTAAAAGAACTCTAAAGAACATAAGAGTAAAAGATGTAGAAGAGAGCTACTACCCCTAGGGCTCAGACAGAGCACCCTAGGAAAGAAACACACATAGAAGAGTTCCCTCCCCATGCTGGTCATTTAAAAGGGCTGAGTTCCAGACCTCCTTGGAAAGTAAATAGCTGTTACTCTGGGTAGTGGAGACATTCAGTGAGGCTACAGCAGGGACTCAGGGCAGGCTGCCCCAAGATGGGCCACTTTGGCATAAAGATTATTTTGAGTTAAAAGTAATCAAAATCCAGAAGATACAGGAAAATCTCTCTGTCTCCCCCACAACTGCCTAAACTTACATTGGGATGGAGATCCTATAATAGAAAGAGAGCTATTAACAGAGACTCCCTTTTACCTAAGGAATTTATTTTCATAATAGAGCAATCTTGTTTTTCCAAACATGTCCTTTCACCTTCTAGCTAATGAGTTCTCTCCCCTTTGTATCTTCAGCCTCATACTCCTCTCCTTAGCTCATATGAGACACGTGTGACCTTTGGAATTTCATATCTATGTGGATTCCCCATAGGTAACCTACTAAATTTGGGTTTTTTTCGTGTTAATTTGTTTCATGTCAATTTGATTTTAAGTTCTGCTAGAAGGACCACAGGGCAGAGGAAGGCCTTCCTCCTAAACACTACCAAGCTGCCTGAGTGGGTTCTGGGGCAGGCCATTCAGAGAAGGTACCACTCTACCTGACTGTATTCAGCAAGATCCTCCACAAGCCTAGTCCTACAGAAGCTGCAAGTTCGGGTCACTGCTGCAAGTTCAGGTCACTTCAGAAACCATATGCACTCTAGGATCCTGCCTATAGCAACCCACATAGCTCCAGAAGAGAAATCTCTTTGCTTTCCCATGTCCCTCTAATGCACACAACTGACAAAGCTTCGTCTCAAGATGGCTGGCAAAAAAGGAATAGTTCCAGGATCCAGCTCCAGAGTCACAAAAAAGGCAATCCAATGTGGATTTAAAGCTGAGAGACTAAATTCATAACTGGCACGTTGATATAAATAATATCATTTTTAAATGTCTCGGTAAACTCGATTTCAGAGCGTTTTGAAGATGTCTAAAGTAACTTAATGTGCAGCATCCATCAAGAAAGGTGAGAGAAATAAGAACATGGTAGAAGAACAGCCTGTTTACAAATTTATGAGAGATGAATAGAAAGTATCAGGTGATGCCTAGTGAAAGTTCAAAAATTTACATAAAATATCGTGATATATGATGGGGCTTGGGGGTGATGGTGAGGTTCATAGCTGACGGCCAAGAAAGAATTCGTGAAAATATCTTTGGTGCAAAAAAGGTGATTTTATTAAAGCCCGGGGATAGGACCTGTGGGCAGAAAAAGCTGCACTAGAGTTGTGAAGAGTGACTGATTATATACTCTCAGGTTGGGAGGGAGTTAGGGACAGCGAAAGTCTGTAAGGAATTTGGGAAGCAAGGTTTCCAGGATTTGAGGGGCTAGCTGTTGTTGGGAAAACATCATTTATTATGGTTTAGTAAAATCTCAGCCATGAGACCCTTCAGATGTATATCAGGGGCCATACACTTGAGTATAATTGCCAACATATATTTGGGGGTTAAAGATAACAGAGGTTTGCAAAGAAATTTTTATGTGTTTAAGGAGACTTACAGGATCCTTGGGGATCAGGATAATGTTAAGTCAAGATTCCCTTTTGCCCCTAGCAAAGTGTCATGATTGAGGCAGCTGAATCCCTAGAGGGAGATCACTCTGCCTGTTTCAAGGACTTGTCAATGAGCTGTAGGCAGTAATGGAATTTAATTTTTCATTTGCCTTTGTTTCTCACATCACCATTGATGATGTTTGGGGTGATGGTGGGGTTCAGAGCTGACAGCCAAGAAAGAATTCTTGAAGACATCTTTGGTGCAAAAAGTTTATTTTATTAAAGCCTGGGGACAAGACCTGTGGGCAGAAAGATCTGCACTGGGGTTGTGACGGCTAATTGATTATATTCTTCAGGTTGGGAGGGAGTTAGGGATACAGTCTCTAAGGAATTTTGGAAGCAAAGTTACCAGACCCTTGAGGGGCCAGCAGCTGTTATGAAAATGCCACTTATTACCGTTTGTAAAACCTCATTTATGAGAACCTTCAGATGTATATCAGGGGGCCATAAGCTTGGAGTATGATTGCCAGCATATATCTTGGGGTTGTTGAGATAAAAGAAGTTTCCAAAGGAATTTTTTATATGTTAAAGTAGACTTACAGGATCCTGGGGGGTGGGGGGGATCAGGATAATGTTAAGTCAAGATTCCCTTTTGCCCCTAACAAAGTGTCATCATCGAGGTAGCTGAGCTCCTAGAGGGAGGTCACTGTGCCTGTTTCAAGGACTTGTCAGTGGGCTGTAGGCAGTAAAGGGATTTAATTTTTCAATTGCTTTCGTTTCCCACGTTACCATGGCAAGCACTTACACCTTTTCCTTTGTTATTGGGTAACCAGGAGTGTCCGAGGAATATTACACATATTCCACCGGGGCTGGGGGTGTGTGCTAACTTATACTTTGCCCTCAGCTTGCCTTATGCTCCCTCATCAATATATGTCAGTGAAAGATTAATATGAACACTTTTTTTTAAG
Organism: Lynx rufus; assembly: GCF_022079265.1. NCBI lineage: Eukaryota > Metazoa > Chordata > Mammalia > Carnivora > Felidae > Lynx > Lynx rufus. The sequence goes on from NW_025814823.1 coordinate 149,352,496, forward strand.
TTGATTAGGAAAATCATGGACTACAATCTCACATACACACACACACACACACACACACACACACACTGATCTGTGGATTTTAACTTTAACATTATAAATTAAAAAATTGGGGCAGCTAGGTGGCTCAGTCGGTTGGGCATCTGCCCTCAGCTCAGGTCATGATTTCACAGTTCATGAGTTCAAACCCCGCATCAGGCTCTGTGCTAACAGCTCAGAGCCTGGAGCCTCCTTCAGTTTCTCTTTCTGCCCCTCTCCCGCTTGCACTCTGACTCTCTCTCTCTGTAAAATAAAATTAAAAAGCATTAAAAATTAAAAATAAATAAAAATTTAAAAATTAAAAAAATAAATTAAGAAACTGAACTTCATGTGTGAATTCATATCTGTTAGTAAACAATTAAATTAAACCATCATTACACATAGAAAATTTACCTCAGGGAGTCATTTGAACTTTTTGTGGAATAGTAAATTGTAACAACAAATTGTCAGTTCATGTCAAGTCATTTACATCTGCTCTTTATTTAAATATAAACATTATTTTCAAAATGGATTTATCTCTACTCAAGTTTAAAAAACAAATACTTTCATATTTAACTCTGATTCATAATAGTTTAATGTTATGTTATTACAATTTGTGTCAGTAAACCCTTGAATGAATTTTAAAGTAACTTAAAAAGGTAACATTCTCCAAAATTACTTATCATTTGAGAAAAACCAATATCCATGAAAAATTAGATATGCAAAATTTTTTTTTATGTTTCTTTATTTTTGAGGGAGAAAGACAGAGTGCGAGCAGGGGAGGGACAGAGAGCGAGAGAGGGAGAACAGATCTGAAACAGGCTCCAGGCTCTGAGCTGCCAGTAGAGAGCCCAACACAGAGCTCGAACCCACAAACCATGAGATCGTGACCTGAGCTGAAGTCAGACGCTTAACCGACTGAGCCACCCGGGAGCCCCTAGATATGCAAATTTCTATATTGGCCTTTTAATTCTCATAAATAATATATTGTAAATAAAACACTATGTTTATCATTCTATTTTCATTTTGAATATTTAATTTTAACTTACAGAAATTCTGCAAAAGACTACACTTCCTAACCCCCTTAAGTCTACTCAGATGTATTTAAGGTGAGATAAATTGAGATAAAATAGATTTTTTAAAAAGGAAGTACTAGTGAGCACCTTAATAAGATTTCAGTGTCCCATTATAATTCTAACAAATATTTTGTGATTACAGATTATTATTTTCAGCTCTACTTCAATGTCTAATCCAATCCTTTTTTTTTTCATTTTGAAGTTAAAACACATCCATCTCTGAAGACCTTCAAGAGGGCAATTGTTCCTGATCCTACTATCCAAACTTGAGTCTTGTTCTAGTACTACTCTCTGTAGACCCTGGATGATGTCTAACCTTCTCCATGTACCTTACTCTCCCTACCTGGATGATAGAGGTAATAACTACCTCATAGCATCATTACCCGTATTAAGTGAGGTAATACACATGTAAGAACCTTAGCAGCGTGATTCACATGCATTTAGTCCTTAATATTTATAATTATTATGATAATGATGATGAAAATATAGCCCAGTTGAATGAGAACTTGGAGTCTAGAAAAAAAATATATTGCACCATATCATATAGGCACCTGGGACTAAGGGGATTCATGTTGATAAATATTTCTCAATAACTTTGATTATGGGAAGAAGTGATACCAGTCACACGGTTGTTTGTTTGGTTCATTTTACTGTTTTAAATTCAATTGATTTGTCAGGACTTAGAAATTAAAATATGGACATGTTACATACTAATTTTGTATCTCCACAAGTAGTTTTAAAGTACTTTTGATGAAAGGAAACATGGGACAAAGCAAAATGTTCCTAAGAGGAACAATTTAGCACAAAAGAAAATTTAATTTGTATCATGTTTACTTCTAAAACAGAGAAGTTAAAAACTTCAGCAACTAATAACCTAGAAGTTGAGTAAGATTTTCAATCTAAATCTTAAAGAGAAAGAACCATATGCATAAGATCTCATATGTTTTATGTGCTTGATATCAATAATAATGAAAGATATATATGGGATATAATCAATTCAGCCAATTTGCTATTCATAATCAGGGGTGCCTGGGTGGTTCAGTCAGTTAAGTGCCAGACTTTGGCTCAGGTCATGATCTCACAGCTGGTGGGCTCCAGCCCAACGTGGGGCTCTGTACTGACATCTCAGAGCTTGGAGCCCCCTTTGGATTCTGTGTCTCCCTCTCTCTGCCCCTCCCCCTATCACACAGTCTCTATCAAAAGTAAATAAACATTTAAAAAAATTTTAAACATATTCATAATGAGATAAATTACAGGGTAAAGATTTCCTCTATGATGATGCTCATCATAGGAACTCATCAGCTACTTATGTTATTTAAACTTTGAGCATTTTTTAAAAATATTTATCAATTTTTGAGAATGAGAGACAGTATGAGTGGGTGAGGGGCAGAGAAAGAGGGAAAATCCCAAGCAGGCTCTCTACTCTCACTCTTAGTGCAGAGCCCGATGCTGGGCTCAAACTCATGAAGTGTGAGATCATGACTGGATCTGAAGTCAGATGCTTCATGGACTGAGCCACCCAGGTACCCTTAAACTCTGAGTATTTTAAATCTATCTTTATATATAATTGTTCTAGACTCACCTATTCTGAAACCGAAATTCCCTTTATTTTGCTCTTCTTTTCAGCATCACCTAAAGAAGTTAATAATAATAAATAATTCCCTGTGATAATTAAATATTCTTTTTATTCCATTGTTAAATTGTTAGAGTTAGCAAGTATGGTATTTATTTCTTATCCCCATATCAGCACACGGCTTCCTTATAACCTTTGTGTTATATATAATGCTAAAAGGAATTGCTCCAAAAAGAAATGTTTTCTTTCACACAGTTCCTATCCCCAGGTTCTGAAATTAATAGTATTGCTTAAGAGTAGGGAAAAGTGACCAGGCCATTCACATTCATCAAGTGCACAGGACTAGTATTTAGATATGATATTCCCTTGTGTAACTGTACTTATGAAAACATAAATACTTGGCAGCCATATCTACCCTCATCATCACCACTAATATAATAATATGATAATAAGAATATTAATAATTATAATAATATTATTAATAATAAATGTGTCACTTAGTGCCAGGTGATTTTTGAATAAGTGTTAGCCTCCCTGTGCTTTCCACTCACACACACAGGAATACCTGCTATACAAGGTAGACTGACATCTCAGTGTTTATAAATTACAAGAGCATAAAATACCTTGGTTTTGATTATATCTTTTGTGATGATTCACCAAGAAAATAGAGATATATTTCTGTCTTTTGATTTCATTGTCAGTATACATTTTTCATACTCTTTTGCCCTCTACCTAAGTGCATCTCTTTGCAATTTGTTCTATCAACCCAGGCACATTGAATTTTCTATGCGGAAGACATTGTGAGAAGTGCTGAGAGAGAAACAAGAATTAAAATAATACTGCCAACACATAAGACATTTCCTTTATACTTAGGTTTTGAATGAAAACAAATTTAAAATGGTGCAACTGTTTTCAAAAATGGCATAGAAAATGATGACCTTATAAGTTAAGATTATTGGGGATTTGCTGTGGGCTTAGTTAATGTGGGGATTTGCTGTGAACTTCAATTCAAAGACTTATGAAATAGCTTCCATATATAGGCATTTTGCTATATGTTGGGATATAAAACCAGTTTGTAATCCACCTAAGGAATTAATACAAATAGAAATACTATACGAATAGTATAAAACATAATTAGGGGGGCGCCTGGGTGGCGCAGTCGGTTAAGCGTCCGACTTCAGCCAGGTCACGATCTCGTGGTCAAGGAGTTCGAGCCCCGCGTCAGGCTCTGGGCTGATGGCTCAGAGCCTGGAGCCTGTTTCCGATTCTGTGTCTCCCTCTCTCTCTGCCCCTCCCCCGTTCATGCTCTGTCTCTCTCTGTCCCCAAAATAAATAAACGTTGAAAAAAAATTAAAAAAAAAACAACAACATAATTTGGTTTCTACATTAGGTTCAAGTATCAACACACACACGCACAACCTCCCAAACTTCTATTCAAGCATTTCAAATTTAGATAATGGTATACGGTAAAACATGGAAATAGAGATGTGAAAGTACATTAGTGACTAGTTTGTTAATGGTAGATCTCAGGGTCTTTCTGTATTTCTTTGTCTTATCATACACATCTGACTCTAAAATGTATTATTGTTAGGGCGCCTGGGTGGCTCAGTCGGTTAAGCGTCCAACTTCGGCTCAGGTCATGATCTCATAGTTTGTGGGTTCAACCACCACGTCAGGCTGTGTGCTGACAGCTCAGAGCCTGGAGCCTGCTTCGGAATCTTTGTCTCCCTCTCTGTTTGCTCCTCCCCCACTCATTCTCTGTCTCTCAAAAATAAATAAACACTTAAAAAATTTTAAATGTATTATTGTTTCTTTCCTCATGCTTTGGTTTTTTTCTTATATTTCTGACCTCTACTTGTTCACTCACTAATCTGTTCCCTTTATGTTACCATAAAATACAAGCAAAATATAAAGCTATACAGTGGAGACAAATACAATATTGAGATTTCTGTGATCAGTGGCCTTGTTCATACTGCCACAGCCACAAAGACTGTGAACTTAATATTTTGAGAACTATCATTTCTAAGTGAGTGGTTTTGCCTAAATGATGTCTAAATTTACCTGCCCTTTAATTTTTGAACAGACTTTTTAAACAAATTATATGATTAAAACTGTTCATGTTCTGATGTTAACTAATTAAAATTAAGCAACTAAAATTAATTAAACTATTGTTTTGCTTCTGTATAGTAGATAACTTTTAAGTTATTTGCTAAAAAAAAGACTTTATTTTAAAAAAATCATGTCACTTATTTAGAAATGTGGTTATATCATTAAATATCTAAAATGGAATTTCAGCTTTAAGATAAAGGCAAAAACTCTATTTTATGCTTATTTAAAAATGCAAATCAAAGTAACAAAATACAATTCAAGTTAGAATGGGATCCACCAACTTCATCTTCAAAGAAATTAGTAGATATCTATAATGCAAAACACCACATATAAAGAATGAAAGATTATGGGGAGCCAGAGTGGCTCAGTCAGTTCAGCATCTGACCCTTGATTTTAGCTCTGGTTCCTGAGTTCCAACCCCGCTAGGGATTCTCTGTCTCTCTCTCTGCCCCTCCCCTGACTGCGCTCTCTCTCTCTCTCTCTCTCTCTCTCTCTCTCTCTCTGTCTCTCTGTCTCTCTCTCTCTCTCAAGAGATAAATAAGGATTTTTTAAAAGGAATGAATGATTAAAAAGTACAAACTGAATTTATAGAGGACAGAAAGGTGAATGAAGATGTCAACAAGACTCAAGCTCATTTGCTCTGCAAATCCCCAGAAAGCTTCATAATTGGAAGCACTAGTTGCCACAGGAGTCTGCAGTAAAGCAGAGATGACAAATCTAAAGAAAGAGCATGTAAAGATCCTCCCTCTTGTCTCAACCAGGCAAATACTACTCTCTTATGTTTGAAGGAAGTGGGAAAATAATTCTCTAGAAAAAAATAGAACCAGAAAAGATCTGGACTTGAGAAAAATAGGCACAGAAAAGAGAGAAAATGCTGTGATGGACTGAAAATAAAGGATTAATTATAAATCAAGTGGGCATATTAATTGTCCCAAGGCAAGAGGTTAAAAGACCTTTTCCTGAGGAACCTGGAACACACCAGAGAAGAGACTTACATAAAGCGACATTTAAGGGTCTTCCCCTGGAAGAATCGTTCCAGTAAAACCAATCTGTAGACAAGACTGAGCAGGACCATAAAACTTCTAAATTTTCCTTAATTACTGATTTAAATATGAGTGAAACTAGAAAACATTGTGAAAAATTTACCAAACTTCCACTATTACAAACCAAGACAATGGACAAACAGAAGAAACAGCTTAAAGATAATATATACAGAGAGTAAACACATGCATTAATTCATGAATCATAGCAAGATGCTAAAAATATGATTAGAAGGGTGCCTGGGTGTCTCAGTCAGTTAAGCATCCAACTTCAGCTCAAGTCATGATCTCATGGGTTCATGCCCTGCATCAGGCTCTGTGCTGACAACTCAGAGCCTGGAGCCTGCTTTGGATGCTGTGTCTCCCTCTCAGCCCTCTCCCCATATGCGCTCTCTCTCTCTCTCTCTCTCTCTGAAAAATAAACATTAAAAAAATTTTTTAAAGAAACCATAAAGAAAAAATCAACAGAAGTGCCAAACTGTTGGAAAATAAAATTCAAGAAATATGGTAAGTAGAAAAAAATGCAAAAGAAAGAAAATAGGAGGAAAGGAAATAAAAGTTCAAGAAAATTAGCATCTAATAGGAATCCCTGAACTAGGAATGCAAAAGATAAAAAGCATTCTGAAGAAATAATATAAGAACATATTCCAGTACTGAAGAAAATGAGTCTACAGATGGAAAAAAAAACCCAAGAACCCAGCACAATTATTGGGAAAAGTTTCACCACAAGATGAAACACTGGGAATTTTCAGAAACCTGATACTGAGGGAACATTAACAGCTTCCAGAGAAATGGCTCATGCTATTAGTATGGGACTTTTCAATACAAATACTAAAAGTTATATAATTATGGAACAAAATGATTATAATGATTATGATGACAAAATTATTGTACATGGAACAAAATCCTGAGGAAAAAAAAATACCTTATAATGTCTACCTATCCTAAATATCAGTCAAGTGTGCAATAAGAATTAAAATGGTTCAGACATGTGTAATCCTTTAAAAATGTACTTTCCATGTAGATTTCTCAGAAATCTATTGAACTATATATTCCATCAAAACAAGTAAACCAAGAAAATTAATCCAAGAATCCAAGAATCAGAGGATCCAACACAGAAAAGAGGCAAAAGTATTCCTCAAAATAGAGGGTGGCCAGCAAGCCCATAGTATAACCAGTCTGGATGGCAAAGGCAAATGGAAGCTTCCAGGAGATGCTCAAGAATAGAAAAACAGAATTAATAGCTAAGTTGATAGCTTTAACTATTTAGAAACACACACATACACTCACACTTCTGGAAAATAAAATATTCTTCAAAGGAGGAAAAGATACAATAGTAGATTTCTTAGCTCAAAAATAATTACTTATATTGTTTTAATAATATAAACACTGAATATTCACTTCAGCAAAAATTAAACTATTAATTTAGAGGATGAGGGAAGAGAAAAGAATGTATAAGAGAACTCCTCATTGAATTAGTGAAAAAATGGATCTTAATAATGAGACTTACAAAACAATGGCATATAGAAGATGGAGATTTCATTTTCTCTCTCTCAAACACACAATGTTTAAATGTAGTCCTCCTTTGCTACAGGCGATCATTATTGTCCTAGGTTCCTTCTATTTTTCTTCTGTATTCTGACAATTGGCTTCTACATTAACTTTATCTTTTGTCATAATAAACTACTACAAATTAAGTGGCTTAAAAATACAAATTTACTATCTTATAGTTCCATAGGTCAGACGTCCAACATGAGTCTTACTAAACTAAAATTAAAGTGTCAGTAGGATTGCATTCCTTACTGAGGCATTAGGGAAGAATTGGTTTCCTTGCCATCCTCAGTTTCTAGAGACCACCTAAATTCCTTGGCTTTTGGTTTATTAGTGGAGCGAAAAGGGAACCAAGTTCCACCAGTTCAATGGTAAATACTTCTCTTCTGGGTATGTCCTGAGATTTAAAGCCAATCTTGAAGACACAGAGACAGCCAACTCACTGCCTGAATTTCAACAGTTATTTGTATTTGGAGGAATAAGTTTGTGGATAAAGCAGAGAAAAGTCAAAGCAGACTTCCCACAGTGAGATACTATTTTATAAAAATGATGTCAATGCAAATGTGACTTACAATGATATTTTTGAGCAGGTTTACTTTTCCTCCATCTGACTGTACAAGTGTTGCATGGTTCCATTAACTTTGAGATGTGCTTCAAGTATCTTTCCACATCTCAGTTACCATCCTATGAGAGACATGACTGGAGTGTGGGTGGGGGTGGGGTGGAGCTTTGGTAGAACAGTCTCCTGGATGATGTCTTATATAGGAGCCAAAGTGAATGGGAGACAGAACGCTTCCTCCTCCCCTCCAGGGAAACGTTGTGTGGGTTCCTCTTTCTTTTCAGAGACAGCCTTTCTGGGAAGTAATACTAGGTAGACTTTTTTTTTTTACAATCATTTCAAATGTTTTCCCTGAGATGTTGCAGAACACATTCTTTACTGTTAGTAAGCTAAAAGGCTGAGTGGGAACTGAGGGAAACATCCTTCCCCTCAATATTCTTTTTCCACTTTCAGTGAATGCTCTTATTTTGTGCGCCATAGGCCAACAACTGCTGATCTCATCAGCCTGTAAACTCCCTGTGAATTGGTGGTGAACCATTTACTCAACCAGCTGGGCCTTGTAATCTTATTGTATTTTCTAAGAAGCAAGTAGTTTTAATCAAGTTGTTTATTAGAGAAACAAAACCAATAGTGTGTGTGTGTGTGTGTGTGTGTGTGTGTGTGTGTGTGTGTGTGTGTATGTAGGGAAAAGAGAAGAGGGAAAGAGACAGGAAAAGACATTTATTATAAGGAATTGACTCTTGCAATTATAGGGGATGACAAGTCCCAAGATCTGCAATGGTAAGCTAAAGGCTCAAGAGAGCCAATGGTATAGTTCTAGTAGTTCTGACAGAGTAGGCACTTAGCTAGATTAGAGCAAAGAATGGGACTTAACAACCACTGAAAAAGATAAAACTCAAAAAGATATCTAAAAGATAGAAACCTCTAACCACCTGCAGGGCTGCAAAGGGAAAGTTTCCCACAATTGGTGGTAAAAACCCTGGGGCACACGTGTGCACTCTTCCCCATAACCACTGCCCTAAAGTAACCTTTAGCTTCATTACAATACATTTACCTCACGGTTTTGACCTGCCTTGAGGGGGATGGCTGCCATGACTGGTCCCCTAAGGATCATACTTGGTCATAGGCTACCCTCTACTGACTTGTAGGAGGAGACTCCCAGGTGATTGGAGAACAAAGACCGCCCATAGTGAGACTCTTCAACCCAGATTCAGGTAAGATCCCCCTTACCCCAGTACAGATGCCGCTTCTGGGCTTGTCTCCTTTCCCACCTTTAGGGTGTACTTTAGCTTTGACCCCTGTTAAACACTAGCTTGCTTAAGAGTTTGGCTCCAAATTATTTCTTGGCAGAACTCAAGAACCGACACTGGAGCGGGGGAACAGGACTCAAAACTAACGTCTATAGTCCAAACACTGGCAAGCTCAAGAACCAGAAAGAGCCTGTGTTTCAGTTCATATCCAAAGAAGGGAAAATGCTGATGTCACAGCCCAAAGGTAGGAAGGCAGTAAGAATTTTTCTTAGGTAGGGGAGGACCGGCCTTTTTTGTCTATTTAGGCCTTCAATTCATTGGATGACGGACGACAAATTGCTTTGCTCAGTCTACCAATTTATTTTTTATTTTTTTTTAACGTTTATTTATTTTTGAGACAGAGAGAGACAGAGCATGAATGGGGTAGGGTCAGAGAGAGGGAGACACAGAATCTGAAACAGGCTCCAGGCTCCAAGGGGATCAGCACAGAGCCCGATGCGGGGCTCGAACTCACGGACAGTGAGATCATGACCTGAGCCGAAGTCGGCCGCTTAATCGACTGAGCCACCCAGGTGCCCCCAATTTAAATGTTAAGCCCATTCATTGAGTATTATATATAAGTGATGAATCACTAAATTCTACTTCTGGAACTAATATTACACTGCATGTTAATTAACTAGCATTTAAATAGAAACTTGAAACAAAACATACATACATAAATGTTAAGCTCGTACAAAATACCCTCACAGAAACACCCAGAATAATATTTGACCAGATAGCCAGGCCCCCTGTGGTCAAGCTGACATATAAATGTAATCATCACAAGCAGCTTGCTTGTTAAAAGACATTTCCTTCTGTGACTGACTCCATCTCTAGTGATTTCCAAAGAAGTGGTGAGCCTTTTTCAAAGAACAGCTGAAATCCATGGCAGTACATTCCAAGACAACTAAAAGCTGGCTTTATTTATTTATTTATTTATTTATTTATTTATTTATTCATTCATTCATTCATTCATTCATTCAGCTGTGTGTGGTTGGTGTGGGTTTGTTTTTGCAATTAATTTTGATATATACTTATTTTTTTAAATACACTTCTTGAACACTGGAATCACCAACTCTCTAGAACCATAACTGTGAAAAAAAAAATGCTTACATCTTTAAGAAAGTCAGAAGTTCTTCATAAATAGAGTTTCTTTTTGTTTTTAAAAAAGTAGGTTTCTCTCTAACCCTTCTTAAATTATCATGTCTCTTTCTGACCACAGCTAGGAAAGGTCTTTGTTTTTAAAGAATCATGTATCCATATCCTTAATCACACCTGCAAAGTCCTTTTTGCCACGTAAAGCAACATAGTCACACATTCCTCGGATTAGAACATGGATGTCATTGAGGACTACTATGGGCTGTATTTCTGCTGACAACCTCTCCTTTTCTTGCTGTGATTTCATGATCACAAGAAAGGTGCTGCAATTAGTCACTATTTCCTTCTTCCCAGAAGAAGAAAAGATTTAGAGGGAATTGTAAGCAGTGCCTGCCAGCTGATTCACTCCCCTTTTTAGGAAGCTTCATTAGAAACCTATCTAGCAATTTCCATCTTCATCTAATTGAACTAATTGGGTGCCACATGAGACCTAGCACACTAAACTATTATAAGTCAATAAACTATGACCAAAATCTATAAATTAAACAATAGAAAAATTAGTATAGTATATAGAACTATGAGTTAAATTCAAGAAAAAAATAACTATGAATAGCAGATTTTTTTTCTGGAGAATGGAATATGCATATGGAAGGAAAGTGGGGAGAGATGTTACAGCACTATATAACTCATTAAAAATGTGCCTGCCTGGGGCGCCTGGGTGGCGCAGTCGGTTAAGCGTCCGACTTCAGCCAGGTCACGATCTCGTGGTCCGTGAGTTCGAGCCCCGCGTCGGGCTCTGGGCTGATGGCTCAGAGCCTGGAGCCTGTTTCAGATTCTGTGTCTCCCTCTCTCTCTGTCCCTCCCCCATTCATGCTCTGTCTCTCTCTGTCCCAAAAATAAATAAAACGTTGAAAAAAATTAAAAAAAAAATGTGCCTGCCTGCTTTAGTAAAAAGCAAAATAAAATAAAAATAGATCTGTAGATTAGCACCCATATCATCCTGGTTTTTACTCTAGACTTTGTACAAAAAATGGACTTCATGCCTAGAATTTCATCATTATTTAAATGCAACTAGATTTTGTCCTCCAAACAGTTGCAGAAAAGCCTCCCTCTGTAACTATATGGTATTTATCATTAATTTAAATGTTGGAATATTTAAAAAATATATATCTCCACTGATTTTCTTACCACTAATACTCTATATAAATATTTAGTTTTTCAGTGTAAATTAGAAGCTCTTTGAAAACCAGAAAGTATTTGTACAGATTTTTTTTTAATTTTGTACTCAGCACCCCAATGGAGCTGTGTTTAATAGATGCTAAAGAGGAGATTCTAGAACGGAATTTCAAACGAGCATTCTTTGGCAACTGGCTATCGCTCATTTTGATTAGCTAAGTTGTGCAATTTTCACAGGTTTCTCTTTAAGAAGAGAACTGGTTCAAAATGTTTTCCATGTGTTCGCACATACATAAAATACTAAGCTAGAAAAATGAGACAGACTTTAGGATGATTCTTTCTCTGTGAGTATCCTGCATTTCATAACGTGATTGCTGAACTTAGTTTTCTTTAACGCACCGTGTTCATTCACCATTCATTCAACGTTCTCCCTTTTGCTCTGAAAACAGGAAACTCAATTTCTGTGGTACTCAATGGAACTTTTGACAATTTAATGAAGAAACCTCGAGAGTGCAGAGGGTAAGCAAAGAGATTTTTTTCCCTCATATCAAGAAGTAGCGCTGAAGTGGTAAATATGCGGTTTTATTTCTGTTCTTAGTATTGTATCCTGGCCTGACTGCCCCTAGTTTTAAATTGGGAAGCATCTCAAAGAATTCTCTGAGCAATAACTATTTTTTTCCATTTTCTTATGATTTGCTGCCTCTATTAGATGGGAGTAGTAGGCATTCACAGCTCGTTCAGACTGAAGTGGGATCGGTTCTTCCTACCAGGCAGTTTTTTTAACTGTTCATCTGCCCCTCCCCACCACTAACTGGGGAAATATGTTATAACCTATAAGCTCACAAAAGAATTTCAAGCTGTGTTCTGTTGTATCGTGGAAACATTATGCACGAGACATGACCCAGGGGTAGCAAGACAGGGGTAGCAATACACCTTGAGCCTGTGCTTTTCCTATGATTCTATTTAAAATCATCTAATGTATCTAGTCCTCTGAGGGAGTAAACAGGTGATCTGTATCACTCAGTGAATTATCCAAGCCAGGCTGAATTGCCTAAGAAATCCTAGATGTGATGAAAGTTAACACTTCTCCCTGCTTAGAAAATTACGTTGTTAGTAACCATCCAGACACAAAATAATAATGACAGTAATAATAATATTATGCTATATGACAAGAGAGATTCTGGGTCAAAATCTGATTTAAAAAAGAAAGATAAAGTGGTCTTAAAAACATTGGGATTAAGTTAAATCTGTAATTCTCAACTGAGATGATCTTGCCACCCCCCCACAGACAGTTGGTAATGTCTGGAAATATATTTGGTTGTCACAAACCAGGGGGTTCTACTGACTTCTAAAAAGCAAAGGCTAGAGATGCTGCTAACCAGAATACAAAACACAGAACAACCCATGCACAACAAAAGATTAAGCTAGCTTCAAATGTTAATAGTGCCATAGGTGTTGTATGGAATTGTTGAATCCCTATATTGTTCACCTGAAGCTAATATTATGCTGTATGTTAGTTAAATGGAATTTAAAGGAAAACTTTGAAAAAATGTTAATAGTGCCAGATGGAAGAACCCCTAGGCAGATGTTGCCATCGACTGCATGTTGGCTGTGTCCCTAAAATTCATATATTGAAGCTTAATACCCATTGTGATGGTGTTTGATAGTGCACCTTGGGAGGTGATTAGGTCATGACAGTGGTGCTCTAAGAATGGTAGCTGTGCCTTTCTAAAAGAGACCCTAGCGAGGTTCCTGCACCCCTTCTACCATGTGAGGTTATAGCAAAAAGACATCCGTCTGTGAATCAGAAAGCAAATCCTCACCATACACTGAATCTGCCAGCACGTTGATCATGGACTTCCCGTCCTCCAGCACTGTGAGAAATAAATTTCTATTGTTTGTAAGCCACCCAGTTTTTGGAACTCAGTTGTAGCAGTCCAAAAGTACTGATATTAATTTTAAAATCTATTTATTGCAGAAGGCAATGATAAAACTAAAAGAGTAACAAAAACTATAGTCCATTATTTTGGATCTTAAAATGAGATAACCCTGATGTGCCACTATACTTTTAAAGTAGGCAGATAAAATCCCTGAATATCTCCTTAGAAGCAGATGCTGGTCATTTCAAAACTCTCAGTCCTTTCAGTAACTGTTAAGTTCAGCCTGTATTTCAGTTTTGTTATTTCTAAGTTTTCTTAGAAATGTTATACATAGAAAACAGAGCTGGTGGAATACATTGTCCCTTATATAGCAGCAGAGTGTCTTCTGCCTCTAGGTGAAATTGATCTTTTCTAACAACTGTGTTTTAAGTACCTTCACTGCTCAAATGTCATCTTCTTGCTAAAGCCTTCCCAATTCCTCCAGGAGAGAATTTGTCATTTTCTCTCTGGTGTACATCTCCAAAGATACTTGGTGTACATCTTATTTACAACTCTTTTCAAATAGTATTACAAAATCTTACTTATTATGTTCTGAAAGTCCAAAGTCTATGAGTTCATTCCATAATGAGATCACATCTTATTTTTCTTAAAACCGAGCCCAGTGTCTGGAATAGAATGGATGCCTAATAAATAGTGATGGAATGAAAGAGAATGAGTACATAATTTGGTTTGTAAGATTGAGGAGGTCTTAATTTCAACTTTAGACTCAGTGATACTGAATATGGCTTAAAACCCATCCGTCCAAATCTTGCCTAAAGAATATAAAACAGATCACAAGTTACACTGTCTTCAGACTTTAGTGTCAGAGACTTGGAGAGTGCACAGCATTCGAGTGGGCAGGACATAGAGAGACCATTAAATAACAGTCATTGTACATGCAGACACAGGAATGAAGGAAGGAAGGAAAGGGAAGAATAGTTCCCAAAAACTACCCAGGCATATAACCATTTATCGTTCTCCACCTTATACCCCCAGATGCTATACTATGTCCTTGTGAAACAGGCTTCAAAGCAGAGAACAATTAGAGATTGAACTCTTTTTTCTTTTTTTTTTAACTCCAAAAAAAGGCTGAGTATTTCTTTTAAAACTGTTGAACTCAGTGGACTTCAAACAGAGGTACATGTGTCCTGGTGGTTAATGTAAACAACAGATGGTTTTACCAAAATCAATTCTAGATCCTCAAATCCCTTACGTCCTCTTTCTAAAAGCAAGGTGCCGGGCTTTTGTCCTTTCCCACATCAGTACTTGCTATAGCCCTTTTTCCACTTTACAAAAGAGAAGCGTACATCTCATCACTCAAAATCCTATTATGGTGTAAGTACGGTGTACTTGAGGGTAGTATTACCTAAAGGAGGGCAAAACTTGCCAGGAGGCCAAACAAAATGACAATTTAAATACTAGTCTTTGTACAACCTTCTTGGATTGAGATGCTATAATCCCATGATAGAGTTTCATGCCTTATCCTAGTTTACACATATTTTATTTAAGGGTGAAGTGTGGTAATCGAAATGAGGTAGAGCTCTTCTGGTTCAGATATTTTGTAGAATAGAGTGAAGACAATTTCTATTTAATGTCACTAACTCTCTTATACAACTGACAAAGAGACTGAATCCCTCTTGACAGAGAGTCCTATGGGAGCCATGCAAAGATAGACTCCATATGAAAATTCAAAAGTGCCAGAATCTTATTTCATCCAGCCAAAAAAACAGATAGCAAAATCCATCCTTATTAACGCCCTCTGTTAGATTCACAATAGTCAAGATGTGTACAAAGTAACGTGCGAATCGCCTAACTCATTGCAAAGTGCACTGTCACAGCATTTTGACAATTCTCAGTAATGTGAAAAAGCTTGGTGATTACCCTCATTTACCCTTGTTGAAATCTGTGTGTCAGTTGCATATTTTGCATAATTCTGTATTAACTTTCAAAACATCACTGTCACATATTCAGGTGAAAGAAATAAAGCCTGAATAAATTGGTATTTTGATTTCTCTTGGTATTTTACTCAGATCTACAGGAAGAATTTTTTTTTGTCAAAAAGTTCTTGAATACTAGAAATCCATATTCATTTAAAAAAATTTTTTTTTCAACGTTTATTTATTTTTGGGACAGAGAGAGACAGAGCATGAACGGGGGAGGGGCAGAGAGAGAGGGAGACACAGAATCGGAAACAGGCTCCAGGCTCCGAGCCATCAGCCCAGAGCCTGACGCGGGGCTCGAACTCACAGACCGCGAGATCGTGACCTGGTTGAAGTCGGACGCTTAACCGACTGCGCCACTCAGGCGCCCCCCATATTCATTTATTACTTAGGTTACTTTGCACAATTCTATCACATTTTTAACACATTTATATTATGCATCAAAAATATATTCTGGATTCTGTTGGAAATCATATACTCAGCAACAATAATCAATACACTTTTTAAACCCCAGTCTTCTAAAAGTCTAACAATTCTCCCTCCCTCTCTCTCTCTCTGCTTGTAACTTTTACAAAGTTAGTTTAAATCTCCTCCTCAAAAGAAAAGCATCTACTTATTTATAGGCATAGGACAAATGCTCCCAAAGGTAGTCATTTAGATTAGATGATTATTAGATTATTCTAATCATTAGAATAGCATTTTCATATATTTTGGATTGATTCTTCCCACAGAGTTGTTGATATGTTGTTTCAAATCTTCTTTCAACCCTTTATTCCAGTTTCCCAAAACCACCCCAACTCTCGACTGCTTATATTTTCTGTCCTGTCATCAGTGAATCAAAATGGCACCCTGCTTTTTCTTTACATATAAATGGAGAACAAAAAATGTTGAGTCACAGTTTGGTTGAAAGTGTTATTTAGACCTGTTATAAAATTATTAAAGACATTTAAGGGTCTCCTGGGTGGTTCAGGCAGTTAAACATCTGACTTCGGCTTAGGTCATGATTTCACAGTTTGTGAATTTGAGCCCTGCATCAGGCTTTGTGCTGACAGCTGGGAGCCTGAAGCCTGCTTCAGATTCTGTGTCTCCCTCTCTCTCTGCCCCTGCTCTGCTCATACTCTGTCTCTGTCTGTCTCTCTCAAAAATTAATAAAACATTTTTAAAATGTTATTAAAGACATTTAAGTTCCATGTGAATTTGAGTAATTGCTGATTGGAAAAAAGTTCATTTACATTCTTGTTTCTTGAAACCTAGAAATATGTAAGGGTCTGCTTATTAGTTAATGATCTCATATAAAGTCACAATAAAATTATCCTATCTGTAAATACAGTAGTTAATCAGTCACAAAGACAGCAGTACCCTAAAAAGAAAAAGCAAAAAAATTGAAATATAATAATAAAGAATTCTGTATTGGGAAGATAAAATGCCTGAATCTACTTTAAAATAGAATAACAAAAACAACAACAAACTTCTGAAATATAATACAGTGCATTTGAAAAGTGGCATAGGAAGAATTG
Source organism: Lynx rufus (assembly GCF_022079265.1). Classification (NCBI taxonomy): domain Eukaryota; kingdom Metazoa; phylum Chordata; class Mammalia; order Carnivora; family Felidae; genus Lynx; species Lynx rufus. The sequence goes on from NW_025814823.1 coordinate 149,369,358, forward strand.
CATCCACAAGCAAGGTATATTCATAAGAAAGAGGGTGAATTGAAGCAAGATCTATTCCAAGAAGAAATTATGGAGAGAATTTTTTTTACAATTGATTCACTTATATGTTTTTCTCAGAGATTTAAAACCAAATCATACTACCTAAATGGAAAAGCAAAAAAAGCTTGAAAGGAGAAAAAGAAAAGAATTTGTTTATAAGTTGTGGAATTTATTTTGTCTGATGAATGAAAAATACATTAATGTAACATGTGAAGCATTTCATGAGTTGAATACGGTGATTAAGAACTCTACCTCTGAGGCCAGACAAGCCTAGATTCCTTAACACCATGAAGTCTGTAGTTCCTATTTTTAATGTGAGACTGGTAGATTTATTGAGGGAAATAATACACGGCACATAACGAGCTTATTTCAGTGTCTAGTTACAAGGGAAGTCTTCCAAAGTTAGATACACTATCAGTGGAAACATAAATTGTGGGGGTCTTTCCTGAAAGAAGATTTTTATCCCCTTAGGGAGGTGATCTGAATACGTTCATGTTTGAAACGAGAGCAATACCTAAGGTAATTTTTGGAAAGAATTTCTAGCTCTATCACTGCACAGCCGCATTTCCATAGAATCAGAAGTTCTGCGTATGGCGAATACGATTAGATTATAGGTTATAAACTAGTTCAAATTAGCTTCTTAATTTTCCTTACAAATTCTCCAAATCATTTTTATCCTTGTCTGTGCTCAAGGAGCACATGATAGATGTTGACTCAATATATAGATCACTGATCTTACCTAACTAATCACAGATAGCTATTTCTGTTGATCCATAGTGATTCTGTTGATCACTCTGTTCACAGAAGATTTCTTATCTACCAGTCAGGACACAAACCTCTGTCATGTCAAAGGCAGCATCTCAGTACTAAAACCCACATAAACACAGCAAGACACATTGTGCACAGAAATCGTGCATTGCTAAGATGAAGACATTATAATGAGATCAAGGTAATGAGCAGAATAACAATTTGCCAATGGAAGACAAATTTTCTTCCCTTGGAAAGAATGCCTACGGAGAATACCAACAAGAAAACAGTACCTCAAAATGCTTGTCTGGGATATATTTTATCATCAAGCAGCACATTTCTTATCGTGATGAAAAGGAAAACAGATCCATGGGTAGTGCTGATATGTTAACATAGATAATGTGTTGCAGTAAACATTAATTTATCATTCCATTGCCAAGAAACCAAAGGAAATAAAATAATAAAGGAAGAAGGAAACCGTAAAAGCAGAACTGTATACCCTGCATATGAAAATGGTAAAATAAAACTGAGGATAATTGGAAATCAATTAAAAGGTAAAATATTTAAAATCAAATTCTCTGGTTTTGAAACAAAAGGAAGGGAGATTAATCTGTTTCCTCTTGAATTAAAGTGACTATCATTTCAGCAAAACTTAACAGCCCTCCAAAAGAGAATAAATGAGCCGATTGTGTACAACTTGGTAGCATATTGAAAACCTCAGTCGTGAGTGGAAATTCTCTTTTTCCACAAAGCTTTCCCCAAATATACTTATTAGCTTTATGTTAGCTGATCAGCATAGACATGTTCAATTATCCAGTTTTAAAAGGGAAGTCATCTGTCATCCTTTTGAGAGAGGGAAAGAGAGAATCCCAAGCTGACAGCCCAGAGCCTGCTTGAGATTCTCTCTCTCTCCCTCTCTCTCTGCCCCTCCAGCTGCTTGTACTCTGTAAACAAACAAGCAAACAAACAAACAAACATTTTAAAAAATGTGTGTTTCTAGGCTCCTTTAGGTCCTGTCATTTATCAGTTTTGGTTGTTCTTAGTTTTGTTTTTTTTTTAAACATGTTCAAGCTGTTTCAATTCTCTAAGCTTCAATTTCCTCTACTGTAAAATGGAATTCATAGGTAAATAGAATCCATATAACACATATCATGCATTTAGCACAAGTCCAGATACACAGTAAGCTAACAAGTAAACTGGTTTTAATCATTAACCAGCAAGTCAAGGAAAAATTACTTTTTGGCTGGGGTTGGTGGGGGGGGGCAGGTGGACAAAGCAGAAGTGTGAGCAAGTGGAGGGGCAGAAGAAGAGGGAGAGACAGAGCCTTAAAGCAGGCCCCACACACAGCTCAGAGCTGAGCTCTCAGAGCTCAATCTCACGATTGCGAGATCATGACCTGAGCCAAAATCAAGAGTTGGACACTTGACGGACTGTATCCCTAGGCACCCCAGGAAAAAATACTCTTATTGTAATATTGTGATTCCTCCATTCCTGGGACTTTTACTTTTTAATATGGATGGAATTTGACATGGTAATGTCATATATAAAATAACTCTTTTGGGGCTCCTGGGTGGCTCAGTCGGTTGAGCATATTATTTCGGCTCAGGTCATGATCTCACGGCTTGTGAGTTCAAGCCCCACGTCAGGCACTGTGTTGACAGCTTGGAGCCTGGAGTCTGCTTCGGATTCTGTGTCCCTCTCTCTCTCTCTTCCCCTTCCTTGCTCATGCTCTGTCTCTCTCTCTCTATCTCTCAAGAATAAATAAAACATTAAAACAAATTTAAAAAAAAACAAAATAACTCTTCCTTTCTAAAGGGTTTTGAATACATTTTTTGATTAATGTTTTTTAACAGTACTTGCTTATAATTTAATTCTTGCCTTTCCATACTGTGTGTAAAGTCTACTTTTTACAAAATGTAAACCTTACTAACATCAAAAATCACTTTTCAATTAAAATTCTTTACCCAAAAATAATTCAGAAAAATAAATGTATTAATAGGGTTGAGGAGTATGTGGAAAACCCTAGAATCAGTCATTTTATACATTGTGTTTCACATGAAGATTCCCTTTAAAGTCATGTAATAAAATTCTCAAGAAAAATCCCTGGGTAATCAATGACAAGATAAGCAGAGATGATCTGAGATTATTTTTAACGCCTCCTCATAGTTTTCACTGTGCTTTTCTTCTGAAATACACTTTTTTAAAAACCATATAAATGAGATACAAAAGGGTTGCGATGGATCCAAAGGTGAGACAATCTATCACAGCAACAAGAAAGGAATATTTCTGTACAGGAAATGGTCCCACATGAATGAGACATTAGCTGGATATGGATGGCATGGACAGCCCCAACCTAACTTCAAGGATTTTGCTTTGTGGAAACCAAATGCTGCTCACAACATGAGCATGGTGCCAACTCTCTGTTGCATGGTCTTTGCCTGGGCCTGTCTGTGGGACATAGGGACTGTCAGGGTTCAATTCTCCCACTGTTTTCCTCTAGCTGCAAAACTGTGCACCGTATTTGGCTTTTAGTTGTCCAAGTATATACTTTATACATTCAATCCTCCCATTTCATGTTTCTTCTACTTCTGAATATAAAGTACTACAACTTGACACTAACAAATGCAGACAAAAGATGTTATTTAGCAGTAACGTGAATAGTCCAGAACATGCAAATATCAAATTTTACGTTATCGTCAAAAAGTGTTTTTGCATCATCACTTTTTAAAATTGGGATATATAATTAATATATAATAAATCACATCTTTTTAAGCATACCATTCAGTGGTTGTTAGTACATTTGTAGTGTTCTGCAACCCTCACCACTAACTGTTTTAGAACATTTTCATCACCCCAAAAAGAAATCCTATACCCATTAGTAGTCACTCCCATTTTCCCTCTTCCTTCAACCCCTGGCAACCACTAATCTATTTTCTGCCCCCATGAATTTGCTTTTTCTGAACATTTCATATAAATGGAATCATACAATTAGTTATCACGAAAATTTAATCACAAAGATTAAAAACCTGGAGAATCTACAGACCTTTGAGAATACGGCAATAGAGCTAAATTAAATATATATTATACATGTATGTATAATATAGAGAGAAAGAAAGAGAGAGAAAGGATGATACTGGTAGGCAGAGAAATATGACAGAGAAAGAATAGAAAAGATTATTGGAAACGGAATGTGTAAGATTCCATTTAAGAATATTCAGTTCCCACATTTTACTGAATCAAAATCTCCAAAAAGAATGAAAATCTCAGTTGGTTGAGCATCCGACTTCAGCTCAGGTCATGATCTCACTGTTCATGGGTTCAAGCCCTACTTTGGGCTCTATGGTGATAGCTCAGAGCCTGGAGCCTGTTTCAGATTCTGTGTTTCCCTCTCTTTGCTCCTCCCCTGCTTGTGCTTGTTCTCTCTCTCTCTCAAAAGTAAGTAAACATATTTTAAAAATTAAAAAATAAAAATAAAAAAGTGAAAAAACAAAATCTGCAAAAATAAAGTCTGAGCATCTGTATTAAAAAAAATAAATAAATAAATAAAATAAAACAAAAACTTCCCTGGAGGCTATGATACTTAGCTGGATTTTGGAAGCCTTTCTTTAGGCCATATTCTGATTAACTGCTAATTCAGGTATTTCTAACCATTAATTAACTCAATGACACATTCACAAGTACATTCACAAGCCATTCAATTATGCTATTTTGAAGAAAAGAAAAGTAAATAAATAAAAGATTCAAATAATTGCACCCTCTGCTAATGTTTTCATAACTTTTTAGCTTGTTTATGCAATGATTAATTGTTTAATTGTGTTTCTTAGACATCTACAGATGTGTATATTTAAAAATTTTTGAAATGAAAACTAAATGCATATTTATTTAGCTTTCTTTGTTCTTACCTTCATTTGTTTTGCATAAACAATGTTATACTTACTCATGCAAATCAATGCAAACAGAGAAATTATGCTCCTGCAAATTATTTCATTTTTATTTCTAAATAGAATCATAGTTACAAGCAGAAAATACTTACTTGGTAGTCCAAATGTCATGAGCACTTAAATATAATGTATTGCTCAGTAAAAAATGATGAATATTAAAATTGAAGAGATGATAAAAGATGGATATAGTTTCATTTCCGCTGTTTGAGTACAATGTACCAATAAGTATACCCTACTATTCCTTCACAAATATTTTCCCATTTCTATATGTTCCACTCTTATCTCAGTAATTAAATTCTTCCATGTAAATTTTAATATGTTTTCATTTTTAATCTATCACTTCATACTCAACATCTCTGTTAGAAGATCTGTGCAGTTGAGATGCCAGAGGTTATAAATGATGCCTTTATTTATTGTTAAAATAAAAACACTGGCATAAAACTACTTGAGTGAATGTGGCAAAATCAGGTATGCTACTACCCTCTCTGTTCCACAAACAAAGATAGATTAAAATATGTGCTGAACATAAGATATTTACATGGCGAAGGCAAGAGAGAAAGTGGGAAGGGCAGGAGTTGTATCTAGATAAGGAATAGAGATGGAGAAGAAAATTATGACTTTTAAAACAACTTAACTTTGGGATTGAATATTCATCAACAGTATAATTTAAGATAATATTGTGTCTCAGAGCCGGCCTTACCTGTCTGAATGCATCAAAGGGCATGTAAGTTCTACAAGTTTCACATCCATTCCAGCATGTTTGGGTGGGGGGGGTGGGTATATACTGCCTCAAGTCAATTCTTTGTAAAATTTCTTACTTTAACAGGGGGCAATGTAGTGTACATTGTTCCAATTCCAAAACATATGAAATGCCCTGATTCTCCCTAATTGATATCCATTTTCCTCTACAAAATTCTGAATTCTTATTCCTCACTTCATGTTAATTCCCAGGCAATCTTTGTAACTGAGACTGATAGGTAGAATGTAATGTTCCTATTTGGAACTAAAAAGAGACACAGTCAATGATACTATAGTTCATTGGGGAAATCCTAAGGTTACACCCAAATTTAAGAATAGAAGATCTTACTTTACTGGCTGACTTTTACTTTCAGAATTACATATTTTTTAAAATTTTTTCTTTCATTAACATTTCATTAGCTTTCGCTTCTAATGCTTCAGCTACAGATTTCTCTGTACCAAGGCTCTGATAAGTAGATAATACCTTGCAAAACATTTAAGATCTTATGAAAGAGACCTTTGGGTTAATCCTTTCATAAGGTAAGTAGCATTTCCAATGAAATTAATCACTGGTCTTGTAGTTAATCAGTTTTATGACTTCAGATTTTCAAAGGCAGAGTTTATTTCAATCACATTTACTTTCATTCATATATATATATATATATATATATATATATGAAAATATATATATATTTTACCTTCTCTCAGCATGTCTCTTGCTCTCTTGGTTCATTCTGCTTTCTTAGTTTTCTCAATAGTTTGTATTTTTAAAACACCATTAATTAGCTGATTAGCCACTTTGGTTACGTCTAATCTCAATATATCTAAAATAAAATTTCTCCAACCTTTTTGAGGTTACCGTCCACACAAGTGCCTATAGAATACAGCAAACACTCTTGTTCTTTTATTGGCAGACAAATGCTAAGATCTTAAAATAAACCTTCATTGTCAAATTGTGTCAACACAGTATTTACACTAACAAATTTTGCCGCAAATTCATTTTCTGGAGCTCAATTGCTTGGGTCTCTTAATAATCTTGTTCTTTTTGTATCTAAATCTAAATCATTATATGATTTAAAACATGTTGGCTTATCCTAAATGACACTAAATCATGCAGTACAGCAGTAATGTTCGATTTGAAAACATAAATGTATCTATTCAGATGATACACATGACCCAGATCTGAGGACTGCATTTTAATCAAGTCATTACAAAGGCAAATTTAATGTTGGAGCCATAAACATGGCTTGGGCTGGTTTCCTCCCCCCCCCCACCCACCCGCCACTCGTTCTATCACATGGAAGATTCCAGTTATCTCTCTTCTCCCTTAAGGAATTTAGTGGCTGGTTGCTTAAAGCATGTTGTTCTCATTCTGACAAGGTGAAAGAATTAGTGCTCTACTCAGTGATCATGCCACCACCACCCGCTTGCTAGCTGTTGCCTGCTTCCTTTTTGTTCTTAAACTACAGATAGAAAGTGATTTAAGTTTTATTTTTCTCCTTTGGAGTTATGATGAATAATCATAAGGATGAGCCAATATGTTTTAAAAATCCAAAGGATAATAACTCTGTTGTATTCATTTTCTCAAAACGGATGCCCCCTAGAAAGCATATTTCAGGTTTGAAACTTTGAAAATATTACCCAGCATGAGAGTGGATGGATATATAATTTATAAGTCACAAGCAGTTTAAAAATCACAATAAAGTCAAACTTACAAATTCAGAATAAACTGTTAATATTTATAAGATGCCATAGTTGCCTCTTACTTAGATTAATACACACTAAAACTGCATTTCTTTCTGAAACTGAAACATAATTTGTTTTATAGAGGACTGAGAGCAAAAAATAGTAATTCCGCAGTAACACGGGAACAATATGATTGCTTTGGATATGTCATAAGTATATACATATATGTTAATATTTGAGCATAGGCATATGTATTAACAGATTTATTTGCATAAGAATGAGATGTAACTTCGGCTCTGTTTTTTTTTTTAATAAATTGGCAAATGATCAAGGAAATTCTATAAAACATTGCTTTGACCCAAACAGTTACTAAAATGACTTTTTTTTTTTAATTTTTGTAAAGGACAGGGTTATCCAATCTTGATAGAATAGTCATGTTTTTCAAGATACTTCACTATTTTCACATCAACAAAAATGTTTCTATCAGTGAGTACCATTCCTCTTCTCCTTCAAGTATTTAATTGAATTCTCTTCCTTTTTGAAAGGCTTAGAGCTAAGTTAGCTGATTGAGTGAAGACATCAAAAGCCAAAAAAACTAAATTAAGGCAACCTATGTAGTACAAAGAATATGGACATCAAAGAATGATTCTAGATTCCAGCCTCAGTTCTGTCACTCATCAGACAAGTTTACTTACCCATAAAATGGAAGTTATAAATAAAACCTAATTTGTGGTTTTACTGTGAGAAACAGAGAGTGACCATACACTTAAGTTTGTACAGAAGAGTACCATTTTATATCTTTTGTCTCCACATAATATTAATAACACTCCTTTTCTACTCCCAAATGTCCAGTGAAAATAATAAATCGTATGTTCAATCTACTTTATAACATCTAGTAGGCAGTCAGTAAGTAACATCTTGCAACGAGAGCAGAAAGTGTTTAGATATAATGAATCAATCCAAATGAAATGTTCAATTAGCTATATAGTAATTTAGAGGAAAAACTTCACAAAAAAAGACCATTTGCAATGTGATCGTGGGATATTTTACTAATGAATCATTATTAAAATTAAGAAAAATAACCCCAAAACTAAGAAAATGGAAGATGACACAAGCTGAAAAATATATCGCAGTGATATAAATGCCTCATGCATGAAGGTCTTGGTTTAAAGCTTAAAAACCAAATTAAATTAATAATTAAAAACCATTTGTCTAATATTTGAAGAGCTTTAAATGATAGCTTGAGTAACAAAATAACAGATAATTAATCTCTTAGTATCACCAGAAATAGAAGGTAGGAGGCGTGAGAAAATAGTATGGATCAAGCTAGAAAAAAAAGATCATGGAAAACCTTTTTAACAATACTGAGTTTAGATTTTAGCAATTTTTAAGACCAAGCACATCCAGAGAAAGGTAATAACAATATTAATCACCATCAACAGTATCATAAGGTTATAATCTGCTACCTTCTATAATAAATTCTTCACAAGTATTAGGTCATTTACTTCTCATAACACCCCATGAGTTTGGTACTATTGCTAGCATATAGATTTACAGAGAAGAAAATATAAACACAGAAGTTAAGGAACTTGCCCCAAATCACACATTAGTAAAAGGCAGATCCAAAGTTCAAACCCTGGTGTCTAGCTCCACGGGCCCCATTCCCATTAGCAATACATTACTTCCTCTGTTGTTGATCAGGTAAAAGAAACTGTAAAATCTACTTTTTAGAAATATCTGTCTGCTTCAGAATGCAGTATATATTGTACGGTGTGCAGAATGGATTGGAAAGGAGCAAGTGTGGTAATTCGGAAGCTTTTGTAGTAATTCAGATAAGAAATAATAACATCCTAAATAAAGTAGTATGATGAAAAAGGAGAAAAATTGATAGATTAAAATATCAGACAGTAGAAGGCAGTACAATTGATAAGACTAGATGGTTGATTGAATATGACCAGTGAGACAGAAGGCAAAAATCAAGGTTGCCTCCAAGAATTGTTTCTGGGGATTTGGGATAAATGGTGATGCCAGTAGATATGAAACATGTAAGAGAGGGAGATGGTCAGCTCAGTTTTGAACATAATGAGTTAGAGTTGCCTTTTGGATTTATAGGTGTAGTTGTCCAGAAGGCAGTTGGGTGTGTGATTCTACAGCATGGAAGAGATATCGAAGCTGAAATTACAGACTCGAGGCCTATATCCAGATAGTTGGTAATTAACACCGTATGATTATATAGGATTATCAAATATGAGAAATTAATATTTGAAAGCTATAATTTAAATTGCTTATGGAAAGAAATACAAATATTAAAAACCTTAAAAAATGATTAGGATTATCCAAGAAGAAGTTTTACTAAGACTAGTGGAAACTGATAAATTTTCAAAAAATAACTTATCCAGTAGTTTGAACCCCCAACTGTTGCAGGATCATTGAGCACGATATTCAAGAAAGAATTCTTGAGACGTTTTATGATGCAACTTTGTAAGTTTGTTTAAGTAGCACAGGGACAGGACCCTTGGGCAGAAATAGCTGCACTTTTTGCTGTACAAAGATGGTGGTTATATGCTTAGTGCTCAAGGGGGAGGTGACATGCAGGGAGTATTAGATCATAAACGTCATTGAAATTCTATTCGTAAAACTACTTTTGCAAGATTTCTCTGGTGCTCATTATTCAGTTTGATATTAACTGTTGGTGAGATTTACAGATAGTCATAAGACCCTTTGAGAATGCAGCAACACGGGGTGACTGGGTGGCTCATTCGGTTGAGCGTCTGACTTCAGCTCAGTCATGATCTCATGGCTTGTGGGTTCGAGCCCACAAGTGCTGTCAGCACAGAACCCACGTCAGATCCTCTGTCTCCCTCTCTTTCTGCCCCTCCACTGTTCACTCTCTCTCTCTCAAAAATAAAAATAAACATTAAAAAAAAATAAAAGAGTGCAACAACCAGCACGTTTCATACTTTTCAAACTATGCAGGCTAGAGGTCAACCTTCTGGGCTAAAGGTGAACATTTATTTGCTTCTATCCCTCATCACCACTGTGCCAAATATGTTCTCATTAAGAGCCATGAACAATGATTAAATTAAAAGAACCTATTTTAAATTTTATTCTTTTTTTTCAAGTAAAGATAGTAATAAATAATAAAATGAGTCTGAAAATAAGAAAATAAAAGAAAAGGAATAGGTAACTACAAACTATAGCAAACAAAACCCTAAAGATTACTTAGGAACTAGCAATTGAAAGGGGCACGTGATTATCATTCAGGCATCCATCCCTCTACATCAATATGTTACTTCCCATCCTCACCCTGACAAGCAGCCCTGGCTGACATCATCAGCATTTGACTTCTTCAAACCCCTAGTTATAGATAATAGAGAATCTACCATGGCCAAAAAGTCTGCAAATATAGAAGGACCACAGGGCACCTGGGTGGCTCAGATGGTTAAGCATCCAATTTTTGATTTCGCCTCAGGTCATTATCTCACAGTTCGTGAGTTCAAACCCTGTGATGGGCTCTGTGCTGTCAGCGCAGGGCCTGCTTGGGATTCTCTGTCTCCCTCTCTCTCTTCCCTTCCCTCGCTTGCTGTCTTTTTCTCTCTCAAAAATAAATAAACAAACATTAAAAAAATAAATAAACAAACTTAAAAAAAAAAAGGCCAAGAACATAAACAGGAACCCAAAATATTGATCCACTGATTCAGTCCACTTGACTATGAATAGCAAAACTGTTTTTCACATACATTGTGAACTTTTAAGTATTTTGCTAGGAAGAAGATAAATCACCTTCTATTTTCATATCATAACAATGTTCTGCTGCAATCAGAAGTAGAGATAGTGGAGCCTGCTTAACTAAATTATTTTTCATCCCTTTTTTCTCTGTTTGAGAAGATAGTATTTCCTACATTCATCTAGGATGCAGTTTGATTTGCTATAACAAGAAAAAGTTTTGAAAATAGATTAATAAAATTCTGAAGTTAGAATACATTTTAAAATCTCCAATTTAAAAAATTATATTGCAGCCAAACTTTTGGTATATTTCTTCATTATAAGTGAAATGTTTTGAATATATCTTATCTGCTGTAGAAATATTTTAAGTAATATTTAATACATACCCCAAAAGCTTAATATTTTAAAATCCCTTTCTCTAAAATGTAAAAGTATATTTGTTTCTAACTTTAAGTTGTTAAAACTGAAATGTTCAAATATGAATTATCTCTAAATTAAAGAGTTATTATTCAGCAATTTCTCTGTATTCCTAAAAAGTCCTTCTTACCTACGTGGTAGTTAAACACAAGATTAGAATAATAACTTATTCAAGATTATTTTTAAGTGCTTTGTTTTTTCTGTACCCATCAGTTGATTTGGCTTAGCTGATCTCACTTCTTTGTGATTCTAAGAGGAAACAATTATGGAATAACTGATTGAAAGAAAAATTTTATTTCAATTTCTGATTCTTCCTTTTTCTGTAATTATAATAGATGCACAGAGGAGATATCAAGATATATATTAATATAAGCACTAAATAATATAAAAATCGAGGAGGGCACTTGTTGGGATGAGCACTGGGTGTTGTACATAAGTGATGAAATGGGAGAATCTACCCCAAAAAACAAGAGCACGCTGTATACACTGTATGTTAGCCAATTTGACAATAAGTGATAATTTTAAAAAAATCTATGCAGATTCATATTGATAATGCTAATATGACAATATATGTTTAGCTGTCTGCCATAAAGAAACAGCTGTCTGCATCATTCATCTAATAAGTAAGACCAATCTTGTTTGGCCAAGATTATTGTCAAGTAACCCAAATATCGTCTGCTTTTAAGTTTTTCCATCTCTTTGAGTGGCTCCTATAGTTCCATGTGAATCAGCAAAGCTAGTAGAAGAGACTGAGTACCAGCATAATAATATATCAGAATGTTCTCACTTCCCTCCAGGTCCTCCACTATTCCTGCATTTCTTTCCCCTCCTCAAAATGGAACATATTTAGGGATAAAAGACAATCTCTCCTCCAAATGCAGATTCTCATTTTAGGTGAAATGTTTGCCAAATTTTTTAAATTACCCACATTTCCTGAAACTCAATTCAACTGTCCCAGGTATTCTTGTACATGATTGGTGTTAGCCATCAAAATATACTTGCTTGCATACAAATTCAGCAAATCCTTAATTTATTGTCTGGATGTTGACCTGGTTGACATCCTGACTCTAGTATATTCATGATTTGTTTCTTCATATTAATGCCCATGCCACCTTTTAAATTGAGTGCAATTTCAAAATGAATATGTCATTTTCAGGCTTGAAATACAACACTGACTCCATCACTTACAAGATGAAATGCAAAACCTTTAGTCCTTTATGAGTTGGCCCAAACATTTCTTCCCCAACCTGTTTTGTAGTAGTATCTCATAAGAATCCATCCATGCATCATTGTGAAATCCTTAAACATTTACCACATGGTTTCACAGATGCAACCTTTTGCACGAGCTGCTTGCTCTAACAGGATTGTTCTTTCTCATCCCTTTTCCTAGAGCATCGCCATTGTCCCTGAAGCCTCAGCACTAGTATTCCAGATCCATATTAATTCCCCTAGCATGAGCTCAGAGTCAAGCCACCCCTGAGTCTTGAAATGAACCTTCAGCACATATTTGTTGAACAGCAACTCTGTGTCTCTTCCATCCTAAGCATTGAAGATAAAGTGGTAAACAAGACAAAGCCCCTGCCCTTGTGAAACACCTATTTTTGTGAAGAAGATGGAGTTTATATGTAAATAAAATGTAGTGACTGGTAGTAATAGTACCATAAAGGAAAATAAAGCATAATTAAAGAATAAAGAGGACTGAAGAAGACTGGTTTAGATAGGATCACTTGATTAGACCTGACTGAGAGGGTGGCATTAATGAACACTTGAGTAAGGAAGGTGTCCTTATAGATACCTTCTTCCAAACTTCTCATTATATTGTAATTAAAGTTGAAACTCTTTAATATGTCATCCTTAAATGGGTTAGTTTTCAGGTAAACAAAAAAATGGCTTTGAAATCAAGTAATTGAAAAGAAGTACATTCATATGAGAAGGATTTTGTTTTAACTTATGACATATTAATGTACTTTTGTGTGCCAATATTATGATATTAGGTGAAACTTCTCAGACTATGAAGCTGCTGATTAAAATTTACATCATCTTTCTTAGACAATTCAAATTTTAATCTTGCTCAAGTAGAATGAGAAGAAATTAAAAGTAAAAGGGGCGCCTGGGTAGCTCAGTTGGTTGGGGTCTGACTTCAGCTCAGATCATGATCTCACCATTTGTGAGTTTGAGCCCTGAGTCAGGCTCTCTGCTGACAGCTCAGAGCTTGGAGCCTGCTTCAGATTCTGTGTCTCCCTCTCTCTCTGACCCTCTCCAGCCTGCACTCTGTCTCTTTCTGTCTCAAAAATAAATAAACATTTAAAAAAATTTTTTAAACAAAGGTAAAAAATCCTGAAAATATATGTATTTCATGATTTTTATGATTTTTTTCCTCAACTTTTGCAGGCTTTTCGCTCATACCAAAATCAATAAGATCTAAAACCTACAGTGAGTTTTAGTGACTTAACCATTATTTTCAAAACATTCTCACAGTGCTCATGTGACAATTTTTCTTTTATTCCCTATTTTCTACTTATGTAATATTAATTTAGTTTTGAAATTATAAAAAGGGACAGGGTTGCAAATTATTAGTATTGGCCTATTTATTAAGCTAATTATGGGTCCATGGGCATATGTTTTATTATTATTAATATATTTAATCTATGTCACTTTATTATATAAGCTATGTGTATTTTTTAACAATTAAATTGACAGTAAGTTCAGTTTGCATAAACATGATTGGGAAGAGTAGGCAGTTCTCTTGGTAGGCATGTAACACCAATGGTAGTGAAAGCAGAAAAGCATCCCACATTACGCTAACTTTTGGGTACCATGGACATCAATGAATTATGTGTTATGAGAGGAATGGAGAGCGTCGGTGAATGTGGCACACTTTAAATATTAGGTGGCATTCCTTTAAGGGAGTTTCTCCAGCATTTGTGCCTGGTGTGAAAAACACCAGGCAGGTGTTTTTCTATGCTATTCACCCATGAACCCCTTACATTTAGTCTGGCTTTTATTCAAATCTGTATAATACCCAGGGCTTCAAACAGTGTTGGCACAGCATGCACTTAATAAATATTTGTTCAATGAATAAAAGAATATTGAATGCCTGAAACATATGCACATTTATTTTACTTGTGCTTCTCTGTATCATTTAAAAAATTAAGTAGTTCTCACTTCAATATTTTGTCATTTACATCTTGCTGCTGTACTTAGTAACTCAGAATTAATTGGGTAATAGTATTTGCAGTCTCCAAGTTGTAGTCGCAGAGTGAGTCATAGGAAAATGATTTTCGGGAATTCACATGATTCTTACGGCTTTCAGGCATGAATTAAAGTTGTGCTTATGATGTCTCATTAGAAAAAAAAAAGGCTTTGTTGCATTCTGAAGCATTTCAAAATTTCTGCCAAAATTAGAGCAATTACTTAAAGAGTTGCAAAAACTTATAATCACTCTATCTAGAAACTGATAAAAAAATTTCAAATCCTTTATTTCCTATAATAATAAGGCTTCAGAATCTTAAGAACACTGATGTGTTTAGGCAGATATTATATGATAAAATTAACAACCATGACTAACAGCACTGAGTGCTTTTGACAGACTACAAAGCCAAACACCTTGTTGTATTAGCATTTGCAGTCAGGATTAATTCTGTCCATGTACAAACACAAATGCTTTATTGAATTCCATAAAAATGTACCCTCTCTATAGAGGGGATACATGGAGTGGCATGAACTTATCCCACTGTACCAGTTTATCAGCTTTAGAAATTATAGAAGTCCAGCACCAGATGTTCATTATGAGGTTCAGAACCCAAATAATTAAGTAGGAATACGTGTACATTTACCAATGTTCAAAATAAGTGGTCTCTTTTGTCTTTTCCTTTATGAAGCACACTATAAATCTGTCCTTAAAGATGTGTCTTTTGAGGTAGTGTCTGTATGACACCAAGGCATTCAAATGAAAACTGGAAAATTTACAAACATCTGCCACTATTTGGGGTCTTGGCATCATGCAGATAAAACACAGGGCACTGAAAACTTTCCTTTGGTATATATGCTCTGAATCACGTATATGCAGTAACAAGTGGATTTAAGCAGCTTCTTTGCTGAGTGTTGTCACTTTCACATCAAAGCACAATCTTGAATACAAGCATCCACCTAGAAGACTAGCAAATACCCCCAAAGAAATTTATAGCCTCTGTGGGCCAAACCTAAGGTGGATATATTTTATAAGCTCTAATATATAAATATATATGGGGGGAGTGTAAAAGTATATGTGCCAAATTATTTTTTAAATAAACCAATTATCTTGTCATTCTGTTGAAAAATGCATAATCATCTGTCACTTTGCAATATAGTTTCTGAAGAGTTTTTAGCTGTAAAATCTTTTGCTTAAATGAAATTTTACATAAAAATACACCATGCAAAATATATGTGTAGTTCTGATTTGGTAAGAGCTTACATAGCTATTGAAATGGCTCCATGGAAGGGTTCTTTAGTGCACAGTTTGCAAACCACTAATCTAAAGGATAAATTCACCCACTATTGTTTGCTTTTCATGTTTTCATAAACCTGTCTCACCTTACCTACCTTTGCTTCTCATCACATTTGTCTTCCACTTAGCATGGCTCTCCATTCTCACTGCCTGTCAAAATTCTATCACTTTTCAAGGATCAACTTAAATGTCACCTATAGATGACAAATTTACTAACCCAAACCAAATAAAACATTCCTTGTTTCTACTTTCATAATTGTCTCAAGTATATTTGTTAGGCATTTATAAGATTTTTATTTATTATACAATTTACTTTATAGTTATTGCATTTGTTATTTTTATGTTTATTTAATTTTTGATTTTTTTTATCTTTTTGCTGGAAACAGTAACTAGCACAGTACCTGCACAAATTAGCATTTTAAAAAGTAAAGTATAATCCACCCTTTCTAGTGCCACTATGTGTATCTTTGTAAAACATAGATTTGAACCTGTGGCTTTGTTCATTTAAAACTTGTACCTGAACATTAAGCATGATTATGTAGCCTAAACCCATACCTCATTCCTTTTGTTAATTCATGCGCTAATCCAGCAAATACTTTGTGAATGAATAAGGTTCTAGTAACTTCAAAAAACAAACAAATAAATAAATAGTAAAAATTTATTTATTGAATGAAGAAGAAAGAGATATGTGTTAACATTTAGTGCTTTCTCTATACTTTATGTTCTTTAGCTTGATAAACCTACCTCTATGATGAATTTTCTCTAGCCTCCTATGTACCGTTAATAACTAAATGATGTTTTTCCATTTGGCTCAACAATTCAAAGAAAAATAACACTATAGCTTTTCTTAGACTTACACTTTTTTTTTCTACACTGCATTTAAGTAAGTTTAGTATTAATTGAACTCATTCCTTAATTTATTCTCAGATACTTCCCCACCTATCAAGAACCCCCAAAGGCTCAGCACTACTGTCCTGGTATCCCTGAGTTTTCAGTATTGGCCAATCAATATGGCCTCCTTACTGCACAGGATTCGTGGCCGTTTGCATATCTTAGACTCAGATTTCTGTTAGACCTTGGCTGACTCTCTTGAGCCCTGGCCTCAGGCATGTTCTTATCCATTTGTTTTTTAATCTTTATTAAATTATAGTTAGTTAACATATAGCGTAATATTCGTTTCAGGAGTAGAATTTAGTAATTCATCACTTACAGATTAGACTTATACTTTAAAAGTGACAATATATTACTTTTTTTTTAGATCTTCACTTCAAACAGAGAAAATCAGTGTCTTCCAACTAAAAAAAAAAAACTATTTTTTTAAATTTAAAGATGTTTGAAATATCGGATTTTAAAATGCAAAAATATGTTCTAAAAGCTGAAGTCTGTATTTTCAAATAAAAGCATATTTCGTTTATTTAGGACCCAGCACACATCTATTTTACAAAAACCATTTTCAATTAGGAATTCAACATGGAAATATCGGTTAAAATCAGATATAGTGGTATTTTTTAAAGTGATTATTTTTCTGACTCATGTAAACCTTAGGTGTGAGTCCAAGTCTTTCTCATGAAAGTCTACTGCATCATTCTCCATCTAAATTGATAGTAATTGAAAAAAAATTATTACATACCAAAAATGACTTTCAGTGTATAATAAACAAATTATCCAAAATGTAGATGGTCCAGATGATCATGGAAAAAATTAAATATAATAGCAGCCTTAGGCAAAAAATGTTTTTCTTCAGTACCGTCCTATCTGCCTTCCACACTATCCCTCCATGTTAGACACTCCTCTGGCTCCATCAGAGGTCTGGCCACCATCAGTTTTATTCTAAGTCAGCTGTCAGAATATTATACACCAAATTATGAATAAGCATTTTTTTTCTTCTTTCTGGAGGACTTACACTTAGGAGAATTTGCTTGCTAACCTAAAAATATGTAGCAAAAAGAGGACATATAGAGCATGTTCCAGAAAAAGATCCATTATTGGAGCAGCTTTTTCCAGGCAGCAACATCAAAATGGTTTACAAGAAGCAGACTCTTTAACTATAGAGAACAAACTGATGGTTCCCACAGGGGAGGTGGGTGAGGAATGGGTAAAATAGGGGAAGAGGATTAAGGAGTATGCTTGTTGTGATGAGCATAGGGTGTTGTATGTCAGTGTTGAATCACTGGAATTTAAATAAAAACTGTAAAAAAAAAATCAAAATGGTGTAGATGCTCCACCTACTTTAGCTGTTATTGTCCTTGATTCTGAAGGAAAACAGATTCATAGAATGTCAGGATTGTGGATCTCAGAATTCCATGTCTCAAGACCTAGCCAGACACCCAACACAAGGCTAATACATATGCTAAGTGTTTCTAAAATAGAGAGTCAGCTTCAAATTCTTTTTTTCTGGTTTCTTCCCTTATGAACAGTATTACGATACCGACAATATTCAATATCCCTTTTGTCACCCTCTTTCTTTTAAGCCATAGCAGGTTTCCTTTCTTCAAAATTTTACCTCAAGTGATTTCATCCAGATGCAACATACACAACCATCACATAGCAGAACAAAAAAGAAGGTAATTTTAAAGGAGATGTTTCTCTTTTTTGCAACTGAATCAAAGTTTCATTCACCATGTGTCCTAAAGGACTAAATTTTTCCTTGAATCCTGTAAAGTTTTCTTTTCGGGGGCGGGGGGAATGAATGGAGAGCAATTTGAGTTTCTTCTAAACATTAGAGCATGTTCTTTACATGTTTGTATAGTTAATAATAAGAACAATAGCTGCCATTTATCTAGGAAGTTAACTACTTGCTAGCACTCTTCTAAAGCCTTTCATGTATTCTTTTGGTTAATCACCTCAACAATCAATGGGTTAGATACTATTATTCCCATTTTACACAAGATAAAACTGAAAGACAGGGGTAATATCTTGCACAAGGCATATAGTAGAATCAGAATCCACGTGTAAGCAGTGCAGTGTCAGAGTCCACCCGGGGCCTTTCACCACTCTTTGAATCCTTTTCCTTCTTTCATTTGATTTTATAAAAATTCTGTTAGACAGTCAGGGGCGATTATTTTTATACTACAAATGAGAGAAATTAAGTTCAGGGCTACTGAGCGACATAGGAAGTTCTAGACTGCATTTTTCAATAAGATATCCATTATGTAGCTATCTAAACTTAAATTGGTATTAATTAAAATGAAATAAAATTCAAAACAATTCCTCAGGTTCACTATCTACATTTCAAGTGCTCATTAGCCTCGTATACCTAGGTGGCTATGGTACTGGCCAGCGTAGAAATAGAGTATATCCAACATTGCAGGAAATTCTATTGGACAGCACTAGTCTCTAAAAATGTGTCTTTGATTCCTTGGGTAGAGGCAGGCAGATCCTATCCTTAAGGTCCAAACAAATTTCCTACAAGAAAATACGTAGGCACCTCAAGATGCTACTGCAGCCTAGCCATGGTTTTCTAATACAAAAGGAGAATAATTTATAGTTCATGTATTTTAATATAGTAATCACCAGGCTCATTTTAACACTTACATTATAAAAAAAAAGAGAAGTAGATAAGGGATCCGAATACAAAGCGAAAAATAATCAAGATTATAAAAGATAAGAAATTGTATCTCATTCAATTTTTAATTAGTCTCGTATCATAGTTCATTCATTAACATTTAAATAATCTAATCTACCCTGTAGAAAAAACTAAACATTGATAATCATATAATATAAACTTCACAATGCATAGTTTTCAAATGTTATGAAAAAATTAAATAACACTTTGCAATGTTTGATGGTATAAGCGAAGATCACTAGGAATTCTATAGACTTAAAAGAGAGTGCCTCTTTTTCTAATGAAATCTATGACTTTAAAAGAGAGTCCTTTAAATAGATTTCTATTCCCTTTGTTCTGTACTCAACACACTCTTAAACAAAAACACTTGACTGAAAATAAGGTGATGTAGGCAGTAATGGCTTTGTCTATAATATAAGACCCCATTTCCTGGAATAACTTTTAATTCTGCACAAAATACCTTATCATTAATTTATGGAAATTGAACTAAAACTAATAAATACCTTAGTGCTTCATCTTAAAGATAATATAATTGCTCCTTTAATAAAAGCAAGTGTGTGAAGACTCCTCAGACATAAATGAGAATATAAAATAAGGATAAGAAAATGATTCTTTGTTTTGTGGACAAGCAAAGCTAATTGAAGAAGACACAGAAACCAAATCCAAATCTTGGTAGAGTGAAGGGGGATGCACCAGTGTGATATGTAGGAAACTCAGTCTCTTGGGAAGAAGGAAATGAGTGGATTCCCTGGGACTAAAGCAGGTTAGTACTGAGAAAGCATTCATATCAAATCATGTGGAACCAATCACCCATTGTCACCTTGCCTACTGGAAACAAACAAGTTATGTAGAGTCTCAGAGACAGAAAAAAATGAGAAAGGTGGAAACAGAAAAGGGAAAGTTAGAAAGAGAGAGAGAGAAAAAAAATCACCTTCCGTTAGAATGAATAGAATTGCTGAATAGAATGAATACACCTGTCATTCAGGGGCTATATGTGAGCCTGAGGAAGTGCCCCCAGTTGGGCAAGTATGAAGGAGAGGGGAATATACCACATTTTCTTTGCCTTCCCAGGGATTGGCCTCCCTCCATAAACTGAGCAGGGACTTGTGTGTGAGATATGATTCCTAAAAGACAGAAATCAGGACATATAAAATAGTTCATTTACCACCAGAGAGCATTTGGACTGTATCCCTCCCCATTTCTTTTCCTGGGGAAAATCTTTTGAACAAAGAAATGAGGACTTACTGCATTTCTATCCTAAAATGTATATCATATATTTAAATCTTATCCATAACAGGAACTTAAAATATCAGGTATCTTCGCCCAATTTCTATGAAGACTACATTGTAACCTTTGAAAACAATTTTCCTATTTTTAACTACCTCAGAAAGGAAGTGCTTCTGGATCTACAGCAGAATAGTTCTCTTAATCTTTAAGAATTCATACCCTGAAAGTATACAATGGACAAAAATCTTTCTACTCTATAAATCAGTCTCTCAAGGAGCTCACCCTCCTGCCTAGTTTTTTTTTTATTTATTGGAGATAAGCTTTTCATAGACAACTGTCAAATCACCCCTGAGCCTTCAACACTTCATACTAAGAGTTTTCTGCAAATTGTTACATATTGATTAAGTGCCTACATATTTTCCAATTACTTTAATGATTTTTAAAAAATGTTCTGTGAAAAAACAGCAACCATATAATTTATTAGTTATCTATAACAAATTGACTCAAATTTTCTTTGTTTCAAATGTGACTAGGCAATTTGGTTCTATAATTACGAGATAAAAGAAAGTAAACATTTCCTTATTGGAAAGTCAATAAATATGCTTTTTTCTCAATTATGCTTTAAAAATACTTCCAAGAGTACAATTGCAAATAAGATGCTTAGCTACTCATTTTATTAACTTTGCCATCTTGAGTTTGGCAAGCCAGTTTTTCAAAGCACTGGTGTGTGTAAAAAAAGGGCTTATTTTTGTGTTTTTAATACAGTACGTTTCAACTGATGATTTATTTCATGCAAATAATTAAATACCCAATTACAGTATGTGGTGAGTAGAAAATTGCTAATAGAATATGCCTATCAAACCTGAGGAATATTAGAATGTGCATATGGGTTCAGTTCAGTTAACAGAAAAATTGGATTCCAATCATTTACTCTTGATAGCAATTTTGCCCTCTGTTCTTGGGTTCACCTGATATAACAGTACAAGACAAGCTATATTTGCAAAATACCACCTGGGAACATGCCTTGCACAAAATCCATTATTTGCTTAACAGTTTTATGTATGTTCTGTACATTATTTGAAAAGTCTTCAGGTGCACAGTTGATATGTTACCAGGGGATTCTGCTTCTGCAACTTTTCAATAAAAAGTGGCACATCTGAAAATCATAATATAAGATTTCTGTGGAGTAGTGTATCAAAGTAGCTGATTTAAAATGGAATGAATTTTTACTCTTCATAAATTCCTGTCTAATTTTTATGGAAGTTGAAATACTAATTAGCATTATAATTGTTTCAGGACAGTTAGAAAAATAACAATTTCACATTAACATTTCTTCTATAAAAAAAATAATAAAAGCTTTTCCACACCTGCTATCCAGGCTATTATGTACTTTCATTTACTTCCTTTCTTGTCAGAAAAAAAGGATTGTGGCTTTACTACTGATAACAAGGGCTTGAAAATATTACCAATGTTATGTAAACAGATGTCCATTGGGAAGATATAAAATTTAAGTGCCAGTGTTGGCATTATTGTAATGCACAATAACAAAAGCCCTCATATTTTTAGCATATTTGATCTTCTTATATTTACTTAGTTTCACAATATATTAAACTGTAGAAACAATATTCCACAGACAAGTTCAAAAAAATGCATATTATCTGGTCACAAAGGGAATTATCTACAAGAGAATGGGAGATTACAGCAAGTCTACCAGATTTATCATAAATCATGACTCTAGAAAAACCATTTTACAAAGTACATCATCCATTCACCTACTTCAACAAAGTAGGTTTAGTGGGAACATACCTCAACATGATAAAGACTGTATATGAAAAACCCACAACTAATATCATCCTCATGGGGAAAAATTGAGAGCCTTTCCTCTAAGGTAAGGAGTAAGACAAAGATGTTCATTCTCACCACTTTTATTTATCATAGTACTAGAAGTCCTAGCCATAGCAGTTAGACAACAAAAAGAAATACAAAACATATAAATTGGCATGGAAGAAGTAAAACTTTCATTATTTGCAAATGACATTATACAATATATAGAAAACCTTAAAGACTCCACCAAAATACTACTAGAACTGATACACAAATTCAGTAAAGTCACAGGATAAAAAAATCAGAAATCCATTGCATTTCTATACACTTATAATGAATCAGCAGAGAGAGAAATTAAGGAATAAATCCCATTTACATTTGCACCAAAAATAACAAGATACCTAACCAAAGAGGTGAAAGACCTATACTCTGAAACTCTGAAACACTGATGTAAGAAATTGAAGAAGACACAAAGAAATGGAAAAACATTCCATGCTCATGGATTGGAAGAACCAATATTGTTAAAATGTCTACAAAATCCAAAGCAATCTACACATATAATGCAATCCCTATCAAAATACCACTAGCATTTTTCACAGAGCTAGAACAAACAATCTTTAAATTTGTATGGCACCACAAATGACCCCAAAAAGCCAAAGCAATCTTGAAAAGAAAAGCAAATCTGGAGGCATCACAATTCCAGACTTCAAGTTATATTACAAAGCTGTAGTGATCAAAACAGTAAGGTACTAGCACAAAATAAACACGTAAATGAATAGCACAGAGTAGAAAATCCAGAAATGAACTCAGAACTATATGGTCAATTAATCTTCAACAAAGCAGGAAAGAATATCAAATGAGAAAAAGAATGTTTCTTTAACAAATGGTGTTGGGAAAACTGGACAGCAACATGGAAAAGAATGAAACTGGACCACTTCCTTACACCATACACAAAATTAAATTCAAAATGGATTGAAGACCTAAACTTGAGACCTGAAACCATAAAAATCCTAGATGAGAACACCAGCAGTAATGTCTTTGACATCAGCTGTAGCTATGTCTTACTAGATATGTCTCCTGAGGAAAGGAAAACAAAAGCAAACATAAACTGTTGTGACTTCATGAAAGTAAAAACTTCTGCACCATGAAGGAAACAATCACAAAACTAAAAGGCAACGTATGGAATAGGAGAATATACTTGCAAATGACACAGCTGATAAAGGGTTAGTACCCAAAATGTATAAACAACTTATAAAACAACATCCCAGAATGCATAATCCAATTAAAAAGTAGATAGCTGGGGTTCCTGGGTGGCTTAGTTGGTTAAGCATCCTTGGTTCAGGTAGTGATCTCACAGTGTGTGAGTGGGGGACTCATGTGGGGGGACTCTGAGCTGGCAGCACAGATCCTACTTGGAATTCTTTCTCCCTCTCTTTATCCCTACCCCACTCGTGTTCTCTCTCTCAAAATGAACTTAAAAAAAATTAAAAAGCAAATAAAAAATAGATACTTTATGAACCTGTGCTTCCCAATTTTGATTATTTACAATTTACCAGGGTTTGTTTGTTTGTTTGTTTGTTTTCCTATCCTTCAGTCACTATCATCAGTTGGAAGATTACTTTTTTATGCTATTTTTAAAAGGTTTTCTTTTAAATTCCAGTTAGTTAACATACAGTATAATATTAGTTTCAGGTGTGCAATATAGAGATTTAATACTTCTACACACTTCGTCACAACAAGTGCACCCCTTAATCCACATCAACTATTTACTCCTCCCCTCACCCACCTCCCCTCTGGTAACAATCAGTTTCTTCTCTATAATTTAGAGTCTGGTTTTTGTTTGTTTGTTTTTGGTTTACCACTTGGTAAAGACATATATGAATGTATCTGAATAATCAAGAGACAAAGACTCTCAATGCTGAACTCCATCTCTTTGATGGCTATGGCTTGCCCTCGCCCCCAGCCCTCCACTTCCTAATTTGAGGAAATCTGTCGAATTCTATAAAGACCGTTTATCTTTATTTCCGGACACATGAATAACATTTACACATAAATCAGTAATGCCTAAATTCTGTAACAGAAGCTTAAAGCTTCTAAAATGGTGGTTAAGTTAGATACAGATATTTTTGTCTAAACATATTGTAAACTGCAATAATAATCAAGTGATAAGCTTCTGAAAGTTTATCTTTTAGTTTATCTGCTTTGGGGAAACATAATCTATTTTCTACTCTCATCTCCTATGCCAAAGTAGAGATCAATAATTGATTGAAGCTTTTGTCCAAACATCTAAACCTGAAGAGTAAATTTAGTGCAGTAATAATTCTTGGCCCAATGAACTAGAAATTCCACATGGGATATACTGCCCCTTTAGTATGGCCATTATAGTTCTAATATCTTTATTAAGTATTGATGAAACTCTCACTGAAGAACCTAATCAGAGTAGCACTGATAGAAGATGTCATATAATAATCCACTATCAAGAACTATTTCACAATGGGAGTAGATTTTTGACAGGGAATACAAATTTTGAAAAGTATTTTACCCAAAGTAGGAGTGAATATAAAGGATTGGTGACTGTTGGTCACCAACAAAGGGAATTAATCATCCTTAAGAATATAGTCAAGATCACAACCATCTAATGACAATCTCTCCATATGTATTCTAGTGGCTTACCATTCTGGATAGTTTCCAAACAAACACTGTCCAGGGATAAATGTTTGGTGCATGTATTGGGCCTTAGTAGTCTCCATGTTGAGCAAGAAGAAAAAGCTTGCTACATGAATTTTCTTTCCCATCACATGCCTCAAGTATCAGGCATAGCCTCAAAAGGAAAAATACTCCAGGAGCAATTATGTATGCAATCCAAAAACTCCCTAGTTTTTGATGGCTACCTTCTTTGTTGGGAGACAATAACATCAACTCCCATTATATGGATTCAGCACCTCCCTCTGCTGGGAACTTCCTTCTTCCACACTCAGAAAGTGGCCCTCAAGTTTATATGCTTTTTACCAAAAGTTAACCGTGCTATAAACTGTATATCCTATAGTCTGTAGATGGATCATTACTTCATGCCTGGATGACAGAAAATAACCCATTCAGTTAAATAATTCTAGCTTCCTGACCTCATTTAGGAATATAAAAATAGAGATGGAATGGACTGTTTTTTTTTTATTTAAACCATCTTTTTCCACTCTCCATGAGGGCAATACTCTGAAGAAGTTATGTAGGAATTGATTTACTGAAGACAGGGGGGAGTTTTTAATTAATGTGTAACTGGGGAAAAATTAAAGCTGTTCTTAAAACTTTTCTTAATCCAAAGACACTCGCTTAGTAAATGAAGCCCTTCGCACATTTCTCCTCTAAACTTCTTGACTCTCCTCTGCACATTCTTATTCCCCCTTGGGTTTCTTTCATTGGCTCTGCAGCACCCTGAAAAGCAATGCTTTTTACAAACTTTTCTGTGTATTCTCTACTCATCTTTTTAGAAAGATCTCCAACATAAAGTGGTTTTGCTGCCTGGATCCTTCCTCTTCCTTCTTTAGTTCTTTTCCCCAACCTGAGTAACTTAAATTCTAATTAACCCACTCAAAGTTTTCATCATAAGAGCAAGGTAAATATTGGGAAGGGACCAGATGCTGAGTGATATGGTTCCTTTAGATAGGATCTCCTGTCTCATTCTCCTCTCCAGATTCAGTTGAAGACTAGGTTTTTTATTGGCTAATATCCCTGTTGGGTTCAGCATTTCCCAGGATAGGATAGAACAATATATCCTAAAATGAGAAAGATATTTTCCAACAGTCATCTACTCTGAAATGCCCTTTGCTCTCCCACAAAATAAATCACACTATACTATGTAGAGTCAAGTTTAAATTACCTCCTCCTTCCTAATTAAGTTTACCAAAATAAGGATATTTGATCAGACCCTTAATCATTCTTCCCTTTGAAATTAGCCAGAATTGGAGATGTTCTCCCTTAGCCATCTTTCCTGGGAATATTATCAGTTTTGTTTTTTAAAGGAGTAAGTTGAAAATTACTCATACAGTACCAAAGACCACACTGGCAATAAATGTTCAATGAAGAAGATATCAGTGATATTTTGCAAAATGAAGAAAAATTACTGTAACAATTTAAAGATTTTATAAAATCTTCTATTAACTGGATCTCAGGGAGAATTATTGCATACATATTATCTCTTGTGTTCAAAATCATTAAAATATCTAAAAAAGATATTTCTCTAAGTAGCTTCTTTGTTTGATTACTATTGATTAAGTAATTACCTAAAATAAACAGTTGCAAAATCTATTTTCTCCTGTACTGTTTACCCAAGATTTATTATTGTTTCATTCCTTTGGAATTGTAAAGCTACAAACTAAAGAATATATGGTTAAAGCACGGACAAATTTTAAATTTTCCTCAAATTTAATAAAAGGCAAAAATATGCATTTTAAAACCAACTGAAAACAAACACGAGATGTTACCAATCAATAAACCAACACTTACAAAACTGAAAGGAGAAAAAAATGCATTTTAAAGTGTCTAGTCATCAAAAGAAACTTATAATTCAAATTAACAGAATTTATAATATTTCATAAACATAGGACTGTATGATAAACACAAATGTGCTGTAGAGCTAAAACACATTGAAATTTTTGTGTGGTTATAAATAGCCTCTAGAGAGAAATAATCTGGGTTCAAACCCCAATGCTGCCATTTACTCATTGCCTGGCCTTTGGCAAGTTAAAAACTCTTTGCCTCAGTTTTCTTTTGTGAAGTAGAAGTAAATAAGGTTGTTATAATTAATATATAAATTTATACATCTAGGCACTTGAAAAGTACCTTGCAAATAGGAAGAACTGCATAAGCGTTTTATTGTTATGTGTTGTTGTTGCTATTTTTGCTGTTGCGATACTGCATGCTATGAAACAGTGGAATATGCTATTCAACAAACTTTTTGCAATGTTTATGTATTTTGAGAGAAAGAGAGAGAGAGAGCAGGGGAGGAGCAGACCGAGAGGAAGAGAGAGAATACCAAGCAGGCTTTGTGCTGTCAGCACAGAGCCCAATGTAGGGATTGATCTCACCAACTGTGAGATTATGACCTGAGCCAAAATTCAGAGTTGAACACTTAACCAACTGAGCCACCCAGCTCCCCCTATTAAATGAACTTTTTGAGAGAAATATACATGGTTTATCTTTATTTAAATTCTCAAAAAATAAATTCTTTATTTAATCTTATGTGAAAAAAATACATCAATAACAATAGGTTCTTGATAAGACCTGCCTTTAAAAATGACATTATTCAGACTGCTGAATGGAAGATGGCAGCGTAGGCGGACGCTGGGCTCACCGCGTCCTGCAGATCACTTAGATTCCACCCACACCTGCCTAAATAACCCAGAAAACCACCAGAAGACTAGCAGAGTGGATTGTCTGGAGCCAAGTGTAGACAAGAGGCCCATGGAAGAGGGTAGGAAGGGTGGATAGGCGGTGCGCGCTACACGGACTGGCAGGAGGGAGCCCAGGTGGAGGGGCAGCCCGCCGGCAAAGCGGAGCCCCTGAGTCTGGCTTGCAAAAGCGGAGGGGCCAGATGAGGTGTGTTCTGACAGCAAGCGGGACTAAACATCTGGAAGGTTATAAGCTAACAGCATGGCGGGGAACAAAGGCACTCACCAGCGCCATCTCCCTCACCCATCCCCCATCCAAAATCTCAAAGGGAACCAATTCCTGTCATGGAACTTGCTTGCACCACGCAAACACCCAGCTCTCTGCTTCTGCGGATCCATCCCTCCGATGGATGGCAGTGGCAGGTCTGACTCCCTCCCGGTGCCTCAGGGCCCCTCCCAAAGTGGATCACCAAATGAAAAGCTAGCTGAGCCTGCCCCTCCCGCCCCTCGGCAACTTGCCTATCCACACCAGCTAATATGTCGGATCCCCAGCACCACAAGCCTGGCATTGTGCAAGTAGCCCAGACAGGCCATGCCACCCCACAGTGAATCCCACCCCTAGGAGAAGGGAAGAGAAAGTACACACCAGTCTGACTATGGCCTCAGGGGTGGGCTGGGGGCAGACATCAGGTCTGACTGCAGCCCCGCCCAACAACTCCAGTTATACACCACAGCACAGGGGAAGTGCCCTGCAGTTCCGCACAACTCCAGGGACCATCCATAATTACCAAACAGAAGAATTCCCCTCAAAAAATCCTCCAGGAAATAACGACAGCTAATGAAGTGATCAAAAAGGATTTAAACAAAGTGAATTTAGAGTAATAGTCATAAAATTAATCATTGGGCTGGAAAACAGTATAAAGGACAGCAGAGAATCTATTGCTACAGAAATCAAGGGACTAAGGAACAGCCAGGAGGAGCTAAAAAAAGCGATTAATGAGATGCAAAATAAAATGGAGACGACCACAGCTCAGTTTGAAGAGGCAGAGGAGAGAATAGGTGAACTAGAAGATAAAATTATGGAAAAAGAAGAAGCTGAGAAGAAGAGAGATAAAAAAAAATCCAGGAGTATGAGGGGAAAATTAGAGACCTAAGTGACGCACTAAAGAGAAATAATCTACGCATAATTGGTATTCCAGAGGAGGAACAGAGAGGGAAAGGTGCTGAAGGTGTACTTGAAGAAATAATAGCTGAGAACTTCCCTGATCTGGGGAAGGAAAAAGGCATTGAAATCCAAGAGGCACAGAGAAATCCCTTAAGACATAACTTGAATCGATCTTCTACACGACATATCATAGTGAAACTGGCAAATACAAGGATAAAGTGAAAATTCTGAAAGCAGCTAGGGATAAACGTGCTCTAACATATAAAAGGAGACCGATAAGACTAGTGACTGATCTCTCTACTGAAACTTGGCAGGCCAGAAAGGAATGGCAGGAAATCTTCAATGTAATGAACAGAAAAAATATGCAGCTGAGAATCCTTTATCCAGCAAGTCTGACATTTAGAATAGAAGGAGAGACAAAGGTCTTCCCAAACAAACAAAAACTGAAGGAATTCGTCACCACTAAACCAGATCTACAAGAGATCCTGAGGGGGATCCTGTGAGACAAAGTACCAGAGACATCGCTATAAGCATGAAACCTACAGACTTCACAGTGACTCTAAACCCATATCTTCCTATAATAACACTGCATGTAAATGGACTAAATGCACCAACCAAAAGACATGGGGTATCAGAATGGATAAAAAAACAAGATCCATCTATTTGCTGTCTACAAGAGACTCATTTTAGACCTGACGACACCTTTAGATTGAGAGTGAGGGGATGGAGAACTACTGGAAGCCAGAAGAAAGCTGGAGTAGCCATACTTATATCAGACAAACTAGACTTTAAATTAAAGGCTGTAACAAGAGATGAAGAAGGGCATTATATACTCATTACAGGGTCTATCCGTCAGGAAGAGCTAACAGTTATAAATGTCTATGTGCCGAATACGGGAGCCCCCAAATATAAAAAACAATTACTCATAAACATAAGCAACCTTATTGATAAGAATGTGGTAATTGCAGGGAACTTTAACACTCCACTTACAGAAATGGATAGATCATCTAGACACATGGTCAATAAAGAAACAAGGGCCCTGAATGATACATTGGATCAGATGGACTTGACAGATATATTTAGAACTCTACATCCCAAAGCAACAGAATATACTTTCTTCTCGAGTGCACATGGAACATTCTCCAAGATAGATCACATTCTGGGTCACAAAACAGCCCTTCTTAAGTATACAAGAATTGAAATCATACCATGCATACTTTCAGACCACAATGCTATGAAGCTTGAAATCAACCACAGGAAAAAGTCTGGAAAACCTCCAAAAGCATGGAGGTTAAAGAACACCCTACTAAAGAATGAATGGGTCAACTAGGCAATTAGAGAAGAAATTAAAAAAATATATGGAACCAAATGAAAATGAAAATACAATCCAAATGCTTTGGGATGCAGCGAAGGCAGTCCTGAGAGGAAAATACATCGCAATCCAGGCCTATCTCAAGAAACAAGAAAAATCCCAAATACAAAATCTAGCAGCACACCTAAAGGAAATAGAAGCAGAACAGCAAAGACAGCCTAAACCCAGCAGAAGAAGAGAAATAATAAAGATCAGAGCAGAAATAAACAATATAGAATCTAAAAAAAACTGTAGAGCAGATCAATGAAACCAAGAGTTGTTTTTTTGAAAAAATAAACAAAATTGACAAACCTCTAGCCAGGCTTCTCAAAAAAGAAAAGGGAGATGACCCAAATAGATAAAATCATGAATGAAAATGGAATGATTACAACCAATCCCTCAGAAATACAAGTGATTATCAGGGAATACTATAACAAATTGTATGCCAACAAACTGGACAACCTGGAAAAAATTGACAAATTCCTAAACACCCACACACTTCCAAAACTCAATCAGGAGGAAACAGAAAGCTTGAACAGACCCATAACCAGTGAAGAAATTGAATTGGTTATCAAAAATCTCCCAAAAAATGAGTCCAGGACCAGATGGCTTCCCTGGGGAATTCTACCAGACGTTTAAAGCAGAGATAATACTTGGGGTGCCTGGGTGGCGCAGTCGGTTAAGCGTCCGACTTCAGCCAGGTCACGATCTTGCGGTCCGTGAGTTCGAGCCCCGCGTCGGGCTCTGGGCTGATGGCTCAGAGCCTGGAGCCTGTTTCCGATTCTGTGTCTCCCTCTCTCTCTGCCCCTCCCCCGTTCATGCTCTGTCTCTCTCTGTCCCAAAAATAAATAAACGTTGAAAAAAAATTAAAAAAAAAAAAATAAATAAAGCAGAGATAATACCTATCCTTCTCAATCTATTCCAAAAAATAGAAAGGGAAGGAATACTTCCAGACTCATTCTATGAAGCCAGTATTACTTTGATTCCTAAACCAGACAGAGACCCAGTAAAAAAAGAGAACTACAGGCCAATATCCCTGATGAATATGGATGCAAAAATTCTCAATAAGATACTAGCAAATCAAATTCAACAGCATATAAAAAGAATTATTCACCGTGATCAAGTGGGATTCATTCCTGGGCTGCAGGGCTGGTTCAACATTCGCAAATCAATCAACGTGATATATCACATTAATAAAAGAAAAGATAAGAATCATGTGATCCTGTCAATCAATGCAGAAAAAACATTTGACAAAATTCTGCATCCTTTCTTAATAAAAACCCTCAAGAAAGTCGGGATGTAAGGAACATACTTAAACATCATAAAAGCCATTTATGAAAAGCCCACTAACTTCATCCTCAATGGGGAAAAACTGAGAGCTTTCCCCCTGAGATCCGGAGCACGACAGAGATGCCCACTCTCACCATTGTTGTTTAACATAGTGTTGGATGTGCTCACATCAGCAATCAGACAACAAAAGGAAATCAAAGGCATCAAAATTGGCAAAGATGAAGTCAAGCTTTCACTTTTTGCAGATGACATAATATTATATATGGAAAATCCGATAGACTCCACCAAAAGTCTGCTAGAACTGATACATGAATTCAGCAAAGTTGCAGGATACAAAATCAATGTACAGAAATCAGTTGCATTCTTATACACTAACAATGAAGCAACAGAAAGACAAATAAAGAAACTGATCCCATTCACAATTGCACCAAGAAGCATAAAATACCTAGGAATAAACCTAACCAAAGATGTAAAGGATCTGTATGCTGAAAACTATAGAAAGCTTATGAAGGAAATTGAAGAAGATATAAAGAAGTGGAAAAACATTCCGTGCTCATGGGTTGGAAGAATAAATATTGTTAAAATGTCAATACTACCCAAAGCTATCTACACATTCAATGCAATCCCAATCAAAATTGCACCAGCATTCTTCTCAAAGCTAGAACAAGCAATCCTAAAATTCATATGGAACCACAAAAGGCCCTGAATAGCCAAAGTAATTTTGAAGAAGAAGACCAAAGCAGGAGGCATCACCATCCCAGACTTTAGCTTCTACTACAAAGCTGCAATCATCAAGACAGCATAGTATTGATACAAAAACAGACACATAGACCAATGGAATAGAATAGAAACCCCAGAACTAGACCCACAAACGTATGGCCAACTCATCTTTGACAAAGCAGGAAAGAACATCCAATGGAAAAAAGACAGTCTCTTTAACAAATGGTGCTGGGAGAACTGGATAGCAACATGCAGAAGAATGAAACTAGACCACTTTCTCACACCATTCACAAAAATAAACTCAGAATGGATAAAGGACCTGAATGTGAGACAGGAAACCATCAAAACCCTAGAGGAGAAAGCACGAAAAGACTTCTCTGACCTCAGCCGCAGCAATTTCTTACTTGACACATCCCCAAAGACAAGGGAATTAAAAGCAAAAATGAACTATTGGGACCTTATGAAGATAAAAAGCTTCTGCACAGCAAAGGAAACAATCAACAAAACTAAAAGGCAACCAACCGAATGGGAAAAGATATTTGCAAATGACATATCAGACAAAGGGCTAGTATCCAAAATCTATAAAGAGCTCACCAAACTCCACACCCGAAAAACAAATAATCCAGTGAAGAAATGGGCATAAAACATGAATAGACACTTCTCTAAAGAAGACATCCAGATGGCCAACAGGCACATGAAAAGATGCTCCTTATCAGGGAAATACAAATCAAAACCACACAGATATCACCTCACGCCAGTCAGAGTGGCCAAAATGAACAAATCAGGAGACTATAGATGCTGGAGAGGATGTGGAGAAACGGGAACCCTATTGCACTGTTGGTGGGAATGCAAACTGGTGCAGCCACTCTGGAGAACAGTGTGGAGGTTCCTCAAAAAATTAAAAATAGACCTACCCTGTGACCCAGCAGTAGCACTGCTAGGAATTTACCCAAAGGATACAGGAGTACTAATGCATAGGGGCACTTGTACCCCAATGTTTATAGCAGCACACTCAACAATAGCCAAATTATGGAAAGAGCCTAAATGTCCAGCAAGTGATGAATAGATAAAGAAATTGTGGTTTATATACACAATGGACTATTACGTGGCAATGAGAAAGAATGAAATATGGCCCTTTGTAGCAACGTGGATGGAACTGGAGAGTGTGATGCTAAGTGAAATAAGCCATACAGAGAAAGACGGATACCATATCTTTTCACTCTTATGTGGATCCTGAGAAACTTAACAGAAACCCATGGGGGAGGGGAAGGAAAAAAAAAAAGAGAGAGGTTAGAGTGGGAGAGAGCCAAAGCATAAGAGACTCTTAAAAACTGAGAACAAATTGAGGGTTGATGGGGGGGTGGGAGGGTGGAGAGGGTAGGTGATGGGTACTGAAGAGGGCATCTTTTGGGATGAGCACTGGGTGTTGTTGGAAACCAATTTGAAAATAAATTTCTTATATTAAAATAAATAAATAAATAAATAAATAAATAAATAAATAAATAGAAAAAATGACATTATTCAAGTGTAATTATGAGAATAAACATATGGTATCTCAAGCATTTAGATCACAAGTCATTCCTCATCATTCAAGAAAATATAACATCATGAACAGCAATTGTAGAAAATATGCTTCATTTAAATAGGACCTAAGATGGATGGGCCCAGATTCATCACAGGCAGGTGATGCCTCATGCTGCCAGAATTTAGCATAATAAAGACAAACTTCACTGTATACTGAAATGGAAGTTCTAAAACACACTCACTATAATGCACAATTTCTCAAAGGAAGATGAAAAATAGTTAGGGTTCAACCTTTAATCAAAATGCCTAAATAACTCACAAGGCTACACTGTTAATCACCAAGAGCAATGAGAATACTCTTACACTGAGCCAGAAGAACTATGGTATTTTTCAGCTCACTGGCCCAAACACTTGAGGCTTCTCAAGTTCTCCTTCTTCCTTATTTATTGAATATGATTTGCCCTTCAAAGTCAGTTTCAAAGCCCATGCCTTCAAAAAGCATTGCTACCCCTCTTCCCATGGAAAGTCATCTCCCTTATTTGAATTAATAGAGACTTTAATTTCTCTTCATCCATTTGTCACTTATTCTGAGCAGCCTTTACTTTTAGCTAACTTTTTATATGCCTGTTTCTGCTATAATTAGATAAATGTCAGATTTATGCTTGAATAGTTTCTATTTCCCTAATTTATCTGTGACATCATATTGAACATTGTAACTTCACTAACATGTGTTACTTGGTAAGAAAATGGAAAATTTTACTTTTTTTCATACTAAAAAAGCCTAGATTGTTCATGTGAACTTAAATCACAGTATTATTGCATATTGATTAATCAATGGTAGTAATGATGTGATTGATATGAAAACACAGTCTTCTAATTTTCAGAGTCAGATAAAACATAAAATGGGGAAAAATGAGGCAGTTGCTCTTTTAATACTTGTTTTTAAAGGAATAAAGCATTTTTTTATTTTCAAATTATTGCAAAGAAATTCCATTTGTCTTTCCTTCAGCTATTTCTATTGACTTCTTTAACTCATAGATAGATGGCAGCCTGCAAAATTATGCCTGCCTTGTAAGTAGTATTCTGATTCTCTGTCATTCAACCATTAAATGTCCCATGGCCAGATGACAGCCTCAGCAAAACACATCTAGTATTATATCAAAGCTTGTCATTCTCCTTGCCAAAGTCTTGACCATAAAAGGTCTGAATCTGAGCAAGCAACTGAAATTCAATCAAAATAGAAACTATGTGTGGGGAGATTGGGGATAGTGGGGATCAGAGTAATAGAGAGGGAAGGATTTTATAACTGTTGCAACACTTAGGGATAAATTTCTCATAGAAATAATGAAAATAATTCCCCCTTTTAATTAAAAACAAATGGTACAGTATTGTAATGGTACAGAAAATTATATATATACATATATATGGTAATTATTCAAAAATGTAGGTTTACTCTACTAATGTATAAAAAGATAAACCACTGGAATGATTTGCAAAGTCTAACAGTGGACACAAAGTGGGAAATCTGTATGAGAAAGGCAGCATTCTAATAGATGCAGTAAAGACTTTTCTTTCTTTTCTTGTTTTCTTTTTTTAAGTAAATGGTATTTGGAAATGAGTCATTTAGAGAAAAATAAAATTTCACCCATAAACCACATTTCTAACCCAATAAACTAAAAACAGAATAAAAATTAAATGTAAAATCTGAAACTATTAAGGATTAGAAGAAAACATGGTAAAATGCCTTCATATATTT
Source organism: Lynx rufus (assembly GCF_022079265.1). Classification (NCBI taxonomy): domain Eukaryota; kingdom Metazoa; phylum Chordata; class Mammalia; order Carnivora; family Felidae; genus Lynx; species Lynx rufus. Next base: position 149,404,944 of record NW_025814823.1, read on the forward strand.
GGAGTTGAGACTTAAAAATCCAGATTCCATAAAAGAAAAGATTGGTAATTTTAATTACATTTAAAAGTCTGCCTGGCAAAAGGGGGCGCCTGGGTGGCGCAGTCGGTTAAGCGTCCGACTTCAGCCAGGTCACGATCTCGCGGTCTGTGAGTTCGAGCCCCGCGTCAGGCTCTGGGCTGATGGCTCAGAACCTGGAGCCTGTTTCCGATTCTGTGTCTCCCTCTCTCTCTGACCCTCCCCTGTTCATGCTCTGTCTCTCTCTGTCCCAAAAATAAATAAATAAACGTTGAAAAAAAAATAAAAAAAAAAAGTCTGCCTGGCAAAAGAAGAAGAAGAAGAAGAAGAAGAAGAAGAAGAAGAAAGTCAAAAGACAAAAAACAAACGAACAAAAGCTTGGTAGTATCTGTTGTAGAAAATGGGGATAATCCTTTTAATATGTAAAATTCCTGGAAATCAAGAAATAAAACACTACGACTAAACAAACAAACAAAAATTATCAAATACAATGAATTGAAATGTCATAGTAGAGAACTACCAATGGTCCTTAAATGGATATAAAGTTGTTGATCCTAATTAAAAAAAAAAAAAAGAAATGCTAATTAAAACTAACAGTATTCTCATTTCTTATGTATGGGATGGGCAAAAATCCAAAGTTAACAGCACACACTGTTGTAGTGGCTGTAGGGAAAACAACCACTGTTCCACATTGTTGGAGGTAATGATAAATGGTACAACTCCAGAAAGGGTAATTTAATAACAGAGAGCAGTATTATAAAAGAACTTACAGATTACCTATGAATAAACCAGCATATTTGTGAAATGAATGAACAAGATATTCAATGAAGCATTGTTTATAATAGTGAAAAGCTAGTAACAACCCAGATTTCCCTCCAGAGGTGACTATTTAAATAAACAATGGAAAATTATCAAAACTAGAATGCCATGGAACTATTATCATGAGAAATCTCCATATGTACTGATAATGACATATATCTATATGTACTGATAATGACATATATAATGATATGACATATATCTCTATGATATATCATAAATGACAAAAGCAAAGAGCAGAACAATATATAGTGTGCTGTTTTTATACAAATAAAAAAGAAGATAGGACTAAATATATTCATCTTCACTGGAAATTTCATAAATAAAGTGAAATAATACACAGAAAGATTTTTAGAAATAGCTAGCTATTAGGGCAGAAGGAAGGAGAATTTTTGTGGACAGAAGAAAAATAAGATTTTCACTGATAGAGTTTTATGTTTAAAGAATCATATGTATACATTACATATTTTAAAGATACCCACCATATTAGTAGAATATAACATAATGTTTACTTAAATAATATTTTAAATATTTTTGTTCATATAGAAGATGGCTATCTACAGAATTGCTTATAGTCCTCATTCTCATAGTTTTCAAATTCATTCATTGACTAGACATGTATAGAACATAATTGAGGGGAAATGCTCACTAAGTCAGATCATATTACAAGAAAAGGAAAAAAATAAGGAGTATAGTTTTTCACTTCTTACCAAGACAAAGATTATACCAGTTTTAAGGAGTATCTGTCAAAGTATATGTCCCTGTGCTTAAATGGCCACACTCAAGAGCATCACAAACTTCATGTTAGATATACCCATGGCATTTTGTAATTTTTAAAATATCTCCCTTTCAAATATTTAGTTAGCACTGTGACATAAGCAAGATTAATATGGTTATTTTCACTTTGAAAGGAGAAAGCAGTTGTATAGAATAGTGAAATATCTTAGTCCAGGTTATTTACGCAGAATACAGTAGAATCAAACCTTGAAGATAAGTCATCTAACTCCAAATTAACATTTATCAATCACATCTAATGGCTCTTGACTCTCATAGAATAAAATCCTAGTGTATTTGGCCATCACAGAGAGCTGTCCATAGTTATGCTCCCATCCCGATGTTTCACTGCTGTCATACACGTTTGTTATGCCCCATCCAGATTGGGCCTTCCTGTTTTTCCACCTTGGATTATTCAATTGCTTTCACCTAGAATTGCTATGGCCTCAATCTACCCACATTCTACTTCAAATACTATCTTTTCAGTGAAATCTTCCCCAGTCACCCACTCTGTAGTGTAGATCTTCCTTAACTTAGGGTATAAACGATATTGTTATTATCACTTTGGCATATCTTGTCCATCCTTCTAGATTATCAACTGTGTTGACAAGGTTCAAAATTTCTTCATCTTTCTGTTTCCTATAGATCCATAAACAAATTCTGTTGAGGATGAATAAATTTTCAGAAACAGTAATGAGAGCCTAGAGAAGGACAGAGTTGAAGGATAGAAATGGGGAAAATTAACAATACGGAAAAAAAATTGATGGTGATTGTGGACTGATTCAATATGGAGAGATAGTAAGGAATTAAGGAAGTCTGATGAAAAGAATATATATTAGTGCTATTAATAGAGAGACTATTTGTAAATAAAAGCTGGTCTCAAGAGAACTTGTCAGGTTCAGTGTGAAATATCTACAAAGTAGCTGAAAATACAAGACATAATATCAGGAGAGAAGTTCCAGATATAGACAGAGAGAAAAGAACTTACCCTAGGAAAAGCACAGTGTTCTCCAACAAGGGTGGGAGGGTTAAAACAGGAGACAACTGATTTACTAGGAGAGGTAAAAAGGAAGGGAACCACTACAGTCTAAGAGTTACAAGATCTAAGAAGTGAGAATCTTTTACAAGAAAGTGGAGGAAGAAAACTACGTCAAATTCCATGCTTCATGTATAGTTTTAGCAGAGTATGTATATGTGTTCATCTTTTGCGCAGAAAAGAGAGTGTGTGGGTATATATATACTATATAAGCTGATGAAGATAAATATGAATCAGTTATGCTTATTACTTACTGGCTACTTTAATAAGTTATTTAGTTGCATAATGCAATAACAAAACATATTAGAAAAATTTTGGTGACCTTCATTTTCTCACCCTAACTTACTGTGGAAGGCTAAGGTTCAGCTGCAGCTCATGTTGGAAGCACCATTTGAGACATAACGAGGCTAGATCATTTTAAGATTTTGAGGACACTAAGAAAAATACCAAGCTTATCAATAATGCATTTAATGGGAAAACTAGCTTTCCAACTTTTTTGTACCTTAATTTTCAGACCTGTCAAGGTCATTTTACTTGATTAGTAGTACTTTAAAGACAGAAAATGAAACATTCTATTTGCAGCAAAAGGAGCCTACTATATTCAATGTGTTAACATTATTCCATTAGTATAATGGGGGTTACATGTTTCAAGGAGTAAGACTACTTTGTAATAATAGGTAATTTTTTCCCATTACCCTTTAAGTAGGTTCTGTTAGTGTCTTTTCTCACCACAGTCTCTGCCCACAACAATGAATGAGAATAACAAACAATTCAAAGAATGGTAATTATAATAAAAAAGAAATATCCCTAACAACATTTTATATATTATTTCAAAGGTCTTACATTTTTATTTTTCCTTATGCAATGATTTCTTAAAAGAAAACAATTACATTTTTTAATGGTGTTTTATTTCAGCCCTTTCAAAATGGGAAGAAAAGCATGAGATAAGTATGTCTATTCCATGCATATCTAATCTGCTATTGTTTAGATAAAAGGGCACTTTTTGTTTGAAATGAAAACACCTTGATAGTAATCTTTAAATGTGGCTTTTTAAAGCAGAGTTCCAATCTTTTCTTATATCCTGAAGCATTACAGAACTCACTTTTTAAACAAATTATATAGACTTGAAAAGTCCTTAACAAAGAAAAGAGAAAATGACTTAAGGAATATATGTACAAATCTAGGGCTTTGAAAGATACTATTTTTTCTTTAATTGTAGATGTAAACAATATTAAGAAAATATATACATATCTTCTATTATTTTCCTGTTTTCTTTCTCTTTGCCTCTCCTTTTTTACTTTTTTGGCCTTCTCTGGTTTTCTTTTCAAAAGTCATTGTATATGTGAATCATATAAGCATTCTTCTGATTCACAAAATTAGAAACTCTGAGATTGGCTTAGACTATTTTCCTTCAATTCACATCCCATTAGTTTTCATGTTCCATTGATTCATTGCTTGAAATATCCCTAAGATTGCACCCCTCTTCTCTTTTTGGAGTGGCCACTTAATGCACCACCCCAATTCACTCATTACATTCCCACTTCATTTCTTCTTGCATGGGTGCCAAACTCATCATATTACTAACCAGTTTAGAAATAATGCTTTTCATGTGTGAAAAAATAATAGCTTCTGCCATCCATCTGATGCGCCTTATTTTTCAAATTATTGCAAAGTATATCAGCTTATTTTTACTAGAGGAAGTACACATTATTGGTCTTGTTTTAGAAATGAAGAAAACCTACTAATAGAGGTTAACTAACTTGACCGAGGGTAGAAATTAAAATGAAGACAAATATATGACTGGAGTATAGATCCCTTGACTCCTTCACTTGGTACTCCTGCCACTTTACATGCTAAGCTCAGCCTTTAAGCTATTCATTAATGTAGTCCTTTTTTTTTTTTTGAGAGAGAGAGAGAGAGAGAGAGAGAGAGAGAGAGAAAGAGAGAGAGAGATAAAGGAGGGTAAGGCAGAGGGAGAGGGAGAGAGAGAGACTCTTAAGCAGACCCCACACCTGGTGTGGAACCCGACATGGAGCTCAATCTCATGACTGTGAGATAATGACCTGAGCCAAAATCAAGAATCAGAGGCTTTACTGACTGAGCCACCCAGGCGCCCCATCATCTAGTCCTCTTTTACCTATTTAATAGCACTCTTGATTATTCTCAGATATCATCCCATGAAGAGATGTTGGGGCTAACCAACAAGGGGACTAGAATGAGGAATGGACAGTAAAAACAACAGGAATACAAAAGCTCCATTTGTCATCCCTTTTGTCATCACTAGAGATGTTTACATTCAAAACAACAATTGCAGCCAGGTTTATGAGCTCAGGTATCTGAAACTGTAATATCTCTGCACGTTTGATTCTCCATGCAGGGACAGTTGCCTGGAGAAACTGGGCCTATTGACCTGGGCCACAGAGAGTTGCAATGCATGATAGCAGTGTATCACTGTAAGTGAGTGATCTGAAGGGATGGATTTCTAAGTTTATGCTCTGCTTTCACTAATTAATGTTCCAGGCAGATGCTTACCAAATTTGAGCTGAATATACAGCAATGTATCAACACCTGGAAAAAGCCTAACTCAACAGGTGTCAGCACATGGCATGGTAGTTTCATTCATACACACACACACACACACACACACACACACACACAAACACACACACTCAATGTGCGAAAATAATAGGCATGTTTGTAATGCCCTTCCCTGATACTCTCTGATGATCATTTCACTGAATTAGGAATAAGGTTTTGAGCTCAAAATAGAAAAGATTTAAGGATGCTTTATCCCATTTATGATAAAAATTCCAGACCTGGATTAAAATTTTCTCTAATAAAGAAAACATTACCTCAAAGTCTATGGACAAATACTTCAAAGAGTTTGGGCCAACTACAAACTTGGAAGGCATAGTTCACAAGACTGCCCTCACTTTTAACACCAACTGCAAGTTGGGATGAGTCCCAAAGTCAGCCTCAGTTTCAGTAATTCTCTAGATGAACTTACAGAACACAACAAAAGCTATTATACTCATGGTTATAGTTTATTGCAAGGAAAAGATACAGTTAAACATAAGCCAAGGAAAGAAGCATATGAGGAGTCCAGGAGAAGTACCAAATGCAGACCTGCCAGTATCTTTTCCCCATAGAGTCAGGAATCATTACTTCCCTGAAATTGATGTGTGATCATACAGAGAGAACATATAAAATTTGGTAAGTTTACCAAGTTTTAATGTCCAGAGCTTTTATTGAGACTTCTTTCACATAGATAATGAATGAGTGGCCTATATTGTTGATCTCTATCTCCAGGTCAACTTAGACCAAATGATCCCAAGCCAGTTCCCTTGGGGTGGTCAGCCCCTATCCTAAGATTTTATGACTATCCAGTCATCTAAGGCCCTCAGACAAACAAAGACATTCCAAGTTGTTAAGCATAATGTTCCAAGGGCCCAGAGATTATCACTCACAAGTTAAGAGCAAAGGCCAGACATTCTATTTTGTAAGGCCAAACTTACTACTACACAGATACTGTAGTGTGAGTCAAAAAGTACATAACAAAAAGACAGGAAGAAAATGCATGAAAATATTTTTTTCAGAAAATGGAAATAAATATCAGAAACATAAAACAAGGTCTGAAATATGACAGCACTTAGCTAAAAATGAAACTAGTTGACAGACAAAGCAGACATATAAAGAAAGACTCAATAGATTACAAGTACAGTTTTTAAAACCATGAGGACATTAAAAAATACTTACAAGCTCTTGAAAGTAGAACTGATATTGTTAAAAAAAATCATATGAAATGAGTGAATGAAAGCCTTGAGGAACCTCAATATGTGGAAGAAGATAAATAAGAAGTGAAAATAATCAGAGAAAAGACTTGGTATTAAGAATAGAGAATGGAGGGGCGCCTGGGTAGCTCAGTTGGTTAAGGGTCCGACTTCAGCTCAGGTCACGATCTCGCAGTCCGTGAGTTTGAGCCCCGTGTCGGGCTCTGGGCTGATGGCTCAGAGCCTGGAGCCTGCTTCTAATTCTGTGTCTCCCTTTCTCTCTGCCCCTCCCCCGTTCATGCTCTGTCTCTCTCTGTCTCAAAAATAAATAAACATTAAAAAAAATTAAAAAAAAAAAGAATAGAGAATGGAAATCTAAAATGCAAATAATCACTGTTTTTGAAGAGTAGAAAAAATGAAACAGAGCAATTTTCACAGTAATTTTAAATTAAGAAACAATAATAGATAATAGAATAAAAACAGTCTGGAGCTATTATAAAAAAATAAATAAAAATTAAACAAACAAAATAAGTTTGGATTTTTTAGGTCAGAAAAAAAAAACATTACCTAAAAAAGACAATAGCAGGCTTAAATTCATCAGGAAAAATAAAACAGCAAAGAATTCAGCTGGAAAAAATAATAAAGTTTACCTACAAAGGCTTTCAATATTCTTTTATTATTATTATTATTATTATTATTATTATTATTATTATTATTTGAGAGAGAGAGAGCATAAGCAGGGGAGAGGGGCAGAGGGAGACAGAGAGACTCTAAAGCAGGCTCCATGCTCAGTGCAAAGCTGGACATGAAAGTTGATCGCACAACATTGGGATCATGACCTGAACCAAAATCAAGATTCAGACACTCAAACAACTGAACTACCCAGGCACCCCTCAATATTTTTTGCAACAATATTTTAAGAAAAAAATATTGTATTACCTCGACCAAATTTTGAGTAAAAAATTTTGCAAGGCCAAAAACATATTCATTGTCAAATTATCACTCATTGAAGAAGCCCAGAAAGTTGTCCTTAATAAATCAAGACTTAAAAACACCATCAAGAAGAGTCATCATGGAAAATTAATAGTTTCATTTAGTAACACAAAAACAAATGGCCCAATTAAAAAGTGGGCAAAGTAATTAAATAGACATATGTCTAAATAAGACATACAAATGGCCAACAAGTTTATGGAAGGATGCTCAACATCACTAATCAACAGGGAAAAGAAGATCAAAATCAAAAAGAAGATCACTTCCTACCTATCTGAATGGCTACTATAAACAATCAATCAAACAAACAAACAAAAAAACAGAACATAAATAGTGTTGCAAAAAAGTAGAGAAATTGGAACCCTTATACACTTTTGGTGGGAATGTAGAATAGTACAGCCATTCTACAGTATGTAAATAGTATGGAGGATCCTCAAAACATTAAAAATAAAACTTTCATGTGACCCAGCAATCCCACTTTTGAGTATATAATCCAAAAGAATTGAAATCAGGATCTCAAAATGTATCCACATTCCCATGATCATTGCATCATTATTTAGAATAGCCAAGATATGGAAACACCTAAATGTCTATTGATGATGAATGGATAAAGAATATGAGGTATTTAAACACAGTGGAATGTAATTCAGTGTTAAAAAAAGAAGAAAATCCTGCCACTTGCGACAACATGGATGAACCTGGAGGACATTATCCTCAGTGAAATAAGCCAGTGACAGAAAGACAAATATTGCATGTTTTTACTTACATGAAATATCTAAAATAAACAAATGCTTAGAAACAGAGAATAATGGTTGTCAGGGGCTGGGGAGATGAGGAAATGGGGAATTGTTTTTCAATGGGTAGAAAGTTTCTGTTACGCAAGTTAAGTAAGTTCTTGCAATCTGTATGGCATAGTACCTATAGTTAACAATACAGTATTGTGCACTTTACAATATGTTAAAAGAGTAGGTCTTGTATTAAGTGTTCTTACCAAAAACAAAAACAAAACCAATTTACAGAAGAACACAAGGAAGTTTTTAGGGGTAATGGTTGTGGTAATGGTATCATGGGATGCTTATGTTTAAGTATGTATATATTAAATGTGTGCAAGTTTTTGTATAGCAGATATACTTCAATAAAGGAAAAAAGGTAAGAGTTTGAGATAAAAGAAGGTATGGTATAGAGGCAGTGAGCATTAAGCTAATTTAATCTTAGAATTGAAACTAAATAATTGTTCTAAATAAAGTTGGGATATATTATGAAAATGTTATTATAATTCTTAAAGAGAATATACAAATTTGATATAATTTCTAAATAGGAAATGGTTTGAAAATTTAACCTATATCTTTGAAACAAAAGAGAGAGAGAATTAAAATATTATGATTGGTTTAAAAGGATAATTTTAATACTTAAAATGATTGAGTGTTCACCATAAGCCAAGATTGCCGTGTATTTTTTCTTTAATTTCCAAAAATCTATGAGTTATTTATTATTTTCTCTATCTGTATTAGTTTCTTGGGTCCACTGCAACAAAATTAATCACAGATTGGGTGGCTTAAAGAACCAAAATTTGTTGTCACAATTATGCATGGCAGAATCATGGAACTGGCATGGCATGGCCCTAGGGGATCCTCTTCCAATTTATTGTAGCTGTAAACATTTATGGACTTCTTTGGTTTGGGCCACATCTCTATTATCGTTGCCTCTGTCTTCACATTGCCTTTTCTGTGTATTGTGATTTTTCCTTTACTGTCTTTTATAAAAACACTGTTATAAAGACATTGGGTTTAGAGCCCACCTAGGTAATTTAGGATGATTTTATCCAAGATCCTTAGTTAAATCTGCAGTGATCATTTGTCCAAATAATTTAGCATTCACAGATTCTAGGAAATAAGACAAGGACGTATCTTTTGGGGGCTACCGTTCAACCCACTACACAATCTTACAGATGAGAGATAGCTCCAAGAATTTAACTACTCCAAAGTTGGAGATATAAATGGCATAGGACTTTAATACATAATGTGTAATTATTTGTCTTCATCATGATACTTGAGTTTAAACACTTGAAGAATACTTTCTTAACATGACATTTAAAATAGTTTAACTAAGGGCAGCTTGGGTGGCTCAGTCAGTTAAGCCTTTGACTCTTACTTTCAGTTCAGGTCATGATCTCACATGGTGAGATCTCACTCACTCATTGGTGAGTTCTAGCCCAACCCTGATTCTGGCACAGTGTTGAGAGCATGGAAGTGCCTGGCATTCTCTCTCCCTATCTTTCTGCCTTTCTGTTCCTCCCCTTCTTGTGCATCTGTGCTCTCTCTCTTTCTCTCTCTCTGTTTGTCTCAAAATAAGCATTTTTTAATTACCCATTTTGTGGTTAATATAATTGTTTCTGACTTGCAATAGGGTTTTAAAGAGAGCTATCCAAACAGTTTTTAAAAGAATTCAGCATGAATATTTGTTACAAACAAATTAAAATAAATTAATAGTTTTTTATATAGTCCAGTGCTCAAAACAATTCATCTGCAACCTTTTTCTTACTAGCCTATAACAAGATAGAGTGTTCTCTCCGAAATATAAAACATAAATGAGTCCACAGCTTCTCTTATCAGGGCTGTCTTGATAAAGTCAGCTAAACTAAACTGTGTCTTTAGTTAATTTACATTCTGTCACAAACTTCTTGTTTGGTCATCAAAAAGTAAACATTTCTCCAACTTGTACCACTCTGTGGCCCAATATTGAGTAGCAAAGCTGTAGACCAACAATGACCAAATTTAAAACCACACAATGGAAAAATTCCATTCATAGTGGTGCAAAACATAGTATCTATCTTGGAATAAACTTAGCAAAAACTATGCAGGATATTTAGATACATCATTTCAAAAGTTTGCTGACACAAAGGAAAAATTTAATAAAGGGGGGAGAAAAAGCATGTTTCTTAAAAGAAGTCACCCCAGACTGAATTGATTGAATTGTATTCCATTAAATTTCACAAGGGCTTTAAATAAGCTAAATAAAATAATTTAAAGATTGTGCAAAATGTAAAGTTATAAAAAGAGAAGATGGATGGTGGTGATGGTTGTACAACAATGTGAATATATTTAGTTCAACTGAACTCTACAGTTTACAAAAAAGTGCTCAAAATAGGGGCACCTGGGTGGCTCAGTCAGTTCAGCAATCGACTCTTGTTTTCAGCTCAGGTTATGATCCCAGGGTGGTGGGATGAAGCTCCACATCGGGCTCTGCACTGAGTGTAGAGCCTGCTTGAGATTCTTGCTCTCTCCCCCTCTGCCACTCTCCCCTACTCGTACTTTCTCTCTCTCTCTCTCTAATATTAATTAATTAATTTAAAGTGCTTAAAATGGTAAATTTTATGTTATGCACATTTTACCATAATTTGAAAAAAAAGTAAATTCTCAAATTCTTAGAATATTTTATGGATAATAGAGGCTATTTGACACATGTATAACCATTCATCCTTGGTTGGAGATTTGCCACAACTGACTCTATCTGTTTTACCTAAGTTTTCCCATCATGGAAGGCGTCTGGAGCATTAGAGGCTACCTAAAAGCGATGAAATAAAAGCAAGAGGAAAAAGCCAATAAAATCACCAAAAATTAGTCCAAACATCAGAGTTGTATCACCAAGTGCTTCTAATAACTATTTGGAAGCCTAATATAATACAAAGAAAAATAAAATTGCATTTGTTTAAGTAACTGAAGTTGAATGAATTCCTAAGTGATGTGTGTGTGTATAAAACACTTTTTGAGAAAAACTGATTTAGAAAATACTTTTCCCAGGGGCACATGGGTGACTCAGTCAGGTAAGCATCTGCCTCTTGATTTCAGCTCAGGTCATGATCTCACAGTTTGCCAGATTGAGCCCGGTGTAAGGCTTTGTGCTGACAGCATGGAGCCTGCTTGGGATTCTCTCTCTCCCTCTCTCTCTCTGTCTCTCCGCCCTTCCCCCACTCACACTAGCGCTCTCTCTCCCTCTCTTTCTCTCTCAAAATAAAATAATCAACATCAAAAAAGAAGAAGTGGAAGAAAAAAAATCCTTTTCCAAATTTCTCCAGGGATAGAAATCACAATCTCTGCCTTTACAAAATTGAGGATTAAATAACAGTTGCACTCTAGTGTTCTTAAAAAAACATTTATATGACTTTTCTTGCCTTTGCTCATTAATAACTTACCATTAATGTGCCATTAGTATATTAAAAACATTATTACCTAATAGAGGGATTATCAATTTTTTTCTAAAGACAGGCCACATAGGATATCTTTTAGGCTCTGCAGGTCATATGATTTTAGCATGAAAACAGCCCTAGAAAATTCATAAGAATTCATGGGACAGTGTTCCAAGAAAACTTTAGTTCTAAAAATGAGTGCCAGGCCAGTTTTGGCCCAAATGCATAGGCTTCCAATTCCTGTCCTAGAGCATAAGACCAATATCTTTCTTCCTAGTTTATCCTGTTATTGTTTCCCACCTCATTTATATGTTAAGCACAGAATCTTTGATTTGAATCTAAAGGTATCACGTCTTCCTTGCTTGGGTCCTACATTAATTTCTACCCTTTCATCTGTTGGTCAGAAGTCTTAAATACAGAAATCTATTGACATTTAGCTATGACATCTTGGATTCCCTTTAATTTATAGAAGCTAAATTTATGTTGTCTGACATGCTGGAAGAGTTTTCTGCAAATAGTCTTAAGTATCAAACATTTAATCTTTCAAATGACAATGGAGAGTAATATATGAGCATAAATTTTATCATATTTGTTTACAGTATGGTCTGGCTGACTGTTTAAGTACCATTAATATCTCTTGTGATTTTATTTAATTCACTTTAAAATTGTGAGCTAATATTAAACATTTTATGATATGTGTAAATCCATTAGAAAAAACAAAAGTCTTAAGACGAACAGCTGTAATTATTAATAGCTTCCCTTTGTAGAATTCTATTTTCCTCCTTTTTCATGGGAATTGGCTCTTCTGAAAGGTGTGCTTAGTCAAGGAGTAAATAACTACCTCCAGAAACCACATAAATCTTATCTACACCACTTACATCCTTCAGTGCTCTGGGAACCAATATATTTAAGTTCTGACCCTCAGGTCTCTATGTACTTTGTACTATCTCTGGATTTTTCCTTCCCATCTCATTTTCTCAACTCCATGTTGAAGACCTCTGATCTCTATTTAGCATTGTCGTAATGAAATCTTGCCCAGAACTTTTTCAAAAGAGATTTTACAAACTTTGAAAAAAAATTAGTAAATAAAATGTAATTTTATTTTTTTTAATGTTTATTTTGAGAGAGGGACAGAGCGCAAGCAAGGGTGGGAGAGAAAGACAGGGAGACACAGAATCCAAAGCAGGCTCCAGGCTCTAAGCTATCAGTGCAGAGCTTCACGCAGGGCTCGAACTCACAAATTGTGAGATCATGACCTGAGTTGAAGTTGGATATTTAACTGAATGAGCCACCCAGGCGGTCAAAAAGTAATTTTAATTGTTAAAAATCTTGTGTTCAAAAGGATAGTTTTATAAAACATTAAGAGAAAGTATATCTCCTTTAAAATACAAGCATAATTAGCAAGGGAATCCAGTTGTGTTTCCTAAACTGGTAAAATCACAAAAGCAAGAAGTTCAGTATACTCCCATATAATGATTACAATAAATGAGCTGCAGACTTACAGTGAAGCTGGATCCAGACTTTCTGCTGAAATACAACACAAGAGCTACAAACAAGAAATAACTCATGGTCAGCATATAAACATTTATTCCTGTTGGGAAACAGGTCTATGTTATATATTCAGTATAAACATCTTTTTTTTTTTACTTTTATGTTTTTTTAATTTAAAAAGAAATATAAAATAAATAAAATGTAAGAAATAAATTTGATTTTTCTGCAGGGAACTAAATATAAATTAGTAAAAGATAAAGCAAAATAATCAATTAAGACAGAAGCAACACGAACATATTCTAGAGCAAATTCAGAAAGCAAATTGGTATGGGAGTGACAGTCACAAGACCACTAATATTAAATCATCTGCAGGTTAAAATTAAATTCTTCATTAATTCTTAAGCTAGAAGCACCAATATTTAACATTGAAGCATTGATAAGAAGTACATTAGGTAAAATGACTTTGGTCTAGGTCTTGTTGTATACAAATTTTACTCTTAAGAATATTTCTAACTACTTGTTATATTTGTTACTTATGTTTAAGCTCCACTCTGAAAAATAAATTCACTGAAGTGTGATCAGAAATCTATCAAACTTTATGTGTAAGACAGAATTTACAGGTTTCCTTTACTAAAGTCAGAGACCTGGCGGAAAATCTGTGAACCCTCAAAATCTGTATGGAGATTGCTTGGATGGAAATACTTAGAACTACTGGACCCCAGATTTCTGAAATACTCCAGGCCAGCAAAAGTGGCCCCTCCCAAGCACTGAAAGAGAGTAGCCTCCAATTGGCTAGAGACTTTGATAATTAGACATTTCTCTCATTTTTGTCACCTTTCTGAAAACAATTTTTCTCATTGTTATTTAGGAGAAAAGGGAGACTTGATGAACATATTCAAAAAGACTTTCAGGTGAACAATTTGAAGAAAGGCGAAGGAAACAAAACAAATTATCATGGAGAAATTATAAGGCAATCAAGAACGGCAGTTTGACAAAAGCAAGTCAAACCCAAATACAGTTTTAGTAAAGACTACATAGCAAACTCTCTGATGTAGGCACATCCCTTAGGATTTCTTTGATCCTTTCAATAATCCTACCTTGCCTCTTCCTTGTGCATAGCTTTTTTTTTAATTTTTATTTATTTTTGAGAGCGAGAGAGAGACAGTGCGAATGGGGGAGGAACAGAGAGAGACACACACAGAATCTGAAGCAGGCTGCAGGCCCTGAGCCGTGAGGCTTGAACTCATGAACCAAGAGATCATGACCTGAGCCAAGGTCAGTCACTTAACCGACTGAGCCACCCAGGCATCTCCCTTGTGCATAGCTTTTAACACACCTGTTTCAAAACCCTGCCCTTGAGCTATTGGATCATTTTCCCCTTCCTACTCAAAGAGCTAGAGGTGCCTGGGAAGGTTTTTTCAATGGTCCTACAGGGTGGTCTTAGCGAATAGTCAACTGGTACAGTTGACTGAAAGCCTAAGGGCCTTGCCTCAAATCAAGACAAACCCTGAAGTATAAGTTTCATTCCAAAGTTCCTTGTGGGATCAGACTAAAAGCTGAGATTTTATATGAAATTATACCCTTTTTTGACTTCCTCCACTTTTCTTTCTTGCCTTTTCCATTTCTTTGAGGATTTCTCCTGGAAGTATTTCCTTAATAAATCACTTGCACTAACTCCTTGTCTCAGTGTCTCAGTCCTGAGAACCTTACTTAAGGAGAGATATGAAAATTTGAGTTGATTTCTGGTAACTTCGTACATTTTCTTATATTAGTCATTTTTGTTGCATCTACCTACCTTGTTCTGATCTGTTTACTTATAGTGAATAGTAGTTAAAAAAATAAATAATGAAAACCAGAAGCCAGAAATCAGAGATATGGGGAAAGATTATACCATACTATGTACTCAACTTACATGAGAACTAGAGAAGGAAAGGTGGGAAAGTCAGAATCCAGAGAAAGTAGGGAGTTAACCAGAAAATGAAAAGTCATCTGGCTAAATGTGTAGGGCCTGCAGAGCAAAGAGAAGGACTGTGGACTTAGCTCAGGGTTGCAAATAATATAGCTAAAGATTTAATTGGTTGGAGTTCAACCATGATCATGATAAAAGTTGGATCAAGGACAGATGATTTGCAGTATGGCAGAAATCAGTCATCTAGTGGTTTATCAGGAGCTCATAAAGATAATGTGTACATTATCTTCTAGATGTATGTATCTAGAAAAGAGCTAAGGGACATATATATATTTAACTGAAATGCTTCAAAATACCTATATTAAGTGGAATCATTTTTCCTAATTTCCACCATATCTTTTTATCCCATATTTGAAACCTCTTCTTATTTTCTCTTTAGTTGAACACTCATGTTATTTATGTAACTTGATTTCACTAACATTTTTGGAGGCCAGCTAATATTAGAGGTGGTATGGGATAGGATGAAAATGGCAGAGTATGATAAACAATATAATCTTTATCAGATTTGAATCTCCTTACATTTCTAAGGCTATCTCTGATGAGATGTATTTATTGTATAGATACTATTCTTTATTTGTTACAGGCCTACAAAAAGTAGCTTGAAACAAATAAAGAGAAAAACTATCCAGGAGAGAGCAAGGTCAACTCATTGTTCTGACATTCTTGGGAGAAGTACACGTTCTGAATGTTCTAAGAAAAACACTGATATAGATATAGTTCCATCGAAACAGATAGCACATCAGAGGCCAGAATATTTTATTACTACTACTGTTCTTCTAACTTGTCACCTCTGTTCTATAAATGCCTTGGAAATCAATTAATTTCCATTGGACTGTTGGACATGATAGAGATGTTTTATGTATCTCATGCCAAAGAATTCACAATCAGGTTCTCAATATTTTGTAATCAGTTCTGTTTAATTGATAGCATTCATCTCAGGTATTGGTAAAACTGTATTTTCTAAGAAACATATATATTCAAAATATATTTAAGTTTTATATACTTTCAGTTTTAGGGATTTTCATACATGATCAAAATTAAATATTCCATTTAAAAATATTGTTTCTATATATAGGTTATAATGTTTAAGAGGACTGTCTTTAGCACATGAGTAATCATTTTCCTATGCAATTCATGATTACTATCTAGGAAGAATACAACCTATTAAGGAAGAGCTCCTTAAGCAGTAATAATCAGTACCCTCCTTAATTAAAAATATTTTATGTATTCAAAAAGTAAAGATAATACAAAATCAATAAGAAAATATTCAAATATAGGGAGGTATATAAAGTGAGAGATGAAAGACACTCCTACCTCTAGAAATTAATACTGATAAATACTTAGAAATGTGTACTTCCGGGTAATTTTCCAAGTCTATGTGTGCATGATTTTAA
This sequence comes from Lynx rufus, assembly GCF_022079265.1. NCBI lineage: Eukaryota > Metazoa > Chordata > Mammalia > Carnivora > Felidae > Lynx > Lynx rufus. Next base: position 149,421,388 of record NW_025814823.1, read on the forward strand.
ATTACCCATGCTGTTCTAATGTTTACTGTTTTTAAAAATTAATAATGTATTGTGGCCATCAATCCATAATTATTATTATACATATAGGTTGAATGTCCCTTTAACAATTGCATAATACTTTATTCTGTCAAGGAACAGTAATTGTTTAATCTTTTATTGGCAGCCCTCTAAATTATTTCCTATATTATTTTAATATATATGTTCATGCTGGTGATGTAATATACTACATTATAAAAATAGTTAACACTGCTGTATGGTATATTTGAAAGTTGTTAAGAGAGTAGTCCTAAATTTCACATCACTAGGTAAAAAGCATTTTTTCGTATCATAAAAATTTATTTGGTTATAGATCTATATTATCTTTTTTTAGCTATGGAAAGAAAAATTATTACTTTTTGTTATATACATCATTACAGTTAAATAAAGCAAAAGAGCAAATGATTTCTAAAGACTCTTGTTCAAGGAGAGTAACAACAGATTTTCTGCAAGATCATAATCTTCTAAATATGTTTATCTCACTAAGTACTATGATTCACATATCTCTTGGGTAGTGCACTTACTTATAATGAAGAATAAATCAGGTTAAAATTACTGTAAATCAAGTTTCTGCAGATGGATTTCTCTAGCTTTAGAAATGCTAATATGAGCACCTGCTTCATTTTATCATGATGGTTTGAGTTAATCTACAGATGTTATTTTTCCACTGAATACTATTTGGGAAATGATTGTGATTGGAAGATTGTCACTTTGACATTGGAGACGCCACACTACCTGTTTGCTAGAGGAATGCACAAAGGAATATTTTCCTTTGAAAGAACAGCCACATAATACACTAAAAAGCCTCAATGCAAGAGTAATAAATCATACTTTTTGCTAAATTGAAATACATAAGAGACTATGAAAGCCATTTTTAAGAAAAATTGCACAGAATTTAAAAAAAAGGATTAATGTTAAAAATAAGTTAAAATCAATAGGAAAGCAAATATTGGGGATAAATATTTTTATTATTATCATTTTGTGTTGCTTTTAGAAAGATTCAATATAGGGGGAAAACTCCATCTAAATTTTTCCTTAAATCAACCATGTTTCCCAAAGAAAGTCAAAATATATCAAAGAAATGATGTCAAAATGATTCACTGCATGGATTTTTTTCATGTTTAGTAGAAGATGAATACTAGAAATTTAGAAATTTTATACATAATTCCGTAACCATAGATCAGCCTTAAGGAATCTTCAAATTTTCTTAATCTTTGAATATGTTATTTCAATCAAAGCCTTAATAAGAAAAACAATTATTTGCCTTAAATATGAACAAGTCCATGACTAAATGCAATAATTGCCAATATTCAAATGTAGCCTATGTATCCAGTTTAATGAACATGGAAGCCTCATTATAGAAAACACATGTATATTCCTTTAGTACCCTTCTACATATAGTTGGAAGGCTTTCCTTTTGTTTATTTTATATTCATTTAAAAATAGCTGTATGTGTGTACAATCTTAACACATAGAAATATTGACCCTGTGAACCACATTTAATTTACACTCTATCTGAACTACATTCATGCATATGATGTGAAGTACAGATTAAACTCTTTTATTTTTAATGAAGATATTCATTTGAATCAGAACAATTTCTTGAAAAGAATATTAGTTTTCCCTGTGCCACAGTGTCAGTTCTATGATTTATATGATTCTAAATGTGCGTACCTATTTCTGAATTTCTTATAGTTTCATCTGTTCACCTATCCTTTCACTAATACCACAATATCTTATTTATAATAATTCATAAAATCTGTTAATATAAATTCTTCAAATTTATTTGCTTTTTTTCAAGATGTTTTTAATCATTCTAAATCCTTCATCTCTATATCACCTGGTCAATTTGCATACAAAAAAATACTTGCTGGAAATTTGATTAACGTTGTGTGGAACTATGGATCAATTTGTGAAAATTTTACCTCTTTACAGTATTTAATTTACTACTCTATAGCCATGATGCATACCTCTAATTTGTCTGATTTGATTTTTCTATGCACACAATAATATCATCTGAAAATAATAACCATTTTTCTTCTTTATACCTCAGTTTTTTGACATGTTATACTTGGTAAGACCTACTGTACACTATTGTGAAGAAGTGTTGATAACAAACATTCTTGCCTCCTCCCAGACTCCATGGGCAAGATGTCAATATTTTATTATTCAGTGTAATATTTGGCACAGAATTTTTGTAGACATTCTTTATTAAATTAAGGAAGTTTCCTATTACAGCAAAACTCTGGATTCTGAATAACTTGTTCTGTGAATGTTCCACAAGATGAACAAACATTTCTTATAAATTTTAACTTTATAAATGAGCAATGTCTTGCAATATGAGTGGTACGCAGTGCTGAATGTCACATGACTACAACTGAGCCAATGGTTCTTGAAATTCACTTTGATATACAAGTGCTTTGGATTACAAGCATGTTTCCAGAATGAATTATGCTCACATACCAAGGTTTTACTGTATATATAATTTGATAAGAGTTTTTTCAAGTGAGTATTGATTTATATTAAAAGCTCATACTGTATCTACGAGATAATCATAGCTTTCTCCTTCATTCTGTTAATTTGTTCACTTACATTAATTGATAGTCAAATGCTAAATTCAACATGCATTCTTCAAGAGTGGATGTTATCAAAATGGTGATATAGGTCATTTCCAGCTTCAGTCCCTCTCACAAGACCAACTAACAGCTATCCATAAACAAGACTGCATTGTGAAAATCTCAGAACCCAGAACTCTCCTGGACAACCAAGATACCAAGAAAGACTTAACTAGAAGATAATAAGAGTGGTTCCATCTTGATTATACTGCCCCTCCCCCAGGGCAACCCAGTGCCACACTGTGCCATCATTATTGTTTCTCTAGTGGAAAAGAAAACCCAGTGTGGACATCCAGCTTCTCCAGTGTCCTGGGGAACTTCCTGGGAGGTTCACTGGCGTCTTACCTCTTGGAAATTCCTGCAGAGCTCAACCAGGGGGATCAGACAGAGATAAGGGAGGTGCAGCTTACAGCAAACAGTGTTCAGATCTTGGTTGACTGCCTTCATCCTTACAGCAGCACCCCTGAGCAGAGATCCCAGCCAACAGTTCTGCCTTTCTACAGAACCAAGTCAGTAGCCTTGTTTGACCAGGGAGTTTGGTTGGCAGTTCAGCCCGATTTGGAACCCCAACCAGTGTACCATACAGGCCTTGAAACTCACTCGGTGGCACTACCCAGCCAGGAAGAAAACTCGTAGTCCCACCCAATTGCTTAGTATAGCCTCTGGTCGTACCTCTCTAGGAAGCAAGGCCACAGATGCCCAACAGCCACAGAGTACACCTATGACTTGCCTGGGCAAAGAGCCAAGCCACTTTCCTACTCAACTGTTGAGCATAGCCTCTGGACCCAAATATCTAGGAACCTGAATATTGACCCTGAGTGGATACTTGGAGCCCAGCCTATGGTACCACTCAGCCATGGAGCCCAGCCTACAACTTGTCTTATCAGTGGAACCCAGCATATAGTCTGTCTCAACTGTTGAACATGGCTGGAAGCCTTTCCCAGGTAGACAGCGTAGTCTGTGACCCCAGCCAATCACAGAGACTAGTGTGGGGCCCCACCTGACCAGGAAGTTGGGACAGTGACTCTGCCTAACCGTTAAGCACAATCCCTAGCCTACCCAACTATGGGGTAGAGCTGGAGGCCTTGCCCAACCAGAAAGTGTATTCTGCAACCTCACCCAACAGCAGAACCCTGCCTGTAGAGTCCTATAGCACCATTTGGTTGGGAAGCACAGCTTGGGGCCCCACTCAAACGGGAGTAATTGAGGAGCACAATCCCCAGAACTGACCAGATACAGAATCCAACCAGTGGTACTACACTCCCAGGAAAGACAGCCTGCAACCCCACTTGCCCAGAGGTGATTCCACTAAATTAAAAGGCAATGTATGAAATAGGAGAAAATATTTGCAAACCATCTATCTGATAAAGGGTTAGTATCCAGAATATATAAAGAACTCATACAATTCAATAGCACAAAAAACTGAACAATCTGATTTTAAAATAGACAAAAAATTTGAATAAACATTTCTCTAAAGACCTACAAATGGCCAGTAGATACATGAAAAGGTGTTCACCATCACAGTCGTCAAGGAAATCAAAACCACGATGCGCTATCACTTCTTACCTGTTAGAATGGCTATTATTAAAAAGATAAGAGATAATAGGCGTTGGAGAGGATGTGGAAAAAAGAGAACTCTTGTGCGGTATTGCTGGGAATGTAAATATGTATAGCTGTGACAGTGGAAAACAGTATGGAGGCTCCACAAAAATAAAAACAAAAACAAAATGAAGACAGAACTACCATATGATTCAGCACTCCCACTGCTGGGTATATATTCAAAGGATATATGTTTGTGGTAACATTACTTATCATAGCCAAGACATGAAAACAACTAAGTTTTCTCTTGAAAGAACATAGATGAAACTTTAGAACATTGTACTAAGGGAAATGAGTTGGAGAAAGATGATCACTATTTAATCTCACTTATGTGATGAGAATTAGAAGAAATTGAACACATAGAAACAGTGAGTAGGGGTCGCCGGGTGATTCAGTAGGTTAAACAACCGACTCTTAATTTAGGCTCAAGTCATTATCTTACAATTCGTGAGATGAAGTCCTACATTGGGCTTCTTGCTGACAGTGCGGAGCCTGCTTGGTATTGTCTCTCTCCCTCTCACTCTCTCTCTCTGCTCCTCCCCACACCCCCCCTCAAAAGTAAATAAGCTTAAAAAAAAAAGAAAAAAGAAAAGAAAAGAAAAGAAAAGAAAAGAAAAGAAAAGAAAAGAAAAGAAAAAAAGAAAAGAAAAGAAAAGAAACAGTGAGTGTATTGGTGGTTTCCAGGAACAAGGGAGTAAGGGAAATGAGTGAAGGGTCCAGGTATAAGAAGAATGAATTCTGATGACCTAATGTACAGCCGGGGACTGCATTTATCAATACTGTATTATACACGTGAAACTTGCTAAGAGAATAGATCTTAATAGTTGTAATTGTACACACAAATAAATGATTTCTATGTGAGGTGATAAATGTGGTAACCATTAATGTTGTAATCATTTCCTAATATAGATGTATTGCCACACTGTACACCTTAAACTTACACAGTAGTATATGTCAATTAGATCTCAGCAAAGCTGGAAAAAAAACCCATATCTCCCTGAAATAAACCTCCTTGTTTATGATGTTTTTTTTCCTTTTTATATGTTACAGAATTTGATTGCTTTTGCTTAGGATTTGGTTTTGTTAAAATATTCTGTGGGCTTATTAATGAGAGACAAAAGCCTATAAATGACCTTTTTTATAATATAGTTTTCCTGTTCCATATCTTCTCAGAAGTTGGATATTAAAAACACATTTAAAATTACCATTCACTGGGGTGCCTGGGTGGCTCAGTCGGTTAAGCGTCCGGCTTCAGCTCAGGTCATGATCTTGCGGTTTGTGAGTTCAAGCCCCGCATCGGGCTCTGTGCTGACAGCTCGGAGCCTGGAGCCTGCTTCCGTTTCTGTGTCTCCCTCTCTCTCTGCCCCTCCCTGTTCATGCTCTGTCTCTTAATAGTAAATAAAAGTTTAAAAATAAATGAATAAAATAAAATAAAATAAAATAAAATAAAATAAAATAAAATTACCATTCACTATAAAAACCTTTGTTGACAGCCCATTATATGCCAGGCACTAAAGCGAGAGTTTCACATTTAATAACACATTTACATCTCACAATAACATTATGAAGTAAATAGTTTTAGTATCCTTGCTTTAATAAGAGGAAAACATTAAGTAAAACTGTCCTAGGACTGCACAGACCATAGGTGGTGGAGCCAGCTCTTGAAAGAACACTGTCATTGACATCATGTCTGGGCACACAGTTAAGTAGGCATAATATAATGTAAACCTACATGTCAGGAAGGGGAAGAAGGAAAGTGAGAGAAAGGAAAGAGAAAGGATGGAAAATAAGTGATTAATAATAGTTCAGCTTTTTCAAAGTAAAAGCAAAATGCTCACAAATTGTAAGCAATATTTCACAAATGACCTAAACTATATACACATAAACAATGACTTTTACCCTAATTACCACTATTTACTTATCACTTACGGTTATACAAAATTTATGATGTTTTAGCTGTTTACATTAATGCTTTAGTAGTTCACACTAACTCAAATTGAAGAAGTTAGCAATTGAGAAAAAAAATATTATAGTGTAGAAAGTTTTCAACAAGTTCATCTTTCAGATATGTCCTGGATCTGTCTGGATGCTTTCAATTTGTTTGTTTGTTTTCATATCCTTGTCTCATTTCACTCAACAGAGACTATGTTTATTTTATGGGGGAGATTTTGCCTTCCTTAATGGTATTCAGTATTTACCTCACTTAAAGTAGTACCCCTTAAAATAAACCCCCCAAAAAAGAGATATTTAATGAATTTTAATTAAAATTGTACAACAGGTTATTGTACTGAACACTAATTATTTTTAAAAATTACATATATGTATACAATTTATTTTCGGTAATTGTCAAAACTATAGGACTCAAGAATTAAGTGTTTTGAGCATGGGAAGTTATATAAAGGTTTCTGTTAAGATGATAACTTTTCTTTAGCATATATGCAATTTGAAAATAAAAATAACTCTCACATCTTAAGAAAATATGTACAAGGTGAAGTTCCCCACAATTCCAATATCTTTTACAACAAAATACCAAATTTACCAACTCATTTGTAGGTAATGGGAAAATGTTAAATGAGCTCCCAGTACCTTTTTTTTGGGGGGGGGGTACTCTTTGATTAACTAAGTGCAATTCATTTAAGAAAAAACAATTTGGGGCGCCTGGGTGGCTCAGTCGGTTAAGTGTCCGACTTCAGCTCAGGTCACGATCTCGCGGTCCGTGAGTTCGAGCCCCGCGACGGGCTCTGGGCTGATGGCTCAGAGCCTGGAGCCTGCTTCCGAGTCTGTGTCTCCCTCTCTCTCTGCCCCTCCCCCGTTCATGCTCTGTCTCTCTCTGTCTCAAAAATAAATAAACGTTTAAAAAAATTAAAAAAAAAAAAGAAAAAACAATTTAAAGTGCGTGTTTGTTTCTACCCTCAAAACTAATTCAAGAAAACCACATTTACAATTTGGTGTACTCCTGTACCAGTTTCACTATGATCGGTCCCAGACAACCAGGATTGGAGTCCTGGTCCTGCTACTTACTGTTGGTCAGACCCTGAGCAATTTCTTGTAACTATTCTCAGCTTGTTCTTGCCTGTAACATGGGATTTAATACCTCCCTAGGCATGGTTGATGTGGAGAGGAGGTGATCTTGATATTACCCATTTCCTAGCAGGAACTCTTGCACGTTCAGAGAGTGAGTGTTAGGCAATATTGTGGAGAAGTTAAATGCCAATCTGGCATCACACTGCCTAGGTTTATAGAAGACTTCTATATCTCCTGACTAAATGACCTTGGGCAAGCCACTTCATCTCCCTAGGCCCGAGTTTCATTATCTTTAAAATAAGGATAATAATCCTGCATATATTTTGGTGGATGTTCTGATGTTTAAACAAAATAATGTATGTGTAGCATTGTTAAATTAATTTTAAGGAGGCCATTAGACTGAGGTAGTTTTAATGCCGTAACAGTCTATGTTAGCAAATCCCAAAACCTACGCCCGTAAATGCCTCAAGGTTAAAATATCAAAACATAAGTACTCGATTACAAACAGCCAACTAGACTTTCCCAAGTAATGCAAGCACTTAAGTTACAGCCAACCAAATAATCTTGCTTTGCTTCCTCCTTTTCTCCATGGAAGTCTTTCCTCCAGCTCCTATGGGTGGAGTACTTACTCCTAACCAGTTCTGGCATGTGCTGCCTGATTGAAAATGAATGTTGGCTCAAATAGACTTTTAAAGTTTTTAGTATGCCTCACTTTACCTTTTGACAGCACTGAGCAAAATTTCTTGCACACAGAAGTGTTCAATGAATGTTAGTTGTTACTATTCCCTCTTCAAGTTTTAGGGGTAGGAATTGAGCAAACTGCAATTATTTATGCATTCACAATCTAAACCAGGAAAATAGTTGGAGACATTAATTCTGTAAAATCATCACATTCTTACCTTGTAATATTAGATTTATTATATTTTGTATCTTGGTGAAATTAAATTAATTTTTAATTTTTTTTTAATTTTATTTAAATTCAAGTTAGTTAACATACAGTTAGTATTGGTTCAGGAGTAGAACCCAGTGATTTATCACTTACATATAATACCCAGTGCTCATCCCAAGTGCCCTCCTTAATGCCCATCACCCATTTAGCCCATCCCCCACCCAACACCCCTCCAGCACCCCTCAGATTGTTCTCTGTATTTAAGTCTCTTATAGTTTGCCTCCCTTTGTCTTTCTATCTTATTTTTCCTTCCCTTCCCCCGTGTTCATCTGTTGTGTTTCTTAAATTCCATATATGAGTGAAATCATATGATATTTATCTTTCTTGATTTATTTCACTTAGCTTAATACACTCTAGTTCCATCCACATTGTTGCAAATGGCAATTAACTTTAAAAGTGTTAAGATAGGAGAAATATTTTAAAGATATATGTATTAAGAAAAAGAAAGGCAAAAAAAATCAATCCTACATTTTATGTGTTAGTGAATGTTTCCTAGGTATTTTATTGCCTTAGGTAATAGGTAAAAACAATTGAAATAACTTTTAAAATGCTGGGATCATTCTAATTAAAGTGAATGCCATCGAATAAAGGTAGGAAAGTGGAATATTGATTTTTTTTGCTGTTTATTTTGAGTTTTTTTTAGAGAGTGAGAGACAGTGTACTCTCTCGAGATGGGGAGGGACAGAGAGAGAGGGGGAGAGAGAGAGAATCTCAAGCAGGTCCACACTGTCAGCGCAGAGCCCCATGCAGGGCTCCATCCCATAAACCATGAGATCACGACCTGAGCCAAAACCAAGAGCCAGACACCTGACTGAGCCACCCAGGCACCCCTAGAAAATGTAATTTATATAACGTTTATATATAATACATGATGTATATACAATATTAATTTTCAAATACCATATTACATTAGATTAGACACATGAGAATGTGGGTACAATGTTGGCAATTACATATAGACACATCTCTGCAAGCAAATGGTCAGTTTCTACTCAAATGGAAAAATACAATTACATGATAAAGAGAAATAGAGAGGAATGCCTTCCAAAGTTTTGCAATGGTGCAACAAACTAACAAACAAAATAAACAAAGACAAATGGTCTTTAAATATAGTTACAAAAATTCATAATAATGATTTATATTAGGTAACATTCTATGTGGACATACTGCCAAGCAAAATTCACCAAAATATATATTCTCCAAACCTAATTCATTAGGAAAACCCAAAGCAGTTTTAAAGACACTAGACAGAGTAAGATGACTTAAAACATACCCACCCGATATTGTAGTTTGTCTTGACACCTTCATTTAGTTCTTTGCTATATGGCATGTGCCTAATGGACTTTTTCTGGGTCAAAAATGACTTTAGCAAACTTGTTCCATGTTAGTTATCATATGTATACATTCATTCTTGGGAGCCAGTACGGTCTATAATATTTTGGTATAATTTACCTTCCTCTGGGTAAAATACACATGAAATTAGACACTACTTTCTCTAAGGTACACTAGCCATTTCTGCTATGAAACTAACACTTTTGCCTGCAAACAAGAAGCTTCTTATTCAACACTGAGACTCCTTTATATTTTTGGCTTATAAATATATGGGAATTCTGTTTTCCATCCTAACTTCCAGGCTTTTTGATTAGTTAATTCACATATTTTCTTTAAAGAATTTTCTCAACAAAATGCAAAACATCACCATGTTTACCTATGTCTGTTTTTTTAGATGTAAGATATACAGAAAAGTCTTATACTTCCCAGGTTTCTAAATTATTGAGTACATTCTGAGAATTCCACAGCAGAAACTTACATTTCTGTATCTAATGATGAAAAATATATATCTTGTGAATAATTAATTTTGGGAAAATAAATATCCAGTACTGTTGACCACAAAACAACATGTATCTCCACATTAGCACCTTATACTAAAGTGTCTTCCTTCTCTTCTCCAAATTGTCAACCTCAAAAGCCCTTTTTGGAGGTGGAGGGAATATGCCAGATGAAGTCTAACTTATCTGAGTTTATGCCACGATTTCTCAATGAAATTAGAGTATTAAGTGTCAACAGTAATGTCTCTTTTATCAGCTTATCAATATAGTAGTTAAAGTGGCTCAGTTAAGCGTCCGACTTCGGCTCAGGTCATGATCTCACAGTTTGTGAGTTCGAGCCCCACATCAGGCTCTGTGCTGATAGCTCAGAGTCTGGAGCCTGCTTCGGATTCTGTGTCTCCCTCTCTCTCTGCCCCTTCCCCACTTGCGCTCTTTCTCTCAAAAATAAATAAACATTAAAAAAATACTTTAAAAATGAGTATCGTTTCTGAAGTCATACTGCCTAGTTCATACACTATTCTTCCTAGAATTTGGCGAGTTGCTTTACCTCCATGTGCCTCACTTTCCTTGTTTGTAAAGTAATGATAATAATACTAGCCATAGTATTTATTCAGGATCTTCCATGCACCAGTAAGTGTTCTTCTCACCCCTTGGGATGCAGCAATCATTGGAAGATATATGGTAACTTATATTCTGTGCACCAAAATGTAAGCCCCTTCCCAGCACTGTTGAATTCAGACATAGCCATCTGACATTCTTTGCCTAATAAAACGTAAGTAAAAGTGACGTATGTCACTTTGGAAGCTTTAAGCCTCTGTGAGCAATTATACTTGCTTTTCCCAGGTTTTGTGATCATGAAAGCATATTTGGAGACAGAGTCTTCTGGATTCCCCAGTGACTACATTGTATAAAACCTTCTGTAGATTACTGATACACATTACATAGGTAAAAAATAAATTTTATTGCATTCAGCCATTGAAGTTTGGGGTTGTTACTGCAGTATACTCTAGCATATCCTGACTGCTAAAATTTATCTTTGAGGAGCATTCATTGTGATGCAAAGAGACAATATGAAAATAAAAAATAATAAGTAAAGCGTCTGATGAGGTAGTGTGTAATAAGCACTAAGGAATAAATAAAAGTAGAGTACTGGAGGGGGCAAAAAGCAGGAAAGAAGTAGGTTAAAGGACTAAATAGGGAGCCCAACTAATTAATGATCTAAGCACTTATCAAAGCTTCTGATATATAGTAAGCACTCAGTAAAAGTACTCACTTTATTTTTATATTATCCAGATCTAACAAAGTGGATTTGTTGACTCTGTGTAACTGCTTTTTTTTTAATTTTTTAAGGTTTATTTATTTTTGACAGAGAGAGACAGAGAGAGAGAGAGACAGAGAGAGAGAGACAGAGAGAGAGAGAGAGAGAGAGAGAGAGAGAGATCATGAGTGGGGGAGGGGCAGAGAGCAAAGGAGACACAGAATCAGAAACAGGCTCTGAGCTGTCAGCACAGAGCCCTACGCAAGGCTCGAACTCAGTGATAGTGATATCATGACCTGAGCCGAAGTCGGACGCTCAACCGACTGAGCCACCCAGGCACCCCTCTGTGTAACTGCTTTTTGAACTTTCTTTCCATAACTTCTCTTAAAATCTAAAAAGTCTCATATGTTACTTCATAAGTTAGGGTGAATAACATTACATTCCCTGGTTTCCAAATCTTCCTTATTTAGCTTCAGGGTATACAAATCTTATTAATATTAGGTCTTAAGGCATCAGTGCTACCATAGCTATGCTGTGGGAAGAATTATTTTTAATACCACTGAGAAAACCCAGGTGCAGCATGCTTGTTAATTCACACTACACATTTATCTGCTTGGCAGCCACGGCCTGTAAGGAAACTTGGCATGTTAATGTTTCTATAATGCACCTTTTTTCACCCAGCTGTCAGTAGGAATACTGCATGTGAAAGCAAAAACAGTGAAAGAGAAAGAACATTGTCTAAGTTAGTTTTGCTTTTCTTTGTTTTACTTAAGCTTAAATCAGGGGGATATTGTCATAAACATGGAATGATCTTTAATGTAGTATTTTAAAGGTCAATACATTTTTGTGAATTAATTAAAGGAATAATTTCCATTGAGGAAATGATAGAGATAAATAAATAATTTTTAGATATTGAAAATAGAATTTTTTAAGTTTTATATTTAAATTCTAGTTAACATATAATGTGATATTAGTTTCAGATATAAAATATAGTAATTCAATACTTCCAGAGATCACTCGGTGTTCATCACAACAAGTGCCTTCCTTAATCCTCAGCACCTGAAAACAGAATTCTTAGTTAAAAAAAATTAAAGCTTCAAACTAGAGCTCTGTTTTCCTCAAGTTTTATCAATTATCTTAGAGAAGTTATTCAACTATTCCACTTCCCAGCATCAAAATGTAGGAACGTCTTGTATTTATCATAAACACTAAGTCTTTGATTCATAAATGGAAAATACCTCCAAAGATAGAGAGGAAACTTTTAACCTCTATTTCTAGAGACTTACAACATTGATGTTATTTATTGACAGGTCATAGTTAGAAAATAAGTAACAATAGATGCAAATGTATGTTTACCTATTACAAATAAAAAGGGTCCCATAATTAAGGTATAACATATCAAATCAATATTCACACTCTTCCTATGAGGAACTATCTCATCCCTAGCCACTACTATTTTCTCTTTGATGGAAAACATCATCCTGGCTCATGTTTTGTCTTTCTAAAGGTAAAATATAACAGCATCAGGAAAGAAAACAATGGCAATTTCATTTTTTGTTACTTATCAGTGATTTATTTTCACTTCAAGGAAAGGAAAAATGAATCCAGTAGATGTCCATTTTAACCATTCAAGTGGTCTTTTTAACCTATTAATAAAATTGACTCTCATAATAATTATAGCCATATAGTTAGGATTTTTATAAGTGAAGTATCTTTACATATTTATTGATATAGTGCATCCTGAAATCTTTACTTCAATACGTGCAATAAACTTCAAAAAGAAGTCAGAAGGATAGTTCGTTTCATTCTCTCATTTATTTCAAGTATTTATTGAAACTGGATGATTTACCAGGCATTGTTAAAGAGATAATAAGCATGACAAAGTCTCTGCTCTTGTGGAACATTTTTATTCTAGAGAGGAGAAAGAAAATAAACAAGTGACCAAAAACTGACCAATATTATAATAGAAAGAAATGAGTGGAATGAATTAAATATAAAGGGATGATATTCAAGGGAAAGGTATTTGGTGGAGGCAGACTGAGAGAGAAGTCAGGAAAAGTACTCAGACACCAAGGTAATAGAGGATATTTCAGCAGAAATCTGAATGACAAACTTAAGAACACAAAAACCAGTATGGCTAGAGTGTGGTAAAGTAGAAGGACAGAGATAGGAAATGAAGTCAGAGAGAAAAAAAGGCCAGATCGTAAAGTCTTACAACATATAATAAATTATAAATTTAAGCCATTTGAATTTTTGTTAATTTATATCTGTTCACTCTGAATAAAGAGAATGACATTACATTATATACAAAAGCATATATATATATTATATATAAAATTATTCTGATTACTGTTGATAATGATTAATCAAAAGTGAAACCCTGAAATGATGGGAACAGTTTGGAAAGTATCAAGTGAGAGATGATGTGGTGTGAACTAAAGTTGAAAGAGTGGGAATGGGAAGACATGGAAAGGTAGATTCAGGATATGTTTATAGACAGCCATCATGGGACTTGATGATGGACTGGACTTGAATTCATGAGAAAAAGGAGTAAATCAAGAATGCTACAGTAGGTTGGGGGCTAGACAATTGAATAGAAATTTATGCTATTCACTAAAAAAAGGAAATAAAATAGCTAATATGTATTAAGTATCTACTAAGAGTCAAGCTCTTTTCTTGACTTTAAAGATTTCGCTATTAAAAAATTTAGTCACTTATTCATTTAGTCAGTTTAAAGATTTCACTCTTTTAATCTTCATAACAACCCTATAAATTAAGTATTATTTGATTCTGATTTAGGAATTAAGAAATTGAAACTCAGAGGGCACTTGATACAAGTACTTTATACAAGTAGCTTGTATTAAGTCTTACAACTACTAAGTGGTAGAACACAAGAAGGCTTACACTATAATTCCACTCTTAACCCCCATCAGAATACATACATATGTCTACTAAAAGACATGCACTAGGCCATCAATAGCAACAATATTAGTAATAAATGAAGATGGAAAACTACCATATTTATTAATAGATGTATTAATAAGTAAATTGTGGTGTTTTCACACAATGGAACACTATACAGCAATAATAACAAATGGATGAATCTTTAAAACATCATTGGCTTAAAGAATCTACTGCTAAAGAGAATATATTGTATCATTCCATTGTATGAAACATAGAAGCAAGCAAACTTTTAAGAGAGTATCGTGATCAAAAAAAGGTACAGAGATGGATTCTGAAGTGTTGGTAATATTTTATTTCTTGATCCAAGGGCTAGTTACACAGATGTGTTCAATACGAAAATTCTTCAAGCTGTGCATTCGTGTATTTTTCTCCTATGTATTGTGTGCTAAAATAAAAGGGTGAAATAAGATAGAATATAATAAGTTCAGTTCCACAGATTTGAAATAGAAAGAGGCCCAGGACCAAACCCTGGCACACTACAATTCAGAGATATAACGTAAGGGGAAGAACTCTTAAAACAGGATAAAAAGGTGCAGCCCTTAACATTAAAGGATTACTAACAGGATTTTGAGTTAAGAGATCAATTGTAACAATTGCTGCTGAGAGATCATAAAATATAGGGACAGAAAAATGATTATCACTTAACATTTAATCCCCAAGCTTCTTTCCTTATCTGTATCAAATCATAGCGTTTTTTTATATTCTGATGTACTTTTACCTGTATGTCACTCTACTATAATTTATTTGGTGATCTCAGTAGAAGAATAGAAAATAAACCTCAATTAAATGTTTGAAATTAAATTGTTTTATCACCTTAAGATCTAAACTAAAAAGCCAATATGGTCATTATCCTACTTCCAAAGAAGACTACCACAAAATCGGAACAATAATATTAATGGTACCATGAAACATAAGCATCATTTGTTATTAATCATTCCATCAATAAGATATATAATTTCAATTTTGAGTATAAAAGAACCTGAAGTAGAAGATTCACTTAAGCAGTGCCCCAATTCCTGACCCAAAGAACCTGTGAGATAATGAATATGTTTCCTATTATTTGTGTTTTTAAGATTTTATTTCATTTTTAACTTATTTTTCGCTGAGGTATAATTGACAAATAAAATGATGTTTAAAATGTACAACATAATAATTTGATATATGTATATATGTTGAAAAGATTCCTCCCCATCGAGTTAGTTGATATATCCATCATCTCACTTATGTGTGTGTATGTATGTATGTATGTATGTATGTATGTATGTATGTATTGTGAGAACATTTAAGTTCTACCCTCTTAAAAAATTTCAATTATAC
This sequence comes from Lynx rufus, assembly GCF_022079265.1. Lineage (NCBI taxonomy): Eukaryota > Metazoa > Chordata > Mammalia > Carnivora > Felidae > Lynx > Lynx rufus. Next base: position 149,436,979 of record NW_025814823.1, read on the forward strand.
AATACAATGTTATCAACTATAGTTATACATTATAGTTGCAGTTATACATTATGTCCTCAGATTTTATTCATCTTATAACTATTAATCTGTACCTTTTTACCAACTTTTCCTTACTTTCCCCACCCATGTACCTCTGAAAATCACTTTTCTATTCTCTGTTTCTGTAAGTCTGACTTTTATTGATTCCACATATAACTGATACTATGCAGTACTTCTCTTTCTATCTGGCTTGCTTCACTTAGCATAAGGCTTTCTAGGCTCATCAACGTTGTCAAAAATGGAAGAATTTCCTTCATTTCAAAAGTTGAATAATATTCTATTGTGTAAATATAAGTACTACATTTTCTTTATCCATTCATCGAGAGTCACTAAGATTGTTTCCATATGTTCGTTGTTTGAATAATGCTGTGAGTAACACGGGAGCACAGATAGCACTTTATGGCCTCACGTCCTTTGGATATATACTCAGAAATAAGATTGCTAGATCATATAGTAGTTCCATTTTTAACTTCTTGAGAAACGTTTGTATGCTTTCCCTAGTGACCATACCAGTTTTCCTCCAATAGGGTTTTCTTTTTTCACATCTTCACCAGGATTTCTTATCGCTTCTCTTTTTGATAATAGACATACTAACAGGTGTGAGGTGATAACACTTTAGTGATGTTGAACACCTCTTCATGTATTTGTTGGCCATTTGTATGTCTTCTTTGGAAAAATATCTATTCAGATCCTTTTCCCAGTTTTTAATTGAGTTGTTTGGGTTTTGTTATGTTTTGTTGTTTTTGTTTTTTGCTGAGTTGTGTGGGTTCCTTGTACGTTCTGGTTATTAACTCCTTATTGGATATGTGGTTTGCAAATATTTTCTCCCACTCCATAGGTTTTCTTTTCATTTTGTTGATGGCTTCCTTTGCTGTGCAGAGCTTTTGATATAGCCCTAGTTGTTTATTTCGCTATTGTTGCCTTTGCTTTTGGTGTCAAATCCAAAAGACGTATGCCAAGACCAGAGTCAAGGAGACTACCCTTATTTTTTCTTCTAGAAGTTTAATGGTTTCATGCCTGACATAGAAATCTTTAATGCATTTTGAGTTTATTTTTGTACGGCATAAGAAGGAGGTCCAGTTTCATTCTTGCCCATTTGATTGCCCAATTTTCCAGTACTGTTTGGAATAGACATTCTTTTCCCTATTGTATATCCTTGTCTCCTTTGTCATAAATTTATTGATAGTATATGCATGGGTTTGTTTCTATGATCTCTATTCTGTTCCATCTGTTTATGTAATCCTGGTTTTATGTCAATACCATATTGTTTTGATTACTACTTTTGTAATTTAGTTTGAAATCAGAAATTGTGATGCCTCCAGCTTTGTTACTTCTCAAGATCACTTTGCCTATTCAGAGTCTTTTGTGATTCCACACAAATTTTAAAATTGTTTTTTTTTCTGTGAAAAATGCTATTATAATTTTGATAGGGATTCCATTGAATCTGGAGATTGGTTTTGCCATATGGACATTTTACTAATATTAATTCTTCTGATCTATGAACACAGAATATATTTTTATTTATTTGTGTCTTATTCAATTTCCTTCATCAATATCTTCATGTTTTCAGTAAAAGATCTTAAAGCACTTTGGTTGAATTTATTACCAAGTATTTTATTATTTTTGATGCTATTGTAAATGGAATTGTTTTATTTGTTTCTCCTTTTGATAGTTTGTGTTGGTTACTTTAAGCTGCTAAATTTGGACGGGGTATTTTGTTATGTGGCAATTGGTAACTAATACATGAGAAATATTATTTTAAAACTTAGAAAATAAAATAAAATAAATTAATATCATAGTGAAAAGACTTTTAAAAAAATAATAAATTCTTTCTATTGACAAGGATTAAAATGAGATTAAGATTTTTTATGATGCCTAAAATACATATAGCAATGTGGCATTCTTTTGGCAGTGTATCTTTACACAAATGTGTAACTTATTATTACCCTATACACGAGAAAATTAACCAACAAAGAATCCACACATATTATTTTTAATTTGGTAAAACAAAATTATTGTAGTTATTTTTTAATTTCCTCAGTTTTCATGGTTGTAGTGTGTTTAAAAGCAGTTACTTCTCTCTAGAGAGAGGAACTCTAAAATGATTGGGTGTATGTGTTAAAGATGTATGTTTTTGGAAGCTGAGGTCAGGAATGACACATAGCATAAGTATTGAGAGTGTACAAATCATGCACACAAAACCCACAAAAAATATTATGTCTGAAGTCAAATTTCCTAAGTTGAATATCCCACATTTAGATGATTCTGTAATGGATCTGAAAATGGATTGTTATATTTAACTGACCTAGTAGATAAAGTGAATTTACTTAGATTAATAGGATTAAAAGGGAGCTCTCTACCCTTTTTACAGTGGCATATCCTGATCTCCTAAAGGAAAGTGCTTTAGCCCTTTAGCATTAAATTCAATTTCCTATCTTGAAAAGGAGAGACCACTTCTGAGGGCACAAATCCATTCCTCGCTTGAAATTTAGACACTTTGCAGTTTTCAAAATCCCTGGAACAAAAGTATCGTATCTCTTATAGAAACTCTAAGTTCCCTGAAAGGGAGATTTTAAAAAGTGAGTCACTCAAAATGGTATTTTAATTTTTACTTTGCATATTTATGTGTATTAACTGCATAGAAATATTTTAACAAAAGTATATTTAACATAAATTATATTTAACATAATATGTGTATATTTTTAAGTTCTATAAGTATCACAAACTTAAAATATGGCTATGGGAGTTCACATTACATTCTTTTTTTTTTTAATTTCTCAGAAACAAATGTATTGAGACACAAAATCTTCTCCGCACTGCCTAGAAAAGACCTTTTTTCCTCCCTCATCTTTAAGCCAAAGAAAATAAACCTACCTACTGATAGTTATTTAAACAGACAAAGACCAGTTATATAATAAACAAAAGATAAGAGCCAACTAGAAATCATCAGCAGAGGGGTAATTTCCTGTCAGTTCTTTCTATATTTAGGTAGACCTTTAAAACAAACAAACTGGATAGAGTAGATTTTTAATAGCTAGCCTCACCCTTCCTAGAAAAGATTTATTCTACTGAATCAGATAAGGTTCTTTTTTTATATATGAAATTTATTGACAAGTTGGTTTCCATACAACACCCAGTGCTCATCCCAGTGTCCTCCTCAATGCCCATCACCCACTTTCCCCTCTCCCCCATCCCGCCAACCCCCAGGCTGTTCTCAGTTTTTAAGAGTCTCTTATGTTTTGACTCCCTCCCTCTCTAACCTTTTTTTTTTTCCTTCCCTCCCCCACGGCCTTCTGTTAAGCTTCTCAGGATCCACATAAGAGTGAAAACATATGGTATCTGTCTTCCTCTGTATGACTTACTTCACCGAGCATCACAGTCTCCAGTTCCATCCACGTTGCTACAAAAGGCCATATTTCATTCTTTCTCATTGCCACGTAGTATTCCATTGTGTATATAAACCACAATTTCTCTATCCATTCATCAGTTGATGGACATTCAGATAAGGTTCTTTATAGCAAGTAATAGAATGTGACTCTGGATCTCAGGTTTAAAAAAATGAATTTATTGGATGGAATGTGAAAGGCCAACTTTGGAAAACAGAGGAGCATCAAGACAATTCTGAAGAGGGAAGAAGCAGTAAATGAGATCATCATCTTTAGCAGAAAGGTATTCCGGACAGGGCTGCTGCAGGTCATTATTGTGCAACTGCAACAAGCATAATCTGACCTTGCCTGATAATTGCTTGAACAGCTCAACCTTCTGTGTCTTGAGTTGGCACATCTGACTGATGGAACTTAAATCACATGCCAACACCCTCACTGCCAAGGGGCAGGGAATGTTATGTCTGACTCTTCAGCTTTTGATATTGGAATAAAAGTGTACCAAGACTAACCATATAGACAAGTTCCATAGTATAGATAATAGGAGATTTTACGTGGGGCAAACAAACAAACAAAGCAAAAGAAATATTTTATCAAACTAAAACTAGCCCATACTCTCTCACTCCTTCTAATAATAATGAGACTTCAAGAAGGACTACTTTAGTATCTGTTTCTGTTATTAGAGGAATTTTGCTACTGGATTGACATGTGGTGATTGAGTTTATTAGGGAAAGTGGATAAACAGCCATGTAATGTGTTCCCCATTCTAACTGTAATGAAGTGCCATACAGACCCTGATCTTGAGGGGGAAACTGCGGTGATTAAGTTCTCAATATTAGGTGACATCTTAGGCACACCTTGCCTCATCTTTTTTCATGTTTGTTAAATCAATTGTAATTGTCAAATACCTAAACATTTTGCTAACAACAGATTTTTTTTCCTCCCTCTCTCTTTTTCCTATTTTTTATTTACACATATTACTATTCTTTTCATATGTATTTCTCAACTCCCATTTGTCCACCGAGTTCACATCTCTTCACGTATTTACCACTCCAGTGTGCTGGCAGGAACATTTTAAATGGTTCAAGCACAACAGCACTTGTGTTCTTTGCTACCCACAGCAGGATTTTGATCTATATCCATAAGATGAAAATAATGCAAAACAGGAACTGGAAAACAAAAGTTCCTTAAAAGGCAGAGAAATGATTCGTTTTGGGAATGGAAAGGAGCATGGGGAAGGGAAAAATACAAAGGAAAAACCCCTGTAGCAACTCCTGTATTCCTATTTTCATATTGAGTTTATTATTTTTACTTCCACCTCAAGACAACTATATTTCACAGGAAATTACAGTCTGCCTTAGGACTTGTCAGAGTAATACCAAGAAATTTCAAAGTCATTCATTGATCAATGGACAGCAAATATTGAACTTTAGGGAAAAAAAATCAAAACTGAATTAAAGTCTTACCAACTTCATTCAGAGCCTCCATCTGAAAAGCTTTAGCGGTCTCTGAATTGATGGAATTGATGACTGGATTCACAGAGCACATTCAAATAATGGAGACCTTTTCCTCAAAGGCAATATTCTTTAAGGAGTCTGATAAATTTCTAGCAAATTTTTGGTCTTTTAGAGATGCCTGCTGGAGAGTTTAGTGCTCTCTGTGTTAGAGGAGGAAAAGCCTGCCAAATCCCTACTAAAGTTTCAAATAAAGATTTCAGTTTTGCCTTAGGGTTTTCAAGGCCAAAACTTTTTTGTAAGTGTTCGTATTCAATGTAGCTTCCATTTTCAAAAGAAGGAAGTCATCTCATTTTGAGTTCAGCTACTACATTAAAAAAAAGTATTCCCAGTTTTTAAGTAGTATAGGAAGTCGGTTCCTCACAACCCAGCAACGAAGATAGAGTACTGCTGAATTTAGAGAGAAATCTATCTTCTCAGAAAGAAAAGATGGGTTAAAATAACGGGGAAATGTGTCTGAAAGAGAGGGAAAGAGGAAAACAGTTATGATACTGACAATATGAAGAAGCAGTTAAAATTGAGCTGACAATGCAGAATTATCCAAAAGTCAAAATAATATTACTCGAGGTAAAGAGTACATGATTGAAGTCTCTCATGTGTCTGGACTGTGCATTCTGGGGCTATCAAAAAAGATCTGTCTGCAGACTGTCTTGAATGTACCTGAAGTGAACTATCATCTGTTTGAAATGCTTAGCCCTTGAAAAATAATCAGTGCGTTAAAAAAAAAAAAAAAAAAAAAAAAAAAAAAAAAAGTTTATGTCACCTAAACACGGCAACAGACAAAAACTCTAAAGAAGGTGAACAAATGTTTGTACAAAATACGTTTATAGTAAAGGTTTTTCTGGGTGCCTGGGTGGACAGTCGGTTAAGCCTCCAACTTCAGCTCAGGTCATGATCTCACAGTTTGTGGGTTCGAGCCCTGTGTCAGGCTCTGGCAGCTCAAAGCCTGGAGCCTGCTTTGGATTCTGTGTCTCCCTCTCACTCTGCTCCTCCTCCACTCATGCTCTGAAGAAATAAACATAAAAAAATTAAAAGAAATATTTTCCTTTCAGCCTTTACAAGGATTCTGCACACATAACCTGGAGGGGATAGGATGTGCTTACATGCAAGCAGGTGTCTCAGAAAAGCTCTTTGGTTGACAGCAAAATAAAATTTTCTAGTCTTCTCTGGAGGAGCAATACCTAACTCATAAAACAAAATACATAACATAAAAAGATTGTGTGAATGAGAAGAAAAGAAATGGATGTTTCTATTCACTCTCTTTCCATACTGAAACTAAAGAAAAATATTTTCCTTTACTTGGAATCCAGAGAGAGACATTCATCTCAATGGTACAGATGCTTATCTGTTACATTTCAGGGTCCAGCACATGAACTCTTGAGATTTTAAACAGCATTCAGTGTGTAGATTTAGAAGTCTTAAGAGAGCCATGGAATTCTTTTGCATGTATTATTCTATATACACATTAACTTAAAAATTCATTTTTACAAGGAGCTTCCATCCTTCCTCTGCTACCTCACAAACTAGGAGTCCTGTAAGAATGTACACTTCAAAGAGTCACATCAAATCTAATTTCAGGAATATGTGATTCTTTAAAATGTAGTAATGCTTACTTGGGCAGTTTTATGCAAGCCAAGGGAGAAACTTCACACTCTACCCTGTGCAAATGTATCAGCTCTTAATTTTAATGCCTTTTAATTGTAGAGACACTTCTAGGATTATTCATGATCCTAGTGTATAATTCTTGGTGTATAATTTGGTGTACAATTCAGTGAATTTTAACACATGCATTGATTTGTGTAACCTCCACCGCAGTCAAGATGCAACTTCCAAATTTCTCAGGCTCCTTCTGTGGTCACTCCCTCCTTCAATTTTGACTGATCCATTCTCTGCCATGATAGCTTTATCTTCTTTTTTTGTTTAAAATGTTAGCTTATTGTGGGTATATTTTTTAAGCAGCTTTACTGAGGCATAATTGTGACACAAAGAACTACACATATTTAATGTGTACAATTTGATTATTTTGGACATATGTAAACACATGATACCATCACCACAAGCAAGGTAATAGATATATCTAACACCCCCGAAGTATCCTCTGTCTGTTTGTGGTTTTTTGTTTGTTTGTTTGTCTGGTCATGGTAAGAACACTTAACGTGAAATCTGCCCTCTTAAATTCTGAAGTGCACAATATTACATTGTTTACTGTAGGCACTGACTGCACTTCGCAGAAAATCTCTACAACTTACTCATTTAGTATAACTGACTTTATACCCATTGAACAGTAACTCCCCATTTCTACCATCGCCTGGCCCCTGGTAATCAGTATTCTCTGCTTCAATGCGCTTGTCTATGTATGTATGTATGTATGTATGCATGTATGTATGTATGTATGTTTATTTATTTTTGAAAGAGAGAAAGAGACAGAGAGAAAGCAGGGGAGAAGAAGAGAGAGAGGGGAGAGAGGGAGACACCAAATCTGAAGCAGGCTCCAGGCTCAGAGCTGTCAGCACAGAGCCCAATTTGGGGCTCAAACCCATGAACCACGAGATCATGACCTGAACCCAAAGTCAGACAATTAACCGACTGAGCCACCCAGGCACCCCTATGCCCTTGTCTATTTCAGATTCCTCATATAAATGAAATTATACAGTATTTGTCTTTCTGTGACTGGTTTATCTCACTTAGCATAATGTCCTCTGGGGCTATCCATGTTGTCACAAAGGGCAAGATTTCCTTCTTTTTTAAGGCTGAATAATACTCTGTTGTGTGTGTAATGTATAATATATAATAACACACACACACACACACACACACACACACACACATATATCACATCTTCTTCATCTGTCAATGGACAATTTGAGTTGTTTCTGTATTCTTGGGTACTGTGAAAATTTTTCTAAGAATGTTATATAAATGTCATCCTACCATGTGTAATTGTTTGAAATGAGCTTTTATTCACTTATGCTTTTGAAATTCATCCAAGTTGGTGCATCTATCGATAGTTCATTCCTTCTAATTGCTGACAACTATTTCACAAAGTTGGTTTATCCTTTCACTGGTTGAAAGACACTTAAGTTGTTTTTGGTAGTTATGATTACAGCTACTATAAACATTCATGTAAAGATTGTTCAGAGAGTGTAAGCTTCTATCTGCACAGTGAGTACTCAGGGGTAAGATTGCTGGAAAATAGGGTAAGTTTAACTTTATAAAATCCTGCAAAACTGTTTTCTGGAGAAGCTACACTATTCCATATTTTCACCAGTAATATATGAGGGTTCCAGTTGTTCTGGAACTGCCTAGCCCTTGGTATTGCCAATAATTTTTCTTTTAGCAATTCAAATACCTGTGTAGTGGCATCTCACTAGTTTTATATGCAGTTCTTAATGACTACTTATGTTCAATATTTTTCATATTATATGCTTGTACATTTTTCATAAACGCTGTATTCAAATTTTTTACTCATTTTTAGATTAAATTGCTGCATTTTTATTATTGAATTTTGAGAATTCTTTGCTTTGTATATTGTCCATGTAAGTGCTTTGTTACATATGTGATTATAAATATTTTAATCTATGGCTTATATTTTATTTTGCTAAGTTTGTCTTTCAAGACAAAAGTTTTGTTTTGCTAATATTTTTAATAAATATTATATCTTAATATTTAATACATTTAATATGTTGCTAACATTTAATATAGTTACATATTAATATTTAATGCTATATTAATATATTAAATTATATGAATAAATAATATTCTAAGTAATATATAAATTAAAAGAATATTAAATAATATTTAATTTATTAATTGCTGATTATATATGTGTGTATATATATATATCTTTGCCAATGCACACATACACAAAAAAGATTTCCTCGCCAAATGCGAGCCACAAAGATTTTACTCCAGTGTTTTTTTTTCTAAGTTTTATTGTGTTTTGGTTTACATTTGGTCTATGATCAGTTTTGAGGTAATTTTTGTATATGGTGTGAAATTTAAATTGAGGTCCTTTTTTTGCATATGAATGTCTATTTGTTCTGACACCATTTTTTAAAAAGACTCCTTTCTCTGTTGACTTGCTTTTTTTATTTTTGCCAAAAATCAATTTGCCATAATTGTGGGTCTCTTTCTGACTTCTGTGTTCTTTCCCATGATCTGTGTTGCTTAAGGTAACATTATAGTGTTATCTTTTTCTTTTTTAATGTTTATTTATTTTTGAGAGACAGAGAGAGAACGGGGAACAGACAGAGAGAGAGGGAGACACAGAATCAAAAGCAGGCTCCAGGCTCTGAGCTGTCAGCACAGAACCCATTGCTGGGTTTGAACTCACAAAATGTGAGATAATGACCTGAGCTGAAGTCAGAGGCTTAACCCACTGAGCCAGGCAGCCCAGTGTTATCATTATTTTATGATTCCTCTGGTCTTATTCTTTGTTTTTAAAATTGATTTAGCTATTTTAATCCCTTAGCCTTTCCACATAGAGCTTAAAATCACCTTTTCTATCTCTATGAAAACATCCTGTTGGAGATTGAATTGTGTTAGATCTATAGGTCAATTTAGGCCAAATTCATCTCTTTAGTGTACTGAATCTTCCAACCCATGCAGACAGTTTGTATATTTATCTAGGCATTCTTTGATTGCTCTTATCAGCCTTTTGTAGTTTATAGCATACAAATTCAGTATATATTTTGGTAAGTTTATATCAAACTTTTTATCTGGGGAGTATTATAAATGGTATTTGAAAAAAATTGGTTTTAAATTGTTTGTTGCTAGAATAATGAAATAAAATTGATTTTTGTGTATTGACCTTGTATTCTGTGGTCTTGCTAAAATTACATGTTAGTTCTAGGGGATTTTGTTTTGTTTTAGTGATTCCCTGATATTTTGTAGGTAGACAATCATATCATCTGCAAATAAGGATAATTTTGTTTCCTTCCTATCTATATAAACTTTTATTCTTTTTATTGCCTTCATGTACTTGCTAGAATTTATATAATTCAACAGTAATTATAGTAATACCAACAGTATACATCCTTACCTTAGCCTTAGGCCAAGAGCCAAAGTTTGCACCATTACATATGAGGTCATCTGTGACTTTTGTAGACACCCTATAAAGGGTGAATGAAATCTTTTCCTAGATTACAGATGTTTTTTGTCATGGGTGAATGTTGAATTTTGTCAAAATTATCATGTGAAGTTTCTCCTTTAGATTACTAATTGGGAGATTACATTAACTGATTATTGAATATTTAACCAGCCTTGTTGTTTTGTTTTGTTTTGTTTTGTTTTTTGAGAAACATACTCATTTGGTTTGGGATATTATTTCTTTTATATATTATTGTTGGACTCAATTTGGTAATATTTTGTGGAGAATTTTTGCATCTATATTCATGAAGAATAGTTGTGTTCGTTATTCTCTTTGTCTAGTTTTGTTATCAGAGTTATGTTTGACACGTAAAATTGGTTGGGAATTTATAGGGTTCTCTTTTCTTCTTTTTTCTGTAAAATTGGTGGTATTTCCTCTATAGATGTTGGTAAAATTCAACAGTAAAATCGGGTGGGCCTGAAAAGTTCTTTTGGAGGGAGATTTTAAAATATAGATTCAATTCACCTAATAGTCATTTGACTATTTAGGTTATCTACTTCGTCTTTGGTGAATTCTGGTAGTTTATAACTTTCAAAAAATTTACTCATTTAATCAAAGCTACTGAATTTATGTGCAGAGAGTTATTATAATAATTTTATAAAAATTCTGCACATAAATCCTTTTAATATCTGGAGGGTCTGTAGTTATCTCTCCTCTTTTATTTCTAATATTGATAATTTGTATCTTTACTATTCTCTTTTACTTTTACTTTGATAAACCTTGCCAGAGGTTTATCCATTTTATTTATCTTTTCAAAGCAAGCATTTGGTTTCACTGAATTTTTCTATTTTTTCTGTTTTCAATTTCATTGATTTCTATTCTTATTTATAATTATTATTTTCTTCTGTTTGCATTAGTCTTATTTTGCTGTTTCTCTAGTTTCTTAAGATAGAAGCTCAGATTATAGATTCAGATATTTCTAATACAAGCATTTAATGCTATATATTTCTCTCTAAGCACCGCTATAGGTACATCCTACAAATTTTGGTATCTTATATCCTCATTTTTGTCCGGTTTAAAGTATATTCTAATTTCTCTGATACTTTTCCTTTAACCCATAAATTATTAAGAAGTACATTTTTAATCCAAGTTTGGGGCATTATTCTGTTACTAATTATTTATTTATTATTTATTTATTTGCTGATTTCTAGTTTAATTTCATTATAAATCAGAGTATATACTTTACATATTTTAGTTCTCTTAAATCTGTGAAAGTTTCTTTTATGACCAAGGATATGCTCTGTCATGGTGAATGTTCTATGTATCTTTCAAAAGAATATGTATTCTATTGTTTGGAGATAGAATGCTCAGTAAATAATCAATAGATACAGTTGATTGATGGCATTGTTCAGTTCTTCAATATCCTTTATAATATTCTGAATATGAGTACTGTCTATTCTTTTAAATTTTTTTTTTCAACGTTTATTTATTTATTTGGGACAGAGAGAGACAGAGCATGAACGGGGGAGGGGCAGAGAGAGAGGGAGACACAGAATCGGAAACAGGCTCCAGGCTCTGAGCCATCAGCCCAGAGCCTGACGCGGGGCTCGAACTCCCGGACCGCGAGATCGTGACCTGGCTGAAGTCGGACGCCCAACCGACTGCGCCACCCAGGCGCCCCGGGTACTGTCTATTCTTAAGAGAGCAGTATTGAAGTCTCCAACTATAACTGTATATTTATCTATTTCTCCTTTTGCTTATTTTTTTTTATTCTTGGTGAATTGGTCTTTTTTCATAATTGAATGTCTATTGTTATTTCTTTACTTTGCTCTGTAGTCTAATTTTCTGATATTAATATGATCACACCAATTTTCTTTTGATTATTTGCATAGTATATCTTGGTCTGTAGTTTTACATTTAATCTATCCACATCATTGTACTTAGCCTTTGGGAGATCATTAGGTTTAGATGAGTCAATATAGTGATAGAATTAGTGGCCTCTTTAAGAAGATGAGGAGACATCAAAGTTCCTCTCTCCATCATGTGCATGCCAGGAAGAAGGCCCACAGAAAGAACAAAACCTGCCAGCACCTTGATCTTGTACTTTCCAGCCTCTGGCACTGTGAGAAATAAACATCTCTTGTTTAAACCACCAGTCTATCATACTTTTCATAGAATCCTGAGTGGAACAACACAGTAATCGATTTTCAAATACACTGATTTTTTTTCCTTTGTCATTCCCATTATGTTAATGAATATAATTTTTATTTTTTATGGTAATTATGTTCCTTAAATTTCTCTATTTATATCTTCTATTGATTTGCTGATAGTTTCTACCTTTCTATTTATTTCAGTATTTTCACAATTACTTGTTGCAGCATTTATTTAATAGCTGCTTAATGTCTTTGTCAGGTAATTCTAACATCTATATATTCTAGACAAAGGCATGTGTTTTATCTTTTCTTATGCGAGTTGAGATTTTTCTCATAAGATGAATAATTTTGGGTTGTATTGTGGACATTTGAATGTTATCCTTTGAGGACCTCTGTGTTATGTTTCAGAGACCTCATATACCAGTATCATGTATCTCTCCAGACTTTATGGCTATGTTCAGTGGGAAAGACCCAATAGAGTATATTTATTCTGTCTTATCAAGAATCAAACCCCTCCAGATACATTCTTTATCTATATATAACATTATCCTATTCTGTTACCTCTTCGGTAGTAGTCATAGCCAATTAACTGTGACAGTAATTTTTTTTAATATTTATTTATTTATTTATTTATTTATTTATTTATTTGAGAGACAGAGCACACACATGATTGGGGAGAGAGGCAGGTAGAGGGAGAGGGGGAGGGAGGATCCCAAGCAGGCCCCATGCTGGGAGCACAGAGCCCAATGAGGGGCTCTATCTCACGAACCATGAGATCATAACCTGAGCAGAAACCAAGAGTCAGACGCTTATCAACTGAACCACCCAGGTGCCCCTAAATTTTTTTTTAGTTTACAATTTTCTTCTTCCATTGTAGACTTCCACAAACTTATGAGCACCCACAACCAATTCATCCATGATAATGACATGTTACAATAATGTAAAATTACAGAAAATAAAAGAGTTACTATAAAAAGTATGTGTAGATTTACACTATGTTGCTGCTTCTCTTAGTTTATAAGATAGACTTTTTTATTCATGGCTTAAATAAATGTTTATGTGGTTTATGACTGGTATGACCTGGCATAGTTTGAAGGCATTATAAGTATTAACAATGCACTAAGTAGACTACTGTACTGAAAATCAGAAACTTCATTAATTTTTTTTTTCTTGTTTTATTTATTTTGAGAGGGAGACAGAAAGAGACAGAGAGAATGAGCAGGGAAGGGACAGAGAAGGAGACAGAGAGGGAGACAGAGAGAGAATCCCAAGCAGGCTCCACACCATCAGTGCAGAGCCTGACATGGGGTTCAAACTCAAAAACCATGAGATCATGACCAGAGCCAAAATCAAGAGCTGGATGCTTAACCAACTGAGCCACCCAGGTGCCCCTAACTTCTATTCTTTTCTAATTTGTCTTTCAATCCAACACTATATGAAGTCTAAGAAAGGTAAAAATTTTCTATAAAATCACATCCACAAAGCTGTTAAAATTAAACAGCTGCAATCCTTAGGATATAGAACACATCTCTCTTTTATCCAAATGGCTTAACTTTAATCTGTTTTGCTACCATGAGGATAATCTGAAATGGGTTAACTATTAAAGGGACCTGCTCATGTCAGGCTGCTGACCACTGTCAGTATACTTCTTTTCCTTTGGAAATAGCAAGATACAATTTATACAATTAAAAGTGCTGCCTGTGATAACTTTATAATATAATATAGATGGTCAACATATTAAAAAGTTTTGAAAATCAAAAATAAAAATAATAAAGCATGCCAGGTTTTTGGCTGGATTTTGTGTGTGTGTGTTTTGCCAATTCAATAACAACTGTTAACAATGCAATTTGCTATTTGTATAAATTCTGACTGAAACTGAAGGTTTCAATTATTAAAATCTAACACAGTAAAATTTTGGTTTGTAACTAGACAGTCCTCTGAACTTTCCAATATGCAGGATCTTTTATACCATTTCTCCATTAGGTTTATTTGGTTTAAGGAAATATCTCTTCTGAAGCTCTAAATGATTACACTAAAATAAATTAGTTTGGTGTAGTGAATATTTCTGAAACTGAAAAGAATTTTAGGAATCATGCAATCACACCTCTCCCATTTTAGAGGTGAGAATCCTCAGACTCACAGATTCAGCTCACAGTGTGCAAAAGTCAGGAACCCAGCTTCCTAAATCTGGTCCTTGTATTCTTTCTTCAATGAGAAAATTATTTTTTAAGTCTCCCATCCCTTTGAGAAAAATGCATATACATGGAAAGGTTTGCTGAAATTTTAGGGGTTCATTAAACACTCATGGATGCCATGAGAATCTCTAAATTAGAAAATGTTACATAGGGACAATTAACTAGCCATCTGGATTTTTAAACATGCAGATCTGTATCATATCTCTTGTAACGGAACTTCTAAGTGGATAAAATCTTAAAAATGAAAATGAGGTAATTAATATTCTGGAATAAACCAAGGCAGAATAATTAAGGGTTGAGTCCAACAGTAACTCAGAGTCCAACAGTTACTCAAAAAGTAAAAAGTAATAAATTTGACCATGAATAAAAAAAAAAAAAACATCAAACATTGAAAGGCAAATCTAAAAATCTAGGGGCTCCTGGGTGGCTCAATTGGTTAATATGTATTTAAAAATCTATCCAACCCTACACATACTAAAGGCTAAGCTAATGTGGTTGGTAGAATGGCTGCTCAAAGAAGTTCATGCCTTAATCTCCAGAATCTATAAATATGTTATAGTACAAGGTAAAAGAGTTTGTAGATGTAATTGGTTTTAAGATGATAAATGTATGGTAATTTGTTACAGCTGTGATAGAAAACTAATACAATGGTGTAGGATTTAGGACAGAAAATGTAGTCTACAGATAACAGCTGCAAGCAGATTAAATAATGTTTGAAAATTGTGCTTCATTGCAGTATTGCTTGTTACTATTTCTAATAAAAGACTGAAAACACTTAAATGCCCATAAACAGAAACTTATTCAATAAATTACGTTACATCCATATTTTTATGGCATACTACTCAGCTATAAAGAATGAGAAAGCTTTTCATATGAAAAGATATCTAAGATATACTGTTAAATGGAAAGTACAAGTACACTACCATGTGTATAAAAAGAGAAAAAATTACAAATATATTTATATTTACTCGTATATGCATAAAATCATTTGGAAGGGTAGAGAAGAGAGCTATAACCACGGTTATCTATTTGCAGTGAGAGGAAAGTAGGTAGATAGAGTTCACAGACACAAGAAAGATTTTGCTGTTTACATTTCATTAATTTTTAGTCAAACAAACATACTGTCTTTCTGGTATACATATGGATTGTAGATTCATAGATAGATAGATAGATAGATAGATAGATAGATAGAATACAAACATAATATATTTAAAGTGCTCCTGTGCTTTCTTTCATATACGTGACCACTTTGATTCATCAGCAAGGAAAAAATATTTTCTGTCTAAATTAAGGAGGGAGAAGAGAAAAGGATGAGGGAAAGAAAAAAAAAAAACCTTTTCGATTTGTAATTAACATTCTGTGTTCTGTTATTTGTAAATAAAGTGATTGCTTTTCCCAATTTCACTGGAGTTCTAATACAGATACACCCTGAAAAAAGTAACATAATATCTTCTGGATCTCTCACATGAATAAATGTTACATACAAAGTTTCATGACATACACAGATAGAGATATATACATACACACATGCACATGTATTTTTGAAAGGGGTGGGAGAAATAGAAAACAGTGACCAAAATAATGAGGGTCAAGTATTGAAAAGGGTACCAAAGACAAGTCATTTTCGTAACAGCTAATCCCAATCTTTCCCACATTTAGCATCTCAGACCTCTCTCCTCATATCAGGGAATTTATGCAAAAATATAGATCATGAAAATAAAAGCAGATTTTTCCCCGGGGGGCCTGGGTGGTTCAGTCATTTAAGCATCTGACTTGGGCTCAGGTTGTGATCTCTTGGTTTGTGAATTCGAGCCTCAAATTGGGCTGTCAGCGAGGAGCCTGTTTTGGACCCTCTGTCCCCTTCTCTCTCTCTCTCTCTCTCTCTCTCTCTCTCTCTCTCTCTCTCTCTCTCTCTGTCCCTCCCCCACTCATGCACACATGCTCTCGCTGTCTCTCTCTCTCTCTTTCCCACTGTCCCAAAAATAAGGAAACATTTAAAAAGCAGATTTTTTCAATATTCATAGAGTAAATCTGAGGCCCAGGAAATGGCAGCAACCCAGGCCTTCCAGTTGTCTGCCAGATTTTTAGAGGACCCCTCCCTGACACAGGTTTGGCTAGCTGCTAAGAGATCAGCAAACACGTGGGGGAAGGGCATTGCTGTGTAGGTCTGGAGACTTTGAAACTAGCTAGGGAAGCGTTTAGAATAAGATTGGACAGATGATTTCAGGCAACATGTGGAAAGTCTTAAAGACTAAGCAATACTAACTAAGCAATCAGGCACCTTTAGATGTTGTTTGGAAAAGAGTGACAGGGTCAGAGGAATGCTTTGGAGATTAATCTGGCAGAGTGTGCAATGTGGCTGGGATGAGCAAGATGAGAGGGCAGAAAATTTATAGGCAAGAGCATGAGAATAAGCACTTTTAGACTTGAAATCTATTTTTGCCTTCTAAAAATTAGTGAGGCTGCTTGGAAGTTGCATTACTTACTGCTAGTTCTGATTAAATCCCAAAAGCATTTTTTTTTTAAAGAAGAGATTAAAGGAAGTGAAGTCAGAAGTTAGAACCAAATGAAAGTATCTACTATTTTTCAAAAAATCATTTCCAAAGGGCTATTCAGTTAATTTAAGAAACACTCTGATGCATCCATGGCGAAAACTCTGGTATTTCTTATGAGAAATGTCGTTTCTAAAGTGTAATTGCATAACACATCGCTAAAACAGTAATGAAGGAATCTGAGAGCATCCATCAAAGAACACTGAATGTGAAATAAACAGCATTGGTTTTGAGTCAAGGGACTTCCGTACAGCACTTTAGACAGCACTGCCCTCTGCAGTTAAACACGTGCTATTAGTGGATCCCAGTGAATCTTGTTAGACACCCATGCTTGAAACCATTCAGACATCTTGTCATTCCATTTACTATCGCCAACCACTGATAGCACCGCCAAAGTTTCCAAACTGGATCCCTGCGGAGAGAATTACTTATGATGATGGAAAGTAACATAATAAGCATAGGACTAGGAAGGACAAACCTGGTTTTATTTAGTGATCTTGTGCACCAAACACTGTTCTCAGTGACCAAGATTGGCAGCTTTCTTCCTGAATTCTTGATGCTTCTAGTTTATGGAAGACTAGAAATGGATAACTTAAAAATCATCAGACAATTTAGTAAAATACTTATAAATTGTGATGGTAGCACAAAGTAAACAAACAAAAAAAGAGGCTGACACAGATGGGTCTCACTAAAAAGGCTGGTATTTCAACTGAGACCTGAAGGATAAGAAGGACATAAGCATGTGAGGAATGGGAAAAAATTGATTGGATGGCATGTGCAAAGGTCCTGGGGCATGGAGAGTCACGTGTTTAAGGCTAGGAAGACATGTCGCTAGCAAATATTGAACAAATGGGACACTGCTGACAAGACCTGAAAAACTAAGCTGAGATAGATCATGAAGGCACTACCTACCTTTAGTACCTGGTAAGGAAATTGAATTTTATTCTAAATGCAATGAGACTCTTTTGAAGGGTTTTAAGTGAAAATTTGATAGTGACTATGTTGCTATAAGATCATGTGTGCTTCTCTATGGCAAATTATTTCCAGATAGATAAGAAGGGAGGGGTCCAGATCATTTTCAGATAATTTTTCCACAATTTAACACACTCGATCTAGTTTAATTCTTTGTGTTATGGTCTTGGAGGGGTGTTAGGGAATGTAGAGGGTATGTTCATTTATAAAAAATCAATTAATAGTCTTAAACTCATGGGGCGCCTGGGTGGCTCAGTCGGTTAAGTGTCCATCTTCAGCTCACATCATGATCTCATAGTCCATGAGTTCAAACCCCATGCCGGGCTCTGTGCTGACAGTTCAGAGCCTAAAGCCTGCTTCAGATTCTGTGTCTCCCCCTCTCTCTGTACCTCCCTCTCTCACACTCTGTCTCTGTCTCTCACTCTCTCTCTCAAAAAGAAGCCATTAATTAAAAAAACAATTTTTAATAGTCTTAAACTCATAAACACATAAAATTATGTCATTGTCCTCAACAAAAGAAGGTGGTTTAGTGACTATTTGATTACAATTTTTAAATGGGTTTAAGATAAATCACAAGTTAATTTCAAACAAAAAGAGTTCACAATGATCTATTATCTCCTTTAAGATGGAAAGGCCTACCCTGGGTTAATAGGCTTCACTCTGCAGATCTAACTTTAAATTAGAAACACCATAGACAATGGATGTTTCCTGTCTTACCATTGTGCAGGTAGGAAATATGTCTAAACATGAATATATATCCCTCTCATGTTAGCATGAGAAATGTTCAAAAATCTCACAAACAACTGGGATTTCCCAACCAAGAAGTTCTTTCTCATCAATATCCATGAGTAAAGGGCAGGTTCATCGTTCTGATGTAGAACAAGGGAATAGAAATAAAACTACTGACTTTTGTCCAGGAGATTGAATGTGTCAATCCACTCATTTTGAGTCTGCTACCACCCTCTCTCCTTTAAGTTAAAGGGAGAGAGAGAGAATTTCACTCACCATGACTAATCCAGAATCTCTTTTCTGTCCTTTAAAACAATTCAGTATTATCTATGCTGTGGTTCCACAGAGAGGGAAATTTCTTTTCCATAAAAAGTGATACATTAAATATTCTAGTATCCAGCTACAGCATTAATGAACAACTTAAGGACTTCTGGAATTGAATTAGTTGCCACAGTACTTTGACATTATTCAGATTTCTTAGTCCCGGCTTTCATAGCTTCCAAGTACTTGTATGAAAATGAAGTCATAAAGGCAATTTAATTGATTGATTCAGAACTTTCTAACTAATGGCAGAATCTACCAGTGCAAATAACTGAATAAGATTAATACTATATTGATAATATTCCCTATAGTTTGATGCACACCATTATCTATTTCAGTCTCTAACACATCTGCTATGCTTTATTTTTATTTTTAAATGAATATAAATAGCAGAAAGCTGACATCTATGTAATACTAATACCTTTTCTGCAGCAATGAGTCAAAAATTGGCTCTGTGAATATTAAGCTCACTTATCAAATGTCAGTGTGTGTCTATGTGTGTGTGTGTGTGTGTGTGTGTGTGTGTGTGTGTGTGTTAGAGTAATAGTTCCAGAGTCTGCATAATGTTAAAAATTCAAAATATTGAGGCCTGACAAACTTATCAATAGTGATTTACCTTCTTCCCAGCTTCCCAACAGTGGAAGTATAAGAAATGGTTAGTCCTGATTTTGATTTAGGAATTATTGAAACTGGAGTATTATCTCATATTCTTGAGGGCACATCTTTGCTCTGAAGTGGGTAAGCCAGGAAAATTCTGTTCAGCATTCCAAATAGTTGCTGCAGCAATCAGGCTGAAGTCAAGCTTCTAAGACTATTCTGGACTAATTAGCAATATAATTTCAAAAAGCATCTTCCTTTATGGCTTCTGCTTTTAGAAACCAAACACCAAGAATATGTTTTTCTTAAAGCAACATTTCTTCACTTTTGTATTTTTCTTGTCTCTTCTGCTTGAAGAATTGCATTTTCTTCCAATCTTCATTGTTAAGCTCTTTCAATATAAATGATTCTACAAATGCCTTTGCCCTAATTTTGTTTTACTAACAGTTATTACCAAATGTAACTTAAGAGAGGCAAACAAGTGAGTTGGAATTAGGTCCAATTTAAGCCTACCAGGAAAATAAATAAATAAATTACACACAGCCATGGTTCAGGAACCCAGCGTTCAGTGAGGAGGCAGCTCATGAGTTTGGGGGATTCCAACAAGTATTTTACTCAGATCATGCATGATTATAAACACTGGAACTCCACAGAAGTGACACAAGTCTTTGTATCTTCACTGAAGTCAATTAATTATTAACATTTAATGAGCATTTTATACCTGGAAATCATCAGATCCAGCACACCTCTTATATTGTTTCACTTACTCTTACAAGAACCCCGTGAAATTTCTACTTTGAACTTACCCATTTGACAAATGAGAAAACACAGGGTCGGGCCTGGTTAGTACTTGGATGGGAGACAAATGAGAAAACATAGGTTTAGAAAGTTTTATGACTTGCTCACGATCATAGAGCACACAAGCGTTGAAGCAAGAATTTGATCAAAGCAGTTCCATTCTGACTCACTATTCACTATTTTAAAAATATATGTTTATTCCTCACCTAGATTTCCTATAATCTTATGGAGTGGCTTGTGTTATTCTCCTTCCATGATTGAGGAAACAGACCTTACAAAAAAGTAACGTTTAAAATTGCACAGCAGGTAAGCGGAGGAGCCAGATGGAAAATTTCCAAGCCCAGAGCTCATGTCCTTTAATATTAAAATCACACAAGGACTGTAATCACAACCTTAAAACAGTTTGTATCAACTTTACTTGGTCTTCCTTAATTATAATTTCTTGGTATTTTCTTACAATTGCAATACAGAAGCTGCAATAGATCTCATTCGATCAAGACTCTTTCCTATAGTCAGATCTGTGTTCCTTTATTGTAAACCAGAAGAAGTCAGAATTATTTCGGGGGAAGAAAGGGTAACATATGAGGGTAGCGGTTTATTTTATACATAACACAACCAGGAAAATAAGAATCAAAAAGCTATGTCTATTGCTACAGTTCGATCCATCATCTAACACTGCCTTTCTTTCCCTGATGCTGGAGGAAGGAGCCAAAGGGAGAAGTAGGCTGGTTGACCGCTGAAATACTTGGAGCATGACAAGTTTGTGCATACTGTGTCATGACAGTTTGAAAATGTGACACGTCCGAGTGTCATAATTGTTCTGGCCTCAACGAAAATGTAGAACCATTTGTGACTGTAGCACATTTGTACACGGAAAGTTTCCTCTTTCCTCCTGAACAGTGCCTCCGTTTTCGGCTTACCTTATCCACCCAATATCATGCCTGGATGTGGCTTGCAGTGCAGATAAATTCACTCGTGGCTCTTGCAGTCGTATGGAAATCGACAGGTTGGAAAGCTGAAGCCTACATCGCACTTTACTTTTGGTTCTACGAGACATCAAGCTTTCCCCAAGCAGACTCGCGCCTCCGGTAATTGAAATGCCGTCAGGTCCCCACCTCTGTTTCTCCTAGCTGCGGTATCAGAAATCCCAGGGTTTGGAACCTGGTTTTACGAGTCACAGGGCATTTGTTTTGCTGGCACCGGTGGGATTGAAAGGGTATGGCCCTAGACCCAGCTGTTTGGGTAGCCACTTCCTAATTCCTTAAGTTCTTGATCTTGGCAGAGATAAACACTTACATATGCTGAGTCACTACTTACAAGAGGCAACAGAGCACAGTGGTTACGAGCATGAAGTTAGGAAGCACATCGCCTCGATTCAAATGCCAGATCTGCTATTTACTAGCTAGGCGATATTGAACAAGTCACTAGACGAAAATGCTTAGTGAGGACTGATGTAGTTAATATGTGTAAAAATGTAAAATAATTCCTGTACCATAGGAAATACTATACATTTGTTTTTTATTGCAATGCTCTTCTGGGAGTAATTCCTGTAAGCTTAGTTTAAAACCTGTATCTCCAGCCCTTTCAACAACTGTGTGAGCATCCAGTTCCTTACATTAAATCTCTTTTTGCTTAAACTAGATAAACTGGTTTTTGTCTTCAGCTGAACCTTGACTGATACACTGATAATTCTATTTCTTTTTGAGGACTAGTTATTGAATTACAAAAATTCAAGAAATTAGAGAAGGTGAGGCAGTTTAAAATCTAACAGGATATTCTGCAATTTACTTGTAAAGGCAGGTACAACATAAACGCAGGATTGGATCCACTTCAGTAGAGTAAATTATTTCTAAAAAAGTGTTTGCTTGGGGCGCCTGGGTGGCGCAGTCGGTTAAGCGTCCGACCTCAGCCAGGTCACGATCTCGCGGTCCGTGAGTTCGAGCCCCGCGTCGGGCTCTGGGCGGATGGCTCGGAGCCTGGAGCCTGTTTCCGATTCTGTGTCTCCCTCTCTCTCTGCCCCTCCCCCGTTCATGCTCTGTCTCTCTCTGTCCCAAAAATAAATAAACGTTGAAAAAAAAAATTAAAAAAAAAAAAAGTGTTTGCTAAAAGCTTTGAATATATTTCCAGGCATGCTTCTTCAGGCACAATACTTTAAAGCTATTGTCTTCAATAATTCACTCTCTGACTCTTTTTCTTTTTGTTGCTAAATTGGCAGAAGGCATCATCCAGAAAATCTTACTGAAAATCAGATTGCAGCAATGAAGTTTCTCAACTAAGTTTACTTATTTTTAAAAGATTAGAGATTTAAAAGGCTCCTAAAATCATTAGTGAACCAAGACTCCTATGCTTTGCTGCATACTACATATCTCTGCTTGGATTCAAGACACATCTTAAACTGAACAGGAGCCTCCCTTCTTAGTTTCAACATCTAGTCAATGATGCTGCCATTCAATCAGTTGCTGGGACTGACAACCCACTAGTAATCCCTAGCTTCTTTCACACCCCAGATACAACCTATCTGACGTTTGGCCTGACTCTCAAAATATATTCTGAATCAGATCTTTTACACCACACTCTTGGTGAAGCAGTCAGGTACATTGTAGGAAACAGATACAGTATGCTTTTCGAGGAGAGACAATTTAATGAGTACGACATATTCTTCAAAAAAAATATGCCAAGGGGCGCCTGAGTGGCTCACACGATTAAACATTCCACTTCGGCTCACATCATGATCTCATGGTTCGTGAATTCGAGCCCTGTGTCCAGCTCTGTGCTGACAGCTTAGAGCCTGGAGCCTGCTTCAGACTCTCTGTCCCCCTCTCTCCCAGCCCCTCCCCTGCTTGAGCTCTGAGTCTCTCTAAAAAATAAACACTAAAAAACAAAAACAAAAAAAATATGCCAAAATCTCACTTCAGGACTTTGAAATTTCTGACCCCTTCATCTTCATGCTCTTTTCCCAGGTCTAACACGGCTAGTTCCCTCACTTCAGTACAAGTGGTTTTCAAATGTCACCTTCTCTGAGAGGCCTTCCCTGAAACCCAAGCTAAAAAAGCCCAAACTCTTGCTGTCAACATTCTTGATCTCCTTCCCTTGCCTTATTTTTTTTTCCAGACCTTTTAACATAGTAATATATATTTGTTGATCCGATTGTTTCTTTTGCATTTCCTTAACTAGAATAATAATACTGTGAGACTAAGAACTCTCTGTGGCCCTCACTGAATTCCTAGCACCTAATGACATCAAAAAATATTTGTGAAAAGGCAGAATCTCCACACCATTTCCTTTTTGATTGTCTTAAGCATTATTTTCCTATTCAAAAGTGCTAAAATTTTAGCCTGTTCTATCTTCAGAATTATAGCATAAACCAAACTATTGGCCTGCGCCATATTTAATACCCTTTATGGTTCTTCTATATCTATTATTTATCAGCCACCACTCGGTCCAAGATTCATCAGAAAAGTACAGTACAGAATGCTTAAAGTGAGGCATTCATCATTTCTGAAAAATTTCTTAACACACTTATAGCAGTAAAGGATCATCCACAAGAAGGGCATCAATCATTACACTGGACTTAAAGGAAAAAGTTCTGTAGAGAATTGCCCCATTATGTTCTCTATATAAAGGCTGATATACATATCCGTTGTTTTGTGACTTCAAATCAGTTACTAACAGTCTTTGAGATTACTACCATTCTGAATTATTTGCATACAGCTACCGTGTTAAGTGGATCTCAGCTAGCTAAAAACAGGTCCTGATATTTTCCTGGTGTATCATTTGACCCCTAAAGTGGCAATATAATCTTGAACAATGGGTTCCTTCCTTTTATTCAATATTCTTAAAATATTTATTTTCTATTATCATTAACTATTAAAATATGAATCATTAACCGTCACAACATTCCTTTAAGTTACATGCAAGTATATAATTTTAAAACCTGTTTGTGAATATAGTATTTCTTAATTCTTTTAATATAGTCCACAAGATATTATTGTTTCCATTTGACTTATGAAGAAATAGGTTGAAAAGTTAAGCTATTTACTCACTTACATAAGGGATACGACTAGATCATCTGAAAACAGTTTTAATATTCTTTCCACTATCAAAGATCATAGACCTGAGCAGATACACAAAAGATAGCGTCCCCATCCTTGAGGTAATAACAAGCCAGTTAGAGAAACATGATATTCACACAGCAGTAACTTAACTGGGTAATAATACATTAGGAGAGAATTTGCAGCTACCATTTATGCAGGCTTCCTCTGGCCAACACTGTGGTAGATATTTGACACCAACTTCATTTTATTCTGAAAACAAAGACTAGAACTAAGTGCCGTCCTCCCCAGTTCACAAGTGAGAAGATTGTCTCAGAGTATAAGCTCACACAGATGGTAAGCAATGGTGTTAGGATTCAAATCCACATCTGTGTGTTTCCAAAGCCCACACTCTAACACTGTGCTTTATAATAAATAAAATTAACAAATTATGATTGATAAAAGAAACAACACACATGCACACGCACACACACGCACACACACACACACCTTTTCCTAGATATCAGAGAATGAGGAATATTGTCTTTGGATGGGGCTCATTAGAAATTTAAATGAGCACTCAGGCATCTGGGTGGCTCAGTGGATTAAGTGTCTGATTCTTGATTTTGGTTCAGGTCATGATCTGATGATTGGTGAGCTATAGCCCCACATCCGGCTATGCACTGAGAGCAGGGAGCCTGCTTGGGATTCTCTCTCCCTCGCTCTCTGCCCCTCCCCGACTCACTCTGTCTCTCTGTCTCTCTAAACACAAATAAATAAATAATAAATAAAAAATAAACAGCTACTTCAGCAAAGAGTGGGATGGAAGGAATGCAGGAAAACACTAGGAGTATACAGTAAGAACTTGACAATAAGCATGGTGCCTTCTGGAAAGAGTGAGATTAGTCTGGAGTAGGAAATACTTTAAGTTAAGCAGTAAAAAAGATGATAAAGTCAAATTATAGAGGCCTAACTTAAATGGAGAAATTTGACTTTTTTATAGTAATAATGGGAAATGGCTTCAATGACATTTGTGTTTAAAATTAGTTTAGGCACGCCTGAGTGGCTCAGTCAGTTAAGCGTCCAACTCTTGATTTTGGTTTAGGTCATGATCTCACGGTTCATGAGAGTCATGAGATCAAGCCCTGTGCCAGGCTCTGCACTGACAGTGTGGAGCTGCTTGGTATTCTCTCTCTCTCCCTCTGTCTCTGCCCCTCAACCCTCCCCAAATAAATAAACTTTAATAAATAAAATAAAGTAATTACTCTAATGAAGGTTTATGAGTGAAAAGACTAAGCAAAGACCAGCTGCAGAAACTAATCAGGAGACACAACACAGTGCAAAGCAGAATGTATAAAAACCTGGACAAAATTAAAATAGGATTAGAGATACCAAGGCCAGGGTCAAGAAAAATCTCTTTTTGTGCCAGTATGGTTTGGATGACAAAGAATTAAGCTAAGAAAAGTAAGATAGTATCAAGCTGTTGAGAGAAAATGACATTTCAAGCCCAGATTATAAAAAAGTCTTTCTAAAAAGAACAAAGACCTCTTCCACTCCCCTAAATAAGTTCTATGATTAGATAAGCTAATGAACCAAATGGTGGTCCTTTGGGATAAAACCCTAAGCAGATCCAAGCTGTTTCATTCCTTAGACCAAAAAACTTGCACCTTATTTTCATCTCTGCCACTTAACAGCAATTTCAGAAAGCTGGCACCTGTACACCCATTTTTACCATTTGCCAAAATGGGCTTTTAAGGTAAATCACCTCAAAGATTTATACATGTAGGAAGAGAGAGAGAGAGAGATCTATATATAGAGATGTAGCTTGTGAGCCTCACCGTCTTATCCATCTCAGTAGCGGAAGACGGCATGATTTGTGTGGGTGTAGTCAGTCAGCATCATGAGTTCCTTTTTCTAAACTGAGTTTACGAGTTCAGCTCATATCACCACACCTGGGAAAGGTACACAGCAAAGAATTAGGTAAAAGGAAAAGAAAGATGAAACATAGGTATATGAAAGATTATTTTGAGACTGAGTTATGTCTAGAGTAACCGGTATCCTCTCTTCTTCTCATTCAGAGCAATAAGTAATAGCAATGTTCTTTTGAGGTTGTGAAGTCCCACTAAGAGCAAAAAAAAATAGCATGATTGATTAGTAATGTTTGCCATATATATGGGTGAGAAATTGATGTCAGGATTCTGACATCAGATATCAGATATTCTGATATTCTGATCTCTGAGTTTTATTTATTAATTCTGATTAAAAATTATTTTTAAACCCTATTCTAATCCAGAGAGTCAAAACTTTTATATTTCAGGGGTGCCTGGGTGGCTCATTGGGCTTAGCGTCTGACTTGATTTGGGCTTAGGCCATGATCTCATGGTTCGTGAGTTCGAGCCCCGTCTCAGGCTCTGTGCTGACAGTGCAGAGCCTGCTTGGGATTCTCTCTCTCCTCTCTCTGCCCTTCCCCCGCTCGTGTGTGTGCACGTGTGCTCTCTCTCTCTCAAAATAAATAAATAAAACTCAAAAAAATAGGGGCGCCTGGGTGGCGCAGTCGGTTAAGCGTCCGACTTCAGCCAGGTCACGATCTCACGGTCTGTGAGTTCGAGCCCCGCGTCAGGCTCTGGGCTGATGGCTCGGAGCCTGGAGCCTGTTTCTGATTCTGTGTCTCCCTCTCTCTCTGCCCCTCCCCCGTTCATGCTCTGTCTCTCTCTGTCCCAAAAATAAATAAACGTTGAAAAAAAAAATTAAAAAAAAAAAACTCAAAAAAATATTTTATACTTCATAGTTTATAATTGAGTTTTAGAATTCTATAATATTTACATTATTTTCATTTTTGTAACTCTTTGCTACCCTAAATAGTAATACTTTCTCCAGTATAGAAAGCATTACTGATAAAAAAAGATTATAACTGAAAACAAGTATGATTTTGGAACCAAATTTTGTTTCAAATTACCTGTTAATTTTATTTAACAGATTAAATAAAATATTTTAATAAGTAAAAGTATTTTAACTTTTAAAATACTTTTTAAAGTAAAGTATTTTAAGTAAGTTATTTTAACTTTGACATTACATATTTTTCCATTAGCATGGGAAACAATTGAATTTTTCAATAAGCATTGTTTTTTATAGTCTTTTAGAGTTATTGCTTTAAAGTGTTGCTCTTTATAAGATTTACCTATATATAATAAGTTACAATAATGTAGAGAGTTTTGGTATTAACACAATAAGCCTCTATATATATGAACCTATGTCTGGCACTAAAAAACATTCCCAGGTAAAAGTTTAATTCTTTTAGCAGCCCAGGAATCTGCTTCCTTAAGCTGAACACAAAACAGAAGATTTATTACATAAAGTATAATCTAATTGGTTATTCAATGTAAATAACTTCATTAAGACTTCAGAATAAAGACATTATTTTAAAGCAGGGTCAGAGGGGATAAGTTAGGTAACAAAAAAAGTGTTTAACTGAAATTTCCTTTAATCATAATTATAGGTTATAAAAGTACCCAATCAACATATTCATTTTGCATAATCAATTGAGCTGAAAAAGAAAGCTTATTAGGAGTTTATACATCTAAAAGATGACAACTTTTTTTTTTTTAATTTTTTTTTCAACGTTTATTTATTTTTGGGACAGAGAGAGACAGAGCATGAACGGGGGAGGGGCAGAGAGAGAGGGAGACACAGAATCGGAAACAGGTTCCAGGCTCTGAGCCATCAGCCCAGAGCCTGACGTGGGGCTCAAACTCACGGACCGCGAGATCGTGACCTGGCTGAAGTCGGACGCTTAACCGACTGCGCCACCCAGGCGCCCCAAAGATGACAACTTTTAAGTAATTATTCAACAAGTATTTATTCAACACCAACTATATGCAAGGTATTATGAAGAATATAATTACTGATAAAACACACTAACTATCCCCAAGAGACTTAAAATTGCAGCAGAGGACATAAAATGTGAAAATGAATATCATTTATAACTTTTTACTTAGGTGAATAGTGCCAAAATTTGGCATGCTCTGGGAATTTTGAGGGAAATTATTAAATGCTTTGTAGAGACGGTTGCTTATGAAAAGTCCTAAAAACATGGATAGAATTTGGTTGTGGAAAAATTGAAGGAAAGAGGCCTCCAGATAGAAACACAAATACATCAGAAGGAGATTATCTGCTTCAGGATGGTGGTTGAAAGTAGATAACTGCAGATAAGGGAGACTACTGTATTTTTAAAATAATGACCAGGGATGCCTGGATGGCTCAGTTTGTTGGGTGTCCAACTTCGGCTCAGGTAGTGATCTTATAGCTTGTGAATTTGAGCCCCATGTCAGACTGTCTGCTGTCAGCACAGAGCCTACTTCATATTCTCTGTCCCCCTCTCACTCTGCCCTTCCCCGCTCGCATGCTCGCTCTCTCTCTCAAAAATAAACATTAAAAGAAATAAAAATAATGACCAAAAATTGATGTTTTTCTTTAGTGTTGTTCCAGATTGAAAATGTGTCATTTTTTAATATTGTCAATATCCAAAATCTTAATTAAACTTTGATACTGTCAGTAACATAATTCAGTATGTGGAATATTAATTTGAAAAAAATGTATCAGTGCATCTCTGAAAAAACGTCTAAGGCAATTAAAGCAGAATGCTGCCAACTTTTTGGAAATATTTTTATTTCTTTGAAACCTAGAAATTTAATGAATTTTTATAAATTTGTGGAGAGAGAGAAGGAAAAAGAGAGAGGGGGAAAGGGAGGGAGGGGAAATGAGAGTGGAGAGGAGGGAAGAGAGCAGAGAAGAAGTGAATGAAGGAGGAGGAAAGAATCAACAAGGAAAGTGATACTTTATTTTTCTCTGCCAACTAGGGGGCCCATAAATCACAGGGAACCATATTATGCTATTTGGAGAACTACTACCAAATGTGTTAAGATCGACTCGTTCAACAAACATAAATGTATTTATTATTGAATCACCAATCCTTCGTAAGTAGGAAGGCTCTATAGAAATTATGTAATGAATGCAAACATCCTGCCATTACCCACTGGATATTCTTCATAGACAATGTTGAGCAGTTATGGTACTCTGTCCCAGTGAGTACAGATTCAACCTCAAAATCCTCTGTATAGCACTACCAGTGGCCCACACTAATCAATTAAAGTAGGCACAAGATATGCAACCAATTTGCTACCTTTGATTTAATGACTGATAACATACATAAAGCATGATAACATATGTATAAAGCATTTAGCATTGGATTTTAGAATCACTTTGACTTTATTTTGCTCCTTTGTTTTGCTACTTACTAGCTATATGATCTTGAAAATTTTACCTAACTCTTCAAATGGCAGCTTCCTTATATGTAAACTGGGAATAATATTATCTATGTTTTAGTACCTGTAATGTAAATGAGATAATATAAAAAAACACTTAGCATAAAGCCTGGTATATAATAAATATCAGCTCTATCGCAGATACTGTGGGTAAAATGAAAGGAATAAACAGATTAACTGTATAGAATCCTCGCCCTTAAATTTTTCTTGTTATGGTACGGAGAAGTAGGCATAAACAAATGAGTTTAGTCAAGTGTTACCACTGCTATAATAAAAGCATGTTTACACAATAAAATCTGTCATCAGTTCTATAGGAAGGTTTCAGAAAAAAAGTTTGGCATCTAGTAAAATATTGACTATAAGAATAAGGATCTTGAGAGAGAGGTTAAAGAAGGTATCTGAAAGAGAACCAGTATTTAAGAAGTGGATGGAAGAAGAGGATTTAGGGAAAAAAATGAGACCCAGAGTGACAGGAGTGGAAACAGGATAGACTAATGACACCAGCACCAAGGTAGAATTTTGGGTCTTCAAAGCTATAGAGTGCCCCAGTGAGAGGAGGAATAAAAAATTGCCTATCAGTTACACAGAGCAAGTTGCTCAGCAAGAACTATTTTAATGGATTGTGAGGATGCAAGTCAAACTGCAAAACATTAAGTAGTAAATGGAGGGTGAAATCTTGGAGTCAGGGTTTTAACTGGAACTGAGAATTTTAGATGTGAAAGGAGAATAGGCCTATACTATTAGGGTCAAAATTTGAGACAGAGATATAAGGAGAGATTTGCACGTATTCTAGAAGGATTGGAAAGTACAGGTTTAAATACAAAATGATGCCCCCTCAAGCACTTTCTTTGTGAAATATGACTATTCAAAAGCTCACCAGCTTACCCTATCTTGTGCTATCTTAGATAATATAAACTATGGATCATAGGGACCCATCTCCTAGCTATTGACCCCTAACCAGTTGGCGCCAGCCTGTTCAATCCCTCAGGAATGGAGAATATCAACATCTGCTTCCACAGTAGTCTCTTAAAAATAATTTAAAAGTTCATATATTTCTTAAATATAATTCTGTTACTTGCCTGCTTAAATTATTTCAAAGGCTCCCACATCCAAGTTTGCAGTGCATTTTTTGGCATGCTCTGGTACACACACTGCTTACTTCTCTAGATGCATGTCTCTTAGTATTTTCCTGTCCACTCTACCCTTGCATTTTATTGTTATTACTTACTGGTGTTGCTATGTTTCACAAGGATGCACTCAATGCCTAGGTGTTGGGTTTTCCATTAGGTACTCTGTATGTCTGAAATGTTTATGCCACTGTGTCTGCTGAAGTTTCCCTCACCTGCCCAACCTCCCTTCTGAATAATCATTACTAACTCTTTTTATCAGTTATTATACCTTATGTACACACATCATGATATGTTTATCATCTTCCCTAGGGAGTATTTGCCCATCCATTTAACAATGTAGACTATGAGATCCTTAAAAATGGATTCCATATTTTATGTAACTTTGGATCACTACTACCAAAACTGGGCCTAGAATATTGTCACGAACTATTTTTGAAATGAAGCAATGAACTAATGGATGGGTACAACCATTTATGATTTTAATAATAATTTTAATTACATTTCCTGGTCCAGTGTTTTTCTAGACAAACATATCCGTCATACCAAAACCATAGCTGAAATAAATGGCATTTAGTACACTGAGAGTAGATGACATATCTATTATTCTAGATTTGATAAGTCAATATATTTGAAGTCTCTTATTCCTAAAATAACTTACTCATGTTCATTAAATGTTATCCTACCAAATAAAAGAGATCTAACATTTCAAGACCATCTAAGCCAGAACAGTTTGATTTCATAATTAAGGATATTTTTCCGATGAAACGAACTGGCTCCAGTTGACTAAATATGGGTTGTTACTTTTCAGTTAGAATTAATAAGAAAATCCATATGCACCTAGAATATGTTCCCAATTGTACTCTTAGAAATTTGATCGTACAACTTACAAAATCCCTGAATTAGAGCTTTCTCCCTTGATATGGGTCCTCAATTTCCTGAGAGCTAGAGTGACAGGATGTAATTATTCTGCTTGGGCTCTCTGACAACAAATGCATTCAATCATCAATTAAGAATTAGCACACGTATGGTTTCAATTATATTGATTTATAACAGTAGCTTTTTAATACAGAATTAAGTTACAGTCTATCATGCCTTGATAATTAAATTGCACTTTGTTTTATTGTTTTTTACTCACTTGTAGGAAAACAAGTAAAGTTATAAAAGCTTCTTGCATTGTATGTTATTTATTTCTACTAATCATGAGACAGAATTTCCCTGTACCTGAGCATTGTAAAATCCAGACAAATATTATCACTATCATTACCATCTCAGACTCTCTTTATATCATTTCTCCACTACAGCATAAATATGAGCAATGTTTGCCTAAACTACATCATGGACAGGAAAACATAACTCTTAATTTTATTTGCCTTTAAGATAAGAAGCACAGCCTGGAAAAAAATCTGGACACCTCAAAAGTTACTTCTTAGAGTGCCAGTAATCTGTTTTTGCACTAGCTTCCCTCTCTCTCTTTGATGATATCTACCCTCACATCCAAGTCAGGACATCTACAGGGCCACTCTGCTTTCTAATCCTTTACCACTGGTGAAACTGAGAAATGGCTTGAGTTAGCTCATTATATCTGCTGATTTATTAAATATACTTAAGTGTGAATGAGTTCCACTGTATCATCAATCCTGGTCATTTGTATGGCATGCCTTGGTATAAAAGTATTACAAAATGAACATTTTTCTCTCCTTCAGAGACCCAAGTAGGTAGTAATTTTTTCTTGTCCTTGAAATATTATGACCATTTCTATGGCTTATTTGAAGTCTAAAACTAATTTATTTTAGAAGAGCATTTTTCTAGTAAAAGTAATGATTCTGGAAATAACCTAGCTGCAGTTACCATGGTATTATTTCTGTGTGTTGTTGGGAGCTGGAATGTTCATGCAGTCACCCCCATGCATGCCTACGGTTTCTGCTCCCTGTAACTTAATCTACTTTAACCAACGTTTTCCAGTTATTTGGTGACATTGCTCTTTAGAACTGAAAACTGTCCTTCACCGGCTTTCCTTCCCCTTACATAAAAGTTATCTTTGCTCCCCTATAACTTCCCTTATCCAGAGGTCTAAGCACCCAGACAATATTCTTAGAGTCTGGGGATTGCCACGATCCGGGGTCAGCCTAGCCAAGCAAGCTGGCTATTCAAGCAACAGATCCACAGAGCCTCCAGCTTTCCAGACCTATGATAGCTGAAGATCAGGGAACTGGGCTGAGGCAAGGATAATACCATCAGTTACAAATATTGAGCAAAAACTAAGCATCACAACCTGGGTCATATTCTTTATATCCACTGGCTATGCAATTCACATAATACCGCTTTCAAGTAGGTAACAGCTTTATCTCATATTTTACAGATGAACTGAGGTTCAGGAGCTTAGATGTATTGTTCGATTTCATCCAAAAGGAAGCAGAGATTAAACTCAAAGCCAGATCTGCCTTATTCCATAGTCATTCTTCCCAAAACTGCTTTATTTACTTCTTGGGTGGGGGAAGATTGCAGAGAAGGGAAACAGATCTTAAAGTCTTAATCTTAGTGTGTATTCTGCAGAGACAGGGAGAGAGGAAAGATTAATTGTATTAATAGAACTCTTAACAGTGGAGGAGTCATATTAAGACCTTGGGCGTTGCGGGCGGTGGCGGGGTGAGTGGGGTGGCGGGGAGGACTATGAGGTTAGAATTTATATGTGTGACTGATGAGGATCAAGTTTTACATGGTATCAGATAAAATTATCGGTACTACCAGTCATGAAAATACTGAAGAAATAATGAAAGAGCTATATAATTTTAGCTTGGCTATGGAAAATTATAATCATCTGTTGTCCATTCAGTTTTAATTACCATGTAGCACAACGGCAATTATGCATATCATTAAATAGATGCTAGATTAACTTATGTGCATTTTATTGGATCAAAGCAGTAAAATGCAGTTTGCAGTATGTTCAGCCTTTATACTTTGTGGTTCATGTAACATAATAATCTACTCAAAGTTAAAAACTATTAGGAGATGTGTTGATTATGAAGTTTTATAACATCGTGTTAGCTAATCAATTTTACTACCTTGTATAAACAGTGGAAATGCAGCTGTTAACCTGGATACATGTAACCTACTCTGCTGAAATATTTCAGAAGGGGAAAATATCCTTTTTAGTGGCAGAAGTGATATCTGGCAATTACCTTTGAACTTCAGTTTTTGACACCAACCAAAATTTATAATTTATTTTATCTAGGATAATAACCTAGAAAAATATAACTAAGTTAACTTTGACTAATATCTGGAAGGTAGATATTTTTTGTCATATGTGCTTCTGCATTTAAAGTTTTTAAATTTTTTTTATAATTTTTATGTTTATTTTTTAAATTTATATCCAAATTAGTTAGCATATACTGCAACAATGATTTCACGAGTAGATTCCTTAGTGCCCCTTACCCATTTAGCCCATCCCCCTTCCCACCACCCCTCCAGTAACCCTCCGTTTGTTCTCCATATTTAAGAGTCTCTTATGTTTTGTCCCCCTCCCTGTTTGTGTATTATTTTTGTTTCCCTTCCCTTACGTTCATCTGTTTTGTCTCTTAAAGTCCTCATATGAATGAAGTCATATGGTATTTATCTTTCTCTGACTGACTAGTTTCACTTAGCATAGTACCCTCCAGTTGCATCCACGTATGTGCAAATGGCAAGATTTCATTCTTTTTGATTGCCAAGTAATGCTCCATTGTATAAATATATACCACTTTTTATCCATTCATCCATCGATGGACATTTGGGCTCTTTCCATACTTTGGCTATTGTTGATAGTGCTGCTATAAACATGGGAGTACATGTGTCCCTTCAAAACAGCACACCTGTATCCCTTGGAAAAATACCTAGTAGTGCAATTACTGGGTCATAGGGTAGTTCTATTTTTAATTTTTCAAGGAACCTCCATACTGTTTTCCAGAGTGGCTGCACCAGCTTGAATTGCCACCAGCAATGCAAAAGAGACCTTCTTTCTCTGCATTCTCGCCAACATCTGTTGTTGCCTGAGTTGTTGATGTTAGCCATTATGACAGGTGTGAGGTGGTATCTCATTGTGGTTTTGATTAGTACTTCCCTCATGATGAGTGATATTGAGCATTTTTTTCATGGATCTGTTCGCCATCTGGATGTCTTCTTTGGAAAATTATCTATTCATCCTTTTGCCCATTTCTCCACTGGATTATTTGTATTTGGGGTGTTGAGCTTAATAAGTTGTTTATAGATTTTAGATACTAAACCTTTATCTGATATGTCATTTGCAAATATCTTCTCCCATTCTGTCAGTTGCCTTTTAGTTTTGCTGATTGTTTCCTTCGCTGTGCAGAAGCTTTTTATTTTGATGAGGTCCCAGTAGTTCATTTTTACTTTTGTTTCCCTTGCCTCTGCAGACATGTTAAGTAAGAAGTTGCTGTGGCCAAGATCACAGAGGTTTTGCCTGCTTTCTCCTCGAGGATTTTGATGGCTTCCTGTCTTACATTGAGTTCTTTCATCCATTTTGAGTTTATTTTTCTGTTTGGTGTAAGAAAGTGGTCCAGGTTCATTCTTCTGCATATCGCTGTCCAGTTTTCCCAGCACCACTTGCTGAAGAGACTGTCTTTATTTCATTGGATGTACTTTCCCGCTTTGTCAAAGATTAGTTGGCCATACGTTTGTGGGTCCATTTCTGGGTTCTCGATTCTGTTCCATGGATCTGAGTGTCTGTTCTTGTGCCAGTACCATACTGTCTTGATAATTACAGCTTGGTAGTATAGCTTGAAGTCTGGGATTGTGATACCTCCTGCTTTGGTTTTCTTTTTCAAGATTGCTTTTGCTATTCAGGGTCTTTTCTGGTTCCATACAAATTTTAGGATTATTTGTTCTAGCCCTGTGAAGAATTCTGATGTTATT
Source organism: Lynx rufus (assembly GCF_022079265.1). Lineage (NCBI taxonomy): Eukaryota > Metazoa > Chordata > Mammalia > Carnivora > Felidae > Lynx > Lynx rufus. The sequence continues at coordinate 149,472,711 of NW_025814823.1, forward strand.
TTCATAGGGATTGCATGGAACATGTAGATTGCTTTGGGTAGTATCGACATTTTAACAATATTTGTTCTTCCTATCCAGGAGCAAGGAATCTTTTTCCGTTTCTTTGTGTCTTCTTCAGTTTCTTTCATCAGCTTTCTATAGTTTTCAGTGCATAGATTTTTAACCTCTTTGGTTAGATTTATTCCTAGGTATTTTATGGGTTTTGGGACCGATGGGATTGATCCCCTGATTTCTCTTTCTGTCACTTCATTGTTGGTGAATAGGAATGCAACAGATTTCTGTGCATTGATTTTATATCCTACAACTTTGCTGAATTCATGAATCAATTCTAGCAGTTTTTTGGTAGAATCTTTTGGGTTTTCCATATAGAGTATCATGTCATCTGCGAGGAATGAAAGTTTGACCTCCTCCTGGCCAATTTGGATGCCTTTTATTTCTTTGTGTTGTCTGATTGCAGAGGCTCAGACTTCCAGTACTATGTTGAATAACAGTGGTGAGAGTGGACATCCCTGTCTTGTTCCTGACCTTAGGGGGAAAGCTCTGTTTTTCCCCATTGAGGATGATATTAGTGTTGGGTCATTTATATATGGCTTTTATGATTTAGAGGTTTGATCCTTCTATCCCTACTTTCTTGAGGGTTTTTATCAAGAAAGGATACTGTATTTTGTTAAATGCTTTCTCTGCATCTATTGTGAGGGTCATATGGCTCTTGTACTTTCTTTTATTAATGTGATGAATCATGTTAATTGTTTTGCAGATATTGAACCAGCCCTGCATCCCAGGAATAAACCCCCTTGGTCATGGTGAATAATTTTTTTAGTGTATTGTTCGATCCGGTTGGCTAATATCTTGTTGAGTTTTGTATCCATGTTCATCGAGGAAATTAGTCTATAGTTCTTCTTTTTAGTGGGGTCTCTGTCCGGTTTTGGAATCAAGGTAATGTTGGCTTCATAGAAAGAGTTTGGAAATTTTCCTTCCATTTCCATTTATTGAAACACCTTCAAGAGGATAGGTGTCAACTCTTCCTTAAATGTTTGGTAGAATTCCCCTGTAAAGCCATCTGGCCCTGGACTCTTGCTTTTTGGGAGATATGTGATTATTAATTTTATTTCTTTACTGGTTATGGGTCTGTTCAGATTTTCTATTTCTTCCTGTTTCAGTTTTGGTAGTGTATATGTTTCTAGGAATTTGTCCATTTCTTCCAGATTGCCCATTTTATTGGCTTATAATTGCTCATAATACTTTCTTATTATTGTTTTTATTTCTGCTGTGTTGGTTGTGACCTTTCCTCTTTAATTCTTGATTTTATTTATTTGGGTCCTTCCCTTTTTCTCTTTCAAAGAACCAGCTTCTAGTTTCACTGATCTGTTCTACTGGGTTTTTTTTTGTTTGTTTGTTTGTTTCAATAGCATTAATTTCTGCTCTAATCTTTATTATTTCCTGTCTTCTGCTGATTTTGGGTTTTATTTGCTGTTCTTTTTCCAGCTCTTAAAGGCATAAGGTTAGGTTGTGTATCTGAGATCTTTCTTCCTTCTTTAGGAAGGCCTGGATTGCTATATACTTTCTTCTTAGGACCACCTTTGCTGCGTCCCAGAGGTTTTGGATTATGGTGTTATCATTTTCATTTATTTCCATATACTTTTTAATTTCCTCTTTAACTTCTTGGTTGGCCCATTCATTCTTTAGTAGGATGTTCTTTAGTCTCCAAGTATTTGTTACCTTTCCAAATTTTTTCTTGTGGTTGTTTTTGAGTTTCATAATGTTGTGGTCTGAAAATATGTATGGTATGATCTCAGTCTTTTTGTCCTTGCTGAGGACTGATTTGTGTCCCAGTATGTGTTCTATTCCAGAGAACATTCCATGAGCCCTGGAGAAGAATGTATATTCTGCTCCTTTAGGATGAGATGTTCTGAATATATCTGTCAAGTCCTTCTAGTCCGGTGTGTCATTCAAAGCCATTGTTTCCTTGTTGATTTTTTGATTAGATGATCTGCCCATTGCTGTGAGTGAGGTGTCGAAGTCTCACACTATTATGGTATTACTATCAATGAGTTTCTTTATGCTTGTGATTAATTGATTTATATATTTGGGTGTTCCCACATTTGTCACGTGTTTACAATTGTAGGGCTTCTTGGTGGACAGACCCCTTAATTATGATATAATGCCCTTCTTCATCTCATCATACAGTCTTTATTTTAAAGTCTAGATTGTCTGATATAAGTATGGCTACTCCGGCTTTCTTTTGTTGACTGTTAGCATGATAGATGGTTCTCCATCCCCTTACTTTCAATGTGAAGGTGTCTTTAGGTCTAAAGTGGGTCTCTTGTAAACAGCATATAGATGGATCTTGTTTTCTTATCCATTCTGTTACCCTATGTCTTTTGATTGGAGCATTCAGTCCACTGACGTTTAGAGTAAGTACTGAAAGATATGAATTTATTGACATTATGTTGCTTATAGAGTTGGAGTTTCTGGTGGTGTTCTCTGGTCCTTTCTAATCTTTGTTGCTTTTGGACTTTATTTATTTATTTATTTATTTATTTATTTATTTATTTATTATTTTCTTCCCTCAGAGAATCCTCCTTAAAATTTCTTGCAGGGGTGGTTTAGTGGTCACAAACTCCTTTAATTTTTATTTGTCTGGGAAACATTTTATCTCTCCTTCTATGTTGATTGAAAACCTTGCTGGATAAAGAATTCTTGGCAACATATTTTTCTGATTCAGCACATTGAATATATCCTGCCACTCCTTTCTGACCTTACAAGTTTCTATGGATATGTCTTCTGCAAACCTGATCTGTCTTCCTTTGTAGGTTAAGGACTTTTTTTCACTTGCTGCTTTCATGATTCTCTCCTTGCCTAAGTATTTTGTGAATTTGACTATGATACGCCTTGCTATTGGTCAGTTTATGTTGAATCTAATGGGAGTCCTCTGTGCTTCCTGGATTTTGATGTCTGTGTCTCTCCCCAGGTTAAGAAAGTTTCCCACTATGAGTTGTTCACATAACTCTTCTACCCCTATTTCTCTCTCTTCCTCCTCTGGGACCCCTATGATTCTGATGTTGTTCCTTTTTAATGAGTCACTGATTTCTGTAATTCTTAAATCTTTCTCTTTTGCCTAAATCTCCTTCTTTTTTTTCTGCTTCATTATTCTCCATAAGTTTGTCTTCTATATCACTGATTCTCTTTTCTGCCTCATCCATCCTTGCCACCTCAGCATCCATTTGAGGTTGCAAATCAGTTATAGCATTTTTTATTTCATCCTGACTAGCTTTTACTTCTTTTATCTCCGCAGAGAGGGATTCTAATCTATTTTAGACTCCAGCTAGTATTCTTCTTATTGTGATTCTAAATTCTGGTTCAGACAGCTTGCTTGTATCTGTATTAGTTAAGTCCCTGGCTGTTGTTTCTTCCTGCTCTTTCTTTTGGGGTGAATCCTTTGTTTTGTCATTTTGAAGGGAGAAAGGAAATTAATGAGGTAGAAAAGATTAAAATTAAAAAAAATGAAATTAAAGAAAATTAAAACTAAAAAAAAATTAATACACACAATTGAGTAAATGATGCTCGATCCTATGTGTGTTTTGGTCTGGGTGTTGAAAGTGACTTGATAGATTAGAGAAAAAAGGAAAGAAAAAAAGGAAATCATTTGAAAATTTGAAAAATGAATACACTGAAGTAGACTAAAATGACATAATGGAAGTAAAATAGAATTTGAAAAAAGTTATGCAAAAGTAAAAAATATAGTAGAAAAAACTTGAAGAATATTTTTAATAAAAATTGAACATAAAAATGAATTTTTTCTCTTTCTGTATTCAAGGAAAAGGAAAAAAAAGAAAAAGAGAAAAAAAAGAAAAAGAAAATTGAATAGATGGTCCAGGTAACAGACTGAAATATGACTGAAATTACTTAGTTTCCCCCTAGAAGTCAAACTATGAAGTACTTTCTAGTCCATAAACTAAGCAGGCGGTGAGACCTGTGTTCTTGAAGAAGGAGGTTGGCCCAGTTGTGCAGGGCTTAGTGTAGCAGCTCCATTCTCCATTAGATGGTGCTGTTAGCCTACTGGGGTGGATTATTGTGGCGATTATAGGTGCGTATGTGTATGCACTGGAACAGTGAAAATGGCATCACCCAGCTATGCAGTCTCTAGTATTGGAACTCTGTTCTCAGTGATCAGCATTCATGCAACCATCCTTTGTCTTCATCTTCTATCCATTCTCCGCTTCCTCACTGTCAGTGACCAAGCCCCAGGCAGCACCTCCCTCCCGAGTTTTGTCTCAGATGCGGCTGTCTTCCCTGGCCCCCCACTTCTGAGGGACTGCGGCTTTGACCAGCTCCACCCCCTGTGGAGTGTCTCACCGAGCAATGGCTGGGTGCTAGCCACACCCAGGAACTCTTGTGGGACTGTGCTGCTGCTGATGCCCAGAGACTGTGGCCAGGTGCCAGCCCACCCCAGAAAAAGTTCACAAGACAGTGTAGCAGTAGCACCTCAGGGATTATGGAAAATCACACACATATCTGACACCAGGCTTCACCCCCAATGACCTTGTTCCAACACCAGTGAATGTGGCCTTTCTCTGGGGTCTGCTAGCCCCAGGTAGCCTCACAGACTCTACCAAATGTCCTTCCAGCCGTGGAACCACTTCTCTTCGTGTAGCCCAAGGACCTCCTGGACCCCACTCTGCTCCTGTGGATCTGTCCTTCCCACCAGAGCACCGCCAGGTATCGAGCTGCGGAGTTACAGACTCTGTGCTCCCCCTGTTTACAGTCTTAATGGAATTTAAACCCTCTCCTTTCTCCTTTCTCCCTTTTTAGTTCAGTCCTTGTGGCTGTTTCCAACTTTCCACTTTCTCTCCAGCTGCCTTTGGGGAGGGGTGCTTTTCCTGTATTCTCCCCCCACCCCCTATCTCCGTCCTCTCTCCACATGCAAAAGCGGCTCCCTGCCCTCTGCAGTTTCCCTCTCCCCACATTCACCTCTCCACACCGCATACCTGCTGAATTCTGTGGTTCAGGTTGTGCAGATTGTTCTGTTAATCCGGAGATGAGTTTTCTAGGTGTACAGGATGGTTTGGTGTTGGTCTGGCTGTATTTCATGGACACAAGACACACAAAAAACTTTGATGCTGTTCTTCCATCTTAGCTCCTCCCTCTATGTTTATCTAGAATTTTTAAGTTTTAATTTCATAATGAAATATCAAATAACTGACATAGCTATGCTATTGTCATCAACTGAATGAGGTACTACAACGTAGTAGCTAAATTTAAGAGCCCCAGAGATTTTTCAGAGATTAATTCTTAGTTCCCACACTTCACACTATGTAGCTTTCATATCTGTTTCTTTATCTATGAAATGTAAACTAATAACAGTACAGGATAGTGTCTATTGCATGAGGTGTCTGGGAAGATTTCAGTAGCCCTATTAACGCAATCAATCCTGTTCCTGACACACTGTAAGTTTTCATTAAATATGACCAACTATTATTGAGTGGTTTTATTTTTCTAATTTTACTTACTCAATCCTTTTTAGATCTGTCTGACATTTTACAAATTCTATTAAAGGGAAAACTAAATTTACAAAACTGATCATTTGACAGGTATCTAAATAAAAATCCTCAAAGTATACCCGCTTATTTTTTTTTTAATTTGTTGAATAAAACTGGCCATTTCAGAGCAATCACAAATATGACTTTTTGCTGCTCGAGCCCCAAATGGAGCCTTGTGACAGATTTCTTGTGCCACACTAATGAAGAGTCTTGAGAAGAGCAATTGGGAGGAGGGATATGTAAGGAACTATCTAGAGAACATTCTTTAAAATAAGGTTAATGGCACATAGGGCATCCTAATAAAATACTGTTGAGAGAAGTAATACATGTCTTGTCTTAGTTATTTTTAGTCTCAATTTTATCATTTGTAAACTGAAAGATTTAATCTAAAATGATTATAAGTTCCCCTGTTTTCTCTTTTTTGTTCTAAGAGGCTGAAAACAAACAAACAAATAAAAAGCGTCCGACTTCAGCCAGGTCACGATCTCGCGGTCCGGGAGTTCGAGCCCCGCGTCGGGCTCTGGGCTGATGGCTCAGAGCCTGGAGCCTGTTTCCGATTCTGTGTCTCCCTCTCTCTCTGCCCCTCCCCCGTTCATGCTCTGTCTCTCTCTGTCCCCCAAAAAATAAATAAAACGTTGAAAAAAAAAAAACAAATATCTGTGATGTAAAATAGAAAGAATTGTTCGAGGTAATTCCAAAGAACAGAATTGGGAGAAATTAACAGAAGGCAAATTTTATTATGTTATTTTGTTGTTGTTTTTAATCATCCTCATTACCTCCTAGGATTTTTGTGAAAATTAAGTTGAAATTTTGTAGGGGGCTTAACACAGTACCCATTAAATTTTGCCTATTATTATTTTTATCAAGATACAGTTCAAAGGCTCTGTACTTGGAATAAATAAAATTTGATTCAACTTAAAGGAAGAAAATCATATGGGGCATCTGGGTGGCTCAGTCTGTTAAGTGTCCAACTTCAGCTCAGGTCATGATCTTGTGGTTAGTAAGTTTGAGCCCGTGTCAGGCTCTATACCTGAGCAGCTCAGAGCCTGGAGCCTGCTTCAGGTTTTGTGTCTCCTTCTCTCTCTCTCTGCCCTTCCCCCACTCGTGCCCTGTCTCTCAAAGAGAATAAATGTTAAAAAAAAAAAAGAAAAAAAAGGAAGGAAATCATATGTAAACAATGGAATTATGAGGTTGTACCCATATTGTAAAAGCATTAGAAAAAGCATGTTTCCTAAAGCATTTGAAAGAGTATGATCATAAGCAAGATGCTAACAGATTAAAATATCTTTATCCATCAAGTTGTTATTTTTACATTCACTGGATCATAATTCTATCATGGTAATATTTAAGACTCTGCTTTTTAGATTTCTTAATGTCTGGGGTTTTTTTAATTCCAGGATAATCTACAGTGTTATATTAGTTTCAGGTATACAATATAGTGATTGGACAATTCTATACATTAGTCAGTGCTTGCCATAAGTGTACTCTTAATCCTCTTCACCTATTTCACTTATTTTGTTATATTATAAATTTCTGGAAACCAGAGATTTGCTACCTAAGTTCCATGGACCCCAAGTATGGGATTTCAAAGGATAAGCTTCTTGAAAGTATTCAAAAAATTCTGTGTGCATGTGCATTTTTCAAGGAGGAATATACTTCATTTTCATCAGATTCTCAAATAAATCAGAATTGGAGTCTGAGTCACTGATTTAAATGAATAATGCTTTCTCCATGTGCAAGAAAGCTATAAGATAAAGCCAGTGCATAAATAAGGTACTCCCAAAATGAGTTTTATTAAAAACACTTATCACTGGCACTTTTTTACTAAATGCTCTGTGACAAAGCCTATTTAAAATGGATTTGCAGATTAGACTTGAATGTAGTGATTAAATATCTAACAACTCTGTAAGTCACATCTGATCAACCAAAGAGAGATGAGAATATTTATATCACCTGTTTACCTCACTGTGTTTGAATTTCTAATCTTGGTTTGATAAGCTCTATAGAACAGACCTAGATAATAATTCCTAAATTCTTATTTTCAGCTCTAAGAATGATAAAATTTTTAGCCTCTTATAATAAAAATACTTAGAAAACTTATTTTGAGCTAATATTGCCAAAAGAAAGCTAAATGCCACTATGACAATACTCTTTATTACAGTATATGTATGTGTGCATAATATCAACAAAAAGAGACATTTTACCTGTTTGTTCAATTACATGAGAGCATGTAATAATCTATTTAAAAGAGCAGGAATAGGCCTGATGAACTGTTAAGCAAGGAGGTCAACCTTTCCTGATTTTCTATTTAATTTGGGTAACATTGGCAATGCAAAGAAAAGACAGTACTGCCAAAGTCAATATCCCAGATCTCCATGTCTATGCAACAGCTTTCTCTGTGCTAATAGCGTTTATGCCATCTGTCTGTTTCCAATTAAAGTCCATTTTTGATTCAATGACCAGATGTTTCACATTGTGGGGCCATTTTGTTATCTTCTCCTCTGCCTCAAAATTAGTACATTTACTCCAGTGTTGACGCTGTTTACATTTTCTTTTTTTTTCTTTCTTTTTGCATTTTGGATATCATAAACTACTGCTTTGTGCATTTTTTCCAAGTCATGAAATAGATTTCCCATTTCCTTCTTTATGTTATTGCCTACAAAGTCAGACTTTTGAATATGTTTGTACTTGTAATGTCAGTTAATGGTCGCTCATATACAATGTCTGTTTACCTGATTTTTCATATACTTAACTATACAAATGAAATTTTCTACTATAAAAAAACCCTGCATAAATAATACATTTTAAATTAAAATCACTAAATATATGCTTCCTCGGGGAAAGGCAAATTACTGTATTAGTTACTTTTTCTGTGCTTTGTTACTTTAACTATTTTCTGAATTCTACCCATAAACCTGTATATTTCCAATCTCAACTCTATCAAAGTCAGTTTTGTTCATTTTTAGATAATAAAATAACAACAACAAAAATAAACTTGAAAAATATTAGATTAAGTTTCAGTCTCATTTTCTACTCAGATTTTATTGGTTATTCTAATTTTAGAGAAATATTTTCAGAGTTATGCTTGATGATGTTCTTATTCTAACAACCTCTGCATGCTGCCATTTCATGAAGTATAGATGTACAACAGCTGGAGTTTGTAATTTTCCATTTTGTCATTGGCATTGGTGAATACTATACGAAAAGTCCTTGTGGTTGGTATATTGTCATGGACAATTTGAATATTCTTTCTGACATAAGTGCCAGGTTCTAATATCTAATATCTATGATGGCTGGGCTCTACAAAGGGCATTATTTTTAGTAAAGAATCCAAAATAATAAAATTTTACGACATGGAACAAGGAAGAGGTACTATCAACCTTTAAAGGTCCCCAGAATATCTGCCTCCCTACTATGGAAGTGGCTGCCTGAGTTCAGTTACTCTGTGGGAGAGCTTTTGAGTAGATTAGAACCATAAATTTCTCATTTTTTTTACTGATAAATAGGAAAAGGCCTCATGTCATCATTGAATTTTTGTTAAAACTCGATATGAAAAAAATGTGTATTAATGGTATTCATTTTATTCTTTATTCTAGGCTTTTTCTCTCCCTTAGTAGACACTCAGCAACTTGAAAATCTAGACCCAGTAGTATCAGATTCCTCTGGAGTTTCCTAATACTCAAATTCTTTCTACTTTGAAGGTCAAGTTTAAATATTAGGTCCTCCAAGGAACCTCGTGAGCTGTATATCCTCACCTTAGAAATCACTGCCTCCTTTGTACTCTTCATACATTTCTTGTAGCAGTTTTTACTTAATAGGATGGAATATATTGGCACATCACATGTCTTTCATGTATTTTAAGTGCCATGGTGGGACATAAAGCTTATCCCTGTACTTTCCCATTACGTCTAACACAATTACCAAGAATCATTTGTAAACTGAATTGATTGATTGATTACTCAGACTGTGCTTAGCCAAATTTCTTTGTGCTCTGAATTTTCTCCACAAATAAAACTCAACTATTTCTGTTTAAATCATTCGGGGCCTGCTATGTTCCTGAAATTAGACTAATAAAAGAATTCATGGCAAGTTAGTAATATAAATTATTATTTTCTTAAATAGGCATTTTAATTTTAACCCAATCTTGACTTTAGCAAGCCTAAAAGCTTGATGATAAAAGACTTTCAAGTCCAAAGATGAGCAGGTAATAGCAGAGCCTTTGAGCTCAAGAGAGGGCACCCTGTCACATAATATTGCATACTGTCATTCAGATAAAACTGCTCCTATTCATTCTGAATCAAACTATACTTTAAACAATGGAGGACTATTTACACAATGACCATTAAAGTCTGGTTTGGACAATTCTATTAAATTTCATTACAAACACTGATTATTGATTCTCAAACTTTACAATATTTAAAGTGAATCCCTGTACGTTTTTTGTTGTTGTTGTTGTTGTTGTTGTTGTTTGTTGTTGTTGTTGTTTTCACTGGGAATTTCTATGTCCCATCTATGTCCCATTTAATTCTATATGTATGACTTTCAGGACTCTCCATTTTCACAAACACCCACCTGATTCTAATGGGTAGTCAGAGGACTGCATAACAAGAAACCTAAATGATCTAAAGATGATGCCCCAGAATTGAAATTTATTTCCCAAGAGATTAAGATATTTTTGTATCCTTCAGTAACTGTGTTTTTATTTCATGCCATTTTATGAAATGTGAATATAATGTGCTTCAAAATTTTGATGCAAAAAGGATAGCAAAGAGCATCTGAAATTTTTTAAGTGGAAATACTGAAAAAGAAAAATTATGCATTTACCAACAATTTATATAAATTTTATCAGTTAAGAGTAAAGCATAAAAAACTGTTAAGAATATACATTTCATTAAAGGCATGAAGCTAAATTTTATATTTATTTTAAAATTTTTTTAAATGTTTATTTTTGAGAAAGAGACAAAGTGTGAGCAGGGGAGGGGCAGAGAGAAAGTGAGACACAGAATCTGAAGCACGTTTCTAGCTCTGAGCTTTCAGCATGAGGCAGACACAGGGATTGAACACACAGTAAGATCATGACCTGAGCTAAAGTCAGATGCTTAACTAACTGAGCCACCCAGGTGCCCCATAAATTTTAGATTTACTTCTTTTTATGTTCAATAAGTATAAATTATGTTTTTCAAAATTAAAAATGAGATAATATTGAATCTCATCACTGAGAACTTTCAATTTTGAAGTTCCTTTTATGTGATGTCAAATTTTAGATTTAAAAATAAAAAAAACTCTGTGTGCCTGAGTGGGTCAGTTGATTAAGGGTCCAATTTTGGCTCAGGTGACAGTCTCAGGTTTGTGAGTTCCAGCCCTGTGTCAGGCTCTGTGCTAACAGTTCAGAGCCTGAAGCCTGCTTCATATTCTGTGTCTCCCTCTCTCTGCCCCTCCCCTATTCATGCTCTGTCTCTGTCTCAGAAATAAACATTAAAAAAAAATTTTAAAAAAAAACTTAGTAATGTTATGGTGAATCTTAGGGACATTCTTTTTCTTTTTCTTTTTTTTTTTTCTTTTTTTTTAATTTGTAGGGGGAAACCAGAACAGTGCCTTGTGACTCAGGAAATTTTCAGCGAATTAATATACAATTTTTTTCCAAAAATCTCATCTCAATTCTATCAACTATTATTACATCCTCTGATCATACGCGGGGAGATTAAAAATCCCTACTCTTGTGCACATCTTATTTTAATTTCATGGATCGTGAATAAAATTAAAAGAGATGGGAATATCTTGAAAGTCAAAATTATCTTTTCTTCTTTCATTTTACATAAATTTATATAGAAAACACCTCTTTTAATCCTCCTCTGTGTGCCAGGCACAACTTTGAAACTAGAGATAAAATGGTAAATCAGATAAGTAATATTCTGTTTCTCAAAGAAATTAGGCTCTTATTAGAGGAAGAGAGGACTGAATAATAATACATAAGTGAAAAGGGAATTGATAGTGAAAGCTAGGCGGATAATTAAGAAGTGGGAGGGGGGATGGGCTAAATGGGAAAGAGGCATTAAGGAATCTACTCCTGAAATCATTGTACATGTCTCAGATCTAAAGAGGGTGCAGAGACCTCTGGGAAGATGGCAGCATAGGAGAACACTGGGCTCACCGCGCATCCTGCTGATCACTTAGATTCCACCTACACCTGCCTAAATAACCCAGAAAACTGCAGAGGATTAGGAGAACGGAGTCTCCAGAGCCAAGCGCAGACAAGAGGCCCACGGAAGAGGGTAGGAAGGGCTGAGAGGTGGTGCGTGCTCCAGGGACTGGTGGGAGGGAACCGGAACAGAGGGGCAGCCTGCCGGCCAAGCAGAGCCCCCGGGGTCTGGCTTGCAAAAGCGGAGGGGCCGGACGGAATGTGTTCCGACAGCAAGCGGGACTTAGCATCTGGGAGGTCATAAGTTAACAGCTCTGCTCAGAAAGCGGAAAGGCTGGAGGACAAAGGGAGGGAGAGTTGCTGAGCCCCGGGACGACAGACCTCAGTTTGGCGGGGAACAAAGGCGCTCGCCAGCGCCATCTCCTTCGCCCATCTCCCAGCCAAAAATCCCAAAGGGAACCAGTTCCTGCCAGGGAACTTGCTTGGTCAGCGCAAAAACCCAACGCTGTGCTTCTGTGGAGCCACCCCTCCGGCAGCAGGTCTGACTCCCTCCCACTGCCACAGGGCCCCTCCTGAAGTGGATCACCGAAGGAGAAGTGAGCTAAGCCTGCCCCTCCTGCCCCCATGCACATTGCCTACCCACGCCAGCTAATATGCCAGATCCCCAGCACCACAAGCCTGGCAGTGTGCCAGTAGCCCAGATGGGCCATGCCACCCCACAGTGAATCCCGCCCCTAGGAGAGGGGAAGAGAAGGCACACACCAGTCTGACTGTGGCCCCAGCAGTGGGCTGGGGGCAGACATCTGGTCTGACTGCGGCCCCGCCCACCAACTCCAGTTATACACCACAGCACAGGGGAAGTGCCCTGCAGGTCTGCACCACTCCAGGGACTATCCAAAATGACCAAACAGAAGAATTCCCCTCAAAAGAATCTCCAAGAAATAACAACAGCTAATGAACTGATCAAAAAGGATTTAAATAATATAACAGAAAGTGAATTTAGAATAATAGTCAAAATTAATCACTGGGCTTGAAAACAGTATAGAGGACAGCAGAGAATCTCTTGCTACAGAGATCAAGGGACTAAGGAACAGTCAGGAGGAGCTGAAAAATGCTTTAAACGACATGCAAAATAAAATGGAAATGACCACGGCTTGGATTGAAGAGGCAGAGGAGAGAATAGGTGAACTAGAAGATAAAATTATGGAAAAAGAGGAAGCTGAGAAAAAGAGAGATAAAAAAATCCAGGAGTATGAGGGGAAAATTAGAGAACTAAGTGATGCACTAAAAAGAATTAATATACACATAATTGGTATCCCAAAGGAGGAAGAGACGGAAAGGTGCTGAAGGGGTACTTGAAGAAATGATAGCTGAGAACTTCCCTGATCTGGGGAAGGAAAAAGGCATTGAAATCCAAGAGGCACAGAGAACTCCCTTTAGACGTAACTTGAATCGATCTTCTGCAAGACATATCATAGTGAAACTGGCAAAATACAAGGATAAAGAGAAAATTCTGAAAGCAGCAAGGGATAAACGTGCCCTAACATGTAAAGGGAGACCTATAAGACTCGTGACTGATCTCTCTTTTGAAACTTGGCAGGCCAGAAAGAATTGGCAGGAGATCTTCAATGTGATGAACAGAAAAAATATGCAGCCGAGAATCCTTTATCCAGCAAGTCTGTCATTTAGAATACAAGGAGAGATAAAGGTCTTCCCAAACAAACAAAAACTGAAGGAATTTGTCACCACTAAACCAGCCCTACAAGAGATCCTAAGGGGAATCCTGTGAGACAAAGTACCAGAGACATCGCTACAAGCATAAAACATACAGACATCACAATGACTCTAAACCCGTATCTTTCTATAATAACACTGAATGTAAATGGACTAAATGCACCAACAAAAGACATAGGGTATCAGAATGGATAAAAAAAACAAGACCCATCTATTTGCTGTCTACAAGAGACTCATTTTAGATCTGAGGACACCTTTAGATTGAGAGTGAGGGGATGGAGAAGTATTTATCATGCTACTGGAAGCCAAAAGAAAGCTGGAGTAGCCATACTTATATCAGACAAACTAGACTTTAAATTAAAGGCTGTAACAAGAGATGAAGAAGGGCATTATATACTCATTACAGGGTCTATCCATCAGGAGGAGCTAACAGTTATAAATGTCCATGCGCCGAATATGGGAGGCCCCAAATATATAAAACAATTACTCATAAACAGAAGCAACCTTATTGATAAGAATGTGGTAATTGCAGGGGACTTTAACACTCCACTTACAGAAATGGATAGATCATCTAGACACACGGTCAATAAAGAAACAAGGGCCCTGAATGAGACATTGGATCAGATGGACTTGACAGATATATTTAGAACTCTGCATCCCAAAGCAACAGAATATACTTTCTTCTCGAGTGCACATGCAACATTCTCCAAGATAGATCACATTCTGGGTCACAAAACAGCCCTTCTTAAGTATACAAGAATTGAAATCATACCATGCATACTTTCAGACCACAATGCTATGAAGCTTGAAATCAACCACAGGAAAAAGTCTGGAAAACCTCCAAAAGCATGGAGGTTAAAGAACACCCTACTAAAGAATGAATGGGTCAACCAGGCAATTAGAGAAGAAATTAAAAAATATATGGAAACAAACGAAAATGAAAATACAACAATCCAGACGCTTTGGGATGCAGCGAAGGCAGTCCTGAGAGGAAAATACATCGCAATCCAGGCCTATCTCAAGAAACAAGAAAAATCCCAAATACAAAATCTAACAGCACACCTAAAGGAAATAGAAGCAGAACAGCAAAGGCAGCCTAAACCCAGCAGAAGAAGAGAAATAATAAATATCAGAGCAGAAATAAACAATATAGAATCTAAAAAAACTGTAGAGCAGATCAACGAAACCAAGAGTTGGTTTTTTGAAAAAATAAACAAAATTGACAAACCTCTAGCCAGGCTTCTCAAAAAGAAAAGGGAGATGACCCAAATAGATAAAATCATGAATGAAAATGGAATGATTACAACCAATCCCTCAGAGATACAAACAATTATCAGGGAATACTATGAAAAATTATATGCCAACAAATTGGACAACCTGGAAGAAATGGACAAATTCCTAAACACCCACATGCTTCCAAAACTCAATCAGGAGGAAAGAGAAAGCTTGAACAGACCCATAACCAGCGAAGAAATTGAATCGGTTATCAAAAATCTCCCAACAAATAAGAGTCCAGGACCAGATGGCTTCCCAGGGGAGTTCTACCAGACGTTTAAAGCAGAGATAATTCCTATCCTTCTCAAGCTATTCCAAGAAATAGAAAGGGAAGGAAAACTTCCAGACTCATTCTATGAAGCCAGTATGACTTTGATTCCTAAACCAGACAGAGACCCAGTAAAAAAAGAGAACTACAGGCCAATATCCCTGATGAATAGGGATGCAAAAATTCTCAATAAGATACTAGCAAATCGAATTCAACAGCATATAAAAAGAATTATTCACCATGATCAAGTGGGATTCATTCCTGGGCTGCAGGGCTGGTTCAACATTCGCAAATCAATCAACGTGATACATCACATTAATAAAATAAAAGATAAGAACCATATGATCCTGTCAATCGATGCAGAAAAGGCCTTTGACAAAATTCAGCACCCTTTCTTAATAAAAACCCCTGAGAAAGTCGGGATAGAAGGAACATACTTAAACATCATAAAAGCCATTTATGAAAAGCCCACAGCTAACATCATCCTCAATGGGGAAAAACTGAGAGCTTTTTCCCTGAGATCAGGAACATGACAGGGATGCCCACTCTCACCTCTGTTGTTTAACATAGTGTTGGAAGTTCTAACATCAGCAATCAGACAACAAAAGGAAATCAAAGGCATCCAAATTGGCAAAGATGAAGTCAAGCTTTCACTTTTTGCAGATGACATGATATTATACATGGAAAATCCGATAGACTCCACCAAAAGTCTGCTAGAACTGATACGTGAATTCAGCAAAGTTGCAGGATACAAAATCAATGTACAGAAATCAGTTGCATTCTTATACACTAACAATGAAGCAACAGAAAGACAAATAAAGAAACTGATCCCATTCACAATTGCACCAAGAAGCATAAAATACCTAGGAGTAAATCTAACCAAAGATGTAAAAGAATCTGTATGCTGAAAACTATAGAAAGCTTATGAAGGTAATTGAAGAAGATATAAAGAAATGGAAGGACATTCCCTGCTCATGGATTGGAAGAATAAATATTGTCAAAATGTCAATACTACCCAAAGCTATCTACACATTCAATGCAATCCCAATCAAAATTGCACCAGCATTCTTCTCAAAACTGGAACAAGCAATCCTAAAATTCATATGGAACCACAAAAGGCCCCGAATAGCCAAAGTAATTTTGAAGAAGACCAAAGCAGGAGGCATCACAATCCCAGACTTTAGCCTCTACTACAAAGCTGTCATCATCAAGACAGCATGGTATTGGCACAAAAACAGACACATAGACCAATGGAATAGAATAGAAGCCCCAGAACTAGACCCACAAACGTATGACCAACTCATCTTTGACAAAGCAGGAAAGAACATCCAATGGAAAAAAGACAGTCTCTTTAACAAATGGTGCTGGGAGAACTGGACAGCAACATGCAGAAGGTTGAAACTAGACCACTTTCTCACACCATTCACAAAAATAAACTCAAAATGGTAAAGGACCTGAATGTGAGACAGGAAACCATCAAAACCCTAGAGAAGAAAGCAGGAAAAGACCTCTCTGACCTCAGCCGTAGCAATCTCTTACTCGACACATCCCCAAAGGCAAGGGAATTAAAAGCAAAAGTGAATTACTGGGACCTTATGAAGATAAAAAGCTTCTGCACGGCAAAGGAAACAACCAACAAAACTAAAAGGCAACCAACGGAATGGGAAAAGATATTTGCAAATGACGTATCAGACAAAGGGCTAGTATCCAAAATCTATAAAAAGCTCACCAAACTCCACACCCGAAAAACAAATAACCCAGTGAAGAAATGGGCAGAAAACATGAATAGACACTTCTCTAAAGAAGACATCCGGATGGCCAACAGGCACATGAAAAGATGCTCAACGTCGCTCCTTATCAGGGAAATACAAGTCAAAACCACACTCAGATATCACCTCACCCCAGTCAGAGTGGCCAAATTGAACAAATCAGGAGACTATAGATGCTGGAGAGGATGTGGAGAAACGGGAACCCTCTTGCACTGTTGGTGGGAATGCAAATTGGTGCAGCCAGTCTGGAAAACAGTGTGGAGGTTCCTCAGAAAATTAAAAATAGACCTACCCTATGACCCAGCAATAGCACTGCTAGGAATTTACCCAAAGGATACAGGAGTACTGATGCATAGGGGCACTTGTACCCCAATGTTTATAGCAGCACACTCAACAATAGCCAAATTATGGAAAGAGCCTAAATGTCCAGCAAGTGATGAATAGATAAAGAAATTGTGGTTTATATACACAATGGAATATTACGTGGCAATGAGAAAGAATGAAATATGGCCCTTTGTAGCAACGTGGATGGAACTGGAGAGTGTGATGCTAAGTGAAATAAGCCATACAGAGAAAGACGGATACCATATCTTTTCACTCTTATGTGGATCCTGAGAAACTTAACAGAAACCCATAGGGGAGGGGAAGGAAAAAAAAAAAAAGAGAGAGGTTAGAGTGGGAGAGAGCCAAAGCATAAGAGACTGTTAAAAACTGAGAACAAACTGAGGGTTGGTGGGGGGTGGGAGGGAGGGGAGGGTGGGTGATGGGTATTGAGGAGGGCACCTTTTGGGATGAGCACTGGGTGTTGTATGGAAACCAATTTGACAATAAATTTCATATATTGAAAAAAAAATAAAGAGGGTGCAGATACTACTCCTATTTTGGTTGGTGAGGGTGGGTAGTTCCAAGGTAAGATATCAATGCCCAGATGGAGTTAGCTATATTATGACCAGAAAGCAAAGCATCTTAAATGGAGAGGATGGCCTGAAAAATACTTAAAATAGAATGAGATTGGTCTATCCTGTTGGGAAAATAAAAATAATAAGTGTGATTAAGCATAGCAAATGAAAGGAAACATGTGAAATGAGGCCAGGAAATAGGTAGAAGCTGGGTCATAAAGAACTTGTATATCAGGGTAAGAAGGGTGGATTTTGTTCTATGAGCAATGATAGGCCATCAAAGGATTTGGGATTTTTTTTAAACTTATTTATTAATTAATTTACATCCAAGTTATTTAGCATATATATGGTGCAACAATGATTTCAGGAGTAGATTCCTTAATGTCCCTTATGCATTTAGCCCATCCCCCCCCCACAACCCTCCAGTGATTCTCTGTTCTCTATATTTAAGTCTTTTATGTTTTGTCCCCCTCCCTGTTTTTATATTACTTTTGCTTCCCTTCCCTTATGGTCATCTGTTTTGTCTCTTAAAGTCTACATATGAGTGAAGTCCACATATGATATTTGTCTTTCTCTGACTGACTAATTTCACTTAGCATAATCCCCTCCAGTTCCATCCGTGCAGTTGCATATGGCAAGATTTCATTCATTGTGATTGCCAAGTAATACTCCGTTGTATATATATGCCACATCTTCTTTATCCATTCATCCATCGATGGACATTTGGGCTCTTTCCATACTTTGGCTATTGTCAATAGTACTGCTATAAACATCGGGGTGCATGTGCCCCTTCAAAACAGCTCACCTGTATTCCTTGGGTAAATACCTACTAGTGCAATTGCTGGACCATAGGGTAGTTCTATTTTTAATTTTTTGAGGACCCTCCATACTGTTTTCCAGAGTGGCTGCACCAGCTTGCATTCCCACCAGCAGTGAAAAAGAGATCTTCTTTCTCTGCATCCTTGCCAATATCTGTTGTTGCCTGAGTTGTTAATGTTAGCCATTCTGACAGGCGTGAAGTGGTATCTCATTGTGGTTTTGATTTGTATTCCCCTGATGATGAGTGATGTTGAGCATTTTTTCATGTGTTGGTTGGCCCTCTGGCTGTCTTCTTCGGAAAAGTGTCTATTCATGTCTTTTGCCCATTTCTTCACTGGATTATTTGTTTTTTGGGTGTTGACTTTGATAAGTTCTTTATAGATTGTTGATACTAACGCTTTATCTGATATGAAGTTTTGTGTTTAAAGGAAGAAGATTACCTAATTTATGTTTTAAATAGATGCTGTTGGCTGGGGCACCTGGGTGGCTCAGTTGGTTAAGCATCCAGATCTTGATTTCAGCTCAGGTCATGATCTCATAGCTGGTGGGTTAGAGCCCCATGCAGAGTTCCGCTTGAGATTTTCTGTCTCCCTCTCTCTCTGCCCATCTCCAGCTTGCGCTCATGCGTTTGCACATATGTGCTCTCTCTGTTTCTCTTAAAAATAAACAAATAAATAAATAAATAAATAAATAAATAAATAAATCAATCCTATTGGCTGCTCTGCAACGAAGCAGTTGATAAGAGGACAACTTGGAAGACCCCTGCAGAAAGACAGTGACAACTCTGATTAATGTAATTCCAGAGATAAATTAAGTGGACAAATTTGGGGTAATTATGAATAAATTTAGCATACCCTTTTATTTCTTGAATAAAGTACATTACTTTCAAAATTTTTTGAAGTTTTATTTATTTTTGAGACAGAGAGAGACAGAGCATGAGCAGAGGAGAGGCAGAGAGAGAGTAAGAGACAGAATCTAAAGCAGTCTCCAGGCTCTGAGCTGTCAGCACGGAGCCTGACAGAGGGCTCGAACTCACGAACTGCGAGATCATGACCTGAGCCGAAGTCCGACGCTCAACCAACTGAGCCACCCAGGCGTCCCGCACATTATTTTGATTGAGCAGATAGGACCTGAGATGTATGGTGAGGGAGAGACAGTTATAATCATATCTTTAGACCAGTACTGTTAAATAAAATTTTCTGCAGTAAAAGAAATTTTTTTTATGTCTGTGCTAATATGGTAACCAATACCCATATATGACCACTGAACACTTAAAATGTGACTAGTATAAATGTGAAATGCAATTTTTACTTTTACTTAATTTTAGTTTAAATAATCACATACAAGTGGTGGCTACTAAATTAGATAGACCAGCTCTAGAAAGCTGTCTTGAGCAAATAATTGAATGGTAGTGTCTATTACTGAAACAAGCAAGAGTAAGAGAAAAGCAGACTTGGAATGAAAATCAAGGGTTCTATTTGGATCACGTTAAGTTTGAGATGCTTAGTGGTTACCTATGTGGCTATATCACATAGTATAATAGATAGGTGAACATGGAGTTCCAGCAAGTTCAGCATTATATCTACACACTTAAGAATTATCAACACATAGGTATTATTTATACCCATGAAACTCAGTGAGGCCCTCTAGAGAGAGTGTATAGAGAGAAAAGGGCTCAGTGACAGAGGGTAACATTTGAACATTTAATAATCAAAACAGAAGCCAGCGTAAAAGACTGAAAGCAAAGTCAGTCTCAAGAGGTACACCCTGAAGTAGAGCACAACCAGGTCAATGATGGTTGAAGAAGGGTCATCTCTTCCACATCAGTTTAGGAAAGCACTGTTGCCCTTGGAATGACCAGATGGAGCCCAGGGAATAGCTCAGCTTGACAGCCTGTAAGCTATATGGGGGAGGGCATGGATTTTCATAAGGATTTGGAGCTGAAGGTGAGGCTAAAATGAACAGTATTATTCATTATGAATATGTCATTCAGAATATATCATTCTGAAACTATGAGGCAGAAGCGTTCATGGTTTCAGAAGCAAGAAGCAGCTGGAAGCTGATTTAAAACCTGCACCATTTCCCATTCAGAAATAGCTAACTATAAATTTCTCTAATAACAATGATTATAAAAATATATTGTTTATCTTTCCTAACAAAAACTTCATATTACGCCTTCAAAAACAAATACTCTGAAGGTAAACATCAGGAACCTCTGATTTTGTGTCATAATGTAAGTTTTCAGGAGGGCAAGTATATACCAAGCATTGTATCAGATAAAGAAGTTAATGCAGAATTTTATCATATATTAAGAAGTTATAAGACCTTTTAAAATAATTTAAAAGAGGTAGAAAAACATTTTAAGCAATGGAAAATAGCTTTATCTTTCTCAGATAGGTTTTTCTTAGAATTTCATTAGAATTCTTTTTAATGTAATTCTCTTTATAGTAAATCCCTAGGTTTAATCTGGGATTGTTATGAGATTCATGATTGTGTGATTTTGTTTGAGCTTTATAGAATAAAGGCATTTTTCATTCTGGGGACTTATGTATCTGTTTCTATCTATCTCCAGAAAGAAAAAGATAAAAATAAAACCAGAAGCAAAAGAAGGCAGCCTGAAAACTGCCACCACAGACTGATGAACTACATGAATATTGCTCTATTATGATAAACCATCATTTGCACATACACAGAACTTTTTTTTCTAGGATCATAATGAGAATTTCATAGTACGTTCAGGAATTGTTTCTCATTTTGATGTTTCTATAAAATGACAAATTCAGATCATGTTTACAGGAAAAATACATACTGTCCTTTGTTTATCACACTACTAATTTTGCTTTCTGTGGGAAGTGGCCACTTAGTCACATCCTTGCCATGCTACATATAGAGAATATATATATATATATATATATATATATATATATATATACACACATACACATATGAACACACAAACATATATATACACATATATATACACTCTACATGTATACACATATATATGAACATAAATATGTACAAAAGAACAATAATAATTACAAATATATGGATATAAATACAAAAGATGAGATAGATAAAATTTAATTTGAATTTTCAACTATAAGTTTACCAGACACCAATAGCAAAATGTGGGAGTGTTCTTATGGTCTACACAACAGTGAACATGAAAGGTTAAACAGTAAAACTTCAAGATGCCATGGCCAGAAGGCAGGTTTAATTCTATAATGCAGAACATATCTTTCTATGACTGTCTAATAGAATCGTTTTATACCTCAGGTTTCAATGGAAAGTCATTCTGTACCTACAAAATGATTGAAATGAAAATCACCTGACTCTTCTTGGACAGTAGAACCAAATGACCAAACAATGTACAGGCAGATTAGGAGTCAGCACAAGACAGCTGCAACAGGCTTTGCCCAGATTCCTATCAGAACACAGTCCAGTCAAGAGATAAGGAAGAGTGATAGCCCAAAGACAAATGCAGAAAGGCCATGTGATAATGAACACATATTTTTGGCAACTTGGAAAGCAGAAAAATGAAATAAAAATGCTGTTGATTTAGACTCAAATTTAAAATCTAAATTGTAAGTTATTTCAGACAATGAAGCTTAGTTTCTTTTACTGTTATTGTAATGTTGATATAAAAATGATATCCAATCAGCTCAATGGTCTAATGCAGCAAGAGACCTAAGAAACAGATCTCTAGAATTTTACTACAAGGAGAAAGGACAAGCTTTTTACTTATCTAAATATGATTAAGAGTATTTCCACTTCTGTCATGATAAAGAATAGAAATTCTAGAAAAAATTAAGTGAATGTTATTTGAAGTTGATTAATCTTATAATTATGAGTAAAAGAATTATATACTGAACTGAATGTATTGTTATAATATGTAGCATCATTATACATAAAACCTTGATGATGGCTTTGACCAGGGACCTTAATTCTATATGGAAAAAAAATACAAATAGATAGATAAATCATAAGTCCTACTGTCCAAAAGTCATAGTATGGCAGTTAATTAAAAGAGTTAATTTCAACAACAAATCCTAAAATGTAGGATTCAAATACATAAAGGTAATAAATGGATGAAAAATATCGTACACAATATTTTTACTTAAAAACATGAACACCCATTCACTAATTTGATATTGGCCAAAGATGAATTGGATTATTGACCAGTAATGTACTGTGTCTAATGCTTCATCTCCCATTTTCAGTTTCAGTATCTTCAAGGTAAAAACAGAATTGAAGACATTTGTAAAGCAAAATGTGTGAAACCTTTCCAATTTTTGTTTTTTCAGTCTTTACAGTCATCACAATTTTTAGCCATTTACATAAGTCAAGCCATGCCAAAGCATTCAATTTTTATTTTATTCAGATAACCATCTCTTTCCATACATATGTCATCACTTTATGTTATATTTATCTAAACATTTGTGATTGCAGTAACAAGTATAAACCTATGAGAATAAGTCTTCAACTGGTAGGAGTAAACCATTCCTTGGCAAAACAGAACACACCCCATGAGCAGTAAACCTTCAGCATGCCAAGGGCATTAGACAGCACGTTATATGGAAAAATTAATTCATCTGTTAAACTAATTAAGAGGTTAATTAGGAGACCTTCTACCAAAGATAATTGATTAATCAATGGAGGGTTATATAAATATATACATTAATATCGACAAAAATTTGATAAAAAGAACTGATAGAAAAGGAAGATATCACATTTTAAAATTTTGTCAAGGATTTTTAATTTAGAAATTAAGATTGAGACTCATTTTGTTCAATATCTTTTTTTGAAGAGCAGAAAAATATATAGAATCTGCTGTTGTTTATAGATCATACAATTATATGGAAGAAAAAAAAATAGCTGCTATCTTGCTTCCCCGCATGTGTGCACCTACTAATCTCAACTGGTCCACCGAGACCCCCTGAGCACCAACCCTAGTCCCCCAAGCAGTCCCATTTCCTCTCCAACAAGATGAAAGAAACTATCATGAGCCGGAAGAAACTCGTGGAACTGCAAGCACAAGTGCGCATTGGTGGGAAAGAGCTGCTGGCGCAAAGAAGGTGGCTCTTAGAACAGCTACAGCAGATGATTAAAAAAAAAGAAGAAAGAAACTTCAGTTCTCTTTAAAGAAGTTGGGGGTAAACGATATCTCTGGTATTGAAGAAGTGAATATGTTCACAAACCAAGGAGCAGGGGTCCACTTTAAGAACCCTAAAGTTCAGGCATCCCTGGCAGCGAAAACTTTCACCATTACAGGTCACGCTGAGACAAAGCAGCTGACAGACATGCTACCCAGTTTCTTGAACCGACTTGGTGCAGACGGTCTGACTAGTTTAAGACTGGCTGAAGCTCTGCCCACCCAGTGTGTGGATGGAAAGGTACCGCTTGCTCCCGGAGAGGAGGGCGATGATGACGTTCCAGATCTTGTGGAAAACTTGGATGAAGCTTCAAAGAATGAAGCAAATGAATAGAGGCACCTTCTGAAGAAGATAAAACTTGAAGGAGTTACTGTGATTGCTCTTTCTTTCCAAGAAAGGTACAAAATAAAACACCTATCTGTGGTTGGTTTAGCTCTTGAGATTAATCAGAGCAATGTTTACTTGTTTTACATAGAGATCAATTTCTCTGGACCGAAGAGAATTCATATACCAAGTTTACCCAATAAGTTTCTTACATAATAAGAAACGACTTTCTAGACAAGTCTAGCTCAGCATCTCACCTGCAGAGGAAAACCATGGAATATTGGCTGTCAAGATTAGCTAGTCTATAGTCATACAACCCTGCACTTGCCAGATCTCATCTAATATCAAAGGATTAGCTAATATTTTGCTATATTCAAGCTAATTCTTAGAATACTGAAGGACAAATGGAGAGCAAAAGTACCAATTAATTAGGGGTGCCTGGGTGGCTCAATCAGCTAAGTGTCCTACTGTCTATCAGCTCAGGTCATGCTCTCACAGTTCATGGGATCGAGCCCTGTGTCAGGATCTGTGCTGACAACACAGAGTCTACTTGGGATTCTCTCTCCCTCTCTCTCTGCCCCTCCTCCTCTTGCTCTCTTTCCCTCTCTCTGTCTCTCTGTCAAAATAAACAAATAAACTTAAATTTTTTTAAGTACTAATTAATTAATTAACATTACAAATGTCTCCCAAGTTTAAATAAATACATATGTAGATATTTTCCCTCATTATTTACTTGGGGGAGGGATAAGAGAAATCAACTATAACTTTAAAATGTCTAATTTAGGGGTGCCTGGGTGGCTTAGTCAGTTGAGCGTCCGACTTCAGCTTAGGTCATGATCTCACGGATTGTGAGTTTGAGCCCCGCGTGGGGCTCTGTGCTGACAGCTCAGAGCCTGGAGCCTGCTTCATATTCTAGGTCTCCCTCTCTCTCTCTCTGCCCTGTCCCACTCATGCTGTCTCTCTCTGTCTCTCAAAAATAAATAAACATTCAAAAAAATGTTTAATGTCTAATTTACTACTGACAAATTTAAAGTCCTTATTTTGGTCCTAATGTCTCTGAAATAAATAAAATATAGGCTAAATTTGTGATTAATATTCATTTCAATTTTGACAGTTTAACTCAATTCAACCTGGGTGGGACCAGCAAAAGAAAGTCAAAGTTTATCACCAGTCTGTAAATTTTGGATAGCTTTCACTTCTTTATTCATATGTTTACCCCTATAATCTCTTTATGCAAAAATCCAAGAAAGGATGCTATAAGCTGAAGCAAGGACAGTGCACCTATGTCAGTTGCATGTTATTAAAATGAGAAGAGTAACAAAAAATCCTGGTCAGAACTATCATTGGTGCTCAAAGGCTGTGACCAGTCTACCCATACCTCACCCCAGATTGTCACATATGACAATGAAAGATGTGTTTAATATATCCAGTCGACTATTAGGGCTGTGGCCACATGTCTCAGAAAGAATTCTTACTTTCCCAAAGGATTAATGGCTTTTATCATGAAATGAAACTCACTTAAAAAGCTGAACTACATCTTAAGATCAAGAACAAAGGCAGCTAATTCTAAGACAAAGAGACCTTTATAAACCTGCCTACTCTAGGTTAGAGTTAAGCTCACCATGAATTCTCAGACTGATACACCTCTCCTGATTATCAAAAGGGTTATGACTCCTGGATTCACATCTGCTGCCTAACTCTCAACCTCTCAGCCTTCCCCTTGACTGTGCCTGTTATGTATTAATGTCTGTTACACAATTGGGTCCACCTCACTGTCTTCATGTTTTTTGTTTTTTTTTATTTTCATGTGAAGTAGCTATAACTATAGTAGCTATAACTATGAAAAAGAAGCTTTAAATTGTAAGACACCAAAAATTTAAAGTTATAGTTGCTTAAGCAACTGAGCCACACAGGTACCCCTTGAATAAGGTTTGTTAGTCAAAGGTATTTAAATCAGGATTTTCACAATTTACATTCAAACTGATCTACAAAATATTTTTAATTTGGGGATTTTTTTAATTTATATAAATCAGCACAGAGAAAATACTACAAATCAGCACAGAGAAAACACTACTATTTTAAAAGTGAATCAATTCACCAGGTCTCTTAGAGTAAAACAGAAAACAAAAAAACAAAAAACAAAAAACAAAACAAAAAAAAACTCATTAAAAGTCTACATGCCAATAGGGTAATTTTATATATAGTTATTATGAGGAAAGGAAATAAGAGTAATTTATATTAGGCCAAAGTTTAGAGTATTAAATAATCTGAACAAGTTAAGCCTTCCAAACTTCAGAGAAATCCCAACTCACTAATAGTTCTTATGCATTTTCTCTATATTATTAATTTAATTTACCCTGGCATCATTTAAAGAGTAATCCTGGAGTCATGGCGTTCTGATTTTGGAAGTTGCATTGAGGTGTTTCTTGTTCTGACACACTTAAGCAGACAGTAACTTTGGCAGAAATATTATGTTGTTAAATGGATATAATATGACTTGAAGCACCAAGTTGCTCATTGTTATTTTCAGTGTCTACCCATTCTTTTCAAATGGGAATTGTTATCAATCTTCTGCAAAAAGATTCTTATTAAAGAGAAATTTTGTTTACTATTGGCTGTCAGCTCTACTCAGAAGGAAAGAGTCATATCTTTGAATGTTAAATTCATAATTATAAATATCTCCCTAAATCACTGACATCTTTTCCTAATTATTGGGGCAAAGTTTCAATTTATAAAAAAATAAGTCCAAAATACTTATTTTGGGTCCATGGCTATAAGAGAGCACGTATCAGGTTAACAGTATGAATGTATGATGATGTATTTACCAGAGACACACAAAAAAAGAAGAAATTGATAATTGGCATGGAAAATGCAAAATGTGCCAAATGATCCTCCTAAATATTGAGAGAAAGAGGGTTAAACATAAAGCTGTACTTTGCACTAATGAAAATGTCCAGTATATTCCTTTCCCAAAGCAAAATAGCATGTAAATGACTCTGCTCAATGTTGTTTTTGTTAATGTGACATCCAAGGAAGCACTCCTCCTGGAGCCATAAACCGTGTTCAAGGACAAAGATCAAAACTGCTATCCATTGCCTCTCGCTGGTGGCTGGAAATAAAACCCTCGGTCAGAATGGTTATCATTACCATAAGTGGCCACCTAGCCATTTAGAATTAGGACCATAGCCCATCTTCATTGTTCCCTCTCCTGAGAATTAGCAACAATGTGTATATATTTGCTGAAAATTTTCAGCATCGCATTTCAGGGCTCACAAAAGAAAAAGACTCCTTTACCCTGGAAATTCCTGAATATCTATTTTCTATTTTTTTCTTCAGAAATCAATTCAAATATCATACTTTCTTAAAAGTTTGTTTAGTAGTGAGAGAAGAACATTATGTAGAGGTGGAGCAAATTATGATAATAATAGGATATAAAGAACAGTTAAGCACAGGGTGGAGGAAAGGGAGATGGGATATAGATATCTTTATCCTAATGTCTTTAGTTCAAGAGACTGAAATCATTTGGTCTGAAGATATGGGTCAGAAAAGATAGATTGTGATCCTGGGACTATTCAGTAGGGACTAATGGCAAACTGTCCTGGATTTGTGTGCTTCTCAACATGGCCAGATGTAGCACACTTTGCCCGGTAGGGGGCAGTAAGTAATCTGACCAACCTGGCAGGCTTAGGGCTTTGATATTCTCAAAAAAGCCTTCAGTGGAGTTTTGTCTCTTAGCTTCCTTGTCTTATATCTCAACCTAGGCTCTAAGTGTTTCTTAGTGTACATTCATTATTTTTTCCTATGTCTATCAGCTGTCTGACTATTCAAGATTTAAGCTAAAATATATATGTATTCCTTAGTTTCTGCCAAGTGTAATGCCCCCGATTTCAAATCCGAGAGACCACCAAGGAGCCGATACCGATGCAAACGCACAAGGGTTTATTTGCAAGCTCGAGGGCCCAAGTATACTTGACACAGCAGAGCAGGGACTTGGACCCCTAGGTTAAGAGGCGTAGCAGTTTTATAGGGGCCAGTGGCCAATGAGAGTGTAACACACACAGAAAGTTGCATAGTCATGTCGGTCCACACGCAGGTGGCCAATTGAATTACAGTTTACCCTATAGTAACTGTTTGAACTAGCCTATCACTGTGGTCAGAATTGGTGCGCAAGTTTGGCAGGCAAAAGGCAGGGTTTACATTCTTTGGCAGTTAGGGGTTCCGCATTCCTATATGAGCCTGTTTCCAGTAAGGGTGTGCTCAGCGGCTTGACTAGGGTGGGGGAGTGTCTTAAGCAATAAGTAGGTCATGTGGGGGTTATACATGAGATGGTGGGTGTAGCACAAAATGGAGTTAGTCTTGCTCTGCTTGTCCAGGGGTAGGGGATTTTTGTTAAATTCCTTGGGACCCACACCAAGAACTTTGGATATGACAGCATTGATTGATTTTATTTTCATAACAAGTCTCTGATGAAAGATTATTGCCCCTATTTTGGATGTAAAGGCACTAAGACTTTACACAGTTAAATAATGTGCCTAAATTAGTAAGAAATGAGCCAAGGGTCATAATCGAGCCTATTTTACAATAAAGCCTGTCCAACCATTATGCGTACAGCCCCCAACTGCTTCATATGTCCAAGAGAAGATATAACTCAGATGTTTCATAGCTTTGCTCAAAAGGGAAGAATGTGCTAATCTTCCATGATCAGAAAAACAAAGCACCTAGAGGGGTGTGTGTGTGTGTTTGCATTAAAATTGGAGATCCAGCATCTCCACCTAAATTGCTATTATTAAGAGTAATAGAACATAATAAAACTTTCATCCCCATTGCAATATTTGTAACATTAATTTCAATCCATAATTTCAACTTTCAAAGTTTTGCTAAAATGTGCTATGCTTTATATATTAAAATATATTCCATGTCATACATGATATGGTTTGTATAGTTGTTGGCTTTTTTAAAAAGGCAACCTAAAAAAGGGCCATGTACAAAAGCAACAGGACAACAGAGTGACAAGAAATTGATATGTACTGTGTTTCTAATTTGGATGAGATGACTACGACGAGAATTTCTCTTGACAAGGAAATAACTCCACTTAAGCAAATGTTTACATTCTTTTACACAATTGATCAGATCAATGTTAATATATAAACCAAACAAGTTTTATGGGTCAAGGAAATTTTTGAAAACTATTCCAATTATGCTTTAAAACTGTGAACATTCAAATGTTAGGAAATATCATTCATGAAAATCTATTAATAAGAGTAAGAATATAACAGCAATTTTTAGCATTAATAACATTCTTATTATGAGGCAATAACAGCATAGTTAGAGTAGGTAACATTTAGTGGGTAAGTTTTTCTTTAGTGGACACATTTGTTGCTTGGTTTTCTCTTTTTTCCCACCTGAACTATTCTATCCTTCGAAATCTCCTCAGACACCAGGTGTGCTTCAACTCAAATTCTTCTATTGAAAACATATATCCAAAGAATCAGAGATGTAGACTGAGCAGTATAAAAGTTAATCATCCAAAAATTATCCTCAGAGAAGATCTTTATTTTATTATTATTACAAGTACAGTGGAAATGCAGGTAACTAATATTAGCATTATTACCGTATTTCCCATCATTTAATGCTTGTTATGTGCCTACTAAACATTGACTATTACAGCAACTCAAAGAGGCAGGTACTGTTATCATCTCATTTTACAAATGAAGAAGCAAAAGATTTCAAGGGACTTATCCAAGATCACACAGTTAAAAAAGTGAAGAAATTTATATAGTTCTTAAATTATTTCTCTCTGCATATATGTGTGTGTTTGGCGGAGGGGGTGAAAATGTGTGTATTTCTTACAGAAGTTACCTTAGAACTGTTTTGTATACATTTAAGGCTAGCTTAATTCAAATACATAGAAACTTTCACTGAACTTATAGTTGCATTACTTTTTTCCTACTCTAATTTTGTAGTACATTTTTTAATATAGCCTTTGGGTTTTACCATCCTGTTTACATTAAAACAATTTTGTTTTAAGTGCATGAATGTGTTTTTCCAAATATTACAATAATAAATACATATTAGGGCAGTATACCAGCATTTAGAAAGTATATGGTGACCAAGAAAATAAATCAAGGCATCAAATACAGAACTTAAGAGATTTTTGAGTTTAAGATCATTAGTTTGTTTTGTATAGATTGGAGGTGAATACAAAACCATTACAGATTCCTCATCACAATTCTATGTGAGATGAGTAGGTGAGACACTCCATATCTTTAAAAATAATACTGTGTCAAAATCTTAAAACTTTGCTATCACAACTGACACTAATTGGCATCCTTGTTAGCGCTCTGAAAAGAGAGGTCAAAACTGGAGGTTCATAGGAGCTGAATTGCCCCTTCTTATAAGTGGTTCCTCTGGGTTGAAGAGCAGAGATGTGGAAACCTTAGAAAAAGTCTGACATGTAGCTTTGTTTAAGAAAAACAAAAGACATTAATGTTGATCTGTGTGTATTGATTGTTTGACATCTTGGCCAAGCATTCTATAGGAAACTTATGAACAAATGTCTAAAATGATTAAAAAGATTATAAAATGGTAATTCAATTCCACTGTTTCTTACTCAAATATTTTGAGGCTATAGGAGTATGTATAGAATTTCAGAGAGGTGTGGAGGGATAGTACATATACCTTTTGTTATGTATAACACCCCAGTAGGGTGGGAGGCAGCATTACATTAATATTTCTGCAACAATATATAGGAATATATGCAGCAACTGAAATAGAGAAAGGCTATAAATATGCTCGTGCCACTTCAGATTGAAATTTGTCACCAAAAAAATGAGTTCACGTGAGGTTTTTGCTTTAAAATTATCTCTTATAAAAAACTGTGGAACCTTTGAAGTGCCAACGCGGTATTGTGAATTTGTACAAGAATTGGGATTATTTGTCTTCAAGAAGAAAATACTGAAAATTAACTTAAATAAGGGCTTTATTTTTCCATTTATATTTTCAACAAATATTTGTCAAGCACCTACTACATGCCAGTTATTATGACGATGACACAGTGACAAACAAGACAGTATTTTGTGACCAGTCTTCTTCATTTCCAGTGAGATCAGAAAAGAAAGCAAACATTTTATCTACATCTCATAGAAATTAAATAAAATAAGGAAAAAAACTTCTCATTTCTAGGGTTAATACAGGAAAAAGTTATCTAAGAAGCTTATGGAATCCACTGTTCTCTGGAAATCTTGAAAGGTGAATCATCTCTGTCTTAGATGATTTGGAGACAAAAGAAATCAACAGCGTAGCTTCCTGAAGCCTCTTACTAACCCACACTCTATAATCCAATATTAATTTTCCATGCTATGATCTGATTAATTCTTACAGTTTAGTGATTTTTCACGATACAAGAATCTATATGATTATACGTTTGTAGAAAAAAGTTATTTTGGACATTGCGCATGCACACACACACGCACGCACATATACACAAATTTAAATAGGCACAAGTCGAGATTTGATGCATGTAAGTCAACACAAATCCAATTAAATGTTGCTTATCTAAACTAACTAAAAATAAACATAAAATATAAACTAGTCCATGAAGAAGCCAACATATTAATTCTGATTTTTCTCATTTTCAACTAAGAATTTTATGAACAATGGATATTAAAGCACTATAATTGTCATTTGAAACATAATACCAAAGACTTTGTTGTTAGTGTTTTATACCCACAGTCACTCAGGAAGCCAAAAATATAAGCATCTATAAATGTTCCTTCTGTGGAAAAGACATTTTCTATTTTGCATCCTTCTCCTAGAAACACCATTGTCCTCTCACTAAGATTTTCAGAGAATCAATATATACCACTTATTAAGTATTAATATATATAATAGTGATTCTAAATTTTCCTAATTTTTTTCTCCTTTTACATCTGTAATGATCCTTTTGTGTAGCCATGCACATACAAATGATTAAACCAAACAGGCCATTGAGTAGCTATTGTTCACACATACACACTTTTGCAAACATACTTACATATACCTATATTTGGTGGACAAATAAAAATTGGATTTTATTTGTTGAGATTTAATAACCAAAGTTGTAATTCTACCAATTATGCAGCCTCTTGTGAGGGCAGGCTGGGATACTATGACTCATCTTTCCAAATGATATCCCTAAAGATTCCAAATGATATCCCTAAAGAAGATATTCCCTAAAGATAGAATAGAGTCATTCTTGTAGAAAAATAATGATTGCTACTCTTAGCACAAAACTGAACATTCTTGGAATGAGTCTTGTTCAAGACCATTTCATTAAAAAAAGATTTTCCCTTATAAATGGAAATTAAAACATTCCTTAGAACATATTGTACCAGCATGGGAGAAATTCAAGATTGTTTACATTTCCACTGAGGCATACATTCTGGACCACCTGGGAAAATTAAACAGCTCTAAAATTCCATTAAGCTATCAATCTAACCCTTTTCACAGGTAGGCTGAGAGATAGAACCAGGAGGACAAAAAGTTTGATGTGTTCTTTTCTATCAGTCACAAAAGATAAGAAAGGTGAGGAAAGCAGTGCTCATCCATTAAACAAACCTAGTGAAACTTGACATGATTAAATCAAGTGATTGATGTGTTAAGTGGAGCTTCAGAACAGCTAGACATTGGTCTTGTTTCTCAGAATGAGCCACCAAATGGGTGCCCTCCTTCCCTATTGTTTTGCTTTGAATTGCATATAATCTTGGCCTTTGTTGGACACATACTGGGTGTTGTCCTGCTGATCAGTATTGAAACTAAACATGGGAGATAAAACTCAATCCTAGATTCTTTATGGATGCTGATTTTTAAAAAAATCCAAGAGTATATAAAGAAACAATGAAAGAGGACCTTCCCAAACAAATATCAAAGATTGCAAGCCCACACTAATTAATCCTGAATCCTCTAGAAGTGTTTCCTCCAACTGGCTTGTATGGGTGAGTTCAGGGTTGAAAGGAGTAATATTTAAAGACTGTAATTTTTTATTGGTAAAAGGTGCTTCTTGTGAGACTTCTTGTGAGACTATCAAAAAATATCTGTTATTAAGACTGGCTTGGGGAGATGCCTTACTAGCTCAGTTGGTACAGTGTATGACTCTTAATCTCAGGGTTGTGAGTTTAACCCTCATGTTGGGCATAGAGCTTACTTAAAAAATAAATAATATATATTTTAAAATATATTAAAAAACTAAAAGATTGGATTGAGATGCTGGGCTGCCTGTCTCTCTGGCTCCTTTTCTACACGAAAATAAAAATAGTCAGGGGACTTCTGCCTGATTAGACTTTCTCTTGTTTCCAATTACCCCAGTAGCTGTTAATTCAAAAGTCCACAATGACAAAAAACGAGAGATGAATCGTAGATTATAAAATACACTTATCTTCTCTTAAAGATAGTCTTATATTTAAAAAAATGGGGCATTAATAATATCTACATCATAGGGTTGTTGTGGCAAATATATAAACTAATGCAATGTAGAAAATTTAGTGCAGAGCTCAGGGAAATCTCAGTACATTTAACTAGAATTATTATTTTAAGAATTGTGTAGTATGCTGCTTTGCACATATGTAATGCATTCCTTTTTTATTTTAAGTGCCACTTTCCTAACTGATGCTTGTGCATTAAGAGTACGATCCTGCCTTAGAAAAACCCTAGACTGAATGTAGGTAAATTTCTATTGTGGTACCTGTACTGCCAAGGACTGACTTTTTATATGACCTGGTACAAGTCGCTTCATCACTACAGAATACAGTTCCCTGGTATGTGATGTGTAGAACTGGACTCAACACCTCTAAATTGCCTTCTTGATCTCCAGGTTCATTTACTTCCTATGATTAATATACACTATGTTGTTTGTGCCGTCATAACCGAAACTGAGTAAATGTATTCATCCCTCTGCTTTCTAAATAAGATGATTTGAACAAATAGAGTTTTCATGTTTCCCACATCTATCTACAATTTTTAAAAATGCTTAGCTATTGGGGTGCCTGGGTGGCTCAGTTGTTAAGCATCTGACTTCGGCTCAAGTCATATATCAGAGTTCATGAGTTTGAGTCCCACATCGGGTAAGCATGAACCCTGCTTGGGGTGAATTCGAGTCCCACTTCGAGTAAACATGAACCCCGCTTTGAGTGAGCCCCACTTCTCTCTCTCCCTTTCTCTCTCTCTCCCTCTCTCTGCTCTTCTGGGGATTCTCTCTCTGCCCCTTGCTCACCTTCCCTCTCTCAAAAAAAAAAAAAAAAAAAAAAGCCTAGCTATCATATCTTTACACAATGTCAAAGTTGCTAACAATAGCACCCTCTGATACGATTAAATGTGTACCTTTGGTACTATAGAAACTGAATACCACCTCACTTTGAATATATGAACTGCATAGATGGTCAGTTCTGTTTTTTTATTGTTCAAGCTCTTCCCTTAAATGAATACATTGTTATATTACCTATCTAACCAAAATAGATTGAGAATATCTGTAATATTTGATTCAAATAAACTTTAAAAGATCTGAATCTGAATATATACTGTTGGATGCCTAAAATCCATCCTTCTTTTCTTCTTTGCTAAAAGAATCCTGATTTCATTCAGGTATTACTGACCGTGTCTTTCAGAAAAGACTTAAGTTCCCAAGGGCTGTGTCTTGATTAGTCTACACCATTCCCCTTTCAAGTGATTGGTTTAGAGAAAAACGTGCGACCCAATTCTGGGAAATGAGACATAAGAGAAAGTCTGTTGGGTGGCTTGTGGGAAAGGTTTCTTTGTTCTTAAAAAAGAGACTACAGGAGAAATATCCTTTTACCCCTTCTGGCCATTATCATCTCTTTGTGATATCTGCAACTGCAGGAGCTGTTTTGGGCCTAAAAGGTGAGCCAGGCTAAGAAGCTGCAGAGTGAAAAATGGAAAAATCTGGATTCTTCTTCATTATTTGACTGAGTCACTGAATTTATCACACTGAAATGTAATCAACTCTAGACTTCCTGTTTTGTGATATTGTAAATATCTTTATTGCGTAGGTCATTTTAAGTTGGGCTTTGGGTTACATCTGAAACATAATATATGCTACATAATATATTACTCAGAAAAGCTAGCTGCAATAACAAACATCCAAGATCTCAGTGGCTTAAGACAAAATAGAAATCCATTTCTTGCTCACCTTATAGTCAAATTTCAGTCAGCAGAAGCCGGTGCTCCGTGCAGCCTACCATAGCCCCATGTGGTTCTACCTCTTTTACATGCAGGAACATATTACGGAAAGAAAGAGGTAATGGGAAACAAAGACACATTCCAATACTTGGACCTCTGTCATGTAATCCCACCAATTCAGCTGGGAAATGCAGTCAAGCCATGTGCTCATGAGGAAGAAGAAATGGGTCTGGCATACACGTAGTGTTGTCTCTAATTTTGCTTTAACAGTTCTGATATGGTAACATTTTTTTAAGTCAGTGTTGGCTTAATCATGTGGGGTAGTAAGCAAAAAAATAACCTGCTATACCACCTATTCCACCAAAAAAGATTCTACCCTAAGAGTATCTTGCTTTGAAGGCCCTCCTGTCTGGCTCAGTCAATGGAGCATGCAACTCTTGATCTTGGCGTCATGAGTTCAATCCCGACGTTGGGCAGTAGAGCTTACTTAAAAAAAGAGTATGATGCTTTGAAAGATATATTTGCCACTCATGTATAGTATATAAAAAATCCTTCTTCCTACTCCAATAAAACTAGGGATATTCTCTTTACATGCTGGGGAATGATACAAAATAGGTGGGATTAATATATGGCATCTTCCCAAAGATCAAGTTTATTTTTTAATAGAAAGAACTCTGTTCAATCAGACTGGGCATTTGATAAAATGAGTAATAAAAACAGGTGGCTTTCAACATTTGGTTTAGAATGCAAAAGTGAATGTTATGTTTATTTAAGTGAGTCCCAGCTATTGGAATTTACTTTCTCTGGGTGGTTTGTCAAAATCTAAAAAGTATCTTTAATATCACTTTTGATTTGTGTCTGCTTTAATGTTTCTTTGCTATCCTATGAAGATTAAAGATTAAAAAGAATTGTTGACTAAGCTCTGGTCTCTTCTGTATATCTTTAGAGATGTGTGTGTGTGTGTGTGTGTGTGTGTGTGTGTTTGGATGTTCTCAGCAGCCTCATTTTACATACTATATTTTAGAAATAGTTTTTGGTGCAACAGAGCAGTACACAGATCAATCACCAACACTATCCTGTTGTTGTCTGTAACCAGCATCTGATACTTATGGGGAAAACAGGAAGAAAAGATAACACTGAACCACCCATGGGAGATTTTTCATGTCTGGTGGGTGACAGAGAAAGTGAAGCAAAACCAATCCCATTACCACTAGTTATGCTTCAGCCACTCCAATTTCATTCATTTTGCTTTTATTTCTGATGTGCAGAAGCCGTTTGATAAATTCCCTTCTGGGGACAGGCCAGTCTTGGAAGAATGTACATTAAAAAGTTATGAAGAGTACATAATTTATTAAACCCAACTCATTATTGGAAACTGTTAGCATACAATTCATTTAATAGGAATCACTGGTGGAGAAAATGACTGTTGTTTTGATCTGATCACATAAGCTATGGCGTAATTTTCCTTGTCTGTGGTGATTTACTTAATCTTGAACAACATGAATACTCAGTTAAAGACTGCTTGCTGCTGGAAAACAGACACGTATGTTATGTTATTTATTAATAGCAATGGCTTTACATTTTTATTATGATCTGTAACAAATAGACTCTCCAAGTTTTTAGCAAAATGATTGAATAATTGAATAGAATAGCTATATCCCTGAGTGCACAATGGACATGAATAGGAAATGGTTTTACTAACAAACACTAAGGCCTAGGAGCCCATCATTTATTAACAGCCTTCACTCAGGAAAACAACTGATCTATCAAAAAAGATGTCCTGTCTGCCTACTATGCACAGAGTAAGCCTGAACATTGTAAAGTGAAAACATAAAACATCAGAGCTGAAGGAGACAAGACATATACATTAAAACAGCTACTAGTCACCAAACCCTGGATGATACCGACAAATGCTAGAAGAGGTTAGGGGAAGGTGAGAGAGCTCAGTAATGCGGAATGGCTAGGGGTAATCTTTATAGCCTCAGGTCTGGCCCTAGGGAGATTTCCTTCATGTAATTTTGACATTATTTTACAAGCCAATGTCATAGAACTATGGTGGGATAATTTCAAGTGATATATTAAAATATATTTAGTCATTTCCCTATTAATGAGCATTACTTTATTTCCAGTTTTTTCCACTACAGAGATACCGTAATAATCAATCTTGAAGTATTTTTGTTCTTTTTTTCTGTAGGATACATTTCCAGAAGTGGAATTGCTGGGTCAAAAGGTATGTGTATTTTTTTTTATTCTTGATATGTTGTCAAGAAGGCATTCAAGCTCACCTTTCCCACAGCAAGATCAGTCAGAAAGTACCATTTTGTCCATCACTGCCAGAGGTGGTTCTGTTGATCTGTTTCAGTTTTGCCTGCATGATGAGTGGGAAGTAATCTCTCATTGTGACTTTCAGTCATTCCTCAAAGCTCTCAGTGGGTTTGGTATCCTTTTATATATGATTAATGGTCATTTGGATTTTTATCCTTCTACAAAATTCTAATTCCTGTCCTTTGTTTATTTCCCCATTTCATTGCCTTTCTCCTAATAAATGAAAAAATCTAAACTTTTACTTGCAGACTTTTAATGTTTAGTCTTGAATAGTGTTGCTGATATTGTAGCTGTCCACAATGCCCAATGCTAAGAGACACTGTGGAAACTAGAACATGCTCACATATAGTAATATAGGGCTAAGATACACATGGAAACATCTATACTACCAAAGCAGTCTGTAATAAACATTTCAAAATAAAATGTCTCACAAAATTGGAGACTCCAATCACATTACTGAAACTAAGAAGGAAAATGTATTTCTGGCTAATACAGTCAAGGGAAATTTATCATCAAGAGAATATAAACTGTCTTTAGTTGATTGGTATGATTTTGATGAGTATTATGTCAGAAGAGAGCAACCCATGTGGAGAAATAACAGAGATTTTAAAAACCAAATAATTAGTTTAAATGCCAGAAGAATTGACCTACGTACTATGACCTTCTTAAATTTAGTAAAATTTCTTATTGTAACAATATGATATATAATTTCCAAATCCTGAAAAAAATAATTTAGAAGAATACAAATACCTTCCTTAGTAGTTTTTAAAAATGATGTTATGCTTCTTAAGAAGTGCAGAGAGGGGCGCCTGGGTGGCTCAGTCGGTTGAGTGTCCAACTTTGGCTCAGGTCATGATCTCACGGTCTGGAATTTGAGCCCCGTGTGGGGCTCTGTGCTGACAGCTTGGAGCCTGGAGTCTGCTTCAGATTCTCTGTCTCCCTCTCTCTCTGCCTCTGCGCCACTCATGTTCTGTCTGTCTGTCTGTCTCTCTCTCTCTCCTCCGTCAAAAATAAATAAACATTAAAATTTTTTTAAATAAAAAAAGAAGTGCAGAGAAACATTTGTGTCTGTGTTTAGAATTTAAAATTTTAGCAACCACTAAGCAATTTCTTAGGCGATCATATTTTGAAAATTAGGAAAACCTGGAATTTATAGTAATACTTACCTCCTTCAGTAACACCAAAATTACTAAGCAGTAGCTTGAAATTCTGAAAATTAATACAACTTCCTAAAACATCTAACCTGAAATTAGCTAGAATCTGATTCAACCTGAATTGTGGTGGTATTTGACTTTTTAGCATACCCTTGTCTACTCTGTGTATTATTCAGAAGTTATTGAAATACACATATAGCCCATGTTTCTGAAGAGCCTTATTAGCTACATGGAACAAAATAAGTAATAGTAATATTAATGACTCACTTGGGGGAGCTGGGTCAGCTGAATGGGTGTAAATATACAGCTATTTCACAGTCTCCCAAAATAAACATAGAAGTCCCTGAGGGTACCTAAACTATTCTCAAAACTCTTATAGTGTCCGTTTAATGCTCTGCTTTTGTCGGGCATTTATAGCCTCTCCGCCTTAGTGAGATCACTACCCTCTGACACCCCTGCATTTTTCACACATCATTGCTGTCTTGATGACCACAGCAACTGAATACTGAATACTTTGAATATTTGTATGCTGAGAAATCTCCAATAGCAAGTCATGCTAGAATCAACTAGTTGGCTCAGATCTTTTCTTTCCTGCATGTTCATTCTCCTCACTCACCCTTCATAGTCCCAAGCTGGCAGGATCAGAAATGAGTCCCTGAGCAAGGAGGGAAGAGGAAGACCACAAAGCTCAGAACATACAAAAGAGGCTAACAATACTACCTTACCCACTGTGGACATGAAGCCTGAAGCGGGCTCAAAAGGTAGAAGGGAGAAGCTATAACTCTCAATGCATTGATAAACATCTTAGATCTGACAATGAGATTTTGTGATTAAAATTTCCAGAGAATTGTTTTAACTATCGTGGAGTGACCAGAACAGTCACAGGACCTGCCCTGGTGGAAAAGAACTACCCCTCCAGAGCAAGTTAGAACGAGCAATGGATAGAGAGAATAAGGTTTTCTCCTGGAAGCCAACTCGTTCTTTCATTTCAAGTGTAGTGGTCATTGAATCTCTACTGTATGCCTAGCACTCTCCTTAGCTAGGAAGATTAATAAAAAATATATTGATAAACTTAACTTTTTAAATTAATTCTGTAAGATGAACACTATCATTACCAATCCTGTTTTCTAGATAAGGGCATTTAGGCACAAAGAGTTAATATAATTTGTCAAAGATGACTCAGCAAGTGAGTGGCAGAGCTGGGATATATTGTTCCCTATAGGAATAAGTGAAAACAGATACATCACAAACTATGGAGAAATTCTGAGTTTCAAAGAATGCAGTCTTTACTTCTGTAAAGATTTTGAGTTGCTTTTTTTTTTTTGAAGTAAATAAACCACAAAACAACAAAAAAATTTAGACAATTTCCTTTTGTTCACACAGAGGCACTGCACATTTAAGTCAAGAATAAATTACCAATAAAATAGAAAGTTACAAAAAAGAAGAACTGCATACATTTTATTGGTTTCTAAATTATGGTTTCTGAATTTTACATATAAGGAAGTGGAAAGCATATTAGATACTACAGAAAATCAAATTAATGATATTGAAAAATATGAGAAATCCTTCTAAAACATAAAAATAATGAATAAAATAATTAAAATGAGAAAAAGTAAGCTATAAGGAAAACAAATCATCAATTTTAATCAAAGCACATGATAATGGATGGAAGAAAATTAATAATCTAAAGAATTAGATACTTTTTCCATTTAATAAAACATTCTGAAATCTGAGAGTAACTGCTATATTTCAGGAAATCAATAAAAAAAACCCAATATCAAAACATAGCTAGTGGAATTGTCACAGTTAAAAGGTAAAGAAAGAATGCTACAGCCATCTGGGGAAAAAA
Source organism: Lynx rufus (assembly GCF_022079265.1). Lineage (NCBI taxonomy): Eukaryota > Metazoa > Chordata > Mammalia > Carnivora > Felidae > Lynx > Lynx rufus. The sequence goes on from NW_025814823.1 coordinate 149,513,131, forward strand.
ATAATAACGTACAGAGAAATAAGATAAAATTGGCCCAGATTGCTCTGCAACACTAAATGCCAGGGGACTGTGAGACAATATTTATCAAACTTTGAAGAAGTTATCCATGAATTCTATTTCCAGGAAGACTGTCAATTCTTGTGTGAAGGCAGCAGAAAAATATTGGATATGCAAATGAGCAGGTAACAGATAATATTTCCCAGATATATTTCCTGACCATATGACTTGAAGACATTCTGAAAGACAAGAATAAAAATCCCAGAATGAAAATGTCATGCCTAAAAAGGGGTGGCTGTGAGCACTGACAATCAGTAAACCATATTAAGATATTTACTAATGCAATAGAAACTCTCTTATTTGAACTCAACTAATTAACAAGAACCTCCATTCCCATGTAATTCATATTTATTCTCAGTGTCTGTATTTGTCTTCTAAGGCAGCCATAACAAAATACCACCATTTGAATGCCTTAAACAACAGAAAGTTATTTTGTCACAGTTCTGGGGCCTGGAAGTCCAAGATCAAGGTGAGCCTCTTTTTCTGACTTACAAACAGCTGCCCATGTACATGAACTCCTAGTCTCTCTCTCTCTCTCTCTCTCTCCCTCTCTTTTACAATAATCTCTACACACAATGTGAGGCTCCAACTCACAACTCTGAGGTCTAGAGTCACATGCTCTACCAACTGAGCCAGCCAAGCACTCCATCGCTTCTTTTTCTTTTAGTGACACCAGCCCTATTGGATTTCTCTCCCCCACTTTATGATCTCATTTAACTTTAAATTCAAATACTTCTTTCAAAGGCTCTATCTCCAAACATACGTTAAGGGCTACAGCTTCAAATTATGAATTTTAAAGAGATATAATTCAGTCTTTGATGGTGTTCATAAGTAAAAGGCTAATCTCAATTCACTGTATCAAACCTGCTAACTGAATGCTTACTGACAAGTATTACTGCTAAGGCAACAGGTTATCTCTAATTTTACTTTGACCATTTAAATTACCAAATTCTACCATTTAAATTAATAAACTGTGAGTCAGCTATGATAATTTCCAAATCTTTTTATCCAGGTATAATTACTTATTGAGTAATTTATTTAAATATTGTACAGACCAATGGAGCAGGAGTTTGAAAATCCAGAGTCATTATATCTAAGACAAATTATAGTATTTGGGAAGAGTCAGTGAAAGGACACCACATAATGAAATTGATTTTATATTAATTAGTTGTAGCTAAGGCAACTATAGAAGGTTGAGAATAAAACTTATAAACATCCAGAAGGATTCTATCCATGGATTTCCTCATAAGTGTTCCAGTTCTCACTCCACTAGAATGAAACAGAAACTGAAAATTAATGATGATGTTTTAATACTGTGGCATAAGAAATACAAAATGAACTACCATCAGTAGAAATGTACTCAAGAAGATGTCTCAACTCTATATATAAATATAAGTGAATAAAGTACATTTACATGCTTTAAGCTAAAATGTTTAATTATGTGTGTATTATTTTAATAAAAGAGTCAAGCTTTTGATTACTCAAGCAATTATGGATCATGTCATATGAAAAGGATTCTTCTGTATTTATTCTTCAGTACAAAGCTGATTATAAATCATTTAATTTGAAAAAACACTATGTATTTGTTTTAATAACAGGGATTTTAACTCTAATTTCCATTAAAATAAAATTATCAGATTACTAAAAGAAAGGACAATGATCCTCTCAAAGGATGCAGAGAAAGCATTTGACAAAATACAGCATTCTTTCTTGATAAAAACTCTAAAGAAAGTAGGGAGAGAAGGATCATACCTCAAGATCATAAAAGCCATATATGAAAACCCCACTGCTAGTATCATCCTCAGTGGGGAAAACCTGAGAGGTTTCCCTGTAAGGTCAGGAACACGACAGGGATGTCCACTCTCGCCACTGTTATTCAACATAGTATTGGAAGTCCTAGCCTCAGCAATCAGACAGCACAAAGAAATAAAAGGTGTCCAAACTTGCATTCTTCACAGACAACATGATATTCTATGGAAACCCAAAAGATTCCACCAAAAAACTGCTAGAACTGATCCATGAATTCAACAAAGTCACAGGATATAAAATCAATGCACAGAAATAGGTTGCATTTCTATACACTAATAATGAAGCAGCAGGAAGAGAAATCAAGGAACCGATCCCATCTACAATTGCACCACAAACCTTAAAACACCTAGGAATAAATCTAACCAAAGAGGTGAAAAATCTATACACTGAAAACTATAGATGGGGCGCCTGGGTGGCGCAGTCGGTTAAGCGTCCGACTTCAGCCAGGTCACGATCTCGCGGTCCGTGAGTTCGAGCCCCGCGTCAGGATCTGGGCTGATGGCTCGGAGCCTGGAGCCTGTTTCCGATTCTGTGTCTCTCTCTCTGCCCCTCCCCCGTTCATGCTCTGTCTCTCTCTGTCCCAAAAATAAATAAACATTGAAAAAAAAAATTTAAAAAAAAAAAAAAAAAAAAAAGAAAACTATAGAAAGGTTATGAAAGAAATTGAAGAAAACAAAAAAAAAAAAAAAAAAAAAAAAAAAGGAAAACTATTCCATGCTCCTGGATTGGAAGAACAAGTATTTTTTAAATGTCAATACTACCCAAAGCAATCTACATATTCAATGTAATACCTACCAAAATAGCACCAGCAGTCTTCACAGAGCTAGAACACACAATCCTAAAATTTGTATGGAACCAGAAAAGACCCCGAATAGCCAAAGCAATCTTGAAAAAGAAAACCAAAGCAGGAGGTATCACAGTCCTGGACTTCAAGCTGTATTACAAAACTATAATTATCAAGACAATATGGTACTGGCACAAAAACAGACATTCATATCACTGGAACAGAATTGAGAACCCAGAAATGGACCCACAAACATATGGCCAACTAATCTTTGACAAAGCAGGAAAGACTATCCAATGGAATAAAGACAGTCTGTTCAGCAAGTGGTGTTGGGAAAACCAAACAACCACATGCAGAAAAATGAACCTGGATCACTTTCTTATACTATACACAAAAATAAACTCAAAATGGATGAAAGACCTAAACATAAACAGGAAGCCATCAAAATCCTAGAGGAGAAAATAGGCAAAAACCTTTGACCTCGGCCGCAGCAGCTTCTTACACAACACGTCTCCGGAGGCAAGGGAAACAAAAGCAAAAATGAACTGCTGGGACCTCATCAAAATAAAAAGCTTCTGCACAGCGAAGGAAACAATCAGCAAAACTAAAAGGCAACCGACAGAATGGGAGAAGATATTTGCAAGTGACATATCAGATAAAGGGTTAGTATCCAAAATCTATAAAGAACGTATCAAACTCAACACCCAAAAAACAAATAATCCTGTGAAGAAATGGGCAAAAGGATGAATAGATACTTTTCCAAAGAAGACATCCAGATGGCGAACAGATCCATGAAAAAATGCTCAATATCACTCATCATGAGGGAAATGCAAATCAAAACCAGAATGAGATACCACCTCACACCTGTCAGAATGGCTAAAATTAACGACTCAGGCAACAACAGATGTTGGTGAGGATGTGGAGAAACAGGAATCCTTTTCCACTGCTGGTGGGAATGCAAACTGGTGCAGCCACTCTGGAAAATAGTATGGAGGTTCCTCAAAAAATTAAAAATAGAAATACCCTACAACCCAGCAATTGCACTATTAGGTATTTATCCAAGGGATATAGGTGTACTGTTTCAAAGGGGCTACATTGCACCCCAATGTTTATAGCAGTGCTATTGACAATAGCCCAAGTATGGAAAAAGCCCAAATGTCCATCTATGGATGAATGGATAAAGAAGATGTGATATATATATATACAATGGAGTATTACTCAGCAATAAAAAAGAATGAAATCTTGCCATTTGCAACTACATGAGTGGAACTGGAGGATATTATGCTAAGCAAAATTAGTCAGAGAAAGACAAATACCATATGACTTCACGCATATGTGGAATTTAAGGTAAGAAACAGATGAACATAAGGGAAGGGAAGCAAAAATGATATAAAAACAGGGAGGCGTACAAAACATAAGAGACTCTTACATATAGAGAACAAACTTAGGGTTGCTGGAGGCGTTGTGGGTGGGGGGATTGGCTGAATGGGTGAGGGGCATTAAGGAAGACACTTTTTGGGATGAGCACTGGGTATTATATGCAGGGGATATTATTGCACTATATGCTAACTAACTTGGATGCAAATTTAAAAATTATAGAATTAAAAAATAATAAAAATTAATATAAAATAAAGTTACCAGGATGACTGAGTTGGCTGTACAATCTTTATATTTAACTGTAAGTATTGTAGTTATAAATACTGTAAGGGATGGAAGGATTTGGGGACTGATAAGAAAAAAAGATATAATGTAGCACACACAAGGCTTATTGGGCTGTACTTGGACAGAGTTGCATAAGAGAGAAGTCCCTCACAGCATGAGATTACCCAGAGGCATATGACAAGGAGGACAAGGGAACACTTGTGGGAGACAGATATGACAGAGGAAACTAATATGTTAGTTATATATGCTACTCAACAGCATGGTTGAGAGTGTCTGGGTCAGAGGACTCCAAAGGCCCATAGCAACTTGAGATCTTATAACCACAAGGCCCTATCCTACCAATGGCCAGCCGAAGTAGACTAAATTTATCAAAGTATGAAAAGAAGACAGGCTCTAAATGGCTAAAACTCTATTTGTTTTGACTATTATAAAAATAATTGGATGTGTAAAAATGTAAGTTTCCTACTAGTACAGTTTTGAGCCAACGTATCTCAACCTGGAGTAAAGAAATAAATAACCTAGGGGTACACGATGACCATCTTTGGCTCTTTTATATAACAATATCGTTTAAGCAATATATATACTGAAACCGTTTCGCATTGATATCTGTGATATTCAACAGTGAAATTGCCAAAATATAACTGCCATACATGAGCATGTACAAGGAGGGCTGAATATTTATTTCCCCTTAGTGAAAACAGTTCAAGCAAACAAAAACACTACATTAGAAAAATTACCTGCTTACGTATTTTTACCAAGTATAAATATATATTTTAATGTGTTTAATTATGTATAAATTATTTTCACTTGTATAAAAAGGCCAAAAAAATGGATTATTGTCATGCTTTTCAGAGGAAATTTTTATTTTCTGCTCTCTTATTCTTTTGCTTGTGGTGTTTTTTTTGTTTTTTGTTTTTTTGTTTTTTTTTTTTTTTTGCTTTTTAAAAAGATTTTATTATTTTAAGTAATCTCTGCACCCAATGTGGGGCTTGAACTCACAACCCTGAGATCAAGAGTTGCACACTCAACCAACTGTGCCAGCAAGGGGCCCCTCAACTCTCTTGTTCCTTTTATTATACTGCTTCTTATTTCCTTAGAGTCACTCTAGCATTGCTGTCAGGGAATGAAAGTCAATTGAAATTCATATTATTGATGTTACATTAACAGACGCCACAGATAGCAATGTGAACCATGAATAAAATCACATAAAATACAAATGTTCTCAATGTTGAGAGGGGAAGAAGGAAAATAATACATAACAGCTTTAGAATTGTGTGAAAAGGAAATAAAACATCATTCCAATAAATTAACAAACAGGAGCCATTAGACTTAATAAATGCAAAGCACTATGCTCTTTACATGAAGTTAATAAAACCAGATGGGACATATTTTATTAAGAAGCTGTTAAAATTTTTTTAAAGAAAGGAATCCTAAGATAACTGTGGGTTGAAAGTTTGTTCTGAAACAACAGCAACAACAACAACAACAACAATAAAGATTGAGATGTGTGTTAGGGGAAGGTCAAGTAGAATAACTTAATTCAGCATATCATAAGAATCTATTATGCAGTTCGTGCCCAGGATATCAGGAGGAATGCGAAAATCTCTCCAGGCCTATCATATATGGGTAAATGGCGTTATTGCCTTAAAGTAGTTCACAATGTAGTAGAGAAAACAAACAAACAAACAAAATACTATATAAAGAATAATTGGTCTTTCCGTTCATAATTACCATAGTGCCAGTCTTCTGCACTTTGAATATAGGAGCTATGTTTACAGATTCTCCACTGTATTTCTAACTCTTGAAAAGTAATATTACATGGTAGGCACTCAGCAAGTATGTATTAAATTGATTACATGGTAGGCACTCAGCAAGTATGTTGGTGCTATAGAAAGAGAACCAACCTGGATACTTATTCTGCCTCATGCATAAAACCAGAGTTTAGCCAAGTAACCTACTACCTCCTTTGAGTTACTACCATATATATATATTTTTCCCTTTCATGAAGACTGTCATTCCAAACTTAGAATTTCCCAAAACTCAGCTTTCACATTTCTCTTCATGTCCAGAGAATTTCCTTTATCTGTGAGTTGGGAACTGTTGTACGATTTCTTCAGTAACCCAGAGATCCATGGATTAGATCAACAATGCAAAGGGCAAACTTCAGAGCATATCAGAAGCCCAGTTGGAAATGAGTGGATCTAAGAGCCAGAATGCTGGGTCACCTGTGGTCAATCTGGCATCGCTACTTGCCCCCTTCTAAGATCTTTTTTTCTGTGTCTCAGAGAGAAGTCAGAGTGTACATTTCACAAAATCCACATCACTATTTGGTTCTAGGTTAGAATTTTCCAAAGGGAGGCTCTGGCACAAGATTTTGAAAGCAGAAGAGGAGAATCCAGAATCCTTTATTTAAGTGCAGTCAGCTGCATGCACAGATCTGAGTTTCACAGAAGCTTACTGGCAAGTTTTTGCAAACCATCCATTTCACTAATGCAGATTGAGAGAGTTGGTGGGAGTTTCCCAGAAATTCTAGACTATTAAGGCAGCTTCCAAGCAAAGTAAGGACTACTCTGATATTTTAGACTTAAATATTTAATGAAAATTTTACTGACGTTTGTTCCTTCAGCTACTCTGTTGTATGAGCTTCTATTTCTTACAGTAAACGTTTATGTCCAAATCACACAGTGAATAAATAACTAAGTGAATAATTTCAGACAATACTACTGTCAATAACCACCTCCAGTTCTTAGATTCTTAGATAAAAGGCAAGAGTGGAAGACCTCACATAATTATCTTTGTGTCTACAACATTAGCCAAAGGCAAAGTTAGTTGTGTGGGTAGTAAAGAACCTCAACTCTGGTTTAAGGCTTTCTTAGACTTTTCCAAGGATGGAAACTGGTATCAGTGGTAGGACTGAACCAAACAACTTCTTGAGCCGGTAGGCAAATAATTCCACACTGCAGTGCTCCTCACCCCACTGGGAGATAAAAGCCGTCTGTAAACCTGTTTCTTGTTCAGTGTTTTCGTTCTTTCAAATGCATGTAGTTGTGATAAAATTAAAATAGACTATCCATCCCAGCTATTGGACTGCCCTGCAGGGGCAAGGATTCTCATCTCCACACCTGTACATGGCATAGCTCTATTATTTATTTTCTGTACCTAAAGCCCCTGGCTTGACAGATGGTTCTTATTGAAAATTTCATTTGTGTCCCTATTGACTGCTTATTATTTTTAGCCTTTTCTCTTCTCTGTCATTATCTTCTGAGGTTAATAGAGGTAAACTTAGGCTACAAATATATATATTTTCACTAATACAAAAAGTGCCTTACTTTATAATTTTCACAAACCCTATTTTAAACAATATTTCACAGTAATGCTGTATTAGAAATGTGGTCACTTTTATTTATTTTTTTAAAGATTTTATTTTTATTTTTTTTTAAAGATTTTTTTTAACGTTATTTATTTTTGAGACAGAGAGAGACAGAGCATGAGCGGGGGAGGGCCAGAGAGAGAGGGAGACACAGAATCCAAAGCAGGCTCCAGGCTCTGAGCCATCAGCACAGAGCCCGATGCAGGGCTCAAACTCACGGAGCGCGAGATCGTGACCTGAGCTGAAGTCGGACGCTTAACCGACTGAGCCACCCAGAAGCCCCTAAGATTTTATTTTTAAGTAATCTCTATGCCCAACTTGAATTTACAACCTTGAGATTAACAGTCACATGCTCCACCAACTGAGCTAGCCAACCAAGTGCCCCAAAATGTGGTCACTTTTAAATGTTGTGTGTAGAAATATGAGTTGAGAGTTTTTGCCCTAGTCCTAACTAGGGCAAAACTGTGCTATGCTGGACCTTTTAAATGGCCTCTCCACCTTCAACATATCTCTTCCTACATTCCCAATTTCTTCCAGACTACCTATTCTACATTCTCTGAGATTAGCTGGGACCATGTAGATCCATTCTAAGACAATGTGGGCAGAAGAAAAGTGCTCTTTTAGTCCTGTCCCAAAAATGATACTGAGGACACTGAGGTCCTAGGAGTTGATGGAAGGAGCCTAGATCTCTGAATGACGATATGAAGTAAAGTCTCCCACTGACCCACACTGGAGTATGATACAAGCAGGAAGAAAGTGTTTATTTGTGAAGCCACTGAAATTATGGAGGTAATTGGTTAAGAGTAGATAGCCTAATATGATTCAATAAGTTAGTCTAGTCTGTTTAATCTCCAACATGTCCCCAGTTTCTATAGACTAGAAACTGGATATTTTAGAATGATTCTCTAAGACATCCTTCCAACAAACTGTTCCCTTTCACAGACCTCATGCTTAAGATTAGATTCAGAATTAATTGAGTTAAACAATTTACATGATCAGAATAACCTGAGACTATATCCATCATTTTTTCTCCAGTTAGAATTTCTTTTCTCAAACATCTGCCATGTGAAATCCCCCATATATATCCATTAAGCTGATGAAAGTGTCAGGAGTACTGTATTTTTTGTGAGTGTGTGAGTGTGTGTGTGTGTGTGTGTGTGTGTGAGCACACACAAGTATGTGCATTTTAAAGGTTGTCATGACCATAAAATTAGGTCTGCCTGGTAAAGGTAAAGGTATTATGTCACATAAAAATAGAAGCTCTCATCTGTGAACTATGGTGTGCAGCATTCTGATTTTTAAGTGATCTGTAGATGAATTTCTTTTAAAGAAATGATTTTCAGGTTTCAGTTGAAAAGCCAAGCCTCACATTATATTCCAGGCTCAGTACCACAGTATACTACACAAAATATTGGGCAAAACATTGAATGTCAATCTTATTTTTTTGAAAATGTCTGATTTTTCTTACCAACGCAGGTAACGTATTTTGGGAATGACATTTGTTTTGCAGTCTTGTCTTACCTCAAAAGAAGTAAGAACCATAAACAAAATAAAAGACAACCACTCTGAAACATTATTCTTTATTGTTTTTGTTTAGGCTCCTAAGGCAAATCTATATGAATGCTCTTACACTGCTTCAGACAAGGTTAAACATGTAATCATTGCAAGATATTCTAAAATGTATGCATTTACCGATCAGTCAGCATTCTGAAGTGTGAAAGGCATCTCCTTTATAAGAGTTGGCTTCATACATGGGAAAGCATGGAGCCTGAAGGCTTAATTGACATTTGTAAGAAACAATCTGTCCGCACAGAGCACCATCTGTTTACAGTTATTGCCTATCAAAAGAATGTAAGAATCTTTGTCCTGTGAACAATGATTCTAGAAACCATTGTATTATTCTCACCTAGTAGCCGAGTAGCAGAAAAATATTTTGTTGGCAGGTAGGCTAATTTCCATTTAGGAAAAACTATGGAATACTGATTGTCCCTCCTTCAGAATCAACGTAATTTCTTGTCAATGCTTAAATTGTATATGGTAACCAAGAAGCCAGGTTTATTTCCTTTTTTCTTGAGCAACTAGAAATATTCGAGATGACTAAAAATGGCTGGGGGGTAGGGTTGTGTCTTTATACCCCAGACAGTGTCTTTCAGAGTTTTTTTATACATAATAAGAAGGTAAACACTTGTTGAATTTAATTGAAGAAACTGATGTGGCATCTAAACACAAAAATTGAGTTTAAAAAAAAACATAAATATATTTAGACTAAATGAACTACTTGCTTCCTATCTTGTTTTGGCATAAACACAGCACAATAAAAGTTAGCAAAGATGAAAATCTAGTACCTATTATTTTGGATAAGGACAAAAGCAATATAAGCCCTGCTGTTTGTGAACATAAAAGAAAATTGCTTATCTGATTCAGAAAGGAGTTGGACCAATTCTAAAAACATCATTCCTTTTATACTTTTTTTTTTCTTTTCACCAGTCCTGATGTTTTTCTAATTCATTAAGCTGAGATCATCTATGTGCAGGCTTGACAATATGGTTAAGTAGGAACAAGGCTCAATAAATCTAATGAATTTTTACTTACAATTTGAATGTCAATGATGCACAGTTTTTCAGAGACAATGACTATAATTAAGTCCATTCCCCATTTTTTTATCTGAAGTGATAGCATGGCAAAACTATAATTATGCAAAATGACACATTTCCCAAATTATGCATTATGAAGACATTAAAGATATTTAAAAAGTAATCACACGTATCTAAAAAAAGGCACAAGACTGTTATTTAAACCTTCAAATAAAATTATTGACTATCAAACTTACACTTAAAAAAACTTAAATAGATGTTCATGGGTTATTTGCTCTATGGTTTTGGTTTGCTTACATTCCTAAATTACTCCTTTCCTATATCTACAAGATAGTAAGCACTCAGATAACTTTTAAATATGTACTTCACCAACAAGAAAAGAAAATCAAGAAAAGACAGAGTAAGAGACATTAACATAATAAACTAAGGAGAACATAGAAATTGATTAAAATGTTAATAAATGTTATTTATATTTAATAATTAATGCTATGTGTTAAAAATAAAAATTTGTGGCACCCAGCTAAAGCAAGGCTAAGAGAGAATTTTATATCACTGTACATTTGCATTAGAAATAGTAAATTTTCAAATCAATAATCTACACTCTCACCTTACCTTTTATGAAGTTAATATTATCCTGACACCAAACCCAGACAAAAACAACACACGTGCACACACACATGCACGTACCCATGTAAAAACAGAATTTAACAGTATATAAAAAGAATTATGCACCATAATCAAATGGACAAGGTACAAGGCTGGCTCAATATTTGGAAATCAAATAATGTAATTCACTGCATTAACAATGAAGAAGAAACTCACATGATCATATCAACTGATGCAGAAAACACAGTTGACAAATTGAAATATCCATTCGTGACTTAAAAAAAAAAAAAAAAGAAGAAGAAGTCTCAGAAAGCCGGGATGGGAGGAGAACTTCAAGTAAAAAGAACAGGTACAAATTAATTCGCTGCTAGAATCATACATAATAATGAAGACAATACTTACTCCCTAAGATCAGAAAAAAGGCATGATAGCTACTCTCACCATTGCCACTAAACATAGTATGAGAAATTCAAGCCAGTGGCAAAGTAAGAAAATAATACAAGGCAAATAGATGGGAGAGGAAGAAATGAAACTGCCTCTATTTGCAGAACACATGGTGGTGTACGTACAAGATTATGTTGAGTGACAACAATTAATCTCAAAAAGTCTCATATTGTAGGTTGTTATTTTTATAACTTTCTCAACATATGAAAATTATACGGATGATTAATAGATTAGTAGTTGTCACGGTTATGGGATGATGGAGAAGAAGAGGGAGGTGTGACTATAAAGAGATGGCATGATGGAGATGTTTGTGTGAACAGACTAGTTCTGCTTCTTGTTTGTGACAGTGGTTACACAAATCTACATGGCTCATAAATGGTATCAAACCACACATAACATTGTACCATTGTCACTTCCCAGGTTTTGATATTGTATTACAGTTATGTCAGGAAATTAAGTAAAGGGTACATGAGACCTCTCTATATTATTTTTGCAACTTCCTGTGAAACTACAATTATTTCAAAATAAATTTTTTTTTAATTTTTTTTTCAACGTTTTATTTATTTTTTGGGGGACAGAGAGAGACAGAGCATGAACGGGGGAGGGGCAGAGAGAGAGGGAGACACAGAATCAGAAACAGGCTCCAGGCTCTGAGCCATCAGCCCAGAGCCCGACGCGGGGCTCGAACTCACGGACCGCGAGATCGTGACCTGGCTGAAGTCGGACGCTTAACCGACTGCGCCACCCAGGCGCCCCTCAAAATAAATTTTTAAACAAATGAAAGAAAATCACAGACTAGGAGAATACATTTGCTATTACTTTGAGTGACAAAGAATTGTTACATGAAATCTATGAAGAATCTGAAAATCAGTAATAAAACGTAAATAAGCAATTATAAGAATGTGCAAAGGCTGGAAGGAAATTCTTAGAGAAAGAAAAAGCACTAGCAGACATCATTAATTCACCCTGTTCATTTTGCTATACTCTTTCTCCTTTATATTTGGAATATTCCATTAATAAAGACATGAATTTCCCCCTAGTTATAAATGGAAAACTGGACACATAGATTTGTCCATACAGTTACCTTTTTGAGTTTCTCATTTCTTATATTTTACAAAAGATTCAGGCTTAAGAATAAAAGCTACTTCCATCAGAAATTCTTTGAAGTAGTGAATGTTAATGTACAACACCATTCCTAAACTCTTTGTTTAGAAGTCAAGATCTCCCAATTTCTAACTAGTTAAAAATACTGCAAAATGAATAAGACCACTTTATTTAATTGTTGCATAAATTGTTTGTGTAGACGATGGAGTATGAATTAAGAGAAACAGGGACATGGGAATGCTTGGGGGGGGTAGGGAGAAGTGTAGTTTACAAAGCTAAACAAAACTGTAATCTAGCCGGGACGTATAGAGTTTAGAAACTCAGACTGAGAGTGATTTTTTTTTTTTTTATTGATTTCAGGTAGTCATTTTTGAATAACAATGCCATGATTTCTGCCTCAGTTCAACTAAATTACCATGTTCATCTAGTTCTATCCTGAAGGAAGTAAACCTATCACTAAAGTGTCAAAGTTAGTTTCTACTATAACCAAATATCTCTGAGCTCAAGATTAATGAGAAAATAATCTCAGATAAAACCAAAAGGAAAAAAAATACCTTACAATAAACTAAATAAGTTTGATTTTTAGTCTATTTTTGTAACACATCTGAAATAAATACATATTTGCTGTAGGAGTATACATTTCTAGGAAGAGAACATACTCAGAAAATAAAGATTTGAGGTGTTCAGGGGGAAAATTATCCTCAGGAACCTATGTCAGCAAAATCATTCTTTTTTTAAAATTTTTTTAATGTTTATTTTTGAGAGAGTGCAAATGGAGAAGGGCAGAGAGAAGGGGACAGAAGACCTGAAACGGACTCTATGCTGACAGTAGCAAGTCCTAAGTGGGGCTTGAACTCACGAACTGAACCCTGATATCATGACCTGAGCTGAAGTCGTATGGTCAACCAACTGAGCCACCCAGGTGCCCCAGCAAAATGATTCTTGAACTGCCCAGTCCCTAAGCAATTTCCTGAGTAGGAACAAGGGTGGAGGTGGGGTTGGAGACCAATTCAACATGGTACTAGAGTCACGGAATTTGCAGTAACAACAAATTTGTGGTAGTTCAGGTTTAAGTATTATTCATTAAAGAGATAATCTGAAAAAAGTAAGTCATTAGAAGAAAAAATGTAATAAATCATTTGGAAAACAATAGCATTTGTCTTTTATGTTTTTATAAAATTTAAATTTGGGTTATACAAGTGTTTTATCAATAATAGGAAAGCTGGACATTTTGAAATAGGAATAGGAATAGACGTTTTGAAATTTACACATGTTGAATAAACTAACTTTAGCTGAATACAGATTTATTGACGGTAGGAAATAAATGAATTTCTACCACATTTTTAAAAATTAGATTTCCCAATATATTTTTAGATTTCCAGGGAAATTCTTCATTCCAGACTATATCTATCATAAATAAAATATTGTCCAGATATAGTATAGCATTTTGAATTTCACCACAATGAACTCCAAAGTAAAGATCTTTCATCATCGATTACCTTGTAATTTATTTATCATTTACTCAAAAAACTAAGTTGGAAAATCTGGTTGTTGAGAATGCTTTGAAAATATAAACTGATTTCAAAGGACCAATAGCGACCCCTTTCTTTTTTGTACTTAAATATCAAAGACTTAAATTCAATCGCTTACTTTCCTTTTGTTCACAAAAGTTATTAATGTATGTTAGTGAAAGATGACACTCAAGCAGAAGAATAATTTCAGGGTAATTAAGTAGTTTCTTACATTTAAGGTTATTAAGATACTTCTTGTTTATTTGCTTTTTTTACACACTTCTTTTGTCCGCATAAAAACAGAATATTGCAAAGGAAGATATATAGCTTAATAATCCACGTGAATTAGCATTACTAGACTAGTCAGAAGATACCAATGCATATAACAGCTTTTATGACAAATGAATACTTTTCATTTTTTTTAAGTTTTTTAATTTATTTTGAGAGAGAGAGAGAGAGGGTGCGATCAGGGAAGTAGCAGAGATAGAGGAAGAGAGAGAGAGAATCCCAAGCAGGCTCTATGCCACCAGCACAAAGCACAACTTGGGGTGATCTCATGAACTCTGGTATCATGACCTGAGCCAAAATCAAGAGTCGGAAGCTTAACTGACTGAGCCACCCAGGCACCCCAATACTTTCCAATGTTTTAATTCTCTTAATATAAGTGTATTAATGCTAGCATGCTTTTTATATGCATATATTACTTTTTCCATATATAAGTGTGATACACATTTGTTATTCAGTTTTTCACTTTAGATTTACATATTAACTGAGATATTTTTGTTTTAAATCTGTTTGGGGCACCCAGGGGACTTAGTTGGTTAAGGCTCCAACTTCGGCTCAGGTCATGATTTCACAGTTCATGAGTTCAAGCCCCCTGTGCGACTCTGTGCTGACAGCTCCGAGCCTGGAGCCTGCTTCTAGTTTTGTGTCTCCATTTCTCTGCCCTCTCCTGCTCATGATCTCTCTTACTTTCTCTCTTTCTCTCTCTCTCTCTCTCAAAAATAAATAAATATTAAAAAATTGTTTTTGAATCTGCTTGATTTGGATACAATGAAACACTATTATTTACTGCAACCTCAACTATTATAACTAAAGTATTAAAGGCAGCTAAATAAAAAGAATGGGTGTGATATTCCCAAGCAACAGCAAAGCACTCAATGAATTTCATAGCTGTAGCAAAACTTTTCTCTTAAAATAGGAAAAAGATATTTATATGAAACTTCATCATCATAATCAAATATAGCACTACTATACTGTATATTGACTTTATACATCATACAAGACTTCACTAGGACTGAAATGTATTATTAAAAGTAGAGTGACAGGTGTGACAAAATCTACTGCTTGTGTGCCTTCAGCTACATTAAGTCTCATCACAAACTGAAAGAAAAATGTATCACATGGGATAAAGAATAAAAAGAACAACTCCAAGGGTTATTATCTTGTCACTTCCTATATACCTAGACTTACTCTATAGCCCTTCTTTTAAGTGAATGAAGAGCTAGAATACATTACAGGCTATAGCATGCTTCTTTCTAAGACCTCTCTTTCAATTTACTCTTCTGACCTTAAGTGATCACCTCTAAGCCCATGGCCTCAAATCAACTCTAAATTGATGATGCTCCAAATTAGTTTTACCTCAGAATTCTTCTCTGAGGTCCATATCCACTATGGGCAATGTTTACTCAATTTCTCTATTTGGGTGTCTCAAGAGTGCCTCAATTTCAATATATCCAAAACTGAACCAAAATTTGTCAGTTTCCATTTTTGCCTTCTAAGTATTGTTCTCTTATTCATTTATCTTTATCTCCATTGAGAGTATCCCAGTCCAATCTACTATTATATGTCATCAAATTCTGCTATCACTAACAGCCTTCCCACTGGTCTCCCACAATTCATTTTTGCCCTATCCAAGTCATTCTTCACTCAATAGCCAGTAACATTATTTTTAAGACCAAAAAAAAAAAAAAAAAGATCTTGGGACAAAGGGAAAGATAAAATGTATCTTGTACTATTTTCTTTTTGAAAAAAAAAAGTTTATTTTGAGAGAGAGTGTGCTTATGCAAGTGGGGGGAGGGGCAGAGAGAGAGGAAGGAGACAATCCCAAGTAAGATCCATGCTGTCAGCACAGAGTCCAATATGGGGCTCCATCTCATGTACTGCAAGATCATGACCTAAGCTGAAACCAGGAGCTGGCTGCTTAACCAGCTGAGCCATTGATCTTGAACTACTTTCAAATAAAATGATAAATGACCAGAGAAAAATGAACAGAGGAATAAACAAAGTGTAGGACACTGGTGATGCTGATAAGAAATATCAGATTCAGTGGAGTGGTAGAGATGAAGGCAGACTGGAGTGAGATGCAATACATGTGACAGGAGGAAGTAGAGAAACTGTGTGAAGACAAAGATTTGAAGGAATTTATGGACTGAAGCAGAGAAAGAGGGCAGTTGTAACACTGAAATACTGAATCAAAGGAGGAATTCCCTAGGAAGCAAGGTAATAGAAAATATTTGAATGCTGATTGATCCCTCCTACCCCAATAGGACAAAACCAGGAAGAACAAGAAAGGCAGGTTTCTGTTTTTTGAAGAGAAAACATTTTTAGATAAAATCTGTAGCTCACGGAACATTTCCTCATCGAAAAACTTTGGCCCAATGGACAAGATTGTGATCAAAAAGGCAGTTGAGTAACTGGAGTGGTGACCCAACCCCCAACCCTCCCTGCACCCTAAAGCTGATGAATGTGAGGTACCTAGCTGTAAGAGGTGGATCTTCACCAAGAACTCTAAATGACACGCATTAGAGACTGGTCATTGTAGAACTCTGCCAGACTGTGGACTCCTGCCACTTCTCATTCATGTATCAGTGGAGTGCTAATAATACCCAAGGGTATTGATCTTTACTCACTCTATAAATAACATATTAAAGTGAGAGACAATTCGTGTTAGCCTAATGGAGTGTCCAGCGACCAAATTTTCTCAGATTTCTGGGCAAAAGAATTGTATTCCTAATACCCACAAGTTTCTGACATAAAATTATACCGGAATGTGAAAGGAAAAGCAGTGGAGTCCTTGAATCAGCACCAAAGGGTGGATAAAGGGATAAAGTGAAATTATTACAATAAAACAATGAAAGGAGTACTGACACTTCTCTCCGTAGAGAATTGCAAGTTCCATAGGTTTTTATGTAAAAGCCCAGGCTCTGGAGTTAAACTGGGTTCAAAACTCCTGCAGTCTCTGCCACTTACTAGCAGGGTAATTTTAAGCAATCAGTGATCTGGAAAGGTCGGTTTTCTTTGAACAATGGAAACTTTTTTTTTTTCTCAATTTCACAGTGATATTTTTATTAACACCAACTGTTTTGTAATTATTATTTTTAATGTTTATTTATTTTTGAGAGAGAGAGAGACCGAGAGACAGAGCATGAGCGAAGGAGAGGCAGAGAGGGAAGGAGACACAGAATCCCAAGCAGGCTCCACACTGTCAGTGAAGAGCCCTAGGCAGGTCTCAAATTCACAAACCATGAGACTGTGATCTGAGCAGAAGTCAGCCGTTTAACTGGCTGAACCATCCAGGCTTACTTTTTAAAAACTTTTTAATGTTTATTTATTACTGAGAGAGAGAAAGAGAGCACGAGCTCTGGGATGGGGCAGAGAGAGTGGGAAACAGAGAAGCAGACTCCACACTGTCAGCACAAAACCCGACATGGGGCTTGAAATCACAAACCATGAGATCATGACCTGAGCCCAAGTCCAACACTCAACTGAGTGAGCCACCCAGGAGCCCCTGTTGCTGGTTTGTTGTTGTTGTTGTTGTTGTTTTGTTTTGTTTTGTTTTTTTAAGAACAGTTACCACTAATATACAAGCTCTGCATCAGTTACCCTTGACTTCTCACATGTCTGAAATGACCAAGGAATAGCCATGTTGATACTGTCATAAAAAAGTTTAATGGCCTAACAGAAAAGTGAAACCATTTTTAGCAGAATAACTTATTCAGGAAAGCCTAGCTGAAAATCTTTTCATTTCTATTTTCTCACCCACATGCATTTCAAGGTTCTTAAAAGTTATCTTAAAAAAGAAAGAAAAAGAGCACCTGGGTGGCTCAGTTGGTTAAGTGTCCAACCTCATCTCAGGTCATGATTTCACAGTCTGTGAGTTCGAGCCCCACCTCTGGCTTTGTGCTGACAGCTCAGAGACCAGAGCCTGCTTCAGATTCTGTATCTCCCTCTTTCTCTGCCTCTCCTGCACTCTCTCTCTCTAAGAATAAATAAACATTAAAAATAATTTTTAAAAAGACAAAAATGATGTGTATCAGTTTCTCTTATTTAATGTGGCTATAGAAAATACTTGACCAAAAGCATTGACTAAACCCTATTCTAAATAGATTCAGAAAGAAAAAGCTAAGACTCCCGTTAAACAATTTGATATTTCTGTTTCATCCTTACTATTTTATTCTGTAAATATAAGGCATGGGTATAGTAAGACAAATTTACTTATGTTACTCTTTTATCTTATAATATTATGGATAAAAGAAATTGGATGAACTGGTGAAATACCATGTCTCCATTTGTATTAATAATATGAATGCAGGGACGCCTGGTTCACTTAGTTTATAGAGCATGCAACTCTTGATCTCAGGGTTGTGAGTTCAAGCCCCATGTTGGGTGTAGAGATTACTTAAAAATAAAATATTAAAATAATAATAATAATATGAATGGACATAAACCTTTGATGGACAAATATAAAAGTAAAGCATTTTACCTGTGAAAATTACAATTTTAAGGATAATAATATTAAAACAAATCCATCAAAATTCAGTGTGGATTCTTATGTCGGTCTTTGAAGGTTGGCATCTTCCCTCACATTTCCTGCACTGTCAGTGGAAAGTAGAGTGTTTTATCAACTTCTAGAGAAAAGGCAGTATTCTAAACAGGAACGGTTGACACACTTTTTTTTTTTTTTTAATAATGAGCAGTTTATTGCCATTAAGACAAGAAAATGCAGACAGTCACTTGTAACTCTAATTGCAGGCATTCTAAAATGTCTGTTTGGAAAATTACCTCTGGTACACTTATGAACTACTTTGAGATATATAAATTACAAATTTTTTTCCAGGAAACTAATCAAATTGTATATAAATATAGCTCAATCATCAATTAAGATACAAAGTTGCTACACTAACTTTAAAGACAGCAAGTATACTCCATTCCCTTACTTATACTTAACGTTTGTTTTAAAACAGCTCAGGCCTATGTCTGATATAACAAAACTTTGTGCCTCATTCCAGAAATAACTGTCAAATTTAATGAATGAATGATTCAATGAGTGAATTAGCAAAATAGTTAACCAACTAGTAAAGAACATTTATAGAGACAAAAATAGGTACTTTTTTAAAGGATTGATGTAGAACTGTTTTTTGTATTGAAAATGTTAATCTTGATTGTGTCAAAATCTTTCCAACTAGGATCATTCCTTTCATCTCACCCATTGCCTGAGCTCGGTGTTCTTTCTTTCAGTGACACTGGAAGGATGTTATGTTTACTTTATCGCTTATTGAACATTGTTATAATCATCTATATTTTGTGTCCCCTACTAGACTCTAACCTACCTTAGGGCCGAGGTCTGTATTCCTGGTAATTGAGCGCTCTACCCAATATGTAGCATTGTACTAACATTACATGAGTTAAAATGTTTTGAATATATTAATAAACAAGCTCATCTGGAATGAAATGAGTGACTTGGTATAGAGACTGAGAGGACCAGGGAAGGCTCTCTCAGGATACCACAGTATTTCTTTAGGATAAGGAAACTTTCACCAAGCAGTGGATGCAAGGGACATGGTTTAGGCAACCATATGCGAAGCATGAAAATTGGTAATGTTAGCCATTTCCCTTCCTTCTTTTACGTTTATTAGTTCTGACATGTTCTGTGTACTATACCATATAAAATAAGCATTTTATTTCAAATGGCTAAATGTATTGACATTGAGTAGTAAAAATGTTCCAAAACATCCTCTTCTATCTTCTGGCTGCAAAAGAATAAACTTCAAAGAAGCAGTGAAATCACCTCTCTGTTCTTCCTGTGTGCCTAAAAACAGTACACATTTATAAATATAATGGAATTGATTTTTTAAATTACACAATTTGGTAATTTTTTCTGTAGTCCATTCATATTTTAATTACTTAATCCATTTTCCCTTTAAAAACAAAAGTTACACACACTTGAGTAATGAAATGTTTGTTTTAAGTAAACAAAATAGGAGACTAAATTAGATAATAAAATTTCATACTCTGTTCTTTTTGTTTCACTACTGAAGCACCTGTCAGCCTATCTTATTTTTAAGTACACAAAACACATTACAGATTTTGCCAATAAAACCCAAGAAGGAGCAAACAAGATTAAGCAACATCATCCTTTTTTTCTTATCAACTGAAAATCAATGAACTTAGAAACTGTAGTTTTGGTCTTCTACAAACCAACTGTTATTCAGAGAAAAACTATACACTGTTACAAAATTTTAGGTAATGCTAACAACCTTCTATATACTCCCATTTTACAATTAGCTAGTAATTAGTAACTATCTAAAACTATTGTATCCTATTTAAGAAAAATAAACTGTTTCTTATTGTTTGATCACTTCCCCTTTCAAAATAAATTTTAGATTTAATTTTTGTTCATTATTTTGTAAATTATGTTTTGAACATTTATAATATGCTCATTGCTGCAGGCACCAAAGTGAAGTGAAATGGAGCATTAAGGCTTGTGCCACAGTCTGTTTCCTCGACTCAGTTATCTATATATTTCACAAGGAAAAGATTTGACCTAAATACTTTATTTCATTGTTGTTACTTTTTGATATTTGAAAAATTTTCCACTATTTCCTTAAAATCATATTGAATACTATAAGCAAATCTTAATATACTACACATTATTAAAGACATGAGATAGCATTTTCTTGAAAAATTGATTGTGAATTTTTTGCATTTGTTTTTTCTGGCCTATCCAAATTTTCCTTACATTATTTATAATTTTAATTGCCTCATTAATAAGGTCACATGCCATTAGACTACTATATGTAACATTATGTGTAATACATGCACAAAGAGAATCACTTGTACAAAAAAAAGCTAAAATTGTAAAATTTTAGCATGGAAGCCTTAAATTACTCTGTAAAATTATATTTACACAGTAATATGTTTGAAAGGGATAAAAATGATTTATTGCCAGAAACAATAAAATTTTGTGAAAAAGTAAAAAAATGTATCATGTTTTCTTGTATTTTCAATTTGACCATACCTTTCTAGCCAATATGGAAGAAGTGAAACTATTGTTTAAAAATTATTATTGAATATGCTAATTTCAAATAACTAAAAAAGATGTAATCTAAAATATAATATATGAATTTTATAGTTGCACATATGCCCAGGAAAGAAACTTTTTGTCTAGAAACCTCCATGACTTCGTAAAATGTACATGGTACAGAAATCACCTGAATATTTTAAATTTTGTCCAGAACAGTCTGTCCTAATTAAACAGAACAAACACAGAGAATCTTCCTCCTTCATGTTGTCTGAAATTATCTGTAAAAGCATCATTTCTTTTACTTAAACTTTGATTCTTACTACTTAGGAAAGTCTTCAGAGAACATTAGCACTCCAATATAATGCTAACTCTTATATATTAAAAAGATACTAATTTTAGATCTCATAAAAGGCTATATTTCCCAGAAAGAGTGTGTTTCTTGAGCCTTGGAAAGGAATGTGCAGAAGAGAAGAGTCACAGCGTGGCATGAACTGGAGTAGAAATCAAAAACAGAAATACTAAGGACGCCATTTTTCTACTTAAGGGCCATGTTTAATGTAGGTACTGTGCTCATACACAACCAGGTGTGACCTTGAGATGAGAAGCTAGGAAATCAAGTGTAAAGTTTTTAATTTTCTTAGAGCAATATAGAGGGAATATTTTCCTTTCATCCTTTCACTTGGACTCAGAAATAACCAGCTATTGTCTGCCCTGAGATACCCACTTAAAATGGTCAGCACTGCAACACTGAGCAGCTCTGTGTGCATGAGGAAGAGTATTCAGCCTTGTGTCTAGACCCCTCCTCTTTCTAGATATTTAAAACATTCTATGCTTTTTGTTTTCTTTCCATCCTTCTCCATTAAATGATGAGTACCTTGAAAAGAGAGAGGAAAAAAAAAAAAGTTCAAATACAATTCTCATATTCTAGATTGGGATGACCAGAGAGTGGAAATGCCACCCATGAAAAGAAAATTGGGAGGAAGAGTAGATTTGTGGTACAGGCTGGAGTTTCACCAACATAACACATTTGGTTTTACAAGGACTGTCTGTGGCGCTACTATGACTTCATGGGGCAGGGCAAGCGGCTGTATTAAAATCCTCCAATGATGGCACCATTGAGAAAAGTCAGGTTAAGTAGAGCAGGTTTAGGGCATCGCTTTCAAAAAGATGACCAGTTTGGTATCTAAGAGATACCAAATGGAGAACATTTTCTCCATCATCATTATTAAATCACCTTGTCAGACCTCTTTAGTCTTTATGATTTAAACTTTGGAATCCAGCATATTATTTTCCTGATAATACATTAATTTGGTATCCTTAATCTTTAACTCCTGTATCTGTCATTCCTTTCCTGGAATTCCAAGTTAGTTAAAGTTTCAAAGTAATCACATCGAATCTGTATATTTTCCACCAAGTTTCCATGACTCACATGAGAGAGAGAGCAAGAGAGAGAGAGAAATCTTATCCTGAACAAAATTATGCAGTTATGTATATATTATCATTTTTCATCTTGCATGTTGCTCTAACCAATCTCTAATTCTTTCCTGCTTCCAGGAATCAATCCCCGCCACACACACAACCTTCCCTAGAAATGTTGTCTTCTGGAAAGGTCTTGGATTGTGAATTTAAGTCAAATTCTTACTTCTGTTCTTAATGTGTATCTAAGCCTTTGTCTCTAATTTTAGAATCAAAGACTTTGCTTTCCTTTTGAGAATGATCAGAAAGTACTGGGATTTTTTTTATTTCCCTGTAGTCAGGTTTTGTCTAACTTCCCAATATATGCACAAGACTGCTCTGAGAGGTGGATATAATTCAAATCAGTTATTTTACTTCAGATAGTAAAAACCTGTGTCCTCGGAAAATAACTTTTAATTCATCACCTGTTTTTTATTAACCATAAATTACCTTTAGCCCTACCCTCTCCTACCATTTCCTCCCTTCAGGATAGAATTTCTACAGCAGGAATGCAAAGAAAAAGCCGGGGCGGGGCGGATCCTCCAATTTCAGCTTTTGAGTTACTGAAAAGACTTTGGAAAATACAGGTGACACAACAGGTTGAGTAATTAGGGATTTGGGATCTTGCATCCCTGGATACTGAGCGTCAAAAGTCTTATTAATGCTGATGGCTGTGCTATAAGAATACCAAATTCAGACTTCTTCAGCAATGACTTGGAATATATAAATTTAAATATAATTTATATATATAATAAATTATATATAATTTATTTATATATAATAAATAAATAATAATAAATAATAAATAAATATAATTTATTTATATATAATAAATTATATATAATTTATTTATATATAATAAATGTATATATAATTTATTTATATATATAATAAATGTATATATAATTTATTTATATAGATATAAATAGATATATGTAAATTTTGTATATAAATATATAAATTTAAATATAAACTTGGAAAAGTTTATTATAACCTATACATATGCAAATAATACAGAATATAATAATAACAACTTACACTTCTTTGATAGTCCTCACACTCAAGGTTTCTTGTGTGGTTCAGGTTCTCACAATAAAATGAACAATATTCTGAGCTAATCCGGTAAGGGAGGTGTTTTGTCTCACATTTTAAGTTTATATTCTCTTCTTAACAATTAAGCTATTTATCTTTAATAAACTTTTATTTATTAATTTTATTAAGTTTATTTATTATTTTATTATATTTATTATATATATTATATTATATTTGTATATAATATATATTATATTTATTATTTATTAAGTTTATTATTTATTAATAAACGTATAAATCTTTTATAAACATTTTTTAATGTTTATTTATTTTTGAGAGAGAGAGAATATGAGCTGGGGAGGGGCAGAAAGAGAGGGAAACACAGAATCTGAAGCAGGCTCCAGTCTCTGAGCTGTCAGCATGGAGCCTGACGCAGGGCTGGAACCCAAGAACCAGGAGACCATGACCTGAGCCAAAGTCAGAGGCTTAACTGATTGAGCCACCCAGGCGCCCCTGTAGAACGTGTTTTTAATCCAATGCTGTGTTTTCCTTTGTTAGTCAAAAAGTGCTCAGTACTAGTACTGAGCTCCATAGCTTTTCCAGACAAGCTCAGTACGAAAACTAGGAGACTGTAAGAAATACAATGTCTGGGGTTTTTCCTTCATAGGATGGTCTTTCTAGTGACATTAGTCAGAAAAGAAGTTCCTTTCCAGTCAAATGGTGATGGAATTTCCTAAGGAACTGATTTTTTAAAATCTTGCATGAAAAGCTGAGAAATGTGTGACCAGTGACTCAAGAGGCCAGGAGGGTAGGGGTGCCGTGGTGGCCTAGGCAGCTTGAGAAGGTATCTTTGGGGCATGTGAGCACAAATTTTGTGGCCTTAATACAAAAGCTGATGATACAAGCAGAGAGAAAGTGCAGTAACTATGAGGAGGGTAGGATTGATCTCAGCATGAAGACAAGAGGGAAAAATAACAGCAGCACAAACAGCGGTGTGGAAGTTATAATAATAACTGCACATTGCTATTGCCAGATACAGTGCTAAGCACACGTGTTCACGTAATTAAAAACTAATTGTCTATTTTAAAGGTGGAACTAAGGATAGGCTCATTACCTTCTAAATGAGTGGCTACCAGAGAACACAGATTCATAAGATAGGAATAAAACAGAAGCAAGTTTTAATATCACTTCCCATCTGCCCTTGATGCATTGTGGAACAGAGGGGAGGATCAATGGAAGCTTATAAATGTTCAACACCACGGGCAGTGGATAGCAAACACTGATGATGGAAAAGGGAGCGGGCACTCTGCCAGCAGACTGCAGGACACTAAGGCAGTTGGCCCTTCCCTTGTTGAGAAGGGTGAGTCATTGCAGTTCTCCAGATGGATCCCAGCAAGTGCAGAAGCATTGGCTCAGACTAGGTGTATGTTGACTCAAGTTGCTGTGAAGAGATGGAATAGGGCAGTGGGTTTTCAATCCAGAACAACTGTTGTCAACAGAGAGGACATTTGGTAACATCTGGAGACAAATTTGGTTGTCATAACTTGGGAAGTGCTACTAGCATCTAGTGGGTAGATGCCCGAAATGTAGCCAAGCATTCTATAATGTTCAGGACATTACTTCAACAAAGAATTATCTAGCCCAGACTGTAAATGGTCCCCTGTTGAAACACTTTGCAATAGAACACAATTTGGCTTTAATTAAGAATACCCAGGCATCCAAGTTTAAGGTGCTCAGTGGCAATTAACAAATCAATCCTTTTGAAAGTAATATTTTATTGCTAAAAGGAAATTATGGGTGATTGAAATATTCTATATCTTAATTATGGCATTAACCAATGCCAAGTGTATACAGTTGTCAAATTCATTGAACAGTACACTCTAAATAAATATGTTTTATTGCACATAATTAGTGGTTCAATAGAGTGGATTTTAAAAACTAAATCATAATCTCACCCTCAAAATATAGTATTTGTATTTAAATTCAAAACTGCTACATAATTTGTTCATTGGTTTCAGCAAACATTTCAAGGAGTGTCTCTATGGAGACATAGACACATGGGTGATCAGAAGAAAACAAAACTTGGTGCCCTGAGAGCTTACATGCAAGTAGAGCATTAGACTTCTTTATATGTCAGAACTACATACTTCAATGGTCAATCCACTGAGAAAGACAGAAAATTAATTAAAAAGTGACATATGGAGGGGGATCCCAAAAGGGAGTTGTTATGGGGAATTTGATAATATAACACTTCGAAGCAGCAAATATGTCCATTAACCCTTCCAGTAACCCTATAAAGTAAGGAACATTATTGTCCCCATTTGAAAGATACGGGAAGGTCATGCAACTTGCCCAAAGCTAAATAGTTAGGGTAGATTGTGCATTTGAATCCATGTCAGTCTGATTCCAGGTTATAATACATTGCCTGGAGTGTGCAACTCTGGGGAAATGTGCAAGACCAAGAAATTATACAAGAATTATGACAATTCGGAACCACTTTAGCAAAGTTCCGAAAGTATATATAACAAGTGGAAATTGAATTCTTATAGAGGCACTGTGTAAGATTTCAGCAAGAAACGAGGTCTCTGTAGAGGAGATGCTATCTGTTCAACCAAACCATTTCCAATTTCCTCTAGGACACACAAAAGTCTCAATTCCTCAGACTCCCTGCATCTGGATGGTAGTATATGACGGATTCAGATAATAGAATTTGGCACAAGTGGTGCACGCTTGAGCTGGTCCCTCACAACCCTGTGTGAGTCGCTACTTTCTCTTTCTTAGCATGATGGCAAGCAGGGTCACCCCAGAGGACTGAGTGGAGGCACAAGAGGATGATGACACTTGAATCACCATGTGGAAGATGGCATGCTGAACATCTGATTCCGACTGTGACATAGTGAGGAATAAATCTTCGCTGTATTAAGCCATTAAAATTGGGGGATCATTTGGTATATTAGCTAGCTTTAATTACCTTACTTAGCCCAGGCTCCATAAAGCAAAAAAGAGAAAACTGATAAAGTAAGTAATACTGCAACAACTCGCTATGTGAGAAAAAATTTATGATGTTTTAGTTTATTTACATGCTAATATTGTTCCAGAAAACATCTGAGGTACAGAACAAAAAGACACATACCATATAACAAGATAAAATAAGTTTAAAATTGGGGAGGAAAGTGAAACAAAGGTAAATAAATTTAGAAAAGTAGATGGAGCCGGGAGTGAGACACGCGAAATAGATCCATCGTCTCCACTAAAGATAGGTCACACTTTTGGCTCTAACATTCTAGGAACCAGTACAAGGAGGAAATTACAATCAAGTTTGTTATTCACAGTGCTCATAAGGCAGAAGCAAATCAGCTACCCAGGAGAGGCATGTTTACTCTAGTTTTCAGACCAGAGAAAAATTTGTCCTATGGGGCCTTAAAAATGACAATGTGAAATGTATTGAAACACATCCTACAAGGAGGGGGTGGGGAGAGAAACAACCTCCACAGTAAACCCAGCAATAAGATTCATAAGTCTGATATTTATAAAATCTCTTAGTACAAAGTGGTAAGAAGATGCTGAGCACAACTCACGTTCGATGAAGCAGTTTTAGAATGCTGTTCGGTGAGGGTCTAGTTTAATTGACAAATATGGAGAGAACTGCAAATTAAACCTAACCTACCCTATGGAATAATTTTATAATTAGTTGAAATGATTAAAATAATGTTTGGTGAGTTCAGTAATAATTTTCTCAAACTGCATAAATATTCTCAAGAAATTCCCATTTTTCTTAATTGTTAGTTCAAAGTGAAAAGCCAAATACAGAAACTGTTATAGCATAAACAAGCACATCTTGATGGGCTGTGTTAACCATATAGTTGCCAATCCATGGTCCAGAGAAAAAGGGGTGCCTTTGATCTAATTTCTGGTCAAAATATAGCAGCAGCTTAACATGCATTGACCAGCAGTAATGGACCTGGTTATAAATAAAGATTTCCATAAATCTTTAAAAAAAAAAAAAAAGGTTGGGGGGCACCTAGGTGGCTCAGTTGGTTAAGTATCCAACTTCAGCTCAGGTCATGATCTCACGGTTAGTGGGTTCAAGCCCCACATAGGGCTCTGTGCTGTCAGTGGTGTGTCTGCTTTGGATTCTCTCTCTCTCCCTCTCTCTTTGCCCCTCCTCCACTCATGCTTTCTCCCTCTCTCAAAAATAAATAAATCTGAAAAAAAAAAAAAAAGATGGGATCCTTATTGGCACAATCCTTCACAATCATCACATGTAATGCACCAAAGTTCATTCTATTCCCATTTATTTCCTGTTTTTCTTCTACTCTAACAAAAAAAAGCATTTCCTTTAGAATGATGCATCAAATTGATTTGCAAAATTCCCTTCCTCACTTAAATTATGTGTTTCTCTAAACTAAATAAATAAACCATTTAATCACTTAGTATCCCAGTTATGGAGACAACGGGGAAACGCCATGGTAAATTTAAAGAAACCTGTTCAAAACAATGATAAATACCACTGCAAGTTAAGTTAAGATGGAGATGGAACATAAATATAGTTAGAATCAGTGACTTTCTTTTTTTTTTTTTCAACATTTTTTTATTTATTTTTGGGACAGAGAGAGACAGAGCATGAACGGGGGAGGGGCAGAGAGAGAGGGAGACACAGAATCGGAAACAGGCTCCAGGCTCCGAGCCATCAGCCCAGAGCCTGACACGGGGCTCGAACTCACGGACCGCGAGATCATGACCTGGCTGAAGTCGGACGCTTTACCGACTGCGCCACCCAGGCGCCCCAGAATCAGTGACTTTCAAATTGAGAAGTGTTAGTTTCTGTATTCATCTTATACAAATGTATCTACCTCTACCTGCCAACACTGAATGACAAATTATTATATTAGGAGTTGATCTGTCAAAAAAGTGAATCGTCCTTAAACCTACATTGAGATTAAGAAATAACATTGGAATAAGAAACATGAAATGCTTTTAAGGAAATAATGGTATTCAAAAGTAATGAAACAAGAGGAAGAGTAAAATACACAGCTTGATCAAGTAAGCATTTTTTTTGGCATAACTTTTTCTTCCAGTTGGTCATCACTAAATCATTCAAAAGGCTGGCAGAATATTTTCCAACCCTGATTGCTACAGTGGAATTACATTTTGTCTTTTCCTAAAACCAGGTGTTATTTCCCCCTACAAATGTAAAATTTCAAATACAAGTTAACACAGAGTTCTGATTTTAATTCTGTAGTATGAGATATTCTAAAAATTTAAGACCAAAAGAAACATGTTAACTTGAGTTTTTCAATGTAGGATAGAAACATAATTTCTTTACTAAAGAATCCCTTTCTAAATAAACTCTAACCTAGTTCTTAAAAATCTTATATAGTAGCTGTTGAGAGAAATGACAAATATTGTACTTTAATTTTTAGAAATACTGTTCTATATAATGTAACTTCAGTCTCCAAAGACTCCTCTGGGTCTAGAAAGTACACTGCTCACTCTATGATATACACCCTACTCAGTACTTAAAATAATTGGATTTTATTTTTAAAATATAACTTTGGAGTAAACTTCATGTCCCTAAAGATGTTTTCTATTTTGTACCAATATGTGAAATGTCTCATTTCTCTTGAAATTCATTTTATAGCAAAAGAGTATCATACTGAATCAAAAGTTTCTCTAAGATAATTCACATTTTTCTTGCCAACTATAATGACTAAATTTAGATTGTTAGACCAATAAATAGTGCATGATACCTGTTCCAGGTTTTGTACTCCTATATAACAAACTACCCCAAACTTAGCAGCTTAAAACAATATTTTATTTTTTTCTCTTACAGTTCTGGAGGTTGATGGACTCAGCTGGGCAGTTCTTGTTTAACATAGCTCATAAAATCATAGGCAAATCATAACTGTGGCTGGAGTCACCTGAAGGCTTCTTTACTCATATATCTGGTGCCCAGGCTAGGATATGGCAGGAAGAGCTGGAAGCTGATCTGGCCTATTTTTCCCCCTCATTTCCTCCCCCTCCCCGCCATGAGGCTTCTCCAAAGGGTTCGCTTGGGTTCCCTTACAGTCCTGGTACACTCAGGGTAGCTAGACTTCTTACATGGTGGCTGTCTCCTCTCAAGAAAACATTCCAAGTTGCCTGAATGGAAACTTCAAAGCTTTTGATAAGTCAGCTTCAGAAATATCTGAATGTTACTCTATTGCATTCTATTGGTCAAGCAGGTCTCTAAGGTCAAGAGTGGGGGGAGTTAGAATCCACCTCTCAAAGGTAAGAGTTACAAAGAAATTGTGGCCATCTTTAATTTACCACAACGCCTATTCAAAAAGAAGATTAACAAATGTCTTAAAACTTTTTCTTCCCTCCATAGCGAATTTTAAGAGATTGAGATTAGCTTAAAACCCCGAAACTCAGAGTATCTTAGCTATTTAACTAATTTATTAATTGGTCACTAATTAGCAATGAAGAAAAATGATATGGAAACTAATAAGAAATTTTCCCTAGAGTTCAGTTTGGCTTTATGACAAAAACATTGTTTAGAAAATATTTTTAAATAACTATCAAGAATGTGTTCTGTGGGTAATATCTAGCCATTAACAAAAAGGTGAGTAATCATGCAAGGAATAAGTGATCTCATCAACTTTAAATCCCATTCCATTTACCTTCTAGTTACCAAGAGCATCAAAAAGCTGCACCGTGACTTTCTGAGGGTATTTAGCACTCCCTGAATTATGTCAGCTGCTGTATCACCATCAAATGGGGCCACTCTGCTTCCCAGACGTTCCATGTTTTGATATGTTCAGCACAGTCATTTTCGTTACCCCTAGAGAATTATCATAGAAGCATCATCTGACAGAAAGGTATGTATTAAGCAAAGATAAATGTTTTATGTAACATAAATGATTCCTAAATATAGATTGATGATAAGAAAGTGTGTTCTTCCAATGGCAGGTGATTTTCTTAAATAAAATGGCTATGTTACTTCTAGGTGTCTGTCCTGGTAATTCACTATTGCTTAACAAACTATTTAAATTTAAATTTAACTTAACAAATTTAAATTTTTCTAATATTTATTTATTTTGAGAGTGAGAGAGAGAGCACGCACACACGCATGAGCAGGGGAAAGGCAGCGAGAGATGGGGAGAGAGAGAGAAGCCCAAGCAGACTCTGCACTGTCAGCACAGAGCCTGACATGGGGCTCAATCCCACAAATGGTGAGATCATGACCTGAGCCAAAATCAAGAGTCAGAAGTTTACCTGACTGAGCCACCCAGGTACCTCCAAACTATCACAAATTTAATGGCTTGGAAGAACAATCATTTTATTTTATCTCACAAATTTGTAGATCAGCATTTTGGTCAGAGCTCTACTGGGCAACTCTTCCTCAAATCGCATTGACCGGGGACACTCACTGATGATATTCAGCAGGCAGCTCGACTGAGCTGGAGGATCCAGGATAACTCACTCCCATGCCTGACACCTGAGCTGACCCCTTTTACCTACTTTTGGTCGACTTCTGGGGACTCTCCAGGAGGCCTCTCCATAAAAGTAGTCAAACTTCTTACACGAATGTTCAGAGTTCCCAGGGCAAGTGTTCCAAAAGACAGGAAAGGACACTGTCAACATCATAAGACCTGGGCAGGACACTGGTACAGTGTCACTTATAACAAATTCTCTTAGTCAAAATAGCCAGAGTCCACCCAGATTTGGGATGAGAAGGCAGGCTCTATATCTTGATGAAAGGATTTGCAGCTATCTTTATTTTGGCACAGGGCCCATGAGGAGGCTGACAGTTCTGAGGCCATTTGCTAGAATCTATCCTGGAGTTCCCTTTGGAGTTAGACAAAAGCCAGATATGCAGGGGAGACTCAAACAGTGCGAATTAGAACTAACAGTGAACCAAATATACAGGGGATATTACATTCATTAGACTGAAAGGGACAATTCAGAAATACTAAATGTGAAAACATTTCCCAATTATAGTCAGATAAGAATCCTTTAGTATATAAAAGCCCTGAATGGGACATTTAAAAAATTTTAATGTCTTACATCCTCTATTAGGAGGAGAACACCAGTTATAATGCATTACATGTGTCTCTACTTAATCAGAAGTTACTTGTAGAAATAAACTTATTAGTTTTTTAAAGTGAGGTTTTTTTTTGCGGGGGCAGGGGGCGGTTGGAGATGGGGAAGCATCACTTTTCTCTTACAGAAGATAAGTAAAGTATATGTTAATGTATATATTTTATACCCAGTTTTCTTTTTTTTTTTTCAACGTTTATTTATTTTTGGGACAGAGAGAGACAGAGCATGAACGGGGGAGGGGCAGAGAGAGAGGGAGACACAGAATCAGAAACAGGCTCCAGGCTCTGAGCCATCAGCCCAGAGCCCGACGTGGGGCTCGAACTCAGGGACCGCGAGATCGTGACCTGGCTGAAATCAGCCCAGAGCCCGACGCGGGGCTCGAACTCAGGGACCGCGAGATCGTGACCTGGCTGAAGTCAGACGCTTAACCGACTGCGCCACCCAGGCGCCCCTATACCCAGTTTTCAAAGCAAGACTTTATTTACTGCTGCTGTATTAATGAGCCATCTAGGGCAATATATGCTCTCCCACAGATGAATAACATAAAACTTAGGTTAGCAGGGCTCTTCACAATTTAACCTAATACCACTTTCCCAGCCTTATATATCACTTCCCAATCCCACTAGTCAAAGACCACCAGAAACACACTTACAATTGAACAAGCTGGGTTATTACTCACTGCATCAAGGGAAACCAAATACCATGAAGAGCTATGGGCATCTCGGTAAAAAGATGTCAAGACTTAACAAGATTTGGGCTTGTTTTCTGTGACTATGTCTATCTTACCAAGTCTCACTTAGCAAAAAGAAAGACTAATCCAAAGTTAAGGTGGTAATTGGTGAAGAGACAGAACTCATCATGTTAGACTGGATATGGTGATGTTTGGTCATTTTTGTTACTTGGACAATGTTATCTTTTGTCTATGTTCAGATATGAAAATGGAGTGATCTTACTCTTTCCTTGATCCATCACTGACACAGAGTAACTTCGTCTGATGCTGATGTTCTGTGAAATTGTTTATGTTCAGCAGAACACCAATCCTCAGGCCAGGCTAACTCCAGATATAAGAAGCTGTTTTTCTCTTTCACTCTCTGAACATGCCATACATCGGCCTTGAGTTTGCTCTGCCCTGTCTCTAATTCTGTTCTATTTAATAACCTATATTTTTCAGGAATCCTTCCCTTAACAATTCATCTCAATTTTCTCTCCGACATATTTTGTACTACATAGTGTTTGGTTACTTCAGTTAATGCTTTGTTTCCTCGTATAAGATCACGGTATACACCTCTCTCAGCGCTGGCAGAGTACTGCAAGTCACAGGCTCCTGGCATTAAAAGAAAACAAACAAAAAATCCCCAAAAAACAAGAAGTAAAGGTTTATTTTTGTGTTCCATAAACTCGGTGAGACTGCGTCACTCAATTCAGTACAACTGTTCTGGAATCCGGCCCCTAAAATCCTGATCAGAACTCGACAAGAAATCAGGTTTGACTAAATTGCACGTAGAAACCCCTTGGGCTCTTACCCTCCCGGCCTCCCGAACACACACAGCCAGTACCTCTACCCGACCCCCACAAGCAATCCGGCTCTCGCGTCGGACTATGTTTCCCATAGTCCTTCAGAGCCGACAAGGCGATGCCGCGTTCTGAACTACAATTCCCACAATCCTCAGACCCCACCATCTTGTCTCATTTTCTGTGGCCGCTCCCCATTTCCCATCTTCCCTTCCGGGTCTTACACACCGGAGAACAAGGTCGTGAAAAGAAGAGGACTTGGTTTGGTACTGTCGTTTCTATCGTCTAGGGGCTCTGCGCTTTTCGCAGAACTTCCAACAGCGCTATGTTGGGACAGAGCATCCGGAGGTTCACAACCTCTGTGGTCCGTAGAAGCCACTATGAGGAGGGCCCAGGGAAGGTTAGTGTGTTAGGGGCCCCGTTTCGTTGGGGGAGGGGGCACTTAGCTGCGATTTGCTGAACTCCAAGGCCTCCCAAGGACCGTGGAGAGGGAGACGGTAAGCAGGAGAGGTGAGCTGGGACGTCGGGTAGCGTTCCACTTCCCCCAGGAACCAGGGGCAAAGCGCAGGACCCCGGTTGCACGCCGTCGGCGGGTAAAGGAAAGAATAGGAAGAGCCTTAGGCCCCACTTGGCCCTAGCGCTCCCGTCCGCGCCCTCCGAGATCTGGAGGGTCCCTGAGGCCAATGCTGCAAATATTTGTGGCTTAAAGCCGAACTAGAGGTCACCGGACTCGGAGTGAAGGTCGTCGGAAACAAAGGAGGATGTGAGGGCCTGTGGTTGTGGGTCGAGTCTAAGCTAGTTAACTAAATTAGAAGTATTAAATCTCTTTAGTTGAAGTTGGGTTTAGCGTCAAGTATCAATAGCTTAAGTCGAGTAGTTAGCAGTAACAACCTCCAGTGATCGAGGCCTAGTAGGAAAGGGCGGAAGAAGGGTTTTCGATGGTGGCGCCACTTGGTTATGAAAAAGTCAGTCTTCGTAATTCAGTTAACTTTGCCGTGTGCCTTTACAAGGTGACTAGTTTCTAACAAATAGCAAACCAGAACAGTGCATTCTTTTTCCAAAACAGGCCCCCTGAAGAATAAGTTTTTTGGCTTTTCTAAAGTAAAAGGGAAAACTTAACCAGTGTGATACACCGGAGTTATTAAGACCACTGCCTGTGCTCAGTAAAGCCAGTGCTTTTTTTTTTTTTTTAAACCTTACAGTGTTGTCCTACATGAAGGTCATAGGATGTAAAACATAATGTTTGAAATACGATATGATATATGGCATACATAACCTGATTA
The DNA here is from genome assembly GCF_022079265.1 of Lynx rufus. NCBI lineage: Eukaryota > Metazoa > Chordata > Mammalia > Carnivora > Felidae > Lynx > Lynx rufus. The sequence goes on from NW_025814823.1 coordinate 149,547,745, forward strand.
TGTAAAAACAAATACCTAGCATCCCCTGTGTACTTCTGTAATCTATAAAATCAGATGATTCAGTTTCATTTTTGTTGGTTGTTCTCTTTTTTCCCCCAACAGAATTTGCCATTTTCAGTGGAAAACAAGTGGCGGTTACTTGTTATGATGACTATGTACTTTGGATCTGGATTTGCTGCACCTTTTTTTATAGTAAGACACCAGCTGCTTAAGAAATAAGGATGTTTTAATTAATCCATTAAACAGGTAATTAATGGATTTCTAATCTTAAAACATTGTTTTTCCTTATATTTTTTCCTCCCCCCCCCCCCATCACACCCACACAGTGTGTAGGGCTGATTTCTGAAGTTAGTGTAGATGTGGCCTTGGTGGAGACACTTTGGTGAACCAATAAACAAACGTTTCTTTGCCTGAAAGCCAGTGTATATTGGATACTACTGTTTGTCAGGCACACTTTACATTAATGTCGTCTAGTTACACCTAGCAAGCCTGTGAGGTTGGGTGACTTCACCTGGCCTAAGACACAAAGATGTTAAGTTGCCTCATATCCATTAACTGGTGATAGTGAACCAGGATTTTTAGCCAGTCTTGTTTCAGTTCACACACTTAACCAGGTAGAGTTCTGATAGACTAATTAATGTTAGGGCAACATATGTTTGTGCATACCCCAATCAGTCTTATGTGCTAGAATATTAACAGATTCTTTGCGTGAGAAGAAAAGATTTATTTAGCATAATCAGAATTTGCCTCAGCAACATTTTGGGAAGATCTGTGGAATGATTGGAATAAATTCCAAAACTATCCTTTGGAAAGAAAAAACTCTATTCTTCATAATATACAAGGGAAGTTCTTTATCCAAGTGATGCATAATGGAAAGATTTTGGTGCATATGATGAAGCAAATCAGTATGAATAAAGTCATGATACTGTAAACGCTTTCTGATGTACCAAACTGATGGACAGACAATATGTGTATGAAAGTACATGGTTTCTGTTTTAATAGGTGAGACATTTTAAATACCAATATATATTTTTTTTTATTTGCAGGTGTGAAAAGGAGCATTTTAAGAGGTGCAGTCTCTTTGAAAAATGGATCAAACTCTTGAATTCAACATACTCAATATGTTTGTAAATAAACTTATGGCATGAATCCTTAATGCCTCTTCTCTGAAACCTGGAATGTAATAATTGTGCTGACTTTTTATTTAGGAAATGTTCTAGTATTTGTTTGTTCAAAATATGTGTAAATTTAGCCTATTTTTTGGTTTTAAATTTTGAGATTTAATTTTTGATTACTAGGTCAGGACCTTGTTGGTGATTTATGTTATATAAAATGCAAACTTGACTTTGTTGTCCCAGAATAATTTTTTTTAATTGAAAAAGAGGAAGAAGTGTACATTTAGTCTTTACTTGAAGCAGTAAAGTTGTTTTTCTTCATGAGTAACAATTAATCATGAGGAAAACCAATAGTGAGTGTATAGAGTGAAGTCCAAGATCTTTTTTCCCTCCAGGCTTGTGATCTAAAACTAAATTTTTTGCCTTGATAAATTTGCTATTGACCAATACTAGTTTTGTTTAGACTGAATAAAAGTAGAATATTTGAAATGAAATGTAATAGCATGCAAGATAAAACATAGAAATACTCCCAAGTTTATTCTTGAACTTTAGTAGACATGGACTAAAAGATGCCTCTGAAGAGTAATTGTATCCGTGAATCAAATTTATGTTATGGATGGTAAAATGCTGTTAGCTCCTTAAAATATAATGACGTAGTTCCTAAGAGCTTTGAACTGGGGCAGGGAAAAGGTAGTTGCTGAATGTTTTAATCCTAGTTTGGTCACTTTTGGAATACCACTTGTATTAGAATGCCATAAAATAGAGGTTGTAAACTAGTGGTGTATTTGAGCTCTAGACTTTTTGGTGATTGGGGGGCTATGTTTGTTTTTTTGGGTTTTTTTTTTAACGTTTATTTATTATTGAGAGAGAGACACAGAGAATGAGCAGGGGAGGGGTAGAGAGAGGGCAAGACACAGAATCTGACGTAGGCTCCAGGCTGGGAGCTGTCAGCACAGAGCCCAATGCAGGGCTTGAACTCACAAACTGTGAGATCATGACCTGAGCCGAAGTCAGTCGCCTAACCAACTGAGCCACCCAGGTTGAGGGGCTATAGTTTTTAAAGCAGTGTTTAAAAACTGGAATAATTATAAGAAAGTGTCTGTGGATTCTTAAAAAATTGCTGTGGGTGGTTCTACATTTCTTCATGGAACAAAAGAGCTGCCTCACCATAACATTAGAGTTCCTGTATACCCCTAATGTTAAACTACTAATTTGCTGGAGCTCTAAAAACACACTTCTCAGTTTATGTGACAGGGCCTCTTCAATAGCTACATAACAACCATTTAAATATAGATACAATTAAATCTTTATGACTTTGCCTGGCTTATTCCCTGTACTTGCATGTCATTGTCCTTTTGTTTTTTTGTTTTTGTTTTTTTTTTTGATTATCCATTAATGAATCAGATGTCTTCCTGCGTTTTTGTAACATTACGGCTTTCTATCTTGGGGAAAGTAGGAAGTTTAAGGTTCATAAAATGATTTCAAATTCTTGGTTCAGATCTGTGCCATTAAGTTACAAATTTAGCTGTCTTCATTTTTTTGGAGGATCTAGGAATAGTGTATATCTTGTATTTTGAGATTCAATAACTATATAAAAACATTTTAATTTCTGGCAAGTCCTAAATGATTTTTTTCTGATGTAAAATATAAATCAGACTTTACTTACTATTGATTGGACAGCAGAGTCTAGGTAGATAACATCTGATTTATTATATTTGTCTTCCTAAGTTACAGTATTTGAGGATTTTACATGAATGAGGGGAAAAACCTACTTTGCCCATCCTGGGAGAGGAGCACAGATTGCCCCGTCATAAAAAGGCTTCATTCAGCAGCTATACTGAGTAGTAGTATACTCAGAAAACACCAAGTGGGATATGTATGTAGAAAGATTTGTTTTAAGAAACTGGGTCATGTGATTGTGGAGGCTTGACAGGTCCAAACTCTGGTGGGTAGCGCTGAAGGCTGGAGATCCAGAGAAAAGTTGCTTTTCCAGTCCAAATGTATCTTGGCAGAATTTCCTCTTCCAGAGGGTACCTGGCTAGCTCAGGGCATGAGACTCTTGATCTTAGGGTTGTAAATTGGAGCCCCACAAGATGTGAAGCAAGCTCTGCACTGATAGCAACAAGCCTGATGCAGGGCTTACACTCAAGAACTGTGAGATCACGACCTAAGCCAAAGTCAGATGATCAACCAACTGAGCCACCCAGGTACCCCTGTCTTTTTTTTTTATTAAGGTCTCCTACTGATTGGATGAGGCTAACCCACATTATGGAGAATAATCAAGCTTTAATGAAACTTCTTCAATTTAAATGTTAATCTCCAAAAAACACCACACATATCCAGAATAATGTTTGACCAAATACCTGGACACATGGCTCAGTCAAATTGACACATAACCATGACCATTTCATATAAGAATATGCTTCCATCTACCATATTTTAAAGTACTGGCTTGGCTTTTTTTGAAAAACCACCACAGAATGTTTTTGGTTTTTTTCTTCTTTTTTCCCCTATACTGTCTTTTCAAAATTCAAGCCAACACTTAAAACTACAAGATTCTCATAAAAATCCAGATTCTTTTGGAAAACTTAAACTGGAAGGACATACACGCATGTCTGAAACTAAGCTAGGCAAAGTAAAGTACCCCACAGGGATGCTTCCTTGACTACAGAATACCTGATTAGGGATGTTGCAAGGGGCCAAAACCCAGCCATTTGCTTTTAAGAAAACTATTATTGTTTCCATAATTAAGCTTTGGCCACCCCAAAGCAGAAAAAAACAAAAAAAAAAATTTTGCTACAGAGGCAGAACAAACGCAGTTAATACAGGTTTAGGACTTAAGATGCTTGGATTCAAAACCAGGCTTGATTGTATATTGTCTTCAAGAGACTGCCTCACTTCCTGTTACATCTATTTAGTTTCAAAGATTAGAAATGGAAATAGGTCTTATTTAGGCAAATTTCTTTAAGTGCCTAATGTGGACTGTTTAACTGAAAAACAGGTGAGGTAGAGGAAACACATTATTTAAGTTGTTCTAGTTGATCCCACAGCCTTTCTATAGTTGTGGGTTGGTATTTTCAGTTACTCCAGCTACAGTTCTAAGTATCCAGTTGATAGTTTAATCTTACCGTGTCCAAAAATGCCTGAGAGCATGTTAGTAAAATGCAAGTCTGATCTTTTTTTTTTAATTTTTTTTTAACGTTTTATTTATTCTTGAGACAGAGAGAGACAGAGCATGAACGGGGGAGGGGCAGAGAGAGAGAGGGAGACACAGAATCCGAAGCAGGCTTCAGGCCGTCAGCCCACAGCCCGACGCAGGGCTCAAACTCACGGACCGTGAGATCGTGACCTGAACTGAAGTCGGCTGCTTAACCGACTGAGCCACCCAGGTGCCCCAAGTCTGATGTTATAGTAAGCTGTCACCATCAGTAAAATGCCAGCTCCTTGGTATGTCATTCAGTCATTTCCCTACAGTTTCATTATCATCCTAGCTATATAGCTCCAGTTTTATGTACCTCCTCCAAATCTTGTTAGCTCAGGTGCCACATTTTCTGTAAAGATTTATCCTGATGATTCCTCCCCAATATCCCAAACACATTACACATAAGTCTCCAACACTTTGTAAACAGCTTTCCAATCAGCTCAGCATGTAGTGTAATTACTGATTTCCTTCCCTGTCTCTCATACCAGGGTATATTTCTGAGACCAGGGAGACTTATTTATTCATGTATCCTGCATGTATAATTTAGTGAGTGGTCAATGAACATTTATTGAGTAGAAACCAAGAATGATAAAACTACTTAAAAAGAGCAAATCCCAGGCCTAATCTGCACGCCAAAATAGTGTATGTCTCCATGTTTTCTAGATAAAAAAGTTTTTCCCCAAAGACTCACTGAATTGGTTTCTCCAACCAAATGTATATTGAAGTAATCCAGTTACTGCAGACTCAATGAAAGGAGTTTGTGCCAAAATGTAACTGAGCTACGTCACTGCCCACACTGTTTAGTCCATCTGATACTTTTTGTAGACAAACTTTGATGAAAAGGCAATAGCTGTGGATCTTGTTTGAGACTAGTATTTTGAGAAACACTGATGTAAAGAATTAGGGAATGCATAGTTTTACCTAACAAGGAATAGAGCCCAGTGGACTTAAAGGCCTTCTATCTTACTCAACCTGTTGTTCGTAACGTCTTGCTTTGTTTGTCATATGATGGCTGCCATAGTTCCAAGCATCCCACACAGATTTGACAATATCCAGCAAGAAAAATTACTGTTTCAAGTTTTTAATTTCAAGTGGGAGAGAGCGAGCACAAGCAGGGCAGGGGCAGAGAGAGAGAGAGAAAGAATCCCAAGCAGGCTCCATGCTGTCAGTGCTGAGCCCAGAATGTGGCTGGATTCCACGAACTGAACCATAAGATCATGACCTGAGGCGAAATCAAGAGTCAGTTGTTTAACCCATGGAGCCACCCAGGCACCCCTGTTTGAACTTATTTTTAAGTGTGAAGAAAGATTGCCTAGAAATCCACTCTTCATTGGTCACAAGGGTCATATATTCATTTCTAAATACAACACTAGCAAGGGGAATGGCTGGTACCACAGTGATTAGATTTGAGCAGTTAAGATTTCTCCCAGGTCTTCTATGGGAAGAGTGGGCACTGAAACAAATCTGTTTTCTACTGGAAAGGGAAAAGAAAGTGGCTTTTGGTGTGTGAAAGACAGTGCCTGCTGCAGCTAGTCTGTGTAGTACAGACGGCTCTCAACTTATGATGGTTTGACTTAAGGTGTTCAAACTGTAATGGTGAAAGCTGATATAAATTCAGTAGAAACTAGAATACTTGAGTTTTGAATTTTGATCTTTTCCCAGGCTAGCAATAAGCAGTAGGATCCTCTCCTGTGATGCTGCACAGCAGCAGAGAGCCACTATTTCCTGTCAGCCACAGTATCACCAGGGTAAACAACAGGGTTAACAAATATTCTGTTTTTCACTTTCAATACAGTTTTCAATAAACTACCTGAGATATTCATTTTATTTATTTATTAGAAAAAAAGGCTTTGTGCTAAATGATTCTGCCCAATGTAGGCTAATGCAAGCGTACCTTGTTTAAGGTAGGCTAGGCTAAGCTATTTCCGCAAGTTAGGTTTATTAAATGCATTTTCAACTAAATGATACTTTCTACTTAGATTGGGTTTAGCAAGATGTAACCACGTCATAAGTCAAGGAAGATCTGTGTACTGAAAAGAGGAAACCAAATGTCAAAATGTAATAAGCCTTTTATTTTAGTGTATCCAATAAATGAAGGTCTTTAGATTATAACCAGAATAAACTGTTAGGGAAGAGAGGAGAAATAGTGTTGTGGGTTATTTTTTTTTCTTCTTTTGAATAGAAAATAAATAATTTTTCTATAGTAAATAGTGGAATATTTTACATGATTTATATGCTGTATCAAAAATTTTTTAAAAATTTATCCATTATGAAATAATATTTTGTTCTTCCAGCTATTAACATGTTACAGATCAAAAGGAAGATAGCCACTTTCTATGTATTTAACATTGATACCGTGAAGATTTTTTAGTGAACATATAATTCAAATAATTTATACTTGATTTTGGACAGACTTCTTGAACTCATATTTGAATATGGGTACAAGCTGTTTGGGTCTTTTCCTAACCTGGTGTAATAGGCATTAGGGTTTTTCACAAGTCTGCCAGTTCTTCTATGTGCATGCCAGGATCGAACTCTGTCTCCTTTGCTTTAACAAATGAAAATATGATCAGAAGTGATGTGTTACTTCTTCATGGAAGCTTACAGAAGACAGTGTACCCCTTCCTTGTACTGCAGGAATACAGCCTCCATCAGCCTGGATCCCTGAGAGACTAGTGAGTACAGCCACTTGTCCAATGTATAGATTGAGCAAGAAATTTTCATTATTTTAAAACTCTGGGATTAGGATTATTACTATAGAAAAACTTGGCCTTCCCTCAATGAAATACTTGTATACTCCATAGGATCTTGAAAAAGATTACTTCCCTATATCTCTGTCCCATTGTAAAATTCCATGTCAACTCGATGACTTTCTAAGGACTCTTCTAATTTATTTATTTATTTTTTTTTAATTTTTTTTTTCAACGTTTATTTTTATTTTTGGGACAGAGAGAGACAGAGCATGAACGGGGGAGGGGCAGAGAGAGAGGGAGACACAGAATCGGAAACAGGCTCCAGGCTCTGAGCCATCAGCCCAGAGCCTGACGTGGGGCTCGAACCCACGGACCGCGAGATCGTGACCTGGCTGAAGTCGGACGCTTAACCGACTGCGCCACCCAGGCGCCCCAGGACTCTTCTAATTTAAAATGAATTGTGTCTACAAGTACAAATATGGGTACCACTCAAAAACTGAAATAATAAGTAAAAATCTCTTCTGCATCCCCGAATGTGGACTGGGGCCAGAATGATGGAGGTAAATAGCTTTTGGCTTTTAAAATAATTTTTTGAGATGCAGTTTTGAGTAACTACCAACTAGGCATTTCCACCTTATCTCTCATTTTGTTGGACCTCACTTACCCATTGGACACCTATGTAAAAATTAGAAAATTGAATCTCTTCTAGATGGACACAGCATCATACCAGAGCACTTTTGCTCCCTTGTCTAGTCGTCTTCATTCTACTTTGTACATTGGAAAACAGTACAACTCTACGTAGTATTCCTTGCAAAGTCATCTCAAATTTGAATTTTTCAGATTATTCCTACTAAAATCTACTGCCCTATCCTGAATTTATCAGGTATGACAAAAGGCAGATACCTGATAACTGTTGAGTAATTATTCAGTATCTTAATAGAGCTCTATATCCTTTAGAATAAGCTTTGTGTGTTTTCTTTGGTGGATTTCAAAACTTATACTATGCTTGGTAAATATTAAGCTTTTAACAGATATATTTAGATATATGGAGGTAGGATGAATACTAATTGGATTTAATAGCATTTCCAAGTATATGAGGAGCCAGTCTAGGAAACTGTCTCCTGATGCCTAGTAACAGAAGATGATCTGTTAAATATCTTAACCCTGATTTGTTCTAATTAATATTATCAAAAAAATTTCCCATACCTTACCTTCTAAGAGCTTTTCTCACTATCCATAAACTTAGTGAGAAATCTCTATCCATGCTCAAACTCTCATGCTAACTACCAAAACCCATCACATGTTCCCCAGACAGTATACATTAAGTTGAACCATATAAAATTACCAATTTTTCCAGATTTTGATCTAGAAGATGGCAATTTCTGATGGTTCAATGGTCATAGTTTCCCTTTTCAGCTACAGGAACACTCATGGAGTTTCTTCCCTCCATATATGTAATGGAAACCATAGATTTTCCCACCACTACAAATTAAGTGCGTTGTATGCATGCAGTGTAGCAGAACTGAAACTGTTTAACCTGGGTATCATTATTTTATTACCAATTAAAAAAATAAGATAATCTAGAATTCTCAAATGTTTTTACCCTAACAGCCTGAGCTTTGGGGGACATTGCTCTCATTTACAGTACAAAAAATACTTTCTCATGCACACAGTAGTGATGTGTTGTGGGCCAGGAGCGAATGGTCAAGAACGAATTCTTGAGACATTTTGCGTGCAAGAAAGGAAATTTTTATTAAAGCACAGGGACAGGAACCATGGGTACAAAGAGCTGTACTGTGATTGTGAGGAGTGATTGATTATATACTCTTAAATGGAGAGGTAGAGATAAAGGAAGTTTCTAAAGGGCTTTTCATATGTTAAAGAAGATTTACAGTATCCTAGAGATTTGGCAGTTGTCAAGCTAAGGTTGTTTTTTGCCTCTAGCAAAGCATTAATGTTAAGGCAGTTGTGAGTTCCTGAGGAATGTCACTCTGCTTGTCTCAGGTGTTTATCAGTGGGCTGCAAGTTGTAAGAAAATTTAATTTTATCTACATTTCTTTTGCCTTTGTTCTCCTCATCTGTAGGATGAGTTTATAGCAAGAATCTGGCTTGCAATTTTTTCCCTTATGGGATTTAATGTGAATTGTCTGAAAAAATTCTGTGGATTTTAGAAAGGGAATTATAAATATTTCTGTTACCACAGAAAAAAAAAAAAAAAGGTACTTCCAGCTATAGACTGAATGTGTGTGTCCCCCCCCCCCCAAAATTTGTGTTGAAACTTAATCTCCAGTGATGGTATTTTCAGGTGGGACCTATGGGATGTGATTAGATCATGATATTGGAGCATTCCTGAATGAGGTTATTGCCCTTTTAAAAGAGGCCCCAAAGAGCTCTCTTGCCCCTTTCTGCCATGTGAGGACACAGCAAAACAGCCATCTGTAAACAGGCCTTCACCAGACACTATCTACCAGCACCTTGATCTTGGACTTCCTAGCCAACGAAACTGTGAGAAATAAGTCTCTATTATTTATAAACCACCGGGTCTATGGTACTCTGTTATAGTAGCTTAAAAGAGACTAAGACACCTTCTAAATCTAATTCCCCACCACCACCCACCCCCCCCCCCCCCGCATGTCCTCCAAAAAAATCCTTTCTGATCATCAGAGAAAGTAAATTATAAATATTTGGTCATTCAGATAGCCACAGTATGTTCCTTCTACATATTTGGTCTTCATCCACAGTTCCTGGCTTACAGCTCCCCAAACCCTTAGACTTTCCTGATAAGAGCAATGGAGCATCTTTTGTTATAATATTTGGTCTCTTGCCCTCGGTTCCAGAAAATGCTGGAGCCATATAGGTGAAATGGGTGTGTTGTTATTCATAACAAGTCCCTTTCCATCACAACTGGGTTTATGTTAAAGAAGGTGACTTTTGGAAAGCACCTAAGAATGCAATCTGATTGCCAGGAGAAACAACCTTAAATGAGAGGGTTGGAATTTTCAGTCCTATTCCCTGCTTTTCTGAGAGAGGAGAGGGCTAGAGTTTGAATCAATCACTCTAGCTAATGAGTTAATCAATCATACCTGTGTAATGAAGCCTGTATAAGAACCCAAAAAGAGAGGCTTCAGCGAGCTTCATCAGAATGCTTCTGTGTACCACTGTGCTAGCCCCCAAGTTCCAAGAGGACAGAACTTCCTTTGTTCAGGACTTCACCCTATGAAGGAAAGGCATAAAACAGCTAAGAAATAAATACAAAACAAAGACATAAAAAAGTAAAATTTATATACAGCAAAAAGGACAAAATCTTAGTGGCTACTTTATGAATTTAGATGAATATATACTCATGTGTAATGCAAACTTTAAGCACAGAAAGTTCCATTTGTTGTGCCCCCTCCCTGTCAATCACTGTCCCCATTATCTCAGAAGCAACAACTCTTCTGATTATTTTCACTATAGATTAGTCTCTTCCAGAACTCCGCAGGGTATAAAATTTTTATATGTAAAAGTTTCAGAGCATAAAGATGCTTTAAATATACCTATTAAGTGACCTATTAAATAATTTAGGAAATATGAATGTAATGCCCCCGATTTTGAATCTGAGAGACCACCAAGGAGCCAATACAGATGCAAACGTATGAGGGTTTATTTGCAAGCTCGAGGGCCCAAGTATACCCGACACAGCGGAACAGGGACTTGGACCCCTAGGTTAAAAGGCATAGCAGTTTTATAGGGGCCAGTGGCCAATGAGATTGTAACACACACAGAAAGTTGCACATTCATGTCAGTCCACACGCAGGTGGCCAAGTGAATTACAATTTACCCTATAGTAACTGTTTGAACTAGCCTATCATTCTGGTCAGAATTGGCACGCAAGTTTGGCGGGCAAAAGGCAGGGTTTACATTCTTTGGCGGTTAGGGGTTCCGCATTCCTTTATGAGCCTGTTTCCAGTAAGGGTGTGCTCAGTGGCTTGACTAGGGTGGGGGAGTGTCTTAAGCAATAAGTAGGTCATGTGGGGGTTATACATGAGATGGTGGGTGTAGCACAAAATGGAGTTAGTCTTGCTCTGCTTGTCCAGGGGTAGGGGATTTTTGTTAAATTCCTTGGATCCCACATGAATATTATTACAAGTTCTAGAATTTTCAAAGCATTTCCCAGAGAAAAATCTGGCCTAAGAAGTTACAGATGACAACACAACTGAAGAAGAAATATGGAATATGGAGTAAGAGAATATATGGAGTAAAAGAATGAGCAGCATCAGGTCAATTAAATCAGAAATTTTTTTCTCAGAAGTATTGTGTAAGTAGCATGTACAGGAAAGACCAAAGGATTGACAAAGAGAGATTAAAAGAATGAACTATCCTTAAAGGCAACTGCTCCATATTTACATTTTTGTGTCCCTAGGACATAGCACAGTCTCTGGTAAACATTAGGTACTCAGTTAATGTTTGTGGAAGTGAATTAAACTGAAGAACGTTCCAAGTATACAGAAAAATATGAACATAGTTGAAGATATGAAAATAAGTAAGACTTCTGCAAGTGTGAAGAGCCCCTCGCCTAACTGAGTACCCTAAGATGAGACTAGACAGATACTTGTGGTAGAGGAAAGGTCATGGTCGGGCAGGACAGGTGGGGAGGGTTGATGTGACAACTGAAAGTCTAGGATTGATGGTGGGCCGCAATACTTTACAATTCTGAACCTGCAGGTGACAAGACTAATATTAATTTGTAACTACCTTCCTGACAGCCTAGTAAGAAAAGAAATGGGGAAAGAAGAATAACCAGGAAGCAGTAATGTGAGAATAGGAATATGAAAGTCAGTCAGAGTTAGAACATTAAAAATGGAAGGACAGAATATTCACTATAAGAGATACTTGGAAATGAAATGCAGGAAAATAATGTTTCTTGTTGCCCCCTAATTTTCTTGTTTCCATAATAGATTTGTACTATCTATGCACTTTATTATATTATTTAGCAATTCTATTATATTGTACAAAATACAAAAACTGGATCTTTACATTGTGGCTCGAAAAAGAATGAAAATAGAAAATTCTTCACGAGGCCAGCCAATGTGAAAAGTATTTTGGCTTCTCTATCTCTACAGTTAATTTAATTTTGGTTTTAAGATCTTAAGGCCTCTACATTCTAAGACCCGTGGTAAAGTCTTTTGATGTCTTGAATACTTAGCACTTTCTCTGGCATTATAAAATAACTTTATAGTGCAGTTAATCAAGTGACAGTAAGAGGTAGTACTCTACAGAGAGCTCATTTTAATATTTAATAAGATAAATGTGAACTCTAAAGTTGAAGGCAGCGCTATTTGCATATGTACATAGAATATCGGTACTCCATCAAGCAGAACTCTATGTGCCCTGCCCAAAGAGTTGCTTGACAAAGACATATATTTTGCTCAATATCTATTTAATTCCTACATTTTAAGTTGCTGTAGTGGTCTTTGAGAGAAACATAGCAAGAAGTAAGATGGTATTTCCCATCTTTCAGGAGTGCAGAAACCCAGAGATAAAGATGATAGATGCTTACAGGGGTGCCTGGGTGGCTCAGTCAATTAAATGTCTGACTTCAGCTAAGGTTGTGATCTTGTGGTTCACGAGTTTAAGCCCCACGTCAGGCTGTGTGCTGACAGCTCAGAGCCTGGAGACCCCTGGGATTCTCTGTCTCCCTTTCTCTCTGCTCTTTGCCTGCTTGCACTCTGTCTCCCTCTCACACTCAAAAATAAATAAAGATTAAAAAAATTAAAAAAGATAGATGCTTACATAGTTTAATTGAGTACAATTAGGATAGGATAAGTGTAGGACCAGAGGTTCAAAAGGGCTATGAGAGAATGGGAAAGCTGAATACTTGGTGTATCTGAGACAATTTTGTGGAGTTTGAGTCTTGAAGGGTGAGCAGAATTTGAGGTCATAGATATGTGGGGAAGAGGATGGGTCACACAAAGCATATATTTACATACCTATTATAGATAAAACACATATACACACATACATTTATATAGAGACATACATTTGCAAATTGCACAGAAACATTTATTTATAGGAAATTCCTTAAGCATTTCTCTTTAATGCTCCTGGTAAACATTTCATTTATTTTACAAGTGGTCTAAAGCACTGCAGAGGGATGATATTACTTAAGTATGAAAAACAAATCTGAAAATCTGGAACACTGAGCTACTAAGCTCTGGTTGCTATGACAACCTCTTTTGTAAAGTTTGTAAGTAATCATGATAGACTCCAAAATATCACATTGTTAAGAATATTCTTCACTAAGACAAAACTTCGGACCTCAACACTCTGGAGTCAAATTGAGGACAAAGCATAAGGCAAGCTGAGGGCAAAGTACAGGCTAATAGCACCCGCCCCACCCCCCCCAGGTAGAATATGTGTGATATTCCTTGGATACTCCTGCCTACCCAAAAACCAAGGACAGGGGTTTAAGTGCTTGCCATGGTGGTATGGAAAACAAAGGCAAATGAAAAACTAAATTCCCTTACTGCCCATTGACAAGTCCTTGAAACAGGCAGAGTGACCTCCCTCTAGGAGCTCAGCTGCCTCGATGTTGACACTTTGCTAGGGGCAAAAGGGAACCTTGGCTTAACATTATCCTGACCACCCCCTCCCCAATCCTGTAAACCTACTTTAACATATAAAAATTCCTTTTGGAAACTTCCTTTATCTCAACTCCTCCAGGATATATGCTGGTAATCATACCCCAAGTTTATGGCCCCCTTATATACATCTGAAGGGTCTCATGACTGAGTTTTTACTAAACAGTAATAAATGCCATTTTCCCAACAAATCTAGCCCCTCAAAAGTCCTGGAAACCTTGCTTCCAAAATTCTTTAGGGACTTATGCTCTCCCTAATCCCCTCCCAACCTGGGGGCATATAATCAGTTACCTGTCACAACCCCAGTGTATTTCTTTCTGCCTATGGGTTCTGTCCCCATGCTTTAATAAAATCACCTTTTTGCACCAAAGACATCTTCAAGAATTCTTTTTTGGCCATCGGCTCCAAACCCCTCATTACCCCAAAACCCCATCAAAATCAATCATCAATTTGAAAACGTGAAAAACTTCCCAAGCAGCAAACCAAAATAACATGTTAAGAGAATTTAAAAAGGCTAAAATTTAGCTGTTAAAATGTAGCCTATGAGTCACAAAAATGACTGTTAAAAGGATGGAAGCAAGAGTTGGCAGATTTAGAAACAATTTTTGGCAACATTTGTTCAAGGTTTCATTTAATTTCTATGTTCATAGAACTCAATATATATCCATTTAAATATATCTTTGAGTTGCCCTCAAGGATAATTTAGGCAGTTACTTCAGACTTTTAGCCTATACACACACATATGTAACAATCATTTCAAGAGAGTGAGTAAGAAAATTAATCAATTTTTTATCTCATCAGTATATTGAGAGTTTCCTAGAGAAGAGAGACTATGTCCTGAAACTTACTGAAAGATTGTAGTTACACTTAGTATATGGTAGAGACAATTAGGGGGCCGTTTCAGACTGTGTTTCATGAGGGGTCTACACCGACATGATGACTGTCTGGGTTCAGAGACTAGACATTAGGTTTAAACATTCAATTTTGTCTCTTTATTTGTGTGAATCAGAAAATCACAGAAGACTGAGTTATAAATGAGAATGACAAAATATTGGCCTATGCACATAATAATCTACACAGACCTTCTCAAGAGGGAAATTTATTGGAGAGATTAACTTAATGTAAAAAGTGTGCTTTGCTTGTTATAATCTGAGAAAATCAAATTTAAAAACATGGAAGAGTTTGACACCACACTATAAAGTGCAGTACCCCTGGTTTTGATATTCAAAATCAACTGTTGAGGAATAGGTGCTTCACACATTATATGATATATGTTTCACCACAGCGCAATGAGGTATTGATAGTCCTTTTTTTTTTTTCCTGCTCATCATGCAGTTAACTAAGCTGGTACTGTTTTAACTGCAGTGGAAACATTAATTAGATCTCAGGATATTTTTGTCACCTCTTAGTGTTATTGTTGATCTTCCTTCACTTGATTTTAAAACTGATTATTGTTTTTGACTGTGTGTATGTGTGTGTGTGTGTGTGTGTATGTATTTACTGTTTCCACAGAAGCTTAATCTTTTCAGGATGTTCTATTAGCCTAGCCGTAGGATTAGCTAAGCTACATCTAATAACACTATGAATGTGTCAGTGGCATAGGGCTCTAGACCTCAAAGCAAGCAAATATATTAATGAATAAAAAATGTATAGCTCATTGTAATCTTTTTAAAACTGTTGTTACATGGTGTTTCTTTTTAATGCTTATTTCTTATCCAGTTGAGAATATGGGGATAACTGATGGCATTTTATAAGCAGAAAAGTTTAGAAATATCTCGGCAAGAATATAGAAGGACTATCAAACCGTTTAATCTTCAAAACAACACTTATTGGCATAGACACTTATTCATTCATTCATTTAACAAATACTCATTGAGCACCTACCAGCTTCAGCACACTGTTCTGGGAGCTTGATATACATCAGTGAACAAAGCAGCAAAATCCCTCCTTTGTTAAGTTTACATCCTAAAGGGGGAAGAAAGATGCTAAGCAATAAGCATAATAAGCAAATGATATAGTATGTTAGAAGGTGGAGTGCCATTGGAAAAATTAAAGTGAGAAAGAGTGATAGTGAGTAGAGCAGGGAGGGGTAAGTGGTAATTTTAAAATGGTCAAAGAAAGCCTCACTGATGAGTTAATATTTAAGCAAAAACATGAGGTATCTGGGGGAAGAGTATTCTTAATGCAGGTGCCTGTTGGATTCAAAGAATAGCAAAAAAAGTTAGAGTGGCAGGAGCATAGCAGTGAGAGAGCCTAGTTAGAGGTCACTGCGGAGCAGAGCAGGTCAGATCTTGTAAGCCTTTGTAAGAACCTTGGCTTTTACTCTGAATGAGAAGGGGAGTCACTGGAATGTTTAGAGGAGCAGAACGATACAATCTGACCTAAATTTTCAAAGGTTCACGGTGGCTTCTGCATTAAGGACAGAAAGAGCGAGATTGGAAGCAGGAGACAAAGGAGAAGCATATTACAATTATCAGATAAGGTATAATGAGGATTTGGAGCAACAAGGATATATTTGAAGGTAGAGCCGTGGAATTTAACAAAGATTTCCTAGCAAGTTAATGGTTAAGGAGTGAGACAGAGAAGATTTTTTTACATATTAAAAAACTGTGGCTAAGAGAGAATGCAAGTGTGTCCAAGGACATGTACCTATAAAGTGACAGACCAACGGACATTTAAATTCATGTCTAGTTCATGCCACAGAAACTCTAAGTCACTAAACAGGGTTGGGGAGGAGTGGAAGAATGCTGTAGAAGCACTTATTTTCCCCTCCAAAATAAGTGTTTCTTTTGTAATTAATTTTTTGTGTCCCTATACCCTCCAACTCTTACTCATCTCTCTGTTTTTGTCTTCTAAATTATTTAAGTTTGTCTTTCAGTTTTCAACATGTCCTGTAGCATTTGGATCCTTATCAAGGCTAAAATAAATTCTCTAATTTTGAGCCAAAACTACTCAATAACATAATTATGAGAAAAAAATAAGTTAAACCATTGAAAGAGGCTCTGTCAAAAGAATTACAAGGAAAAAAGTTTCACACTTACTTTCGATGTTTGATATGAAAATTATGTGCTTATCATCTATAAACATATTTTTACATGTCAATTAAATTCACAATGCCTATAAACACTTTAATTATATGGTATTAAGAGCTAGAGAATTCTAACTAGGAGTGCTTCAGATATTGACTCCCAGATGTCAAACTAAATTACAGGTGAATTACAACTAAAAACAAATACCATGTGAACGCCATAGTCATATGAACAACTAATGTAACAAATACAGTCATGATTTATTTACCTCTATTTTTTACTGGGGTAAAATTGGTATATAACATTATATTAATTTCAGTTATATGATATAATAATTTGATATTTGTATACATATTTGATATTTGTGATCACCACAGTAATTCTAGTTACCATCCATCACCATACAATTTACCTCTTCACACTTTTTCACCCCCCAATTTCTTTCCCCTCTGATAACCAAACCAATCTGTTCTCAGTCTCTATAAATTTTGTTTTCTTTGTTTGCTGTTTTTATTAGATTCCATTTAAAAGCGAAATCATACAGTATTTGCCTTTCTCTGACTTAATTCACTTAGCATAATACTCTCAAGGTCCAACCATGTTGTCACAAATGGCAAAATTTTCTTCTTTTACATGGCTAAATAGTATTCCTGTGTGTGTGTGTGTGTGTGTGTGTGTGTGTGTGTGTGTATGGGTGTGTGTGATATCTTCTTTATCCACTCATCCATTGATGGACACTTAGGTTCTTTCAGAATCTTGGCTATTGTAAATAGTGCTGCGATTAACATAGGGGTGCATATATCTTTTCAAGTTAGTGTTCTCGTTTCATTCTGGTAAATACTGAAAAGTAACAAAGCTGAATCATATGATACTTTTACTTTTAATTTTTTTAAGAACTTTCATGCTGTTTATCATGGTAGCTGCAGCAATTTACATTAACCAACGGTGTACAAGGATTTCCTTTGCTCCACTTCCTCTCTAATACTTGTGATTTCTTGTCTTTTTGATAATAATCATTCTAACTGATATGAGGTAATATCTCATTGTGGTTTTGATTTGCCTTTCTCTACATGTGCTTGTTGACCATCTGTATATCTTTGGGAAAAAAAAAAGTCTGTTTAGATCCTCTACCCATTTTAAAAATTTTTTTTTTTCAACGTTTATTTATTTTTGGGACAGAGAGAGACAGAGCATGAACGGGCGAGGGGCAGAGAGAGAGGGAGACACAGAATTGGAAACAGGCTCCAGGCTCCGAGCCATCAGCCCAGAGCCCGACGCGGGGCTCGAACTCACTGACCGCGAGATCGTGACCTGGCTGAAGTCGGACGCTTAACCGACTGCGCCACCCAGGCGCCCCTCCTCTACACATTTTTAAATCAGATTGCTTGTTTGCTTGCTGCTATTAAGTTGTTTGAATTCTTTATGTGTTTTGGATATTAGCCTTTTATCAGATATATGATTTGGAAATCTTTTCTCTTATTCAGTAGGTTGCCTTTTTATTTTGTTGATGGTTTCCTTTGCTCTTTCTGCTGCTTTTTAGTTTCATGTATTCCCACTTGTTTATTTTTGCTTTTGTTGCCTCCACTTAGACTCAAATCCAAAAATTAAAAGGCTATGTCCAGGAGCTTACTACCAAAGTTTTCTTCTAGGAGTATAATGGTTTCAGTTCTTATAGTCATGCCTTTAATTCATTTTGTGTTGATTTTTGTGTATGGTATAAGATCATGGCTTAGTTTCATTTTTTTTATATGGTTGTCCAGTTTTCTCAGAACCATTTGAAAAGACTGTCCTTTCCCCATTGCATAGTTTTGGCTCCTTTGTTGTAAATTAATTGGCCATATATGTATTTTTTTCTCCCCCTGAGTTCTTTATTCTGTTCCACTGATCTGTGTGTCTGCTTTAATGCAATGTAATACTATTTTGATTAGTATAGCTTTGTATGATAGTTTGAAATCAGGGAGCATGATATCTCCAACTTTGTTCTTCTTTCTCAGGATTGCATTAACTATTTCATGTCTTTTGCAGTTCCATAAAAATTTTAGAATTATTTGATCTAGTTCTGTAAAAAATACCATGGAATTTTGACAGGGATTGCATTTAATCCATAGATTGATTTGGGTAGTATGGACATTTTAAGTATGGTAATTCTTCCAGTGTATAAATATAGAATATCTTTCCATTTATTTTGTGTCTTCTTCAATTTTTAATCAATGGTAGAGTGTTCATTTTAGGTCTTTCACCTCCTTGGTTAAATTTGTTCCTAGGCATTTTATTGGATGCAATCGTAAACAGGATTGTTTTCATAATTTCTTTCTGATAGTTTACTATTAGTGGATCAGTAGACAACAGATTTCTGTATATTGGTTTTGAATCCTGCAACTTTACTGAATTTATTTATTAGTTCTAATATACATACACACACACACACACATAAATATATATATATATATATATTGTTTGAAGTCTTTAGGGCTTTCTATATGTAGTATCATGCCATTTGCAAATAGTGACACTTTTACTTCTTCCTTTCCAATTTGGATGCCTTTTATTTCCTTTTCTTACCTAATTGTTCTGGCTTCTAACAGTATGGTGAATCAAAATGGTAAAAGTGGTCATCCTTCTTTTGCTCCTGATGTTAAAGGAAAAGCTTTCAGCATTCCACTCTTGAGTATGATGTTACCCAAGAGTTTCTCAGTATGGCCTTATTATGCTGAGGCAAGTTTCCTCTATAGTATTTTGTTTGAGAGTTTTATTATAAATGGATGTTGAATTTTGTTAAATGCCTTTTCTGCATCTACTAAGATAATATGATTTTTATCTTTCAGTTTGTTAATGTGGTATATCACAATGATTTATCTGCAAATGTTGAAGTATATTTGCATCCCTGAAATAAACTCTGCTTGATCATGGTGTATAATCCTTTTAATGTATTATTGAATTTGGTTTGCTTGTATTTTGTTGACTTTTTGCATCTATGTTGTATGAATATAGGCCTGTGTGTGTGTGTGTGTGTGTATGTGTGTGTGTGTGTGTGTAGTGTCCTTGTCTGGTTTTAGTATCAGGGTTATGTTGGCCCCATAAAATGAAGTTAGCAGAATTCTCTCCTCTTCAGTATTTTGGGAGAGTTAGAAAAGGATAGGTACTAAATCTTTGAAATATTTGATAGAATTCATCAGTGAATCTATCTGGTCCTAGACTTTTGATTCTTGGGAGGTTTTTGAATACTGATTCAATGTCCTTAGTAGTAATCTGTATATTCAGATTGTTTATTTCTTAATGATTCAGTCTTGGAAAAATAGTGTTTCTAGGAATTTCTTCTATGTTTTTTCATTTGTTAGTATATAATTGTTCACAGTAGTCTCATGATCCTTTGTATTTTTGTCATATCATTTGTGACTTACTCATTTTCATTTCTGATTTCATTTTTTAATGTTTATTTATTTTTGAAGGTCAGAGAGAGAGGGAGAAAGAGGGAGAGAGAAGCAAAGAGAGAGGGAGAGAGAGAATCCCAAGCAGGCTCCACACTGTCAGCACAGAGCTGGATGAGGGGCTTGATCTCACGAACCGTGAGATCATGACCTAAGCTAAAATCAAGAGTCAGATGTTTAACCGACTCAGCCATCCAGGCACCCCTCATTTCTGATTTTATTTATTTGAGCCTTCTTTTTTTCCCCTTGTATAGCCTAGCAAAATGTTTTTCAATTTTGTTTATCTTTTCAAAACACCAGCTCTTTAGTTTCATTGATCTTGTCTATTTTTTTTTAGTTTCTATTTCATTTATTTATGCTCTGATCCTTATTATTTCCCATAATTTCCTATTATTTCTTTATTGACTCTTGGTTGCTCAGTAGGTGTTGTGTAATTGCCACATATTTGTGATTGTTCCAGTTTTCTTCTTGTAATTGATTTCTAGTTATATACCATTGTTGTCAGAAAAGATACTTAATATGATTTCAGTATTCTTAAATTTATTGAATCTTGTTTTGTGAGTGACCATGTGATCTATCCTGGAGGATGTTCCATATACACTTGCAAAGAATGTGTATTCTATCTAGTGCTTTGGGATGGAATATTCTACATATATCTATTAAGTCCACCTAGTCTTATGTGTTGTTTAAGACTGATGTTTCCTTATTGATTTTCTATCTAGATGATCTATCCATTGATGTAAATTGAGTATTAAACTCCATTACTATTATTGTATTGCTCTTTATTTCTCCCTTTAGAAATGTTAATATGCTTTATGTATTTAGGTGCTTGTATGTTGGGTGCATAAACATTTACAAATGTTATATTATGTCATATATATCCTCTTGTTGGATTAACCTTTTTAACAGTATGTAATGCCTTTCTTTGTCTTTTATTAAAGTCTTTGTTTTAAAGTCTGTTTTGTCTGATATGATAACACCAGCTTTTTTCTTTTTATTTCCACTTGCATGGAATATATCTTTTTCTCTCCCTTCACTGTCAGTCTATATGTGTTTTTAGATGTGAACTAAGTCTATTATAGACAGTATATAGATGGGTCTTTTTTTTTTTAATCCATTCAGCCTTCTATGTCTTTTGATTGGAAAGTTTAGTTTATTTACACTTAAAATAATTATTTATTGTTTTTATTATGTGGCCTTCATGTCTCTTGACTGGACCATTCCTCCCTTGGAGGGTACTTTAATAAAACTTTGCCAGGCTTTACGTTCATTTAGCTGCCCTGTAATTCTTTACAGTAAAAAATACTGAGGCTTCTTTCCTTTTCCATGTCACTCTCAGTAACACACCTATGTCCCTACAGTGACATGTGGAACAAATTTAAAAGATGCCTGATTAAAATGAAAGGTTCCTTGTATTCCTATCATTATAAAATAGTGGCAGTTACAAGAATCAGATACATTACATGATTAAGAGAGGATAAGAGGGGTGTCTGGGTGGCTCAGTCCAATGAGCCTGTGACTCCTTGTTTAGCTCAGGTCATTATCTCTGGGCTTGGTAGCTTCAAGCCCCACAACCAGGCCCTGCCCTGGCCACCTGGAGCCTGCTTGGGATTCTCTCTCCTCTCTTTCTGCCCCTCCCCAACTCATGTGCTCTCTCTCTCTCTCTCTCTCTCTCCATTGTTTTCAGCCATTGCTTCTTTGAATAAGTTTTCAGCCATTTTTTTTCTCTCTCTCCTCTCTTTCTCAACCTCTATAATACAACTATTATTCTGCTTAATGTTGTCTAGAGGTACCTTATCTTCATTTTTAAAATTCTTTTTGATGGTCTTTTCAATGGGTAAGTTCCATTACTTTACTTTCTAGATGATGATCTGTTCTGCTTTTCCAGTCTGCTGTTGAACCCTTGTAGTGTACTTTTCAGTCCAATTATTGTATCCTTAATCTCTGTGACTTCTGTTTGGTACTCTCTTACATTTCCTATCTCTTTGTTGATATTCTCACTGTGTTGATCCATTTTTCTCCCAATTTCAGTGAGCTTTCTTTATAAGCATTCCTTTGAATTCTTTCAAAGTATCTTTGATTTCCTTCAAAGTATCCCATCTGGCTGACTGGATGCAGCTTCTCAGGCAGCAGCTTTTAAAGTCTGCAAATATATACAGTCTTGTGGGTTAACAATTGTAAACTTGCTGACCTCCAGACCCGGAGATCTTGAGGTGTCCCTCGGTGACAGTTGCAAAACTTGGGGCTTCAGACAAGTATACATGTTTCTTTCTGGGAGATATTAGTGGGGTGTGGTGAGGCCAAGGGAGGGCATCTCTCCCAGCCTATGTTCCTGGAGTGTCTCTATGCCTATAGATATGTGACATATCTAAAGCCTGTCCCTCAGGTTGAAGTTACAGAATAAGCAAATGGGCCTTTATTACAGACAGACTGGGATGTGTTTCACTGTGCTGTCTGTGTACTGCCCTGGGTATGGTCACCTGCCCAGAACTATCTTTCCACTTGTTCCAGATGCAAACATCTCTGTCCACCAAAGCCAGGAGATCAAAGGGTGTTCCCTTGTGGACAGCTTATCTGCCAGCTCTAGCAAGGCTGCAAGAGAATGTTGAGAGTAAGGCATGTCCACAGCTGTAGAGAGGCAGGGGAAGAGCACTATGGACTGATCACACCCAGTTTAATGATTGAAAAGAAGAGTACTTAGGTCACTTCCATGGTTTTAGCAAGGCCTAGAAAGGGCACAGGGCACTGGCGGCAAGGCCCACTCATGGCTTTACTGTGGATGTGTCCATGTGTGCTTGCCTGAGACAGTAAGGTGGAGGAAGAATGCAAAAATGGCACTTGTCACACCTCTGTCCCTAAAAAAAGCCCCTTAGCAAATGACCTAAGGGTAGCAAATGAATCTCCTCAACATATAATCCAAACTCCTGCCTTTGTGCTGGATCCCAGGATGAGTGAGTCCACTTGTAGGCCACTCAAAAGGAATCTCTCAGATTCCCACAGCCCCCTGGGTCCCCTGGATATAGGCCCTGTTGGTTTCTAAAGCCAGATGTTTTTAGAGCCTCATCTCTCCAGGGCAGGTCCCAAAGATTGGATTGCCTGATGTGGGGGACAAACCTCTCATTCCACAGAAAAAAGCTCTAGGACTGTGAGATCCCTCCCTGTTGTGGTTTGCTGCACTGGGGGGTCAAGTTTTTGGTGAGAAAATGCCTCTGCCTCTCCTATTCATCCCATTGTGATTCTTTTATCCCTTGTTGTGGAAGGAGCTAGTCAACTAGTTTTGGCTTCTTTTTCAGCAGGAATTATTCCATATGTAGCTGTAGATTTGGTGTGTTCCTGGGAGGAGGTGAGTTCAGGCTCTTTCTCCACTACCGTCTTGGATCACTTCCCTTTTTACCTCAATATTTTGAGGATATGGATTTGATGAGAGAAAAACTTCCTTTTTTTCATCAGCAATTCTAATCTCAAGGCAGAATGTTAGATTTTCAAAGGCAGACTCCTGTGGCTCTGTGTTGAGCTAAATTCAAGAAGAAAAGATTAAAGCTATGGATAAAGTTCGTGTTATTTTATGTTGGGTTCCACTAGACTTTCTATTTACAGAAGGAGGAATCTTTGACACATGATATACCAAAGATTTATATTTGTAAAGCCCCCATCCCTCAAGAAAATCTCACATCCCTTTTGAAATTTGGATTAGAATTTACATTGAGAAATATTTTAAAACTGATATTTAGATCTCCATTTAACTTCACTTAATAGAATAATAACATAACCTCAGCTTGAACATTTTATTTCAACCTTTAAAGGAAAAATTTGAAGTTTCTCTTGGTCCTTTTGATACCAAGTCCAATTTATAGTCAGACACCTGCTAGAGATCATCATGAGAAAAAAGTAGGGTGGAGGTGACAGTAGAAGCCAAGCTTGGGGAAATGGTTGTCCCCTTTAGGCACATTCTGGGCCAGGTCCATTGGTTAAGTTACTTTAAGTTATTATACTAAATTCGAATAAGATTTCAAAGAGTCAGAGTCCCCAGCTTCTTCTAAAGACTATGGCTTTTTCAGAATTTATTCAAAGGAAGTTCCTTTTTTTTTCTTTTTCCTATAGACTTACTACTGCTTTGAGTCTCCCTCACATTTGAATATATTGGATAATTGTTAGAGATATCCAGATGGATGTACAGATATCTTTGGATAACAAGGCCTTGAAAGTCATCATAATGCTTTTGGATGAATATAATACCAAATCCTTGACTGACATTCTTAGTTCTCAAAAGTATATATGCAGTCTTCCTTTTCAGGCTCATCTTTTCTATTTTCATTTATATAAACTGTTCTTTAGCCAAATTAGTCTAATGTTTTTTTTTAATTGAGAGAGAGAGAGTGAGCACGAGCTGGGGAGAGGGGCAGAGGAGGAGGAGGTGGTGGAGGAGGAGAGAGAGAAAGAGAAAAAGAGAGAGAGAGAGAGACTGAGAATCTCAAGCAGGCTCCATGCTCAGTGTGGAGCTTGACTTGGCACTCCATCCCATGACCCCAGGATTATGACCAAAGCTGAAATCAAGAGTTGGATGCTTAACTGACTGAGCCACCCAGGTACCCCTAAATTTGTCTAACTTTTAACTCTTTTATTATTCAGGTGAGGCTAGACCATGATAAGTGTGGGGACATAAAACTTCCCTGGAGTTCTCAATGTGCTGCCTCCTTTAGCTCTTGGACCACAGAAACTTAAAAATGATAAAATCAGAGAATGTTTGTTTTCACTTCTTTTAGAATGTAGAAACCATCTTCACATACCATGAAAATTAGTTCTGTAGTCATTTGTCTAGTTAATTTTTCTAATTTGAAAGGAAAATAAAACTTCTCCTATCTTCCAAGAAGACCAACTGATTAGAGCCTTGACTAGGTCCCTACTTTAAAACCCAGTGTCTAGTAAACTGGAGGGCTCTCTCAGTAGGGATTCACATGTCAGAAAGGGATGAAGCTCCAAACCTTAAAGACTGCTCTAGGTAGATGTTCTTACAAGTTGAGACATACAAGGGCTATCTCGCTCCTGGAGAGATTTATTTACAAAAGGGGAGGAAGATAGTTGCCTTCTTCCTTTTTATAAGCAGAGAAAAATAAATTTTTCTCATCTCTCCTATGGATGTTTGTCCCCTCACGTAAGACAACTGGCATGCCTTTCATTGTACTACTCTAAAGGTAAGGAGTAGGGCAAGTATGGCCCAGTGAATTAGCATTTAATATGAGGAATTTACGAAAAAATTTGTCTCTTACCCAGAATACTTCACGTGTACATTTAGGATAAAATAAATAAAAAGGAACTTTGAAAACAACAATAATGTAATAAAGTAATCCCAAAGTCAAAACTGTTTAACAAAACATTTATTCCTCATGATGATTACTCATCAAGTTGGGTGGGAGAGGTCTGCTTCTTCTTCAGTTAACCCAGAATAACAGAGATGCTGCCCTCTCGGGTCTGCTGTAGCAGGGGAAAAGAGTATGAAGGAAGTGGAGGGGAGCAGACCTACTTCTAGGCTTCTACCAGAAGAGAATGTCACTTCTGTTCAAACATCATTGGCCAGAACTAGTTACATAACCTTGCTTCACTACAAGGAGGCTGGGAGATGTTAGGAAGTGTGAAAATTTAATGCATGGTAAATATCTCTGCTGTATCTTTGCTTCTCTTCTGACTATTCCATAGGCTCATGGCAAAGAAGAAAATAGACTATTAGTCTAAGTGAAGGCTAATCCAAAAGTTTTAATTCTCCTCCTTGATGCAACTCTCTGACTTCTATACCACCAACACCTTAACTTACCTTTTCATTCTGCATCAAGACCTGCTCACACATTCGAAATACTGAAAGTTGCCAAGGTTATTTCTGAAGAACTGCCATGGAATTCTAATGCTAGAAAAACATTAGGAATTATGAATTTCCTGGAAGATTTAAAAGTTTTCTTCCTATCACAATTCTTTATCATGTCACTATTCATTTTCTACCCAGGAGTAATATGGTTTTGCTATTTCTTGGTCACTTCTATGGGGGGGGTGATTTGAAATTCACTTCATTGGACTATAATTTATGGCTATTTTTGCAAAAGAGAATTCTGGACAGAACAAAACCACAATGGAAGTCTTGTTGATAGGCATAATAATCATAGTTAATATGATTTGTAATTATTTACCTTTTTGTCATTAGAAATTAAAAATGATACCATAAAATACATTCCTTCTACAGTGAGAAAGATGTGAAGTTCAAAATTGTCATTTGAGACTACTAAGATACATAAAGGAAAGGAAAGTTCAGTACTCATTCCTGTATTGGGCTTGTTTGTGCAGCCAATTCTCATGATTCACAATAGTTATGTTCTATAACGTTGCCACAAGATCTGAATATTGAATATTGAATCTTTGCTACCGTGAGAAATACAGGATTAGGTTCCTATAAGCCCTTGCTTACAACTTTTAGCCAAACAATCAATACATAACTTTGTTTTATGTGTGTTTCTGTTTAAAGCTACCTTATTTAATATATATTGTTAAGTCATTAACATTGAACTCATAGCCAGCAGCACTCTAACTCTTGCCTAAACAAAGCTTACCTAACAGTTGTATTTTCTCCTGTAAGGAACAATACAGTCTTCCTGTGCTTATGAATACCAGACAGCACTTCATTAAGCTGGGGGGCTATTTTAAGCAAATCATCAACAACAAAAAAAAAACACAGAAATACAGAAACTCACCCCCCCACACACACACATGGCATTACGTTTGGAGGCTGTTTTAAACAAAATCACTAACAAAAAAACCCACAAAAATGCAGGAAAAAACCCTCAAACATGGCACTAAATAGATCCCCAAAAGAACATTTGTTTACAGAATGAGATTTCAAACAAGGCAGAGCGTCATTTTGCTCCTCAGCTGGGAAGGAGCATGTCCTATAATTAAGAAATGTTTGCCACTTTGTGGCATGCATGGCTGTGAAAAAGCTATGAGTATTGATTTTGAGGTTACAAATAAATTTTTGTGCATAGTCAAATTTCAAAGTACTGAATCCACAAATAATGAGAATTGACTATATTTTCAGAGACTGAAAGTGAAGTAAGCACCATATTGCTGGATATAGGCATCCATATTTTGAATTTTCACTGGACTTGTTGAAGCGGAATCTGGACAACCTTAGTGAGACATTTTGTGGAATGGATCAAAATATGGGAGTTTGGGGACAGCATGGTTTTTTAAGTGTCTATAAACACTGAGATTTTTAAGACTTGTTTTGTATAGATTATACTACAGAATGTGAAAAGATGCCCATGACCTTAGATTTAAAAAATATATTTTTAACAATTAGCCAAATATTTAAGTTGTCATATAATTATAACTTTTTTTCATGCAATAAATACCTTCTTCTGGCCATGTGTTAGACATTGTTTTGATCTTCAAAAAACATGTCCTAGGATTAGTGGGATGCTTACACACACACACACACACACACAATCCCTACAGGTTATACACTAAAACACTTAGACTATGTTTAAATTCACATAATCAAATTAATATGTTCTTTCTAAGAAGTTTCCTTGGGGAAATGAGCTAAGTTTCTTTTTTGTATTGTTGCCATGGTGTAAAAACTTTTTTTTTCCTCTTTAGAACTGCCCTGAAGGACCAGCTGTAGCTGGAGCAAGTGCAGGCTGGGAGAGTCCCAGTGTGTGCCACACTGGGCCTGCCCTGGAGGGATGGCTGGAGCTAAAGTGGGCATGGGCTAGAGGGTCCCCCAGTACCATTCACTATGGTTGCCTTGGCTGATCAGTTGGATCCAGTGCAGGCATGATCCGGGGGTCCTAAGATGTGCTGTGCCAGGACCATCTTGGCAGGATTGTTGGAACTGGAGTGGGTGTGGGCCAGGGGTTCCTGTGGTGCTCCACACCAGGATCTCCCTAGCAGATGGCTGGAGCTCACACAGGCTTGATCTGGGGGATTCCAGGGTGTACTGTGTCAGGGTCACCCTGGTAGCATGGCTGGAGCCGGAGTGGGCATAGGCTGGGGGGGTGGTTCTCATGGGGCATGCCATGCCAGTGCTGCCTTGTGTATGGGCAGTGGGGGACTGGAGCTAGCCAAGCCAGGACCACCTTGGTGGGATGGCTGGAGCTGGTGTCGGTCAGAGGTCTAGCGTGAGCTGATAAGAGTCTTAAAAGGGTGGCTAGAGCCCCTGGACCCTGTTCCTATGTATCCCACCAAGGTGGAAGGGGAAATTTAAAAAATGGCACTCTCCAGTGCCTCCAACCCTGGAAAGAGTTCCAGCAGTTCCCCACCCATTCAGCAGATGATCTATGGTTAGTAAATGCGTTTCCTTCACTTATATTTTAGTTGCCCTTTACAGTGCTGTTTTTTCCTTGTTCCCCAGAGTGTATGAGTCTTATGCAAGCCCCTCAGTGATATCCTTTCTTACTGAAAGGTGTCAAGTTGTATGTCTGGGAGGGGATTTCCATTATTATGTCTCCATCTCCATTATGTCCCTTCTCTGTGTGCTCCCTCTATCATTTGTTGTACAGGAAATGTTCAGTCAACCTTCAGTTCTTCTGCAGGAGAAACTCCTATACGTAGGTATAGATTCAGTGTGTCTGTGGGAGGAGGTGAGTTCAGGGTCTTCCAATGTCACTCTTAGACCACCTTCCTCAATGAGTATCTTTCTAAGAATATAAATTTGGGGTACAGAAGTGCATGATATCTATAAGTTATAAGAAAAAGTTTCATGCTTTGATTAAAATCAGAGTTGTCTCTTTAATTTCTCAAGTATTTCAAAGAAGTCCATTTTTGCATCCTTGCTGTAGAGTGCACTTTGATGGAAGAGTTGGCTTTTGATTAAAAAAAAAATAGTTCAAATTAACAGTTATTTCTATTTTGCATCAAATGGATACATTTTACCCAAGTCTTCTTAGCCCACATACTCCATTAACATTCTTTTATATTTTTTTTCTAATGCTGTTGCTGATGGGTTATTATCTGAGAGTGGGTTGGGAAAGATTCAATTTAATACAGTTTCTTAACTCCAAAAATAATTTCTTTTCAAACTAAAAGAACTGCTTTTGTTGCTTTTAAGTTTGTTATGTCAAGATATGCTTTTTCAAACCCTAGTTTGCAAAGTCTATTTTTTAAACTATAATTATCAACCAAACTAATTTTGTCACTAATTTATGACCCTGAAAGGAAAAATAAACAAACAAACAAACAAACAAACATGAAACATAAAGACTAAGGGACAGATTGAAATTTGAGATTGAGAGTTTAATGGCAAAAATGTTTGCTGCCCAGCAGGGAACCCAATTTGGCACTTAGTCTGGGCTCTGGATTTCAGGGGAAGAGACATAGGGTAGGTCTTTTAAAGCCAAACTGTCTCCATCTCCTTTTAGGAAAACAACATCTCCAAGAGTTGCAGACTAGCTGCCAGTGTCTGGATTTCTCAGGTAAATGTTGGCTTGATGGAAAGGTGGCTTCTGCTTTAAAGATGTAGCACCCACCTAAGGACTGTGGAATCCAGCTGCCTCTACTGCATGTGAGGTGGCCAATTCAGAATCCTGATGCCAGTCCGGGCTACGTCACCGTCAGTAAGTAGGTCCGAGGTAATGGTTGAGCAGCTGTGTTAGAGGTTGGTTACTCTGGTGTAAAAGAAGAGCGGTATGTGGTCTGACAGATTTTACTGTTGTTGTTCACATGAGAACCATCCTTGGACCTAACATTGCAGTAGCTGTTGTTAAAACCTTTTGTTATTACCACATGTTTTTGCCCATTCGTTGCTCTGTCTATTCTAGAGTGTTAAATCCTGTTAGTAAGCCAATAATGATATATGTGAGTCACCACATAGGTAAAAAGTTAGAAATAGCTTAGCGTAATCGCACTCTGGTTCTATCCACGTTGTTGCAAATGGCAAGATTTCATTCTTTTTGATCACCAAGTCATATTCCATTGTATGTATATATAGCACATCTTTTTTCATTCATCAGTCGATGGATATTTTGGCTTTGCCATAATTTGGCTATTGTTGGTAGTGCTGCTATAAACATTGGGGTGTATGTGCCCCTTCAAATAAGCATTTTTATATCCTTTGGATAATAAGTCAGTCAGAGAAAGACAAATATCATATGATTTCACTCATATGTGAAATTTAAGAAACAACACAGATGAACATAGGAGAAGGGAAGGAAAAATAAAATACAAGCAGAGAGGGAGGCAAACCATAAGAGACCCTTAAATGGAGAGAACAAACTGAGGGTTGCTGGAGGGACAGTGGGGGTGGGTGGGGAAAATGGGTGATGGGCATTAAGGAGGGCACTTGTTGGGATGAGCACTGGGTATTACATGTAAGTGATGAATCACTGGGTTCTACTCCTGAAACCAATATTACCCTGTAGGTTAACTAACTTGAATTTAAATAAATATATATTTTTTAAAAGTTACAAATAACCAAAACTGGATCTGATACTATGATAGAGTTGAATGGTACCAAAGGAGAATTTAAGTAAAAAATTAAAAAAAATTAAGTAAGTGTCTTTGTTAAGAGGAGAGAGAAGGAATTGCTTCATTTAACTCCTTGCCTTCTACCAAGATACTGCCTCACTTCCTTCTTCCAACTGGACTTGGCCTGACTGCCAGGCTCACTATGATCCATCTTTTCTTTCCCTTTTGAAGAAAAAATAAGTTAGTTTTTAGTTTTGAGCTTCTGATGCCTAGCTTCTGGATATTTAAGGGCAATTTAAGAAATTCTTTGAAGAAATATTTTAGGACCTAAGGAAGATTTTCCTGTTACCCATTAGAAGCAATATCTGTATTAAATGTAACTGCCAATTTTCAACTCTAAAATGTCATTTCAGGAATTTTTTCCTTGGTATGAATTTTCAAAAATATTTCTATTCCACCTTTCAAGGAAAATTTTACATATTCATTAATGTTCAGTGGTAATCTTAAAATTGGTTTTCCCTTTAGGAAACTTCAAGAAAAGTTTAGGCATTTCAATATATAGAGAGATACAAAAGGGACTCTAAGAATAGCTATAGAAAACAAATTTCAAAAAGTAGATTAATTAGAAAGTAGAAAAATATCAGTTATCAAAAAGAAGATTTAGCAGATGTATCAACAAAAGCCAAAATTCAGAACTGGTGACTGATAATTATGACTAGCAATACTTCCTGCTTCCACTGCCTTACTTTCCTTCAGTTTAGGTCTAAAGTGATTCTGCTGATTAGGATTAAATCCAGAGGTGAATTAGGAGGACAACATAGACTCAGAGAAATAGTTTAGGGAGCCCAGGAAAGTGAAATGTATGATCAGTGGTTACAGAATTATGTGGCAGATTTCTCAAAATTAGAATTTATCATTCTAAAATAAGAAACATTTGGGGGAAAAAGTTCTAGTACAGTGGGCCTAAATTGAGGTTAAGCATCTTTTTTCTGTGACCTTCCTAATTCTTTTTTTTTTAATTTTTTTAGTATTTATTTTTGAGAGAGAATGAGACAGAACATGATCATGGGAGGAGCAGAGAGAGAAGGAGACATAGAATCCAAAGCAGGCTCCACGCTCTGAGCTGTCAGCACAGAGCCCAATGCGGGGCTTGAACCCACGAACCCATGAACCGTGAGATCATGACCTGAGCCAAAGTTGGACACTTACCGACTGAGCCAACCAGGCACCTTAATTCTATGCATAATTTTTGTTGTTGTTGGGATATGCATCATTATTTACTTATTGATATATAAAGACCTTTTATATATTAGGGAATTAAGCCTCTGTCTTTTGTTCCATTTATGTAAAACATACTTAAATGTTTATCTTAGAATCCTAACAAAAAGGGGGAAATAAGGGTGCAACTTGAAAATTCTATTATAACAGAGAAAGAACTTACTGCTAACAATAGAAGCTTATGTTTCCAGTTCCTACAATCTTCTGTTTTCTTCATTAAGGATAAACTTTAAACCAAGATTTTTCCTGCAACTCTGTTAGGTTTGGAATTAAAACAATTAATTAAATGGATTTAAAATTAAAGAAAACTTTGTTCTTAATTGGAATCAATTGGCTTAGGATAGATCAGAAACTAAACGGTAATGGGATACAATCAAAATAAATTTAGATGATAAAACTTGTGTCTTCCCTTTCAGTCTGAGAAAGAAAACATTAGGTGAAGATATGCCTGGGAAATACTGCATGGTTATAAAATATCAACAGTGAAGTCTTAAATTAAGCTACAACTAAAACCATGTATTTTCAGAAGCACACTTCATAGCTTCTCTCATCATCTGTATCAGTTCATTAAATCAGCACAAAGAACTTCAAAATACCATAGCAAGTAATTTAATAAGAATTACTCAATGTACCTGATCCAATTCTTCTGCAGCTAGATAATAAAAAGGTGAATGTGGGAGCATTTAAGATTTTATCCAGTCCCATGGTTTTAAGTGTCATCTATAAGCTGAGGTGTCCCAAATCTCCATTTTCAACCTTGACATCTCCACTGAAATCCAACCACAAATACAGCCGAAGTGTTGCAAATTACCAACATGGCTATATATTAATTTATCACTGTGGATAAAACCATGTATTTGGCCACATCAATAACTAGGCATCCTTGCTCATCTTTTTTCCTCATACCCCACATCCAATCCATTAACAACTCTTTTGTTTGCTTTCCCGTAAACATAGTTTTAGCTCTAATTTTTTCTCACCATTGGCTCCCTGTGGAAGCCCTGGTCCATAGCACCTCCCTAATCCTTCTGCCTTACCTATTTCCACTCTTGCTTCCCTACAGTCTATTCCCCACATAGCTTCTCAGGTTTTAAAGCTTTGATTAGGTCACGTTCTAGCATCTAATTCTTCCATGGCTTCCTTTATCAGTAGTATTAAACTCAAATTCAAAATTTTTACCATAAACGCTCCTCCCCAATGTCATTTCCTATTACTACCCCAGGTTTTATTGTGGCCTTTTTCCTGCCTTGGGGCTTTGCACTCCCTGTTTTCCCTACATTTCCCCCACATTTTCATATGCCTCAGTTCAGCTTAAATGTTACCTTCCTTCCTCCTAGTCACTCTTTTGGTCCCATTTATTTTCTACATAGCACTTATTACCTGAAATTATATTATTAATCACAAGTTCACTGCCTGTTCTCCCTAATAGAAAGAAAGCAGGGACAGCCCATAATGCTTGTAAAGTTCAGCTTCCTTGTATCATGTAAGAAGAAACTGAGGCCCACAGAAGCTAAATGTTTTGCCCATGTACTTCCAATTAGTTGGGATGAGCCAGAAAGGAAAACTAATTCTCCTAAGACAACAATAGAGCAAGATGCTTCCTGTTCTATTTCCGTAAATCACACTTCATTGATGTTTGTTTAATCTAATTACCCTTCCTTTCTCAAGATATCCAGTGGAGGAGAGAGAGCTCAACTTTCTCACCACAGACCTGCAGTTTTACCTACCACAGCTTTATAATTGAAGTATGTTATTCTTTTTTTTTCTTTTAAAGTTTTATTTATTTTTGAGAGAGAGAAGACAAGTGGAGGAGGGGCGGAGAGGGAGGGTGACAGAGGATCCAAAGCTGGCTGGACACTGGTAGCAGCAAGCCCTATGTGGGGCTGGAACCCACAAACTATGAGATCATGACCTGAGCCAAAGTCAGACACTCAACCAACTGAGCCACCCAGGTGCGCCCATTATTTTTTTAAAGTAGGCTGCACACCCAGTAGGGGGCCCCACATATAGCTTGAACTCACCACCCTGAGATCAAGACCTGAGCTGAGATCAAAAGTTGGACATTTAACTGACTGAGCTACCCAGGTGCCCCTGCAGTATGTCTTGAGCACATCAAGAGTATTTATAGAACCATCACAAATAACTGAGATGCTTTCCCTGATAACTTTTATTCATTTGGTGGCACCAAACAACTATAGGGTTTGTTGTTGTTTGTTTGTTTGTTTTAATTTTCAAGGCTTCCTATCACTCCAACTCTCATTGGGATGGTGGGAAGCTATGAATTACAGCTTGCTATTAATTATTGAGTAAGGGGGTGCCTGGGTGGCGCAGTCAGTTAAGCGTCCGACTTCAGCCAGGTCACGATCTCGCGGTCCGTGAGTTCGAGCCCCGCGTCAGGCTCTGGGCTGATGGCTCGGAGCCTGGAGCCTGTTTCCGATTCTGTGTCTCCCTCTCTCTCTGCCCCTCCCCCGTTCATGCTCTGTCTCTCTCTGTCCCAAAAATAAATAAAGGTTGAAAAGAAAAAAAAAATTATTGAGTAAGTCATTGTAACTTGAAATCATAGAGATGATGTGTGGTATCTACTTAACTCTATTATTCAGAAACAAGTTTAGTGTGAACTTCTGCCTTTTGAAAATCTAAAATATCTAAAGTAGGGGTGCCTGGCTGGCTCAGTTGGTAGAGCATGGAACTCTTGATCTTAGGGTCATGAGTTCAAGCCCCACATTGGGAGTAAATTTTATTTAAAAATTAATAAAATAAAATTTCTAAAGTACTTATTTGCTTTATGAGTACAGTGGATAGAACACAGATTGGTTTTGATAAAGAGGGGTCTGGTAGTGCTGCAGGGGCAGTTATTATGCACAACAGTCTTCATGTGTAGCAGGATAACAGAAGACAAAGAAATAGTAGACAGAAAAATATCAGAGATTTGGCTTTGTGTTTACTTACTACCAGGAAGTTATTTACAGCAATTTAATTGCTAAAATTAGCTTGTTTTGTTATAACTTTAGTGATTCTCCGTAGAGAATTGAAAACCAAATTTGGATATTTGAGGACTTTGATCAGTTTATTTAAAAATAATGAATCTTTTGTTATTATTTGAGAAATTTTGGAAACAAATACCATAGTTTACATAAATTACTTTTTAAGAATGTATTAGTCACAGTATGATTAGCATTACATTAGCTTCTATGTGATGTGCATGAAGGAAGCAGAAAGCATGCTTCTTATCTTTTAATTTTTCATAGTCAACATCACCATACATTTTAACTTTGGTGCCCTTCTCTGAGCCGTTGCTGGGTAACACTTGGCTGATGTCAGCACGGTAGCCATATGAATATGGCTCTTTCTGTCAACACAGAAGTGGTAGGGCTCATTTTTCGAAATTACTGCAAACACCTTTTAAAGTTCATTGAGCATATATTTATAAAAGTTTACAGTGTGCACAATATTATGCCATGTTTTGTGAGTTAGGAGAAAACAATGTGAATAGATTTAAAAACTTGTCTTCTTTCCTAAAGGGGGTATCCAATAACTATACAAATCATCCCAATGTAAAGTCACAGGTGGTAATTGTTCTATGAGAAGAATTTACAAAGTATTGTGGACATTTAGAAAATAGAATGCAACATGATAAAACCATGAATAAGAAAGTCTCCTGGAGGGCTGGGGCATTTGTGTGGTGTCTTGAGGGTATTTTTATGGACAAGGATAAGAAAAGGACTGTGGAATAGGGATATTCCAGATGGAGAGAAACATAATGAAAGAAACAGAGTCAGGTAATCCTAGAATTCACTTGGGAAGTAGGAAATAACTCACTCCGGCCGGACATTAGGGCATATGTTAAGGAAGATTCAGACAAAGGTCATATATGCCAAACAAAATAGTTTATATCGAATCCTCTAGGTAACAGAAAGCTGCTGGGTTTTGTGAGCAGCAAGGTGATGTACTTAGAGTTGTGCATTAGGAAGATTAATCTGTAGCAGGAGACAAAATTAGAGTAGAGAAAGACTGAAGACCAATTAAGAGGCTATTATGATAATTCAACTGAGAGGTAATGAGAGAAGGGACCATGGGAATGGAACAGAGGAGACCAATTGAAGAGATTAAGGAAGTCAAACCAATGGGATTTAGTGACTAATTGTAGGTGGATGGAAAATGTATTAAGGAGATAAGGGTGATAACAAGGTTTTAAGCTTGAGAGACTAAGAAAATGGTATCATTGGCAGAAATAGTAATTTCTATAGAATACCAGTAGAATTGTTTTGGAATTCTTATTTGGTACTTGGCTTTGGATGTGTTTGAATTCTTGTGCAACTGGAAATGCAGACCCAAAGCACAGGAAAATGGTTAGAACTGGTGATAGAGTTTGTGTGAGTGCATGTATGTTTGTGTGTGTCTATCAGAAAGAGAGAGAGAGAGAGAAAACTTTAAGTAACTCTTTGTTGACACTGTAAAATTCAATGAACTCACTAAAGGATAAACAGTGAATATTATCCCTTACATACAGGAGGTGAAAAGAAGAGGCAGGTAAGAAGAGAAAGAAAGAGGTAACAGAGAAGCTGGAGGAGAATCAGTAGAACAGCATTTCTATATCAAGGGCATTTTTCTTTCTTTATAAAACACATGTGGCATCACTAGATTTTTTAAGATTGTGCTTTAGATTTCCTTTTAACTTCAGAAGGGACTTTTGAATATATTTACCCTTATCATAGTAATGGTATAATCAAGTAAAATAGCAAGAAATCTTAAGTCACTCCTTTTCTATAGAGGAAACTTGGGGTACATATTTTATCAGCAACTGCTGTAAATAAGTGAATTTTGTATTCATCCATTCAGCAAGTATTTGTTAAGCATGGAGGACACTTATTTTGAAATTGTGTCTGACTAGAAAAATAGGTCTAGAGGCTATTGATGGGAGAAATAAAAATTATGCTACTGATTCTTTGAGCCAGATGTGTTTGTGCTTTATTAGCAAGGGAAGTAAGTAAATAGTTTAAAGCCATTAAGCGTTACATATGCTAGCACACACAGATTTCTAATATAAGTTCTTAACTCACAATGGTCAACTATTAACTGTTGCCCACAAATAACCAGAGTAGATTTTCCTCTTCATTCTATTCTCCTTTGATGTAGTTACTTTTAACTACTCACTTTTTGAAATGATCTCACTCATTAATTCAGTATGGATTCAGTAAATATTTATCAAGAGCCTATATTATCAAACATCTTTCTAGGTCTTGCAAATCCAGCCCTGAATGAAACACACAAATATCTTTGTCTTCATGTAATTATATTCCAGTGGAAGTTTACATTAATGAAATTTAATCAAAATTTTAACAAACAAATTTTGTTTCAGTATCTAATATTGCATTATATCATTGTATTCTCATGTAATTTTCTAATATTACACATTTTTGTACTTACATCCTAGGTGGTTATTGATCTTTTTGATAGTATAGTTATGTGCTCCAGGAAATGTAGTGGTTGTTGTTGTTGTTTTCCAGTAAAGATGACTAAAAGCCTGCATGTTTCCTTCTTGATTTCTACTACAAAATTATTGCCACTATTTTGAATAGTAGTCTTTTGTTTTCTGACAATGTAAAAATATAATAAAAGTATTTGAGAAAATAAGTGTTATATATTGATCATATTAATAGATATGTATAGAAGAAATATAATTAATAAATAGATAAGGGATAATAAAATTAGAAGATCTCCATTTTAAAAACCCTCATACGATCATTGATCTAGATAGCAATCATCAATGCCTGCTAAAACCATTTGGTAAATGATTGATGGCAACTTTATAATGGATGAAGCTGAAGTTTTTATCAATCTGAATATCATCAACAGTAGGAAAATCAGATATTATGTGTCTCCAATGTAATACAATAAGAAGCACATAGAAACATTTATGTGTTTTTACCAAAGAAAATAAAATAAAACCTGAATTTCTGAATCTAACCATATGGGACTTGTTGGGATTCATATTCAAGTAAATCAACTATAAGAAGATGCTTTTGAGACAACTGGGAAGGTTAAAACATGGACTGGATAGTGGCTGATACAAAATAATTATTGCTAATTTTGTTAGGTATGATGATGGTACACCAATAATATTTTTAAAAATTCTTCTCCATTAGAGAGACATATTAAAGTATTTATGAAAGAAATGATATGGTGTCTAGAATTTTATTTACAATATGTGAGCAACAAAAGAAAAGGAAAATAACAGATGAGAAATCAATGAAGATGTCCAAAGGCTACAATTGTGAAGCATTGGGGCTTCATTCTTTTATGTTATTTTTAAATCTTTCCATTATAATAAGACAGTTGTACATGTATTTTGTAATAAAAATGTTATTTTAACCTTTGTAATTGTTTTCTTAGGTTGATATTATGGAGCCCCCATTGGTGCTATTCATGGGTATAGGAACATGATGTCAAATAGGGCTTTCAGAATGCATGCACTTTTCATTCTCATTACCGGCAGCTGACAAACCAAGACAAAAAGATTTCAAAATGAGGCAGGACATGATAAACTGGATTTGAAAGAAATTGCAGAGATAAAATATCCTAAGCCATGTCCATATTACATGATACCCAAAGATTTCTGAAACACTCCCCTCTCCTTTTTCCTCTTTTCTCTCCTTCATTATAAGCTTCAGACTTATTTAACTCCCTTGTCTGAAACTGACAGTTGGTTTGGTGATGTCTGGACACTCTAAATCATTTTTACAATGCCAGTACACTATCAGTTAGCATGAGGTGACCTTTTTACCAGAACAAAATCTTCCTGCCTATGTCTCGGCAAATGTTGACA
Source organism: Lynx rufus (assembly GCF_022079265.1). Lineage (NCBI taxonomy): Eukaryota > Metazoa > Chordata > Mammalia > Carnivora > Felidae > Lynx > Lynx rufus. Next base: position 149,586,382 of record NW_025814823.1, read on the forward strand.
AAAGTATGTGAGAACAAGAATGATAATAAGATTTATCATACTGAGGCACTGGGTAATAGGAATTCTTCTATAAATTAACAACCACGGTTGACATTATTTGTGCATTTGTGCAAATGCCAACACAGCCTAACATCTGTCCTGTCAGACAAAAAAGACACAACTCATTTGATATTGTTAGTGCCCCCCTCATTCCTGAAAAGGTCACTTGCTCTTTAGCCTGCTATATAAGATTAAAGTAGCTTCCAGCAAATAACTATGCTAGAAAGCAAGGCCTACTGTTCAGGTGATACTGATAGTGAAAGTACCATTTGCCTCATCTTCTAAATAAATTGTTTCAGAATGTGAAAGCCCCAAATGTTTACTACTACAATGTAACAACTTTTGTTATTAGCTCTCTATACATACACACATGAATCAAGAACCTTCACACATTTAACATTTGTATGCTATTTTTTTCTACTCCCAAAAGGGTTTCACTTTCATTCGAAAATATTTCATATTTCTAAATAATTCCCATGAGTTTCTTCTAGCAAGCCCTATTTTATTCCCTTCAGCAACATAGATCCTATGTGAATCTGGTGGCTCTGAGATTTGGCTCTCACAATATAGAATAAAACACTTTTTGTCTGATGTCTAATGATTTGAGTATCTTTACTTCATGTAAAGGGCAAGAATCCTTCTAGGAACAAAAGGGAAAATTTCTTGTTCTTTATTCCTTTCTAGTGCCTTCAAATTCAACCTGATTTTTCAGGACAATAATTTATGCTTTGACTATATCCAGAGCATTATCATCTATTTTTCTATCAACGTTGCTGACTTAAGTTTGTTCTCCAGCAAACAAAACTATGATGGTGGGTATATAGTAAAAAATGTGATTTGAAATCATATATTCAACATATCTTGATTATCCTGTCTGTATAAGCCTTTGGGTAAGCAATCTCAAAGATGCAAAGATGTATAAGACCCAGAACTTTCTTTTAGTTCCCAGTTTAGTAAAAGAGCCAAGAAGATGTAAAGATGTATCAGAGTCAGAGTTTTCCTTCAGTTCATAATTTAGTAAAGGAGCAAAGACTGGAATATTAAGTAAATTTGATGCTAGGTAGAAAATGACTTTTTTTTACAAAGCCATAAAGAGTTACCAAAAAAAAAAAGTTATCATCTATAGATAGATCAATGGGATAAAATATATAGTCTAGAAATAGAACCATACATATATGGTCAGTTGACTTTCAACAAAGTCATCAATACAATTCAATGAAAAAGGCCAGTCTTTCCAACCTTGACTCATGCACAGAATTAACTCAAAATGGATCAATGACCCGAATGTAAAAACAAAAATTCTAAAACTAAAGGAAAACAGAGGAGAAAAGATTTATGGCCTTGTGTGTAGCAAATATTCTTTAGATATGATACCAAAAGCATAGTACATAAAACTATATACAAACTGAACTTGATAAAAATTTAAAATCTTTTGCTCTCTGAAAAAACCTGTTAAATAAAGAAAAGCACAAGCCACAGACTTGAAAAAATATTTGCAAAACATGTATCTAGTGAAGGACTTATATCCAAAATATTTAAGGTAGTCTCAAAACTTAATAAGAAAATAAACAACCGATAAAAACTATGCATAAAGATTTGAATAGACACTAGACCACGGAAGATGTATATATATGACAAATAGATAAAAGAAAAGACATTCAGCACCATTAGCCATTAAGGAAATGCAAATTAAAATCACAATGAGATACCAACATACAGTTATCAGAATGCCTAAAATGAAAAAATAAAACCAGACAATTATAAGTGGTTGCAAAAATGTAGAGCAACTGGAACCCTCAAACACTGATATAAGAATACAAAACAGTTTGAAAAATAATTTGGCAGCTTTTTTATAAAGTTAGAACTTACACTTACAATACAACCCATAAATCCCACTGCCAGGTATTTATCTAAGAGAAAGAAAAGCTTCAGTTTACACAAAAATCTTTATATCAATGTTTACATTTGGCTGTATTCATAGCATCCAAAAGGTGGAAATAATCCCAACCACCTTCAATTGATGAATGTATTAAGAAATTGTATCTTGGGGCGCCTGGGTGGCGCAGTCGGTTGAGCGTCCAACTTCAGCCAGGTCACGATCTCGCGGTCCGTGAGTTCGAGCCCCGCGTCAGGCTCTGGGCTGAGGGCTCGGAGCCTGGAGCCTGTTTCTGATTCTGTGTCTCCCTCTCTCTCTGCCCCTCCCCCGTTCATGCTGTGTCTCTCTCTGTCCCAAAAATAAATAAACGTTGAAAAAAAAAAAAAAAGAAATTGTATCTTCAGGCAGTAGAATAATATTCAGCAAGCAAAAGTAATAAACTGGTCATTTACAATGTATATTACATGAAGAAATATCAAATGTATTATGTGAAGTATATGAAGCCAGACTCGACTAAATACTGTATGATTCCATTTATGTACCTTCTGAACAGGAAAAACTATAGGGACAGAGAACTGATGAGCCAGGGTCTGGACAAGGGAGGAAGTGATTCCTGCAGAGGGGACTAAGGGAATTTCTGAGGGATGAAACTTCTATACCTTGATTGTGGTGGCTACGGACTACATGCATTTGTCGAAATTCATAGAACTAACACTGAAAAGGGTGTTGTGAGTTCAGAGGAAGGAGGAAATCTCAACTGATCACAAAAGTTATGTGGGGCATCCTGCAATGGCAGTGAGGGCAAATTACGGTTGGAAAAGCCCTGGGGAAGGAAGCTGCAAGGTACGTCCAGGGATCAAAGTGAAAATGGATAATAAGGAACTAAATGGGGAAGACTGGCCAGGATAAAACTGTAAGAAGCCTTGACTGGCATGCTAGAGAAGTCTGGCTATGATACCATGGTAAACACTGGAGAGTTTTAGCATAGAAATGACCTACATCTATACTCAGAAAGAAGGAATAAGGTTTCTCAAAATAACTTGCGCATCTGAAATTCTACTTCTGGTTTAGTTAATAGGAGTGATGGACCAGAAATATGCATTTTAAAAAACGTTTATTTATTATGAGAACAAATGGGGGGGGGGCAAAGAGAGAGGCAGAGAGAATCTCAAGCAGGCTCCAGGCTGTCAGCCCACAGCCCTGTACAAGGCTCCATCCCACCAACCGTGAGATCATGACCTGAATGGAAATCAAGAGTTGGCTGCTCACCTGACTGAGCCACCTGGGCACCCCCAGAAATAAGCAATTTTGACAGAACCTTCAACCTCATCTTGGTGTGGTTTATTCATGAAGCTGAAAAAATAAAATAAAATTACTGTGACATTGTGTCATTCAGTCAAGTGGTTTCATCCATTGTTTGACCAAAAGTCCTAACATCTTCTCTTTGCCATGTGTGTCCTTATGGCCAGAGGTTCAGTAAATACACCTTCATCCCTCGAATGCTAACTGGCCCTTGGAGCCACTGGGAACTTACCTGTTGTTATTGGTGCCTACTATATGTGTCTTTATAGCTTCCACTTTTTTCTTGAGGTATCGGATGTGGCGCAAAACATGCTGAAATCAGAGTTGTGAGACCTCAGTCAATATCTTGCCATTTATGTGTGGCTCTGAAGCAGCTAGTCAACTTCTCAGAGCCTAAAGTTATCAACAGTGTGCATGCAAATTGAAATGCTTACCCTCTCAGCCTCAGGGTGACTTAGAGGTTCATAAGAAATCTTGTTTGTGAAAAGCTCTTTGAAATAATCTACTAAGTACTATACAAATGTAAGAAAGACATTTTAATCCCTTTGGGTTAAATCATTAAATCTCCAGACAACTCTCTTTAAATGCAAATATGTTGTATAAGAAGGTATAACATTAGCACATATATTAGAATTTTAGCTATGCATTAGGGTACATGGTTTTTTCACACAAATTTAACAATGAAGAAATGGGTGGTAAAGCCATTACATTTTGATAGGATAGGGGAAGAAACTGTACAGGAGGCAAAACTTCACTTCTATGCTCTTAGGTCCCGGGCTGGGCCTGAGAATTAAATTGACATAAGATAGATTAACAGGAGAAAAACATACAGAATTTTATATAAATTTTACATGACACAGAAGCCCTCAGAAGGAAATCAAGAACCGAAGAATTGGCAAAATCTAAATATTTTTATCTAATGTTTTCTTCTTTTGAAGAAAGAGACAATTGTAGAAAAGGAACTAAAATATGTGGGGAGGCTAATGGAAGATGAGTATTTTAAGATTTGCTTATATAGAATTCTGTCAGCCTTGTGTCCGCATCTTTGGTGATAAAGGATGTTTCTATCCTCCTAGTATAAAGAGGACATCTTGTACATGGGTGTTCTATCTCCTGCTCTTAGGAAGAAAAAAGCAGGTCTGAACACTCTTCTTATGGGCTTTTTTAATAAAACATTTTTTTTAATGTTTATTTATTTTTGAGAGATAGGAAGACAGAGTGTGAGCAGGAGAGGGGCAGAGAGAGAGGAAGACAGAATCTGAAGCAGGCTCCAGGCTCTGAGCTGTCAGCACAGAGCCTGACACAGGACTCAAAATCACGAACCATGAGATCATGACCTGAGTCGATGTCGGATGCTTAACCGACTGAGCCACCCAGGCGCCCCGTGCTTACATTTTTTACAGTGTTCAAAGTAATTCCTATGGCATATTCTGGGGTGGCATATACTTCTGCTACCATTCAGAACCATAAAGAAAGGAGGGAGAAGAGAGTTGGTAAAAATTCAATGCATGGATCTGAAGGCAGTTTTTAGGAGTTACATAGCTTGAAGCCCAAAAGTGGACCTGAAAGGCTCTGAAAGCCAACAGGCATACTTTGAGCTATTGCCAAGGTGAGTCCTGATTCCTGAAGGGGAAAACATCTATGTCAAAAGACATACTGCTTTCTTTTCCTAGAGGCAAACCATAAAGGGAGTAGTAGACATAGCTGAGTAACCTGTTGCAACCTGTGCATTGCACATTGACATCTATCTGGCTCAAAGAATGGTTGTGTGGATATACCAAACTGTGTGAAACACAAATTAGCATCGCTGTTGAGTTGAAGAGACCACTGTGTGTATGAATTTGCCACTGCTTTACATCCTCTAGGGTCTTAACATTTAGACCCTGGTATACTGAGGGGAGAAAAGAAATCTCCTGTTATACAGCTTCCACTTTAGACTCTCCCCATAAAATGAAGTGGGCTATGACATTGCCAGAAAAGAACCTGTAGGTACCAGCTTTCACAGACCATCAAAGACATTAAGACTTCAGAAAATGGCGAAAGGTCATAAGTCAAACTTGCCCGGCCCTGTAGCTCATTTGCACATATCAAATTTCATTCTCTCCTCTCTTGCCATTCAAGTTGAAGGCCCTTAGACACTAGGAGTGTTAGAGCCCTGGAAACCCCACATATCTACAGGGAGGGCAATGCCACAGTTAAAGGAAGAGGGTTCCTCTGTCACGCATTTAAATCACTTAGATGGCTTGGTAGTCCTTGGCTGAAAGGCGGTCAATTGTGATGACCCTTGGGGTTTATCTGAGCTTCTCAATTACAAACCAGCACTTTCACCTTTGGGATTCCCAGCCCTGAATATGCTGCCCAAATCTCCCATCACTTGCCCAAATAAGAGCCAGCTTGGCTGGCTTCCTCTGGGCATTTCTAGCCACCATCTATAAAGGCTGCTAAAGGAAAAAGAGTTGTGAGAGGAATACAAGGAAATCATAGGAAAAATAAAATCTTGTTTCAACAACAAGTACCTATCTGGACTCTTATGCAATTTCTGTCAAATGACAAATGAGTTCCAAATGTAGAATTAATTTTGCACAAAGCCTTCTGTACTTGTCTTCATATTCATATCTGACATTTGGCAGTAAGACACAAATTCATCTCCTTAGAACTCATTTTCTTTCTTTTAAACATTAAGTAATGAATGAAAAATTTCTGAAAAGTAGAGCATCCCCATGACAGCAAATGCAAAATGCCCACAAGGGTATAGGGAAGAAAAAGAGTTCTCTTTCATCCTACCCCCAGCCACCTGTTCCTTTTCTAGAGGCTAAATCCCACCAATTGCAGAGATAGTCTTCATATGCAAACATTTATTTGCATGTCATTTCTTATTCTTCAAGTAGTAGTGTATTATAGATTTTCTTTGCACCTTGCTTCCTTGCTGTATCTTTATCTATCTCTATGTCTCTATATGATAACAATTTTTATTTTCTATGTGAGTTACGTATACATTTCCCATATTATTTTTATTAGCTGCACAGTGTTTCTTTGTGTGGATATAGCATAATTTATTTAACTGAGCCCTTATTCATAGCCACTTATGTTGCTATGGATGTCTTATATTACAACATTGAGTATCGTTGTAGTGGTATAATTTCAATCAAGTGCAAGAATGCATTAGATAAATTTCTAGAAGTGGAATTGCTGCAAAAAAGGAACACGTGCTTTAAACTTTGATATATATTTTACTGAATTTCCCTCTCTAAATTATTGTGCCAGTTCAGACTCCACCAATGACATCTAAGATTTCCTATTTCCTTCTGTTATTGAACTTTTAGATATTTGATGACTAGGTATATGAACATTAGAATTTTAATGTAGCTTTTATTTGCCTTCTTCCTAAAATAAGGATGATTAAATATCTTTTTATATGCTTAGAAACTATTTTATTATTTTTCTGTGAACTGTCCATTTATTAGCCTGTTTTTTTTTAAATTGTGTTTTTGGTCTTGTTGATTTATAGGAGCTTCTTTATATTAACTGTTAAATGTAAGTATTTTTTCTAAGGTTTTGGTCTTTGTTTTCTGGGGTTTTTTTTTGGGGGGGGTGTCATCATTTGATGTTATTGATGCTATGCTTAAAAAAGCATTCTTTTTTAATTTTATTGTATCAACTACCACGTTAACAATTTTTAGGACTTTGTGTTATAGCTTTGTGTTATATTAAATTTTTTTTAATGTTTATTTATTTTTGAGAGAGAGAGAGACAGAGTGTGAGTGGGGAAGGGGCAGAGACAGAGGGAGACACAGAATCTGAAGCAGGCTCCAGGCTCTGAGTTGTCAGCACAGAGCCCGATGCAGGGCTCGAAATCACAGACCATGAGATCATGACCTGAGCCAAAGTCGGCCACTTAACTGAGTGAGTCACCCAGGTGCCCCTTTTGTGTTATATTTAGAAAGTACTTCACGTGCCAAATTAATTTTAACAATTAACTCTTGTTATTTTTGCTGTTTTATGTTTTTTACGTTCTTTACTTAAAAATTTTATCTGAAATTAAAAAAAAAATTTTTTTTTGAGTTTATTTATTTTGGAGAAAGACAGAGCCTGAGTGGGGGAGGGGCAGAGAGAGAGGGAGACACAGAATCTGAAGCAGGCTCCAGGCCCTGAACTGTTGGCAAAGAGCTGGATGCGGGGCCTAAACCCACAAACCGTGAGATCAGGACCTGACCTGAAGTCGGATGCTCAACTGACTGAGCCACCCCAGGTGCCCTTCATCTGGAAATTTTTTTAAGGAATTAGGGAGATAGCCATAAAACCTTTTTTTTTTTCTGTAGAAGTATACCTAGTTATCCTAACACCAATGTTGAATAACCCATTTTTCTATGATATGAAATGCTGCTTATATCATAATCATACTCTCTTATCTCTTTGGCTTTATTGCTAGATTTCTAAAATAATGTTTTAACTTCATAATAGGGCTTGGTATTTAGTAAGTTGAATTCTCCCTTTTATGTTTCTTTCTTCTCTCTCTCATGTGCATGCTCTCCTTCTTTTTTTAAAATACCCTGCCATAAAGGTGAAAAGACCTAAATGCCTGCATAAAAATAAAGTTCATCTCACCAGGGCAACATAGGTTCCTTCATTTCTTGTAGCTTACAGTTCTATGATTGTTCTTTTTAAACTAATTTCCCTGACTTTAGAATTAACAAGTCTTTAGCTGCACACACCTCTGACTGCATGATCAAATATGTCAGGAAACAAAATCATTTATTTTTATTTTTAAAAAAGTTATTTAAAAAGTTTTTCATAATTGATACACTCTAGAGAAAAGCCTCATTGATTTGGGACTCAATCAATTTGATTTTCCCTTCTCTTACTTAGACCCTCTCCTGGCTTATAAGTGGAGTAGAAATTGTTCTTAGGCCTTATCACAAGGATAAAATTAACATGATTCTTAAACCTGATAACTTTTACCCATTTTCTTTGAACTTGTGAAAGCACAGAGCTTATCAACAGCCCATCTCTAACAATGTGAGCAAGCCCTTTAACAGTATTATTTATGTACGAGCCTCTAGTTTGAATCCATTTTCTTCTTGCTTTCTTCTTACCCCAATTTCTTCATATTAGGTTGTGGATATCTTGTTGGAACAAATTATTTAAAAGATTAATATTGAAATGTATTGTGATAAACATCTCCTAATTGTTTAAAAACAAGGCTATGTTGCTTATGGGATTTATACACTATATATTAATACCTGATGGAAACCATGAGAAAATATAGGAATGACAAACATAAATTTTATTGTACAATAAATATATATTGTTCCCAAAATTTCAACCATAGAATAAGATGGAAGATGGGATTAAAAATCCTTTTTCCCAACAAGGTCCCCAATCCCACTCCCAGGAAATAACAACTGTTTACAATTTCTAATTTATCTTTCCAGAATTCATCTATGCATTTAAAAATAAGTGCAAGTGTTTCAGTAACATAAATGGGATCATACCATACCTACTGTAACTTTTTATTTTTACATTTATGAACATCTTTCCAAATTAAGATCTCTTCTCCTACATCACTTTTAAGAAAGTTACTTAATTTTTTATGGTATAGATAGAGTATAATGTATTTAAAATTTGCATTCATAGATTCCAGATTTTTATTTTTCAAACAATGCTGTAGTAAGAGTCACTGAACATAACTTGCTATTCCAGTTCTATATTAAAATTTGGTTTATAGTGAGATTCTATATTAATAGCATGAAGTAAAACAGAAGGAGGCTTTAGTCTGGAAAACACAAAAGGTCAACTTAAAATCAGGGAAAAATTCATTTTTTTCTACTTTTAATGTCTACGTTTAATATAAATGACACCAGTGACTCTCAAACTATTAAAGGTAATAATAAAATAACACTTAAAAAGGAATCAAATCTGTTCACTATTTATTGGTTCTGATTATACTTGGTGAGTTGGTGACATTTTCATAAGTGTCAGAAAGTGGACATAAAGTACAAGGTTGAAAGCTATGGTCAGGCTCTGGGGTTTATAGGTTCTTGGCCCTTATTCCTTAGACTATTAACACTGAAATTGCTTGTCACCCTTTAGTTTGATAATAAATTGAGGTCAATCTTGATTTCAAGTTTCTCTACGGAGTTAATAAGTATAATAAATTTGAAAAACACAATGGTATCACTCCAATAATTCAGTTAAGGCTTCCTAAGTGATTGACAAGACTTTATATTGCTGGATGGTTCTCTCAATTTAATTCAAAAGAACTCTCGGGTGTCAGTTCAAAGCAAACAAGATGATATAAATCCCCTGCTCTCTTTACAGAAAGCCTGAAAGATTCCACTGCTATAGTGCTGTGGTGTTTCAACTGGAGTCCTTTGCAAGGGCTCACAGCCATGGGACTCAGTTACCTGACGCCCAAAATAATCTTTCCTAAGACTTATCTGCCTAAGATTGAGCCATTTTTCAGGTAGTACTATTTCTCACCAAGTTCTTCCCTATCTCCCGTTTCTTAATTTTTTAGTTTAGCTTTTAGTTTGACAAATAAAGATATTACCCACTATCCACTCTAAATGTTGTTGATATTGTACAGTACCATAAGTTATAAAAAACCAGTGGAATGCCAAAAAACAAAAAAGGCAATATAGAATTTTGGCACTTTTATTGGTCAAGTGATTTCCAATTACTTGAAAAAAACTGAAGGGGGCACATAAGAATTATCAACTTATAAGGAGTGCCTGGGTGGCTCAGTCGGTTGAGGGTCTGACTCTAGCTCAGGCCATGATCTCATAGTTCGTGGGTTTGAGCCCCACGTCAGGTTCTGTGCTGACGGCTTGGAGCCTGGAGCTTGCTTCAAATTCTGTGTCTTCCTCTCTCCAAGCCCTTCCACTGCTTGAGTTCTGTCTCTTTCTCTCTTAAAAATAAATAAACTTTAGGGGCGCCTGGGTGGCGCAGTCGGTTAAGCTTCCGACTTCAGCCAGGTCACGATCTCGCGCTCCGTGAGTTCGAGCCCCGTGTCGGGCTCTGGGCTGATGGCTCAGAGCCTGGAGCCTGTTTCCGATTCTGTGTCTCCCTCTCTCTCTGCCCCTCCCCCGTTCATGCTCTGTCTCTCTCTGTCCCAAAAATAAATAAACGCTGAAAAAAAAAAATTAAAAAAAAATAAATAAATAAACTTTAAAAAAAAGAATTGTCAACTTATAGATTACTAGGAATAACTTAGATACCCACTGGTTTATTTTTGATAACATTAAAAGTATAAAACAAAAAAAAAACAGGAATATAATTGTGTAATACTCATCAAAGGGAACAATGTAAATTCTGCTAAAGAAAAGTTACACATAGTATTCCTCCTGTGTAAAATGAAGGAGCAGAATTAAGTATAAGAGTCTACATTCCATGTCCTACAAACACAGTGCTTATTTCCCCCGATCCATATAGCAGAGACACTTTGACTATATTTTCCTTCAAATAACCAGTTGAGTAACCGTTCTAAACATGGAAATACAGTTAATGAGACATTAGACAGTATTTGATTCTACTTTTGTTTTCATTTAATCACCAAATTGAAGATACTTCCTTGAAATAGTATTAAAGATTATCTGTTTGTCCCTAACTTCTATTTTGCTTTCATTGTATTTCTTCCTCTTAACAAGGATTCAGCCAGGTTTTTGTTGTCTTGCCTCAGGAGTATTCATTTGCAAGGGTTAAAGCAGATGTTGTTAAATCACAACCTTCTCTCTCCATCTCTTGTTTCTGAAAACAGAAGTCCATTTAAAAAATTAAGCCAGAGTAGAATAGGAGAGAGATCAGTCTTTGGACAGTGGTAAGAAGTATGGAGTAAGTACACAGAAATGGACAGAGCTATCAAAATAAAAGATTCCTGGGGCACCGGGATGGATCAATCAATAAGCTTTCCACCTTTGATTTTGGCTCAGGTCATGATCTCATGGTTTGTGAGTTTGAGCCCCACGGGGGACTCTCCTCTGACAGCAGGGAGACTGCTTGGGATTCCCTTGCTCCTCTCTCTCTATGCTTCCCCCCTAATCTCTCTCAAAAATAAATAAATAAACAGTAAAAAAAAGTTTCCTTAAGACTGTAAAAGAATGTGTATGTGCACAATGATGAGAATTAAGATCCTGTGTACTAAGCTAGGAAGGGTACAGGACTTCAGAAGGGGTAGCTGCAAGGTGCAACCATGGAGGCTAGACAATTGATCGAAGCTTTGGGCCTGACAATAATCTCATACTAACTGCAAACAAACTGTGCCCAAGTTAAGCAAACAAAGAGCAAGAAAAGCCCATTTTCTAATGGATCACATGGGATCGGACATTGTTTCTTAGCTGTGACTTCTTTTACTTTCTAGGCGGGATGAAAGCTATTTGGATATTTGTACAACCTTAAGGAGTAAAATTCTGCTTTTCTCCTAGCCCCACCCAAAACAGAATTACTATTAAATTACTCACCAGATTGGCCACCGGTGGCTCAGCATTAGATTTAGAAAAGCAAGTAATATGATATTTCTTGTAAAACAAATACAAGTAGGCATTATAACAGATAGCTATATTATAATCCTGCTATGGATTTTATATTAATAAATTAATTTAATAAATAAAAATTAATTAATTAAAATATTAATAATATATAATACAATAGATATTATATAACACATAATTATAATATATATAGATATATATAAATATATAATTATAATAGATATATTATACTAGATATAATTATACTCCAATATTATTATAATAGATATTATAATTTCCATTGTACAGATAACTATGGCCACTTGTACTTTGTTTTTTTTTAATATGAAATTTATTGTCAAATTGGTTTCCATACAACACCCAGTGTTCATCCCAACAGGTGCCCTCCTCAAAGCCCATCACCCACTTTCCCCTCCTTCTCACCCCCCATCAACTCTCAGTTTATTCTTAGTTTTTTAAGAGTCTTTTATGGTTTGCCTCCTTCCCTCTCTGTAACTCTTTTTTTCCCCTCCTGCATGGTCTTCTGTTAAGTTTCCCAGGATCCACATATGAGTGAAAACATACGGTATCTGTCTTTTTCTGTATGACTTATTTCAGTTAGCATAACATTCTCCAGCTCCATCAACGTTGCTACAAAAGGCCATATTTCATTCTTTCTTATTTCCAAGTAGTATTCCATTGTGTATATAAACCACAATTTCTTTATCCATTCATCAGTTGATGGACATTTAGGGTCTTTCCATAATTTGGCTATTGTTGAAAGTGCTGCTATAAACATTGGGGTACAAGTGCCCCTATGCATCAGCACTCCTGTATCCCTTGGGTAAATTCCCAGCAGTGTTTTTGCTGGGTCATAGGGTAAATCTATTTTTTAATTTTTTGAGGAACCTACACACTGTTTTCCAAAGCGGCTGCACCAGTTTGCATTCCCACCAACAGTGCAAGAGGGTTCCCATTTCTCCACATCCTCACTAACATCTATAGTCTCCTGATTTGTTCATTTTAGCCACTCTGACTGATATTTCTAGTTCTCCTCCTGGCACAAAGTAGGTTTATACTTTCTCCACTCTGAAAATAGGCATGGCTACATAACTTGTGAGGTCAATCAAATGTGTGTGGAGGCATGCATCAACGCCAGGTGGAATGGGTTTGCCATTCCCACACAGGTTTCTTTCTCTGCCTCGATAAATGATAGTTGTTCAGGAGGTGGTTTGAGTTCAGGAGTGAACATGGCGGGGAGTGGACTCCACAGGCTACAATAAGGATGTGAAATACAAGCAAAAAGTAAGTCATCTTGATTTAAGACTCTAAGATTTTGGGGTTGTTTATAGAGTGTAACTTGACCTTCTTGCTTAGTATAATAATGAGGCTGAGAGTTAACTTGTTTATTTCTCCATGGTCTGTGTGTTGATTTCATACACAACCTTCCTTTCTAAATGGTCAGTTAATGTTCAGTAAATGTTTAAGTGTCTGCTAAGCACACACCCTGTTCAAGAATCCTAAGGATCCAATGTTGAACAATGCAGACAAGTTCTCTGTGTTCAAGGGAGCTATGCATAGACTGCTTAGTTCATGAATTTGACCAGGGCTTTCATTATAATTTTTAGAATTCATTTCCTTTGCCTTCCCCCACACCCACACCCACCTATAAGAAACTGAAATAATATTTGCCCATCTTTAGACTTCTGGGGACTTCTTTTTCCTTTGATTTCTTAGAGTTTAGCAACAGAAGTTCCTTGATCACATCTGCAAGTCATTTAAATATCCTGGGATATAATTTATCTGGGCCTGAAGGCTTGAATTAATTTAAAGCTGTAAAGCACTCCCTTATTATCTCTGCACCTATCTTGCACTTCAATTCTCTCCTAATGATGTTTGTTCTAGACTTGCCAGCTTGAAAATTATTTTCCTTAATGGAGGGAGAAAAGAGCAAAACAGAATATGAATAAATCTACTCCCTCTGTTTTGTTGCTTAACATTATATCTTTTGTCATAAATTGCAAACTTTTCCTGAGGGGTGTGGATTGTTTTCAGCAAATGTGTATTTCAGCAACATAGCCAAGAAAGGCTACTCTGCAAGGATCAAGACCATTTAATAACCAATGAAGCTGCAACTAAAAATGTGTACCACAGGTGTTCAAACAAACTGCGGAGGTGAGCTTGATGAGACTAATCTGTGTTTGAGAGCATTCAGTGTAGAAGTGATAGAGTAGCACCTGGAATGTTTTTGGTGCTATTGAACATTCCAGCTGAATGCGATTTTTGTATCTGGGTGGCCTAAGGTAGCAATTTCAGATTTTAAGAAGAACAGAGTTCTAAGTTAACATCTGTGAAGGGCCTCGTCTATATTTGTCACTGTGTCTCAAGGGGTGCTGTTACCCTAGCAAGATGAAACTGGTCTAAATTGAGTGTCTCCAGTTTGTGCTGGACTTGAGGGGAAGATGGGCCTCGGTTCTGGTGAGGGGAAACTTTAGGATTTATTGATAATCTTAACAGATTCTTGTGCAAAATTACCTATGTCGGATTTTGATTCCATTTGAATTCCTTTCTTTTCTGCTTAATCTGTTTAAAAGCCCTGGTTTTGTCCTAAGAGCTTTGAAATGTTTCAGGTCTTTGTATACATACTTCCTTCCCATTTTCTTCATCTTTCGTATTCACCTTCTCAACCTTAAAGGTCTGAGCTCAGGACACTCCCTTGTTCAGCCATGAAGATTTTCTTTGATTTTCCACTAATAAATATGGTCAGGCCCTCACATTAAGCTTGTAATGACTTAGAATCGAATTGCTCTGTTTTCCCTTCAGAACTTCTCACTAAATGTACAATCCCATCTGTCTCAATACTTTGGAAATGTTCTTCAATAAAAATATAAAGTTGGGCTTTTCTGAGTCTCCCTTCTGGGCTTTTATGAACTCTAAGAGGGTATGGTTGCTATCTCCCATGGTTTCTTTCTGTTGGTTCTATGTTCATAGGCCCTTCCCAGTTGATAATTATGTTCAGAGTGACATTTCTTTGCTTTTTTACCTTCAAAGTCAATCATTTTCAGTCTACAGTGTGTATTACAGTGTGGTATGCAGATGCTTGAATCAAAATCACCTGCAGTGGGTGTTTAAAATGTAGATTTCTGAGTGTTCTTTCCCAGGACCAGCTACATCATTAACAGGGCACAGTACAATGAAAATGTGAAGCCATTACCTTAAAAGTCAGCAAGAATTTCAAGATGGTGGCAGCAGAGCATTAAACCAAGCATGGGGTCCCTCTTATACCATACATGAAGCCAGAAGCTAGCTTCTGAGATTCTAATTTAGTAAGTTTGGAGTGGGGCTAAAAAGCTGCATTTTTAGGAAATTTACCTCATTTTCGAATAAAGCCTGGTTTGCTGACCCCTGTTTGAAAAGTCTAGTCTACATGGTGTCTATACCCACCCCCTTAGCAAATTAAGACAGGAATATTCTAGGTTACATGTTTTCAGAAGAGAAACATTTTACTAATAGATTTTGCCCTGGTGCCTGTTTTCCAAGATATTTTAGAAAATCATCATTTGTACACAATCTGAGTTGTTTGTAATATTATTCCACAGGGATATCCTAGCTAGTCCTCTATTTTTGAAAGTCAAACAAATGCTTTTCACCTGGTTCAATCTTGAGATTCTTAGCTATATACTTTTTTTTTTCGTGATGTAGATGTATTGACATTTATATGTCCACACCTTTATAGTTCAGAACCATGGAAACATGTTTAGAGTATGAAAAGCTGTATTCAAATAGTCAAAAGAGCATGTGCTTCTAGAATCTTCTCTTATTTTGTCTAAATATACAGAAAACAAAAGTTGCTTATAAACCCTCTGATTTAGCATGAGATTTAGAATTCTGTTCCTATTGAAGGGGCAAATGTTGCTTCATAATCTACTTGGTTTGTACCATTACAAAAATCAATATCCTGTATTTAAAATATATCTATAAAATTATAACAGATCTTCCAGATACACAAAGATACCTCGTCCCAGCATACAATAATTAGGCTAATATAACCTATGAAATCACATTTTCCAACTAATGTTAACAGTTTCTATCTTATCTATGACCTTTTAACATTTCCACTAAAAGTTTAGTTCAATTCCACAGCCATATATATTAAGCACATATCATCTCCATCCTAGATGAAGAGGCTATAAAGACAAAAACTAATAGGACATAATCTCTTCCTTCAAAGAGTTGAGAAGGATATTCTAGTTAGTAGATGGACACTTAGTAGTGTATGCTGAGCCCAACGATTAAGTTAAAATCAAAAAGCTTTTGGAGCTCCATAAAAGGATTCCTACCAAATCCAAATTAAGCTGGGAAAGTCGTTCAGGAAAGGATTTCTTAGATGGGTGTAAACCAAGATGAGACTAGAAAAAATGAGACTTTACAAGGAAAATGTGAGATAAAAACTGTATAGATAAGGGCCCAGAGACAAAATTAAAACCATGCCCACGTTGGGAACCATAGTTGTGTGGTCTAGATGGTTGCAGTGTGTGTGTGTGTGTGTGTGTGTGTGTGTGTGTGTGTGTGTGGCTTATGTTGTAATGGGCTGGATATAGAAGAATAAGGGGCAGATAGAGATGCTGCAAGTTAGGGGCTAAGGTGAAGAAAGTCCTGTATATTCACCTGAAGAATTGTTAACTTAATCCTGAAGGTATGGGAATGTTGATAATTTTAACCAAAAAAATTTCATGAACAGACCTCTATAAATGGTCAATAAGCCTCTGGAATTACCTAATCTCCTCAATTTTAAATAGTATTTCACCTTTACCTGTAGCTCATCAAAATGGTAGTATAGGCCATGATCCAAGAGTAAAAAAAAAAAAAAAAAAAAAAAAAAATCCTCTGACAACATTCACTACTACTTAACTTTTGCTTATTTTTTTCTTTAAAGACCTAGGACAACACTTTTTATTTCTAATTAGTACTTGAAAGGATCTAGAGATACTTTCCAAGTTTCTGTGGAAGGTGTCATACAGTCTCTAAGTTCTCATCACCCCTGCATCTAAATTCCTTAACCATCACAGACTTTCCCATTTGTTGCGTCACATTCCCATATGGCTGCTGCTCAATGTTTTTAATGTTTTTATTTTAAATTTATTTATTTATTTGGAGAGAGAGAGAGAATGAATGAATGAGTGAGTGAGTAGGGGTAATGGCAGCGAGGGGGTAGACAGACAATCCCAAGCAAGCTCCATGTTGTCAGCACAGAGCCCGATGAGGGGCTCAACTCACAAACCGTGAGATCATGACCTGAGGTGAAATGAAGGGTCTGATGCTTTACTGACTGAGCCACCCAGGCGCCCCTGGTTGCTCAGTTTTTCAGTACTAAACATTTACTCCTGTCTGGGAGAGAGAATTTGTATTTGGCCAAACTAAATAGGAGTGTGTTATTTAAGTAGAAGTAATAGACATTATAATGGAGGTAGAGTTGGTTGCTGTTTGTAAGACAGTTAATTAAATTAACTAACTAATGCTGTTAACTAAAATAAGCAGTTAATAATACAGTTTTGATACTTGATCGTTTTGTCTAAATATACAAAAAACAAAAGTTGCTTATAAACCCTCTGATTTAGCATGAAATTTAGAAATTCTTTTTCTATTGAAAGGCCAAACGTTGCTTCATAATCTACTTGGTTTGTACCATTACAAAAATCAATATCCCTGAAAATCACTAATGACCCGATAGTATCTATTCATACTTAAAGAAGAGCTATTTGAATTTCAAACCTCACTGCCTAGGAATATGTTGTCCTTTTCCAGCAATGTGTATTCTAAATAATTCACTATAATGGTAATTATATTACTGTGAAATCTATGCCCTTATGAATCTAAAAGATGTTGCTTTCTAATGTTAATCCTCATAAGCATTGGGGTTCATGTCAGAAGTTATTTTTAAAAGTTTAAATTTTCCTTATACTCCTATTGAGTACAATTATTAGTACGCATAATCTACCTGCTTCATAATCTAACTTTGGATTCTTCTAAAATTTACATTTCATATAAAAATAATAGGCTCACTATGTCCTAGAGGCATGAAGTTTTCTTTCTAAATATAAACATGAGTTGGCCAATAAAGTACTTCTTACTTAAATTGTTTCCTTCATTGCTTCCACATTTAAAATGGTTACCGTGGGAGGAACAACTATTGCCTTGTTCATTTTGATTTATTTGGCCCCACACCCCTTCACCTTGCTAGTGAAAAATAAACTGTTTTACCTGGGTCATTTATGATGTGGTTTAATAAGATGATTTTTGTATTTCCAGCCTACAGCATAATATAGTAACCTAAAATTACGTAGTAGGAAAGAATTTGTTTTTTCCATTGTTTTTCTGCATCTTTGCTATGAACTACTCGCTAGACAAATTTCTCACCATTATAAAGACTGTAAGATGCAAAGGACAAAAATGATGGCTATTGTCAAAATAGGAACGTTTGCTAAGTCATATTCTACTCCCTAATTTCCTGTGAGTCCTGCTGTGTAAATGGAATCTTACTCTTCACTTTGTCAAGCTACCAGTATTTTTTCCAGGTGGACTATTTACTCATCAACAGGTCATCAGATTACTACCTTTATTTCAACAGAAATGTGTGAATGAGTCCGCTTTCCTCTAAAGGAACAGATGTTTGTGAGCACAGTTTAAGTCGTTATGGAATTTGTACAAAGGCAAATGCTGTTTCAATAACTGGAAAAGAGACAGCATCACATAAAAAAGAAATTCAGATCTCATATCCTCCCAAAAAAGTAAAAATGACATGTTAGCAGATTGAGTCATTTTGTACTATGGTTTATTACTAATGTGGTTGAGATCAAAAAATGTTCTTAACATAAAGCTTGAACTTATATTACATGGAAAAGGATAGGTCATTGTTCAGTGACCTATAGTCCTCACAAAGCTAGTTTTCATGTAAGTACCTCAATCTTCAGCCTTAGATAAGAGTTGACTTAATCCCATAATAGATGGCTCCTTATCATCTTGGTATTAAGGTGAACCTCTATGGCTAGATGGAAGGACCATGAGAGTAGAAAAAAAGAGAAGAAGCCTCACATTCCTTGGGGATCGGTTGTTTCAGGCCACGCTCGGGATTGAGAGCTGTGTATGGAAAGAGGTCAGGGACTGGTGGTCTTCTAGAGGATGATGGAGAAGTGTAGTCTACAGAGGTCCCTAGAACCTTGACTCCATGTGAAAATGG
The DNA here is from genome assembly GCF_022079265.1 of Lynx rufus. Taxonomy (NCBI): domain Eukaryota; kingdom Metazoa; phylum Chordata; class Mammalia; order Carnivora; family Felidae; genus Lynx; species Lynx rufus. Next base: position 149,605,301 of record NW_025814823.1, read on the forward strand.
AGCATTTCTAGGTTTGGTACATGATGGCTTTAGATTACTATAAATCTGACCTAATTCAATAATTTAAATTATATAATTTTAATATATAATCTAAACATGTTAAATATATGTATACACAAACATGACAGATGTTTTCATCCTCTATATAATATAAACATGTAACCTTGGAGATGGCGCTAATACAGTAGATGTTCATATACCAATTCACAGAATTAACTAGAAATATTTTAATCTACCTACTTTTGTGTTTTTTTCTTTGCCCACTCCTAGAAGTATTTTTAAAAAAACCTTAGCACAGTCAAGGTTCTAAATAATGGAGAAACTTGTGTATTTTGACTAAAGATTACATTTGTTTCTACTCTTCCCTGTTGTGAATATTTTTAAAAAATATTTTTAGCATTAACTCAAAACTGAGTTTCAAGCAGCCTGCCCACCATAGTCAGATTCAAGTCTATAAAATTTTTATTTTTCATTATGAAGACTTACCAATATGAACTTAATTTAAAATTTATTGGTCCATTTTTCGAGATTATCCTCTTTCTAGGTTTACATAGTTGCTTTAAACCTTAAAGATGGTTCACACAGCAGAGAACTACAGCACCAGAGGATACAAAGAATTCTCCCCCCTCCCCTCCACAAAGAATTCTATGAAGAGAAAGATGTACTTTGGTTCCAGGTGAACTTTTAAATTTTGTTTAGAAACATTTTTGAAGGAGTGATGGCATGAAAATACCCACATGAATACATGTGCTATAATTAAAATAATTTGCTAATATTCTACACTCCTTTATAGTCAGAACAAAGTGCTCTTCCTCCTGCATTGTTGGGTTGTTGTAGTTTGTAGAGGATGAGAATCCAAAGGCTCATAGATGATCACTATAACCTGATACGCTGTGTCAGAGAGCTTCTTAAATTCATTAACCTCATTGAAGAAGACACAGATGGGAATGGAAGCTGGTGCAACCACTCTGGAAACATTATGGAGGTTCCTCAAAAAACTAAAAATAGAACTTCCCTATGACCCAGCAATTGCACTACTAGGCATTTATCCAAGGGATACAGGTGTGCTGTTTCGAAGGGACACATGCACACCCATGTTTATAACAGCGCTATCAACAATAGCCAAAGTAAGGAAAGAGCCCAAATGTCCATCAATGGATGAATGGATAAAGAAGCTGTGGTATATATATACAATGGAGTATTACTCGGCAATCAAAAAGAATGAAATCTTGCCATTTGCAACTACGTAGATGGAACTGGAGGGTATTCTGCTAAGTGAAATTAGTAGGATTAAGACAAATATCATAGAACTTCACTCATATGAAGGCTTTAAGATACAAAACAGATGAACATAAGAGAAGGGAAGCAAAAATAATATAAACACAGGGAGGGGGACAAAACAGAAGAGATATAACTATGGAGAACAAACTGAGGGTTACAGGAGGGGTTGTGGGAGGGAAAATGGGTTAAATGGGTAAGGGGCACTAAGGAGTCTACTCCTGAAATCATTGTTGCACTATATGCTAACTAATTTGGATGTAAATTAAGAAAAAAAAAAAGAAAGAAAATTGAAAAAAAAAGAAAAAGACACAGAAAGCTGGACAAGGAGAACAGTGGAAAGAGCACCTTTGATCACAGGTGAAAAGGGAATCTCCTTTTTCTTTTTCTTTCTTGCTCTTTTCTTTTTTTTCTTTTTTTTTTCTTTCCTAAAAACAGTTATCCCAAAACAACACCTATCCATAGTTTAGAATTGAATATGGGATTGATTCTTCACCATTGTCCTTGAAATCAACATGCTTGATGACCAAGTGTATAGAAATATTTATAAGGCCTCTTGTACCCTTGATCTTTGCTAATATGTAACCTGGTTGATTTGCCTTACAGTGTTATGTAAAGTAACATAAGAGCACTTAGTTGTCTTAAAGTATCCATGAGGCCAAACAAGATTATCACAAAAAAATTAGTTACTGAGAAAAGGTGCTGGAGAAAGAGGGTATGTCTTTGGTGGTTTAAGGAGACTATATGTATGACTGACAATTGTCATTAGTACTTGAATAAAAATGTCTTAGGAGTATTATGCAAACCTCTAAATTTGCCATTTTGGAGGCTCTTCATTTTAAGGTAAATTTTTTTGCAATTCAATTAAATCTTTCATTTCACTCATTGCAGGACTATGGTAATTCTTAAGTGGTTTCTGAACTAAGAAATAAAGTGATATAAGTATAAACATTTTTAACATCTTCAAAGTGAGCAAAATCAATAAAAATGGACAGATATTGGGCTGAAATGGAATTAAGAGCAATCCTACAGAGAGAGAAAGGGGAGAAAGGGGAAAAAAAGCCCCACTAAATGGAGGTTGAGAAAAGTGAGTTCCTGGCAACTTAACAGAAACCTCTCAGGTATCAGCAAACATAGAAATCCAGTTCCCTATCTCTGGTCCCCCAACCCACTATCTCTACACCTCTGTCTTCCACTCATTTTTCATGGAGCCTGCTCTTTATCCCCCTCTGGTTTTTGGCTTCATCACCATCTTTACTTTTTCTTCATTCTTCCCTGATTGGTAGAAGAAATGTCATGCTAACTGTACATGCAAACTTGGGCATCCTTAGTCTGCCACAGTAGACAACTGCTTTCTATGTGTCTTGTCACGAACGTGGTCTTTGAGCAGTTGAGCTTCCTGAGAGACCGCAAACATCATGAGACAGGATTCATTTTGGGAGCAATGCACTGCGTTTCTGGTGGAGGAAGCCTGCAGTAGGCTTTTGAAAACCTGGGTCCTAGTCTCTGCTCTTCAACTTAGTGACCTTGGACAAGCAAGTCTTCATTTCCAGGTTTCAATTCTTGGTCTCTGAAATGATTGTACCAGATTGGGAAGTATTTTCATTGAATTTTCTCTGTATATAAAACAAAGTTATTGAGATCTCCCACCCAAAATCTTTACCTCCTTAAATTCTGTCTTTGAAACAATACCTCATCTAACTGAAATTCTGCCCAAGGGTTGTCTTTTAGATTGAAGAATAAAATAGTTTAGCAGTAGAAGTAGGAGACCAGGGATTTTTTTTCTGCAAATAGGGTTATCTTGGGTAAAGAGAAGTGGTTTAAAAATTACAGACTTTCTGGAACAGGCAAATTAGGGTGGTGTGGCTACTGTTACAGAAGGAGCAGATACATACTTACATAATGTGGTTTGTTCTTTGTTTAGTTTTTGGCAGGATAACCAGAAATCCCAGTTGTGCAGATGTTCTTAATCATTCTGTTTTATTGGATGCTGTATCACATGGAGGAAGTTAGATGCTCATACACTAACCTCACCATCACATTAATTCACATACAGTTATTTCCAAATGATAAACTGTGTTTGATACATTGTAATAACACTTAGACATAAATTGCTGACTGCTTGTAGCACAAGTCTAAGGATTTATTTTCTATTAAGGGAAATTCTTTCCTTACTAAGGGCTAGAAGAAACCTGAAACAGAAGAAGGCTTTTGGATGAAAAGGCAGCCTAGAGACGTATGTCTATGCTATCTTTGCACATTAACATAATTGAAAGGAGAAATAATAGTGACTGTATGAAAACCAACATCCTTCCTGTGAGGGAATTTCCACAGACTGTGTTTGCTAGAAAAACAAATAGTTTGCTAAACTTGAGCCAGACCTGTTGGATGACACTTGTTTGGACAAAAAAAAAAAAAAACCCAAAAAAAAAAACACCTTGATATTATCTATGAACATAATCTATAATATAACCCATGATATGTGAAAATTTGAGCCCATTAGTAGTTCTGCATTGTGCACTGTGTGCACCTATATATATAATGGTGGTGGCAGCTGGCATACAAGAAGCATTGGTGTGTTAAATAATGTTAAAAGGTTCCCATGTTTGTTGCCAAAATACTGTCCTACTGAATTTTCTTGGTAAATACTGCCCCCTTCAGTTCATTCTGAGGTCGTGCATGGTAGTAAATGGATAACAGCGTTTCCCTGGGCTGTGTTAAACTCTGGGATGATAGGACCTTATTGTTCACATGCACAGTGGTAATTCTTTCCCACGCATTCTTTTCACATGAGAACACGTATATTTCAGTTAACCAGGAACCAAAACCAATATCCCTGTAAAGGAAATGATTGACATGATTTAGTGGCATTATGTGATTTTGAAGCTTGTGTAAATTTCCTTCCAAAATCATTGCAAAGAAATCCTATGGGCCCATTTGAATTAACACAAATAAAAGTCCGTATACATTAAATATATAAAAATGTATATCCTTCCATACTCCAAAGTCATTTAAGGTAAAGGCTAAAATTATGAGAATCCTATTGCTCTAGGGGCAGAGAGAAATATAAGCTGGAGGGCATTAAGTTTATCCAACCTTCATTACTGGTTTAGTATCTTCAGCCATTCAGTTATCTCCACAGTATTCTATGTATCAAGAAGGCCAGGATATTACATAAAAGACTCCTTGTTTTTTGTTTTGTAGTAAGGCTTAGGAGAACTTCAGAGAGAATTGAGAAGAAACCAGTATTTTTACAAAGATGATATAACATGATATTTAAAAATGACTTTTATTAATCATTTTTAACAACAACAAATATAATGGTAGACATTTTGAACTACTCCTTGTAGGTCTAGGAAATTAGAGATTTCATAAAACATTCCACAGATTTAGAACAACCTTGAAAATAGCTTCCAGAAGGCAAAAGGCACACATATAAAGTTGTCACTAGGCAACACTCTATTGCATAAGTATTTAGTTGGCTTCTTCATACTGTATTAAGTTTCAACAGACTAATAAAATTTAAACCTAGCTCTACATTTAATTCTGGAATTTTCGAAAACAGACTTTCAAAGACATGAGGCCAACACTATAGACAGCATGTTTTATATAATGGAAGATAAAAAAGACAGCTTTTATTTTTCACAAGAGATACAGATAGAAGATGAAAGGAACATGTTAAATTGCTTTGGTCTCTAATGCCCTTTCTAAATTTTGATAACTTGATTGTCTTTGGCACAGTGATCAAAGATAAATATTTTATCCACTCCTGCTGAATTTGTATCATTCCATCAGTGTTTGTAGGGTTTTATAATATATAATGGAAAACTACAAAAAAATTGTGTATCATTTGTATCTGTACACTTACTTTGGGATATCTCACAAAACAAAGGGCTTAAATCCAATATGGCCATATGGGGGACAATTACCATATTTCAAAAAAGCCAAAGGTGCCGGGTAGTAACTTGACAAAACAATGGTGTCAATTTTGTGAAGTATGATATTTAAAAAAATAACTTGCATAGAAGAATTTTTCCTCTAAGACTCATTCCAGAAATAATTGATAATGATGCTAACATGATTTAAAAATCTCTTAAAATGAACCGTTGTGGGTATAGCTATCACTATTTTTAATCCTAATAGCTAGAAGTTTGTAGACTTTGAGCATTTTTCTGTACTGTAACTATATAATTTGTGGTTGTAACATTTGAAAAGTAATGTTATGTAACCCTTAAAAGATGGCCTAAATAAATCCACAAATACACTAGGCTTTATGGGGCTGACTGATAGCTTGAGCCAAGTCCTATCTCCTATCTACCCGCCTTGGACTTCATGTTGCTTTTATATGATACAACTTTCCTTTTTCATATTGGACTTTGTTCATATTAAACTTTATAATAAAATGGGCATATGAAGACATGATGTCAACATGGAACACCATGATCCACTCCGAGTCCCACCTTACCATCAAAAGGATTTCCTAGAGATGTACTTTTAAAAATGAAAAATTTCCCAGACTGAAGCAAACAAACAGATTGAATATGATATGCTGAATTTTTCATCCAAGTACTGGCATCTTTGGAACAGAAATCTGTCAGCAGTGAGATTTTATTTATTCACTCAGTTGTAGACCAAATAACTAGGTTAATTTACACTATATACCCAAACATGTATTAAGGTATCTGAATGTATCTGAATATGGAATAGGTACATACATATATGTATACATACATACACGAGTCATATTTATATGTGTACATAGGTATAAACACATGGCAATGCTGATAGCTATTTTTAACAGTAAGCTTCAAGAACTCAAATGTAGCACCAGAATGAGTGCTCCAGATGACTTACCAACTAATGATCTTTCCTGGGACATTACTAGAGAATTGACCTATTATAAAACCCAAATGGTGGAGTAATTTTAGGGAAATGGCAAAGGCTTTGGCATTAGTACACTTGGATGCCTGCAATAACTTCATGACTCACGAGCTAAGTAAACTTAGATTGTCTAACCCCTTTGAACTTATGGTACTTTAACTGTATAACGGAGATCACATTACCTATTTTATTGGTTTTCAGAGGACCACACAGCATGAAATAATAGATTGACAGAGAATGGTATATAGTAATACTTGTGCATATTGTTACTGAGAATTAAAGAGAGTCATGGGAGATCATGAAGTCTATGGGTTTAAAGTATGGGCTCCAGGGTCAGACAGACCTGGGTTTGAACCTCAGTTCAGCAACTTCCTGGCTGCATGAACTTAGGCAAGTGACTTAGGTAGGTAAGTCTGTTTTTTAATTTTATTTATGAGATGGGAATAATAATAACTTACAATATGGTTATAATATAAACAAGAGGGTAGGTAACCCTTGTTTGATGTAAAGTAAGGGCTGTATAAGTGACAATTACTGTAATTTTCTCTTCCACCAGTAATAAGGCTGACACAGGATAAACCATCATTAGTAAAAGAATAATTATTTGAAGGGTATGTTGGCAAGTTAAAATTATTTTTGATAAGTTGGAGCACTATCCGTAACTAAAAAGACAAAATTAAATGGAGATGAATGTAAAGTCCTTGATACATGTTTAAGAAAAAAGGTTAAAAATACAAAATGAGAAGATGAACCTTCCAAACATGATGCTAACTGAAAGGAGCTAGTCAGAAAAGACTACATATTCTGTGACTCTATTTGTATGAATTTTCTGGAATAGGCAAATTAATACGAACAGAAAGGAGTTCAGTGATGGCTTAGGGCTTAGTGGGGATGCAGGTAGAGGAAATAGGATTCACTACTGATGGGAACACAGTTTCTTTCATGGGGTACAGACATGTTACAGAGTAATACAGTAGTCATGGTTACACAACCCCGTAACTTTGCTTAAAGAATGAATTGTACACTTGAAGTGCTAACTTTGGTGAGTGCATTATACCTCAATAAAATTGTTTTAAAAATAAGATTGAGAGGCTCCTGAATGACTCAGTCAGTTAAGTCCCCAGCTCTGGATTTTGGCTCAGGTCGCGGTTTCACAGTTTGTGGGTGAGCCCTGCATCATGCTGGCAGTGCTGACCTTGCTTGGAATGTCTCTCTCCCTCTTCCTTAGCCCCTGCAGGAAATGCGTGTGCACTCTCTCTCTCAAATTAAATAAAATTTGAAAAAATGAGGTTTGGATAAAATGTAGAGAGATTTAACTTTACACCGTGTTCAACAAGAGGCATTGTTCGAAGTTTCTGAAATTTAGAGGTGTTCAAAGATATAATGGATTCCACCGGACCTAATGACTTTGCTGTCGCAGGAAGCATTAGACTATGGCCTGCCTGGCAGGGGAATCAACAGGGATTTGAACACAGAATGACCATTGGGTTTAGATGACCTTTGAGGTTATACTCAACTCCAAAATTCTGATTCAGCAATTTTGTGATCAGTGTGGCAAGACTGCCAGAAAAGCTGATGGAATCCAGATTGAATCAGTACAAGTCCCATTGCGGTGTTTCTGTTCAGACTTCTGAGAGTAGAGTGGATCCAGGTTCTGTAGAGGATAAAACTTAGACAATTTTGGGCCTTTTAAAAATTACAGATTAAAAATTCAAACTAAATATAAAAACGAGAAATCCCAAATGGTAAGCTGACAAATGCCACAAATTTAACAAAACTTAAAAATAAAATTTCAAGGGCACCTGGGTGGCTCAACCAGTTGAGCATCTGACGTTAGATTTCAGTTCAGGTCATGATCTCAGAGTCATGATACTGAATCCCACATTGAGCTCTGTGCTGAGTGTGGAGCTTGGTTAAGATTCATTCTCTCCTTCTCTCTCCTTCTCTCCCTCTCCCTCCCCTCCCTCCCTATATCTCTCTCTTGCCCCCCTCCTTCTACCCTGCTCACATGCTGTCTCTCTCTAAAGTAAGTTTAAAAAATAAAATTGCATTAACTACCTGACACATTTCTACCATGTGTTGACCATACAGCCTAGCTCACCTCTCTATATAAAAAGCAGTTTGTAGACGAATTAATTCAGCCTGCTAGCATGGTTTATTGAAATGTTATTATTGATTGCTTAGGAAGTTTTTTTTTTGTTGTTAACAGCTTCACAAGTCACTGGTAATGGGGTCTAAATGTTTAGGATTATTGGCAACTTTAGATAATCTATTCTTAAGTCTCATTCATAAATGAGCTGCAAGATTCCAGGTCATTTCAAGTTTTATTACTCACTAATTTTAAATACCCTCTGAACTGATGATATTCATGAACCAGGTTGTCTTCAATTTTCTCAAGTTAGGATGCCAGGAGTTGGCATAGAAAAACGCACATGTATATCCCACTAAACCTCTGAAAGATATCTCCAACTAGCAAAATCCAAAAACACCTGTGGCATTTTCCAAAGCCACCGGGCATTTTCACCTAAAGTAGGAGAAGTTAGTCTTAACCAACTAGGATTTAAATATCTTACCTTAGCTAGTTTTAGAAAACATAATCCTGTGTAAACACACTGCTCAGTGATCCCCCAAGACTGTGGAAGCAGCTTGTACAGGTGTAGCCTAAAGCCCTTAGCATCGTGGTAAATCCTCCTCTGTCAGAGGATGGTTTTTAGAGGCAAACCAGCTAGGAGAATGCTAAAACTATGCATGCATCATGAGAAATGTTTGATGGAATTGGGGATTTTTAGCCTGGAGCACAAAAGATCTAGGGGGACATTATTGCTGCCTTTAAATATTTGAAGGACTGTCATATAGACCTGTCTTGACAGTCACTCAGAGTAGCTCTAGAGGACAAAACTAAGAACAATGGGAAGAAGTTGCAAGAAAGGAGATTTCAGCCAACTACAAGAAATAACTTTGTAAACAATTAAGGTTGCTCAAACATGGAGTGAATTGCCTTAGGTTGTAATGGGTTCTCTGTCACTCAAAATGTTCTATAGAAGCTGAATGATTACCTGTCAAGAGGAGTGCATTAGATAAGATTTCTACAATGAATAGATGTTCAGGGTAAAGAACTCCCAAGTTAGAATTCAGCACCTTCTCAATGTTCCCAAGAGGTTAGATTATCAGAAAAAACAATAAGCCTTCAATGTATTGTCAAAGTAGCTTATTAAGCAAATTTCAAAATGGAATATTGTAGAATCTTCCATATGTATTGAATCATCTTTCAGAAATTATAAAGTTGTATGCCTTAGAATTATCCAATCACATTTGGGCCTATCCTCCGACATCAACTCTGTACTTGGTAGTAACCTAAACCCTGTTCATAACATTTGCTCATAAATAATTACCGATTGCCTTCTATGTGATAAATACTGATTGAACTTACCATGTTCCAGAAAAGAGAAACAGGTCATGGTCTCTTGCCTCATGTGGTTTACAGTTAAGTTACATTTCTATGTATAAAAAGTTTATATATTGAGAAAAGCCTATGTAGTCAATGTAATTCTATTAAGTAATAATGTCAAAAGCATGAGTTCTTAAGTCAGACAGCCAGAGTTCAAATCCTAACTCACTATATGCATGAACAAGTTAGTTAGCCTCTCTACATTTCTGTTTCTTTGTCTGTGAAATGAAGATATTACCTAGCTTATGGGATTACCATGAACAGAAATGAGGTAATGTGTACAAAAGTGAGAGTATCTGGCACATATAAATTATCTGCAAATATTAATCACAAGTATATGGCGTCCACGGCAGTCTCTTCAGTGCTGTGTGTAGTTAAGAGTCTGTAAAAGTGGTAAGCTGTTAAAACAGAAGGGGCCAAAAGGGAAGCTTCTGTATTTCTAAATCTGGCCTATTCTTCCTTAAAAATATAGTTGACCTTGAATAACACAAGTTTGAACTATGCAGACCCACTTAAGCACAGACTTTTCTCAAATACAGTACTATAAATGTATTTTATTTTCCTTATGATTATCTTAACATCTTTTGTAGCTTTACTGTAAGAATATAGTGTATAATATACAAAATATTAACTATTATCAGTAAGTCTTCCAATCAACAGCAGGCTGTTGGTAGATGAGTTTTGGGGGAGTCAAATGTTATACACAGATTTTTCTTTTTTTCCCTAATTTTTTTAAAGTTTATTTTTGAGAGAAAGCGAGTGGGTGTGCAAGTGGGGGAGGGGCAGAGAGAAGGGTACAGAGCATCTGAGGTGGGCCCTGTGCTGAGAGGAGAGAGACTAACACCAGGCTCAAACTCCCAAACCATGAGATCATGACCTGAGCCAAAGTCAGCCACTTAACTAAGTAAGCCACCCAGGAGTCGCAACACACAGATTTTTCAACTAAGTGTGGGTTCAGTGTCTCTAACCTTCGTGTTTTTCAAGAGTCAGCTGTACAGCATATCTGGAATCTATCCAAATAAAAATAACAGGGGGCTAAAATATTAACAATAACTACTTAAAACCCTTGTCAATCTCTAAGTGGAAAGCACATTTCTCGAAAAAAAAAAACAAAAAACGCTTGGTAATGACCCTGTGTAACGATGACCTCAGTGATTGCAGAAGGTGGCACTGCTGGGATGGGGTGAAAACAGCCCAGTAAAGATGGTGGATGCTCCTGAAGGACTCGAAATAGCACTTCTTGGTGAGCGTCGCTGAAGCCAATAATTCTTCAGAAACTTTTTAACAGACAACTGCAATTTTGAGGACTAAAAAAAAATGTTTCTGTGATTTCAGCAGTCCTATGGTAACCACCTGACACAGGCTGAATCATGTTTTGATCAAAGAATTGAAAGCCATTGTCTTGTGAATGTGAAGGGTATCCTGATTGTGTGTGATTGGTTGAATGCAATTGCAGTGTACCAAAAATGTCAGTTATTTTGTATTTAGTGTAAAGGTTCTCACAAGCAAGGGATACACAGAAATGATGTTCCTACCACATAAGGAGTTAGTCATTAAAAAAAAAAAGAAAAAAAAGAAACCACGTTCTTGATCAGGCCAGAACTCCATTTCCTTGGTATCGCATCCCAGGAAAACACAGGCAAGCTATATGGGAAGGCACAATAGTTACTGCTTCCTACTTGGAACCATTTAAGCCAGCCTGACACACACATGCACCAAATACCTAAATACTTATACATTCAGACTGCAACTGTAGCCCCAAACCCTGCTCTGACCTGGAGCCAGTTTCTGACTCTCCATCTGTTTGGCCTGAACCCTTAGCACATAAAGGCTGTACTGATACCCTTCTGTGACTTGTATTTTCTGGGTCAATCATTAATCTGCTTTCTATATTGGCTTCTGTGTGTTAGTCACACTTACTCTAACTGCAAGTAACAGGATCCCAGTTTAAACTTTTTTAATAAAAGGGAATTTATTACCTCCTATTGAGAAGGGTAGACTAACTTAGTCCTGAGGCTCAAATGATGTTCCAGGAACTTCTCCATCCCTTGCTTCTGCTTTAAGAGTTGGTCTTCCTTTTCAGCCTCCTTACTGATAGGTGTTGCTGATTGTTGTTTCAATGTTGAGACCTAGAATAAAGCAACTTTGGGGCTGCTGGTTTACCCATACAATCCTGAGGTAAGGAATGAGGTGGGATCCCCACTTTCAGAAGATGTAGACTTAATTTGCAAGAAGGATGGTTTCCTACAAGAAAACTGGGGAGCTTATATTAAAAGAATTCTTATGAAAAGAATAGGGTAATGATTCTCCAACCTTTGTGTATGTCAGGATGAATAGGAAAGCTTGTTAAAACATTGCTGGGCCCCATTGTCATAGTTTCTGATGTGTAATGGGTTTGCAAGAAGTTCCATTAATTTGTATTTTAACAAGTTCTTGAGTGTTTGGCTTGATGTGGTCCATGGACCATAATTGCAGAAGTGCTAGAGTAGGAATAGAGACTAGTTGTATAAAACATCAGCTGTGTACTGTTCGCGTTGATGTGTTCCTATGGTTTTGTCTTACTCTGCCACCTCCAGTAAGAGCTTGTGCCTTTGCCCTTAATCTCATAGAACTTTGCTTCACCCCTAAAGACCATTTAGTCGGTACCCTAGCCAAACTCTTGAGATTGTTACTACCTGTGGGATCACTTAACAGAATTTGGCTCTCTCCTTCAATATTCAATTTAATAAATCTATACCGAGCCACTGTGGCTCACAATATTCTTTGCCAAATATTATGCAATGTTGCTTTTTAAGTTGTGAGTGTTCCAACCTCCTGAGTCAGAACAGGGGTTGTGGTTAAAAATACAGCTTCATTGGTGATAACTGAGAGCTATTTACTAAGAATTTTTGTGGCTTTGCCCTGACTTTTTAGCAAGAAGGCAATTCGATTTTTACCTATTAAAATTTAAAAGCTTAGAATATAATTCCCTCCACCAGGTTTCTAAACAACACTGAGTTTCTCAACCTTGGCTGCAGAATAGATCCTTCTGGGGAACTTGGAAAACAATATCTGTATCTTACCCCAAAATCAATTGATGGTGAATCTCTGGAGATGGAGTATGGAAATGTGTAATAAACTAACTTCTCTGAACTTAGTTCAGAACTTAGAACTTTTCACATGAGAAATGATTGCAGAACTTTATTTTGGGTAGTTAAATGAAAGAGAAGTTTTTAATGTTCTAAGATTATAAAAAAAAGCATACACCTGAACTTTGTAGAAATTCTGGAATCTGAGATTGTGAAGTGTTGTGCTGTAAAAAGCAACTACTACTTTAAATAGAAGTATTAAATAATACGACATGTTTCTACAGAAGAATTACAGAAAAAACATTTAAACAAATACATGTGGGAAAGGTTAACTGATTTTTAGGTGATTTTTTTCCAGCTTAACTGATAGGTCTATAACATTCTTTAAAATGCATCAGTATAGGGCTCACTTTGACAGGATATATACTAAAATGGGAATGATAAAATGCATCCACATATCCACTGTGATGTGTGTGATAGTGAAGCTTAAGCTAAGGATGAAATGGTTTGTTGGAATTATAAGTAGGAAGCTTATACTCTAGGGGTACATACTACAAATGCTTTTGTTTTCATAACTTTAATTAATAATCAAGGCTTTGGTAATTAGCATGCTGTTAGATATGGGGTTTGTATTGGAGAACATAGTGCCTCTTAACTAGCATGAGATATTAAAATGTGGGGTTTTTTTTTCTTAAAATTAAAAGCATCTGAAGCATATGGCTAAGAATATATTTTTAGACAGTTTCTCCAACCCATGCATGTGTAAGGTATAAGAATCCAGGAAAGTTATACATTTTTTGCTTTAGATTTGAAGGCGTAGGTTAAATCTCTAAATTGTTCTGTGTTACATCAAGAACATTGGAGGACTTTGTTTGCCCGAGGCTGGCTTTAAGGCTGAGAGAATTCTGTATCTAGGGTCTTGTAATTTTCTTCAAGTCACCTTTTTATGCAAGGTGATGATTGAAATACCTAAAAAGCAGGAGCTGGGAGTTCTTAGACAGCTCAAAAGAGGCTATATTTAAGCTCATTTGCCAATTAAATTTAATGAATACATGGACATATGACAGTTTTTCACTTGAGAGATAGGGAGAATAGTTAATTTTCATACAAACTTCTTCAGGGCAAAGATGCCAAGCTTAAGAACCATTGTGTATGACTAAATCAGTTCAGTTTTCAACCTTACCCTGGGCATTTCCACCTGGCCAGGCCTTCTGTACCCCTTCATAAGTGACATAGGAGATCTAACTGTGAGTAACAGTCTTGGTATTCACTGTAAATCACCTGCCCTCTGACCAGCATCCCTGCTTATCCCTAACCTGATTGTCAGTCTCTGCATTGATCACCCTTCTCTGCTCCTGGCAGAAGACATTCTCAGGCTTCCCTTTTTGCTAGGTTCCCTAGCAATCCTGACCTGGCCTTGTGTTCCATTCTGTTCTGTATAAATTCTAGCTTACAGAAGCATAGGAACTTTATGTGAGGCACTTGCTTGGAACTGAAAGGGTTACCAGATTGTTTCAACAAATTATTGAATTAGTGTAAAATTTTCAGCATTCTATAGAAAGCATTAATAAACAAAAATATATTTTACTGACTTCCAGACTTTTATGTATTTCATGGTTTTTTTTTAAGTATAGTTAAAAACTTTGTTTGCCAAACACAGGTTTTGACCCCGATGCAGCTCGGTTCAATGCCAGGCATTTGAAACCTATGGTCTTGAACAAGGCTGACAGCTCTGTAATCCCAACTCTCTCCCCGCCGTCTCTACCTGATCTACAGAAGCAAACAAAATAGCTTACATTGACTTTTTTTCCTAAATATAATATATACACAAGCATACTTCATTTTATTACACTTTGCAAATACTGGTTTTGTTTGTTTTTCCACATGGACGGTTTGTGGTGACTCTGCATCGAGCAAGTGTCCTCTGCATCGAGCAAGTTAAACATCGAGCATGGTTTAACGGTGTGCTCTTTCCAAAAGTATTTTCTCATCTCTGTCACATTTTGGTAATATTTATAGTATTTGAAACTTTTTTATTATATTTGTTAAGGTGATGTGTGGTTAGTGATGTTTGTTAATACTTTAATTTCTCTAAGGTGCCATGAGACATGTCTCTATAAGATAATGAACTTAAAGGTACCTGGGTGGCTCAGTCCGTTAAGTGTCTGACTTTGGCTCAGGTCAGTATCTTGTGGTTTGTGGGTTGGAGCTCCGTGCCGGGCTCTGTGTTGACAGCTCTCAATCTGGAGCCTGCTTTGGATTCTGTGTATCCCTCTCTCTCTGCTCCTCCCATGCTCATGGTCTGTCTCTCTCTGTCTCTCAATAATAAATGAACATTAAAAAAAATTAAAAAGATAATGAACTTAACTGTAGTGTATGTTCTGATGGTTCCACTCACTAGCTGTCTTCCCCATCTCTTTCCCTCTCCCTGGGCCTCCCTATTCCCTGAGACAAAATAATACTGTAATTAGGCCAATTAATACCCTAAAATGGCATCTAAGGGTGTTCAAGTGAAAGGAAGAGTCCCACATATCTCACTCTAAATCAAAAGCTAGAAGTGATTAAGCTTTGGGAGGAAGGCATGTAGAAAGGCAAGACAGACTGAAACCTAGGCCTCTTGCACCAAATACCCAAGTTGTGAGTGCAAAGAAGAAGATGTTGAAATAAACTGTTACTCCAGAAAACATGTGAATAAGAAAGCTAAACAATCTTCTTATATATTGCTATGGTAGTGATTTGTATGGAAGATCAAACCAGACATGACATTCTCTTAAAGGAAAGCAAGGCCCTAACTCCAGAGCAAGGCCCTAACTCCATTCAACTCTATGAAGGCTGAGAGAGGTGAGGAAGCTACAGAAGGCAAGTTTGAAGCTACCAGAAGTTGTTCATGACGTTTAAAGAAAGATGTTGTTTCTGTAACAAAGGTAAAATGTGAAATAGAAAGTTATCCCAGATAAATAATGAAGGTGGCTACACCAAGCAATAGGTTTTCAGTGTAAAATGAAACTGCCGTACATTGGAAGAAGATGTCTTCTAGAGCTTTATTAACTAGGCAGAAGTCAATACCTGGTTTCAAAGCTTCAGAGGGTAGGGTGACTGTCTGTTGAGGGGCTCATGTAACTGGTGCTTTAAGTAGAAGCCAGTGTTCACTTAACATCCTGAAAATCCCAGGGCCCCTAAAAATTATGCTACATCTACTCTTCCTGTGCTTACAAACGGAACAGCAAAGCATGAGAATGATAACACATCTGTTTGTCACATAGTTCACTGGTTATTTTAAGCCCACTCTTGAGACCTGCTCAGAAAAAGATTCCTTGAAAAAATACTGCTGCTGCTTATTGACAATGCATCTCATCACCCAAGAGCTCTGATGGAGATGTACAAAGAGATGAATGTTTTCATGCCTGCTAACATAACGGTCATTCTGCAGCCTATGGATCAGGGGGTAATTTCAACTTTGATGTCTTGTTATTTAAGAAATACTTTTCGGGGCGCCTGGGTGGCGCAGTTGGTTAAGCGTCCGACTTCAGCCAGGTCACGATCTCGCGGTCCGTGAGTTCGAGCCCCGCGTCGGGCTCTGGGCTGATGGCTCGGAGCCTGGAGCCTGTTTCCGATTCTGTGTCTCCCTCTCTCTCTGCCCCTCCCCCGTTCATGCTCTGTCTCTCTCTGTCCCAAAAATAAATAAACGTTGAAAAAAAAATTAAAAAAAAAAAAGAAATACTTTTCATAAGGACACAGCTGCCGTGGAACATGATCTCTGATCTGACCAAAGTAAATCGAAAACATTCTCGTAAGGGTTCACCATTCTAGATGCCATAAGAACATTTATAATTCATTGATTCATGGGAAGAAGTCAAAATATCTGCATGACCAGGAGTTTGGAAGAAGTTGGTTTCAACTGTCACGGGTGACATTGAGGGGTTCCAGACTTGAGTGTAGGAAGTAAATGCAGATGTGGTGGAAATAATGAGAGAACTAGAATAATAAGTGGGTCCTGAAGATGTGATTGAATTGCTGTGATCCCATGATAAAACTTTAATGGATGAGGATTTGCTAGTTGTAGACAAAGAAAGTGATTTCCTGAGATGGAATCTGTTCCTGGTGAACTTAGAGGATAAATCATCAGCAGTGTGGAGAGGATGGACTCCAATGTTGAAAGAAATTCTGTGGGTAAAATGCCATCAGCATGACATGCTACAAAGAAATCCTTTGTGAAAGGAAGAGCTAATTGATGGGACAAACCTCATTTTAAGAAATTGCCACTGCCAGCCACTCCAGCTGTCAGCAAACACCACCTTGATTGGTCAGCAGCTATCAACATGGAGGCAAGACCCTCCACCAACAGCAAGAAGACTATGGCTTACTGAAAGCGAAGGTGATGAGCACTTTTTAGGCAAAAGTATTTTGTATTGAGATATTTAATTGAAGTATGTACATTTTTTAGATCTAATGTTATTGTGTACTTAATAGACTACAGTATATCATAAGCGTAGCTATTGTACATGCACTGGGAAGCCAAAAAATTCAGTTGACTAAATTTGTTATGGCCTTTACTTCATTGTAGTCTAGAACCAAGCCCACAACATGTCTGAGGTATGTACGTGCATGGAGTATGCAACGGACGGAATTGTACTTTATTTTATATGTAAACACACATCCTTGTCACACCAGAATCGGTCATCATGTTTGATTGAACTAATGTCCAGATCCCTCTCCTTTCCTTCTTGAATTTAGGGAGGTGGAAAGTTAAGAAGAGACGGACGCATGGACGCACAAACACATAGAATCTCATGGTGTTCTATTTTCGGGTGGTTTCAAGTGCGCCCATAAAGATCATCAAATGTAAAGATGATGGTGTGTTTTGGAGTCCCATCAGGAGCTGAGGACAAGGTCATTTTCGTAGAGAATGAAGAACAGATTTTAAGAATGGTGTACAAGTAGTCAACAGCAAAATCAGGATAACGAACTGCTGAACACTCCCCTGCACAGAGATGCGGTTCTGCTAGTTTTTTCCGATCACATATAGGACATCAACACAAATGGCAAAATCCTCAGGGGCATACAGAAACAAAGTTAAAATGATTTCAGTAAGTGCTGGCACCTCTGCAAGCAGTTTATTAGAGCATAAAACCTTCCTGGATCATCAGTGCTACATTATGGACAAAGCCCATGAATGTAAATAAAAACTTAGGGAAGGTCATTATAGATGAAGTGCAATCAGAGGGAAACAATCAAAAAAAATTTTTAAGGAACACCCAAGATTTCTTCACAGGTTTGTATCTTTCTCCACTTGTCCATGTTCCTCAGTTTTAACCAGTTGAGTGTAAAATAAATTTTAAAAGCTTTGGCTGGGGGAATTAACATGATCAGAAATAAATTGCCTTTAATAAATCCCTAAGCCTTTCAAATTTGAGAACTTGAGACATCTCATCCAGTCACTTTTCAACAGTTTTTTTAAGGAAGGGTTATGCAAGGGTGCCCGGGTGACTCAGTCAGTTAAGCATCCGACTTTGGCTCAGGTCATGATCTCACAGTTTGTGGATTTGAGTCCTGCATTGGGCCCTGTGCTGACAGCTTGGAGCCTGGAGCCTGCTTTGGATTCTGTGTCTCCCTCCCTCCCTGTGCCTCTCTTGCTTGTACGTGCTCGCTCTCTCTCTCAAAAATAAACATTAAAAAATGTTTTAAAGAAGGGTTATGAAAGTGCTGTAGATTTTAACAGTCTTGTGCCCATAAAGATGAGACCCCAGACATAATCATGATGTTTACAAACCCTGTTGGCATTAAAAGTCTTGCTTAATTGCATTAAATACTCTGAATTATTTATTATTTTCTCAGTTTTTTCAAGGAGCTTCCTGACCCTATTCTAACTCTTTTCTGCTCCCAAACTTGGTGTAACCATTCACAGCTTACAAGAGTAGACAAGCATGAAATTAATGCTGTGTAGTAGTAATTCACTAATGCCAAGGAAGTTTGTTCCTTGATTACTAAGTAATAGGGATAGTACGTTAGGTTTTAATTTTCTTTCATTGGAATGATAGCTGAATGTAGTTGGGAGTTTTTATTCTTTGAACCAAGTAATTTCCATTTTGTGAACAAATAAATGGACTTGTTTATCTTTTTTTTTTCCTGGTGGGGAAAGGATTATATGGTAATTATTTAAGCAAAAACTCACTTATTTTTAGTTTCATTTAAATCTTTTGGGACACATGGTTTGGAATTTTTTTTTTTTTTAATTTTTTTTTTCAACTTTTTTTTATTTTTTTTTTTGGGACAGAGAGAGACAGAGCATGAACGGGCGAGGGGCAGAGAGAGAGGGAGACACAGAATCGGAAACAGGCTCCAGACTCCGAGCCATCAGCCCAGAGCCTGACGCGGGGCTCGAACTCATGGACCGCGAGATCGTGACCTGGCTGAAGTCGGACGCTTAACCGACTGCGCCACCCAGGCGCCCCATGGAATATTTTTTAATTAAGTCTCTCAATTGATTTGAGCCTAAGGTTCACATGGCTTAGGTATGTGTATGTATCACCAGTGAGATGATCATTTGGGACATTTAGCCATAGCTGTTCTTTTTCTTTTCTTTTTTCCCTTTTTGGCAATCTTTTCAAACTGTTCCTAACGGTGATTCCAGTTATGAAAGTGACTCAAATGACTTGATAAGTTTGAAATTATGAGGGCAAATGTTTCTGAATCTAAAATGAAAAAAAAATTTGGTAAGAGCTTCTAATAATATCCTTAATGGTGTCAGAAACTTGTTAAGTAAATGTACCTTTATAATTAGACTTTATTTGGTCTCCAGACTTAACTTGAATTGGTAGTCTGTAGCCACTAGATATAAAGCTTACTGATGCAGCTTGATTATAATACAGCAATTTAAATTTTGGTAGACTAATATACAAGTGATGACTGTAGCTGAAAACTCTTATTCTGTTCTTGAAAGTTGAAAAAAATAAAAATTTTGTTGGAAATGCTACATTTGAAATAGAAGTGTCTAACAGGTTTTCATGGTATCTGTTACAAGGATTGAGTTACATGTATCTCAGTTGCCAGGTGGCTGAATACATGCCACCCACAACAAGAATTAAGATTTTACCTGGTGGGACCCCATAAACATGCAGGCTGGATACCCACAAGGTATTAGAAATATTTCATCCCCCTCATACTATCAAACTCTATTTGGAGTCATAACATATATAACTTCTAGTTAGATTCATAACACAGTAGATTCAGAAAACTAGTTTTCTTGATAAGGGAGCCTCTCTTTTCTTGCCGTTGGGCTTCAGGAGGACCTACATCAGCATTTGATTTTTTTGTTTTGTTTTTTCTTTCTCTGTTGTTACTGTATAAAGGTCTGTGAATTTACAGGGGAAAAATCCCCATCTGTTTCTGTCTTTAAATCTTAAAAATTAATCTTCAGTTATACTAATACATAGACATACAGCATATTTATCCCAATCCAGTTCTGTTCAATTTTGATCTTTTTGTTAAATTCACATTCCTGGAAAACTGGATTTCCTAGTACATCATGGTGTCATGGATTTGGGTTCAGTTATTTGTGTGTTAATTTTTTTGACCAAATGCCCCAGGTAGGCTGTAAAACTAGAAATGGGGTTACATACTGTGAGGTAAAATCAACACATGTGAACAGAGAAATAGGAAACCTTATGATTCTCTATAGGAATTAAAGGATAAGGGAATGGATCCAGGTCCAAGATGATGCTAGAGAAGTGAATGGAATCGTCATAGGAGAAAGGGAATAATTGGAAAGTCAAGTACGTTTTAGAAGAAAGATGTTAAATTTGATGCAGAAAAACGTGAAGTTCTAAAATTAGAAATACCTTAAGTCGTCAAGTTAAATAATACCCCTTATAAAGAAAGAAATCTAGAAACTTGAAGTTAAATTTTTACGTGCAGATACTTGATAATGAATACAGAATCAGGATCTACAATCCCTGACTCTGGATCTAGCTGGGTTTAGTGTGGTCTATATATTCCCATTGTGTTTCATATGACAAAGCTGCCATTAGAGATACTGCGGAGGCAACTGGAAATACAGAGCTGGCATGACGGACTACCTAAGACACAAGGTATATAAAGTAAAGCAAATTAATGAATCATAGGAGCCCTAAGAAAGTGGTGAAAAAATCATAAGCTGAAATAGCAGTCATCGAGAAGAGTGAGAAATCTAAAACAGCAGTGCTACTAAAAGAGAAAATAGAGGGGCGCTTGAGTTTCACCATTTCACCAACAATTGTTCCTCTCAAATATATTGTATATAGTTAGCATTTGGGGGCCACTGTTTGATCGCTGTTTCAGAGACAGTTAGGAATTCATGGAGGCAGAAAGCTAGTAACACTGTTCCCTGAATAGAGCAGAGTGACCTAATGTTATCTTCTATTGTTACTTACTTAGAATAATGTGAGTCATTCAGGTCTTCTCTAACAAGATTTTAAAATCCTCAAGATCAGAGGGCAGAACAGAAAGTATCCTTTTGTTTCTGTGTCCTCAATGGTCCCTAATTTGAAGAGTTCTTCAAAGGTATTTACTAATTCAGGACATTCCTTACTCCTTATGTACACCTTAGAACATAGTGGTATGCCAGTTCCTGAAAGGCTAAAGGCATGAAGTATAGCATTTATGAATATGTTGTGCCTAAAAATATTTGTGCCATGTAAATATTGTCCTTCTTCTGTGGCTCCTGCCTCCTATTTACAGGATCACAGCTTCACTTTAAGCATATACTACCCTCAAACTCTGTCCATTGCCAAACCTACCTTCTAGAAGGAATGTGCTTTCAGCCATTTTCACTTTAGTATGGCTATAGATCAATGTATTTGCTTTTTCAGAGGTATCTGCTTTACATAGCTTTATTGACAAAATTAAAGAATTAGGTATTTAGTCAAAAATCCATCTTAATGCTGACAGAGCAAGAAAATATGGATTAGGTAAAGGATAAATTCCTGAGTTTTAAAGTTAGACCATGCTCTAGGCTGAATGTTTTTGCACTCTCTCCATTCACATTAAATTTTAACTCCCAAGGGTGATGGTATAAATAGGTGGGGTCTCTGGAAGGTGTTTGGGTCATAAGGGAAAAACCCTCATTAATGTGGTAAGTGTCCTTAAAAAACAGACCCTAGAGAGTCGATTTGCCCCTTCTGGCATGTGAGGACACAGTCCTCTAAGAACCAAGATGTTCATCCCTACCAGAGGCCAAGTCTGCTAGTGCCTTGATCTTGGATTTCCTAGAATCATGAGAAATGTTAGTTACTAATAAGCTACCTGGTCTATGGTAACTTTGTTAGAGCAGTTCAAATGGGCAAAGACATGCCATGAATAGATGTGGGGATATCAACAGTTGAAGTCATCCTGATGTTATGCACTTGGTTCTTCTACCTATAATGTGCAGGTGACATGTGGTCATGAACTTGGAGAAGAGACTTTGGAAGACTTTTCTCTTCTAGCTCTATAATAAAACATTTTAATAGCAATAAAAGGTCACACCAATTTAGACATCAGTAGTAAAATACACTTTCAGTTACTGAAAAGTAACCCTGGGGGAAATTAGCACTTATTAGCTCTGTCTTTAGAGAGTCAATACATATATAAAAGGATTTCAATCGTTCATGAAAATACAACTTTAGTCATTTTATTAGAGGTTACCAGCCCATATCGCCCTTATACCTGAACTTCATTAAAGTACCTTCTGAGGCTTCCTTTGCCCCACACAAGCATGCTGAGCATTCTGATGTTTATCCATACTAGATGGTTTTCTCATCTCTCACTGTTGACTCTTTATTCAGTTTTTAAGTATTAAATCTTATAATCTTGGTCATTAGGCTCTGGAAGACATTGTATAAAAAAGAGGATCTTGCTATGTAGCCATGTTACCAAAGATAGGTGACAGAGGATTGCTTTCAAGGGAAATAGGCTTATAATGAGGTCTTCAATATATTTTAGTAACTGAGCAACCTTTTATGTGTGATCCAATTTAACACTGGTTTCTAGCCAGTGTCTTATACTATCAAAAAGTTACATAGTGAGACTCCAGTGATAGGAATGTGATCTAATTTTAACATGAACCTCTAATAATAAGCAATTATTTAGACGTTATATTTAACGTTACTACAGAAAAAAAGACGAAATCAAAAGGCCTAAGTGGAAAAATCTAAAAAATAAACAAGACTATAAGTAGCATTTTGCATGAACTACAACAGATTATATAATATTTAACTAAATCTTGGGTACTTCTCCCAAATACTTTGACTTGACACTTTCACACATTTATATTAATTTGGAATAAATTGGATCAAACGAACCCTTTTTCTAGGATACAGAAAATTCTGTTATATTAATAAATTTTTGATTTAATAGTCTTTTCTAGTGTTATAACATTTGGGAATTCAATAAAAATGTTCTCAGGAAGGATTTTATGAAGACTGTATACGGACTCATCTATCAATCGCCTCATATGGACATATAAGTAATAAAGGTATAAGGATTAGAATCTGTTTTTAATAACAGTCATATATTTAGCTAAAGGGAAGATCCAAAGAGTGGACATGTTCATTTAGTGCTTTGGAAAAGTACTATAAAAAACGATTCCATACTTTAATTATGCCAAGGAAGAGAGAAAATTTACTCCTTCTTAATAAATGCCACTTAGAATTTAATTTTAGATGTTCTGCTTGGTGGGTATTTGAAAATAAAGTTTGACAAAACTTACAGCTTCAAATTTAATCTAATCCTCCTGTGACCTGTGTCTTGAAGATAAGAATGAAAGATATGTTACTCTCCTTTTCAAGCTGAGGGAATAAGAAGCACATTTTCTAGCAATAGGAAATAGGAAAATTTGAATCCATTCAGTGATATCTCATATGTTATCAATGACTTCAGACTGATAAAAGTGATACGTATCTTTGCAAACTAGAACTAAATGCCTGACTTTCCTTTTTTTAAATGTTCATTTATTTTAAGAGAGAGAGAGAATGCGAGTGGGGAAGGGGCAGAGAGAATCCCAAGCAGGCTCCATGCTGCCAGTGCAGAGTCCAACAGGGGGCTCTATCTCAGGAACCTTGAGATCTCCTGAATATTGAGATCATGACCAGAACCGAAACCAAGAGTCTGAAGCTTAATCGATTGAGCCACCCAGACGTCTCCTGACTTTGATTTTAAAATAGTCTGAGAAAAATCTTTGAAAATAATTTGATGTTTTGATGTAAATAAGCAACTTTTTTCTTCAGAACACTAAAAGAAAAATCCTGTGTTTATAATATACTCCAGTTTTAAACTACCCAATATTTTCTTGCAGCATGAAGCAGTATCTTTAATGTGTAGAACACAAATAAATGTTGTCTCAAGATGACATGGTGATTCATACCCAATTTGAAGGTGGCTGTTAGAAATTCACTAGGTAAATGCTGGAAGAGCAAGCTGGCTTTTGATTTTCTTTCTGAATGAGGTACTTAGGGTTATGGAGAGAATTATACAAGAATTTTGAAATAAAACTTGTACATTTGAAAGCTGATTTATGGATCAGCTTTTCATAGTTTAAGACTCAAGTCAAAAATTTAATTCTCTTCTTCCCACCCCAGTAGCCTCACTGTGATGTTCAATTCAAGTTTGAAAGCATGTCTCAGCTTGGGGTTGAGGTAATGTTGTGTCATTGTTATGGGTACAAACAGAAAGACCTAAAGGCCTTTGAGAGAGTAACAACTTTTTAAGTGACTTGTGGCAGTTTTCTTTTTGTGGAACAGGGCAGGAGGTGAAACACCTTTGATACAAAGAGAAAATGAAAAAGACAGAGCTGTTGGGAAAGTGCCAGCAGACTCTGATGGCCCTCAATTTTCATACCTGCCAGGTCTCACCTGGTTATAACTTACTGCAGGACACTGGAGCCTGTGTGTGTGAACACATCATCCTAACAAACTGTTCTATATCAGAACTGCTTCAATATTGCTGTTATTTTAGGAGGTAGAATGGAAAAGCCAGCCCTAAGAAGACTGGTATCCATATTTACTTAAACATCGCCATTTAATCTAGTATCTCATTAATACTGAGCAGCCATATTGCATTCTTTTCTTTTGATAACAAATACTAGATTTTTATGGGGAAAAAAAATCTTGGTTAACAAAATATAGGCTGGGAGAAGTAGCACAGCATTCCAAGTTTGATCTTAATGTCTTAGCTCAACGATTCCTGGCATTTGGATAACTTACTGCCAAAGACCTCTCCACTGAACTCCTGTGGCATGAATTAAATGACTATAAGAATGTTAACCAGATCCCTGAGAGTATATTGCTGCTCTAATATATTTTAGACACATTGATTAAATCATCGCCACCATTTAAGTATGAACAAGTATTGCAGCCCAAAGAAACTCAAGTTGATAGACCTATGACATCGTTTTAGCAGCCATTTCAGAGTTCTATCAAAAGTTACGTAAATACGTGATGTTTCCTTTAAAAAATATTTTTTAATGTTTATTTTTGAGAGAGATAGAGAGAGACAGAGCATAAGCAGGGGAGGGGCAGAGAGAGAGGGAGACCCAGAATCTGAAGCAGGTTCCAGGCTCTGAGCTGTCAGTACAGAGACCTACATGGGTCTCGAACCCAGGAACTGTCAGATTGTGACCTGAGCCGAAGTCAGGCGATTAGCCTACTGAGCAACACAGGTGCCCCACAAGATGTTTCATCTTAAGTGACACCTTGAAGAGAAATTTTCTTCCAGAATACTAGCCATAATGTCAATTTAACCAGCCTGGGCCAAGTATCTATTATGTAACAGGCTTTGTTATTATCACTGAAGCAGATCCAAAATAATTGAAAATGAGCGTAACTGCTCCCTGTTAAAGCACCTACACGCTCTGCTGGGGCCAGGCGTTTTGCAAGATGCTTCATGCACAGTGTCATCTTTGTTGGGATGGTTAAGAGGTTGGCCTACAGGAACTAGAGCTTCTGTCGGTAAAGGGTTAAGAGAACTCTGGTTGTAAAACCCAAGTTGATTTATGCTTTCTATTGTGTCTTTGTGGCAAAGTGGAAAAGGTTAGAAGTGAAAGAGGAGATAACATTTGAGCCAGCCCAAAGTGCTCACGTAGTGCATTGGAGAACAGGCCCAAGATCTACTGGCTGGGTGGAAAGAAAAAAAAGGGAAAGAGAAGTACTGGTCTTGAAGCTTCTGTTAGTTAACTGAAGTGAAATTAAAATGTAAAGAGAGTCTTGCCAACAGGTTAGAAGTATCTTTGTCTATGAGTTTGTACTCATTATATGAATCTAGGCTAGATCTGACATAATGACTCACTGTGTCTCTTCAATTAGGCTCTCTTCTAAAGAAGGTTAGTCGGCTCTAGACTCTCTGCTTGTATCTGTGGAAGGTCTAGGCTGATAATAATGAGGTTGCTCTTTGGAGTATCTTCTGAAGTGGTGTATTCACCAAGTACATAGAGGAGCACAATAAAAATATCAAGGTTTCTCTCCATTTATATGTTACATTAAAAAAAAGTTTGTTGCTTCTTTCTCAAGTTGAGGTTTCTAAAGGTAAGAAGTGGAAATGCAGGTTTTATGTATAATCAAGAAGTTTGCAATAACTTCTAATAGTAGCTGGGGGTAATACTGTGAAAATACAGAAGGTTGGTCTCTTTTTGAAAATAAATCCCAGAATTTTGTATGGAACTCACCCCATGCAAACAGGAGGTTCTATAATGTGGCCAGGAAAGGCTTTTACTGAAAAACACCCCTCGTCCTGACACCTAGTATAAGACTGTTGGCTGGAGAGTGATTTTTTTAAGCATGATGTCTCAGATATATCTAACTTTTAAATAATGCAACCATTTACATTAAACCATTGAAATAGCATTCATTGAGAACAATTAGTCTACCATTTTATTCACTTCTTGTTATTTCATTGGGAAGATAAAATACACAAAGCAATTTAGAGAATGATGAAAAATATCATAGTTTCCAAGGCCTTTTTCAGAAGGACAAGGAAAAAGCAGGTCGGGTAATCTAGAAGAATGGACACTGATTTAAGAAAGATTAAAGCTGGAGTTGGCCTTAAAGATAAAGTAGAATCGGAATCAATGGAAAAGTGGGAACAGAGGAAAGAGAATTTTAAAGAGAGAAATAAGAGTTTTGAGTACAAATAAACATGACACAAGAGTTTTGAGGAGCATGAAGAAACTGGAGAGTCCCCAGGTAGATTGGATGAATAAAGTGGAGGAAGGTGGGAAGTCTTGAGGCTTGGAATAGTTCCAGAATTTAGAGTTGGCTCTGTAAGTGGTAGGAATTATTGGAGATCCTTGAGCTATATAGAATAACACCCTTTACTTGTTTCCTTGGGCTTTTGTCCTCTCTGCTAACTCCAAACAGTAGATGGAAGGAGCAGACAATCAGTCTTGTGTTAAAGGTAGTTAGCTTTAGGGGCGCCTGGGTGGCTCAGTCGGTTGGGCGTCCGACTTCGGCTCAGGTCATGATCTCAAGGTCCATGAGTTGGAGACCCGCGTCGGGCTCTGTGCTGACAGCTCAGAGCCTGGAGCCTGTTTCAGATTCTGTGTCTCCCTCTCTCTCTGACCTTCCCCCATTCATGCTCTGTCTCTCTCTGTCTCAAAAATGAATAAACATTTAAAAAAAAAGATAGTTAGCTTTAACCTAGTAAGCAGAGGAGGTAGCATGTTCTGATGTAGAGCACAAGAAGGGGAGGAAGTGCAGTGTAAGAGATAGGGTTGAAGACAGAAATTGGTTACTATTCTGATTTTAACATTTTCTACTTGTGTACTGGGGAAAGGGAGACTAAATTTTCTTATCTCAGTTCTCTTTAAATTGGAAATAACTCTTAGACTATAATGGGTGTCTTGCATAATTTTTAATATTCTTAAAAAAATTTTTAATGTTTATTTTTGAGAGAGCATGAGCAGGGGAGGGGTAGAAAGAGAGAGACACACAGAATCTGAAGCAGGTAGGCTATGAGCTGTCAGCACAGGGCCTGACGCAAGTCTTGAACCCATGAACTATGAGATCATGACCTGAGCAAAGCCGGCTGCTGGTGCTTGGAATCGAGCATACGTGAACCCTGACTATAATAACAGTTGGCTTCCTTTCCATGCATCTCTTTCTCAGACTTGCTGGAAGTCTTAGCTATTAGAATGGGTATATTTTTGGATAAGCTAAGACTACAGTAGTATTTAGAGTAACACATCGCAAAGAACAAGGCTATGCAAGATAAATAATCACATAAAAATCATGGAAGGGAACAGTTGAAGAAGGTCAGAGGAGATTGATTGCTAAGTTGGCCTTGGAGGAACCTTGGAAAAAGTTAGGACTGGGAAATGAGGTATTATCAATTTTTTCTCCTTATCTAAAAGTTTTAGTTCATTCAAGTCAAAAATCTATCTTTGCAATTGAATTCTCTGCTAGAAGTTGTCATGTTGATGATCCTGAAAATTTAATTTTCTCATTAGTTTGAGTACAGTCTCACTGCATTGTCCCTTTGGACTAAAGAAGATTAGAACTTGTTCCTCACCCTCCTATAGAAGATTTTGTCATCAAAATTTTCTCTGGTCTGGAAAGACTCTGAAGGTAGCAAATAAATAATCACTTATTCATCGTATTTTCCCCTTTATGTCTTTTCCATAGCAATAGATTAAAATCTCTCTCTCTATTTTTTCTTTTTTTGCCATGTGGTATCTGGACCAAGTCATTTCTTATCTAAAGTCTTACTTTTGAAATGAAAAATGAAAAATTTTGCTTAGATTACAGCACATCTTTTATTTATTTTTATTATCTTAAAGGTTGGGAGACTGTGTATAGGTGATGAATGGCAGAAGGATGCTTTGTATGCTCACAGTGACTTTATCTTGATGAACTTGAATTCTCATTAAATGTTAATTTAATCATTCCCTTGCTTCAAAATTTTGACTTAGGACACAGCATAGGAATGCTGACAAATTGTTGTAAAGCATTATATCTGTGGTCTACATGTAAACATAACTAAGTGTCCTTAAATAAGACACTTATTTTTGTGAGCTGCAGAGCTGTTGGCCTTTGAAGATTAATTGGCAGTTTTTTAAGGCCCATCCATTTAGAAAATGGATTCACTTGTGGGCAATATCAACTTAGATTGAGAAACAGTAAAGATTGAATTACTCTGAACTTGATTCTTAAAGCTTCTATTAATGGCTATTAATTCTATTAATTCATTAATGGCTTCTTCTAGCTTGTTTTCTTGAGAACTCATTTGACAAATAATAAACATACACATTTGAAATTTACAGATACTGTGAAAGTACAGAGATTTTGATTTGTCTTCCATTTGTAAAAGTAGCTGTGTTCTCCATTCTCTTACTGAAATTGCTCCCCTCCAATATGCATTTTTTCCTCCATTCCCTAGTTTCACATTGCAAATACTGGATGAACTCCATTCTAAGAACATAACATTATAGAATCCTATTTAATGCCAACCAACTCCATTTCCTCATGAGTTTAATTTGACATTTCTACTCTATCACTTAGTGGCAACACTGAGTTTGGATCCCAATCCTTTGAATGCCCTAGGTCCAGTGGATTTTTCCATCTCACTGTATTATCTTCCTTAGGCCAGGCAACCAAAAATAAATAAATAAATAAAAATAAAGTGCCAGTCCATAAAAGGGATTATTTTAACATGTGTCCTTGGAAGATATTCTAGGATATGAGGATCCCTTGTCTCCCAAATACCTATTGTATAATGTGTCCTTTTGCCTGAGATTCTATAAGTGAAGATGCACTCCTTAAAACATAATATAGCTGTACAAAAGCTGCTTTTAAAATGCCAGTATTCCTTTTAAAATAGCTCCTCAGTACGTAAGAATTATTTCATTTAATTGGGTTGCTGACCTAAGAAAGGCTGTAAGGAAGTGAAATGTCATTGTGGAGATGTGTGAGACATCATTTGAGAGCAAAGGGGCCTATCTCCAATAGGAAGTTATGGTGTGGGTGTTTGTGTATACCTGTATGTGTGTGACTGTGGTAGCAGTAATGGTCATTATGGTGAATGTTGGGGAGAGGATTAGGGCATGGAGAAAAACAGAGTGGAGGGCTATGTATCTCGTAAAGGCAGTGTATTTGCTAGACCCCTAGGTACTTTGAGAGTGTAAGGAGAAGAGTATGAAAGGATCTCCATAATTGTTAGCATGATAGTTGGGGGGTGGGGAGCAGAGAAGGTAGGAACACGGATATACAGCAATTACAGATTCATATAGTCTACTTGTTGCCATGTGAAATACTCTGAATTCTACAATTTTTCCCAGTTCGAAAATGTCCTTAATTCTATGACTATACATATAGAATCCGTAATTCTATGCCTATAAATCAAAGCCTTAATTCTATGACCTATACAAAAACACACAAATGCAAACATGAGCATGGACATAATAGAGGGCAAAGCACTTCTGGTAACACCCCTAAATCAATGCCAGTGATGGTATCTCCGATTACATAACATAGGTCAGGCACCAGAAGTCAAAAGGTGACTTAATAGAGTAAGGACCTAAAGGAAAAACAAAAACAAAAACAAAAACAGTTATTCAAGAACTTGGCAGAATTCCACATGCCAATGACCCCCTGGAGGTGGCAGTAGATGGCACTTTCTTCAAGCGCAGTGTCACTAACCCACAGTTGCTGTGTGAGACTCAGGTGTCACACTGTGGAGGGCTACTATTCTCCCCCCTGAGGTGAGACATTTGTGTTGGAGCCACTTGAATGATTCTGACCTGTTATCAGAAAGAAACTCTCAGCATAGTAGAGATAAAAGAGAGTAAAGCAACCTAAATATATCTGGGAAGGGAAGGAACATCATGAGAGAGTGTATTTATGAAGACATGGAAAGAAAATGCAAGATGTGAGTCTATTAAAATGTAAGAGAGCAGGGTGCCTGGGTGGCTCAGTCGGTTAAGTATCAGACATCCGCTCAGGTCATGATCTCGTGGCTGGTGAGTTTAAGTCCCTCATCCGGCTCTGTGCTGACAGCTCAAACCCTGAAACCTACTTTGGATTCTCCCTCTCTCTGCCCCTCCCCTGCTCATAATCTCTCTCTCTCAATAATAAATAAATGTTAATTTAATTTAATTTAATTTTACTTTATTTTCTTTTCTTTCTTTCTTTCTTTCTTTCTTTCTTTCTTTCTTTCTTTCTTTCTTAGCGTAGGGGAGCATTTGTGGAGAGGTCAGGTTTTAGGACATTTCTTTAGACAACATTAATGGACAATGAGGCAATATAGTGAATATTTGCTGCAGCTAATCTAGTTTTTAATACTTTCCTCAGGCCTCCACCTCACTTATCCATGCACAGAAAGTTTTCTATCAATGAATAATTGACTTAATATTTTCCGTGAAGGTAAAAGATGATTTAGCAAGAACAAAAGCATTTTAAGGTAGTACATTCCTAAAGTTGAATAAACTTCGATTATCTCATCTCACTCACCTTTGTTGCAAGGCTGACATTTAAAAGTCCCATCCTCATGCACCATTAATTTCAAATTTATCTTTTTAGGTATTTCAAGTTCTTAAATATTTTGAACAATAGACAATACCTTTAATAAGTTCTATCTTATTTACCACATTTATTTTGTATGAGTTAGTTGGAATTTGCCTCAGAGACCTCAATCTCAGAGAGAAAACAGTATTTTATTACTTGCAGGTACATAAACCCTTTCTTAATGATTCAACTATTGTTAGCCCCTTTTGGGCCAGAGTAATTGAAATTGTCTGCACCTAGTGATTTAGCATTTGCAAGTAACTTTATCAGCATACATATTTCACTGCCTACTCATCCTAAATAAAGGCTTTGCTTTGGATAAAGTTATTCCTAGATTTTGAATAGCGACTCAAACTTTAGCTGGTCAGTGCAACTTTATTTTTTAGGTGTTATAGTTTCAAAAACAACTGGATTCCTGCATTCTAATGAGCTGTATATATAACATGACAAAGTGTGTATGCACTGCCTGCCTTCCTGATGTAGCTCCCAGGCAAAGGCACTTCTACACGCCTCATGTTCTGCAGAAATCATTGGAAAGGTGTGGTGTTCAGTGGCTTTCAGTTTGGGCCCTTCCGTATCTGAGTGGCCTCGGGTAAGAGGCTTGAATGTTCATGCCCAAATTATTTGACCAGTAAACAGGTTTAACAATAGTTAATTCATAGTGGCGATATGATGTAGAATGTAAAGCTTTAGAACAATGCATGGCACATCGTTCAAATCCAATAGAGGTACAGCAATTGCTATTTTAAGATCATTAAGTTACAGCTCTGGGCCTCAAGTAGAAATACTTTGGAATGACTACTAGAAGTAGCTCCTTCTGTGATGCTAAAACATTAGTAAATGTTTTGGGAAAAAGCATTCTATAAGTTTCTTAGATTTGTTCATTTGGAAGAAAATTGTTTTAGAAACATCTAACCCAATGCTTAAGTACAAGTAAATTCAATTTGTTTTTGTTCATTTGTTTCTTTCTTCCTCATTCCTCCCTACACCACTCATTCTGGGCATATAGAGCACATTTGTCCAGTATCCTTTATCTAGTGGCTTTGTACCCATTTACATACTGAATTATAGCTTTTTAATCTTTAGTATAAGTGACTCTAATTTGATAATACTTCCTCTTATATCTAATTTTTAAACTTAATTTTTCTGCTATCCTGTCCCCAATCTACATTCTCCTTAGTTAAAAAATAAATAAATAAATAAAACCTGGACATAGTCTTAAGATAAGGGTCTAACCAATGCTAACTATAATAGGCGACTTCTTTCTGGTGTCTCTGTGTTAAGTCTTATCCGAATACTGGTTTTCAATATTGCATGTACAATGAATAAAGTGATCTTAGGCTGAATGTACACAATCCCTAATTAGCATTCATGATGGGCATTTTTCCTAAATATGCAAATAGTCTTAGCTCATGTCTATAAAATATAATAATGCAGCAAACTACTCATCATAACTGTGTGGTCCCCTAAGGAAGTTGTCAGTAAATTACCTGAAGTCTTGTACCATGTACCCCTCTGCCCTGTAGGAATCCGTAGCAGGCATGTCATGAGGAATACACATGGATAGCTTGGACGTGTTATAATTCCTTGGACTAATCAAGTGACAGCCTGCTTAGTGCATACCAAGTTAGGTTTGGGAAGAACTAGAATACATGCTTGATAAATGTTAGCCCCATAAGTGGTTAAATGAACAAATGAATGGTTCGAATAAAGTATCCCTTGTCTTTTTATTATAAATCAGTAAGTGAAGACGACAGAGGTGTCAGAGAAATACCATGCAGTATCTATTCACATACCACTGTTTGAGTTTGAGTGTGTGTGTGTGTGTGTGTGTGTGTGTGTGTGTGTGTCCCAAGAGGCTCTTCTTCTCTTCTGCTATCACTGTAACCTATTCATTACATATGGATCAGAGGTTCATAAAATAGTGAAGCCTGTAGCAGAACTAGAACATCACCCAGATCATTAAAATTCTTACTCCTCTTGCTATGCCCTAATCTCAACATCATTTTAATGCAGATCTGTAAGTGTTAATGGTTCATTAAAGGAGAGTTGTGACCCCTGCAACATCCTCTACAGAGCTATTAAGTTTCACCATCTACATTTGTTTGTAGATTTACCTTATGTGTCAAAAGTAACTTTGTGACTCCTTGGCTTGCATATTCCTTGTCAGAGTTCAAACTCATTATAAGCACTGTGTTTCCTCTATAAACTAGGTCACAGACTTCTAGTAGTATCCACCTGATGCCAATATAGGTGACTTTATATATATATATATATATATATATTTCTTGGTTTATTCCCCTCATAACATGAATTAACAGTTTTTTTTATAATTGTGGTTATGTATTTTCTCTTTTTTTAATTTTTCAATTTAATTTTTTTAATGTTTATTTTTGAGAGACAGAAGTGTGTGTGTGTGAGCAAGGAAGGGCAGAAAGAAAGGAGCAAAGGAGGGGCAGAAAGAGAGAGAGACAGAGTGCAGAGCCCGATGTGGGGCTGGAACTCACAGACTATGAGATCATGACCTGAGCCGAAGTTGGACGCTTAACCTACTGAGCCACCCAGGCACTTCTATTTTCTCTTTATGCCTCACTAGGAAACAAGTTACGTAAGAGCAGGTGCTCTCATTCTCTACTGGGTCAAGCATTCACAAAGTAATCAGCAAATAGATGAAGCGTAATAACTGTTGAATGGATGGATCACTGAAGGCCTCCCAGCTAGACACATCATATTCCAAATAATGCACTTTAGTTTGGATTTTTTGTCCTTATTGTAGAAATAATTCTGTTACTGAAGCCTCATTAATTGGTAACTGAGAACAAAGACCTAGACTAGACCTATCTTAAAGGAGTGCCTGATATACTAGAAACTCAATGTGTTATATATAATGTGCAAACACTAGGTTGAAATCGAATGTTTTCTATTTTTCTACTGTATCATACACCAAAGAAGTTTGTTTTAGTACTTTCAGTAGTGGTTGAGGATAACACAGAAAGATGACTGAGTAGTTATTTTAATCCGTTTATTCTTAGTGTAGTCAAATGTCCCATACAGTTTTGTGGACATGTCTGGTTACTGATTACAAAGCTGAGCAAATTAAAAGGAGGCAAGAGATTTTAAGTTTAGTCTTTCTCCACCAGGGAATCTCCTTTTGATCAATAATGGTAAATCAAAATTTTTTCGTGTGATTTTTCTTCCTAATCAGTCAGGAGTATTACCCAGATGCATCCTGAAGAGAGATATATGCACAAATTCACAAATCAGTTACCTTCTCACCTGTCCTCTTTTCTGCTTGGTTGCCACCATCTCTTTCTCCAAACTGCAATTTGATAAGTTATATTGCTAATAAACAACACATCAAAATATCCCCATTAGCTATTTGGAAACTGGCATGAATAAAGTAATTGGTTGATTTACCCTTTTAAAATTTTTTTGAGCTTTTGACTTGGTTTCTTTGTTTTACTCTCTTGTTTAATAGTTAACATATTCAGCTTAAATGACCAATAGTCACTAGTGATGCCCTAAATGATATTGTTAATTCATCCGTATTATGAGGATTGCTATGTTAAAGTGTTGGTTAACCCAAAACTTCAGAATGCCATTCTTGGCATTCTTTCCTCAGGTCCTTATGGCTCCCAAATCCCAGTTAGATTTTACTTTATTTTATTTTTTATATTTTAAAGTTTATTTGAGGGAGTGTGTGTGTGTGTGTGAGCAGGGGAGTGGGGAAGGGGAGAGAGAAAGGGATAGAGAGACTCCCAAGTAGGCTCTGCTTTGTCAATTCAGAGTCTGATGTGGGGCTGAAACCCATGAACTGCAAGATCATGACCTGAACTGACATCAGGAGTTAAACTGACCCAGATCATTAACTTAACTGACTGAGCCACCCAGGTCCCCGGCCCCTCCCCCCCCCCCCCCCCCCGCTTTACATTTTAAACCATAGGAGTCTGAATGAGTATTTGGAAGAAAAGTATAAAAAGTGTCATGAGACTTAAAGTGATGACCATGTGTAAATTTACTGTTCATTTAACCAAACAAATCGATGAGTTCATTAGTGAAACAATTAACCTAATTTGACCAGGTCATTTATTCAAACCAAAGTCAGTTTGGTGAAAATACACATCACCTCAAATATTCTCTCTAATACACTTATCACCTTAGGTCAGTTCCAATACCAGGATTTGTAGGAGTCCATAAGAGTTTATGACTGTGAAATAAGAGTCAATTAAATCAGAATATGATATTCTAACTCCATGCTTTAAGTGAACGTCAAGAAATTGCTAGCACTTACAGTCACGGGTCTTGGGAGAGACCTCATAGATAAAAAATGCACTAAAAAAAATCTTCAGATGCTTAAATATATCCACTGGTTTTAGTGATAAAATATGTTTGGATCAATAGCTCTGGATGTCAGAATATAATAAATGTTAGAGAAATCTCTTGAGCTGGTAAAAAGTACCCACAAATCAAAGGCTTTTTAAGGTAGTTGGGGACAGTGTTTTAAATGTGTGTTAGATGTTGTGTACCTGACGTTGCTGTGGTCTCTCTTTCTATATATATATATGTATTGCCTTTCACTATTCACCATCTTTCTTAAACGTGGATGTAAAGTTAATTCCCACAAATTTCCTATGTGAACAATACATATACTTTCTATAAGGTCTTAATATAATCTATAATGAGTTTCTGTTTTATTTATTGCCCTTCACCTTATTGCCTGAAAATTGACGAATCATATGAAAATTTTAAAAATTAAGACTCATCCCCTAGTTCACACATCTGCCTTACTATGACCTATTTCAGATCAAAGAGGGAGTCATAAACAGGTTGATGCAGCCAACCCCTGGGTAGTCAGTGGTGCTTGAGGGATTTATTGTGCAGCAAAAGAAGACACACATACATTTAAACATAATATTTACTCATTCCCTGGAGTATTTTTACCCACAGTTTAAATCATGAAATCAGTTTTTTTTTAAATGAACAATTTCTATCCTTAAGAGTTGAACTAAGTATCCATTAACTTAGATTAAAAGGTAATGACAAAATTACAGAACACCTAAGTGCATTGTCATCCTATTAATCAAAATTACATCTGTATATATTTAAAGATAAACCTACTTGCTAGATGTATTTACTCAGTGCACAGGCAATGATTGAAATAGTCATGTTGATGAGGAGGGAGTTCTCAAAAGATTAACTTCCATTCAGACCATGGTTATTCATTGATGAACAATGTTTAGATTTTAGCCAACATTAATAAAAATGTTAGAACCAGCTGCAGATGGCATCAGTGGGTTTGAGCATGAGGAGTTGGGGAACGGGAAAAGTACTTCACCAAGCACTCTGAGATCATCTCTGCAGTACTCCTATGACTAAACCAAATCAGTTGGGAAGACTGGTGAATGAACTAAGTAAGTCCTACTTATATTTTCATTATGAAAAATGATCTTTTGTATTTTAAGATCTTGTGTTTTGAAAGAAGAGTGATTTAACATATGAACTTACAGACAGGATATTTTCTCAATTTACAAAGTATGTGAAAATTAAAATTGTGAGGAAATTCAAATAACTTTTCATTGCACAAGGAGGCAGATAGCTTTTAGGGCATGCTGCATGAAGTATAAAGTAGAACCTGATGTATGCACATGAAGTCTGATGCATAGAAGGTAGCCTTGAGATTGCTTGGTTTTGTCTTAACATTTTTTCTTTAGCCCAGTGTCTTATCCATTGTTTAGCCTAGAAGTAACCATCTTCAGAGAGAAGTTTCAACAGATACATAGGTCTGCAGGTGTTTTGAGGGGAGCTGTTTCCTGGCTTTGTAAACATAAAAAGATTTCCTAAGCTAATTCTTAAGGCTCATATGCTATAAGATTTTTCTTGAGAGGATGTATTTGAACAGTAATATTTGAAAATGCAGAATGCAGTGTTTGATTCAAATCCAATTGATTTTCTGCTGAGTCTGTGGGAGACCACTCAGTCTCGCACCAAAATTCAAACTCCCACAAATCTACATATGTAATTTGACACTTCTGATTCACAGGAGGCCAGGATAATGGTGGAGTGGAGCTAATGGAAGTCAGAGTAATAGTGCCTAGGTGTAGTATTTACATAATGAGTTTGGAACTGACAGTACATTTCCTACCCATGGTAGGGGTGACAGAGGAACTAAATGAAATGTTGAGGTAACAGCAATAGATCTTACTGCACAATGTGCTGCAAACATTAAGCAATTTGAAAGGTTAATGAACAAAGCAGTGGTTCTCTTATGAGGGCCTCCTGAAAACATTAGCAAACAACAAATGAAACTGCCTAGAGCAAGAGGCAAGATCTATAGAACTGTTCCTTTGTTTCTTTCTCTTCCCAGTGCTCTGTGGATGAAACAATAGTGACTTCAATATGAACTATGTCTTAAGAATTAATAACCAGTTGGATTAATTGCTTTCAGTCTTCTCTCAAACCAGCCATTTCTTTTAACTTGTCGTTAGTCCTCAAGAAATGCCCTGTACTGCCTTTGTTTCTGCCAAAATGATGTCAGTTCAAAGTAACAATATAATAAAATCTTTCTAGGACTTAAAGTTCTTATTATTACTGAACAAATTAAATACAGGACAAAAACCATTTCTAAGAAAAATGTAATTGCAGCTTGGAAACAAAATTCTGTCTGTCTCCCCAAAAAAGAGGTTAGCAATCTTCTATTTCTCTCCTAAGATATAATTTACTCCCTTGCTATTACATCTTTACAGGAAGTAAAATGTATATCTAATATGCATTTTATATGGACCCTATGCTAGTGCTTCTCAAACTTTAATGAGCATATCAGTCACCCTGGGATCTTGTTAAATGTAGATTCTGATTCAGTAGGTCTGGGGTGTCCAGATATTCTCCATTTCTAATGAGTTCCCAGCTGATGTTGGTGCTGCCTAGGGGAACACTTGGGCAGTAGTTACCCAGACCGCTTCCACAGAACCCAGTAGAAATACTTGGGTACTTGGGCTTCGAGAAGGGGCAGGGAAGAGGGGAAAGAAGTTGGTGCTAGGCTTTATTATGCTGAAAAGCTGTGAAGGAAAGGTAACCAGATACCATTTATAATACTGTTATATTGAACTCCTAACCTCAGTTTAATGGGGTGAAAGGAGATGATCCCCCTCACCTGCAGCATTCCAGGCCCTATACTACTTTTTGGGGATATGGTGATGAGCTAAAGTTGCCAGCCTAGCTCCACATTTGTAGGGCTTAAAGTTTGTGGACACCCCTTTGTTTTTTCTCTCAGCAGTTGAGGAAGGAGGAGTATGATAAAGTAGAAATCGTGTTTTTTTATAATTAGATGGCAGACTCAAGTTTTCTTCTTTTTACTGCTTTTATGAATTTGGGAAGCTCACTAAGCCTCTCTGGGTCCAATTTTCCCATGAATTTTTAAGTGAGGGGATTATCTTCCTGGTCCCTTCCAGCTTCAAAATTATATGCGTATAACTAAACCATGTGACTCTAATGTAATAATTTTTTTTCTAATAAGAATACTGAATTTTCATTAAAAAATAAATACTGCATTTGCAGTTAGTCCTCTTGGAAATCCATTACTCTGAATATTTTTAGCAACTACGCGTGTGGATTTTCCTGCAGTGTCAATTTCAGAGTCACCTAAAAAAAATGACATTTCACATTTTACCCCTTAAAATGTTAGAGGAAGATCTAATCAAAGAGCATTGAGAGAATGTAAAATCTCTGAGAGTAAGCTCTATAATATAATTTATCTTTGTATTTTTACACAATGATTTCCCAGATTTCTTTGTTTGTAAGAAATCTCCAGTGTGTGCTGAGATTCTGTATTTCAAAGGCACTCTCTAGTCTCACTATAAAAAATATTTCAAGAGAATCCATATTTTTTCCCATAAAGATGATTCTAACAGTTGAAGAAATTGAGGTAAATTACATTTCACACAGTGTTTAGTACACAAGACTTACTGTTGATTGACTAAAAGAAAGAAGAATGATCAAAATCTGTCATGTGAGTGGTAAATTGCCATTTGTGCAACTATAAACAGAATGCACTAGTTAACCTCAAAATTTAAGACTTCTATTGTCTGTGCCACCATCTAAAGTCTTATTTTATCCAGATTAAAATTCATAAGTAAATCCTTAGGTTTCACGAGGGCCAAGATCATGTCTAATACACTAATCTATCCCTAGTATGCAGAACAGCAAGTGATACCTAGTAGGTGCACATAAATACTTGTTGCCTTGAACTCCATCCCAGCGTGTAACTTAGATGATGCCTGGTTTGATAGTAAAGAGGACTGAGGCAATCACCTAAAATGCCTCCACCTAGGGTTTTCTTCAACCCAGGCTGACTGGGTCTACTTTCCA
Source organism: Lynx rufus (assembly GCF_022079265.1). NCBI lineage: Eukaryota > Metazoa > Chordata > Mammalia > Carnivora > Felidae > Lynx > Lynx rufus. The sequence goes on from NW_025814823.1 coordinate 149,644,843, forward strand.
AGTCCCCAGAAATTAACTGTGCTTTGCTCTTGAAGAGCAACCCTGAACCTAGAGCCATGATATCCTTTGACCCAACACCTCCAGAAGCATTTATCAATCATCTGGATATTACCCTATGTACCTATTGGGAATTTGTGTGGTGCAATATTTCTGTTGATGGGCCTATGAAATACATGTGTCTTGACTACTCTATAGTGTTCTAAAATCCATGCTCTCACAGAGATTTGATTACATTCCCCTTGTTGTGAAACTGTACCCCAGTCATCTGCTTTCCAAGCAGTTTTCCCCTCTTTGTTTGAGTCTTTGTTTCCTTTCTGTTTCCTTTACCTCTTCTCAATCCCCTCCCAGATTTTCCCCCAGAATTTTTTTTCATTTTTTAAATCTTCTTTCCCTTCCAAAGTCATGGTGGGGTGCACAGTAGGTAAAAGTAAACCATTCTCCTTTGGGCGATTCATTTGCCTAATCTATGGGCATGGGGATCAAAGGCACTAGAGATATTCACTGGACTGTGCAGGTGCAATGGTGCCCATATACGATTTCTGCCTGCACATTTTCCTTGGAAGTTCCTTGAAGAGAGGAAACTCCTTAGAATTGGAAGGACCAGAATGAGCAGTAGAAAATCACCAAAATGTGCTGAAGCATTGGGCAGCAACTTGAGTCAGGGACACTATTGACAAAAGGGAAAAGATAATAAAGCTCATGTCAATGCCTGAGGGGAGAGCCAACCTAAGGAGGAGGTAGGCTGTTTGAGGAGAGAGTAAAACTAGATTCCGCAAAGCAGAATCTATACATAAAACACTGAATGTCTTAAATATAAATAATTTAAAAAACACTGAATGTAAAAGAAGCAAAACTAACAAAATTTGAAAAGTAATAGCACTGATTGGATCTGACTAAAGTGAAAGACTATAACATCTATACACTACAGAAACCAAAAAAAGAGGTCGTTAGGTGGTCAAATATGCCAACAAGTTTAGCTACTTTGTTCCCACTACCCAAGTGTAGAATCATTTAAACTAGAAAAGTATGACTTTCCAGAAGAAGTTAAAACCTTTTTTCTAGAAACGATGATGGTTAAAAGTATAAACTTGGGGGGGGGCACACCTGGGTGGCTCAATTGGTGAAACATCTGACTCTTAATCTAAGCTCAGGTCTTGATCTTAAGGTCATGAGTTCAAGCCCCATATGTTGCATTCTGTGTTGGGCTCTGCACTGGGCATGAAGCCTCCTTTAAAAAAAAAATCAAAGTATAAACTTTGGGAACAGAAAGTTCTTGGTTCAATTCCTACTCTGCTCATTTGCTCACTTCATGACCTTGGGAAAACAAGCCTCACTTTCTTTAATTTTTTTTAACGTTTATTTATTTTTGAGAGAGAGAGACAGAGACAGACAGACTGAGTGCTAACAGGGGAGGGACAGAGAGAGAGGGAGACACAGAATCTGAAACAGGCTCCAGGCTCTGAGCTGCCAGCACAGAGCCAGACTCGGGGCTTGAACTCACGAACCGTGAGATCATGACCTGAGCTGAAGTCAGTCGCCGGACTGAACCACCCAGGTGCCTCAACAAGCCTCACTTTCTGTAAGATTAAATTCATCAAACATTCATTATAGAGCTTCTGAGAACAGTAAATGAGTTACTATTTGTGCATCAGGGATAAAATTGTGATGAATTAGCTGATGTGTTTTTCTTTTCAGGGAGAATGTAGCACAATGTCAAAACAAAAGGGGTAGCTCTTGTTATTTAAGCACCAAAGAGATTTGAAGGGATATCTGTTGAATCGGATTTTTCTTTCACAGAGTCCCAAGCAAACCCTGGGTTGGAAAGGGGAGTAGTGACATAAATGAGAAGGAAATTCTAAGACTACTTATGAGGGAGGGCATGACCGGTCTTGCCCTTCAAAGAAAGATGGTTCCCTCAGATACATTTGGTGATACCAGATTTATAGGGGACATTGACATGGTGGGAGAGTGACAGAATAGACATGGTTATGTGCTATTTCTAGATAGAGGACTCTGGGACTAGTCAACATCCACTCCTGCACAGTGTGGAGCTGTTTTCCTTTGTGATCAGCATTGGAGCAGATGGTACTTTGGCAGCACTGAATCTGGGGGGCTGTTGAACTCCATGGGGGGTGGGGAATAAAACAGCGGGTGCCAGGGAATCAAGTAGGACCAAGACACATCAGTGAAGAAGGGTGATGATCACTGGTCAGATGAGACAATAAAGAGCTCAGGAGGGGTCTTCCTGAATGGGAAATGGCTGAGGACAAAATACTTCTTCCTACAAGAGACTGGACACTACATGAGTTTATTTCCGACTGCCCGCCACCCCGACAGCAGTATAACTCTGAAGATGTGATCGGAAAAAAATTGTGAATGGACTTAGTTCATTTGGAAATTAGGATTCCATCTCTGCTGCTAGTGGAATGGGTTTTGAAATAGAAGTTCAGTCATGGGGAAAAAAAGTTACATTTTTGGTTCACTAAACTTGCAGTCAGTGAAACTTGTACTTTCTATATTTAAAAAGAATGAGCCCCATGACTGGCACAGAGAATTAGATCTATAAAAGACAGCTGGGGTTATTATCAAGTTGGAGAACTTGTAGAGGTAGAAGGAATTTAAAGTTTAAGAAATAAAACTAAAAAGTTTCTGCTTGGCACAGGGTCTGATTCAATATGAAAGGAAAAAACTTAGTAAGTTAAAGGGCTCAAGGTGGCTGGATTGTAACTTTATTATGGCAGGAACACACTTTAGTCTTGGGTTCCTCATAACACCTAGCAGTGTTAGACTTGTTTTTACTTCATAAATAGTTGTTTAAATACCCATAACTGAGGAAAGTAAGTATCCTATTGGTGACACTGGAGTAGGAGAATAAGACAGTATATGGATATTTCTTCAGAAAGAGATTTATTGGTATTCATGAAGGTTTAAACAAGTCAACTGTCAAGGTTTTAACAGTGATTTGAAGAAAGGGGGAAGGTGAGTATGTCTGCCTTTATCAGATTGTAGCTGTCGTAGATTGAGAGAAAAGGAGAAATCACTAGTAGGGTGGAGGAAAGTCCCCTCAAAGGACGATTCATGTTGGGGGAAATTATCTTCTGGATCACGGCAGCATGATTTCTCCAGAAAATCTCACTGGAGGCTTTCCAGGCACACTACACATTAGGAACTAATGTAGCCTGAGGGCTCAGGTGCTAGGCAGTAAAATAACACATCCAGTCACCCTAGTGGGTCCTGTTGGATGGAAGTTATTTTAATTTGCTGATTTTAAAAACTATTTTCACTCAGATTTCTTAAATTTATGAATAGATAATGTTTGATTCAGAAATGACAAAACATAAAACCAAATATGGTTAAAATGTCCCTATCTCACATCCTCCATCATCCAGTTTCAAGCAACCCTTCCTCCCAACACATGGGTAACAACTGTTACTGCTTTCTTGATGTTCTTGATGTATCTGTAGCAAATACAAATACATTATCTTAAACCCACCCTTTCTACACAAAGGATAGCCTTCTATACATACTGTTCTGTACCTTTGTTTAATTTAACAATATATTTTGGTGATATTCCCATGTCAGTATATAGAGAATTTTCTTTTTAAAAGTTGTGTCTTACTCCATTTTATCGATCTCTCATAATGTGGTCGCTCCAATAACGCTGTACGTTTATATGAATTCCCATCATTAAAATTACTAAACAATACGGAAGTGTATAAGTTTGCAGGTGTGTCAGTGTCATTTCTCACATGTGCTAGTATTCCTGTGGCATAGATTTTCGGAACTTTTTGATCGAGGGATTACAGCGTCAAAGGGTTATACGTTTATAATTCTGATGTTATTGCCAGATTGCCCTCTGTAGGGCTTGTTTCTTTGGAATCATTCTACGCCTCATCATCTAGTGCAGATTTGCTTTCAGAAAATCCTCAAGATCCCCACATTGACAAGACTAGGAAACCAGTAAGGAAATCAATTCTTAAATTAAAAAAAATAGGTCACTATTCACCTTTATAATTAAACATAACAACTGAACCCATATTACTCAGAAAGGTAACCACAGAGTTCGTTGTGATATGGTATTTTGTAACTCCAAAGGGGTGCTCAATGTCAAGTTAATATTAGAAACTGGTCCAGGTCTGAATTATTTGACAGATTATTATAGTTTTACTATGCACTTGAGAGTTACCAGTCTTTATAAACCTCAGAGGTAATAGGCTTATAAAGTTTTCTACCTTTGTTCAATCAAAATGTCACTGAAGGAAGGAGTTAGCACCAATGTCAATAACTAAAAATCCTTGCTTATACTTACACTTAAAAATTTAGTGGAAAGAAACCCTGATCATCAAATGCCAGGTACTTGAAGATATTTTTATAGGTGATAATTGTAGTTGAAAGAGTTTTTAGAACAATGCAAAATATTTACGTGTTTTTATACACACATAAACATGTATCAAATAATTATCTGTAGCGCTTAGCCGCTTTATATAAGAAATCTTAAGAACTTCAGCTCTGAGAGGTTGATGGTGATATGACACTTGAAGAAATGTTTGTTTAAACAAAACACAGGGTGCAGAAGGGTATGGTGCAGCTGTGAGTCCTGAGGCAAGACAGAAGGGATAGGCTGAGGGGCGTCTGGGTGGGTCAGCCGGGTAAGCTTCTGACTTTGGCTCAGGTCATGATCTCATGGTTCGTGAGTTCAAGCCCCACATTGGGCTCTTTGCTGAAAGCTCAGGGCTTGGAGCCTGCTTCGGATTCTGTGTCTCCCTCTCTCTCTCTGCTCCTCCCTTGCTCACATTCTGTCTCTCTCTCAAAAATAAATAAAGATTATTTAAAAAAAAAAAAAAGGTATAGGCTGAAAGGAAAACAAAGTCCTGCCTTGGAGGAGGAGAGGATAGGTCCCCTTCTATGTATCTGGGCAGTGACTCTGAAGCAAAAAATGGATGAGTGAATAGGTGAACGCTATGTTTCTTTATTTGAAGAGCGGCAGTGAAATCTGTTTTCTGACTGTAATATTTCAATAATAATGTTGTTCCCTTTTAACCTTGCTCGTGTTTTTTCCCCTGAATATGTAAGTGTTCTCTAAGATAATTCTAATGTGTATCCTTTGTATTTTGATCTATGATGAAAGGCAATAAAATGAGTGTGGAAGGCTTAGGTGAAATTGACCTGATGGGCCTGAAAGCACATCATTGGATTATAGAGCTGAATATATATATTTCAGTTTCTCCACACTAATATCGTTACACATTCCTCTTATATAAATGAAATCTATTTAAAGGTCAGTAGAAAAAACCTGGCCTTGACAATGGTGCATTTTGTTGGCTGCCTGGATTGGAATAGAAATTATGGCACCTCAGTCTTTTCATTACAAGGGCTTTTTTCTTACGAGTCCCATGGTTCTACTTTTGGCACAGTGGTAGAAGACATTTAAGTAATTCAATTATAATTTTAAAGTAGTATTAGGTCAGCATAAAACATAGACTTTGTTTATCCTGCAAGGCCTGGGTCAAGAGTGGTAGAATTCAGTATCTCCTAGCACCATATAATCATGTAATTTCACAGCTTTGGAGAAATTTGTTTTCTCTAACAAATGCCAAGTAGTTTATTTGGCTGAATTTTTTCCTTCAAACTATGTTAAAATTTTATTGTAGTCCTGAATTTTTTGGACCAAAGTTACTTCTAATCATGCTTCCATTTCATAATTCTTCAATTATAATGCCAAGAGATTGCTCACAGAGCAAAGAGCTGGCTCTATAGAACTCATGTCATTCTACTGCTGACCCAATCCATTATCTCCTGGCTTACTATGTTGTCTTAGGCTCTTTGAGCACAAAAAAAGTACTACTAATGTCCGTTGGGCATTCTCAAGGGTAGAAAAGGGATTCAATAATTCCTTCAAAGTTTCTGTTATATTAAACTACATGCTAGGTTTCATGGATATGAATATGGATAATACCAGTCTACAAAGAACTTACTGGTTCGAAGGCAAGAACACTTTGCAACTGATGAAATAAAGCTCTATGGGGCTATTATCAGAGCACTTGCAGGGAAGAGGGAGATTCCAAAAGTAGAATTCACAGAATTTGCCTCTAAGTCATAGGGTCAAGAAAGGCACTACTTTATTCTCTCAAGTCCAAAGGAAGAGCTCAAGTTAATGACTTCTTAGCTAAACGAAGTCCTAAATATTGCTGCTTGACAATGTGGAAGAAAACTGCTTAGAATAAATTCTGAGGAAAGTGACTCCTTTCTCTTTTCCAGGTTTTGTGATATAGGGCTTATATTATTTTCCAAGGGCTGTTATAGCAATGTGCCACAAACCAAGTGGCTTAAAATGATAGAAATTCATTGTCTCATGGTTCTGGAGGCTAGAAGTATGAAGATGTTGGCAGGGCTATGCTCTCTCTGAAGGAGCTGTCCCTTGCCTCATACATAGTTCTAGTAACCTCAGGTGTCCCTCAGTTTACAGATGTATCATTCCAGTCCTCTGTCTTCACATGGCATCTCCTCTATGTGTCTTCGTGTCGTCTTCCCCTGGTGCATGCCCATCTGTGTGTCTGTGTTTCCCTTCTTATAAGGACACCACCCACATTAGTTAGGAAAGGTCACATTCTAAGGGTTAAGACTTCAACATTTTTGGGAAGGAGAATGTATGGGTAGACACAATTCAACAGGAATAATGAAGTTAAGATGGGGTCGTTAGTGTGGGCCCCAATGCAATGTGACAATGTCCTTAAGACAATTTGACCCATAATGGGGTCTATGATAGATACCATTGTCACTCTGCACAGAGCCTCTTTAGTTCAAATGGCACCCAGTCTCCATTTGCTATGAGTGTTGCCTCATGATGACTCAAGCTGCCCCTCTCCTGGTAATTATCTTTGGACAATTGTCCAAATTGGGTTCAGGCTGATGCTAGTCTCCAGCTGAGATCACATGCTCACTTAGCTTTGTTTTCCAGCCCTATCCTGCTTGTCTCCTCCTTGTTCTACTGAGAGCATCTCTTAATAAATCACATAAGAATCTTGTGATAGGCAGAATGATGGCCCTCAAAGACATCCAGATTCTAGCCCCCAGAATCTGTGAATATGTTAGGATATGTGGCAAAGGGGGAAAGTTGCAAATGGAATTAAGAATGCTAGTCAGCTCTCAGTGGACCCAGTGTAATCACAGGAGTCCCTAAAAGTAGAAGAGAGAAACAGAAGTAAGAGGGAGCTGTAATTACAGAGGAATATTTAGAGAGATGGCTTGTTGCTGACTTTAAAGATGGAATAAATGTACTATGAGCCAAGGAATGCAGTCTATGAGCTGGGAATGGAAAAAACAAAAACAAAACCTTCTCGTCTAGACCCTCAAGAAAGGAACACCACCCAGTCCAAAATCTTGATTTTACCTTAGGGAGACCAGTGTCAGACTTTTGACCTCCACAGCTGTGAGATAATTAGTGTAATTTTAAGCCACCAAGTTTATGGTAATTTGTTACAGTGGCAATAGGAAACTAATGCAAGTTACCCATTTCATGCTCAACTTTTAGAAAACCTGACCTAAAGCAGGGACTTCTTTTTCGGGTACCAAAGAGGTGCTGTCTCCAATTGTCATAGTTTCCCTACATTAAAACAAATAAACAAACAAACAAACATACAAACAGCTCGCTGGGCTTATAGCAGCACAATGATAAAAGGTCTGAATTGTGCACGCCGATTCCGTATTCCAAGCGTTGTACCATCACTCTCTTATATAATGGCAAGGTACATTTTTTTTTTTTTTTGGCTTCCCTGCTTTCCATAAGTAAAAAGGTGGTAGTAGCCACCAATCCAGAGGGTTGTTGTGAGTTAATACACGTAAAGTGCTTGGAATTTTGGGACTGTTGAATGAATTCTAGCCATCTTTATTTCCATTTGCCTAAAAAGCTCTGCATTTGCTTCTCTCTGAAGATAAAGGAGCAGTCATGAAACAAGATAACATCACTAAGATGTGTAAACACATACCAGTTTAAAACTTGTATTTTATTATCTACCACAGGAAAAAAAAAACATTATGGAGTAAGGGAAACATTAGATAATTAGGGGAATGTCTGCATTATTTTCAGTTTTATCACCAAAGCCTTAGCTATATGATAGAAACATAAGGGATTTGGAATTCTTATGATTTATTTCAGTTATGTTTAAATCTCTTCTACAGAGGATATGCTGCATAAAGTAACATTTCCCAGTCTGTTTTTAGGGCCTAAAGTAGAATTATTTTGGAGCTGTTTAAAATGCAGATTCCTGGGGCGCCTAGTTGGCTCAGTTAAGCATCTAACTCTTGATTTCAGCTCAGGTCATGATCACAGATTCTCTCTCTCTCTTTCTTTTTTTTTTCTTTTTTACATTTTATTTATTTTTGAGAGAGAGAGAGAGAGAGAGAGAGCGAGCACAGGTAAGGGAGAGGCAGAGAGATAAGGGAGACACAGAATCCGAAGAAGGCTCCAGGCTCTGAGCTGTCAGCACGGAACCTGACGCGCGGCTCGAACTCACAAACTGTGAGATCATGACCTGAGCCAAAGTCGGATGCTTAACCGACTGAGCCACCCAGACACCCCAACATTCTCTCTCTCTTAAATAAATTTTAAAAAATAAAATGCAGATTTCTGAGCACTCCCCATCACTTTGAGATGAGACCTAAATAATAGCATTCTTAGTGATTTTCCCATTACTCTCCATGATTTTGAGAACAGTCCTCAAGTTGTTAGTGATTTGGTACAACATATCTGAATTCTGCATGCCTCTGTTTCTACATTATTAACGTTTGATAGCAAACTATTTCTGTAAGACAGTATTTGCATATTTTTGTTCTCTCATAAAAAAAGAAAAAGAGTACCATCTCTGTAATACAATTAGAATTGGTCAGCCTGAACAGTGCATTTGGAGTTAAGTGATTGAAACATCAGCAAATTTTTGTTTCTTCAACTTAAGTCTTCACATTGTCTCTAAGTCATTGTTTAAATTTTTTTTTAATTTTTATTTATTTTTGACAGAGACAGAATACGAGTGGGTTAGGGGCAGAGAGAGAGGGAGACACAGAAGCAGAAGCAGGCTCCAGGCTCTGAGCTGTCAGCACAGACCCCGACGCAGGGCTCGAACTCACGAGCTATGAGATCATGACCTGAACCAAAGTCAGACACTCAACCGACTGAGCCACCCAGGCACCCCATCTAAGTCATTGTTTAAATGCACATAAGAGTGCAATATTTTTATTGCTTGAAAAAGATGATGAGCATATTTAACTTAAAACTTCTTAAAATATGTTATTCAATCTAAAGATTTGGTCTGCCTTAAGAATGGCACATTTTTAAAAAAACAGTGTCAAGGCAACCAGCCACTTAAAGATGAACAACTATTAAAGAACTGGAGAAGGTTTTTTTCAGGAAATTGATGGGTAGAGGAAAATAGGGATGCAGAGAGAGATTATTGGGTTTATATTCCATTGATTTACTAATCTCTGTTTGTAATGTGGAGTTGGGAAAGCAATTGACCATCAAAATATTTAATGGCACTTTCTACTGGGCAATGTGTTTTTCATGTTCCCTTTTGCCGTCCCCATGTGTGCTCATACCGTGGAGAAGGGCAAAGAAGTATGATGGATGTTTCCTGTGTTTAGGGACTCTAACATTTATTAGTAGAAATGGGACAAAACAGTTAAAGCATGTATATTTATTTATGCACACATATGTGTGTAAACATATTAGAAATACACATCTATATATTTATACTTTATAAGTTGATATCTCTCTATGTATTTATGTAAAATATTTTAGGAATTAAGAATGATTAGGCACTAAATTGCATCATTTAGATACAAATTTACTGTAAAATTTCAGGGAAGGAAATACCAGCAGGGACTAAAAAAATCAAACTTAATTCAGGACTTAACAACCTGGGCTGATCCTCTCCAATATTTTAAACACTTTAAGTTAGTACATCTTGGGTTTGATAATAGATGACCTGATGCTTACCATAGGTTGGGTTTTCCCCGCATTTAATGCTTGTAATAACTCATTATTGACCATGACTAAGTTTTAAAAATCAAGTATTGTGAAACTTAAAAAAAAAATTACTTCCGGGGTGTTTGAGTGGCTCAGTTGGTTTAGTGTCTGACTTCAGCTCAGGTCATGATCTCGTAGTTCCTGAGTTCAAGCCCCGCATGGGGCTCTGTGCTTGACTGCTCAGAGCCTAGAGCCTCGAGCCTCCTTTGGATTCTGTGTCTCCCTCTCTCCCTGCCCTTCCCCTGCTCATGCTCTGTCTATCTTTCTCTCTCTCAAAAATAAATACTAAAAAATATTAAATTTTTCTAAATACTTTCTAAATATTTTAGAAAATGAACGAATGAATGAATGAATGAATGAATGAATAAATAAATAAATAAATATCACCCTAAAGAACAAAACATCCTGCCAGCATAATGGCTTAGGTGGATGAATAAGGACAAGTTTATTGAACCAACAAGGGAGTTTTGCAAATGTTTGTTTATCTAGATTTGCTCTGTGGAGGTGCCATTTTAAGAGCAGTAGCAAAACAGAAGCTTTGTGAAGCAGCAGGGCTAGTAGGGGAGAGTTTGTGACTGAACCCTTTGCCAATATTGCAGCCAGCTGTAGTATTTATTAAATAGCATTTATATTTTAAAGTAACTTCAGCAATCCATCTTTCAAAGACTTTATCTCCTTGGAAGCATATTTAAGGTGAATCCTTTTATTGGTCCTGGAGGAAGTCCAGTCTAATGATACCAGCTGAAAAAAGCAATGCAGCACTTTGAAGGAAACACATCAGTTAAGTCTCAAAATAGTACATTTTTTTAAAGTACAAACGTGTGATTTAAAGTTACTCTCGTCTGCTTCAAAATTCTCATTTAACATTTATGGAACTTAAATTTTGTGGACAGGCTTACTGGGATTAGAAAGAAAATTCAAAGGGTAAGTCATTAAGGAGTTTAATATTCTGTGGGACATAAATACAGAGTTAATTTTTATTATACTTTAAAAATTAATTTGTTTAGTATATAGAATGGACAATATGCACTATAACGTTTGAAAAGTATAAAGCATCTCCCAATCATCCAATTCTCAGAAAGAGCCCCAAGAAGAAGCCTTAGATTATCTTTTCAGAGAGGTACATGAGCAAATAGGCTTGACTCATAAAATAAAGACATCAAATATGAAACAAGTTCCAACTTTATAGTGATTGAATACAAAAAAAGTCAGGGAAACATGGTATTGATGAATTTAACAACTTAGAAATCCTTAGGCCCTTCTGATGGTGCCATTGAGTTTCACAGATTTGGTTGTCAAACCTGGAATGGCAAGCAGAAGCTGGACCAATGGAAAGTTCTGTTAAGGCTAAGGAAGGAGAATGTGTGAGATGGAGACCTCATGCATGTTGACCACTCTAACAGCTGAGGCAACTTGCTTCCAAATAATATAATTCCTATTGCTTACTTACCATTATTATTGCATTTATTATTTCTAAGAGACTGTATTTTATAAAACTTCATACAGTAGACTGTTTCTTCACTAATGTTCCACAAAGGAGTGGTATTCAAACTTGAGTGAGCACCAGAATCACACTGCCAGCTGATTTGAAGTGCATTTTCTCAAGTTCCAACCACAAGGGATTTTGACCCAGAGTATTTGAGGTAAGGTCTGGAGTATGCATTTTGGGGGAGTCACTCAGATGATGCTATTACAGTGATCCTATGAGTTTCCAACTCACAAATGGAAAAAGTCCAACAATGAGAAACATGTAGAAATTGGGGGGTTTGTCCAGGCCGAATGTCAGGTACACACCAAGTGAATGTCAATATTACAGTTCACTTTAGACTCTTCTCTGGGTTTTTCATGTTTAAAATCACTGGAGAGCAGCCCCAAGGCCAAATGTTCAGACAACTTTGATTCAAACCCTAAAACCACAACCATAAATTTAATGTGCCTTTTTCCTTGCTGAATCCTTAATTTTTCTTCACACAACAGGTAGCCTAGTTTACATGAATAAATGGGAAAATTTATGTGAGCAATTTTATAACCTGGTGGGTAAAAATTAACCTTCTGTATCTTATGCTTTAACACAGGGGGGACTTTACTCATTTGTACTAATCAGTATTCCTTTTTATTCCTTTTATTACAAAAGGAGCTATGGTCAGCCTTCGCAATAAAGCTTTTCCTTTAATATCACAATATAATTTTCTTTGAAATGTTATATTCATTGAGACTTAATCTGAGAAAATTACATCAGCTGGAATTGGCTTTGGCACCAGCATTTCAAATTTTTTATTTAAATTAATTGTGCATATATAATATCATGCTGAGAGTCATTTTCCCAGAATGTAGCCTACCTTTTGTTAGGTAACCAAGAGTTTAAGCATTTTGGCATTTTTATTAACTTTTCAAAGTCACCAGGACCAGCGTTAGCAATTCTTCACGTATGTTCAGGGCCATTCTCTTTTCCCTGCTCTTGCTTTGGGCTTAGTGCTACTGACCTAAGATTCCACGTGTTATTTTACTCTTTGACTCCCTATTTAGTTAGCTTTTATGGCATTGGCAGGACTATGTTGACAGGAAATTCAAGATTACTATTTGGGCAAAAGCTATATCCGCTTGCCAAGTAGTCCCCCTATCCAAATTGCCATAGCAACCAAAAAGATGGCAGGTGCCTACATTATAGAATCATACACTGAACAGATGTCAGCATTTACAAAATGGTGCTTTGTTGAATCTGAATGGTTCAAGCAGCTGCAAACAGAATTACTCCTCCTTCAGAAATTTCAGAGGATCAAACCACAAAATATCCATGTCTTGTTAGGGTAAAGAGCCAAGTGGAACATAATTGATAATTGACCCTGGGGGTGAATACTGCATGTGCACACATGAAGTGCACATGCACACACACACACACACACACACACACCTCTTCTTCCTTATTCACTAAACAGGGACTTATACAAAGTATATAAAGAGTATGTTGAGGACCTGAATGGCATACAATTAGGACTGAGACACTAATCTGGTTGGAATATAGCAGGAGAAAAAGGGAGCTCTTTCTCCAAAAGGGGTCTTGTCTAAAAATGGAGATGGCAGATAGCTGACACATATGACAGGCATGGCTGGAGTTCCTGAGAAAATACACAGTGCCAGATAATGTTAACATTGATTAGCCCTTCCTTCAGATTTAGGGATTGAAGATTTCAGGTGACTGTCTTTCTGGAAAGAAAGTAAAATAAATGTGATCACATTTAATATAACTGGTATGAATGAATACACAAGATTATTAGAGAATAGATTCCAACAGAGGTCATGAGGTAATAAAAGGGGTAAAATAATCTGTAAAGGTCTTCTGTAGAGTAGCTATAGGTAGAGTATACAATTTATGTTTTTTATAATTTTGTTAATTTTATTATTTCATGTTAACATTCTTTATTAATGTATGCTACATTTTTATGTGTAGTTATTCTTTTTAATTTTTAAATTTATATCCAAGCTACTTAGCATATGGTGCAACAATGATTTCAAGAGTAGATTCCTTAAGCCTCTTACCCATTTAGCCCATCCCCCCCCACAACCACTCCAGCAATCCTTTGTTTGTTCTGTATATTTGAGTCTCTTATGTTTTTCCTCCTCCCTGTTTTTATATTATTTCTGCTTCCCTTCCCTCATGTTCATCTGTTTTGTATCTTAAATTTCTCATATGAGTGAAATAATATATTTGCCTTTCTCTGACTAATTTCACTTAGCATATTACCCTCCAGTTCCATCCACGTAGTTGCAAGTGGCAAGATTTTATTCTTTTGATTGCCAAGTAATAGGGTACACAATTTAAACCTCAAACCAAGAAAAGCACATGGATAACTGAGACTGATCCTGAGTGGGGACTGAAGAAGAATATTGAAATGAACCTTGAAATAGGTTATATTCATTTACTCAAAAACAGCTGATATTTCTCTTTCCTGTGAAACAGGCAAGCAAATTTCTAGTGGCCTTCCAAATGAAGTGGGAAATGTAGGCAAATATTCAGTTAAAAACCAGAGTGCTTTTCTTAGTGTATTTACTGATGGCTGTAGACGCCTATCCCTTATACTCATGAGATGTGTTATCTTTGATATTCTTCACTATATTTTAGCAACAGAGACAAATGCCACGGTATTAAAAACTTAAGGCTCATCATAGTATTTTCTTTTCTTTTTTTCTTTTCTTTTCCTATTTTTCTTTTCCTAAGCAAGCACAAAAAAATTTAATAAGCAATAGGGAAACTTAAAACCATGCCCTCGTTATTGCTGATTGTATATCCAAAGCAAGTGGCAGATTTTTAGGCTGTTAAAAACAAGGAGTTTCACTCCTGGAAGAAAACTTAAGCGTATGAACCTAAAATCCAAAAAGAATATTTTGTCCAAGACATAAAATCAAACTTTTTGAAGGCAAATTTCATTAAGAACAGATTAAAAAAGCCAAGGAATGAAGTTCCGTTTCTTCCTATTTGTGTATTGATGGCCAGTGCTAAAATTTATAGCCAATGTATTTTGAGAAATCAGAAACACTAAGTTGAATTTTGAGCGACACTGAAAGGCAAGATCCAGTGCCTATACTAGATGTCCTCTCAGGCCTAGAGACTTCACTTTCATATAAACAATCATAAGCACTCAAGATCATAAGCACTCAGACACAATTATCATTATGGCAAAGAGGGAGGAGTGGACCTGAAAACAGGCCACTTCGAGAGGATCTGAAAGTAATGTGAATGGTTACCTATTGCCATGTATAAACCACTCCTAAACGAATGACTTAACAATCGTCTATTACTGCTTATGAGACCTTACTGCTGATCTAGGCCTGACCAGGCTCATTTTGGCTGTGTTTGTTCATGACCTGCAGATTGGTGACAATCACCTAGAAGCTGGTTGTCCGTTAGTCTCAGCTGGGATGGTTTTTCTCTGCTCTATTGATCTTTTCGCTTTCAGCAGGATGAGGGTTGCTGGCATGGTGGTTAATAAGGACCAAGAGAATGAACAAAAATGTGCAAAGCTTCCTGAAGGTCATGTTCATACCTCCACACCTTGGCTTATGTTGCATTCTCTTGGTAAAAGCAAGTTGCAAGACTGGTCTAAATATAAGAAAGTGAAGAATTAGACTCCATCTCTTGATAAGAAGAACTGCAAAGAACTGTGGCAGTTTCTACCACAAACAGTATGTTCAGGGAGGATAATATGTCCTCCACAGACCTCCTAGAGAAAAATACAGTTTTTATAACACGATGTTATAGAAGTGTCTAAAATTTCTGGAGATAGCTACCACTTTTAGCTGAAATACCTCAACCCTATGCTCCAAACTATTTTACACAAGCTGTGACAGAAATGGACTTTTTCAGGCACATATTAAGACCCAGTTATACATACAATACAGTTTTGGGATGCTCAGTAAGTGTTACTGAACTGACTAGGAAAATGCTAAAGAGATGAAGAAAAAAGTAACTCATCTATAAAAAACATAAATTGCCTCAAGTTCTACAATATTCCATGAAGCATAATTCTTACACTGAATCCTCTTAGCCGATTTTCCTTTTGGCTAGGAAGGTCCAATGCCTGGTTATAAGAGGTAGGAAAATTCTGCTGGGTCTTTGGTCAGGCCTGTAATTAAATCCTGATGCCATCTTGGAACTCAGACTTAGAATCTTCTATTGAAACTTCACAGAAAAGCTGAGAACTATTCATAAATTTACACATATCATATTGATTTTAAGCTATTTGTAAGGTATTGTTTAAAAATTGCTGAAAGGTGCATTATGAAAAATTTGTCTTTGTAAGTAAGTACATTTTAGCTATGAATTCACATCTAGTTCCAAACTAGGTTTTAAACAATTACAAGCAATATAAGTTAAACTCAATTTCATTTATTTAAATGTTTATTTATTTTGAGAGAGAGAGAGAGCACAGACAGGAAGAGGGAGAGAGAGAGAGAGAGGAGAGAGAGAATCCCAAGCAGACTCTGTGCTGTCAGCACAGAGCCCGACAGGGGCTCAATCCCACAAACCACGCACGAGGGCATGACCTGAGTCAAAATCAAGAATTGGATGCTTAACTGACTGAGCCAATTAAACTCCATTTTAAATAAGCTTTAAAAAATATAAGGAAAAATACATCTTGAATGTTTATGCACTGAACACAAAATTGCCTGCATCATTTCTGGCAGCTGATGCAGAGAATGGAACAGAACCAAATTTCACAATGTAGTATGGTGCACTGTGGAAGCTATAGTTTCTTCTGATGCATATTTTTATATTCTCCTTTAGAGAACATCATACCTAATTTTGTACCAATGATAGGAATTATCAATCATGGTGAAAATTGATTTAAATATTGAATAAGCAATTGGTAAATCGACTAATCTGGCTTACAAATTGAGAAAAACTTCCATCTTAAATTTGTAAATTCTCTATCATTTATTTTCCTATCCACTGAAAATGGATATTTTATAAGTGGAAAACCTTAGCAAGTAAATAGTACAGTACTTAGAAGAATAGCAATACATACAACTTGTGTTGCAGGTTCCATAGTTCTTAAAAAGGAAAACATTTTTTTTCCAATATTTTAGTCTGCAAAAGTGTGTGTCACTTAGAATTATGTGTTGATGTTTGGCTGCAGACCATTTTAAGCCTTACTTTACCCATCAGTGGGAAACTTCCTTCATTTTATGAATACCAAGTCAGTGAAAGAATAGTAGACCAGTCAAGAAATCCTGGACTGAGTTCGGCACTCAGGATCTATGAATCATGAATAATAACATAAAGTAAACAGTCCAAAGCTGGAGTCAAAGCAGGTCATACACACAAAGAAGTTTTATGTTTCTTTAAAATCCCCCCTCAAAGTTCCCTCCCCCAGCCCCATAGGAATGACTGCAAAAAAGTAAGGAAACCCAATAGTGGTTTCTTAATCCTTTATCTCTTTGCTTTTTTCCCCACTGATAAAGAGGGACTTTGTTGGCACCAGAAACTAGCAAAAGCTCTCTTGATTACAGCATCCAAGTGTTTTAGAATTACTTGCTGAGAAACTCCCGCAAGCATGATGCAGTCTCCCTGCCCTTTGATCTGACACAGACTTCTCTGTGCAGCACGAGTCCTGCCCTTCTTGTGTGGTACAGACAGCCTTGTCTCTGTGGGGTTGCGTTACCAGCCAAGCATTAAAAACAGCACATGGATTAGAGGGCATGACACAGTAAAGAGACAGATAGTTAAGCATTACTATCGAAAAGAGGGAGAATGTAATCAAGAGCACTTTATTAAGAAATCACTGGTTTGAGGGATGAAGCACTTCAGAATGGAAAGTCCAGAATTCTGTACAGCAAGTCTATAAATTTGGAATGTCACCGTACTCCTCAGTCATATGTGTTTTTTTTTTTAATAAGCTTTGATTTAGTGATCAAATCAAGGTACATCAGAGCCAGTTTCCATCATTCCCTGCAACAAGGCTCTTTCAGTAATTGTTGATGATGTCAAGGTGAATATCCTGCCCTTCTGACAGACACAGATAGTACAGTCCCAGTAAGGTCATGGTTACAGGGTGATACAAGGTTAGCCAGACCTATGAGGGCAGTGAAAACAATACAGAGATTACAGGGTAGGACACAAGGGAAGGGATTGCGACAACGATGTGCACCCTTAAGAGGGAGAACATAATTACAGGATACAAATATCTTAGAGGTAAGAGCATAAAGTGGAAAAAAGGAAATTAGCATGACAGTGACAAATGGCCCAAATTTCCTTTTCAAGGAGGAACAGCTGAGCCAAAGTAATAATAATAATTAAAACAAGTTCTGAGAGTAAAAGTAGTTGAACCTGATACTGAAAAATGTCTCCATATTCAGAGTTGATTAATATTTAAAATCCTCATATCAAAAACAAAAATGAAAGTCATCTTCTACCTAAATCCCCTCCCCCTCCCCCTTTCATCTTCTTTCCTTCCTTCCTACCAAGTCTTCATGACCTGCCATTCTCCTGCTTCCCCTGGATTATAGGGCTGGTGATATTTTTAATGTCTTCTCTACTTTTTTTCCTCATGTTCTTCACATTGAGCCAGTAAGACAGTCACTTTCATCCTCATGATTCACTCAATTCTCCCTTTTCTTCCCATCTCCATGGCCACCACCCTAATTGAGGCCCCACTTCCTTCTAATCTGCACCCAGGAGAGCAGTTGCTCTTCAACTCCAAGCTCTTCTTTCCCTCAAGAATCTTCTCGCCTGACGGGGGATGTGTCTTCCAATCGCTTAGCTGTAATGTTGTTATTTCCAGATAAGAAATACTCAAGGATGTCTCCACTCTACTAAGCAATGAGAGAATAGCTACTCCTTGAATTCAAGCTTCTCCTTTGCTTCAACATGATTCATCCTCCAGCTTTATCTTGCATCTCCCCCATACTCAAGGGTACAGCACTTTCCAAACATAGTCTAAGCTTTCCTTTTCTAGTCGTTTGTTTTAGAAGTTTCTCCACATATGTGCCTACACTTCAAAATTCAGCTCAGCTGGTGCTCGTCCATGAAGTTTCCATGACCCTAGAAGGCAATCTCTTTTTCAGAAACACTTGGTCCCTGTATTTGTAACTACCCTGATGCCATCCTAATTTGCTTTAAAAGAGTTTACAGACTTGGTCACAACTCCTCCTTGTTGCATTGTACACTTCCTGAGGGTAAGAATCCAGCCTATTCAGCTGTTATGTAAACTATTAGGTGCTACATATGCAAAGTTTGAATAAATGTTTATGAATGAATAAAGTGATAAAGATTAATTTTAAAATTTGTTTTACTTGAATTTGAGTGAACTTAGACTTGGCCATTTAAAGATGTCACTGTTCTTACCAAAATAGAGAAAGCAAACTAAATGTTACTTCATTCTAAATAAAGTCAGTAGAATTTGCCTCATCTGACTGGCAAGCAACCTTATCCAAACTAGCCTCATGCTGGGCTCAGCTATTTTATATTACCAAACTTCATAACCAAGAAAGTTGTGTGTACACTGAAGGAAGATATAACAATGTTAATACTGGCTATTTCTGAAGTAGACCATTTGAGGTAAATTTAATATTGTTTCTTATTTCTGCATTTCTAAAGAATATATAGCATTTATAGCTAGATAAACATTATTAATAAGGGAAGAATTTTAACAATGGATTATCTTTGATGGGTGATTATAAAGATAGAAATTTTGATGTCGATAGTGCTGGAATCTGAGAATACAAAAAGTTACCCTGCACAGATTGAAGGTGACAAGATTTACATTTCGAAACAGTAACACTAAAGGCAATTTAAAAATACAGCGCAGAAGACAAAAACTTGATGTGAAGAGGACACTTGTTACTGTTGATAAAACGATAAAGGTTTGAATTAAGATTGTACCAGTAGGAGGAGAGGAAAGTTCAAATCTTTATCAATGGGTTTTGATCAACAATTCAGTGAGGTGACTGAGGGAGCGAGAGGATCTTTTAATAGTAAAAGACTGTTCATAACCTGACTGATAAATAAGCTGTTGTCTTCAATGCTAAGAGGTAGTAGTTAAGTGATGCAAAAGTTAGCTGACGGAATTGGCTACATAGATGGTTCTGACAAAAAGAAAGGCTGTAAAGTCATCAGGGAACAGAAACCTGATATGTGAGCTCTTATCTGCAGGGACTTCTGGTCAGTTTGAGTCATGCAGTCAGAGGAGATAACAGGGCTTCCTGTTGAGATCTTTTACAGAAAAAATGCTGCCAAGAGCTGGCTCTGCAGGAAAGATGGTGACAACTTTCTCTAAAAAGAACCAATAACTTTAATGAAGGAAACACGTGACTCTGTAAAGCAAGGGGTAGTGGTAGGATGGGCTGTAGCTTAGGGGCAAAGATAGTGAATTTGTTAATGATAAGTAATTAATTGGTTTAATTTACCAGTGATAGATATCAATTAATAGTCACCCCAAGTTTGTATTGTGTGTGTATATATATATATATATATATATATATATATATATGTATATAATACATATTTTTTATTTTTATGTTTTTTTGGGAGAGTGAGAGTGTGAGTGGGGAAGGGGCAGAGAGAGAAGGAGAGAGAGAGAATCTTAAGCAGGCTTTATGCCCAGTGAGAAGCCCAAGTTGGATGCTCAACCAACTGGGCCATCCAGGCACCCTGTATTGTATATTTTTAAGTCTTTATTTCATGGCCTATATTTTGGACATTTAGTGTGATCACTATATCTACCACCATTTTAAATATAGAAATCTATAGAAATGTAATGTTAACTTTATCATTTTTACTTATTGAGAGGTACTAACTCATCAAGTTTCATAAGCATAATTGAGTTTGCACCAACTATATAAAATTCACTTGTAATGCCTAGGAGAAAGCAATCTTCATAGTGAACTTTATAATTTTAACCTTATTTTGTGAATAGAAGGACCTAAATCCTTAGAGCTATCATCTTTTACGAAAATACATATCATTCCTTCTTTTTAGCTACCAACATTAGATTAGATGAAACAAGAGGAACTAAATGACTCAATTCCATTTCAACATTCTCTTAAACTAAGAATCACAAAATGCCCATGGTGTGGATTAGAACAGAAAAGACACATATTCTAGTTTACCACCAACACTCAGCATTTTGAGCTTGGAGAAGTGAATGAATCTTTCTGTACCACAATGCCCTCTTCTATAAAGTGGGCATTTCAGCTGCAGGAACTATAAATTTCCCTGATATAAATATTCCCACTATGGCCAACTTATCAACCCACTTAGAAAATTCTTGAATATTTGATAATCAACTGTAGAGGGTAAGTAGAATCAATATGGATTGAATATAACATATAGTGGTAGAGGGGAATAGATTTAGGAAGTTTTAGGAAGTAAGGGTTACAGAGTAGAAATGATAACTTAAAGACAGATTGAGATCAGGTTGAAATCAACAAGGAAGTCCATAAATAAGATCATTAACTTCAAAAGCTATGCAATAAATACTCATAACGATAGGTGGAAAGATCTATAAAATTGTAATGCTTGGAAGATTGAAACCTGGAAAACAGATGGAGGGGAAATATATGAAATATGTCAATTTAGTTAAGTCTGTAAGGGGCAGAGTTTTATAAAAGTGGTATGATCACTTATTAAAAGTTGATATACCAAAAAAATAGTTATAGACACTGCAGCACGAAGGCAAGTTTACATAGACTAGTTTTTATGTACCAACAGCCAGTGCTCAGACAGGCAGCCTGGGATATTAGGTAGGATGCTCAGCAAGACCTACTGTATTAAGTTTTGCTCAAGGTGAAAAGAGGATAGAATCATCAGGTAGTTGTTACCTAGTTCCAGCTTTGTGTCTGTGCCATTGCCTTCAGAGTTTCCCAGTCATGAGTTCACCCCTACTTCCATCCCAGGATCATTCCTACTCCTGTTTTTATAAAACTTTCTTAATCCAAGTCTCAGCCCTTCTTGGTACTATTGGTAAGTCCAGCAGACTTTCTTAGCTAGTTCAAGGAATGCAGTCTTGTCTATTGGGCTCTCACATGAGTCTTCTTGATCTCCTGTGTGTGCATCTCACCAAATTGTCTTAAGCCAGCTGGTACACTGGTAGACTGTGCCAAAGAAAAACTGACTCCCAAAAAGCTAACTATATAAAGTCTAGACTTCACCAAATTTATTTTTCTATGATTTTAGCCTTGGTTACTGTTTAGTGCTCTCTCTAGAATCAGTAAGCTGGGTTCTGTTCCCTTGATCCACAGATTTCTAACCACTCTTGGCATGATTCGTGGATGGAAACTTTTCCAGTAGTTGCTGGTTATTGAACTCACCTCCTACCATGGATTATTTTCTAAATTTCATCATAGTTAAACCTATTTTTTCCCTCGAGGTTTTGAACTGCCTAATTCTCTGTGGATGCCTGCTGTACTGAATAACTTTCATTTAGGTCTGGCCCAGCTATATGTCTTGGTGTATTCTTATCTTCCTATAATACTGCTTTATGCCCCCCAGGTGGACCTATAGGGGCCTAATCCACATTATACCATACCTAAACCCATAAGAACACTCTGTTTTCAGGTAGGCAGATGGAAAATTCATGGAAAATTATAAATCCATAGGACCCAAGTGTTTCATTAAAAAAGCAGTCAGGATACTCAGCACAGGGAAGATAGTCAATAATATTGTGGTAACATTGCATGGTGACAGGTAGTAACAACATATATTGTGGTGAGAATTGAGTAACTATAGAGTTAGGAAATCACTATGTAGGACACCTGTAAGTAATACAACATTGTATGTCAATTATACTTCAATAATAAAAATTTTACAAAAATAATAGCAGTCAGGATACTTAAATATAAAAAACATCTTGGAATGCAGTATTCAGATAACAATGAGTAGTACATTTAAGAAATGCTCTATTAGATCATCTAGAAAATTTGTTACCTGTGCAAAAAGATAATTTATTTTGTCCCATAAGGGAGGGGAGAAAGTCAAGGAAATAAACCTTGTTCCAGATGTTATCTGGTGACTAGAGAATAGAGGTCATTCTCTTTCCTATTCTGGACAACTCATTGCCTACTTTTCTTAAAGTGAACATAGGTTCTGAACCTTCATGATGACCTAAGTAATTTATGAATGTCCAAACTATGTAGACATAGGGGACTGAAAAAAAAACAGTTGTCCCCTCACCCCAGTCTAAGATTAAGAAAAAGTCTAAGCTTAGAAATGGACAAAAGATGTCACTAAGTTACCTTTCAGTAGTGTGCTTTTGTCCAATGGATCCTCCAAGGATAATCTGATTCTCTAGGAAAGTGTAATTTTAACTAATTTCCTTTTGACTAGGCTTTTGCATGTTATGTAGGTCTAGAGATCACATGGTAGAAGTTAAGTGGCAGGTGAATTCCTCTTCATAGCAATGCAAATGCTTCCTATTCATAATTATGTAAATGAATTTTATCCAGTAGAAATAAAATTTAATTCCTCCTGGTTGAAATGATAATGTAAACTTTACAATTTGTTCTCCAATAGGATATTAGGTAGTTTTGCTACTATTAACAAATTCATTTCAGTGTTCCTGACTATATATATATGTGTGTGTGTGTGTGTGTGTGTGTGTGTGTGTGTATATATATATACACACATATATGTATATACACATACATATGTATATACATATATGTGTGTATATATATATTTAAAAATATACACATACCACATATATATAAATTTTCTTTTGAAATTTATTGCTTTCCTCATTTATAAATTACTTAACATCTTCAATGCATATTCATTTTTTCTTTGCAGAAAAGGAATTTTATTTTTTCAAAAAGTATTCTTTACCATTCTGTGTCTCTGTACCTTACCAAAACGGAGCTTCATTACCAGGATCTTTGGGGTTGATCAGACATTCTGTAGCATCTAGAGTGTCTCACATGAATACTGCCTTCTTTCCTAATTCTACTCATTTTTTCTTCCGAAGTCCATCACTTGAAAAAAAAAAAAAACAGTATCCACAACACTCCCATATTTTTGTTCTCCACAACCCTATTCCTTTATAAAATCACAACTCCCTTGCCTTGGAAATTCTCTTGCACCAATGTCTCTTTTACATCTTGTAAATTGTGTAGCCTAATCTCTGCTACTGGCTGAAGGGAAGGATGATTTTTGGCCTGATGGGTAGAGGAAAAAATCACGTTGGAAATTGCCTAAGTTTGGCCATTACTTGGTCTTTCTAAAGATAGAGGAAAAACAAACAACAACAACAACAAAAAGCACTGTAAAGTTTAAATAATTTGCCCAGAAAACTTAACCAGGGCTATATGAGATTTGTACTTCTCCTTTTAACATATCTTTGACTTGACTGTGCTAAAAATGCATTCCCCTTGCCATTTCCCCCACCCCACATATACCCTGGCTCACATTCTAAAGCTTTCCCCCCTTAGTACAACAATAAGCAGCTCCTGTCCACCACTCCTGCCTAATTCCAGGTTTTTCCCCCCCTCTGTCTATAGTAGATGGCAAAAACCAGGGTTATTAGGGATTAATGGAGTAGATCTATCTGCAAAGGTAACCAACCCCACCTCAAAAGAACTAAATCCAGTGGAGATGTGAACATATGTATTCCACCATGATCACTAATATGGTCTCTTCTTTAGTGGTACTTGACCCATGACAAGTACTCAGTTAACATCTATTGAATGAGTGAATAAAAATAGTTTCTTAAATGGCGTCATTAAGCCTCAAGATACAAAGGTACCGGCTATACTCTTATTCTATGTCCTTGGTTTAGAGATTGCTTGTGAATATAAGCATCTTCAATGAACTCAAGTCCCAAGTGACAATTAAAATTGTCTCTAATTGAGAGAATCTTAAAAATTCATTAACTTTGTAATCCTGTTTTCATTCTTTGATTTTATCCTATCCTAATTTTTCTGAACTGAAAAAAGTTTCTGTGATAGAATAAAATCTCTCTTCCTGAGTCATGCTGCTAACTCCCATTATATGTTCAGCTAACATTGTGTACGCCTGCCTGAATTTCTTTTGATGCCTTTGTTCTGCCCAAACCCCTTCTGGTAAAAAGGAGTTCATAGACAGGAAATGAGTGGATAGAAGGGGAAATAACATACACACACTTTGAAATGAAAAATAAACCAAAGTACCATCATTGTTGAATGGTGATGGGCTCAGCCTCAAACAATACTTTGCAGGATTTCTCTCCTGTAGAGAGATGTCAATGATTCACCTTGAATGGAAAATTGTTACATCCTAGCTAAAAAAAAAAAAAAGTCTCTTGTTTTCCTCACATCTTTGATTTGCAGCTAATGTCAAACTTCATATATTTCAGGCAGAGGTCAAAATTGTTATTACCACTAAACTAGGAACAGTCTGGAGATTAACTCTGTGTGAGGGGGTCCTGAGGTCTGCACATCAGAGTTGGAGATGTGAATTCTTTGGTTTTGATTTTGGTTCTAGTAATTTGTTTCCGAGGTAACACATCACTTCTGTAGGTAGAAACCAGACTTTGCTGAGGTGCCTGGGTTGAATGTCCAGCTCTTCATTTTGGCTCAGGTCATGATCCCAGGGTTGTGGATTGGGACCCTTGTTGGGTTCCATGCTGAGCATGGAGCCTGCTTGGGATTCTCTGTCTCTCTCCCTCTGCCACTCTCACCCACTCCTGCTCGTGCGCTCTCTCTCTCTCTCTCTCTCTCTCTCTCTCTCTCTCTCTCAAAAGAAAAAGGAAATGAAATCAAACTTTCTTGATAGAGTTTCATTTATTTGCCAGCTCTGAAGATGAAAAAAAGTTTTTTTTTCCCACTATTTCATAGCTGTAACAAACTTTGAGAATGGATTCCTGAATCTAATCATTAACATCCCTTTCATAGAAATCCTGAAGCATTCTGGACCACTTTATCATTACTGCTACCAACAGGTTACACTGCCAAGGGACTTTGCAGGGTTTTGTGACACTGAAGGAGAAAAATCCCCACATTCTTTGATTGGAAAAGGGAACACACAGCTGCCCTCTTGCATTGTTATTTTAAAGAGAAACCTCCTTTAATTTTCTAGGACAGGTTTCAGATTAACAAAATTATGATCGTGATCATATTCTTTTTCCTGTTTAATTTTATTGTAAACTTTCACAATGTTTTCAAATAATTTTGTTATGTGAGGTAACAAACTACCTCTGAAGTAGTAGGATAAATATTAAGCATCCTTATTTTACAAGGGAGGTAACACCAAAGTGACTTGCCCAAGACCATACACCTCCCCCACAGATCCAGGACAGGACAGTGTTCTCCTGATTCTTAGGCCAGGGCTCTTACCCTGAACTTGCCATCATAGTTGCAGTCTGAATCTTCCCACTGGGTAAATGTGGAAGTCAAAAGGCTAAAGACTAAAAAGTTTGCCGGAGGACAGATGGTCATTTCTGGAAGCAATAATGGTAAGAGGATCAAGAAAATGATAAGTCAGCTAAGAGAGAGGTAAAGAGAAAGGAAAAAAGAAAGTGAACAGTTTCTCAATTCCTACTCTATGCCAAGACCTCTTCCACTAGGATCTCATTCCACCCCTATACCAGCCTGATGCAGTAAACTAAGTAATCCTTCCTTACAGTCAGGAATCTGAGGTTCCAAGAAGCCACCTGTTGTGCCTAGCGTCACAGCTTTGCTGAACTGAGATTTGAGATCAGTCTATCTCCAAAGTCTGTATTCATTTTGCTAAACATAAATTGTATGACCTGAAAGGTCAAAGGGCAGGTCTCTAAACATCTAGAGAATATTCTGTAACGTTCACACAAAGATTTCAGGTATAGCTGAGCACAGCTGACAGACAGACTGGATGTTAACCTCCATGGAGAGTATATAGGGAAGAGTTGTACAGTCATTGTTGTCCAGCCTCATGCACAGAGAAGTAGTAAAATCATAAACAGCACTGTCTCTGCGTATTTAATATCAAATCTAATATCTGAAAGTAGAGAGTAAATTCTAGAGTGCCACAAAAAATGAAAGGTGAGGTTACCTCCAGGAAATAAAATATCTTGATTGTGCTTTAAATGCAAGTTTCTCCAGAAAGGGAACCATTGTTTGTTTTTTTCCTAAAATTTTCCCAAGGAAAGACTAGAGGTAAAGGCCAGGAAGGAAGGAAAGAGCAACAAAATATGTTAATGTTAACCTCAGTGCTCTTAAACTGTTGTACTAACAGCATAACAACATTCAGTGCTTGGCTTTTTTTTCCCCCCAAAGCTTTTTTGATTTATAAACTTTTTAAATGGAATTAGGTTTATTTCTTATGGAAATAACTGAAGCTCACTGGGGTTGGAAGCAAGCCGGGGGTCCCACAGGTATAAGGAGCAGAACCAGAGCTGGTCCCTACTAGCTCCTAGTCCACACCTAGTGTTTATGCCGCCCTCCCCAAAGGGCACATTAATTTCCAATTATTGAAGACAATTATGGCAATGAGAATTCCTATTATGGTGAGAAATTCAATACACCTGGAAATCTATATATAAAAAGGCTGTGTTTTGACCCCTGTGGAAGAGAAATTATGGAATAATGAAATGCTTTGTATTAGAACATTAGTGACATTTTTAAAGCATTTTACGATATATAATGAACCCTCCCAGCAATCTTAAATAATAGCAATGCTGGTGATTGTTTTGCATCTGAGGAAACCAAACAGCCAGCATTATTTGATCAAGTTCTCTCCAGATATGTTAACAAGGTGTTAGCTACCAGAGTTAAATACCTGCTCCTTATCCCCATTCCAAAATAAACACAATTATTCAGATGAGGTATCTGAGACCCAGTTTATAAGACTGTGCAGAATTAATGACAGAATAGGAGGAATGCATTTTAACCAATAACTCTTACTCCTTTAGTTGGGAAGCCTACGTGACCAACATTTCCATGGAGGGGGAAGTGGGGGAAGAGGGCCGAATACTGCCTCAGACTGTGGCTCTTAAGTGAGTGGGAAGTTAAAGAGTTACATGACATCTTTCCTCTCTGGTCAAGTTTTGTCAGTAGAAGGCATTTACATTCTGGCAGCAGGAACCCCCTGATATTCCTGTTGGCACATTCTATGTAGAAGTAGGCCTGCTGTGACCTAGAAAAACAGTGAATTCATTTGCATAATCAGTGCACTGTCCTTGTGGAAGTATATTTAGAAGGGCCACGTTTGCAAGAATGGGATTGAGATGCTTTTGAAAAAAACCCACATGGCCTTTCTTTTAAGCATCCGTGAGATGTACTACTCAGGAGGGGCTGCGATTTCTTGCCAACTCGGGATTAATGCAGTATTTTACTAGAAGGGGGATTAATTTATCAAACACATTACTCTAAGAGCGGCTCCATTCAGCAAGTATAAATGCATTAAAACATAGTTGGAAGCATTTATGAATGTCAGGGCTATGCATGGTTGTTAAAAGAAGTTAGCATTAAATTTGCAGTCAATTATAGGAAGAATACATACCTTCTGATCCTCGTGTAGTCACTGATTAATCATGTCCCATGGATGTGTCACTTAAATTTTATTGGCATCTATTTCCTCATTTATGGAATAAAGGGTTGAATTCACAGGTCACTGACTTCAGGCCCCCTAAGTAGAATTTGACCAATATAGATATATTTGTTCAGCTCTGTGTTTTAAAGAATTGTGAATGCGAATGATAGTTTTGATCCTCCTTTGAGTTTGCTGTTATTGCAGTTCCCTTTCTCAGCCTGGAGAGAAGCAAAGTCTTCTCCATCCTATTCTGAATTCTTCTCCATCCTATTCATTGCATTAACTTCTTCAACCTGCTTTCTTCACTCCTCTTCATTTGTCAAGATACATTTGGTGACTGGGTATAAAGGATTCCTCCACTTGAGCCACATTCTCCAAGAGCTGTATAGATCCACAGAGTGTAGGTGGTGAAGCGGGGCCGCAGAGCTCCGAGCTGTTACATGTCTTCCCCTAGCTCCCTGCCCGTCTGAGCCTGCAGTGCTAGCTGAGGCACACACAACTCAGCTGCCTCAACACTAATGCAGTCAATACACGGCGGAAGAAATGCCAGGACCCTCACAGCAAATCCGTCAAGTCCATCCTTGTAGCATGTTTGGCGGAGAATCTGGACATCAACAGCTATGCAGTGAACTTAACTCTCGCTAAAATATGCGAGACTCTCTTTGTTGTGTCTCAAGCTCTTTGAGGCCCAAATTAACTAACACCTTCCTTTCCAGGACAGCATGCTCGCTGCCCATTTAGAAGACAACGTTTAGGAGCAGCCAGAGACAGCTAACTCCTTCATGTCTCAATCTTGAGGGGAGTGTTGGAAACCACTGCCCCTGCCTACACTTTGGCATCTAACTATTTGTGCTGAGTCCTCTGCAGAAACCGGGGAGATGCATGAGTTACAAGGCTGCCCAATAGCAAGTTAGATGAGCAACCAGGGAAATTAAAGGACAGGTGTAAGTGAAATGTGTGTGTGTGTGTGTGTGAAATAGAAGCAGAACAGTCATGCCATAGAAAGCAGAAGAATATTCTAAATGACTTGTATATTTGGTCACTTCATGTATGGTGTCAATCTCAAACCATTTGTTATTGAGAGTAAAGCTTAAAAGTTTTTCCAATAAACTGTTAACAATGAACTATGAAAGAGAAAGTATATGTTAAATAAAAAACTAAGTGCAGAATTTTCGTTTTATGCAAAGTAGATGCAGAAAAATTAGTATGCAGGAAATATTTTTTGTATTTACTATCAGGGGAGAAATCATGATATTGCTGAACATATGAGAACCGGAAGACAGAAATCTACTGAAAACCTGTGTTCTTCAGTTACTAGTTACTTAAGAAGACTATACCCAAAGTCAAAACGTTGACAAGTGTTCATTGACATCAATGACTCTTTTTCTAAATTATTTTTTTAATTTTAATTCCAAGTTTTTACGGGAGTATATAAAAAGTGAAGCTAGAGCTGTTAAGAATGATCTCCATTAACAGAAAATTAACTTTATGGTAACATAGGCCAATTTTATATGGGGTCTTCAGGTTCTTCAAATAGAAAATAATTAAGTTATTTACAATAAGGATTTCAGTTTTTATCCAGGGAGTAAATTGGACTGTCCAGGACATGTGCTCTGTGTTGTAACTGCTCTGCTGCACAAAACTGCATAGATGACATGTGATGAATGGATATGGCTGAGTTCTGGTAAAACTTAATTCATGAAACATAAAATGTCTTTCACTAGGGCATTGAATATATGATAAAATACACGAAACTGTTGTTAAAACAATTATCAGCGATTTCATATTGTTCAACCTGTTAAATTATATTACATCCATACATTGGAAATACTCCGGTGTACAAGAATGAGGAGAGAGCCTCTATATACAATACATAAGGATATCTAGTATATATTAACTTAAAAAAAAGATTTGTAGGACTCTGTGTACAGCATGCTGCCATTTAAGCAAAATAGAGATAAAATATTCATATTGTATATTTACTTTATTAT
The DNA here is from genome assembly GCF_022079265.1 of Lynx rufus. NCBI lineage: Eukaryota > Metazoa > Chordata > Mammalia > Carnivora > Felidae > Lynx > Lynx rufus. Next base: position 149,674,829 of record NW_025814823.1, read on the forward strand.
TTAAAACATCCCTGAAAGGATAAAGAAGCATCAAGAGTGGTTACCTGCTTTGGGAGGAGGTAAAGATGTGAGACTTTGTGGATGAAGGGAAGAAAGGTGGAAAATCTTTCACTGCATACCCATTTGTAGTTTTTGAGATTTAAAACTTGAAAACCCAAAGTTTTAAGTAAAAATTTAAAAGTGTACTTTCAACTCCACACATCATTTACAATTGCACCCGGATATATTTTATTTCTGCATTTGTGTATTTGTTTTACTTTTTTATTTGTTTACTTATTCATTTTTGAGACACAGAGACTACTTGAGTTTTGTGCAACTTTTCCTATTGAAAAATGAAGCCTAGGAACTCCGGGGTGGCTCAGTCAGTTAAACAGTTAAGTCTCCAACTCTTGATTTTGGTTCAGGTTATGATCTCATGGTGGTGTGATTGAACCTGCTGCGGACTCTGTTAGGCTTGGAGCCTGCTTAAGATTCTCTCCTTCTCTGTCTGCTCCTCCCCCACTCATGTGGGCACACAGTCTCTCTCTCTTTCTCTGTCTCTGTTTGGTTGTATGTAGTGCAAACGCATATGACTTCTTTTAACATGAACAAACAAAAAGATGACTTTACAAGTTGATTGTTTCTAAGGTGTGCCCTTAAAGATTTTATAACCGAGGCAGATTTGCTAAGATTAGCAAAACCATACCCAGTGTGGTGATTTCTGTATGAAAATTGCTGGTTTACTCCATCTACTGATGGGCACACAAAATAAAGAACTGGAAAAATGATAGACTGATTAAACTGTTCATTAAACAATGTGATATATGTATCTATATAAAATACCCACACACCTAAGCTGATAGACTTCAAGTCAGTAGGTATATTCCCCATTTATTCTCTTTCTGGTACTTTAAGAATGTAAATTGCATAGCTTTCCAGAGTTCCCTAAATTATCACTAGTACTATCTAATAGAACTTTCTGAAGTGATAGAAATGTTCTGTACCCCCATTATCCAATATAGTAACCATTAGCCACACATGGCTATTGAGCACTTAAAATGTGGCTAGATGCACACATGATTTTTTATTTTATTTAATTTTAACTTAAGCCAAAATAGAGTAACTAGGGGCTACTCTGTTAGAAAGTTCAATCAATTTCCTTTGAAAAACAAATAGGTTGTCTCTCAGTGTGGTTTTAGCCTATTTTTTCTTACATCTGACACTCTTCTTATATTTTTTGTTTTGTTTTGTTTTTGTTTTTTTCCTTGTCGAATGAATGCTTGGCTGGTTCTTTCAGTGAGGGTCTGTGCGTGGTAAGTTCTTTGTCTTCTTATGTCAGAAATACCCTAATTTGCTCACATTCTTGTGTAGTCATTTGGCTGATAGAAAATTTTGTGCTGACAGTTATTTTTCCCTAGCATTTTCAAGCTGTTGTTCCATTATGTTCTGGCAGCTATTGTTGCTGATAAACAGTTAGCTGGAGTGTATTTGACTTATTTTTCTCTTTGTCTCTCTAGTAGTGTTTTGTTTATTCTTCATATTTTACAGCTTTGTTATTATGAGTCTTGGTGAGAACTTAAGGTTATTTTTCTTGGCATTTGAAGGGTACTTTCAACTTGCGGACCTGTATCTATTTTCAATTGTGGAAACCATTCAACTATTATATCTGCAAGTATGGATTCTCCATCACTTTCTCTATTCCTTTCTGGAAGTTTTACAAGTCTCACTTTATCTTCCATGCCTCTTCCTCTCATCTCTTTATCTGACTAGCAAACAAGTAAACTAGGTGGATTCTGGTGAAGTCCTCATCCACTTGACTAATTTGCTCTTAGACTATGCCAAATGAGCATTGTCCATAATTTCTTGTTCTTTTATTTATCTCCTCGATATTCTCAACATATTATTATTCCTTTATTTTTCTTTTATTCTTTTATTAATCTCCTTGATATTTTTCAACATACTTATTTTAATATGTTTTTCAGATTCCCATGTTAACTAATGTCATTAGAATCAAATCTTTATTTTGATACTGATAGAGTATTTTTCTTTGAACTTTTGGACTGCAACCTCATGTGGATGGGAAATCTTCTTTCTCACCCTACTGAACCCTGTGGTTGACTCCACCCAGAGCCCTGAGGACCATAAACTCTGCTCAGTGATATAATGATACATGGGGTTTCTCTCCACGCAATATGTTAGATACCATGGCTAGTATGCCTCCCATACTAGCCTCCCATACTATGCCTCCCATACTAGTATGCCTCTCATACTAGTATGCCTCCCATACTCCCATACTGGTTTAGTTTACCTCTACAAGTTATGTCTGCATCCTCCTACCTCTCTAAGCTGAAATGCTATTTAAGCTATAGATCCAGGTCAATCTTTCCAACAGATTTGTTTCATACTCCTTTCTTGTGCAGGGTTAACTTACCTTCCCATTGACACAGGTCCAATCTCCCTTCACATGGAACACTTTTAGTCTTTTACTGTACAGGGGGCCAAACTCCCGGTGACCTCTACTTGTTTCTGGACCAGAAGTCCATCAAGACCATAACTTCTTCTGGGACACTCTGGTGGCTCAGTCGGTAGAACATCTGACTTTGGCTCAGGTTATGGTCTCATGGTTCATGAGTTCAAATCCCTCATTGGGCTCTGTGTGTCCGGCTCTGAGCCTGGAGTCTGCTTCTAATTCTGTGTCTCTGGCTCTCTCTGCCCCTCCCGACTCAAGCTCGCTCTCTCTCTCTCTCTCTCTCTCTCTCTCTCTCAAAAATAAATAAACATTAAAAAAATTAAAAAAAAGACACCATAACTTCTGTCCTTCTTCTGGTTATTTATTTCTGTCCAATTTCTAGGCCATAAGACACAAATATAATAGAGAAAACATAGAAACACAGAAAATGAGAATGTTTTCTTTATTATATATTTTTTAAAATAAAAGCAGTGTCCCCAGCCCTGGCATGCTCCAGGGCAGGGATGGCAGTGGGTATTGGTATTTATGTGTGTGGATCATATGGAGTAATATATAAATCATTACATCAAAAACAAAAGAACAGAAGGGATGCCTTCAAGTGCAGACTTATGATGTCTTCTTGAAAAGGGATTTACCCTGGCTTTTCTGCCTTGTCCCTTGAAAGTATACACATTATCTTGCCATCTTAATATTTTCAACTAAAACAGTATTAAATACCTAAGACGAAATAAATACTTTATTGAATAAATAAATGCATAAATGTTCCCCTTTTCCTGAAACCAATGGTTTTAATTAATGTAGCTATGTAGCTACAAGTTACATTGAAACCACATTGAGTAAAGGCCAAAGAGGGGTAAGTCAGTCCTTGCATTCCAATTACACTGATTCTCTGAGTAAATGTTCATAAATGTAGATAAGCTTGTGTACATCTGAGAATCAAAACATGGATCCCTTTGCTGTAGCTGTTTTTTTTCGCGGTGGGCTGGTCTCCACTTAAAACTGGTTTAGACATTTCAATTGAGTCAGTCATTTACAGTTCCACTTTCGTTATATAGCACTTTCACCTGACAGTGTTATGGTGGACATATTCAGAGTTCCTAAATGGGAGCTCACCATGTTTATATCGTAAGGCATTTCAGTCACAAAAACTTATCAGGACTTTGCTTAAGTGTACTTAATCTTATTTTATACAAATCTCGCCGAATTTGGTTCTCTGGTTTCCCAGAAGACTATAAAGGTAAGAGATTGGATAGTACAGACAAGTAGATAGGCACATTGAGATCAACTGGAAATAAGTACTAATAATTAAAGAGGGCAAAAAAATTTATATACGGCCATTTTGCCGAATCTATTTTGCATCTTGTACTTAGAGGATCACTGTGTTATAACCAAGCATAGTTATCGACTCACAATTTATGTTGACTAAGAAAAGGTTAAATTATGTTCAGTATGCTCTGATCAAGTGGTTAGGGGAAGCACGGGGAACATTGTAGAAATATTTACTTGCAAACTGATCTGGTAGTATCCATAATGATTCAGTACCCAAGAACTGTAGATAGCTGAGACAGAATTATTTGAGTCTAATTTAACCTTTTCTGAGATTATCTGTATAGTCTGGATGAGCATAGAGTGAAGAGAGAGAGACTGAGAACTTCAGTAGTGTAGGTGTTTCTATTCATTGTTCTGCTCATTGACCTCATACCCTGGAATGAATGAGTTGGCAAGCGTGAATCCATTCTTTCCACAAAGGGTCCCAGTTCATACAATTATGTCACCACAGAAGCATCATCCAAGCTGACTAGGATACTAACTTTTAACCATATACTTTTGGAGGACGGGGTGTATGACAGACCCTAACAATTCATCTGGTTTCAACCTCAAACAGCAGTCTGTTGCAATTCTAGGACTGGAGGGCAGTGGCATTGTGTCTGTTGGATTTACGCAGCAATGGTATGTTGATCTCTAATATGGCACCTTCCTAAGGAAAATTCAAGGTATATGGCTTCTTCTATTTTTGCTTTATGTGCCAATACTCTGAACAAACCCTCAACTAAAAAGCAATTAAACAATCAATGAAGACCTTAAGGATTGTGAAAGACAGGATTGTCTCCCTGACATATTGATACCTAAATCTCTTGTACCCAGCACACAGTAGGTATTTTTTTAAGTTTGTTTATTTATCATCTCTATACCCAACGTGAGGCTCAACTCACCATCCCAAGATCGAGCTGCATGCTTCTCTGACAGAGCCAGCCAGGGGACCCAATAGGTATTACTTTTAAAATACTTTTTTTTTTTTAATTTGACTTCTTTGAGGAAAATCAAAAGATATTCCTGTTAGTTTATCAAGATTTAACTGGCTATTTCAGATGAAAATATAATGTTTATGAAAGTAGGAACTGCATTTACTTTTTCCACTTTTATTTCCTCAAAGCATAATGTGGTGGGAGCATAGTAACTATTCAACTACCCAGGAGTGAACTAGTAAACCAATCTAAAGTACATGGAGTCAAGGCATGCTCAGTAGTGCATTTAAATTTAACTAGCAGTTAAGTGAATCTAAGGATGAGAAACATGTAGCAAGTAAAATAATTGGCTTTACTTAGGAATTTGAAGAGGATTAAAGCACTTGATTTGTATTAATTAATGATATTAATAGACTGATGTTCATCACTTCTGTGCCTTTTAAAGCTTTCAGTACCTTTGAAAGAAAGTAAAAGGACTTTTACCTTATTTCAATTGGAAATCTCCTATTGAATAAGACAAGGGTGGTAACAATTGAATACTATTATATATGCATGTGTGTGTAGATGATACATAGTAGCATTACAGACCAGGACATGCTCCACATGTTTTCAGTGAATCTCTCCCCACACTGTTCCCTGGACCAAATGTGTTTTATTGCCTTCTGGATTTCAGCATCATTTACAAAGATGAAACCTAACCCATGGGAGCTATGAGTCCATGTGAAACTAAGCAGAATTAATTACTGTGAAGTACATTTGGTAGATTAAGAAAAGTTGGAGATATTCTGAGTTGGGATTAATAACTGGTGAGAAGTAAGAGAGCCTTCCCTCCTTTGAAAATAAATTATCTCCCACAGGTCATCAGAGATCTTTCTTAGGAAATCCAAATACCAAGTGGAAGAGTTACTCAATCTTAAACTGAATCCATTAATTGTTGGAATATTGGTAGAAGAAAATGAACATGATATGGAAAACCAGAAACATAGAATGAGTACAAATCCATTTTCTCCTCTGATTAAGTCTTATCCTTTTTTAGTTCTCCACATAGTTTTTTATTGTGAATTATAAAAATTTCTTCATTTTCTAAGACTGCTGAAATCTATCCCTAGGCATTTTAAGAATAAAATTCTGAGGTCTACATTCTATAAGTCCTGCTCATTTGCCAACACGGTGGGATTCAAAATTCTTTAACAGCAGCAACTGTTTTATGGCATTCTGTATTTTAAGATAAGATATACCACTATTAGAATAGATGAGACAAAACATAACAAACCATGGTTTCACATGCCATTGCTCCCTGATGTTTTCAAATATTGAAATATGACCTCTTGCTCAAGATATTTGTAGGGAAATGTTCCTTATTTTTTTAAAAATTTTTTAATGTTTATTTATTTTTTAGAGAGAGAGAGTGAGACAGAGCATGAGCGGGGAAGGGCCAGAGAGAGGGAGACACAGAATTGGAAGCAGGCTCCAGGCTCTAAGCTGTCAGCACAGAGCTCAATGTGGGGCTTGAACCCATGAATCCTGAGATCATGACCTAAGCCGAAGTCAGACACTCACCCGACTGAGCCACCCAGGTGCCCCATGTTCCTTCTTTTTTAATGTCCAAAGATGTGATTGTTTAATGGAGAGTCTTTAAATTTTATGAGATTTCTTTACACACACACACACACACACACACACACACACACACACACACACACAGACACTACACAAATGCAAATTAAAATAGAATGCTTGATTTGAAAATATCAAATCTAGAACAAGCAAAAATGTTTAGTGTGTTTCTTGCCCTTAAATGTAATAAATGAATGGACTATGGAACATAAAAAAAAAAAAAAAAAAAAGGAAACTAGGTGAGCAAGGAAGACAAAGCAGGACAAAGAAAGACTTTGTGTTCCTGGGAGCATATTAAAGATAAAAGGAAAATATAAATCAAACTGAGAAAATGCCCTTTGAGTGGCTTCCTGATGGAATGACACAATCACATGTTGAGAGCCATATGGGAGAGTTCAAACAGTTTTAGACCTGAGCCCAGAGGGCAGTGAGGAGGCTGGCTGGGAGAATAATTTGTTTTGTTTCTTGGGAGGAAGGCCAGAATGACTGATGCTTTGACAGTTCCTGCTGGCTGATCAGCAACTCCTTCCAATTTTTCTTAACCTCTTATGAGAGATAAGACTAGAAGGGCAGAGACTGTGTAGGAGGTGATGACAGGGAACAACACTCAAAGTAAAAAGAGAGCCTGACACTACAAGCACATTCTAGTCAGACACCAGAGCTTGAACTGATTAGGCTGTTTAGTTGGTTTTACATGGCAGCCTTTATAGAGCTCTAATTCTTCAAACAGGAGAGGGTTGTGTTTCCACTGGTGTTAGAAATATGTTAGTTTTTGAGAAAAGGCTGGACTTGACATAAGACAGATGCAACTTTAGTTAAAGCCTATGAGTAATTGAAGATCACTGTTCCTTAAAAAAAAAGGCTGCAAGAAAATATAAAATATTTTCATTTTGGTTTAGAGGAAATTATACACCAGAAGTTTAAATTTTGTGCAATATATGGCCTACATGTCAGAGAATTTCTCTTAGCCTGAAGGAAATTAAATTTCTAACCAGCAAAAAAGAATACTAGAAATTGAACATTAAAATACTTCTCATTGTTACAGCCTTCCAGTTATGGAGTAAGTCACAGGAATAAAAGTCACAGTACAAGGAATACAGTCAACAGTATTGTAATAGTGTAGTGTGGTGACAGATATAGCTACACTTGTGGTGAGCATAGCATAACATATAGAATTGTGGAATCACTATATTGTACACCTGAAACTAATGTAACACTGTGTGTTGACTACATGCATATAAAAATTAATTTTAAAAAGTCCTAGGCAAATATAGTAGCTAAAATTTATCATTACATTTATCTCTGAGCTCCTGGTCAGTCAAAGCAGAAATGAAAACACAATTGGTTATAGCATCCCATTAGCTGATGAGTGAAAGCCAATCAGGAAAAATGAATCTTTTCCTGTTGCTAAGTCCTCTAACCTTTATATGATGTCAGAGTGAATTATGTAATGGAGAATGAACATCAGTATTGGTGACATTACAAAAAAAATACTTCTCATTGTTACTAAAAAGCACATTGGTAGAAAAAGAGTCAAATATGTCAGTGAATTAAAACTTTGAACTATTTGTGTATATAGCTACTCGCTGAACTCATCCCACATACAGAACTCCTTATGGATGGAAAATATATGCTAAAAAATACAGGTTTTTTTTTAAAATATGAAATTTATTGTCAAATTGGTTTCCATACAACACCCAGTGCTCATCCCAACAGGTGCCCTCCTCAATACCCATCACCCACCCTCCCCTCCCTCCCACCCCCCATCAACCCTCAGTTCTCAGTTTTTAAGAGTCTCTTATGCTTTGGCTCCCTCCCTCTCTAACCTTTTTTTTTTCCTTCCCCTCCCCCATGGTCTTCTGTTAAGTTTCTCAGGATCCACATAAGGTGAAAACATATGGCATCTGTCTTTCTCTGTATGACTTATTTCACTTAGCATAACATTCTCCAGCTCCATCAACGTTGCTACAAAAGGCCATATTTCATTCTTTCTCATTGCTAAGTAGTATTCCATTGTGTATATACACCACAATTTCTTTATCCATTCATCAGTTGATGACATTTAGACTCTTTCCATAATTTGGCTATTGTTGAAAGGGCTGCTATAAACATTGGGATACAAGTGCCCCTATACATCAGCACTCCTGTATCCCTTGGGTAAATTCCTAGCAGTGCTATTGCTGGGTCATAGGGTAGATCTATTTTTAATTTTTTGAGGATCCTCCACACTATTTTCCAGAGCGGCTGCACCAGTTTGCATTCTCACCAACAGTGCAAGAGGGTTCCCGTTTCTCCACATCCTCTCCAACATCTATAGTCCCCTGATTTGTTCATTTTAGCCACCCTGGTGAAAAATACACAGTTTTAAAGCAGTATTGTAATGGGTGTAAAGGATCAAAAATGCACCACACTACTTAAGACAATGATTTTACCTAGAGTTTGTAATAAGGAGAAGGTGAATGTTCATTAATGAGAAAAATCTATACGAAAAGAAGGGGACCAGGGGCTTAAAGGAGGCAGGTAGACCATGAAGTCATCCAAGTCTTATGAGAATTTTGAGAAGGATGGAGTTAGATCTCATCCAAGTCACTGAGGAAAGATTGAAGTGGATACTATTTTGGAACGTGAGGTGTCTTACTGTGGTTAGCTATTTTGTGGAAGACAAAAGAGAATTTCGTTATGGAAGCACAAGGCTTAGATGAAATTCAATCTGGGCAAGTGGAAATTGAAAATGTGCCTTCTTTGTAGTTGCGTGCACAGCATTGACCCTGCAGTTAACCAACATTTTCTGTATTTTTTGGCAAAATATATCAAAATTAGTTAGCAGAACCTCAAAAGTGGGGAAGTAAAGGAAAGAGAAAGAAAGGAGGGAGGGAGGGAAAAAGGAAGGAAAGACAAAAAAAAACCATCATTGATGACAAACCAGTGGGCTAAGAGTTTTATTCCCCATTGTTCATTATCAGGTGGCGCTCTGTGTGTTCATGGGGACTTAGTGTTTTGTAGCCTTAGCTCATTCCTAGAGAATTTCCTACATTGAGCTAGTTTGAAAAAAAATCAGGATATGCAAAATTAAAAACCTTGTAAGTATTTGCACAATACCTTTTAGCTACAGAGGTAAACTGGTCTAGAATATACATAAAATCAACTCTTCCCTCAATCCTAGTAAATGCCTTCATTGATCTTTTCTAAAATAATTACTGCAGCCATAGAATCTACAGATACATATCCTAGACCCTTAAAAGAAACAACTTTTCTAGATTGACATAACCCCCCTGAATGAGTCTATCAGTTCAGCCCAAATGCAAATAACTTTAACCTCAAGATTAACTGAAATATCACCATACTTTGAAAAAGTCTCCTAATGACATAAATGCAAAGTTCTCCATGTATAATAAAAAGAGGGGGGGAAAAGACTAGAGTGGTAGTTTTCAAATTTTAGTGTACCTCAGAATTACCTGAGTCAGCTTCTAGAAAAGTAGTTGAATTTGCCTTCATTGCTGGCTCCCTTTCTCTAGCACAATCTGGCCCCAGGTTGATCAGGTGTTTGATGGATGTCAGAAGGCTATTTAGCCAATTTACACAAAACTAAAAGTACATAGGAAGAAAGAGGATGTTTTAGTCCTAGTGTAGAGAGAAGCGTCCCCCAGAAGGGCAATGAGTGAGCGTTCTAGTTTTACCTTTCTTCTCCACACTGCTGTTCCTTTGAGGAACAGAAAAGCAGCCACTGGCATTGGCCACTAAAATCAGAACAGAGTAGGAGTCTCTATAGGGTGGGGACAAGCAATCTGGTTAGTACCCAGCATTCTTTCTTCTCTCTCCCTCTTACTTACTGGGCTAGCAATTTATATCAGACAGTATTTGTCCCTGAATAGAAACAATGCCTGAGAAAGACAAGTTTGGTGGTACCTGAGGACAAGGGAAATCTGTTGCAGGAGAGAGAGAAAAAGGGATAATTAAATGCAGACTGTAAAAGAGGCACCCCTCCCCAGGTCACTTGAAGGAACCCGAGCTAAGGTATACATCAGTGTTCTCCAAACTTTGGAGTGCAAATAAATCATGTGGCTGGTCTTATTAGTATGCAGATTCTGATTTAATAACTTGGGAATTCCCTGAAATACTGTCTTTCTAATATGCTCCTAGATGATGCCAGTGCTGCTGGTCCTGTCTTTAGACACCACTTTGAGAACCAAAGGTTTCAATACTACCAGACAGAACAGTTAATAATGCCAAAGCAATGAAAGATGAACTTACAGAGAAAATCAGCATGACTTCTGAGGACTTAAAGTACTATGAAAGACAGATAACAAATAGAATAGCTGATACAGAGTTAGTAGAGGTAATGATATGAAAAGAATATAACATATAGACATAATAATTTCCTAAGGGGCATAAAGATTTTGGAACCCAATTGAAGATACTCAGTATTAAAAACACATAATTGTTGGGGTGCCTGGATGGCTTAGTTGGTTAAATGTCTGACTCTTGATTTCAGCTCATGCCATGATCTCATGGTTCGTAGGATCAAGCCCCATGTCAGGCTCAGTACTGAACATGGAGACTGCTTGAGGTTCTCTCTTTCTTTCCCTCTGCCCCTCTCCCCCACTCACACACATGTACTCTCTCTTTCTCTAACAAAAAAAATTAAACAAAAATAATTGTTGAAGTAATTCAGTAGATGGGTTGAATAGCAGAATTTAGAAAGCTAAAAAATAAATTTTTGATCTAGAATATAATGGTCAAGGAACATTCCCAAAGTCCTCAGGAAAGAATAAAGGAAGGAGACATGTTAAGACCCATATAAAAAGGGCCTCCTCAGAACAGGATATAAAAGTGAACAAGACAGAGGAAATATTTGGGAAAAAATGTAATCTTCCAGATTTATACCCAGAATGATATAAACTCTCAGATAAAGGGACAGAGTAAAGAACAAAATAGTTACTGAAAAATCCATAACATGAAAACACTAGTGAAATTTAAGAACACCAAGACTAAGTCCTATACACTTTTGGAGAGAAAAAAGATCATTTAAAAAAAATTTAGACTGACCTCAGACTCCTCTCCAACAACACTGAATCATATTTGAGAGGGAAATATTAAATTTTTATATCCAACTAACCTGTTGCTTAAAGGTAAGGACAAGTAAAAGTATTTTTTCTCAGCCATACAAATCAAAAAGTTCTTACTGTGCAAAGAACCACATTTTTTGTTTTTCATTTTTTTTTCTTTGTTTAAAATTTAAATCCAAGTTAGCCAATATACAGTGTAATAATCATTTCAGGAATATATTTTAGTAATTGATCACATACATATAATACCCAGTGCTCATCAATTTAGCTCATCCCCCCTTTATGCCCATTGCCCATTTAGCCCATCTACCTACCCAACACCCCACCCGCAACCCTCAGTTCCTTCTATTTAAGAGTCTCTTATGGTTCGTCCCCCTCTTTGTTTTTATATTATTTTTGCTTTTATTCTATTATGTTCATCTGTTTTCTTAAATTCCACATATGAATGAAATCATATGATATTTGTCTTTCTCTGACTGATTTATTTCACTTAGCATAATACACTCTAGTTCCATCCACATTGTTGCACATGGCAAAATTTCATTCTTTTTGATCACTGAGTGTGTGTGTGTGTGTGTGTGTGTGTGTATATATATATATATATATACACACATACATACATACATACATATATATATTAAATCTTTATACATTCATCAATGGATATTGACCTCTTTCCATACTTTGGCTATTGTTGGTAGTGCTGCTATAAACATTGGGGTGCATATGTCCCTATGAAACAGCATACCTGTATCCCTTGAGTAAATACCTAGTAGTGCAATTGCTGGGTCATAGAGTAGTTCTGTTTTTAACTTTTTGAGGAACCTCCATACTGTTTTCCAGAGTGGCTGCACCAGCTTGCCTTGCCACCAACAATGCAAAAGAGATCCTCTTTCTCTGCAGCCTTGCCAACATCTGTTGTTGCCTGAGTTGTTAATGTTAGCCACTCTGACAGGTGTAAGGTGATATCTCACTGTGGCTTTGGTTTGTATTTCCCTGATGATGAGTGATGTTGAGCATCTTTTCATGTGTCTGTTAGCCATCTGGATGTCTTCTTTTGAGAAATGTCTATTCATGTTTTCTGCCCATTTCTTCACTGGACTATTTGCTTTTTGGGTGTTGAGTTTGTTAAGTTGCAGAGAATCATATTGTAAGTCAAGTGGTCTGGAATGGCTCTGATATGCATTTGGAAAATAGGTGATTGTGCTGCAGACAGTTCATAGGTGATTCAAAATGCTCCCTTTGAAAAGAGCTTAATTAAAGGAAAATCTTTGTGAAGCCTTTCAACTTGGAATTAAGCTTTCATACATTGGAAAGACTGCTAAACTCATAATAAGTAATACTTGTTAATCTTTGAGCACTTTTTCCCTTTCCAATACTTTTAAGACTTTGTTTTAAACTTTCTCATTGTGAAATAATTTCAGACTTACCATAAAACTGCCCAAGTACTACAAAGGGAGTTCCCTTATACCCTTTCTTGAATTTCTTCAAATGTTAATACATTGAATCCTCATAGTACAATTATTAAAGATAGTAAATTAACATCACAGAATCCTCAAATAATATACTCATCTTATGCAAATATCAATAATTATCTCATGTCATTTTTCTGATCTAGAAGTCAATGAAGGATCACACATTGTGTTTAGTTGTTATTTTTCCTTAATCTCTTTCAATCTCTGATTGTTCTTCTGTCTTCCTTATTTGATACCTTGATACTTTTGAAGAATACCTGCCAGTTATTTGTAAAATGTCCCTCAATCTGAGTTTTTTAATATTTCTTAATGATTATATTCAGGTTGTGTATATATGACAAGAATACTACAGTAGTCATGTTCTCTTCTTATGAATCCAGAGGCACATAATTTTGATATGTTCTATTACCAGTGATGTCAAGTTTGACTACTTGGTTAAGATAGTGTCTACCAGGTCTCTCCTCTATGGTATTATCCAAAAGGTGATGTTTTATTTCCATCATTTCTTTCTCAGTTTTATTATTATTATTATTATTATTATTATTATTATTATTATTATTTTAGAGGTGGGGGGGTACAGGGAAAGAGAAGGAGTGAATCATAAGCAGGCTCCATCCTCATTGCAGAGCTCAACATGTGGCTTGATATCACAACCATGAGATCATGACCTGAGCCAAAATCTAGAGTCAGACATTTAACCAACTGAGTCACTCAGGTGCGCCTTCTTCATTTTTAAGTTGGAATTCTACTATAAGAACTTTCCCTTTTCATTCATTCATTCATTGACTTCAGTATGAACTTACAGCCATTTTTTCATCCCATGAACTTATAATCCAGTATTCTAACTATTTTTTGGTTATATTATTCTAGATTTGGTCATGGGGACTTCTTCAGCTTGGCTTCTGTGTCTTTTCATCCTGCGCATGTTAATTTTTAAGTGTTTCTTTAATTTCTGAAACCACATGGCATTCTGGATTCAACTTGTACTTTCCCTGCCCCAGTCTTAGACCCAGCCATTTCTCTAAGGGGTACTGATTGGTTGTATTGGAGAATCGTGTTTGAGACCAAGATGTGGAAGTGAGGTGTACTTATGGCTACTGCAATGTCATTGCTTCTCGGCCTTTGCAGAGAATAGAGCTAGGAAATACATGTATTTATATGTTCACATCTTCACCTATTTTTGTGTTTCTTTATATGTATAAACATTGAAAATCCTGAGTTCTGACTCTTCCACCACCACAATATCCATCTTAGGCTTGCCCACTTCTCCACTTGTAATTCCTTTTCCTCAAGAGGGCAAATCCGGCTGTCATTATCTAGAATATATTCACTTATTTTCTCAGTTCTAGAATACACATGAAGTAGTTTCAAATTTGCTAACCCATCTGCCATGAAAAACAGGTCACTACCTAGAGTACGATATTTGTATAAAATTCTTGTCCTTAGCCTTAATTTATACAGTCAAAATAGTATTTTGACTTAGATTAGTTCAAATCTAAGAACTACTTAGATTCATTCTTCCTCACCTGATTCCATGTGGTTATCTTACTTGTGATACAGTTAGTTCATTTTTTACTGTTTGTAGTTGATTTTAGAGTCCACCAACATTGAGGTTAATTTTATTTTATTTTTGAGCATGTGAAACGATGACATCTAAAACTCAAAACTGTTGACAAGGAATCCATGGAGAAGTGACCATCCTCCCTATCTCTTCTCCGATCTTTTCACCACATTCCTATCCATACCCTCTAGGAAACCAATTTCATTAGTTTTTAGTGTATTCTTATATTTCATATATTTCATGCTGCACAAATGAACAGATCCTTGTATGCTTCATATAGCTTTTTTTGCTTGTCTTTCTTGCTTTCTTGCTTTCTTGCTTTCATTCATTCATTCATTCATTCATTCAAAACTTACTCTGCCTGTTATAAATACTGCTTTAGAAACATATTTTTTACTGGGAAGAATATGGTAGAAAACACTCCTTACGATTTCATAGAGATATTTTTCATTCATTTTTACAAATGTGTTGTACTCCATTCTTTGGATGTACCATAATGTACTCAGCCACTCTTCAGTGTTTGGATATTTAGATTCCTTACAATATTTTGGAATTATATATTTTTTTTCAACGTTTATTTATTTTTGGGACAGAGAGAGACAGAGCATGAACGGGGGAGGGGGAGAGAGAGAGGGAGACACAGAATTGGAAACAGGCTCCAGGCTCTGAGCCATCAGCCCAGAGCCTGACGCGGGGCTCGAACTCACTGACCGCGAGATCGTGACCTGGCTGAAGTCGGAGGCTTAACCGACTGCGCCACCCAGGCGCCCCTATTTTGGAATTATAAACAATGCTGCAATGAATCACCTTATGCATAGGTATTGTCATTACATTTAAAATGTATCTTAGAATAATTTCTTAGAAATGGGATTGTTAAGTCAAAATGTGCATGCATAGGTTTACTTATGGAGAGCGTTGAGTAAAGTGTAGAATTGTTGAACTAATATGTTGTACACCTGAAACTGATATAACATTGTATATTAATTATACTTTAAAAAATAAGGGCATGTGTAGATTTCTTATTGACAAATTTTTCTGCAGATGACTTGCACCAGTTTGCATTCTCTGCAGCAATTTATGAGTGTGCCAATTTTCCTAAAGTCTTGCTAATAAACCGAGTTGTTTTCAATTTTTGCTAGTTTTATAAATGGTAAGTGGTACCTCAGTGTTGCGTTGATTTGTATTACACTGAGGGTGAGTATCTTTTCATGTGTTTAAAGACCATTTAAAAAATAAGTATTTGTGAGTTTTTTGATTATAGGTTTTTAATTTTTTTAATGTTTATTTTTGAGAGAGACAGACAGAATATGAATAGGGGAAGGGCAGAGAGAGAGATAGGGAGACACAGAAACCGAAGCAGGCTCCAGGCTCTGAGCTGTGAGCACAGAGCCTGACATAGGGCTTGAACCCACAAACTGTGAGACCATGATCATGACATGAGCTGAAGTCTAGCACTTAACTGACTGAGCCACGCAGGCGCCCCTCTGATTATAGGTTTTTAGTCTTTTGCTCAGTTTTAAGAGGTGTTTTTTTTTTTAAATGTATTGGGGATATTAACCTTGGGTCTATGGTACATGCTGTAAATGGTTTCCCCCTGATTATCAGTTCTTTCTTGACTTCATTTATGATGTATTTGTCATGGTACAAGTTTTTATTTTTATGTAGTTAAAGTTATCAGTCTTTTACTGTTTCTGAGTTTTAGTCACAAAGTCTTTTTTTTTACCCTGACATTAAAGAAGAATTCACCCATGTTTTCTTTTAATATCTGCCTCATTTTCTTACATTTAGCTCTCTAATTCATTTGGAATTGAGTCTTGTGAAAGGTGTGAGGTATAGTTCTAGTTTTGTGGTGTTTTTTTTTTCCAAATGGCTACCCAGTGGTTACAATCCAATACTGATTATTAAAAAGTCCATTTTTGTCCCCGTGATTCAAGAAGCTACATTTACAGTATATAAAATTTGCATATCTACTTAGGTATATTTCTGAGCTTTCCATTCTATTTCACTGATGTGTCCGTCTATTCATGTGACAATGCCAAACTGTTGCAGTTACAGAGGCTTTCTTTATAGGATATTTGAATGATAGGGTTAGTCTCTCTGTTGTAGGCTTTTTCCCCCCAAGTTTATTTATTTATTTTGAGAGACCTAGAGAGAGAGCACAAACAGGGTAGGGGCAGAGAGAGAGGGAGAGACAATCCCAGTCCGAAGCAGTCCTCACGCTGTCAGTACAGAGCTCCCTGCAGGGCTTAAACCCACAAACCCTGAGATTATAACCTGAGCCAAAATCATGAGTTGGATGCTTAATTCACTGACCCACGCAGGCATGTCTCCACTGGAGTTTTTTTTTATTTTTAGTTTTATACTGGTTATTCTTACATGTTTGTTTTCATTATGGATTTTAGTATAAACTTCTCTAACTCTAAATAAAGGTTGTTGGCATTTTTATTGTGATTTTGCATAATTTATAAATTAGGGAGAATGGTCTGCTTTAGGACATTGAGTCTTGATCTTGATATTCAAGAACAAATTGTCTTTCCCTTTGTTCAAGTCTAATTTTTGGTCTTTCAGAAGAATTTTAAAGTTTTACTTGGATGTACATTTCTTGTTGAGTTTATTTCTAGGTATTTAATCTTTTTTACTATTATAAATGGGGTTTTCTCTCCCATAATGTCCTCTAACTGGATATTGTTTTGAACATTTTTATCAGTACTTTCCACATATTATTTAATCCCCACAGCTAATATACGAAGTACTTGTCAAAGTCACACAGCTAATAGTAGATGACAAGACAATGGTTTTAAAGCAGGCATTCAGATTTCAGTGTACTACACTTTGTACTTCCCAGTAATGATTTGTTCAGGAGTTAATTATCTAAAATCCATGGGCAAAAATCCAATATAATTTCAAAGCTCAAAGAGACTCCCAAAAGCAAAGGGTCAAATCTTCTGCAAGTTTTATCGGAAGAATTTTGACAATATCTAGCAATTTAACCTCAAAGTAGAGGGGATAACATAAGCAGATAGAACATCAGTTTGTTTTCTCATGAGGAGAAATCAAGAATTAATACAGGGGCGCCTGGATGGCTCAGTCAGTTGAGCATCTGACTAGGGCTCCGGTCGTAATCTCACAGTTCATGGGTTCAAGCCCCATGTTGGCCTCTGTGATGACAGCTCAGAGCCTGGAGCCTGCTTCGGATTCTGTGTCTCCCTTCCCTCTCTCTCTGTCTCTCCACTGCTTGTGCTCTCTCTCTCGCTCTCTCACAAATAAATACATAAACAAATTAAAAAATTTAAAAAGAATTAATACACCTCAGCTTCTATCTCCAGCTCTAAAAAAAAAAAAAAAAAAAAGAAAGAAAGAAAAAAAAAAGAAGGTCACAGAATAAAGACCTCAATTGTCTGGTCATGGGGGAACACAGTGCATTTTTCAATTGGATACATTTCCCAGGTGCTGCTTAATCTTAGGAAAATAGAGGTTAGGAGAAAAGCAGGAACACCCTGAAACCTGGAGGGTTCAGAGCTGGTTCTTGGAAGAAGAGGTATCAATAAAAGGGTGTTTGTCCCAATGTCCCAGGGACAGTGAGCAGCAGTCCTGTGTTGAACACTCTACATAGGGCACATGAGCCAGAGCTATGACTGTGAAAATGGCAGACAGCTGCACAGTGGCCATGGCAGCAAAGAAATGACAGTGATCTTAGTTATGGAAGAAAAGTCCAAGTGAGGCATAGCACACTCGGATACCACCATCTCATCCCATTCTGTTGATCAAGGAAAACCTAGAAGAGCTTGGCAGTGACTCCAGGAGAGACAGTGACATGTGAGGCAGCAAGGAAAGTCTCTACGGAGCAAACTTGGCTTCCAGAATTCACACTAGGGGAGGCCTGGCTAGACATCACTGTTTTTGTTGCTCTTAGGTTCTTTTTTCTTTCTCAGTCTGGTAGCCTATAGAGATCTGTTCAAGAAATTTGGGTGGGATTTACTATTCCAAAAATGAATCATTTACTCAACAAAAGCATGATTTGTGTGTGAAGGTCTATTATTTCCAGGTATTCAATATTAAAGTGTTTTCCCTGGAGCTATTTGTTTCCTTATAATGCACTATAATTTTGTACTGAATGCTATAGAGTTAATATTTTTAGGGTAGTATCTACATTGCTCATACCATTGTATCAAGTTAAGCATAAAGGCTGCATATGACACTTGGACCCATTTTCCCCTCATTAAAACACTTGCCTCATGATGGAAATAGGTTTTCAAAAGACAATCTTCAGTGGAGTTTCTGGTCGCGGATTAATCTGTCCTTTTGATAGGACAGATTCGCTGCTCAGAGGACTGTAAGGATAGACATAACTATGACCATCAAGACTGTCACCTTTGCAGTCCACCCAAGGACCACTGCAATGTTCAGATAAAAGATAAAACTATAATAATATTTATTACAAATGGCAACATAAAACAAATTCCGTGTTCTTAGGAAAACAAGTGGCTCTTGGTGACATCTGTCCTGTTTATTCAACAGCCAGCATTTGTCACTTTATAGCTATAGCTCCCAGCATTGTCAGAGTTATTAATAACAAGTCAGAGAAGAAAGCAAAGCTATTTGGAAGAGGGAACATGAAGTCAGAGTTCCTCATGTGGCACTTTTTCTTAGAGAAGAAAGCTTTCACCTGTATTAAGTCGGTGGGAGGTGAGAGAGTTAACATGAAACAAATTATATATTTTCATTTCATATTTGTTTTCCAGTGGTTTGAGACTTCTGGGACTTCAGACTTTATAGCAGTAACTCAGCTCAATATTATAGCATGTATCACCTTGAAAAAGCAATTGCAAATGCTTGTTTGTATTCTCTTTGTGCACTGAGTGGGCTGGAATCATTCTCTTCAAACATCATTTACAACTCGATGTAATGAGCATGTGTAGTCAGCAAAGGTTTTAAAAGTTAATGAGAAACACAAAACTTTGGGGGTTATTTCTCAATGCATTCAGTGTCTACAGCTAGGTCTGTGTTTTAAAAAGAACTCTGATGGCCTTGCCATAGATTTCATTTCCAGGACAATGGACTGGAAACAGACATCCACCTTGCCTTGAACCTAATTAAGAAGGAGAAAGCAAAGGAGGAAGAAAAGGCAAGAATCATAAAAGGAGGAAGACAAGGAAAGCATAGCATGGTTTTTTTGAGCATCAGCAGGATGGGGAGAATGATCTTTCCCCAGGTAGAAAAACACTGTGCAGCCAGCCCAAGCAATACCAGGAAGTCAGAGGAAAGGTCAAAAGGTGAGAAAACACAAAGAAGCAAAGTAAAAGGTCTCTCTTCACTGGATTACTCTTTTTTTGAATTTCAAAAGAGGTGAGGGGGCGGGGAGGCCTTTCCGACATGATTAATTGGGAGACCAGAATTGAATTTATGACACCACAGCACGTTCAAGGAGAGGTGGAGGCCTTTCTTCTGTTAATTCATTAAAGACAGGGAAGTAGCACCAACTATCAAAAAGAACAATGAATTAGAAACCTGAAACTCCTCTTGGCTCCACTGTTTATGGTCTCTATGGCCTTGGCAATTTAATGAACCACTCTGAGAATCTGTCTCCTCATCTCTAAGAGGAGAGCTTTGGGCTAGAGGTCACTTCCACCTTCCCAAATTTAAATTTTAAATTCAATTTCATTAGAGGTACTGAAATTTGGAGTTGTTTTTTTTTTTTTTTAAATAACGGGAAAGAGCAGGGAGAAATTTGTGAATATTAAGCAGTTCTTACCTGATTGTGCTTAGAAAACTCCGTAAGCTTTATAACCTCACTGCCTTTATTTTTTCCCATTTTCTTGGTCCTTAAATGTATTCATTCTAATTGAATAATGTCATTCTCTTTCACTTCAATTTCTATTCATTATTTCAGAGATTTGCATTATTTTGGGAAAGGCCAAGAATTGGAGAATTGGGCTAAACACATACTGAAAAATCCCTGACTATACAATAAAGTAACTAACGGTATTTTATGTATGTATCATAACCAACAAATTCACCACTTTGCTATTTCAGCACATGTGTAAAGCGGTGTTTACGCTACCTCTCTACAAGGGATCTGGTCTTCCAGAATCATTTCAATATATGTTCACTAATACACTATAGTCCTAAAGTCCCATGATTTATTTACACACTTGAATAGTTTTTCCCATTTTATCCACCATATGTCAAGAAGTATAGAATATTTTTGAAGCTACCTTTTGAGTTTAATTCTGGAGTCCAGGCATATACAAAATAAAGCAGAACTTGAGTCTAAGTAATAACCATGTAAAGAAAGCTAACCATATTTTGGCAAGGTTTTTGAAAGAACAAAACCAAACCAAAGTGTGTGCATTTAGGAAGTTCTATCCTGAAACTTCACAACAAATCTCTTGGTGATTCAAAGTCCACGGAGATCCTGGGTAGCTTCAGAATTTAGTTGCAGTGTCCTACTATACTTTATAGCTAGAAATCTTCTTTAAGTTCCATTTTGGCCTTGAATCCAAACCACAGGCCTCAGAAAATGCCAGTAAAAGCTTTAAGACAAAGTTAAACATTGAATGATTGTCCACGTTTTTCATTCCACACATAGAGCAGTAGAGTTGAAGAGAGCAGTCTCCTAGATGACTGGATTTTAGAATTTTAGAGTGGAAAGGAAATGATCTAGTCCAAAGCTCTAATGAGGAGATGACAAAATACCCCAGGCGGTTTTTTTTCAAGGCCACAAAACCAATTGGTGACATAGTTTTTACTGGAAGTCACATTTTCTAACTTTTAGTTTAATCTCCTTTTACTGTACTTTTATTTCCAATTGGATAGCCTTGCATAAGAAAAACCATAACTAATAGCAAGCAACTTTCTCTGGGGGTAAAAATCTTTTGCCCTTTTTATGTGTTTCCATGTGGAGAGTCCATTTGGGCAACATGCCTTGCTTTTTTCTTCTTGGTCCTCATTCCCAGAGGAGGATGAGCATCTAAGGACTGGTACAACTGGGAGAAGGAATGACTGGCATTGTCTTGGCCCTTCCCCTTCCCTCTCCTTTGAGAGCCTGTGTGTGCTCAGGTGAGGCATGCCCAGTGGGGACAGCTGGGCCTCTGCAGTGAGGTCTGCTATGTTTTATACCTGCCTGCGACAAGATAGGCAAGTTTCTTTCAGGCCATTTGGTTCACTGGCTTCCAACCAAGCCTTTAACACTAAGATAAATTCACCTCTAGGGGTACCTGGGTGGTTCAGTCACTTAAGCATCTGACTCTTGATTTCAGCTCAGGTCTCAGCTCAAGCCATGATCTCACTGTTCATGAGGTTGGGCTCCTTGCTGACAGTGCAGAAGCTGCTTGGGATTCTCTCTGTGCCCCTCCCCTGCTCATGCTGGTGATCACTCTCTCTCTTTCTCTCTCTCTCAAAATGAATAAATATTTTTTAAAAAGATGATTTCACATCCATCTCTTGACCTCCTCTGTAGCTCCAATTTATTTCAAATCTGCATGGGAAGAGGGGATTTTTTTTACTAAGTTGCCTAAAATTCCAATGACTTTAACCTGGCAGAGTCTACATTTTCTTGCAGCCTACACTCAGTAATATTTATATACACAAGTTAAAGACACTACTGTATGTGGAGTTATTTCTAGAGAATGTATTGCAACCGCTAGGAAAGCAATTGGGGTAATGGCTGGAACATCAGCAATATTCTGGTCTTGAGGCTGTCGAACACGATAGCACTATGAGAACAGGGCCCCATGATCTCCCAGGAGCCAGTTAAGGGGCAGGCCCACTGTAATTGCCTAGCAGTCCTTAAAACTGTACATCTTCCCTGCATGTTTTCACATAAACACCAGATGTGTGTTTGGTCTATGTCTGGAGGCTCCTTGTGTTTTCCTCCCATGCTTTGATGTTTATACCTGGTGAACATGAAATAAAGACCATACAGTTTACCGCTGCTTCTGTTTCGCTGGCAGAGGCCACCCTGTGTGTCCGCTCAGTCTAAGTGAGAACTTTTTCTTCAGTGTGTGGCTACAACTATGTAAGCAACAGATGAGAAGGAAAACTTGATAAGACCTGGCATGTCAAATCAACTAACTTGCTCTCTACTGGAGGGCAGAATCTCTCCTGCCACTTCAGCACTCCTCCACCTTATCTGGCTTTGTTTGCTTGTTTGTTTGGTTCACTGGATACACACCTCTTACTTGTCTTCAAATTTGCAGTTTTTAATCATACAAAATAAGTCAAGTTTTGTAACCTAAAAATATTTTACTTATTAAAACTATATTAATACTTTCATAAACTACTCAAGACTACTTAAAAGATAAGGAGACGAACATGTGCATTTGTAGAACTGTGTGTTAGTCACACCAGATCCCTGGGGAGGCAATTCCCAGAATGACCTCATTTGTCTGTGTAGACACAGAGCAATCCATGTTCAGGTGCACACATTCAATGACTTGTCCAGCATGGTCAGCCCTCTGCTTCTTGATGGTTTCCTTCTGCTATGAATGTAGATGTCCAGTTGTCTCCTGCTCAGAGTAGACATTGACCTTCTCATTCACCAGCCATTGGAGGAGGACTAGGGCCACAAGGATAATTAATCCGACCTGTTCTTCTGGGAGGATTTCCTGGTGGGCCCTCTTCCATCAGCATGTCTGGAATCACAGGAGTTTCCATAGCCTCTTTTTCACATCTTGCTGAAGCAAATCCACAAATTCAGCTATTCCCCAGAAGAAGTCTGTTATAAAAGACTGTCTGTATGGGACTGACTCCAGGCAGTCCCACCCTTGTCCCTTTGAGACATAAACC
This sequence comes from Lynx rufus, assembly GCF_022079265.1. Lineage (NCBI taxonomy): Eukaryota > Metazoa > Chordata > Mammalia > Carnivora > Felidae > Lynx > Lynx rufus. The sequence continues at coordinate 149,698,030 of NW_025814823.1, forward strand.
ATCCTGCCCCTCGTTTTGTTTTCCACCCCAGGGCAACTCAGCCACCCTATGTGGTTTTGACTCCTGACCCTTTTCTCTCCTACAGAACTAGGTGTTATCCTGGATGTGCTAATTACCAGCTATGTAGGCTGGCAACTTTTCTCTGAGCCTCAGTTCCTTTATCTGAAAGTGGTGAGAATAATTGTATTTGAAGGAATTGTATGGTACCTAAAATGTCTATCATGGCACTTCGTGTTACTTACTAATATTACTTTGATATGATTGTTTTCATTAGATTCCATTGCTACTTTCTTAAATAGTCTTAGGTATTCCTCTATTCTGCTCATATGGTACTTCCATATCACTTGTTTGCAGCAATTTCCACAGTGTACTTTAATTGTTTGCTTGCACATTTGTGTTCTTCAGTGGCCTGTGAGTTACTTAAGAAGAATAACCACTAGGTGTTACATCTTCATATCCCTGACTCCAAACTAGACTAATGACTTGAAAGGGCAAAGAAAATAAATGAAAGAATTAAAATGTAAGTGGTTATGTGAACAGGACGTATAAATGTTGTACTCTCATGTCATGGAGGAAGACTTACTATCAAATGAGGGGATAAGGCAAATTATTGTAGAGACAGGAAATGGGACGTGGTCTGAAATTTCACAGATGGGTTTTCATAAAATCTTTTTTAAAACGATAAGAGAAACATGCTGGTCTAAGAGAAAAGTGTATGTGAAGTCTAGAGTAAACAAAGTGCTAGCCTGTTCAGGGCATGGGGAACAACCCAGACCTAAGATCTGATACTAGAAACATGTGGAAGATGAAAAGAGGTAAGTTAGAAACAAACCATGGTAGACTTTGGATGCCCAAACAAGACACTTGTACTTAGTTTGGTAAAAATGAGCAATCTCTACAAGATTTGAGTGGAAGAGCTGCAGTAATAGGACTATTCTGGTCACAATGTGTCAAATAGACTGGCTTAGGAAGAATGTCGAGTTAGTGATACAAATTATGAGGAGGCAAAACCCTGAACTATAGAAACTGAAACAAAAAGGGAAAAAAATGTATGCAATATACACATTGGAAGTAACAATGAAATCCTTCTCAAAAGCACATGAGAGCAGACCTTGAAATTTTCTTACCAGTAGATTAGACAAAAGAACTACAGGCTTCTTCCTAAACTCTTCACCAAAAACCTTGGCTGTGTACACAGTGAAGAGTGAAAAATCAGACTTTGCTGAAATAGAAGCATAATGTGAATATTTTAAATTCCCCTTAGGCCTTGAGATTCTATTTATTCCTTTTGTTCTTTCCACCAACACTTTCTTCCAACATTTTGCATTCAGATTTATGGCTTTCTTCTGTCTCTAGATTCCTGAGCTCAACTGTGTCGACTGCAGTATATACCCAGAAAAGAGTTTTGCTGAGTATTTCTATTTATTCTTGCTAATGCCTTAAATATCAGGACTGAGCAGTTTAGTCTCCTAAAACATTTGCCAAACTTGCTTGAAGCCACCTTCTTTTTTGCCCATGTTCCTCAATTTCTCCCTTAAAATAGAATTAACCTAGTAAAGAAAAAAATATTATCTGGCATTTATGTGACTTGTTTTCCCAGGAAGCTCTCAGATCTTTTCCAGCCATATCCTGCTGAGAAGAGGAAAAGAATGAACACATCTCTGCATTTGAGAAAACAGAAAGCAGGAAGGAAAAAAAAATTGCCACAAGGGTTCGTGGAAAATCTGCCACAGAACCAGGAACAAAAAAACAAAAACAAAAAAACAAAACAAAAACAGCTTCTTGATGCATGGACAATAGCCTGTAGCTTCAGTGAAAATAGATGAGGAAGATCATTACTGGGTGGCCTTTGGGGATGAAGAAAGCTCATTGCTCTGACTAGAAAGTGATGTCCTTGAAATAGAAGGATCACGATCATAACTATACAGCAGTTATAAAAAATGAGCTTCTCCTTTCTCTAGAGATAGCTGCTACTTTCCTCAAAGACCAAATTCCCAGAATCAAGTTTTCTCCTAAGTTTACAGAAAGAGACAAACTACCATGTATCCCACTCTGAAGGGCAGTAATAATCCAATTACAGTAGTATATATTCCTAAGATGATATATACCTAGAGCTAACTACAGTCTTTGATATCTTAATGTCCGTACATTCCCCCCTTTGACAGGGGAACAATTGTATACCGAATTCAGAAAATAATTAAACCCACACAGTTAAGCATCCAAAATGTTGTCCTTTCCCTCAGTTGTTCAATTCTCACATAACAAAATATGTATATGTATACTCTGGATAATGACAATTTAATTGAGCCCATATTGTTCCTTGTGCCTATACGATATTTATTGCCCAGATATGCAGACAGGTATGATAATGGAGATGGTGCTTCTTTGTGCTCTATGAGTATCAAAACTTTGTGATACATTGTCTGCCAAGTTCAAGGGGGTCTTAAGCTTGAGACTGAAGTAAGATAACAAAGGAATTGAGAATCAGCAAACTGACCACGACCTATTAGAATGATATCTATGTAGTTTATTATGCAGTTAACTTGAACAAGTTACATCTGTAAACTATAAATAAAAAAGAGTAGAATGCTGGTTTTAACTTGTTATTGACTTTTACTGAGAACTGATGAAACTTTTGTTGATTGTGACTGAGAGAATTGCCTGTTCTGGCCCAGATTTCTCTCCTCTCCTTTTTTATAGCTTCTATTTATCTTTTGTGAATTCTGTTCTCATCTAATCGCACACTGGTTGGTGAGAAATGACTCTTCCTAATGTGAAGATCTTCATTATTAATTGTTGGTATTATTCATTATCAATCTACAAGGACTCAAATTCACATTTGAACTGTACTTACATAGTTCCGGGTAGTTTTGTTACTGGCCTTTCATGATGAATTTCTTCTTATACTGTGATAATGCCTGTATGTTATATGAGGTTGTCAACAATTTGTATTGATCTTGTAGAATTCTTCTCTGTTAGAATAACTCCAGCAGACTTTGGCTCCCTCTTGTTTACCGTGAGAGAGTGAGGTGAGTTTTATCTGGCTTCGGCTTTTGTCAAGAAGGGTGAATTACTGAATTCTCCCACCCAGCAAAAAGCCACTTCACACACCTCCCTGTAACACCATCAGACAGAATCCCTGGCCGCAGAAGCCTTGGATTTAGTTAGTCTAAAAACCACAAATACATACACTCCATATATACACTCTTACTTTGGTTTTTGGTCAGACTCAGGCACCTCTTTATTAGGACATGGCTTTCCTTATTTTCTGATAACTTTTATTTATATGAATAAAACTATGTTGAGAAAAATAATGAGGCAAACATGTGTGCAGTGTGTTCAAAGAAGTCACCTGAAAATAATAAAATGAAACCGTAATGCAAGTTTGAGTCTGCACTGAATTTTTTTGCCCTCAAGACTTTAAAGTTGTACATAAAAAATAACCGCTTCTGTATTTTACTATCACACACTCATGGCAGACCAAATGTTTTAAATTCTTCCTGATGATCCTCATAGCAACTGCTAGAAAATATCTTCCTAAATCTTCAGATAAAGTATGTAAATTTATCTTGAATGGGTTAAGTGAGGCCTTGCTGGAAATGAAGTGCTATATTAGATGATTTCTAAAAACTTACTACAGCTGATTTTAAAACCTGCTTTATAGAGTACAGTTTTATGATGCGATACCAATCTCAGGTCAAGTAAATCTATATACCTAGAATTATTTTTTTTTGCGTAACTAATTATTTCAAGGAAAATAATAACTTCTACTTCTGCTTTCTGTGGGTCAAGGAGGAGTGGTCACCTGCCAGTCCAGGGTCTGCAACCAAACTGTTTTGCAGGGATGTCTGCTTCTAAAGATGGTTCTCTCAAGTGGCTGGCAAAATAGTACTCCTTACCACATAGACCTCTCTGTTGGGCTGCTAGAGTGCTCTCACAACATGGTCGCTGGCTTCCCCTAAAGCAAGTGGTCCAAGGGAACATGGTGGAGGTGTTGATGTTTTTTATAACCCACCTTAGAAATTCATCATTTCCACCATATTCTATTGTGCTGTAAGTACAGCATAGGAGGGGACTATACAAGGGCATGTACTTTGGATTCTGGAGACAAATCTATAAGTCTGTGTGGATGTGTGTATGTCTCATACGTATTTAGCACATCTGTTAAATTTTGCAAATTGATATTATTAAAAGTACAGTAAAGTCTTATTACAGGGGATTCACTTCTTGTGGCTAAATACAACCATTTGTTTAAAATTAAGGCATGCTAGTTTTTATTCTTCTAACTTTCTGTATCATGATTGTATAAATTAGAAGATTGACTTTACTAAAATTATTTTAATTTCTGCATTTGAGTCTAAAGATCATTTCAAATGACCACATTGTTTCAACCTGGAATATTACTTGTCAGCATAATTAGTTACTTTAGCCTAGAACTTCAAGTATGAAACAAATGCTAGAGAACTAAGTAATTTATGTTCCTTTTTAAAATTGTTTTTAATGTTTTATTTATTTTTGAGAGAGACAGAGCATGAGTGGGGGATGGGCCAGAGAGAGAGGGAGACCAGAATCCGAAGCAGGCTCCAGTCTCTGAGCTATCAGCACAGAGCCTGACATTGTGCTTGAACCCATGAACTGTGAGATCATGACCTGAGCCGAAGTTGAACACTTAACTGACTGAGCCACCTGGGCACCCACAAGTAATTTATGTTCTAAAGATGTCTTGTTGACTTGTAAAAAGTAGCTTAGAAACCAGGAGACTTGGACTCAATAAAATATTTCTCTGTGCTCAATATAAGAACTTCTCATACTTCTCAAATCACTTGGGTATTGTGTTATAAAGCAGATTCTGAGCCAATAGATCCTGAGTACAGCTTGAGATTTTGCTATTTCTAACAAGAGCCAAGGTATTGATGATGCCATTGTTCCTCTGATGACATGCTAAATGGCCGTGTTCTATGCAGTGGGGGTTCCTTGAAAGAAAATTTATTATAACAATACTTGCTTATTATGTAGAATTCAGAATACGCAGAGTTTCCTAATACAGATTTATATTTAAATCATTCTAGAGTGGAAAAAAATATTCTTCCATAGATCTTCCATATAAAATTTCAACCACCCCCTGCCTTTAAATAATTGTTTTCAAGAAGAATATCTTTTTTAGAATGTGACTTCTTTCTAACCTCATCTTCTAAGGGAGAAGAAAGGCAATTATGTAATGTAAGACATGTGCTACATCTTTAGTAAATATTTTTGAATAATGTAATACTTTCATGTACTTATTCATATTTTGATTTAACCCTTAGATTTTCTGCTTCAGGCTGAAATATCTTAGAATCTAGTTATTGCAACATTTCTTTCTATTACTCTGTACTCACCATTTGACTCTTGTGTCATTCCCGCATCTGTTCCATGCCATGCCCTGGGTCAGACTATTGTTGAGATCATTTATTTATTTTCCAAATGTCTGAAGCAGTCCTTGCTTTTTACTATAATTCTCTTTATCCTTAATCTTGTCCTTATGGACGTAATTCTTTATAGAGCCATTACTAGCAGGGTTTATTCTATTTAGGGGAATTTGCTTACCTTCAAACAGAATTAGAAGTCACTTTCTGAAGACCTAATGTGTCTTCATTGATTCTTCATTGTGATTCTTGATTATATGCAACAAAATTTGACTGTCTACCTAAGGGAAAAAGTAAAGTTTATTAGAAAGATTTGAACAACTCAGAGTCTGAGAGAGAGGAACACTTTGGCCGACATAAAGCTGACTGACTTTTTAACTATGCCTGTAACTTTGTCATCTATTGAGAAGTCAAACCTCCCAATTTCAGTCATCTACCTGCCTTTTCTGACTTCACTATGGCAGTGAGAGGGATGGGGTGAATACACATTCCCTCTACCAAGTCTACTCTCTGGACAAATGCCCTTATCTAGGGAAATCAAAGATTCTCACAGAAGTAAGAGGAGAACACTTGAAGCTGGGTCCAAAAAAACATACAATGTCCACTATCCACCAGTTCGGTAGAGACTATAACAATGGCAGACTTATATTACTGCCTCAGATTATCCGAGTCCATACTTTATACCAGGAGACCAGTTTGGGGACAGCAGTGACCTAAGATACCTTATTTCTCTCAACTTGTTGCCTCTCTGGGTTATGCTTTCCCTGAAGGCAGATCAGGAAAATGAACATCTCAGATTTAAAAAGAAAGGTGCTATAGTGTGGTCCCCTCCTGTAAGAATCTTCTACAACACCCAAGGAAATGACAACCTTTAAGTAATTTCTTACCAAAAACCCCATCCTACTATGAAGAGAGAAATTGAGTTAACTGGAATAGTAGAAACTATTTTCAACTTTTAAACTCATTTTTTAAACCTGAAAGCAACTCTAGAAGTAGTAGTTTTTGTTGTCTCTCAAAATAACATAGCTTAAGCCTAAATGCTAAATTTTCAAATCTTAGGGTTGATGTGAACACAGAAAAGATGTGCTCATTTTGTCCTAAAGTCACACTGTCACCTAGTGGTTTCTCACCCAAAAAACCTGAGTGAAAAAGCTAATGGCTTATTGGATATTTTATTCTCTCATGTATACGAAACAGTTAAAGGACTGTTTGTCTTTTATTTATTTATTTATTTATTTATTTATTTATTTATTTATTCATATTTTTTATTAAAATTTTTTTAAATGTTTATTTATTTTTAAGAGAGACAGAGACAGAAAGTGAGTGGGTTAGGGGCAGAGAGAGAGAGAGACACAGAATCCAAAGCAGGCTCCAGGTTCCAAGCCATCAGCACAGAGCCCTATGTGGGGCTCAAACTCACAGAGCTGTGAGATCATCACCTGAGCCGAAGTCAGATGCTCAACCGACTGAGCCACCCAGGTGCCCCAGGACCATTTGTCTTTTAATCTCTAAAAGATGTTTTATATCTTTAATTTCTATTGGTTTGGATACCATTATAACTAATTCTTAAATCTTTTTTATTGGAACACATAGATTCTTCTCACAGACACAGAGCATGAAAAAGAATAATTAATGGAGAATTCTTTATATTACCACGGAATATTTTGTGAACCTACCTGTTTGCCTGTGCCTTATGAGAGTGGGTGTATAAACCAACTCCAGTTATAGCGCCAGTTTCCTATTTGCTTTAACAAACTACCCAATTAATCTGTAACTTACAACCTCTTGAGTTCTCCTTTCTCACACCCTCTCTGCCTTCAGTCACTTGCCTTTGTGTGGTCCTTTCTCCAGAAGAAATGCACTTTAAGTGTCTTGCATACAGTGGATTCTTTATGCCGTTTGTTCTCTGATTATTACTATTGAGCAAGAATTATAGGACATTTAAAACGTAAATCAGAAATACTTGTCCTGAATATCCTCTTTGGTACAGAGTACAGGCCCCAAGCAAAACTGTGAGGTCAGTGAAGATTAAGTTTGGTAAGTCTTCCTGTCCAGCCACAAGTGTTGCTCCATGCACAGTTCCTTCTGCCACACAGCTGGAATTTCTCTCCCTCCAGTCTCCCCTACTCTTTCTCCTGTACTCTGAAGTACAGGGAAGAGGACCTATCCTATATTTCATCTTGTAAAGGAACAAGTGGGTAACAAGCTAATCTAAAGAACTCATCAAAATGGGAAAGTGATAGAGAAAAGTCCTGGCAGAAAGGATGCAGAATTTAACAAAGGACTTTGGGGAGCATGGCCTATCACCACCAGTGGTGACTTGGGTGGAACATAAGCTTTCATTTAATGACAAGCACAGTTGATTCATGGTTGTTAGTCTTTGTTGTTTGTAGAAATTGCCATCATTTCATTGTTACTATACCATAGTTTCTATTTCCTACTCTGTAAACTTCCATGTAAAATGCTGGTTTGAATTTACAGAAAAGAAAAAAAGTAAGTTGTAATACAGAAATTGAAAGCAATGATGAGAGACTTTTCAAGATCAGGATACACCATTGAAATAAAAGTGGTCCTTGGCTAAATATCACACTTCTAAGCAGAGAGAATAATTATTAAAATTAGTATTTTTCTACAGTGACTAAAGAATCACATCTCACTTTTGTAGTTCTTACCAAAGTCACATGAAAAGCCCTTTTGAGGTTCATTCAGAAGAAGAAATATTTGATTCTATCCTTAACATTAATTAGAAGGCTTTATTTTCTTTCCTTGTGTGTTTAAAATAAGGATCTAGGAAGCATCTACGAAGGTCTTTGGCATGCAACACTCAGCATTTTATTTTATTTTTTTTTTCAACGTTTATTTATTTTTGGGACAGAGAGAGACAGAGCATGAACGGGGGAGGGGCAGAGAGAGAGGGAGACACAGAATTGGAAACAGGCTCCAGGCTCTGAGCCATCAGCCCAGAGCCCGACGCGGGGCTCGAACTCACAGACCGCGAGATCGTGACCTGGCTGAAGTCGGACGCTTAACCGACTGCGCCACCCAGGCGCCCCGACACTCAGCATTTTAAAGTAGCTTGTAGAACTTCTGGATTTATTGGGAGAATCAGAATATACCTTATTATAATGAATTCTAAATCAACTTTTTAACAAAAAAATTTTTTAATGTTTATTTTTGAGAGAGAGACAGACAGAGTGTGAGTAGGGGAGGGGCAGAGAGAGAGGGGGAGACACAGAATCCAAAGCAGGCTCTAGGCTCCAAGCTGTCAACACAGAGCCCTACACAGGACTTGAACTCACAAATGGGGAGATCATGACCTGAGCTGAAGGCGGACGCCCAACCGACTGAGCCACCCAGGCACCCCGAATTCTAAATCAACTTTAAAAATAGATCACCGGGGGCACCTGGGTGGCTCAGTTGGTTAAGCGTCAGAGTTCGGCTCAGGTCATGATCTCACAGTCCGTGGGTTTGAGCCCTGCATCGGGCTCTGTGCTGACAGCTCAGAGCCTGGAGCCTGTTTTGGATTCTGTGTCTCCCTCTTTCTCTGACCCTCCCCTGTTCATGCTCTCTCTCTGTCTCAAAAATAAATAAATGTTAAAAAATAAATTAAATAAATAAATAAAAATAGATCACCAGGATATTCACCTATAACTTGCTGTAATATTCATGGGAATCAATGTACCTACAGAGTGATTGCCTAAGGATCTGGCATACTTCTGTACACATCTGTGTGATGATTAGAAGAAAATCTTTTTATGTATCTAAACAACTGGGGGAAATGTCAACAGAGACCACACAGCAGGCCTCATAAACTGTGCTTCCCAGCAATGTTTATGTTCTTAGTGGAATCCTAGAAGAGATTCACATTTGTGGGGAATGTGATAAATGCAACATGGGATTGGTTAGGAACCATTAACCTCAAAGTTTTATGGTATCTTTGCAAACATGGAGAATGTAGCAGAAGTCCTATCCACTCTGACATGACCTAGGTGTGGGGGGAAAAGATGGATGTTACAGGATTCAGAAAATTTCCTTGGGAAAAAAACAGTTGTTCACTAAGAATATAAATTAACCAAATACATATTGTGGGGATCTCCTGATTGGATGGGGGGCACCAAAGGTGGGGCAACCCAGTAAGATGGACGCCAGTGGTGCAGGTAGTGAAAGAACTCACCCAAAGCAGAAGTAGAGAGATAAATGTTTATTGAATACACCACAAAGGAGCTGTGGACAGGACAGCAAAAGAGAGACTACCACAAAGCAGTGGACCCACAATTATAGAGTTGAGTGAGGAGGTATGGGACTGTATGGAATTTTCCCTTTTTGGTAATTTTAGGAACTGTGCCTGGTTGTAACTGGTCAATTAGGACCTATGACTGTTTCAAGGTGGGCCACTTAATGAAGCTGCTTGGATTCAACTTCCACCTTACTTAGGTTTCCATTGATCAAGCTTATTGCCTGAAAGTGGCCTCTACACATATCACATAAGCATTTTAATAAGTAGCATTATTTATGAAAGACTGTCTTCTAAATGGAAAATTAAAGGGATTGCTTTTGCTCAGAGTATGTCTAAAAGCACATACAAACACAAAATGCACAGACCCACAAAAGTCACAGAAGTTCTCACTGGTGTTTTAGAATAAAGTTCTCATACGATCTCAGGGAAAAAGTACAAAAATTACCAGTCTGGTACAGAAGAATGTCAATCATTCAGGTATTCGGAGTTTTAGAAGAGAATATTAATACCTTTCCTGAGTTATTAAACGTTTTAAAAAATGATGAATCCCACATATCATCCAGGAGAAATATTGAATTTTTTAACTATAATTAAGTAAAATGTCCAGTGAGTTATGTTGGTAGGGCAGTTTTGCACTTGAAAAAAAAATTGCAAAGGTGAATCATGATTACTTTATAGGGATCAAACCAGGCAAATGGTAAAATGCTACCACCAACCTGGTGTGATGTGAATGGAAGTACAGTTGATTCTTGAATGATATGGGGTTAGGGGTACCAACCCACTGCATGGTCGAAAATCTGCATAGAACTTTCACCTTCCTCAAAGTTAGCTACTGACAGTCTACTGTTGACTGGAAGCCTTACCAATTGCATAAACAGTTAATTAACACATTTTTTTGGGTGTAAAATGCATTATTTACTGTATTCTTGCGATAAAGTAAGCTAGAGAAAATAAAATGTAAAGAAAATCATAAGAAAATAGGTTATTGTACTGTACTGTATTTATGGGGAAAACAAATCCGTGTCTAAGAGGACCCAGGCAGTTCAAACCTGAGTGGTTCAAGAGTCTGCTGTATTCAGAGGCACCTGGGTGGCTCAGTTGGTTAAATGTGGGACTTTGGCTACATTATGATCCCATAGTTCATGAGTTCGAGCCCTGTGTTGGACTCTGTGCTGACAACTCAGAGTCTGGAACTTGTTTCAGGTTCTGTGTCTCCCTCTCTCTCTGCCCCTCCCCTGCTTGTGCTCTGTCTCTCCCTCAAAAATAAAAATAAAACATTACAAAAAATTAAAAAGTCAACTGTATTCAGAATGTGCTTTTTAATGTCATTGCGTGTAAGATGAACGTGGTGCTGTCACACCCCTCTTTGCTGCTGTAAACCATGGGCAGTAGTGAAGATGTAAGACTAAATGAACCAACATGAACATTGCCTCCATAAGAACCAGGAAAATAGAGACCTATTATGGCAAATGTTTGTTACTGAATGAGTGTTCGGAGACTAAATGTAACAAACACAGGAATGCTACAGATATTCATAGCATGTACCTACCCACTTGCGGAACAGTACCATTTTATCTTTCTTATCTTTTATCTGATCTTATTCATTTAAATGTGTCTGTTTTCTAAATATTAAGCCACTAAATGTTAAATGTTTCCCAAATAGCAACACATACAGGCATGTGTGGGGGCGCCTGGCTGGCTCAGTCGGTTGAGTGTCTGACTTCGGCTCAGGTCATGATCTCATGGTCTGTGAGTTCGAGCCCCGCGTCGGGCTCTGTGCCGACAGCTTGGAGCCTGGAGCCTGTTTCGGATTCTGTGTCTCCCTCTCTGTCTGACCCTCCTCCATCCGTGCTCTGTCTCTCTCTGTCTCAAAAAAATGAACATTAAGAAAAAAAGACAGGTGTGTGTACTTAAATAATGTACCACATACAATTACTCACAAAATTTCATCACCCAAAAGAACTTTAGTGCTCTGCCCTGAATATGTGACAGTGTGCTGTTTGGTCTGTCGTGATCCTGATAACATCTAATGTTAAAGCTTTAGCAGAAATGAGCACAACATGCTGTCAGGTACTTAATCTATCAGTTGGGGTCCAGTCAAAAACCACTTGTTATTTTAACAGAAAGAATTCACTATAAATAATTTTGAACTAGTATTAAAGACTGAAAAGACAAGAAAACACTGATGTATCATGGCAGTGGAAGCTATACAGGAAGCTCTATGCCTTTTAGGCCTGGAGGGAGAAAGACGCAGGAACTATAAAGGTTTACAAGTTTGGAGGTGGAACAGCATGTAGCTCAGACCTTCAAGCACTGCCAGGGAATCCTGGCGACTCCAGGGGGGAACACCATGAGGTTTGGTTTTTTATTTCTTTTTTATTAAATGTTTATTTTTAAGAAAGCAAGCAGGGGAGGAGCAGAGAGAAAGGGGGACACAGGATCCAAAGCGGACTCTGCACTGACAGCAGAGAGTCTGATGTGGGGCTCAAACTCACAAACCAGGAGATCACAAGCCATGAGATGGTGACTTGAGCCAAATTCAGACGCTTAACCGACTGAGCCACCCAGGCACCATGAAGCTTGGCTTTTTAAAGTGGTAGTGAAAAAAACCTGGGGCTATTGGTGCTGGGGTGAAGAATGGCTGTGGTGACCTTCACAGGGAGCCAGCCCCAGAACCCACCCTTTCTTGGTCTCCAGCCTCCCAGGCTCCCTCTAACACCCCTTTACATAGCTGTGTGGCAAACACAAGAGCAGTTTGCTGAATCCTAGCCCTAGTATCCCAAAGCTGAGAACAAAGGATGTAAAACTGAGAAACACTACTTTCATAACCAGTACATTGTCTTTTAACATAAAAGAGCTTTGGGCCTCTTATATTAACATGTACACTCGTGTGCTCTGATCCATTTCTCTGAGAAGAAGCAAAGAGCCTTCTTATTATTATCACTCTAATCCCTGGAAACATTAATTAAGGTATGGTTGACATCCTCCTTCGTTCTGTTTTTATCATCTGCACAGGACATATATTCTTAACAAATATTAGTCGAATGAATGTGTAAAAGTATACTCTAGTCATAACTCCGACTCCTTAATTCTCTTTAAACAATGAATTTTTCATCTCCTTTGATCACTAAGCTAGAATATAAATATTTCCACCATAAATATTATAGCATCACAGAAATATGAATTCCAAATATTAGAAGCACTTGTGCTTCATTAAAACCATCATTATAGATTTTCCTTATTTCTCTTTTAAACTCCAGAGGGACACGGGAAAGAAATTAAAACTGCCCTCCTGTGATATCCTGTTAGATTGATTCTATCTATCTGAAACCCCAGTGATACTTGAAGCTACTCTTTGGATTCTCTGTTTTACACAAAACAGATAGCTGTGCTATTCAGCCTTCATAGGAAAACAATGAAAAATTCTCCTTTTTGATTTCTGCCTCCACTCTCCTCACTTCATCCTCAGTCTCCCTTGGGTGCTATAGTCCTCTCCAGGTACAAGGTGCTTGATCATGTGCAGAAAATGAGTATTGTTGGAGATAGTTCTATTAAAGTATCTTTGAAAAAGATATAATGTCTACAAAACTTCATTCACTTTACCTAGTTATATTTTAGATTTTCTTTTGGTTTAGAACATTCATTGTGTCATGCCTGAATATTTATTATTTTCCAACAGCACATGAGACAAACTTGAGTATGAACTAAGAAGAGAGAATGAACTCAATGGTACAGTGACCTTTAAAACTCATTTCTCAAAACATTTGAAAGAGTGTTGGAAAAATCCATTGTTTTCCTGGCAATTATCCAAGTTGTTGAAGTCTTTCTCACATATAGTTGAGGATATTATTTTGTAGACATTTCAGGAGTTGGAATCTTTTTGCGGGAAATCTCTTTAAATATTAGAAAAACAATCCAGCTCTGAAGAGAAATATGTATAAACACATTTTAATGGATTATGTAGTCAATCTGACATTTAAACACAGTCTTCCATTTCATTTTACAAACCATATGTTTTACTGTTTTTCCTAACTTTGATTATATTATTAGGAGATTATGGAGGAGTGTTTTTGCAGTTTGTTTATGACCTTTTAGGGGTTTAATCAGAAGTAACCTTGAACAATAAAGACTAATTCCTGCTCAGAAGGTTGTTAATAATATGAGAAAAAAGGAAGGTCAGAGTGTTGGTGGTATAATCCCATGGGCAGTCCCTTGATTTTTCAGTATAAAATAGATTGACTTTATACAAGGTACTATGCCCTTAGGATTAAAAAAAGAACAAAAAAAATTAGCTTTAAAATATAAAGTTGTTTCTGCATTAGTGGTATTCTGCATTAGTGCTATTAGTAGTCCAGGATGGCTAGTAACCAAATAGATCCCAGTGGCATGTCCCAAACTGTGACACCAAAAACGTATCCTGAGGAGCAAACTTGGTCCCAGGTGAGAACCACTGCCTTAGATCTTGATTCTATATTTCCCTCCAGTCTTTTCTTGTCCCCACTTCTGGGGCAAGTTATAGTATATAGGGATCTGATGATCTTTCTAAGTCATCAGGTTGCTTACTCTGAAAGACTGCCCTATTGTTAATCGCACGGTAAGACCTAGTTTAGATACTATGAGATAGCTCTTGATGGGAATGATGGTTGTCTAGTTATATGAATTATGCTAGCCTTTTTTATGAAGTCAGGGTGATACTAAAGATGCACTATATTACAAATATCTGGTACTTACAGTGGTTTGTTCTAAGAATGGTGATAGTGAAATAAATCATTCAGTAAGATTTAATGCTGTAAATTTTCATTATAATTTTTTTTATAAAATTAACACTTTATTAATGATTTTATTTTTCATCCCATTTACTATATAATAATTTACTATATAATACAACACACAATTTATTTTAATTATGTAATTATTTAATAATATAGCTATTAATGTAACCCTCCTAAAACTCTGCCTATTAAATTTAATTTTATTAATTTTGAGTCAATATTATTATATTAGTATGTATGGACACTTTATATATTTGGTATATTATATCTTTAGTCATGCGGTTGTAAATTCTTAGGAAATCATTAGGAATGTTATTGCTGCATTAGATATCAAATATAGGAATAGCAACTTTGAGTGGAAAAAATAAATGATGGCAGAAATGACAGTGAGGCCAGCATGTACTTTGAGAACTATACTCAGGACAATTGCCTTACTTTGAACTAGAGCCTTAAAAGAGAGTATTAGAAGTATCTGTGGACACAAGAGCTCAGTCATTAATGAATAGCATTTCTAGTATTCTAGGCCATCAAAATTGTAACTAAGAAATGAGAAAATAATTGGATAAAAAGAGATAAGCTCTTATGACCAGCAAAAAAAAAAAAAAAAATTAGTGTAGAGAAAAAAGGAACTATAACTACTATAAAATAATTTATGCCATTTTATTAGAAAGATATGAAGTCTTTGGTAATCAGAAGCTCATTAATCTTCATGTAAATAGTTACAGTTGATGAACACAGCTGTGACCCAACCTTGAAAATGGAACCTTTGGGGGTACTCGGTGGCTGGGGGTGGAGCCTGCTTAAGATTCTCTCTCTCCTTCTGCTCATGTTCATGCATTCTCTGTCTCTTAAAACAAAAAAAGAAAGAAAAGAAAAGAAAATGGAACCTTTAGATCCTTGATTTTGTCAATGTATAAGATAAATTTGAGTTCTACGAGAAATTTATTACAGTTAACAAAAACTTGGGGTTTCTAGTGGAAAAGACATAAAAACACATTTTATGAAAGTGCAAACCGGGTAAGTGTGTGTAAATTATTTGTTTCCTGTTTTTATAACCAAATATTTTGAAAGCAAGGGCCATAACTTTCAATGAGTAAGTTGACTTAGAAATCAGAAAAACATGGCAGGCAGGATGTAACTAGAATTCATCAAGGCATAAGATAGCACATGGCATATAATACTTGTCAGAGTATTTAAAATATATATTAGTACCTGTTTGAATCATTGTAAGATGCTGATTAATTAATGGATAACTTTGAGGCAGTTATCAGATATCATATAACAATACCTAACCCTGTCCTATTTTATGTCCTTTTATGTCCTAAAACTTATATCAACAATTCATGTGAGAACATTGAGTGTGTGTTTTACACATGTGCCAGTGACATGAAGCCAAGATGGACAGCGAAAACAGTGATGCCAAAACCTGGATTCAAATGAATAGTATAAAATAAGCAAAATCAAGTAATACAAAATTTTACAGGGATTGTTACAAGCCTTGAACCAGAATCAAAAGACACAATTTGGATCAAAGCACAACGAGGGGAATTGGTTTAGCGATAGCATGCATGGGAAAGAATTCTAGGATTGGCTGACAGCAAATTCAGTATGGCTCAACTGTGTGATTTATTTTCCAAGAACTAATGTGATCTGAAGGCATATTCATGATGATATTTCTCATAGTATAATATCTAGAATGACATTGGTAATAACATTTCTTTACTTGGAATCCGTTGGGCCTCCCCAGGATAATTTGGAAAGGTGGGAGAGTGGTAGAAGGAACTTGATGTCATGTCATTTGAGGAATGGTTGAAGAAGCCATTCATGCCAGGGGAAATATGGTTGCTACCCTCAGACATTTGAGGAGATGTTTTGTGGAAAAGGACTTTGATTTATTCTGTATAGTAACTCACAAAGTAGGCCCACTGTCTGTAAGGTATTCCACCTAATTTCAGTCTGATTTCCTATTCAAGAAACTATAAGGCTTGACCTCTCAAACAAATTAAACTCTAGGCAAACATTAACAAGAAATTGGTACAACTCTTCTGTTTCTAGTCTACTTAGTACCTTTGTGATGACAAAGAAATCCTTTGTAGAGAAATCCTTTAGGAGTGATCTAGAACAGTTTAGAGTACTATTCTACTTATACCTTTTACTCTGTGTGCAAGAATCTATTATAGACAGATGGGACTTTATTAACTCAATGCAAAACATTAGTCACTACTGCTAACCTTTTTTTTGTGTGCCTTCAGAATGTCATAAGCCTCAGAGTTATTAGGAGTACACTACTGATGAATCAGATAACAGAGTCCTGTGTAGAGAAGTCTGAGGGTATTACTTGCCTTTTCTTTTTCATGTTAAACTTAATAATTTGATATAATTTTGGAAGGAATAGATGCCTTTCCTTTTCAACAGATAATAGAAAAACTATTCTCTCAAAAATATATGATCTTGTTTTGTTAAAGAATGGCCCTTTAGGAAAATTTATATTGATATTTTGATACAGAGAACAAGAGGAACTATAGGCTAACTATTTTAGAATTAATGCCATAATTTTTGGTAGATACCTCTCAACTTTTGACAGAGTTACAGCTGACAATTCTATACAACAAATCTCAGCCACATATGTACACTTGGAAGGAACTGAAATACACATAGAAGAAAGTAGTTTATCTTTGAATACATTGAAAATTCTATCATTCTCCCTTTTATTCCTCTAATAATAAAGCTTTTCCTGGTTATTTGGAGTGGCAAGTATTTTCTTTCATCCCAGCTTTCCGTATTAGTCACGGTACTAGGTCACAAATTCTACATCAGGGAAAAGATGAAACGACTTTATGAACTCATATTTGTCCCCCCATAATGTTGTCCAAAGATAAATAGTCATTATACATTTACTGAGTAAAGAGAGTTTTAATGTAAATAGTTGGTATCAGGAAAAATGTTCAAACCATAATTTTAGATGGGAACTTAAGTTTTAACCCAAAAGAACAAACTTATTTTCCCTACAAGACTGAAAAAATGAGAAGAAACAATACATTCCCCAAATCAAAAAACAGGCAAATCTTTTGGTTTCTTGGAAAGAGGAGAATAGAGCAACGGATAAAAAGCTATTTGCCAGAAGTTAACCATCTATCTAAAGCACATTCAGCCCCTCCCCCCACCATGACCACCTGGACTTTATTGTGTGGAAAGTTTTAGGCTGAAAACTGGGAAAGGAAATCCACAATTACTTTCGTTAACCAAGCTTCATCAGTGCTGAGCAGCCCTTCCTACTGTAGCTGTTACTGAATGGTTTATACATGGAACACTCAAAAGAGATTTGTTTTTCATCCGGAGCTTAGGGAAATATACAATAGAGCAACAAATGACAAATACCATAATTGCTGAAGGGTATTATCATTTCTAGTGTGACTGATCAAATCTGGAAGCTTACAATAAAGCAAGCAAGCATTCATTCTGATAAATAGCATGCACCAAGTAATTGCTTACTTTTTTTCAGAGTTCAGTGGAAAGTCAACTGATAGAACAAAGTGATTTCAGCTTTGTCATTGAACAATAAATGTGCTCAATGAAGCTTGGCCGGCTTTCTGTTACTCTTTTCTATGCCACCCAGCATAAAACAAAGATCAGCTTCAGGGCACAAGTGGTCTTTTTGGAACTGAGTGGGCATTGTTGGGGGAAGGAGAACTCCTCTACTTCAACCAAAGTATTTTTCAAATGAATTCTTTCATAAACAATGCTCTTAAGGTCAAAATATGTGGGTTCTAGACATGTCTCCACCACTTTAAGATTGTAGACCTTTGCAAACAACACTGCCCCCTCTGTGCCACACAGCAGCAATGTAGGGATGATGATATTTGTGGTTTGTGTCTCGTGTAATATCTGTGTAGAATACATCTGATCGTGTGAAGGAAACTGATAAATCAGCAAATCACGATTATGAATGTTAATAACCATAAGCTTGGAGAAAGAGCTCTAAAGATAGAGAAACAAACATTCATTTGAATTTCTACTATGCATCCAAAGCATCTTTGAGTGATGAAGTAACCATTGCCTAGCACTTTTCTACTTCCTTGAACTTCTAAAGGGCAAATGGCAGTCTTATTTCAAACTCCGATGGTGTTGAAACATTCAGGGCGCATGACCACCTTATCTATGGTTGATACACTTATGTCTCTGTTGGTGGATTGGTGCATGGTCTTTGGAAAGTGCTGATTGAGAAAAGAAGACTCCACAGCAGGAATTGCATGGCCAGAATAGTTCTAGAGAAGTGGACAAATGCAGACAGTGTAAATCAAGCTTGCCTGGGAGCAAGTCCCCGCTGCTATTTTTTATTTGTTCTGTGATTTTAGGCAACATACCCATTTTGTGATGCTTTCTGAACTGGAAGAAAAAAACTCCCTTTCTCATGGATCAGTTATGAGGATTAAATGGCCATAGTAAGAACTTTAGGAAAGAAAACAAGTTATTTTTATGATTAGTAGGGTTGTGTGAAAATACATCAATTTAAGGTCATAAAATTTTCTTTCAGAATAAAGTAAGACAAAGGTAAACAATGGGCATCCTCCATATCTAGATTTATATTAGTAAAATTTACCCTTAAAAATCTACATTAAATTATTCATCTGTATAGTTGGTACCTCAGTCAAGTAGCTATTTTTTTTTTTTTTGGAATTTTCCAATCTTTTGTCATGCTGAATTCCTCTCTTTTGAAGCATATGAATAAATCATTCTTTGGATTTTCACAACACCTTTCTTTTAAAGTGTCCCAAAGAGTTTTTAAACAAATGATTTAAATAAACAGTTTATTCCCAAAATATTGCTTGCTGAGTATAACCATACATACCTCACCCTGAAATCTTTAACAATTTTTCTTCTAAATGTCTTTGTTGCATATTAATACTATTTAGAGACTTCCATTTCTGGGTGAAGTCACATCAAACAGTACATGGAAATAGGAGCTAGAGCTAACTTTTTACTGTTTTCCACTACCAAGTAAGGCTGGATATGGCAGTTATAATGATTATGGAATCTATTCACTAAATGAGGGCCAAGGATTTCACTAGAAACCCATGTCTAGTGGTTGGTTCTTCCAGGAAACTCATTTGTGATGTAACTCTGAAATGTTTAAGAAATTATGGTTAAGAAATCATGTTTCCTGCTCATTAGAGTGTTACCACATGTCAAAATATGAGTGACCCATTTTTCAAGAGGTAAAAATAATAAAAACATAACAGAAAAAGCTCTACTGAAAAAAGTGCATGATTTCTTCTGATATTCAAAGGATAATTAGACATCTTTCAGTCGGACAGAGTCACAAATGTATTTATTGTCAAAGAACCTAACAAGGAGTACAAGGTCTTTGGTTTACACACAAAGACTTGGTGTGGAAGGGGGAGTTTTTTCTGGTTCTCTTAACTGGAGTCATGGCGTTGCTTTCACAGGATATGTATTGTATCTTCCCTGGGAACTGAGATGGAAGTTGAAGTGCAAGAGGCCAAGGGCTCTGTGATTAGTAAGCTCTGGTTAGGAGATGCCTAACAGGGGTCCCCACATCCCATCGTCTTGCTTTCCGTGAGCGCTGCCGGGGTCAGTTTGGGTGCTTATTATCCGTCATTTGGACTTGGTTTCTGTAGTTTTGTCTGCCGTTTTCTTGCCTCCAGGAATGCCTACTCTCACTCTTTCACTTGTCATAATGATTGTAAAATGCCTTGTCTGCAAAGGAGTTTTAATATCTATACTTTAGAAAGAATTCTTACAAATTGATTAAATAACCCAGTAAGATAATAATAGGCAAACAATATTGACAGGCAATTGACAGGCACTTGACATGTGAGCAATTCAAATGTCCAGTGCGTGTATAAAATGATGCTGACTCCTCGTCGCGGAGAAAAGCAAATAAGGAATCATAAGACACTACTTCTCACTTAACAAATTGGAAAAATGGCGCCTGGGTGGCTCAGTCGGTTAAGCGTCCGACTTCAGCTCAGGTCATGGTCTCACCGTCTGTGAGCTCGAGCCATATGTCAGGCTCTGTGCTGACAGCTTAGAGCCTGGGGCCTTCTTCGGATTCTGTGTTTTCCTCTCTCTGCTCCCCAACCCCCCCACTTCTAGAAATAATTCCGGCACTATCTCTTAAAATTAAATCTATGCTTTATTAATCCTTCTCTTGAGAATTTACCCTGACAACAATTGATAAGGGTTATACTTATAAGGAAGTTTACTGCACCATAGTTGGTAGTATCGAAATCCAAAGACACATTGATGTCCTTCAGCAGATAGAAGGTTGAATAAGTTCTGGTACATTCATATCACAGGATATTATACAGCCATGAGAAAGACTGAGTTAGATCTATACTACTTGATGTAGAGAGGTTTTCACAACATATGAAGTGCAAAACCTAAGTGAAGAAAATAGTACATTGCATGAACTCATTTTTCTCAAATAATGGCAAAAATCGTATTTATACATGATGATTTACATATATACACTTAAACATGTGGGAATGAAGGAAAAGAAGTGGAAAGGAGTAGATACATTAAAACAGGAGGAGAGAATTAAAAATGTTTACACAATAAAAATAAAATATACTATATAATTGAATTTATGTAAATGTATATTTCGTATCTGAGGGTATATATAAAGAGGTGCATGAAAAGGTAGACACCTAAATATTACTGGTGATTTGTCAAGGAGGTAGACGTTTAAAAATTTTTTCTTGTACTTTCTTAACCTTAACCTTTTTTTCTTTATATTTTTTCTATATTGTCTTGAATTTTTATGATGAATGTATACTATGTACATTTAAAAAAGAATAAACTCTTATATTTGTGAAAAAAAGGTAAACATCTTATTACTTCTCTGCTTAAATGTAAATATTACCCCATGACCTACAGGATGAAGCCCATATAAATGTAGCATAAAGCTTTTAGTGATTGGATCCCTGACTATTTTTGCAATCGTATTTCCAATATTCCCCCTTCTCAGCAATCTGAATTACATTTAATTATAGCAATTGAATTGTAAGCAATTTTCTGAAAACCCCATGGTGTTTCAATCATTGTATCTTTGAACTCACTCTCCCTTTCTCTAAAATGTGCTTTACACTTATCTGCCTGTAAATGCCTTCCTATTCATGCTGAAATTTCAATTTAGATGTCAACCCATGTCTCCACTAGCATCCCCCAGAATAAATTTCTTACTAATGAGTTGGCAAACGTTAACTGAGCACCTCTGTCCCTAGCATTATGTTATTATTTAACAACGATAAGCACTACTGATCCTTGTTCTCAAAAAATTTGCAGTCTGTTTGGAAAAGATAGTCTAGAAAGGCAACAATTACAGCTAAGCTGGTAAGTACCATGATGGAAATATGCATGACATGGGCTGAAGGAGAGGAGCAGGGGTAGGGGAAGGGGCTCTAAATCAGTGAGGGAAGCAGAGAAAAGCTTCAAAGCACAGGTGAAACTTGAGTGAAGTCTTAAAGAACTTTGATGAATGGAAGTTAGTTCTTCCAAAAGTGAGTTCACTCATTCCTAGTAGGAGAAACCTTTTATAGGAAGCCAGATATACCGGGGTGCTTGGGTGGCTCAGCCAGTTAAGCATCCTACTCTTAATTTTGTCTCAGGCCATGATCTCATGGTTCGTGAGTTCAAGCTCCACTTTGAGCTCCATGGTGACTGTGCACAGCCTGCTTAGGATTCTTTCTCTGCCACCGTACTTGTTTGTGTGCTCTCTCGCTCTCTCTCTCTCTCTCTCAAAATAAACAAACTTTTAAAAAGTTAAAAAAAAAAAGGCCTGTGTACCAACATGCACGTTTAAAGACTACTATGGCAAGCAACATCTTGGATAATATCCATCAGCAGACTATCCTGTGTTTGTCTTCGGATATGAACACATTGACAACGGGGGTTGTCATGCTCATCACTGAGCTCTGGTGCAGCAGCTGGCAATGCCTGACACAGGATGGGTGCTCTGTACCTATGGGCTACCTCAGGCCTGGATGAGCTCTGTCTCTCTAGTTCTCCTTATAAAGGCTTTACCCAACCTAGTTGTGTGTGACACAGGGAATTTCCTAAGTAGTTTTATTCATTTTTATTTGATCCAAGGTCTTGAACCCTTTGTGGGGTTTTGTTGATTTGAAGCAAAGCACATTCCTTTCGGTACTTCATCTATATTCCATTTAGTGTGCAATTTTAATTTTACTATCATCTTATCTATCTTTTACCCTTTATTCAAAAGAGAATGACAAAAATGCCTGCATACATAGTGGAATCCAGGAACAACTGAAACGTTTTCTGAAACGTTTCAGAAAAGGGAGCCTGGAAGCTTTTATCCTTTCCTCCCACTTAGGAGAGCAGAAGTGCTTCTCATTTCCCCAAGAAAGGATTTCTATCCTGGCTGTTATTTTTCATCTTTTATCTTATTCAAATTAATTTTATGCTTAGCAAAGAAATACTTGTGTATGGCTTGAAAATTATTTAAATAGTACCAAAAGAATTAAAATGAAATGCAGAGGTGGTTCCTTGCCCCACTCTGCACATCACCTCACCCCTCAATCTCTAGGGGTAACCACCTGAAACTTTTCTTTTTTAATGTTTTTAATGTTTATTTATTTTTGAGAGAGACAGAGACAGAATGCGAGTGGGTTGGGGCAGAGAGAGAAGGAGACACAGAATCTGAAGCAGGCTCCAGACTCTGAGCTGTTAGTACAGAGCCCGACGTGGGGCTCGAACTCATGAGCTGTGAGATCATGACCCAAGCGGAAGTCGGACACTCAACCAACTGAGCCACCCATGTGCACCACCAGTTGAAACTCTTAAAGCTTCTATTTCATAGTACATTCAAGTTTCTAAATAATATGCTTATATCTCTAGTTCTTTTATTCATTTTCAGCATTTATCTCTTGGCTTTTATCATACTATCTATAATACTTTAAAATATTTTATCACAACTTGTAATGAGCCCAGGGTGAGTTGTGGAAGTGCTGAATTATTGTATTGAAACTAATACCATATGTTAACTTGAATTAAAATAAAAAACTTAATAAAAAATATTTTAGCACAGAATGAGACATGTATGTGTTGTTTTAATGGCATCCTGTGTGTGGTGACAACCCTAGTCATCTCTTGGACACAGCTACGGAAACCCACCCTCTAGAGGCTGTTACTACAAATGTTTGTCTTGCTTCTTTTCCCCCTACACCACAGGATTTGATAATTAGTATAATAAGTGTAAAAAAAATGAGGTTTCCATTGGTGAATTAGTGGCTTATAAAGGGAAATTTGAAATTTGAATTTTGAAATTTGAGCTTAAGTTTGATGCCAGGTTTAATTCCTAGAGAGTCCTCTCAATAGCCTAATTCGAGAAGACTCTGGTTGTCAATTGCTGATAAGATTAACTGAGTTTTGCCTTAAAAACATCGTCTTGTTGGGGCACCTGGGTGGCTCAGTTAGTTCAACGTCCAACTTCAGCTCAGGTCATGAGTTTGAGCTCCATATCCAAGCTCTGTGCTGACAGCAAAGAGCCTGCTTCAGATTTTCTGTCTCTTTCTCTCTCCCCCGCTCCCACTCTCTTTCTCTCAAAAATAAATAAACATGGGAAAAACAACAACAACAACATTTTCTTGTTAGTCTCTTATGAACTCTGTGCTGGGTGTGGTCAGTACACCTGAAAATATGAGAACAGAGACCCTCTGAATTGTGTAACTGTTTATGTGCCTGTTTGCTGATATTTATGTAATAGGTGAAAACATGTGACATAATTTGTTCTGAGACTGGCTTTTTTCATTAAAGTGTGGTTAGAGGGGGCGCCTGGGTGGCGCAGTCGGTTAAGCGTCCGACTTCAGCCAGGTCACGATCTCGCGGTCCGTGAGTTCGAGCCCCGCGTCGGGCTCTGGGCTGATGGCTCAGAGCCTGGAGCCTGTTTCCGATTCTGTGTCTCCCTCTCTCTCTGCCCCTCCCCCGTTCATGCTCTGTCTCTCTCTGTCTCAAAAATAAATAAAACGTTAAAAAAAAAATTAAAAAAAAAAAAGTGTGGTTAGAGGATGTTAAAAAATAGCTAAAATTCACCGAATTTTCACTTAAATTTTTGGAGGCTTGTGTTAATTTAAAAAAAAAAAAACATCGAAGGGTTTATTCAGAACTTGATTGACTTGAGTTGGTTTGCAACAAATACTTATTATAGTAAATTATTCAGCTCCCTTACTCATTTTCTCTCTTACCCAATCTTTCCTATAAAATATATAACAATTTTTAGTTAAATTAATACCTGGTGTTTTAATTAATATGTATAAAAATACTGTTCATACCTGAGACAGTATATTAAGACTATATACTGGTCAGTAAATTTTTCATTTTCTTCTGGCATCAGTTCCTTATTTTTTCATTTATTTCTCTCTTATCCCTTATAGTTCCCTTCTACTTTTTAATAAAATTTTCCACACTGTTAAATGTATCATATAATCTATCAATTGTGATTTTTCTCTCCTCTAAAAAGCACCTTTCTGCTCCAGTCTTGTCAGGTTTCTCACTGCAGACCTCCTACTTTCCTGAAACTTCCCGTTACTACAAACCCTGCCTCTCTCCTCAGTGTGAGCCCTTTGTCCTGGGCCATTTTCTTTTTTCTTCTTGGTTTATCTTCTAAATATGCTGATGAATATCTGCTGGTATTTTTCTGAGAAGCAGTGTACGTGAGGCAGAAATTTTGAATTCTTGAATATCTGAAATAGGAATGGTGGGGTCATATGGCAGGTGTATCTTTAACTTTTTAAACAACTGGTAAGTTGTTTTCAAGATGGTTGTATCATTTTATATTCCCACCAGCTATTATACAGTGAATATGAGTTCCAGATTATTCATATCCTCAACAACTCTTGGTATGATAAGTCTTCTTAGTGTTACCAATTCTAACAGGTTATAAGTTGTACCTCACTGATAATTTTAATTTGCGTTTCTCTAGTGGCTAATGACACTGGGTATCATTTCACATCATCACTTATTTGCCATAAATACATGCTCATTGGAAAAAAGTTCAATTGTTCCATGTTTCCTTTAAATTGTTTGCTTATTAATGAGTTTTGAGATCTTTGTAGATTGTGGATACAAGTCCTTTAACATATATGTGAGTCACAAATACTTTTTCTCAGTTGGTGACTTATCCTTTCATTCTCTTATCTGTGTCTTTTAAAAAACAAGTTTGAGTTTTGGTGAATTCCAATTATTATTTTTCTTTTTTGGACCATGTTTTGGAGCTTTACCTGATCCAACATCACAAATATTCTGTCCTTCGTTTTCTTTTAGATATCTTATAGCTTTAGGTTTTACATTTTGATCTGTGATGCATTACAAAAGAATTTTTATAGTGCAATGTAAAAATCCAAGTTGATTTTTTTCATATATGGGTATCCAAATTTTCTAGCATGTCAACAGTGCTAAAAAGATTGTTTTCTTCAGTGAATCAACTTCCAACCTTTGTTAAAAATCATTTGACAATGTATGTGTGAATCTATTTCTGAACTGTATTTCATTAATATATTTGTACCACAATATCTTGATTAACATAGCTTTATTTGTGTGTGTGTTGTGTTTTCTTTTTTAAAAAAATTTAATTCCAGTATAGTTAATATACAATGTTATATTAGTTTCAGGTGTACAATTTACTGATTCAACAGTTCTATATATTATTCAGTTCTTATCATGATAAGGGTACTCTTACTCCCCTTCATCTCTTTCATCCATCCCCCACCCACCTCCTCTCTGGCAACCATCAGTTCTCTATAATTAAGAGTCTGCTTTTTGGTTTATTTCTTATTTGCTTTGTTTCTTTGTTTTGTTTCTTAAATTTCGCATATGAGTGAGGTCATATGGTTATTTGTCTTTCTCTGACTGACTTATTTCACTCAGCATTGTACTCTCCAGATCCATCCATGTTGCTGAAACAGCAACATTTCATTCTTTTTATGGCTAAATAACATTCCATTATATATATACTTGGTTTTATATATATATATATATATATATATATATATATATATATATACATATACATATATATATGTATATATACATATACATATACACACACACACATACATACATATATCATATATTCTTTATCCATTCATCTAACATTGGACACTTGGATTGTTTCCATAATTTGGCTTTCATAAATGTTGCATTAAACATAGATGCACACATCTTTCTGAATTAGTATTTTCATATACTTCAGGTAATATCCAGTACTGCAGTTCCTGAATTGTAGGGTAATTCTATTTTTAAATTTTTGAGGAAACTCCATACAGTTTTCCACAGTGGCAGTACCAGTTTGCATTCCCACCAAAAGCACACAAGGGTTTCCTTCTCTCCACATCCTCACCTGCACTTATTTATTGTGTTTTTGATTTTAGCCATTCTGGCAGCCATGAGGTATTATCTCATTGTGGTTTTGATTTGCATTTCCCTGATGATGAGTGATGTGTAGCGTCCTTTCATGTGTCTATTGGCCATCTAGATGTTTTCTTTGGAAAAGTGTCTATCTAGATCTTCTTCCCATTTTTAAGTTGGCTTGCCTTTGTTTTTGGTGTTGAGTTCAATATGTCCTTTACATATTTGGAATATCAACTCCTTATCCAATATATCATTTACAAATAAATGTCTTGCATTCTTGATCACCACTTAGTTTTATTGATTGTTTCTTTTGCTGTGCAAAAGCTTTTTATTTTGATGTAGTCCCAATAGTTTAAATTTTTTTTTGAATGTTTATTTATTTTTGAGAAGGAGAGAGACAGCATGAGCGGGGCAGGAGCAGAGACAGAGGGAGACACAGAATCTGAAGCAGGCTCCAGGCTCTGAGCTGTCAGCACAGAGCCTGATGCGGGGCTCAAACTCAAGAGCCATGAGATCATGACCTGAGCCGAAATCCGACGCTCAACTGACTGAGCCACCCAGCAACCCCGCCCCCCCCGCCACCAATAGTTTATATTTGCTTTTGTTTCCCTTGTCTCAGGAGACCTATCTAGAAAAATATTGCTATGGCCAGTATCAGAGAAATTATTACCCGTGCTGTCTTCTAAGATTTTCATGGTTTCAAATCTCACATTTAGGCTTTTAATGAATTTTGAATTTATTTTTGTGTATGATGTGAGAAAGTGGTGCAGTTTCATTCTTTTGCATGTTCCTGTCCAGTTTTCCCAACACCATCTGTTGAAAAGATGGTCTTTTTCCCACTGCATATTCTTTCCTCGTTTGTCCATAGATTAGTTGACCATATAATCATGTGTTTATTTCCGGTGTCTTTGTTCTGTTCCATTGATCTGTGTGTCTATTTTTGTGCCAGTGCCATACTGTTTTGATTACTACAGTTTGTAGTGTTCTTGAAACCTGGGATTGTGATAGCTCCAGTTTTGTTCTCCATTTTCAAGATTGCTTTGGCTCTTCGGGATCTTTTGTGGTTCCATGCAACTTTTAAGATTATTTGTTCTAGTTTTGTGAAAAATACCATTGGTATTTTGATGGGGACTGCATTAAACCTGTAGATTGCTTTGGGTAGTATGGGCATTTTAACAATATTGGTTCTTCTAATCCATGAGCATGGAATATCTTTCCATTTATTTGTGTCATCTTCAGTTTCTTTCATCAGTGTTTTATAGTTTTCAGATTATAAGTCTTCACCTCCTTGGGTAAGTTTATTAAAGCATATTTTATCATTTTTGGTACAGTTGTAAATGAGATTGTTTTCTTAATTTCTCTTTCTGCTATGTTAATAGTGTATAGAGATGCAACTGATTTCTGCATATTGATTTTATCTTGAATCAGATAGTTTAAATTCTCCTATTTTGTTATTCTTTTTCAAGACTATTTTAGCTAGTCCAGGTCCTTTGCATTTTCATAAGAATTTTAGAATCAGCTTGTAAATTTCTCCAAAAAATATGTTCTGGGATTTTGACAGGGATTACATTAAATCAATAAACCTGATTGGGAAGAATTAGACTATTAGGTTCTTCTGACCCCCTACATTCTGTGTTTCTCTCCATTTATTTAACTTTTCTTTAATTCTCTCAGAGTTTTATACTTGTTAGTACAGGATTGATACATATTTTATCAGATTTATCTCGAAGTATTTACTAATCTTGAGGCTATTGTCAACAGCTCTTTAGTTTAAATTTCTGATTGCTTACTGCTAGAGATATTATAGATATAATTTTGCAATTGACAATTATTTTATTAAAATCTTTATTTCAGTCAAATCATATTCCCAAGAGAATTTAAGATAACATCATTTTTATAGTGGCTTCACTTTGCAATGAATCTGATCAAGCTGATGGACTTTCTACCAATTTTTTATAGAATAAATACTCAAACTCTGGTCTTCAAAAGGATTCTCCTGGCGTGCAGTTGTCCAACTTCTATTAAAAATTTAATTCTATTGAATAATAGCTACTTCAGTTATTCACTTATTTTAGAGTTAGCCTTAGCAAGTCATTTAATCTGGCTGGTCCATCAGGTTGCACTGTTGCTCAAAACCTAACACCCTGTGTAAGTGCTACCAATGTTGCTTACAGTACAATTGATTGGGAACACCTGCCTTTAAAATTTGCCAAAGCAACATCATCTATTCAAACTTTATGGAACATAACCCTGAAGCCTGTGCTGTGCCTACTCAGTTGAACAAATTAAAAGGTCTATTTATTTTTTTATTATTTTTTTAATTTCACTATTTTTATTTATTTATATTTATTTTTATTTTAACTTGTTTTATTTTTTACTTTTTTAAAATTTACATCCAAATTAGTTATATATATAGTGCAGCAATGATTTCAGGTGTAGATTCCTTAATGTCCCTTACCTATTTAGCCCATTCCCCCTCTCATAACCCCTCCAGTAACCCTCAGTTTGTTCTACATATTTATGAGTCTCTTCTGTTTTGTCCCCCCCGCCCTGTTTTTATATTATTTTTGTTTCCCTTCCCTTATGTTCATCTGTTTTGTCTCTTACAGTCCTCATATGAGCGAAGTCATATGATACTTGTCTTACTCTAATTTCACATAGCAGAATACCCCCCAGTTCCATCCACGTAGTTGCAAATGGCAAGATTTCATTCTTTTTGATTGTCAAATAATACTCCATTGTATACATATACCAGTTCTTCTTTATCCATTCATCCATAGATGGATATTTGGGCTCTTTCCATATTTTGGCTATTGTTGATAGTGTTGCTGTAAACATGGGGGTGCATGTGTCCCTTCGAAACAGCACACCTGTATCCCTTGAAGTAAATACCTAGTAGTGCAATTGCTGGGTCGTAGGTTAGTTCTACTTTTAGTTTTTTGAGGAACCTCCATACTGTTTTCCAGAGTGGCTGCACCAGCTTGCACTGCCACCAACAATGCAAAAGAGATCCTCTTTCTCAGCATCCTCGCCAACATCTGCTGTTGCCTGAGTTGTTAATGTTAGCCATTCTGACAGGTGTAAGGTGGTATCTCATTGTGGTTTTGATTTGGATTTCCCTGATGATGAGTGATGTTGAGCATTTTTTCATGTGTCAGTTGGCTATCTGGATGTCTTCCTTGGAGAAGTATCTATTGATGTCTTTTGCTCATTTTTTCACTGGATTATTTGTTTTTTGGGTGTTGAGTTTGATAAGCTCTTTATAGATTTTGAATACTAATCCTTTATCTGATATGTCATTTGCAAATATCTTCTCCCATTCTGTCAGTTGCCTTTTAGCTTTCTGATTGTTTCCTTTACTGTGCAGAAGGTTTTTATTTTGATGAGGTCCCAGCAGTTCATTTTTGCTTTTGTTTCCCCTGCCTCTGGTGATGTGTTGAGTAGGAAGTTGCTTTGGCCAAGATCAAAGAGGTTTTTGCCAGCTTTCTCCTCGAGGATTTTGATGGTTTCCCGTCTTACATTTAGGTCTTACATCCATTTTGAGTTTACTTTTGTGTAAGGTGTATAAAAGGTCTATTTTAGAAAAAAGTGGACCATGAGATCATGACCTGAGCCGAAGTCATACACATAACTGACTGAGTCACCCAGGTGCTCCTGTTTTGTTTTGTTTTTTTAATAAGAGCAAATATATATTATATTCCTACTCTCTTTTTTACCATGCTTACGAGAAGCTGAGAACTATGTTTAATACTCAAATACCTTCTCATAATTTGTGAGTTCTTGAGTTTGGGCTCTGCACTGACAACACATAGTCTACTTGGGATTCTCTCTCTCCCTCTCTTTCTCTGTCCCCACCCCTGCTCACTCTCTCTCTCATTCTCTCTCAAAATAAAGTAATAAACATTAAAAAATTAACAAAATTAAAAAAAATAAAATAGGACAGCCTGAGTTGGCTTCATTATGAGGGCAATATTGATATTTTTTTTAAGTTTATACACTTATTTTGAGGGACGGAAGGAGGGGAAGAGAGAGAGAGAGAGAGAGAGAGAGGCAGACAGGGAAAAAGAATCCTAAGCAGGTTCTGCACTTTCAGCTCAGGGCCCCACACAGGACTCAGTTTCATAAACCATGAGATCATGATCTGGGCCGAAATGAAAAGTTGGAAGCCTAACTGACTGAGCTATTTAGGCACTCTGATATTGATATTTGTGATACTTAGAATTGCTGTTTTTAAAAGTTGATAATTTCATAATATTTGTTGTTTCTGTGTCTGTTTATTGTTTTTTCTCTCCTGGTTGAGTTCCGTTTTTCTATAACCCTTGTAATTTTTAATTAGATGTGAATTTTACAGTTGTGAGTTAATTTTGTTGTCCTTTAAAGAGTGTTGGATTTTTTTTTTCAGCACACAGTTAAGTTACTTGGAATAACTTTGATCCTTTTAAGCTTTTCAGCTTTAAGAACAGAAGTTCAGCCCATCCTTTACTCAAGGGATTTATTAGCTCCACCACAAAAGTGAGACCCTTTGTGAAGTTGCTATCCCTTGTGTCTTGAGATCTTTCCCCCTCTAGCATTTTGGAACACAGACTCTACTGCCTGCTTGGTGTGACTTTGGTGATGTTTGACCTACGCTCTCCTGTGGTTATTTCCTCTGCCTTCAGGAGTTCCACCTCGCCTCTGTGCAGATTCGTGCTCAGCCCAAGGCTGGGGACGACTTTCTCCCCTGATCTCCAGAGCTCCCTCTGGTACAGCTCTCTCCTCTCCAGTTCTTGGCCATGCACATTTGAGGTGCCTACACTTTCCTCCTCTCTCATTTCTGTGTCTTCAAGGCAGCAAGATCTCCAGGCTGTTTGGATTCTCTCTTT
Organism: Lynx rufus; assembly: GCF_022079265.1. Classification (NCBI taxonomy): domain Eukaryota; kingdom Metazoa; phylum Chordata; class Mammalia; order Carnivora; family Felidae; genus Lynx; species Lynx rufus. The sequence goes on from NW_025814823.1 coordinate 149,729,696, forward strand.
CCCCAGGCCCTGAAAAACTGCCATTGGCAGTTCTAGTGTTCAGCTTCCCCTTTTCTAAGAAATCACCTGTCCGTGCTGTGTAGAATCCAATGTTTAAAAACAATTACTTCACTTTTTCCTAAATTTATAATTGTTTAGAGGAGAAGGGTAATTTCTTTAGAAGTTAATCCTTCATGAGTGGAAGCAGAAATCCTTTAGAATATTTAAGGTAGCAGTGTGGCGTTAACACTCTGATGAGATTTTAAAAATATATCTTTAGCTACTGAAGATTGAAACCACCAACTTTTTTTCTCAGCCTGTTATGACCTTTTCTTTATTCCTTCATGTCTTCTCACCAAAACCAGAACACATAGCGTCATGGAATACTTGAATGAGAAGGGTTCTTATTTTATTTGCACGAAAATTGTCTGGATGAAAAATGTGAATATAAATGCTATTATGTGGGGATTTTATGTCCTGTACATTTCTTCATTTCCATTCAAACAACATCAAAATAAGCTCAAAGGGAAAGCATTATGTCCTAAGAAAAAGGAAAAAATGTAATTTTTTTCTCTAACTGTAGAAAAATAGCATATAAGAGAAGTAATATTTTGAATAGCTGACTGTTGTCTCACTAAATTCAAGAACATGTAAATCCGGCCCCAAACAGCGTAGGTTTTTCCAGCACCTATGGCTAAGTTCTTCAGGCATTAGTGGTTGACAAACACCTTACCTTGGCGATGATGTCCATATTCCAAAGACAATACAATATATTTTTCATATGGATGCAAATCTTAGAAATCAGGGCATATGATTGTTTTCTTAAAAGCTTACATTGAAGAATTCTTTTTAGTTTTTTTTTTCAGGTTTTAGTGCTTTTGCTTAAGAAACACCGCAGGTGACAAGTAATTCCTGGAACCCCTTCTGACCTTTAGAATAGCACAGAGAACACAACACTATATGAGGCGAAACACCAATTTGATCACAATGCTACTCTTTTATAACAGAAAGAAATTGATTCTTCAGCTTCTTTTTCCAGGCAAGGCCTTTCAATGACATCATTCTGTACAGAGAGTGATCATAGACTTCATTTTAAATGGGCAGTGTTTCATGACAAATTAGAATTTGTGTATTCTAACCAATGAAGAGTAAAACATCATTGGTCTATGTTGCCTTTTTTGTTGTTACTCATCAATATAATTCAGTTCCTATCGCACTTTAAACATGTACTTTTTATAATGATTCTAAAACGTATGGTCATTTATGAGCTTTTTTAAAAAAAAAATTTAATGTTTATTCATTTTTGAGAGATGGAGAGAGACACAGCATGAGTGGTGGAGGGACAGAGAGAGAGGGAGACACAGAATCCAAAGCAGGCTCTAGGGTCTGAACTGTCAGCACAGAGCCCAATGCAGGGCTTGAACCCACAGACTGCGAGATCATGACCTGAGCTGAAGTCAGACGCCCAACCCATTGAGCCACCCAAGCACCCCTATGAGGTATTTTTTAATGTTAATTTCTAATTCATGTTAAGAAATTTAAAAAGAGCCTTAAGAACCCATTGATAAATAGGGAAATGCATACATATATACACACAGATACATGTATGAAACTGCACTGTGTTCAAAAAAGTATACAAATAGATGTACCAAAAATAGACATTAAAAATGCTATTTTACTGCTTTCTTAGGACTGCTGCAACAAAGTACTAAAAACTGAGTGGTTTAAAAGAACAGAAATGAATTGATTCAGTTCTGAGTCTCAAAGTCTGAAATCAAGGTCATTCCCCCTCTGCAACCTATAGGAGAATCCTTCCTTGGCTCTTCTTTGCTTCTAGTGGTTTGTCTACAGTCTTTAGCATTCCTTGGCTTATAGACCCATCATTCTAATCCTTGGTCTTTACTTGGTCTTCCCTCTGTGCATGTCTGTCTCTGGGTCCACATTTTCCATTCCCCCTTTTTATAAGGACACCAGTCAGATTGGATTAGGGTCTACCCTAATAAGCTCATTTTAATATGATTACCTCTTTGAAGACTCTATTTCCACATAAGGTTTCATTCTCAAGTGCTAGGGGTTAGGACTCCAAAATATCTTTTTGGGGCACATAATTCAACTCATAACAACTATCAAGTAATTTAAATACACACACACACGCACACACAAATCTTTATTTAATTTTTTAAAACAAGAAAAACAACAAATACAGTTACAGAAATAAGAGTAGTGGTAACATGTATTGAGTATCATTTCATTGAGCATGAAGTATCTTCCTTAGTTCTATGAGGAAATCAGTGTATAGTCGCCATTTGACCTCATTTGACAAAATGGGGAAGTTGGGGCACCTGGGTGGCTCAGTCGGTTGAGTTTCTGACCTCAGCTCAGGTCATGATCTCACATCCTGTGAGTTCAAACCCTGCTTCGGGCACTGTGCTGACAGCTCAGAGCCTGGAGTTTGCTTCTGATTCTGTGTCTCCCTCTCTGTCTGCCCCTCCCCTGCTCATGCTCTGTCTCTCTGTCAAGAATAAATAAACATTAAAAAAAAAAGTTTAAAAAAATGGGGAAGTAATGTACTCAAAGTCACACAACTATTGAGTGATAAAACTAGGAGTCAAATCAATGTCTGTCTGAAGTAAGAGTCAAGACTTTTTAACCACTGGCATCCTTAAACTACTTTTGTACCATTAATGCCTTCAGTTGTGTGAGACATCCTTGGAACTCTTTTCAGAAAAATGTTTCCAAAGCATAAAAGGAAACACATAAAATTAACAAAAAAATTCTTTCAAAATAAAACTTTCATTTTTAGGTAGAAAATGTACAAATATTGACAATTTTATATGGTTCATACCAGGAGTAATATATGTGCTTCTTTACTAGTAATTAAGTAAGATCAAGTGATACATTTAATAATTACCATAACTTCAAAATATGTGTAACAATTTTCAGTATATTTGTTGTAACTTTAATGTGATATGAAAATCTTTGTGATGGCTATTGGTGACAAAATCATAGATGCTGCTAATGCTGTGTTGTAATTTTTTTCCTATTTTAATAATTGAAGGCAGTTATCAATTTTAGTTAGGATAGTGAAATGAAAGCTATATATTTTTCCCCTGAAAGTTCACAGAGCCTTTGGAGGGCAGTTGGAGAGTTTATGAATTCCAGGCTAAGAACCCGTGTACTAAATTTTGGCCAATTGGAGGACCCCTAAGTGATTTTTTATTTAATACAAATGCTTGAAAAGTAATTTCATTGGTCTTAAATTTGTTTATTTTTTAATACACAATGAAATTTTTCTTTATCTTTGGATAGCCCATATCAGCCATATTGCCTTATCACTTTATATATGCCCTATAGACAAAGTGCTCTATGGGGACATGCTCATGTTTCAATGAATATATACACGTAACTTTTACTTATGAGATGTAAAGTAAATAAAAGGCTGCTTATGATAACTTTTAAATTCCCCTCTATTTGTTGTATTTTAGTTGGTAAATTTTCTCTAAGCTCTTCACTCAATAACATGTGTGCACACATAGCAACTCCTTGTCCGATGTAATAATCTTTAATTTGCTAATAAGGTGGGTAGACAGGTGGATGGCAGAGGAAAAGGAGTTATTAACAGAGCAAAGGAAGTGTGACATTAAGACATAGAATACATGGTTATTCATAGGAAGGAAAAGATTTTTGTTAGAGCTCTCTCAATTCGTTTCTCCATGGTATTTCTTGATATTCTTTGACCTCCTTTGAGGTATTGACCTTACTCTTAGAGACACTATCCTGAACAGTCCCTGCCAAATTTGACCAAGGAAAAATGTGTCTGTTTAAGACACAAGTTCATTTCCTCTTGTTCAATGCATTAGGATATAGAACAAAATTAACCTAATAACACTGGTGCATTTGCAAGAACAGCCAACTGTAAAACAGAGTGATAAAACAAGCAGTTTGTAAATTTTCTTTTTACAACACTCTTGTTAAACTAATTTAAGTGTCCTGCCTCCAGGAGCAGCTTAGAGAGGATACACTTTAAGTGATTATTCCTAAATAGGTTATTATTTTAAATAGATTCCTTAAGAGTCACATGTGTGGCATTTGGTTAATCCATTACATTTCCAATTAGAAACAAGTGCTTTTTATGGAAGGCAAATTATTTTATATGCTCCACAGCTGCACTTAGGACAGAAGACTCAGCCCATGACATTCCTCTTGAAAAACATTAAGGGAAGCTCTATCCCATGCCCAAGGGTGATTAAGCTTCTTAAATCACTTCTGATATGTGACAGAAGTAGTCTCTTCTAATCCTATTTCTCTGAAATAATAAACTTTCTATTCCACATGGGCTTGCAGGACTCAGATCATTTTTGCTCCTAGTCTTAGCCCATGTGTTTATTTTAATGACCACTGCTCAATAGTTGAGCAAGCAACCTCTGAACTCATTCATACTGATAATTTATACAGCATTGACAGGATGTACTCTGAGCTGGGCTCACACCACATATGTGATACTTACATTTGATCTACTAATTAACAATTGGAAAATCTCTAGTTGTGTTTCAAAGCTTAGTGCTTAAGACTTTGATTTGATTCCAATCTGCATTCTGTCACTTACTAGCTGTATGACATCGAATAAGTTATGTCCCTAAACTTTAGTCTCCTCAAGGACAAAATGGAAATAGTAACTATCTCCTTTATAGAATTAGTATGAAAAATGAATGAGAATATCTATGTAAAATGCTTAGCACTAAACCCAGCCCATAGTAAACCCTCAATAAATCACTATTACTATCATTGTTAAGATACGTAGATAAGCCTACCCCACCTCAAAGAAGATTGAAGTGACTCTGGCCAGGGTCTTATGACGAGAACTAGAGTCAAACAATTTGTACAAGATGCCCAAAACATAAATATCTGGGATTGGAATTCCATGGTAAAATCCTTAGAGGGTCTAAGAAATCAAGATCAAAAAGAGAAGTTGGCAAATCCAAAAACTAAAGATAGTTACATTTCAAAATGTAGGTTACAAGACTGGTGGGATTAGAAAGTATTTGGAGTGAGTCTAGCAGCAAGGGGTGCTTGGAGAATGGCAAGAAGGTGTCATAGTTTAGTTCCATTGGCATCAGAAACTGGCAAGTGAGTCATTCTGGCTAGCTCAAAAGTATAGGGGTATAGTGGACAAAATGCAGAGTGTACCTAATCATTATTCAATTTTAAGTGTCTATATACTTCCAGGTTTTGAATCTCATTCTAGAGATAGATAGGTTCAGGGACATGGCTTTTTGCCTTCAAGTATCTTAGAAGAGGACAGACATCAATAAAGAAATAACAATTTTCAACTTTCTTGCTTAGGTGATGAATAAACTATTACACAGATAAGTAAACTATTCAGAGGTGCATGTTTGAGGGGAGATAAAATGAATTCTTTGGAAATGTTGAGTATGAACTTCCTGTTAGTCATTCAGGACTTACAAACTGATGGCTAAATACGTAACTGGGGCTGAGACAAGAGGGCTGAGTTTGTTGTCTGTCAGCATAGGTTTGGGAGTTACAGACAAAGGATGGTACATTAGTCTGCTCAGGCTGCCATAACAAAATACCACAGACTAAGTGGCTTAAACAACATAAATGTATTTTCTCACAGTTCCAGAAACTGGGAAGTCCAAGATCAAGGTGCGGGCAAATTGGGTTTCTGTTAGGGGCTCTCTTTCTGGGTTATGGATGGCCACCTTCTCACTGTGTCCTCATATGGTCTTTCCCGGGTGCATGAACATGGAGAGTGAGCAAGCTCTCTGGAGTCTCTTCTTATAACACTGCTATTCTAACAGATCTGAGGCCCCCATCTTACAACCTCATTGAACCTTAATTACTTCCTTGGACTCCCCATCACCAAATACAACCATGCTGAAAGTTAGTGCATGAACATATGAATTTGGGGAAGCACAAACATTCAGTCTATAACCTACAGAATAAGATTTACAAGGACAGTGTAGAGAATGAGAATCAAAGCCAAAGACAAAAGTATAGAAAGCTGGTATGAAAGTGTAGGTAGTAGAAGAGAAAGTGGTAGAGGAACTCTGAAAGAGTGTTCAGAGTAAGAAACAAATTAAAAAAGAGAATTGTATCCAGTTGGTATAAAAATTGAGATGTGTTCAAGTAGTGAATAATCAATATCATTGTGACAGGTCAAGCGAAAATAAAGTATCAGATACTTGGCTGTCCTACAGTTAACTTGATATTAAGGTAGAAACATTTAGGAAAAGTTACAGATGTTTACAAAGAAGATTTTTTTTAAAGTACAATGTGCCCTGGAAATACAGATGTCATATTTGGCTTTATTTCCTCAACATGGTGCCTGGAATGAGGGAAGCAGTGAATAAACTTTAGTAATACTGTACTCAAAGTGAAAGAAAAGAGAAAGAGGCCCTTGTTATTGCTAGCTGCTTGCTTTTTCTTATCATCACTTGTACCTTATCAATATGACTATTATAATATTTTCTGAAATATCTGGGAATGAGGCATTATCAGTAGAAAATGAGGATAGAGAAACTTCTATGACTCACTTTTAAAATAGGCAGTGGACACAGAAAAGAAAATGTTCTTAATAAGATGATATACTGAATAACAACAACAAAAAAACTTGACATGAGAAGAAATGTACATGTAAACAAGAAACAATGTGTTTATTCAGAATAATTGCCAAAAATATCCATATACTTTAAAAACATTATTTGTGAAATTTCCATATATGCTTTTGTATTTATACCCATTTAGTCACTGATTTACTTGGTAAAATACCACTGACCCTCAAAACTCTGAATAAATTCTAGATTTTATGCAAAACAAAAATTACAAAATGAAGATTTGTTTTTCATACCAAGCTATAATAAAAGTCTAATAAAGCAGAAAAAAGAAAAAATAAATTTTTTTTTGAATGAGGGGGCTTTTTTCTGACTCTACTCAGTTGGTAGAACGTGTGACTCTTAATCTCAGGGTTTTGAGTTCAAGCCCCACACTGGGTGTGGAGATTACTTAATTTTTTTTTTTAAAAACAAAAAAAAAATTTAATGAAAATACATTTGAGTTCCATGCCTAGAAAGAAGTAGAGGTGAATATGTTATTTTAACAATGTCGAGGGGCTATTTTATTGAATAGAAGTATATCAGTGAGAAATCTGGCATTGTTTCAGCTACTGAAATAGTAATATCTGGGAATATTTGGAAAGATCAACACAAAAACATCTCTTAGACTTATAGTGCATTTCTGAGGACAGGTACATTTATTACCTCATTCCTTTTCAAAATATCCTGCAATGGAGATGTTCCTCCCAGCCATGTTTACAAATTAGAAAACAGACTCAAGTAGATAAAGTGATTTTCCCAGCATCATGCATGTTTTGAAAAACAGCAAAGGCAAAAGCTGTCTCACTTCATTCCACACATTTACTGAATTTCTATTGTGTGCCAAATACCAGGTATTGGAGTCATAGGCAAATAAAATAAAGCTCCACTGCACTCTGCCCACCACCCCCCATGCCCTTCCTTCACTTAGACTCCATCTATTTCGCGTGTAAGTCTCCTGTCTGCGGTAGTGGAAAAGCTGTGACACCCACATGACACCATTAGTAACAGTTTCCCTGAATAGCCTCCGTGGATAAAGAAAGTGGGAGGTGAAGGTCCTAACTCCCAGGGGCAGACCCTGTCTTGGTAATGTGTTACCTGCTCCTGTGACCAAGATGAACATCCAGATAGTTTTTCATATTATTCATAAGGCTCCCTGATCTATGACCAGTCTCTCTACTTTATTTGAGTTGCTTTTAAAATTAGATCATAAGAGTGCCTGGGTGGCTCAGCCGGTTAAGCATCCGACTTGAACATCCAGGTCATGATCTCAGGGTTGGTGAGTTTGAGTCCCACATCCTGCTCTATGTTGACAGCTCAGAGCCTGGAGCTTGCTTTGGATTTTGTATCTCCCTCTCTCTCTCTACCCTTACCCCACTATATGTCCCTTTCTCAAAAATAGATAAACATTAAAAAATAAAATAAGATCAGATCATTAATGATATATTGAATATAGTTGGGTCCAGACAGTCATGGGTCATGACTCATGGTTTGTTCACCATCTCCTGTGCAGGATCAAGGGAATGAATTAGGTGGCTTTTGGGTAACCTATACAGCAATAGTTCTCAAAGTGGGGTTCCTGGATGAGCAGTAGTAACTACTGAATTAAAAACTCTGAAAGTAGGGCCCAGAAATCTGTGTTTTAATAAAACCTCAAGAGTTGCTGATGCATGCTATAATTTAAGAACAACTGGTACACAGCTATAGAATTCTTTTTCTATACTATTTGGACAGAAATAGTGTTATGAAAGTTCCCAGCAAAAATAGAATCTATCCATCAATGTAATGGTAAACTCAAGCACATTTTTATCCACATTATTACCACTCTGTCTTTATTTATTATCACCTTTATCTGAAGTAGCCTTTAAAATATCTAATTTAATGTGAAAGCAAGCTCTCAGGACTGGTTAGTGTCATGTGAGTAAATACATAGTTTATATTAATGGCATTGAAAGTTGAACTATGGGACAATTTGTTCCTTCTAATTCACCCTCATCTTATTGCTGTTTCCAGAAGTATTAAGTATATTTATTGTCTCTTCATGGTTAGAGTATGAAAGAAAAGTGCCCAAAATGTTCATATTTATGGTATAAGTAATAAAATATTGAAGGGTTTTTTTTTTAGTTCAAAGTAGCACCTTTGTTTATATTTTAAGGAGCATTTTACATTATTTACATCTTGAGAAATTTATGTTATTTAATGCCTCTTACTGTATTTCATTTATTTCTAAGAGAAGAAATTATTGGTAGTGTATAAGAAGTTTGATTAGTGATTTTTGGTTGGTTTTAAATAGTTATTTGCCAAACATTGTTTTTTCCAAAATAATAACAAGTCTAATAAGCATTGTCTACTACATTGGCTCTAAAATATAAAATGAAGAGAGAGGAAAAACTGGTAAGATTTTTAATTTACATCTTCAGCAAATATTATAAATGAAGTCTCTATAGCCTAATCTTGTTTTTCTTTACAAGAAATAACTTGGCAAAGAAATATTGTTCTTTCCCACTTACCATTCTTCACGCCTGTACAAGTATATATGTATATTCAAGGGTTGAGTTCTAATTTTGGAGTTTCCTTGTGTATGTAGAGACAAATAGGACTGTTTTCTTTGATGAGGTTGACAAAAGTACTTGTAACCTTTGTTTCTTCATGTAGCCACTTTGCTTGCAGAAGTTGTTTTTTTCCTTTCTGATGACAGCTCTCTTCATAGACTGCATCTATATTAAGTTGCATTTCTAGGGCTCCCTCAAGGTATTTTAAAATTCTCTGATGAAAAACCTATGTTACATAAAAGCTGGATGATACAGGTAAGGGAAGTTTTGGAGCAGTCATGGTTCTCCATAGAGGGACCTATTGGAACTTTTGGGAATCTGTGCAAGGAGATAGAACTAAGTCTGATGGAATCTATCCTTGGATAAGTCACATGGTAGGCCACATTCTATTCCCTCCAGAATGCTTTTAAAGAAATGAAATCCAAATTAAATTAATTACAGCCTGATGAATGGTATTCAGTATTGCAGGGGAAAGGTTGGGAGGAGGATGGAGTTGTCAGCAAATGGACATTAAAAACTAAGTTGCAAGAGAAACAGGAATAGGAATAGTCATAGAGTCATGGAAGTCAGGGGATAAAACTTTACAGATCATCTGGTCTGACTCAGCCATTGCACAAATGAGTCTGAGTGAAAGAGAAGTAAAAGGACTGCTTAAAGGCACTGCTTAAGGAACCAGTTGATCCAGAGCATCCACGTTCTCAGTCATTTCCACTACCCAGTTGAGATGATACAGAGGTAAAAATGATACATGAAGGGGAGGTAGAAAATATGAGCTTATCAAGGAGATTAAGAAAGCTTGGGGGACTGAATTAGGAAACCAAAACAACACGATGGGAATTAGAGTGAGACTTACAGGAGCATGTAAAAAATAGTTTCAAGTTGGTGTGAAAAATAGTTTAGGAGTTTCTGGAAATGGGAGTAAACAAAAATCAGAAATTAAGAGTGGAAATACATACAGTTGTATTTACTTACTCCCCCTCCCCCAACCCTGCAGCATACAGGGCAAAGGTGGAAGGCATCATTATGGAGCTGAGGACTCAAAGCTTGTGGAAGCTAGGACAGTAAGCTGTAGGCAGAGGTACTTAAGCAGAGGGAAAACATCCAGAACATGACTGTGGGTTAAAGGATGGTTGTCAAGAAACCAGCGCCTTTCTTAGCCAACTTTAGTGAGGAGGGGAAAGTAAGAGAAGAGGTAGGGGAAAAGCTCTTTAAAGAAGAAACAGCAAGCACAGACATTTTGAGATATATCCTGCTTCTTTGACCCTTCTGCAGCCCTCCTGCACTATGGACTGCCCAACTTTGACCCTCTGGCCAAGATGGTTCTCTTATAGGCCATGACATATGACACCATTTTGGCACAGGCTATAACAACCTATTAGAGCATCAAAGTCCTCTTCACAGTCAGACAGTGTTTTTTAACTGAAGCTCTCACTTCTAAATTACTAAGTTTGAGCTGGTTATCTGGCACATATACCTATAACCCTGACTGGAGTAAAATTGTCCAACTTAATTTATTCATGAACACAAATTATAATAGAAAATATTCAAATAAAGGATCTTGTATGTGAAGAAATCAAAATACACCAACCATCAAATAAATAAACCCTACAGTCTCCAAATATGTATCAGCTTGCAATTCTAAATGTTTCCCTATCCAGTTTTGCTTGACAAAAATCAAGGATGGGAACTTTGAATCTTTAGCAAAGACCTCACAAAACATCCTAATTGGTAGACCCTGTGTCTTCACAAATATTTACCATTGGTTATCTTCTAGGAAGCAAGTTGGGCAACATTTTTGAGCTCCTAATAAATTTTTTATTAGCATAACTTGCTAACTTGTAGCGTAACTTGTGATATTATGATACATACATATATATATCATGTATGTATATATATATATGTATATATATACATATATATATATATATGATATATATTAAGATACTATGACTTGCTGGACAGAACAAGCTAATAGAGAATGAAAGGTTAAGTACTATTTTCTTTCAACTATCAGCACTAGCACTCCACTAGGCATTGTCCAGAAAGCACTCTTCTACAGGAATCTACACAGTTAGAACAAAATAATTTGGGTGGTTTTGATTTTTGACTATTCTAACTACTTCATATAACTGGAATCATACCATATTTGTCTTTTTATGACTGGCTTATTTCACATAGTATAATGTCCTTAAGTTTCATCTATATTGTAACATATTATAGAATTTCCTTTTTTATTTTAAATTTGAGTATGGTTGACACACAATGTTATAGTAGTTTCAGGTATACAGTATAGTGATTTGACAAGGTTGTACTTATGGTATGCTCACAGCAAGTGTAACTGCCATCTGTCACCATACAACACTTTTACAATACCATTGACTATATTCCCTATGCTTAATTCCTGTGATGTATTTATTCCTTAACTAGTAACCCATATCTCCTACTGTCCTTCACTCTTTTGGCCCATCTCATTGCCCCCCTTCCCTTTGGCAATCATTAGTTTGTTCTCTATTTATGAGACTGAGTCTGCTTTTTTTTGTTTTATTCATGTGGTTTTTAGATTCCACGCATAAATGAAATCATATGGTATTTCTCTTTCTCTGACTTATTTAACTTAGCCACATTGATCTACTTTTATTCTATTCTCTTCTTTTCAATGGACTTAGTAAGAAAAGCCAAGAGAGGAAAGGTAGAGGGAAAACAAAATCACATTTAGCAGGAAAATGTCACCTCTCCATAGTAATGATGATCAGAAATCTTAATAATTATTGATGGTGAAAATCAGCTGATGAACTTTAAGCCCTTGGGTTAAAGCTACTTGCAAGCCAAAATGCATACAACTGATCCCTCAGTTGTTCATTGATACAGATAAGATGGACAATATTTTCCTGAGGGTGGAATGTTCTCATCCATTTTAAATCCATTTTACCCAGGATTTAAATGCTATTAATTATTTTCTAAATTCATATTTAGAAACTTTTAAAGATTTTCTCATTCTACTGAATATAGTTTTATAAACTTGTTACATGAAAACTTCTGCAGCAAAGAAATATATCTAGACTTTAACTTTTATGTAAGACATATGCTTCTTCTGGTCCTCCCCCATTCTTTTACAAATGTGTAAATCATAGAATTAGAAGTAACTTCAAATGGTTCATGTCTAGACTGTAGGTGGAAGTGGATTGCAGAGACAGAACAGCAAGCCAGAACCAGGAAGGATAAGCCTAAAAATAAGTGTCAGACACCATACAAAGAGCATGAGCAGACGTCGAGTGAAAAGATAGGGTTTACAATCAGGTAGCAATGTGGAATCAGGATCACAGCAAAGATGAGGCAAGACATGAAGTGAGAAACTAGACAGGGTGTAGCTGCTTCTATTCTGTGACCATCGTTTAAATCAGTTATCTTTCATAATTGACTGGATGTCATTTGAGATCAAGGACTTTGCCTATCTAGATTTGTAGTCTTAGGACATGTTTTATATTACTGCATAAAATATGAACGAGGTGAATATTGAGTGAATGAATGAATGTGGTAAAAGCCAACTACAGGTATAGGCTCTTTATACAGGTGTATAAATCAAGAGTTGGACACATACACATTCTATTTGTTATAAAAAATTTTAAAGGGTAGATTTCACAATGTCTAAATCTCAACTGTGAAGATTTTCTGATTTTTCACTTTGTAAGCCTATCAAGGTTCAGAAATGCAGAGCTGAAAATGGAGATCACCCTTTCCTAGTGGTTTTCATCCTTGGTGAAATAAGATGGGGGGGATTCCCTAGAGCTACATGAGTTGCAATCTAGTAATAATGAAAACTTCCATAGGATTCTAAACTTCTTGAGAGCAGAGAATGTATGGTATAAAAAACTTGGCCTGCTACACACTTGCTGTTTCTGCTACTGCTGCTGAGTCTTCAAAAGCTTTCTGACTTATTTGAAGAAAAGCTGTTAATCTTGTCAGAGTCTCTCTGATGCTCTGAGACAGGGCTGAAAACCCACGTAAGCCTAGGGCTACTGGAAAGGGCACACGAAAGGTCCAGGCAAGTTGTCTCTGTGTTTTTTGACCTAGTCTTAGCATTTCTTATAGTTACAAGACCATGTTTTACTTGAATGTTATATAATTCCTATGATGGCACAATGCCACACATGGAATAAACAGGAAGATAGGGCTGGAAGGGATGGCTTCAGGTTCCTTCTCTCTGAGAAGTTAACACACCAGAATGATGTCAGTAGATTATTTTCAAGTTTATAAAGACTCACATGACTTTATAAGAGGCAAATGTGAGAAAAAAGAACTATTCTGAATACTGATATAATTGGCATATAAATAGTCAAATATTTACAGTATTAAAAAATATGTGGTTTCACATAGTGAACCAAATACATATTAGATAATGCTTATAAATAAATTTCACAGTGTTTTCAAATGAGTGGGATTTTTTTAAAGATGGAAGTTCAGTAATTTTTGTGTTGGTAATCTTTTAAATTTTTTCTAAAGTTTATTTTTTTATTTAAAAAAATTTTTAATGTTTATTTTTGAGACAGAGAGAGACAGAGGATGAATGGGGGAGGGTCAGAGAGAGAGGGAGACACAGAATCTGAAGCAGGATCCAGGCTCTGAGCTGTCAGCACAGAGCCCGACATGGGGCTCGAACTCACAGACTGTGAGATCATGACCTGAGCCAAAGTCGGAAGTTCAACCAACTGAGCCACACAGGCACCCCTAAAGTTTATTTATTTCTTAGAGAGAGAATGAGGGCAGAAGCAAGGGAGGGGCAGAGAGAGGAAGAGAGAGAATCCCAAGCAGGCTCCATGTTGCCAGCACAGAGCCCAATACTGGGCTTGATTTCTTGAACCATGAGATCATGACCTGAGCCAAAATCAAGAATTGGACACAACCAACTGAGCCACCCAGGTGTCTCTGTATGTTTAGGTTTTTTTCATAATAGTTTTTACTTAACAAATGAAGGTCATATGACATCCATAAAATCTGGTGGCTTCTATCAAGTCTGTTATGTGGCACAAATTGGGTGTTTCATCTATGTGCATAAATTGACTACACTAACAATTGACTCAAATTAGTATAAACACTTCGCAATACTAATTCAATACAATCAAATATTGTTTAAAAATTTTTCAATGTTCACTTAGTAAATATAATTTATTTTTTCCTTCTCATTCATTTATTAAAACATACTATTTCTTTAACCAAAACTCTTAATTACCTCTGATTCACTGAGATATTGAAACTGATAGCTAATCTTGAACTAATAATTTGCATAAATATGGAAAGTCATGAAATGTATAGGGATCAGGAAGAGTTCCAATCAAAAGGCAGGGTTAGGTCTCACAGTGTGGTTTCATTCTAAAATGTTATGAATTTTTAAAATATGAAATATGTCCAAAGAAACATAAAGGCAAGAACATTTTTACAAAACAAATACATTTCAAACAATCCTCCCCTTGGTCTTCCTATACCAGCAGGTATAATTTTTAACTCCTGATATAAATATTTTTCTGGAAAACTCACCCTAAATATTTTCTGTAATAAGCAAAATAAAGTGTACAAATAAACAACAGCATAAATATTCTGGCCAGCTAGATTTGATATGTGGTAATTAAATATTCCAGCACCTTTGTCCAATTTCCAGGGTGCTTTTCCTCTGGTGGTAGTGTTCTCGTGCACTTTAGCAACTCCTCTGTCTTATATTTGTCAGGGAAGGAAAATTTCCTCTCTGGAGGTGACCTCTGTCCTGCTCAGTGGATTAGATGATTGTATGGTTACAGTCCATTGGCTTTGATCCTGGGATGCAAATGTTCTCTTCCATTCTGCACAGTCCCTTTCTGTCTTGGAGTCTGATCCTTTGTTAGCAGCAAACGCTCACTGCAAGCTTGTCACAATGATTTAGGAAAGGCATATTTTACCAAAATAAGAAGCCCAGTGGTGTAGCTGGAGCTGATCAGAAGCCATCAGCAAGCTGACAGATTGCTCTTTATGCGAGATTGGCCTTTGGGTTTTTTGGAGGAAGAAACCTCTACATATACATGATGAAAGTCAACATTTGGTCACAAAACTGTGATCCCCATTAGAAAGCAAAAATGTTTATCCAACAGAAAGGTACATAGGTTTGAGTAAATGGATGAATGACCCAGATCCTTATAGATCTTCCCATTGAACATTCTGGGTTTTTTTCTTGGTCAGTCATTCACTCACTCATTTATGCTTTCATTCTCTGTGATAGGCATTGAGCTATGTCCTGGGAATAAAACAAAAAGCAAGAGAGATACTGTCTTTCCTTCCATAGAATTTACATTATAGTGGTAGATGTTGACAAGTAATCAGGCATCAAGTAAAAGGGAAATACAGTTCTCTAGCTCACTATCACTCTTCAGTGTTATCCTATTTATTTATATATGGAGCAAAATGGAAGGGAATATATTTTCCAGGTGATTAAGGGGCAACCTCTGCCTTTGCACTTGTATAGGAGAGGGGTTGATTAGTGGGAGAAATAGCTCCAAGAAGATCAGCCTTGTGATCAGAAACCAAAGAGATGATCTAATGCTCAGCAAAGGTGGTCCAGTGCCAGTATGAAACCATGAAAAAAGTTATGAAGAGACACACAGGGTGGTCAGATTGGGTCAATTTATCATCACCAAAAGTAGATAGTTAAGATACCTAAGAATTGGCTAGTTGATTGGTATTCACTCTGGAACCCCGATCCCTCAACTGTGCCTGAGTATCTTCTCATCCTCATCCCAGGAGTGCTCCCTCTACCTTCTTCTTCTACTCAAACGTCTATCAACTTGCATTTGGAAGTTTAGTCTTGTTTGCCAAAATAAACTATAGTAACTCCAATGAATTGGGAAATAATCCTGGTGGTATCATTTTAGGGATGGAGGTGTAGGGATTTTATTTTTTATTTTATTTTATTTTTAGTTTAGAGAGAGGGAGAACATGGAAGCAGGGGAGAGGAGCAAATGGAGAGAAAGTGAGAATCTCAAGCAGGCTCCAGAGGTGAGAAGAGCATAGAGAGAGAAAGAGTGAGAATCTCAAGTAGCCTCTCTGCTCAGCATGGAACCCGACACAGGGCTTGATCCCATGACCCTAGCATCATGACCCGAGCTGAAATCAAGAGTCAGACACTCAACCGACTGAGTCACCCATGTGCCCCAGAAGTGAGGGGAATTTAGAGCCTAACACCAGTCCCCTGGATAAATGATCTCTAGCTCCCGTAGGTGTGGGCATAAGAAGTTTTGCCAGCCATTAGCAGGAGGACTGTGTGAAAGCTTTCTTTGATTATTTCCATTAGTACCGACCTCATGGTTCTGCCACAGTGAGGTTAACACTTAGCAACCCTTCATACTGTCCCACAAGCAAAGAAAAGTTTCTACTGCCACTTGTTTGGTTCATTTCCTGAATGAGAGAACAAAACCAAAGTGATGCAGGAAATGTGTTTTTTTTTGTCTGAACTCAGTTTTTATTTATTCAGAGATGATGAGGAGACAATCCAGCCACATTTCCCTGCCCTACCCACATTTACATAGAAGTAAGTTTTGTCTGTCAAATTCATTTTGTTTGAAAGCCCCAAAGGCCATGAGCAACACATTCCCACAGACTCCTGTCTTGCTAGAGATATGTGGGCTGAACTGAAAGGGGACCAAAACTTCAGAATCTATTTGAATTGGCCACGTACTGAAAGTTCAACTGTTGCATTTAAGGTTCGTGTTTCCGGTGGATTTTAGAGCTGATTCTTCAAACTGCAAAGCAACATCTGCTTCTCTAGTCCCAACTCTATGCCAATTACTGTTAAAGAGATTTCTGCCTGGGCCAGATGTGGTTCCTATGATTAAACTCATCTGTGCATTTCTTGTATGCAGCCCATTGTCTACCGAGGGCTCTTAGCCAGCTCTGAAGGGTGAATGGAGCTCAGTGCAACACTATGCTGTAGTGATGTCATTTGTCAGCTTGCTAAATCTTGCAAAAGAACACAATTAAGTCAGTTTTCTAAAAATTCAAGTTTTTTCCCCCTGAAACAACCAATCTTGGAGGTAGTCATCCCATCAATTATTTTATACTCCAGCCAGGTTTTTATTATTATTATTATTATTATTATTATTATTATTATCTCTCCACTTTAGGACTAACTGCAGTTGTTCCTCAAAGGAGGGATCCTCAAGAAGATGCCAGAGGACTAAATATGATAACTCACAGTGTACTGAGAAGCTTAGGACAGCTTCTTATAAGCAATGAGAAAATCTTTTGAAAACAGAAAATGCAATTACAATCATTCTTAAAACAGGCTCTACAATAATATTGGCACAATGAAGTACACAAGAGAACTATAGATGACCTTGCTTTGATTTGGGAAGACTTCCCTGTCATGTGGCTCTTACTAGTGGCTTCTATGCTGTTTTGGTTTTTATCTATCCCTTCAATAAGAATTTATTATGTACCTACTTAGGTTGGAAATAAAATATGGAAATAAAAATAAGAGAAGTCACTATTTTTAAGAAGCTTGCAATTCTATTTATACCCCCAAAATTACACAACAAATTATGAAAAATACTACACTTGAGAAATAGGCAGGATCCTGTGGCAACAGAGAGGAGAGAATGTCATTGGTAAGAGTAATTTGCTAAAAGCGTCCTATCATTTTGGTACAGTTAAAAAAAAAATAAAGCTGTAACAGCTTTCCAAAGTGGCTCAATTGTGTACAATCTTCCCCCATGCTGTGAAAACCAGGCCTAACCTATAGACTGTAAATGTGAAATGGAATAGACTGGAAATTTACCCCAGATTTGATCAATGATTCATGAGGAAATTGGATGTAGGTGCTGGGGATGCAGGAGGGCACTTGTTGTGATGAGCACTAGGTATTGTATGTACGTGTTGAAACACTAAATTCTACACCTGAAACCAATATTGCACTGTATGTTAACCAACTAAAATTTAAATAAAAAGAAAAGAATTTTGAAAAATTAAAATTGCTACAGATCAGAAAAGAACTCATGTAAAGCAGGCTCACAATAGGGCCCATCAGAAATATTTTCAGAATTGACTGGATAATATTTGAGGAGAGCTTAGAGACATTTCACTGATGAGCATGTGGGCAAACACACTATTGAGCCTGCATGTGTCAGGGATGAAGGAGGACTCATGTTCAGGAGTGGAGGAAGAAAATTCTAACAAGCACAAGGTTGTCCTGTTGTGTAATTGGGTGGGTGTGGCAGAGAGACAGCTGGGCAGTGTTGACATCCAGTTGTCCCCTCAGCACTGCCGGTTTTGGAGAACCCCATGGCACACTGGGTTCTGAGACTCAAGGGAAAATTGGCAAAAGGGAAGGAGTTAGCTGGATGCTACAACAATTACCAGTTCAGTTTTCTGTCTGAATCAGATTCTGAGAGCAACACCGTGAGAGAATTTTCTCCCCTTGTCAGTTCTAAAAGGTTTCTATTAAGGCCATAGCCAGCAGTGGAGAACAAGGGCAGATTGTGGTATTTATAGAGAATAGTTGCTGGTTTATTTTCCAAACAACTGACTAAGATCTTGCGGAAAACAGCATTAAAACAACATTTGTAAAACAGCTTGCAAATAGGGAACTCCATGTACAATAGGATATTCTGACTGTTTGGTTTTAATCATCTCTGACTGAATGTCTCAGGTAGTAGCCTTAGCTACAGTTGTATCTATTTTACATATATACCCACCTCGTTCCTTCTGGAGATGGATATGAATGTGTGACATAGGGATAAATGTAGAGTTCGGACCCCTCCTCTGGCAGGTCAAGAAATGTCTTCTTTTTATCCCTATTCTAAAATAAAATTATAAATCAGCTAGGATACATCAGGTCAGGAAAAAAATAGATTAAGTGCACATCATAATAAACCAATCTCCCAACCATAAGCCCAAATGTTTGGAGGGGCTTCAAAGTGCCCCCTGCAGCCTTTGACCAAAGCCTGGCAACTCTGAAGAGGAGCTCAGTAATAGGGACAAAGACTGCCAGATGCACAGTGTGCCAATGCCAGCCAAAGTGAGCTGGCAGAAAGAGAAGCCAGCAAACCGGCAGCCAAGACATAGAGGCCAGGGTGACGGGAGGCAGGGGACGGTTTCCAAGGGAGCAGAATTGTTTTTAATTACTTGCTGTAGTGTTTTTCTCAGCCTTGCTCTTTGTGATTGTATGTGGGTTGTTTCAATTCTACATCTATCATTCCCTCTGACAAGGTTGGGGAGCCAGAGAATGTGAAGTGACTTGTTCTCAAATAGGGTGGAGACAGGCACTGACATGAGAGGGAGACAAGCATATCGGGCTGGGCTGGAAAGCCCACATCTCCAAATGATGCATCCCATCAGAGACAAGGTTTTTGCCACACTAAATTTGAGCAAAATGGTAATGAAGTGTGTCTAAGAAGTAATTTGAGAAGACATAGCCAACCCTTCCATTTATTCCAGTTAATTTGTTTATTCCTCATTTTCTACCTTCTATTCCCAAACCCTCTTGCACAATTTCTTGGAACAGGCAGTCTTTGTATCCAACTGAATAGAATAGTGAATCATAGTAGTAGTGAAAGTAGTAGTAATAGTTACTATTGGCTAATCAACTGCTACATTGCAGGTGCTGTGCCACGTGTTTAATCATTATAACCACCATAGATATTATGATCCCTGTTTTACAGATTGGCATCTACAGGAGACTAGAGTTTAAAAGGGATACCAACAAGTCAATCGGCACAAATGCTTCAATGGCAGAGCACAGTGAGCTAAGAGAGTACCTAAAAGGGTCACCCAGCTTAAATTCTGGGGGAAGGTGAGAAAATGGTTAGGGGAATGTTGTTGGAGGAAGTCACATTTACAGTGAATAATGCAATGATGAAGAAGGCAGAATATGTAAGAATAATGAAGAATAAGTAAGAATTTCTCAGGCAGTGAGAGTGAGAAGGGTATCAAGGAAAAAGGGACCACTTAGAGGAAAGGCTTGAAACAAAACAGATCATACAAGCTTAAAGTGGCTAGATATGGAGCATAAAAGTAGTATAAATGAGAAGTAGGACAGAAAATGAGAAGTTTTCCTATTCTATGCAGAGAAGTTTAAATTTATTCTTAGGAAAATGAAAATATTCAATTGATTTCAAGATTTGCAATTCAGAAAGTAGATTACAGAGAACAGAAATGGAAGGTAGAATGCCCCCAGTTAAGGGGCAATTCCAATACTCTAGGCACGTACTGGTGATGTTCTGAATAAGGAAAGATCTTGAAGAAGAGTCCATGGACTTGATGATTGAATGTAACAGAAAGGGGAAAGGCAGCAGTTAAAAATGCTGCCTATACTATGGTCTTGGAAAATTGTGTGGACAAAGATGTTATTCAGTAAAAGAAGAACCACAGGAGAAGGAAGAAAAGTGTGTGTGTGTGTGTGTGTGTGTGTGTGTGAGAGAGAGAGAGAGATTGTGTGTGTGGGTGTGTGTGTGTGTGTGTATATATATATATGTGCATATACTGTAGTGTTGATGAAGGGTGGTTAGGCAATGAATCCTGGTTGGGGACACATTATTATGGAGATGCACAGTAGTTTATGTAAGCCTTGCGTGCAAGGCCCATCAAATGTGTAACTACACATTATAAAACTATTATCTTTATCTCAGAAAACTTCCAGGCAGAGGAAAGGACAGTAAATCCTTTGTCACTCTGGCTCTTGGGCAAGGTACAAGGCCCCCATCCTGCTTGTCTACTTGCCCATCACCTCCAATTCCCAGACTTGTCTAGAAACCTGTGCTCTTCTCCTTGCTTTTACTCTACTAAGGCTAAGCAGACATCGACCACTTTTGCAACAAGCCTTTCTCTTTGACTTGAGAATCTGAGTCAAGAGGGTGGATGAATTTGTCAGTGGAATGAAAGACTGAAAAGAAAGCAGTCCCAGAAAAAAAGTACAACTCCATTTCTCTCAATTGTAGTTTCAATCCTTTTAGCTCTTAGCAGATCTCTAACCTGGTTCTAGATTACCTAGTAATTCTCTAGGTTACTGAATCTACTGTCAGTAAATTTCTCTTCTGCCTTACACTCATGGTCAGTTTCTTCTGTTTATAAATTAGAACTCAGCATAATTTGAACCTAAAATTCTTACCTGGGGAAACAGAACAAAGAAAGAAGTTGGGCCATTTAAAACCTTAAGGAGCCTGGATAGAGTTTGAGTTAACATCAGGCCTCTGTGTTATTATTAATAGAATTCTTGAACAAAACTAAAACTTCATGCTTCTAATAACATCTTGATGTTCTTTGGGTTGCTCCACACCCACTGCACCTACCTTGGACCTTGCTCCTTGGTTTCTCATTTCTGCAGTAGCCTCCTAATTGGTCCATGCTTCCACTCTTCTTTATTTACCGTGTTGACCATTTCTGGATAATTTTCCAAAATGCCTCTTTTCACACTCCCCCCTTTTCTGCTAAAGTTTCTGCTATAGGACTTGGCTTCCTGTAGGAAGCAATCAAAATTTCTTAGCTAATCATTTAAGTCTTCCCAACATCTGGAAACACATTATTGCTCCATTTAACCACCTCCATTTCCTCAACACTCAAGACTCGTCTTCCCACATGCATGCAACATCATTTATCTTTTTATCTTACTTCTCTTGCTCTCTACAACTAAATATTCTCTCTGGACATCAGTGCAAATCTTGCATTTCCTTAAATCCATATTGAACCCTTTTCCCATTTTAAAATCAGATAAGCAATTTTTTTTTTAATTAGTCACTACTTTTTTTTCCTTTCCTTAATATCTGCAGTACATATATTCAGTAAATTGTAAATGCAGAAACTTGAAGGGATCCCAAAATCATTGGGACCAAATTTCTCATCACACAGATAAATAAACTGAGCCCTCCTGAATTAAATTAACTTTACCAGTCCACCCCATGCAATCTTATACCTTATGTTATACTCTGATTGCTAGGCTTGCAGGATTTGCCCCTGCATTAGAGTGAAAACTTCTCAACCTTGCCTGACACTGGCCCTACTGAACTGAATTCAAACTGAATCAAGTTGAATACTATTCTATTTTAATTTTTTTTAAGATTTTATTTTTTAAGTCATCTCTCCAGCCTACATGAGGCTCAAACTCACAACCCCAAGACCAAGAGTCACATGCTATACTGACTGAGCTAGCCAGTCACCCTAAGTTGCATTTTATTATTTATTTTATTTTATTTTATTTTATTTTATTTTATTTTATTTTATTTTATTTTATTTTATTTTATTTTATTTTAATTTAGTTTTTAAAGTTTAATTTATTTATTCTTGAGAGAGACAGACACAGCATGAGTGGGAGAAGGGTAGAGAGAGTGGAAGAGAGAATCCCAAAGCAGGCTCCACACTGCCAGCGCAAAACCTGATGTAGGGCTTGAACTGCAAACCATGAGATCATGACCTGAGCCAAAACCAAGAGTCAGATGCTTAACCAACTGAGCCATCCAGGCACCGCACCACCCCCCGCACCCCCCCCCCCACCGCAAGTTGCGTTTTAAAATTCACTTAGGTGCATCAATTGAAGAAAACAAATACTATGTTATCTGAGGATTTAAATATCCACTTTTTTTTTCAAATTTGGATTTTCATGTGTCTTATTTTTTCCAAGTGGGCAGAACTGGTCAAAGTAGATTGAGAATATATCTTTTTTACTAGGCAGAGTCCCTTAGCTGCTTAAACTCTGCTGAACTATTCCCAGCTCAGAGAGAGGGAAAGGCACAGATTACCACTTGGTTTACAGGCTTCTGAACATGAACCAAGCCAGATGCCTATGGATCTTTAGATTTGGATGTTTAGCCGCTGTGAAGCTTCACACCATGACAGCACCTTACTTCTCCTGAGATAGCTCACATGTGATAGAAACAGCTACCAAGAATTCCTTATTGCCTGGAGGGTTAAGAAGAGAATCTAGTCTTTTTGATGATGATAAAACTGAAATCAAAACACACATAAGCAAAATAATGTGGGGTGTTTTATAGATTCTCTTCCACATATAACAGAGTATCCATATGCCTTTTTGTTTATCAAGTCTTAATGACTCATTACAACTATTATCTACTTTCTTTTTTTGATATTAGGATAAAGTTTTTGGAAATCCCATTCCCTCTGCATTACCTATAATTGTTTGTGTGGTAATAAAAACATACCATCTCCAAGTGCCAGATATTGCATTATAAATGAATTTATTTATTACTGAATTACTCTATTCTTAGTGTTTTTAATCAAAATTTATTTATATAGAAGATGTTTCAAACTAAGTCATTTATCTCTTTTGGTATATAGAGGCATAGCCAAACACAACAGTAAGTGTCAGTTCCTAGACCAACAACTCACACATGCTCGATACAAATGTTATAACTAAGTACATAAAGTTTTAGAGCATTTAATAAAAGCTTAATAGTTTGCTGACATGCTTATTTCCAATTTCTTGGTGTAGTTTATTTCCAGAATATCTGGACACATATGGAAGTGATGCCCTTTAAACATTGCCAACTTTTTACATCCACTGCACATTACTTGTTGGAGCTATTAAGTTAAAAAAAATCCCATAAATCAAGAAGACATGAAGGGGAAAAAATAAGCTTTATGCAACAGGAAAACAATTTGTCCTTCTCACCAAAATATCCTAAACAAACAGCTAAAGAAACAGTTGTAGAGAAGAAAATATTGTTTACAAGTTTTCATCTTTGAAATAATGTTGCTTAAAACAGTTTCCACAAAAATGATGTTTTGCACATATGAAGATTGTGCAAAGATTTGGTTCTTTATATTATGGTTGAGATTGATAGACCTTAAAACCTTGAAGCTATTGAGCATTCATACTGAACTCAGTTGGAATAACATGGCAGGTGGTGGGTCACATTAAAAAATGGGTAAACCTCCACACAACAGGTCTTCTCTACAATGGAGTGCGTGGTTTGGACCCAAATAAGCAATGTCACTAGTCAAATAGGGTTAAAACCACCTGAGTAAATCAAACCAGGGAAATGATCCCCTCTTCATATAAGCAATTCAGCTTGGAATTGGAGGCACTAAGGTTCAGCAACCCAAGAGTACTGATCAAGCAGAGAAAATGGGATCACACTTCTATAACAATTGGCTTCCAGTGTGAAACTTGTAGCCTAACCTAAGAGAAAAATAGGGTGGATGCCGTGTCTCATAGGAGAGGGAAAAGAGGAGCTCCAAGGATATACGTATCTCACTTGATTTTTTAGGCTTAACATTTTACTCAGGATTTGAAAAATATTCAAAACCCACAAGAAAATTCCACTGATGAGGTCAAAGAGTCAAAAACTGTAATAATTATCTCCAAAATAAATGCCAAAATAGGCTTTTTGGGGGGTGGGAGTTGTTTTAGGGCTTTATGCTCCTCATATATAATATTTCAATGAAGACTATGTTACTTTGATTAAGTGAGAAAAATAAATGAAAATAAAGACGTAAACAAATTAGGCATATATACCTAGTAGCTGTATTTGTTTATTAGGGTTCTGATAAATACTGCAGACTATGTGACTTAAACAACAGAAATTGACTTTCTCTCAGTTCTGGAGGCTAGAAGTCCAATATCAAAGTGTCGGCAGGTTTGGTTTCTTCTGAGGCGTCTCTTCTTGGCTTACAGATGTCCATCTTCTCTCTGCCTTCACACACTCTGTACTTTATCTGCATGTTTTCTGTATCCAAGTCTCCTCTTCTTATAAACACAAAAGTCATATTGGATTAAGAACCACCCATACAACCTCATTTTCCTCAGTTACTTCTTTAAAGGCCCTGTCTTTCTTTTTTTAATGTTTATTTATTTTTGAGAGAGAGAGAGAGAGACAGAGCTCAGGTGAGGCAGGGACAGAGAGAGACACAGAAACAGAATCTGAAGCAGGTTCCAGTCTCCGAGCTGCCAGCAAAGAGCCCGATGCGGGGCTTGAACCCACGAACCGTGAGATCATGACCTGAGCCCAAGTTGGATGCTGAACCTACTGAGCCACCCAGGTACCCCACCATATTTAAATACGGTCACATTCTCAGGTACTGGGAGTTAGAATATCAATATATGAATGGGGGAAGCAATTTAGCTGATAACAGTAGCTATGTATAAAAACTGAAGTAGAGACTTGAAATAGCCTCGTATAGAAAATGAGTCAAATTTATTTTGGCTTACTGCTTCACAATAATCAAGGCAAATGTGCAGGATGAGAGCTTGAGTTATCCTGCAGGACCCAAGACCCTCATGTTTTATTTCTCTGTAAGCTAGTTTGTTTCCAGCCTTGTTTAAGGCTATTACATTCATTTTTGTGCTCTACAAGATTGTATGCTTATTGCCACTAAAACTACATAAATGTCTTTAGGTGACTAGAATCCTAATTTTTCAGTTTGTGGAATTCAACTGATGAGTAGGCCATTAAACAATTTAGTGGGTGGTAACCATTACTTCAATAAAAGAGACTAAAAATATTACAGTGTGTAAAAAAAATGGGTGTAGAGGTCATGTCAGGGAATAGAGTAGAGTAAGAATGTCCATAAAAGCAATAAAAGCACTGACAAACAGTCAGAATCAACTTTTTCAGAACTTGGGAAATGAAACAAAGGCTTTCAGCAAACTGAGGACTTGGATGGACCTTTGTAAAAACAGGTCATTTTGTGGCATTTTATCTTGCCTGCTGTAGACTTATAGACCAACAGCCAGAAATACAGTGAATCCAGCAGACTGGCTACCACTGGAGAGGGTCCAACAAGGAAGGAGCTTTTTCATGGCATATCAGCAGACAATTGTCATTTGACCTGTCTGGTAGATCCCTGGAAGAATTCATTCACAAGTCTGGACTTTTATTATCTAATTGGAGCTTGACTAGTGAAAACAGTTTTTTTCCTAGGCACGCTTTAAAAACAGAGACAACTGTTGAACATCTGAGATGCCCAATGCAGTAGATAACAACTGGGGCAAACAGTAGGCTAATAGCTTAGAAGGAAAATCTGAGTACTGATATCCACTGAAAACTTTGGAATGTTCTGATACATTTCTAAGAATCTAGAAGGCCAAACACATAGAGAGGACTGTGCATGTATCCAGGGCTGGGCACTTGTGCAGAATAGACCTGAGAAGGCCCTACGCTCTCACCTCTAGCTGACATTGGATTCCTGCACAAAGAGGAAGTTGCATGTCCCAACACACACAGGCCTGCTCGCAAAACCACTGAGTTGTATACTTTAAAATAGTAAATTTTATGGCATATGAATTCTATCTCAATTTTAAAATACACTGGTCATTTATCTTAAATTAAATGAAAATTAGAGTATGCAGCACACTGCATACTGTTGACGTAATGTTGATTGGTAGAAGCCAGATACTCTATTCACATGAAATTCAAAAACAGGCAAAACTAATGTGTTTTGATAAAGTTACAGATAGCAGTTACCTCTTTGGGGAATGTTTTGTGTAAGGGGACATGAGGGAGACTTCTTGGGGCCTAGAAAAGTTCTATATCATGATTGAGGCTGTGGTAACATAAAGGGTATTATATACCTCCATGTAAAAATTTAACAAGTTGCACACAGGATTTGTGTGCTTCACTGTATGAGTTTTACCTCAATAAAAACTATATATATATATATATATATATAGTTTTTATTTTTATATATATATATAAAATATATATATAATATATATATATATATAAAATATATATATAAAAATATATATATATTTTTATATATATATAAAAGGCAGGTAGCTATTGTTATGTCAACATTTTGCTTTAGTTGAATATATGTGTTTATGTATACTGGATCATGATGTAAAATGCATTTGTTTGTGTAGGCATAATCAAAGTGCTTGGAATAGAATGCTAGAATCCTGGGGAAAACCTAAGCTGCTTTGAGACAGGAACAACTTAAGCTTATCAGGCACACTTCTGGGAATACAACGGAAGTAGAGTACAAGTAGTGGCAAGTGTTCTAATAAATCAACCACATAGTAATTTAAAGTATTCCAGCCTCATTACCAACACTCAGGCCCTAGCTTTACTTGGACTTTCTTCATGAACCATCCTTCACACAAAGCCAAAAATGGCCTCTTGCTCTCCTAAAGGTTGCATTTTTTTATTGGCATCTCCATTAAAGTATATATAAACATCTGACATTGACCTAGCATAGTGTTCATGTACTATTTTCCTTTCCTAACTGTAAAATCTTAGATTCTAGTAATTATTCCTTTCTTTTTCTCTATAAAATTTGGCATATGTACTTTATACTTGATATTGCATAGAAGAAAAAAGATATTAAGAAATTAAGAAATCAATTGATATAACGGCCTTTGAAATATATACCTTACTAAAAATTAACACAGGCAACAACTTATGTTGGTGAGAATGTGGAGAAAGGGAGACCCTCTTACACTGTTGGTGGAAATGCAAACTGGTGCATCCACTCTGTCAAACAGTATGGAGGCTCCTCAAAATGCTAAAACAGAACTACCCTACAATCTAGCAATTGCACTACTAGGTATTTACCCAAAGGATACAAAAATACTGATTCAAAGGGACACATGCATCCCAATGTTATAGCAGCATTATCAACAATAGCCAAATTATGGAAAGAACCCACATGTCTGTCCATCAACTGATGAATGGATAAAGAATGGTATATGTATAAACAATGGGATATCACTCAGCCATCAAAAAGAATAAAATCTTGTTATTTGCACTGACATGGATGGAGCTAGAGTGTATTACACTAAGCAAAGTAAGTCAGAGAAAGACAAATAATATATTATTTCACGCATATGTAGAATTTAAGAAAGAGAATAGTTGAACATAGGGGAAAGGAAAAAAAAGAAGAGAGAGAGGCACAACATAAAAGAGACTCTTAATTATAGAGAACAAACTGAGGGCTGCTGAAAGGGAGGTATGGCAGGGAGGAATGGACTAAATGGGTGATGGGTATTAATGAGGGCAGTTGCAGTGATCACTGTCAATGATGAATCACTAAATTCTCCTGAAACTAATATTACACTGTATGTTAATTAATTAGAATTTAAATAA
Organism: Lynx rufus; assembly: GCF_022079265.1. Taxonomy (NCBI): domain Eukaryota; kingdom Metazoa; phylum Chordata; class Mammalia; order Carnivora; family Felidae; genus Lynx; species Lynx rufus. The sequence goes on from NW_025814823.1 coordinate 149,757,890, forward strand.
AAACTTGAAACATTAAAAAAATGTAATATATACCTTAGAAGTTCAAAATAAAATCTAATGTTTATGTACAAATAAAAGCTCATCAAACAACACAGAAGTAAAAGAAAGGTATGCGTGTGTTTAAACGGATGTTTGCATTATACAGTTTATTGAGTATGTATCTGGAAATTGAAAACTCTCATTCATTAGTGGGTCAATGTGGTTATTGGTCCAAAGCTCAAAAGTCCCCTTTTCTATTCTGCACCTCACATACAAGCTGCTAAACCAAGTTCATAGTTCACTAGTGTCAGGGAAAACTGGGGAAAATTAATAAGAATGGACGATTTCACCCCAGAATTATAGCAAAGGACTTTGACTCTTCAGTGATCAAGGCAATCACTTATCATCACTTGGCTTAGAGACACTCAGGAAATTTTGGAGACAGGGCTGAGCCATATTTCTAAACCAAACAATTTTTTTTTATTTATGTGTTTTCAAAAAAACAACAAAAACAAAATTTGTCTCTCTAATTGAATCTTATTCTTTATATGATATTTTTGATGAAGATGAAAATCACGGAATCCAGATAGGAATCAAGTATGCCTTTCTTCAGGAATGTGCCTTTCATAGGCAGCTCATGGGTTGGCGGTTTAAACTGTGTGTGATCTCTCCTGTTAGTTACTGCTGCTATTCTTTGCTGATTGACTGTCGTTGACTGACCAGTGGGTGGTGAACAGCAGGAGAGCAAGACCACATAGCCTTAAGAGCCATGAAGAAGCACTTTAGACATTTTTCAAGGCTTCAAGTTGTGTGGTGTTTATTTTCCTTCAAAGGCACACATGTAATGAACAGCTCAATCTTACCTCTAAGAAGAGGAATTGCTTTTGAAAAGTAGAGTTCTTAAAAAAAATACATGCCTAGTTAAAATCCAGGTATTACTAAATCCTCATTTTATTATAATCTTCATGTTTCAATTTAAGCATCTTAAGGCAAGTGAATCTTAAATTAAGCATCTTAATTTAAGCATCATAAATTAAGGTGTGTGAACCTACTGCTTAGCTGAATTCTTTACCACCAATTTTGAGTAAGCAATAATAGAACAGCTTCCCCCAACTTCAGTATCTCTCTTTCATAATCATAAAATTTATAATTTAGAAAAGGTAAGATCTGACATTCATAGACAATATTCTTTAGTGTTGCATAACACCCAATCATTAGCTTATTAAAAAAAAAAAGACAGCAAAATCAATTTTCATTGACTTTAAAACTTGCAAATTGAGTTAGGCTTAGGCATTTACTTTAAATTCCTTTTGTTGGTGTTAAGAAAGCTTCAACCACCCAGATTTCAGACCAGTAACCTAAGAATAGAAAGTTGCAGTTCATCACTAATTGTCATGTCTGAGATTTTATTTTACCCTTCTCACAAGCTGATGAATCAATCTCTTATTGTTTTATGGATTCTGGTAGAAGATACAAGACTCCTGGTTCAAAGACAAAGGATTTTTATTACTCACAGCATAACAAGCCAAGTGAGTATCAGCATAATGTATTGATGTGTTGGTTCCCTTTTTTCTGACTCCTATAGGGGTGTTGGCAGAGAGCCAGATGGATACCATGCACACAGTGATTTTGCATACAGTTAGAGAAAAGAAGTAAGCATCATGCCCTGGAGTAGTCAAGGGGAATTATGAATTTTCAAAATAGATCAATATAACCCCAACTCTTTTCCTCCTGATCATCACCCAGAAGTCAACCAAAAAAAAAAAACAAAAAAAAAAAAACAAAGATGAACACTTTTCTGAACACAGTGGCTTTCAGGGAACAAACTGTTTTACTAAGGGAAGATCAGGAAGGAGGTAGGGGGAGTCAAATATTTTTCAGTTGATTTTTAAGAAAGATGCTCAAGCAATACTAGATTTTTGAAAATGGTGGGGAATGTGGAATGCCCATCAAATACCTTAAAAATTGGCCCATGTTGGACCAGTCTTTGTGTCAAAAGGCATACTATTTTTGAACTCTAAATAGACTGAAAGCTGAAAACATGACACAGTTTAATTTCAAGACCCATATTACTATGCCCGGAGTTGGCTGATTAAATGGGAAACTGAAAATGTTTCAGCAATGGCAAGATAGCAATAGCCCCAAGAGGGGGTCAAGTTAATGTATTGAATTTTTCAGTAGTAAACAGAGTCCATGTCCCCAGCAGTTTTTCTTTCTTCTCTGCAATGCAAATAGTTCAACCTTGGCAGGAATCACAAGTCTAACAAACATTGGTGGCTTCTGTATCTGAAGCATAAGATCCATTGTGACGGTACCTGTGTTATCAAATCTGGTATGACAATCAATTCAGATAGTGATGGCAGTGACCTGGGTGATGTAGGGCTTATCTTCTTGATACTATTTGGTTTCATCAGCGATGGGCCATTATAATGGCACCAAAGTGGAGTGTTTTTTTTTTGTTTTGTTTTGTTTTGTTTTTTAATTTTTTTTTCAACGTTTATTTATTTTTGGGACAGAGAGAGACACAGCATGAACGGGGGAGGGGCAGAGAGAGAGGGAGACACAGAATCAGAAACAGGCTCCAGGCTCCGAGCCATCAGCCCAGAGCCTGACGCGGGGCTCGAACTCACGGACCGCGAGATCGTGACCTGGCTGAAGTCGGACGCTTAACCGACTGCGCCACCCAGGCGCCCCCAAAGTGGAGTGTTTTTAATCTGCCAGTGTGAGGTCTTCCAAGTGGCAGCCAGATGGCCAAGGCAGAACAGCCCAAGAGTCAATAAAATGTATCCAGTTTCACCAAGGAGAGAACTGACCAGGGCTAGGACACTGTCTGGAATTTGCCCACCAAAAGGATTGATAGCATTTGCTTTTGGTTTTGCAAATCCTCACCTTGAGGCTGAACAGTAACAAAGACCAATGGACACTGTAAGGCGTCAATTTAGCTAAACTATCATTGTATCAGACTCTGATATTTAGGGGAACCTCTGTCAATCTAGGGACCCATTGTTCCTACTGCTTTACTTCAAGCCAGTGGAGTGAGTGATAATTTTCCCCTAAAGGAGAAAGTTGCCTTTTCATGTAAAACTGAGATGATATCAGGGCCAGGTTAGCTGCACTAATAAATATGTGATTTCCACATGGCTGGTGAAGCATATCAGGTCCAACCTACCTTGTTAGTTATCAAGTTCAAGTTTACTCACCTATAAATACAAATTTCACACTGGAAACTCGCAAGATCCTCATAAGGTATTTGGTTCCATAAAGAGCATAGTGGTAGCAAGCCAATGGTTCTTTCAAGGGGGTGTACTTGGTGACTTGGTTAGATAGATGGCACTGTTTCAGTGGAAAATGCCCTCTCTGAATGTTCCTAGAGTGTTTGCATCTTTAAAATTAGGATTTCCCTTTCCCTTTCTAGGGTTTTTTATTGTTTCTACTGGAGCACCCTGGAAAAGAGAGTACATGCAACAGAATGTACAAGCAAGAAAATTCCCGCTGGAACTCATGAGATGGAGACATGCAGGCATCTAACACACTATTCCATTATACATTCAGATATGGGAGCCACAAAAACAGTACAGTGAGTTAGCCCAGTGGGCCCCACATATAATGTCACGTTAACTTTCCTTGGGGACTGTAAGTCCCATAAAAACCCTATCAGTGGAATATGAGCACCATCTTCCCCTAAAAGAACATAGACCAACAAGTTAAAGTATGTGGGTTAGGAGTCAGAGCAACGGCAGCAGGGATTTCACACTATCTCCCAGCAGAGAATTCACGATGGGTGGAGTGGCAGAGGAGGCTGTCTCACAGAAGACAGTGTGGGAGTGCAGGGAGCAGAGAGAATTTTTTTCTCACTTAGATCCCTTATTTCAGAGTGGAATCCAAACACAGCACTGCTTTCTTCCCTGTTTACCTCTCAGCACCCAAGCATCTATGCTTAGGGGAACTTTTCTTCCCCTATCCATGTCACTGTAGCTCCAACCTCACAGCCTTCAGCTCCTCTTTTCATCCCATACCCAGTATTCTGTCATTGTTGCCAGCCAGGTTGGGCTGCAGCAGGTGCATACACATGGCTGGCTCTGCATTGTAAGAAATGGTTTTGCATTTACTTTGTTTCAAGCAGCAGCTCCTGTGCAGATCAGACTTCCTACATTTTTGACGCAACCAAAGGTCTTTGTCAAATAATAGGGTCATCTTTGCTGGCATTCTTGGTGAAGAGTTTACTCAGCTCTACAACCACAAGCCACCTTGCCTTTCAGGTAGCACTGTGAGGCTTATGTCCCACTGTCATGATAACATCCTTGCCTGGAGGATAGAAGTAATAACCAAAGCACCTTTGGGGCAGATTGTTTCAGCCTCACTTCTCACCACCTGTCTCATTAATAGGGCAAGGGGAAACCCTTATTCTGTCCAATCCCCACTCCTGCCATTCTTGCCCATGGCTTGGGCAAGAGCACTTGCTACCAGATTCTAGGGAGTCCTTCAGATCCCTGAGCCTGACCTTTTGGGTTTTGTCCTTCTTGTACCTGAAAGCCATATGTCTTTGAGTATCCTATCCTTGTCACCAAAACTATTGAATTGGGGATTTGATTTTCACCCTACTTAAAAGCTAATAAGTTAACCTGTTAACATTTCAAGGATACTGGCAAGATAAAAAACCCGTGGGTCAGAGACAAAAAAATATATTACGCATAGCCCAGCAAGTGGCATGAGCATCATGTTTGCTTTAGTTCCCTTTGACCCCAAGTTCCATGGGAGTGATGTAGAAGGCCCAGATGAATTCTGTGTGTATAATCTGGATTTGTACTGCAGCTAAGGAACACTTGTGGAACCTCATGCTTTAGGACAGGCATTAAGCAAGCCAGCTCTTTGTCCTACAAGCAGACTTTACTCCTCCTCTCCCTCAGTGTTATTCACTGCAAACTCAACACTGTGGCGTGGCCTGGGTAAGCAGTGGTCAGCATTGTGCATTCTTGATACACTCGGGAAGAAGCAGTAGGGAAAGTCAGTGACCACGTCAATTTCCTATCCCAACACTGACATGTTTGGACCACTTATACACCGGATACTCTACTGAGTACTTTCTACCTTATTTCATTTAATCCGAATGAGATCTTTGACTGAGTTACCATTAATATCTTCAATCATCCCTATCTTGTTTTCCTGTTTTCTGATGACTCAGAAACTACTTATTTAATGGATGAGAAAACTGACATTCATAGAGTCTAATTGGCCAAATTTGTATAATTGTAAGGGGAGAAACTAACATTGAAACCCAAGTCTGACACCAAAACCCATTCTCTTATCCACTGTTACAAAAGTCTCTCAAGCAGTAAACTTGAGCTTTTGCAGTGTTCTTCAGAGTGTTTTAATAGAGTAGACTTTTCAGGGTTGGACACTTACATAAAAACATTTTAATAATTTATAAGTTTAAATACAAACATTAGGAGAGAAGAACACATTTCTGATGAAATTATCTTGATAGTGTTTGCCTTCTCTATGTGGATGAGCTAAAATGTTCATAGGACGTTTTGAAAGGTAAACATTTGCCTTGGTTTCCACCAGACTGTCCTAGTTTGTACCTGTTGTTCCAGTGTGTTAATAGTGCTCCCAGAGAATGTCAAAATAATTGTCCTTGTGACTCTTACTATGATGGGAAGTTTTCTGCAGAAGTTCATGAAAACATAAGAGGAAGAGATGAATTATAAATGTTATATATCAAAGGAACATTTTTAAACTTCATATGTAAGAGCAGTCTTTTCAAAACAGTTTGAAGATTTATCTACTAAACCCAGTAGCGGCTTGATTGACATTTTCTAATGTGCATCATTGCTCTTCAGATCATTCCTATCTTGTTTTCCTGTTTTCTGATGACTCAGAAACTCCTCATCTATATCCAACAATGTATACAGAAGACAAATACATTAGGAAGGAATAAATGCCAGTTTCTAACTTGGAAATTTAGTTCTACACTCTGAAATAACATTTATTTAACAAGTATTTTAACTAACTACTAGCTATGTGAATGCCATTAAAAGTTCTAAATATGAACAATAAACTTTAAATCGATTGCCACCTACACATGCATTACCTAGCAACGTGCCTACTTTTATCTGAAATATAGTGAAACAGAGTAAGAAGAGCATGAGTTAGAGTTGAGTTTATGGTTCAAATATACACATATGTGTGGACATATATGTGAAATGAAAGTATAAGTTGAATGAAAAAGCATTAAATTTCTGATAATTTCATTATTGGTATAATTGCAACAGTTTGTAAAAGTGACAAGAAGATAATGACAGCAATAAAAACTGGGGCACCTGGGTGGCTCAGTCAGTTAAGCATCTGGCTCCTGACTTTGGCTCAGGTCATGATCTCACAGTTCATGGGTTTGAGCCCCATGTAGGGCTCTATGCTGATAGTGCAGAGCCTGCTTGGGATTCTCTCTCTGTCTCTCTCTGCCTTTCCCCCAGTCGTGTGTGCTCTCTCTCTCTCTCTTTCTCCCCTTCTCTCTCTTTCTCAAAATAAATAAATAAGCTTTAAAAGCAAAACAAAACAAAAACAGTAGGCATTACTTCCAGGAGTTTTCACCTAATTAGGGGGGAGAAGATACTCTCAAGGAAAGCTATACATGTTTCTCCTGCTATCCGAAAATAGAGCGTTCCTATGAAAACTTTCATAAGCTCAAATGGCATAAAGCAAAGAAGCAATTACCATTAATTTGCATGGAAAAATTTCAAACTTTCCCATATGCAATAATAATGATAATAATAATAATAATAATAATAATAATAATAAATAACCTCTGTTAGGCTTTTCTGATACCTTAGGACATATTTTGCTAATGGAAACTCAAAACAAGTCGATATAAAACACAGACGCTCACAGACACAGTTCAAAGCTATGACCACTTGATGCGGAGATGCTGAGTATAGTTCTGGGGAAGGAGTTTAATGGACTCACTCTTGCTGCTCAGGGTGCAAACTGCCTCTATAACAGAGCTCTCTGCAAAACAAACACCAAATGTTATTTTCACAAAGCAAAAATCCTCTTTGGCTTTCTTTCATTTAGTGAAAACAAGTACTAATATATGTCTTTTATAAAAATGAAGCGGCATAACGTGAACTTTAGAAAAATGAGACATACCGGTGTAATCAAGTGGTTATTTACCACCCATGTAATCTACAGATTCCCGCTTTGCCTTTACTGTAGCATTTTCTTTTGTATAGAAAAAACAGTATGGAAAGGGCTCAGAGTGAGAAAGGAGCTGGAGAGTGAAAGTTACATTTAGTGTGGACATCTGTAACAGAGTTAATGTATGCTTAAGTCTGTGGGAAGAGAGATGTGGTTTGAGAGGTGTTAAAACCCATTTACATTTAGCGGATTAGACCACCTGCTGCACAGCAATATCCTAAGGGAATAGATTGAGAACAGCTCAGTTTTGATGAGAAAAGGAGTAAAGACCAAAACATGGAAGTTATTTGGATAAGATTTCAAAATCTATGCATTAGACACCTCAGGAGGGGGCCCTTGATACTAAAGAGGTTCCAGCATGAGGATCCAGAGTTCCTGGTGGAGACTGAAAAGGAATAATGAACAGGGGTTAAAAACAGAGATGGAGGTGCATCTGGGTGACTTAGTCGGTTAAGCATCCAACTGTTGGTTTCGGTTCAGGTCATGATCTCATGGTTTGTGGGTTTTAGCCCTGATCGGGCTCAGCACTGACAGTGTGGAGGCTGCTTGGGACTTTCTGTCTCCCCACTCTTTCTGCCCCTCCCCTGCTCACTCTCTATTTCTTTCTCTCTCTCAAAAAAAAAAAAAAAACAGACAAAAACCAGAGGTGTGGGTACTTAGGAAGGCAGGTGAGGAATAGTTTTTGTAGTTTTTTTTTTTAAGTTTATTTATTTTCAGAGAGAGAAAGAGAGAGCACAAGTGGGAGAGGGGCAGACAGAGGGGGAGAGAGAAAATTCCAAGCAGACTCCACGCTGTCAGTCCAGAGCCCCATCTGAGGCTCTATCTCATAAACTGTGAGATCATGACTTGAGCTGAAACAAGAGTCAGACACTTAACCAACTGAGCCACCCAGGTGCCCCCATTTATGTAGCTTTTATACTCAGAGTATCATGATTTAATCCTGGAAAGAGCATCTGGCTCCCAGTCATTTTTATATCAACATAACATGCCTTACATTTACCATCTTTTAGAGACAATCATTCAGAATGCCAACCCCTAGGAATCTCATTAGGCATGTTCAGAGGGGTTACCTTTCTGAGGCATGAAAAGTGTGCTACTTTAAGGTGCACCTAAATGCTATAATTAAAGTATCACAATATACAAGTAGGTAAATTCACAGTTAGAGGTAAGCCAGAAGTTCTAAAGTATTTGGACTTATTCCATTTAGCTCTTGGGCAAGTCACCTGACCTCTTTACCTGATTTTTTCCCATAGTTAAAACAGGGCAAATCACTCCTCTCCTGCCGTGTTTCATGGGAATATATACTGGGTGCATTTTAAAAAACTATGTAGGAGGTCAGTATTACACTGAACATATGGAATCTTCCTAGATGAACTTCAAAATATTCCATTATTTTTGTTTAAAAAATGTAAAATTCCACTTCAATTACCCTTCCTCTGTACCATTTTCCTCACAATGTTATCATTGTACATATTCTAAAATTAACAGACATACTTCCTGCTGAAGCACCGATTGCAGATAAAACAGGGTTATGGACTCTAAAAAGAACAAAGACCTATACACAAAAGACTTTTCTCCCAGAGGTAAGAAAATTCAGCTTGAAGGATTGGCAAACACCCAATACATTATTCAGCATACCTGTATATTATCTGGGTCCACTCTCGCCAGCCAGCTAAATGGTGAGAACTACTCTCTGAAGATTAATTCTGTTTCCTTTCATATTCCCCATTGAAGTCTCTCTTGTTATAATTTACTTCCAGAACTTCAGTTTCCAGGTTACATGCAATATTAAAAGCAGTGGATTCACACTTTTAAATTGCTGTTCTTCCTCATTCTCATGCTTCTTTTCAGAAAACACACCAAAAAAAAAAAAATGACCAACTAATTCAGATAACCATATAATTTACAGATGGAGATTCTGTGGTGCCATCATAAGACTTTTGCCCTCCTCATTGTTAAGCTAATTCTGTTCAATCATCAAAAGAAGGTAAACTTCTCAAAGAAAATGACTGATAATTAATCTCCCAGGACAAAGAGAATGGAGAACAATAAAAAATAGGGTCTTTTCTCATTTTTAGTCATTCAGGCTTTCATTTTGAAATCCAACACTATTGGGCTGAAAACACAATATCCTTTAAGAAAAAAGAAAATAATATATTTTGGGGTATAATTTTGTTCCAATTTATAATCATTTCTTTGAAAAAAATTTGTAATTATATAATTTTGTATTTGTGTAATTCTGTTAAGACTTGAAATTTTTTTTGATTTTTAAAATTTATTTTTATTTTTTGAAGGAGGACACATGTGCACAAGCAGGGGAGAGGCAGAAGGAGAGGGAGGGAGAGAATCCTAAGCAGGCAATCACACCACTGTGGGATCATGACCTGAGCCTAAATCAAGAGTTGGACATAACCAACTGAATCATCCAGGTGCCCCAAGACTTGAAATGTTTTTGAAGCCTTCTCCCACTCCCCAAAGACCAAATTAGTTTTAAATGAGTCTCCTCTTCCCACAGAAAGAAAATTTTTACAGTCATCTGATAGATGCACTGTGATATATTATTTGGGTGATTTGCTTCTCTGTCCTCAACACTGAATTCACTTGATAAGCATATGAACATCCCCAAACATACTATATACTCCTCTGCCTTCTGGGCCAAGTCTTCAGGAGTTACCTTTATATGTCGTTGCTACTCATAGACCCCTCAGCTTCATCCATCAGAGTGTATGTACCCCGTTTCTCATTCCAGAGGAGCGTAGAGCCAGAGGGTATTCCTTGTCTAGAGCCACATACATTATGTTCATATTTTACTTGAAAAAAAAAGGGGGGGTGAAAATAAGGTGGATGGTGAAAAAGAAAAAAAGAAAATGATCTGGTGAGCAACTTTCATGTATGGATAGCAAAATTTTGGAAGCTGAATTTCACTAATTCTTACTTCTCTTGGCCATCAAAGAAAAGTATATATATAAGAACAAAAAATAAACACCTCAGTAATAATGCTGTTCAGTGAGAAATAGTAGAATGTCGGTTAGGAGGTCCATTCTAGAGCCCAAATGTTCTGCCCTTATTATGTCTTTGGAAAGTTTCTTAACCTTACAAGTTCTTCAGTTTACTCATTTGTACAGTGGGGAAGTTTTACCTGCATTAAAAACTATTGTGAGAATTAAATCAATGGCACTTACAATATTGAGCTCAGTGACTAGCATGAAGTTTAGGACTCAGTTATATTAGCTGTTAGCTTTTAGCATACCTATCTTCACTTCATTGTGGCCCAGCCCTAATATTTTCATCATGAGAGATCAATAGAATCAGATAAGTTAATAAATCCCATTTCTTCATGGAAAAAAAAGCACCTCTTTTTTTCTTTTTATATGACTCAGAATTTTTAAATAGTACTCATACTTTCTGCTCTGAAACTTGGCTAATTTTGTTGGCCATCCAAATACGTGTTTATTTCCTTTTATCTTTTTGCATTTATCAAGCTTACCAATGTAAGTCTCTTTAATACAGAGTACTGTGGAGATTTCTACATCAGTAGTCTACATTTTAAATCAATTGACCCAAAATTAAATCAGTCAATGAACCAAATGCCAGACATTGTCATAAAAACAATGGGCCTACTACTAAAATTGTGCCTAAAATGTGATTTCAGGAATAAATGGAAAATTAGTCCTGACAGAAGTTAAATTTTAAAATGTTAACAGTGTGGTGCATTGCAGGGAGAGAGGAGAAACATAGAACAAAGATAAAGGTAGCTGATTAGAGAATCTGTGTGTGACCTGAATATCAGAAGTTTGGGACTTTAGAGGTACACAAAGGGGAATAACAGAAGACTTCTGTTCTCACAATTTTTTTCTAATAATCGATAAGTTGACAATTTTTTTTTAATGTATACTTATTTTTGAGAGAGAGAGTTCAAGCAAGGAAGGGACAGACCAACGAAGACACAGAATCTGAAGCAGACTCCAGGCTCCAAACTGTTAGCACAGAGCCCAACGTGGGGCTCAAACTCGTCAACCACAAGATCATGACTTGAGCTGAAGTCAGACACTTAAGTGACTAAGCCACCCTGGAGCCCGAAAATAAATAAACATTTAAAAAAATACCTTCACAGAAAGATCTAGAATGTTTGAACAAGTATCTAAGTACCATGGCCTAGCCAAGTTGACACATAAAATTAATCATCACAAGGGGCGCTGGGTGGCCCAGTTAGTTAAATGTCTGACTCCTGGTTTTGGCTCAGGTCATGATCTCAGTTTGTGAGTTTGAGCGCTGCATTAGTCTCTGCACTGTCAGTATGGAGCCTGCTTGGGATTCTCTCTCTCAACTGCTTACTCTCTCCTCTGCTCTAAATAAATGAATGAATGAATGAATGAATGAATGAATGAATAAATAAATAAATAAATAAATAAATACTAACTATCACAACTAGTTAGAGTGGATTTTGTGGTCCATGATGAAAAACTCTAATATTTCACATCATTTCATGTAATCCAATAATAACCTTGAAGCTTAAGAATTGCAATCCTTATTTTATGAGTAAAGAAACCAATTAAGGAAAATGTTTTGCACTGCTCTGTGAAGTTAAAAAGCTAAAGATTTGAAGCCAGAACTCAAGAACCCAAATCCAGTGCTCTTTTGATTACAGCTCTATTGCCAATAAATCCATTTAGGCAAATGAAATTAACCACATCGAAAAATTGAGCTATTACAAGAGCAAGTTCTAACCTTAAGTGTGAAAAGAAGTTATATGTCTGTTATATAGCTACAATTTGGGTCTAGAGTAGAGTTTTAAGGAAAAGGTAGATTTTAAGATGGGTAAGATTTGTATACATGCTAAGGAAAGAGTGAAAACATTCCAGGTAAAAGAAACAGAACAAGACAAATGCAGGGGGTAGATATAAACATGAATATGTGGAGGTTGGTAAGGTGTCTGGGCTGACTAGAAAAGTAGTGAGGGAAGAAATTTGATGTCTAGATTGGAAGAGATTATGGCAATGTAAAATTGATAACATAAATAACTATTACAGGTTTGGGGGCTGAGAAGCATCTTGATGAATATGGTGGTCAACTATTATTCCTATTCTAGTGGCTCCCAGTCTTCATTTCTAGTCCTGGCTCACCAACTGTATTTTTTCACCTGATCCCAAAACATGTTTTATAACCAGCTCAAATGTCTCATTCCCAATGTCAGCCACTTTTCTCCCAGACAGGCTCTGCTCTTTTTTTTTTTTTTTTTTTATAAGCATGGTATTGCTATTTCTTCCATTCTTCCAAACTACATCTTTTATGTTTCCTTCTTTTTGTCCCCTAGTTCTAATGTCCAACAGGGCATCGTTTCTTCATTTCAGTTATCACTTGAGAACCTGGTAAAATTTAGTGCGTCTCCATGTGCCCAGATTACAATAGTAGCTTCTTAACTGATATCTCTGTTTCTGGCATAAGGGAGGGTTGTAGAAAAAATATGCTCTCAACATAGTGACTGGCTCTCCAAATTCTAAACGTTATTTACAGCCTAGGTAGTAAAAAGGCTACCTCTGCTCTAAAGATTTGGCATAATTCTTAGAAAGAGGTGGGTGTATTCAATATATTCCCCAACCCCTACCCCCAGGCAGAATTAATTATTCCCATAGGACTCTAAACTTGCCTAAAGATAGGATATATCACATTGTTTTATAGTTAATTATTTATATGCCTGTCTACCCCCAAAGAGTAAGATTTTTAATTCAGCACCATACCACTTTTTTGCCATTAAGCTCTACCCTCTAACCTGTCATAGCCCCACTTCTGTGTACTAAATTTAGAGCTAATTAGCATTATAATTACCATTACAAACAATTATTTCACATATCTCTTCCTCCATCTTTCTTGGCAAAGCCTCATCCTGATTACATTTACCTATTTTACCCGTCCATCCCTGCATCCAAACAACTGAACTTTGCTGGAGAGTAATATAAATCAGGCTAACGGATCTCACTACAACTGAGAACATATTTATGAACATGTACACAGGGATAAAATCATCCAACACAACACAGAAATATTTTCATACTTATTGTTGTTTTACCACTCTCCAAATTGAATAGCTCACACCCTGAACTCTCTCCTAGAGCCACCTGTAGTCCCCCATTTCACATGCAGCTGTTGATCTTATCTCATACTTAAAATTAAAAAAAAAAAAAAAGCACTCCAAACAGAGGTGTCTCCTCTACTTTCCACAGATCTGCCAATAAGCCTCTGTTAGCATAGATACTTCCCTTATTTCCTGCATTTGTGAATGAACTATCCTTGCTGGAGTCCACTTATATTCTGGATTCCAGACACCCATTTCTTCTCAGGATCTTTGTTCCTGAACTTTGCCTGCACCATCAGTTTTTTTCTTTTCTTCTCTCTCTTAATCTCCCTTCCTCTCTGCCCCCCATCCGCTGGATTATATCTATCATCCCTCAGTTTTTTAAAATACTTTCACTGACACTACATCCTCCTCCAATCAACACCCCATTTTTATCTTCTTCATAGTGAAAGTCTCATCTGTACTTTTTCACCTCAAAGTCTCTTCTTAACTTACTCCAATTAGGTTCATTCTTATACCCTTCCATAGAGACTGCTCTTGGTAAGGCAAATAATAACCTCCATATTGCCAAGCCCAACAGACACTTTTCTGTTCTTATTTTACTTTATCTCTCAAGAACATTCATTGGAACTGATTGCTTCTTGAAAGACTTACCTCCTAACTTAAGTGTGGGATTATTTTCCTACTACTGGTCATTCTCAGTGTCCTGCTTGCTTGCCTTTGATGATCACTAAATTTTGGAGTGATGTGGGCCTCACTGCTGGTATTTTTTTTCTTTTCTATCTACATATTTTACATAGGTTATTTTATTCAGTTCCATGATTTTAAATATCATCTAGTTAATGAATTGTTCCACATCTATATATCTAAACCTAACCTAGTCTCCAAACTCCTATATATAACTTCCTTTATTATGTCTCAATTTGGATGTCAACTATGCATCCAAAAGTTGACATTATCATAGCATATCTCCATATTCCTACCCCATTCACACTCACAAACTTGCTTTTCTTCCCAATTTCCCCCATCTTAGTGCTAATTTACTATCTACATAGATGTTTAAGGCAAAAATCCTGAGAAATCATTCTTGGTTCATTTCTATTTCTACATCCTCCACTTAATCCATTAACAGGATCATAGATCTTCCCCAAAACATATTTCATATCTGTCCACTTTCTGCTTCCTCTCTTGACCTTTCATACTCCATTTCTTCACAATGCACTGTGGGATCTCTCTCTCTCTCTTTTTGTAAATGTTTTATTGTTTTTCAGAGAGTACAAATGGGGTTGGGGCACAGAGAAAGGGACAGATGATCTGAAGCAGGCTTTGCACTGACAGCAGCGAGCCTCTTATAGAGCTTGAACTCATAAAATGTGAGATCATGACCTAAGCAAAGTCGACGCTCAACCGACTGAGCCACCCAGGTGCCCCTACCCCATAGGATCTTTTAAAACTACAAACTATTTTAATGTTTCACCCTTCACCTTCCCGTCAAGTAGAAAAAAACACAAAACTTTTCCCTGGCTTACTGCTGCCATTTGTCTTTTAACATTCTTTCCCTCAACCATCGTGCTGTCTCCACACTTATGTTCCTTCTGCTCAAATACAAAAGATGTGTTTCTACATTGAAATTATTGCACTGCTGTGCTCTCTGCTTTGAGTGCTTCCTCCCAATCTTCATGGGACCAGTTCTTAATGGCTATTCAGTTCTTATTTCAAATGTCACCTCCTCAGAGAGACTTTTTTTTTTCTGCTCATCGGTCTAAATTACTAACAAATTACTTCTTATGAGATTGTCCTTTTATAACTTTTTTGCATAGTTAACATTTGATTTTTCTTATTAAATAATTATCCATTTATTCATGCTTTCTGTTATTTTTTATTAACTACCACATTAGAATGTAGCCTTCATGGGAACTTATTCCATATCTGGTTTGTTCCCTGCTATATCTGTAGTGCCCAGAAAAGTGATTGTCAGATTATAAGAATTCAATAATTTAAGTTAATGGATAATGAGATCTATGGTAGTCATTAGTGCCCCTCATAGAATTAAACTTCTTGGCTCTTTGTTGTTGGGTGTGGTCATATAACTAGTTTGGGCCCAAAAGTTGTGAGCAGAAGTGATTTGCATCACTTTTGGGTCAGAACATTTAATGTGAGTGCAATAACCTACAGAATTCTCTATCATGTAAAACATTTGGGAAATCTATCAGCCTGTCGTGGAGGAAGGACAATGATGACAGGAACAGAGCTTCCAGCCATTCACGATAGACAGATACCATGAGCAAGAAATAACTGTGTTTTTAAGTCATTGAGATATTGAGCTTTTATGTTACATAGCATAATCTAGGCTATCCTGATAAATAAAAGATTATAATCTCTTTTTTCTTCATCTACACGTGTGAAAAAATAACCCTTACCAAACTTTTCAGGATATTTGTCAGACTTATTGTAAATTAAAGCTAATTATTGAGCACTTATATGTGCCACACATAGTGCTAGGTAAGCTCATGGTATGTAAATATCTTGCATAATTCTTGTGACAGCCTTTTGAGGCCTGTTATGTCACTCTGCCCATTTTACAAATTAAGAAACTGAGCTGCAGAGAGGTTAGTTAACTTGCCTAAGATCACGCAGGTAGTGAGTGGCAGTGTTGGGACTTAGAATCTAAACCTAAGCAATTTGTCCCAAAACCTTGTGGTTTTTGAAAAAGATAAGATACATAAAGCATTGTCATATTGCCTAGCACACATTATTTTCTCAGTTGGTAGTGATAATTTAACAGCATATTGAATTTCTAGTGAACTACACAAGCGCAAAGTGTTTGTTTTGTCATCTTCAAGACTTTGTCTTTTCTTAACACTTAGTAAGAAATGCCTAAAAAGCTGTGTTTACAGAATAGAGTGAGATTTGGCGTTCACTTGGTTACTTTGATCAAGACAGCAATGACCATCTTGGCTCCAGTTGGTTTATTTTAGGAACCTAATACAAACTTAAAATATGGGCCTTTTTTAGGAACTCAATAAGTATGCATGCAGTAGAAAGGTATCTACTAACTTCCCAGAAGTATATTTGGCATTGTGGGATTAAGTTCGAACGGAAACCTCAAGAACAAGTAAAATTGGTAAAGAATAGTAGAGGACTGAATTTTTAAATGCCACTCTATATGGACAGACAGTAAACTACATAAATCCAACTGCACTCTAAATATTGACATTAACTTTTGAAAGCATGGTTGTTAAATTTCAAACAGAAGTAGAACACTTACTTGCTAGAATCTTACTGCTTTTTTTTTTAAATGATGGAAACTTGTCATATGTATAAATTTCTGAGAACCTAGGACAGCTGAATATTTGAATAAATTTAACTAAAACATTCTTCCATTCTTTAAAAATGAATTGCAGTAGGACAGGCAAAACAATATTAGAGTTGAGACGTGGAGTTTATACATGAAGGAGAAGTTAAGCTAAATCAGGAAGGAAGCATAGAAAGGAGGAAAGGAAAATGAAAGAAGAAAAATGGCTGGAATAAAAATGGCCCTTGATAAATAGTTTGTTTACAATAATTCTTTACATATCTTCATTTGATGACTCGGGAATATTCAAATTCAATGCACCAGTTCCTCAAACTTTAAAAAAAAATACTTGACTGTGTTTTGATGGGGACCATTTGGAGAATTAATTCTCAGCATATCAAAGATTATGTCCTCCTCCCTCATTTTTTCTTCCAATAATATATTGTAATGACTCATTATCCTGTGCAAGGATGCTATGAAAATAATGTTTATGCAGATGGAAAACTGGTATGTTTAAAAATAGGAAGTTATTTCAAATTCAAAAAATATAAAAAGTGTGAATTTTCCTTTGAAATTTTTGTTTGTCTTTTTTAAAAATATAATTTGTTGTCAAGTTAGCTAAATATAGGGTATACAGTGTACTCTTGACTTCAGGCATAGATTCCCATGATTCATTGCTACATGTAATACCCAGTGCTTATCCCAACAAGTGCCCTACTCAGTGCCCATCGCCCATTTTCCCTCTCCCCACTCCATCAACCCTCAATTTGTTCTCTGTATTTAAGAGTCTCTTATTATTTGCCTCCCTCTCTGCTTGAAACTATTTTTTCCCCTTCCCTTCTCCCACGGTCTTCTAAGTTTCTTAAATTCTACATATGAGTGAAAATATATGATATCTGTCTTTCTCTGACTGACTTATTTCACTTAGCATAATATCTTCCAGTTCCATCCACATTGTTGCAGATGGCAAGATTTCATTCTTTCTCATTGCCAAGTATGCACTTGTATACCATTGTATATATAAACCACATCTTCTTTATTCATTCATCAGTTGATGGACATTTGGGCTCTTTCCATAGTTGGGCTATTGTTGACAGCGCTGTGATAAACATTGGGATACATATGCCCCTATGAATCAGCATTCCTGTATCCTTTGGATAAATTCCTAGTAGTGCTATTTCTGGGTTGTAGGGTAATTCTATTTTTAATTTTTTGAGGAACCTCCACAGTGTTTTCCAGAGCAATTGCACCAGTTTGCATTCCCACCACAGTGCAAGAGGTTTCCTGTTTCTGCACATTCTCACCAATATCTGTTAAATGATGGCAAAAAAGGACTTAACTAAAAATGTTAAGTACACATTGAAGGCTAAAACAGTAAATATAATTAAGGTGATATTGCAATTATTAATTTAATATAGATTTATCTGTCAAGACTGGGGACAGTGCGTACAGAGGCAAAGGTCATAGATATCCCACAAGTATGTGAAGATGGGGCTCTGGGAAGAGACCTCTTTGAATCCAGGCTCTGGCCATCACTGCATAGTAAATAAATGAAAATAAAATTTGAACAAACCCAAAGCCATTCCATAGAACTTGGTATTCCTTTAGAAATATCACTTGCCTGAGTCCCTACTACAGCTCAGCTCATGAGCCCAAGAAGTTTCACGGACTATGTTTGCCACCCATGAAAACCTGCATTCTTTATCAACCTAAACAAGCTAAGAACCAGGAGAGAGATTTCTTTCTTAAGTCTCTTCGGTAAATAGAGAAAGAAACAATGAAATATCTTTTACAAAAATTAATGATTTGTTCTTGGTTTGTACCTACATAGGATAAGGGTATAATTGACTCTTGGGGAGAAAGCTAATAAATCTTAATTACGATTTTAAATTAAAGTCCCAAACCAAGTCTTTAAAAAAAAAAAAAAAAGAAATGCTTGAGAAGCACTGTCTTCAGCTACTAAAGACGTCTCAGTGCATTTCTCTGGAAAGACATTGACTTATTTCTGATAATAATGAACAATGTACTAGTTATAGGACCGATTTCTTACGAAGACATGTTAGTTAAGTGAGTTGTATGAAGTCTCTGAAAGTTCCAGGTGAGATTTAAACCCTGGACTGTGGTCCTCAGTAGCATCTCTGTCTGAATGAAATACGTACCTCCCTACAACCAGGCGTCATTCCATCAGTCATGAGTGCTCTGATTGAAGAAAGTAGAAGGTCTAGGCCAAATCTTTTACTTTCTATGGGAAATTTGCTCAGTGAAAGACTAACAATTAAGTCCATCCCTAAATATCACTTGTGCCTAGAAGCATCCTAAAAAACTCCATTATAGCAAGACCAAATATCAATGGGGCCACCATGGAAAGCTGCCAGCTAAAGCCCTCTAATGTCTCACACTTAACACCTTTTCTCCCCAGAGGGAGAAAAGCATTTTATAACTGTTCCACCCTGTAGAAAAGATCAGTAGTTACATAGATTTTATAGTCTCTATTGATTTTTTTGAGTGAAAATAATAGATACTATTTAATGAAACTTATTGTGGGTATACATGCAGCATAACCTCTAGCATCTCCCATGGAGGTGAATTGTAAGTCCTGCTGGTCTGAAGTTGAGCTCATGTGTGCCTGCCAATAGCAAGGGGCTACACACAGCAGTTTAAAGTTTACCTCTGGGAGAAGTTTTTATCTATTAGGGAAAATACTCACTTCCAACCTTCGTTGTCTCCTTCTAACCAAAGGATAAAGAGATTTAATACTTTTTTTAATCTATTCAAGAAAATATGTAGAACGTAATAACATCTCAAGAGAAGGAAAATAAACATGTAACTTACTGGTCTGTCTCCTTCTCTAAGAGATATTATCACCAAAGAAAACTCTTGTTACCACTATTTGCTTTAAAAATCTTGTGTCATTACCTATGGTTTGTAAAAAGATAAACCTAGGTGATTTTTAGTAAATACAAGTTTTTACTACTTTAATTCAAAGTACCTTAAAGTAATCAAAGTACCAAAGTTAATTATTTTTTAGAACAGAGCTAGACTAAGTGTTGTCTGATTTAAAATCTGAAAAAAAAATTAGTAAAGATGAAACATTGCCTTCCTTGTTAGGGATTTTTTTCCTTTGGAGTAGTCTTTAAAGATATTCTCTAGTCATTATTTCATACACTAAACATATCATGAACAACAATTTTCTCTATTCCCATTTTTAAAATTAATTTGAGGAAATTATTGGAGCAATTTGCGTTTTATTTAATGCAGAAGAGAGAACATAGTTCAAGGTACCATTGCTTGCTATTTAACATTCCATACATCAGAGAATAAGGAAATATCCAAAATCACAGTATAAAAAATATAACAAGAATGTCAACGAGATGACAGAATAGGAGAGCCCCAGCTCACATCTAACACAATGATTTGAAAGAGATCCACCAATACAGTGCTTTTGTGAGAACTTTGGGATCCGGTTAGGAGGTTGTGAAACCCTGGTTGAAGCCCAATATCAACAGAGCTGCTTCAGGAAGGCAGGACAGCACCCTGGTGGCAGACTACACAAACATGGTCCCACCTGTCAACTTAAGGCAGCCCTGACCCCTTAAGGATCTGGTTCTAGCCCTGTTTGGTCATGGTCCTTCAACCAGTGCCATCTACCAAGGGACCCTGGAGGAGCCACATCTGTCTATGGCCCCAGTAAGAGGCTTTACAGCTTCAGACCCAACTGGATTCTGATGCAACCCTGTGACCTGCTTCCAGCCCTACTCTAACACCAGTCCAGAGTCAGTCCTACTCTCGCAGAGACCAGGTGAAAAAACAATTCTAAAATTTGAATAAAACTACAAAAGACCCCAATAGCCAAAGCAATCCTGAGGAAGAAGATAGTAGCCAGAATCATCCCTCTTCCTGATTTCAAACTACATTACAAAGCTGTATAATCAAAACAATATGATAGTGGCATAAAAGAAGACACCAATAGAACAGAATTGAAAGCCCTGTAATAAACCCCTGCATATATGGTCAAAGAGTATTTGACAGCCAAGAATGCTTAATGGGATTAGAATATTCCCTTCAATGAATGGACTTGGGGAAACTGAATATTGACATGCAAAAGAACTAAATTGGACACCTATCTTACATCACTCATAAAACTTAACTCAAAATGTATTAAAGACTTAAATTTTACAGTACATATTTTTCTAGAGAAGAAACATCTCCCTATGTTCTTTCTATAATTTTCCAAAATATTTTTAGATCTATATTTTATCCAAAAATATCACATCTAATGGCCTTAACATGTATTGTAGAAATGCTTCCTAGTAGATATGATAAATCAGCTTATATACAAGCATACTTCTAAATTAAAACCTATTTCTGTGTGTGTGTGTATGTGTGTATATGCTTCCCTATAATAGAAAAGCGACTTCATTTAGAGCTAGAGGTCATGAGTTTTGAGTCAGGCTTTTCTATTATTATCTGTGCAATCTTGAGCAAGTTATTTAGCCTAAGTCCTGGCATTCTCAATGGGTTAATAATCATAATGGCTATTCTGGCATTTCACATAATTGCTGTAAAAAGAAAACCCAGTAACTGATGAAGTGCTTTGCAGTCTGCCACCATATATGAATAGAAAGTGATATTTAAGAGATATTGTGTTTACTGGTATAATGCATAAATCTTATCCTAATTGATTTGTATTTTTAATTTAGGATCTTGTAAGCTTTCAACAATTGTCAAATTATCTAGAGATTATAAATTTTTCAAGTATATGGTAGCTAATGACACAAATGAATACAAAAGAGATCAGAAATCACTTTGTACTTTTAAATCAATTTTATTTTACCTTTTCTTTCTTAGCAGTTCAACGTATTATTTATTTTCCACTGGAATCACTAACAAATTGAAGAAAGTACTTCAGTTGAGTATGTCAACATTATATTTTGCTCTCAAAATTATAACTGAGAGACAATAAAACTTAGTGTAATAAATTTTAACTGTACGCAGTAGTATTAAAATATAAATTATCAACAGTCATAGACACAAAGAGACACATGCATATGCTTTTTTTTCTCCTTTCAATTAATAGTCTGAGGCTACCATTTTCCTCATCACCACCCCCAATATCCAACCCGTTTGTAAGTCTTGCCTGCTCTGTCTCCAGATACCTTCCACATCCATCTACCGTCTCAATCTCCTTTGGCTCTCACCTATTCCGAGCACCATCATTGCCCAGCCAGACTACTATAACAGCCCCAGCTGTTACCTTTGATTTCTCTTGAACACATCTTTAGTCCTTTCCTCATAGAGCAGAATAAATATAAACATATGTAAAATCACATTACTCGTTTATTTAAAACCCTCCAACAGCTGCCCTCTGCACGCAGATCAAACACATCTACCTTAATTTGTCCTAGACCCAGTCCTCCCCATGGTCTGCTGCCTCTCTCATTCTTGACCTCACTCCATCTCTTCTCACACTACTCTTCTTCCTAAACTCCCAGTTAACACTGCTGCATTCCTGCCTTGGGAATTCAGCATTTGCTATTCCTTTATCCCCGGAGAACAGCGTAAAGGTACCTTACTCATCTGACACTGCATGAGGGTTTTAACATCATCATATTTTTTATTCGCTTATTTCTACCATCTCATTAAAATAAATGAGTATGCAGTCCAATTAGAAGAAGTATGCTAGTTAGGATATGATAAATTCTAGGAACGCTCCTGTTTTTTGTCTTAAATACTAAATCCCTAAGATCTTTCTATATAAAAATTCTGAAGCTCCCCTCCACTGCCTCCATTTGAAAAATTCTCTCCTCAGAACTTTTCATGTACTGCTTCCTTGTATCATTCACATTTTAGTTCAAATATCTTCTCAGCAAGGCCTTTCTGGCCATCCAGTCTGGACATTATCAGCCATCTTTATATAATCTTTTGTTCTTTGTTTACAGCTCTTGCAGATCACATAATAGGTATTCAATAAATATAAGTTGAACGAATAATAGCAGTTTCATTTGTGTGCATGTATAAGAACTTGGTAAGTACAGAAGCAGCATGTGATGATAATACTATAATATATTTTCATAGGCAAAAAATTCTCTCCTTTTGAAGTTTCCTTTAACAGGATCAAAGTTAATTAGTTAATGTATTCTTTTTCTCTATGGACAGGAAGAGAGAAGAAAGAAAAGCCAAATAATTCCCCAAATACTTTTCAGCAGTTTTTTTTCCTTCCATTCATCATTTTTGTTTTAGCTCTTTTAACTTTATTTTTTTTTTTCAGATACAGACAAGCTGTCAGGTATTTGAATCTTTGAGACTACTATCACTCACTTGGATTATTTTAAGGCCAATTAAAAGGAAAACAATAACAACTGCCAGTCTTCATTTCCCAAAGTGACAAGTCATGGTTCTGTGTTGTTTTATGGTTTATGTAATGAATATCTATGCATATTTTGGTTTCAAGACAGTAAGTCTTGAAAACATGTTTTCAAAATCCATTATGCTTACTATGAATTTATGCCAATATTTTAACTAAAAGTTACCCAAATATTGAATAGCAACTGGAGATTTCATAGTAAGATGTTTAAATGCAAGGATTTCTGCTAATATGCAAACAGGTTTCCATATCGAGATTTGCTTCAGGTCACATTGCACTTGACAAGCTAGTATCACAGTTCCAGCTCTTTTATGAGTCAGTTTGGTGTTTGCAGCAAGAAGCCCAGGCTACCACCCCGCCTTCACTATATACTGCATTAGTACTGTTTACAGTCCACTGAGGCAATCTGTTGAACTGCTCTGCATCTCTATTTTGTCTCTCAGCCACTCTTGTGCTTCTCCACCTTGGGATACTATTTTGGAGATTCATTAGGACATATTCTTTAAGCTTCCTGAGAGACTGAAAGGAATGCAAAAGAAAAAATGGAAAGACACTATATTTTATTTTAAATCTGATTTTTAAAAAGTGTGACATTCCTGTTTTACATTCATTTCCTAGGTAATGATTCATAATAGTTTTTAACTTAAAAAAACCTTGACCCAATTTACAAAGACAGCAAGGAAAATGTTCATTCATTCCAAAATGTATTGATAAATTTATTAAGAGATTGCAATGTGCTAAGTGCTATGGGGAGTACAGATGGGAATTTTATATTTTTAGTGTTGTTTTCCATACTGTTTCTTCATGACTTTATTATATGGAGGAAAAATAAGATATGTAAATATTTAACTACAATGTAAAGTAAAAAGTAATCTGATTTCTTCTGCATCTTTCCAGATGCATTTGAATGTGAGTAAAGAAAGTCACAGAACCAAATTGAGAAGTTTCCATTTCAAATCTCAATTAGGCATACAATAGTGTCCCATGAAATTTTATCTGCTTCTGCAGTAAACTCACTTTCCCACTTGCAGAGGCAACTCTGAAAAATTCTCCTCTCCTCTAGTTGTCAGGCCCACGTTCTGCAGCTCCCATGCTGGAAGGCCTTTACGCAGCACTTTATTGGCAAAATGGAAGCTGATTTCAGGTCTCACATTCCCACAATGAAATCTGTGATGTACCTGCGCCTGCATCTGTCTTCTCTTCTTCAGAATAAAACAGAGGACCGCTTTTTCTTTGACCAAAGGCCAGTACCTCCTTCCTTGTCCCTTGGATTGAATCCTTAAAGTCTTTCTAAAAATTTTACCACCTCAACTCCCTCTTCTTGCATCTTCAGGCTTCCCCTCTTCACTGGGTCATTCCCATTAATGGACATGTTCTTCCTTATTAAAAAGAGAAACCTGCCTCAACAGTACATTGTGCCCTAAGTTCTTCCCTATTTTTCAGCTTTCAGCTGCTGTTAACTTCGTAAATTTTTTCTCTATTTCCTGAACTTCAGTTCACAATTCTACCTGTAGCAATCTTGCTTCCACTCCAAATATTTCCTGATCAAAGTTCTTGTCAAAGTTCCGGATGATATCCATGTTGCCAAATTAATGGATATTTTGCCAGGTTTTCTTAGTATATAAGACACTAGTTAACAGTTCTTCCTTCTGCAAAACCAAATCCTTCTGGGGTGTGTGTGTATATGCGTGTGTGGTGTTTTGGTTTTGGTTTTGGTTTTGGTTTTTGGCCTTTCTGATCCTTTCAGAGTCCTCTCCTTTCTACTTATTTCCCTAGGCAATTGCCTCTATTCTCAGGGCTTTTAAAGGTAATCCATACTTTCATTTCCCATATTCATAATTTCAGCCTTCACACCTTCCTCTAACATCCTGAATTGTATCCGATGTCTTCCTGTCCCATCAATTTGGGTCTCTAATAGACATTTCAAATTTAATATGGCTTAAAATAATCTCTTGAATTTTACAAGAAAATGTGTTTTTTTCCCTAGCCTTCTTCATTTAGCTCAAGACAAAAAGAAAAAAAATTATTAATTCCTCTTTTTTATTCATGTCTGTATCTGATTCATGAAGTAGACCAATTAATTCTACTTCCAGAATATACATACAATCTGTCCACTTCTCTCCTTTCCATTTATTATACTCTATTCCAGGTTATCATTGTTTCTTCCTTAGACTATTACAACAACCTCTTAACTGTTCTGTTTCTGCTCTTAAGCCCCTCTACACAACAGTAAGAATAATATTCTTCTGATCTTACTCGAATCATTACCCTCCCCAAAGAACAGTGGCAAACAAGGAAAAGACATTTAAAGGGGACTTAAAAGATTGTTAAAATTTTGGCTGTAGATATTTAGAAAAAAAATGTTTTCCAGAACAACAGACCAGCAATAGAAAAGTTTGGAAGTGAACAAGTATAAGAGGGTACCTATAGATGAGTAATTGGTTATATTTTGTTACTTCAGAGAACACATTAAAATAAGGTATAAGCAAAAAGGTCAGAGTTGAAGCCAAATAGCCTCTAATTTGCTAGGTATTTGGAATTTGTTTGGTAATTTAATTTTATGATCAAATTTGAAAAATGAATGAAGTCAACTTTCTGTCTGTGATTAATAAGCAAATCAATAGATTAATGTAAACTATGTGGGGATTAAGTACTTAAAGTGATAAATGAGTCATATGAGCCTTTCATGCCTCAAGTATATGTCTTTATCTCATAAATCATTATACTGTCTTCTGCTTCTTTTGAAAATAGTAGATGGCAAAAATAAAAGTAAATATTGGGTTGGCCCATCTTTTTCTTTAAGAAAAGAAGAAAATTTTACTTCTAATTGATATAATTGAAAAATCTACTGTCAGCCTGCTTCCCATATGTTTTTTTTTTCTTTTTCTTTTGTGAGGTACTTCTTCTAATTAGAAATTTTGTGAGAGAGGTTTTATATCCTTCATTCTATCCACTTTTAATGAATAACTAAGTTTAAAATAAACTTTCAGTGATGCAAAACTCAACATCTTATTTTAAGGCTCGGGATACCTGGTCAATTTTCAAAACTGCTTATGGATTAGGTTGTCCACATTGTCTAGAAGGACAGAAGTCTAAAAGTGAAAGAAATGAAAACATCTCCCAAATTTTATTCCACAACGTTTTTGTCAGCATTGCTTCTAGGGCTTATGCTCAACATATACACTCTTGAGCACCATTCCCCCACTCTCCAGATTTCAACGTCTTTGAGAAAGAGCAAGTCATTTCACATTAAAATAAATATTGGGATTAATTAAGGCAGGCATTCTGAATTGAACACTGGGGCATCTGTGATTGTTGTGTAATAATGTGTGATGTAAATATATTGTAAATGAATGACTGAGTCAGATGTCAAATCAATTCACAAACTTTTGGTCCTTAGAGTTTTGGGCAGTAAAGCAATTAGCACTTTGGAGGTTTGTGGTCAAGAGATGCCCTTTGGGAGACAGGCAATCAATTGGGCTATGAGTCTGCTGAGCAATTTAAGGATTCCAATTAAACATTTCAAAGAAAGTCAGTTTAATTACAAATAACTGTATTGGCAAGACTAGGTGTATGCAAGCTGCCAAAGTCAATATATTATATGCAGTTTTTACAATTGCAAGAACATATATAAAAAGAAAAAGACTGTTTTCTCTATAAGCTAAGGTCAGTATAAACATGCACCATCCCTCACCCGAGATACTTTCTTTAAAGTTTAACAAATCCCAATTTCCTTTTCCAGGACATAAGACTTCATTTATCCTCTTATCTCCAAGACTTATACATCTATTTTGAATACATATATAGATACAGGTCTATCCAAAGATGAAAGGGAAAACAAACGGACAGTGGATATATTGACTAAAATATTTTTTAAAAGTATAAAAAGTAACAAATATCTGGGAATTCCCTTGTGTTCTAAGCCCTCTCCCTACCACTACCACCATTTTTTATCAGTTCTTATATTACTGACTGCTCCTTTTTAAAATTGTAGAATCATTTTTAAAATTAGGATGTAATGCTTCTTTGCTTCTCTAAAAAAATATGTCACAGTTTGCTTCTGATAGCATAAGCTCTCAGCAAAGGTTAAACCCTTCCTATCCTTATCCATTTAAAAGGGGTCCCTGAGGGGTGTCTGGGTAGATCAGTCATTTGAGCATCAGACTCTTGATTTTGGCTCAACTCATGATCCCAGGATCATAGAATGGAGCCCACGTTGGACTCTGTGCTGCTCACACTCTCTCTCCCTCCTTCCCCCTCTGTCTCATGTGCAGGCTTTCTTTCTCTTAAAAAAAGTGATTCCTGAAAATGTCTTTCTAAAGAAATTATATAAAATGTTTTTATGTGTTTATTCATACTCATTCTGCTTCCACAAATAATATGAAGAGGATTACATACCAAAGATAGTATAAAATGTTAATTAAAAAAATAAAACTGGTTAAAAGACACAGGGAAACAGATGTGTCCAGCCCTTTGGGAAGAGTTCAGTAATAAAAGATCATTATTATTTTCTTAACTAAATTTCTACAAAATTATATTTCCTATACTCAGAGAAAGTCAGGAATAGAAGGCCTCTCAAAAGCTTTCCACTCTGTATTTTCATGAATAGAGACAGACAAAAGAAAAAAAAACTAATTTATCAAGAATTATATAGCTTAGATAAATCCTTATTATTTTAGCATGTTCTTGCTCAACAACTTCAATGAGCAGAATCACCATGATCTATTCTCCAAAATGGTAACTGAGAGAAATACACTTCTGTCTTATTTCATCTACTATCATTTTGAGTCTCTGTTAAATGCAGTTGGTTTAGGAGTATAGGTTTTATCCTGAGGGCAAAGGTAGTCAATGACAGGGTTTGTAAGAAAGTAATTTGGTCATATTTCCAATTTGGAATGTTTACTCTGATTCAGTATACAGAATTGATGGTACAGACCACAAGATGAGGAGAAGAAGAAGATTTAGGAGACTATGTCATTAATTGAGGGAGAGATTATGGTGGAAGTGTGGATATGAAAAGCAGAGAGACAAAAAATAATACATTTCCAGAAATATAAGTCTAATTAAGTATAGAGAAAAGTGAGAGTGACAACTTAGGAAAGAAACCCAGGCATAGTAGGTGGTAGTATTGTTCACTAAGGAATGCAGAATATGATAAATTAATTCATGAAATGCACTTGGTACATAATAAGTGGCCAATAACTGTAGCAAAATGTTGACTTTATTGTAGATATTTAAATTATCCATTGGGGTCATACAAGACCACAGCTAGCATTCTGCCATACCATTGGTGGTATATCATTGACATGGTATAACACTATAAAAATCAAAGTTCCATAAGTACACAAGAACTTCTAGGGCATTTTTATGACACAGCCTATTCAGATCTGTGAAGGTTCTAGTATTTTCCCTACTTACAAAGGAACAAGTTAGCCTGCCATAGTTTCATGAATGTTGACAGAAGACATGAGAAACCTGAGTTCAAGGTGAAGGCTTTGTAAGTCTCCACAGTAGCAGTAACCACAGAATCACCATTTCCACATATTGGTTCCTGCAGTATGCTGTGAAAGGATCAACTCAGGGCCACATGTTCATGCAATGGCTGCAGAAAGGACAGAAACTCGAAGGAAACCCGAACCTTTTATAATGCACCACAAGCAAACACACATTTTGCTATAGAGGGGAGTATTATCCTCTGTTTTCAATGGCTATATATTTTCAATAAAACATCTTTGAAAATATAGTTAAGAATTACAGTTGTTCTTCACCTGCAAGATTTATAGAAATACAAAACATCCATGGAAAAATATCTTCCTGATATTAACCAGACACTGAGACCTTCCCCTGGCTCTCAATAAGTCTATAAAATCTTACATACCAAATACATGTGCCTTTCCTTGAGTACTTTGGCCTAGATTGCATTCTTAAAGTATTTATTGTTTATATTGGACAGTTTGGCATTTCACTAAATTTGGCTAGCATTTAGTGAAAGCTAACTTTGGGCAAGACCTCATTCTCACTACTTTTATGGATAAAAAATAAGTAAGATATAGTTTCTGCCTTCTAACGACTGGTAATCTAGTGGAGGACACACACATATAAAACTTAATGTAAATGAAAGTAGAGAAAATCATGAGATAGTAGAAGAGAGAAATACTAATCTCTACTTAAAGTAGAATTTGAGAAAGAAAAAGAATGAGTAGATCTTAAAGGGGTTAGAAGGATTGGTGTGGGGCAGTAGAGAAATATGAGTTTAAACTTAATCACTCTGGAAACAATATGAAAAAATAGTTTAGAGAAGACTAGAGACAAAGAGGTATCTCTATTGTCCCAGGGAAAGTCTTAACAATTTGAATTAAGGCAATACCAGTATCAGTAGAAAGGAAGGAATCAACTAATGAGGTAAAAGAAAGAATTGTGTCTCATAGTATTGTTGAGAATGAGAGAAAGAAAGCAATTGAAAATAATCTAGAGCAGATCAGATCAATTAAATTAACAAATCACTCTGGTTTGGTAGTTGCCTCTGTGTGTGAGTATATGACCTAACTAGAGAGTTCCATATATTTCTCATCCCTGGTCCCAGTGTTTGGTTTAGAGATGAGTTTGTGATAGAAGTCAGTCTGCTATATCCAAATCTAGAAGTTTGACTTGAACCATTAGAAAGTGAATTTCTCTTTGAACTGGCCATGGAGATATTAAGATGTAATGTGGGACCCCTGAGTGGCACCTCAAAGAGAAAGCAGACGGGAGAAATTCATCTGGAAAAAAAGCAGGATTAAAAGGTGAAGAGAGATAGTAATATAATTTGAGGGCTTTAAACCACCCATGCTGCGAATGAGAAACACTGCTAAATTTTTTGGTTTTAGGAACCAATGCCCCTTGTTTGAGTTGTGTTTCTTTCATTTGCATTTGAAAACTTCAAAAGAATCAAGACTACCTCGCTTGAAATGTACCGAATTTTAGTCTCCCCAACAGAGATGCTCTAGAAAGTATTACCTCAGTGAGGGCAAGGTTGGATTGCATGATATCTAAAGTCCCTTCTGGTTGCAAGCATCTATGGTAGACTGAATTCTAAAGGAACATGCAAGGAGAATGGGAGTGTATTTGTATTAATATTGCATCTGTGGAACATAGTTTTGGAAGCACCTTTGTATTCCCTATGGTATATTTAAATACAGCCAAATCTATTCCATAGAATGTATATAAATGCTTGTCTGCATTCTTTTAGTTATATAACAGAATGAAAGAACAATGTTTAATGAAAAAAAGCAACAATAATGATGAAATACCATCAGCATAATGCAATGAGAAATACAGTCAGCCCCTTTTATACACACATCAATCAAGGCAGAACCAGAAATGGATATACAGCCTTGTTCGGATGTATCTTACAGAATTGCTTTAGAACACTGAGGCATAAAGCTCTTAGCTTAATGAGTTGGTAACATTTTGCAGATTTGCTTAAAACACATTGCTTTCCAGACTGTGTCAACAGACTCCAACAGTTCTTGCCAACACACTCATCCTAAACAATTACATTAAGATCCATAAGGCCGTGTTTACAGTTCTGAGAAGCAAATGTATTGTTAATGGGCCATAAACTATCCTCTGACTCAATGGTTTGGCTTTTTGAAATTTGTGTAATAGTCAACGGAAAATTTCCAACATCTACTTGGCATGGAAATGGAATTAGCTTCAGGGATATAAAACTGAATGCTGAGAAGCATCCCTTCCACACATTTCCAATCTGATGTGCTTTTTATATAGAATAAAACAAGTGACACAAAATTTTGACGGGAGATCATTGTTTTAGTTTAGAATCGTTTTATATGTAATAAGAAAAAGTAAATAATCATGATGAACCATAAAAAAGTCCTGTGTGTATAATATCCTCAATTTTCTCTCAAATCGTCTTTCAAATCTCTTGTGAAATAGCTGCATCAGTGAGTCACAAATAGTCTGTGAACAGACATTCTCTGCAGCTTCATGCTTGTCACGCCTGTTGTCTTTTCCTGCTTGCCAAAACCCCAGTCATTTCAATCTACCGTTTTTATTTTCCTATAAAATTCTACGACTGCCTCTCATACCTCTTTTCCATCTTCTTCTCTTCCTTGCCACTTTCTTTTCTTTTTCTATTTCTGCCCCATTCCCTTCTCACTCCAGGCATCCTTCTTGTTTTAGGCTAATGTTTCTCATTTCTTTTTTCCAGATGGTTCCACATTCTCTGGCTGATAATTTCCATTCGTCTCAATGTATTTTTTAAATTAACCAAATCATGCTTTGCAAGCTTTACTCCCTGTGTGGTTTTATTCTTTCAATGCCAGCCTTCTTCCCATCTTTGTAATCTTTCAATGATTCAGTCATTTAACACTTATATACCTGTATATGCTATATTTTTATATATTAATCTGCTACTGTGAGCAAGGAATTATTCTGGGTACTATACAAATACCAAGATATCTGGATTTGAGCATCAAAGAGTTTGGCAATGCTAAGAAGAGCTATGTTGTAAGAATATCCTTGGTGTAAATAAATACTCTTCCGTTTTGGGGTCTTTTAGCTGACAGGTGGCAAATACAGAGGAAAAACTTTTGTCTCTCTCCCTTTAGGAGCACCTCAAAAGTTTTGAAGGAAGGGAAAGCAGGCTTTGATCTTTTTGCTGCTGTGTGTGTTCCTATTGCAAAATAGTGATGGAGAGGATGTGGCATTGAAGGCGGTGAGGTCGAGAAAGCAGCCCCAATGCCAGCCTTCACACAAGGTCCTGGTCCCTGGCATACTGCGCGTCCTGCGTCTGCTACTAAAGGCAATGATAACAACAGCTGATACCTAGTCTCTGCATATTATGTTTTAGGCCCTATTCCGAGCATGCTACTAGCAGTCTCTCATTTATACAGCAACTTTTAAAGGTAAGGCCAATTAATTCCCCCCACTTGATGGATTAAGACAACTAGGCTTAAAAGATTAAGTCACGTTTTCAAGTGATGCAGTCAGTAGTGGGTTCAGACTTCACATCCAGCCAATCTGAGTCTGGAACCCACAGTCTTACCCACAAAATCAAATAATGAGACATAGGGAATTTCCTGTATCCTCTATCCTCTCTTTTATCTTGCATCGTGTATTCCGTCCTGCCATAAGGTCACTTTCCCAAAAGGCCTACACAGATTAACCCACTTAAAATTGCAGCACTCGTGACCACTAAAATTTTTGCTTCCTTACTCTGATCCATTAGGACCCTGAATGAATCACTTACACTCTCAAGCCACAACCTTCTCATTGGAAACTTTCTCTAGGCTGATCCTGGGTGAGTTACAATGTCTTCAGAGTTTCAGGTCTCTATGACACCTGCACCATGTGAATCTGCTACTGGAACTATATAGATTGGACTCTTGAACCGGTGGTTAATCTTCATGTGCAAATGACACAATATAAACTTCATAAAAGGATGGGTGACCTGGGGCGCCTATGTGGCTTAGACAGTCAAGCATTCAGCTTTGACTCAGGTTATGATCTCATGGTTTGTGGGTTTGAGCCTTGCTTGGGATTCTCTCTCCCTCTCACTCTGCCCCTTCCCTACTTGCCATCTTAAAATAAATAATATTTTTTTAAAAAAGGATGGGTGACCTATAACAAAAAATCTTGCGTCCTATGCTCAGACATACAAACTCTGTTCTGGGTTGATTTTTGTAACTTTCTAAGAGAAAAATTACATTATTTATCCATCATATGGAAACACCATTTACCTCAAACAAGAAATCCTGACTTTGGATAATAAGATGATGGTATTTTTATAGTATTTGTACTACCTATGGAACTATTATAGTAGAATATTACTCTGGGAATCAAATGCCTGTGTTCTATAACTTTTGTGCCAAAGACTTGTGTGACCTAGGACAAGTCATTTTTTCTTACGTGATCTTCAGATTTCTCTTCTGTAATGTAGGTAACTCAACTAGATGATATCTCTAAGCTCCTTATGAATTCTCACATTTTTTGATTATCTGAAATTCTCAGAGAAAGTAAAATTCAGTGGTCCTGATAATTGTGTAGGGTTTCAATATTCATGCGGCTGTGGGTGAATTTGATAATTTGATAATATGTAGGGTGACTACATATTCTTTTCTCAGCATAGTCCTAATTTGCAACATCCTTCCATAATTATAAATATCACCTCCTTTTTAAAGCTTGTATTATCTTTATTATTATTCATTAACTTTCACCTTGTGATAATGTCCTCCAAGGTTTGAAAGTTACTTTTTTTTTTTTTTAATTTTTTTTTTCAACGTTTATTTATTTTTGGGACAGAGAGAAACAGAGCATGAACGGGGGAGGGGCAGAGAGAGAGGGAGACACAGAATGGGAAACAGGCTCCAGGCTCTGAGCCATCAGCCCAGAGCCTGACGCGGGGCTCGAACTCACGGACCGCGAGATCGTGACCTGGCTGAAGTCGGACGCTTAACCGACTGCGCCACCCAGGCGCCCCTGAAAGTTACTTTTTAATATCATGCTTTTCCAGTTTTTTTGAAATATAATTGATATATAGCACTCTATAGGTTTATTGTTTATGTTTTTCTTTTCTTCTGTTTTTACTTAAATTCCAGTTACTTAACATACAGTGTAATGTTAGTTTCAGATGTACAATGTAGTGATTCAGCACTGCCATGCACTACCTGTGCTCCTCATAAGTGGACTCCTTAATCCCCATCACTTGTTTCACCATCCCCCCCCACCCATTCAGTAACCATCAGTTTGTTCTCTTTAGTTAAGTCTGTTTCTTGATTTGCCTCCCTCTCTCTTTTTACTTTCTCTTGGCTCATTTCTTTCTTAAACTTCCATACATGGCTTAAATCCTATAGTATTTGTCTTTCTCTCACTGACTTATTTCACTTAGCATAATAGTCTCTAGTTCTGTCCATGTCATTGTAAATGGCAAGATTTCATTCTTTTTTATGACTGAGTAATATTCCATTATATATATACACCATGACTTCTTTATCCATTCATCAGTCAGTGGACACTTGGGCTGTTTCCATAATTTAGCTATTGTAGATCATGGTGCTATAAACACTGGGGTGTGTGTTTATCCCACTGTATAAATCTAAAGTGTACAGCAGAATGACTTGACTTACATAAACTATGAAATGATTCCAACATGTTTAGGTAACACACATCACTTCTATAGTTAAAAAAAAATGTTTCTACCTTGTGATGAGAACTTTTAGGTTCTACTCTTTTAATACTTCTCGCATGGTATATGTGAAAGTTGCTAACTATAGTCACCATATTGTACATTATATCCTCAGTATGCATTTATATTATAACTCCAAGTTTGTACCTTTTGGTTACCTTTGTCCAGTTCCCCTTCCCACCACTCCCTGTTTTGGGTAACCATAAATCTGATCTCTTTTTCTATGGGTTTGTTTTTTGTTTTTAGATTCTACATATAAGTGAAATCATATAGTATTTGTGCTTCTCTTTCCGACTAATTATACTTTGCGTAATGCCCTCCATCTATGTTGTGATAAATGGCAGGACTTTCTTTTTGTTTATGACTGAACAGTATTTCTAGTATAGGTATGTGTGTATCCACTTATCTGTTGATAGACTTTTAGGTTGTTTTTGTGTCTTATCTATTATAAATAATGCTGCACTGATCATGGGGATTCAGATATGCCTTTGAGATAGTGACATTTCCATTGAATATATACCCAGCAGTAGAATTTCTGGATCATACGGCATTCTATTTTTTTTTTTTTGAGGAGCTTCAACACTGTTTTTCATAATGACTGTACCAATGTACATTCCCACCAACAGTGTACAAGGATTCCTGTTCTTCACATCCTCACCAGCATTTATCTCTTTTCTTTTTGACAATTGTCATTCTAATAGGTGTGGGGTGATATCTCACTGTGGTTTGATTTGCTTTTCCTTAATGATTAATGACTCTAAGCAAATTTTCATGTACATCTTGGCCATTTGAATATCTTCTTTGGGAAAATGTCTATTCAGGTCCTTTGCCTGAGTTTAAACTGGATTGTTTTTTTGTTTTGTTTTGTTATTGAGTAATATGAGCTTTTTATATATTTTGGCTATTAACACCTTATTAGATGTATATTTTGCAATATTTTCTTCCATCCCAAAGTTTACCTTTTCATTTTGATCATTTCTTCAAGTGTATAATCATTTTTAAGGTACTAACAGTAAAATTATGGGTTCCATTTTCTTTTCTACACTTTCTTTTAATATTATAATGCTCATAATCTTATATTTTGATACAGGTTTCAATTTTATCTCCCCTCCTTCTACTGGGATCATACATGTGCTTGTTAATTTTTTTTCACTTCATCCAAACATAGTTCTAATTTATTTGTGTGTATGTGTGTTGATATTCTTACATACTGTGCTTTTATTTTTCTAAAATTGATCCCCAGATATTAGATCAATGGATCAAAGTATACGTGGATTTTTAATTTGAATGTCTATGTTATTTTACTTTCCCCAAAGCCATTAAAACTCACATTCTTATAAGGATTGTGTGAGAGCTGCACTGCTTTTTGAAATTGGTTTTCTATACTAACTGTGGTAATGAGTATCACATATAAACAATTGAAAAAGCAGCTGGAGGCATTTTCAGATTCAGATGGGCTTAAACTCTTTACTTCTAATGATAGTGATCATGATAAAACTTGCCTATAAATTTCCATGGCTCAACACCTATGAGCTCATGAGGGGGCTAAGATTCTCTTTGTTTTCATGCCTCCTCTCAACCATGAGCCCAGACGTATAAGCTCTGCATTTCTGTTCTCACTCATATTTCCCTAGGACTATGGCTTGAACTCAATAACCAGAAGGACTGGACAGAAAAGACAGAGAATCAAGGAACATATGAATAAAACCTGTAAAAGTGAGGATTTATATGGCTTAGTTCTAAAACAGTACCCAATTTACACAAATCCTCTCCCTCCCCTGCAATAAATCTAAAAAGCAGTCCTATTCTTTATTTGTGTTTCTCAGAGAATATTAAAGAAAATGCAATTCATGATCAATCATGGCAACATTTCCTACGTCTTTTCTCTCTTTTATCTCCTTTCCTGCTCTGGAGAACTCCACATTCTTCACATTTCATCATTTCCCAAAATGTTTTATCAAACTCCCCCCTTATCCTGATTTCCCACATTCCCACTCTTTCTGCCTCTTTTTCTTTCTCTTGGTTTTTTATTTTGTACATTAACTTATTTGTCAAGCTTTTTCTCTTATCCCTACCTATAATCATTGTTTGCCCTTATTTAACATTTAGTAAGTTGCAGGCTCTTTTCTATAAACTTTACTATATTAACCCATTTATTTATCCAAATAAAGGATAAATTCCATTACAAACCCTCGTCAAAGCTATAGAGAGGTTAAGTAATTTCCCAGGTTTCCAAATGTGGTTAGTGACAGATCCAGACCCTAAGGCAGAAAGTCTGGCACCAGGGTCCATGTAATTAACCAGTCTTTTCTTCTCCCTCCCTAGTCCAATCTTCCTCTCTGCAGGTTCATCAGGATTCCCTTTGATGATTCAGATAAGGGAGGATGTTAATAAATGTTATCCTGTCACAGTCACGTAAATAACTTGAGTGACTGTAGATGAGATTGTTAATTGGTTTCCAGTGGTAGCCATATATAAATATTTCTTTCACTTGGATTGGCTATCTTCCTAGTCTCAGTATTCAAAATTCATTAAATTTGATCTCCACATTGAAAGGCCTAGGATTTCAAAGGAGAATTTCTATGACACTCAAAGAAATTACCATGTAGTAAGGGGGATAAAAGATTAACACCTTTCAAATAATTAAAGGACAATAAGATGTATATAAGTTCTTCCTTATTCTCCAATTATTCCTCCATAAAATCCATTCACTTACTTCTCTCCAACCTTATTATTTCCTACAATTTGGTGGTCTTATACATTCTTATATTTCCAACATTACTTTGTTATGAATTACTGAGAAATACTCCTTATTCTTTTACTTATTTTTAAGCCAAAATTGAGAAAATATGTCTCTTAGGATCTCCCTTGGACTAGCATGTATAGAAAATATACTCCAAAAGGACAGTATGTGCATATGCTAGCAGTCCCCAAATATATTCTATTATATAAGAATATAACTCAAAGGAAAGAGATGATGATTCTTATTATTAATCATTGATTTTTGTTCATTTTTTCTCAAGTAAGCCAAATCAGTGTTAGAGTTTCCTAATGATAAGATAGTTATTTAATGTGAAAGGTGCCATAAGAAATTGGTAAGTACAGATGCTAAATAGATGTTAAGTATTATTATACTATAAAGAAAATGGAAAAGGCAAGTTAAAATTTTAGACAATAAGCAACATCAAAAATATTACAACTGTGATATGAAGCCAGGATAAGAATTTTCTGAAGCATCATACCTAACTAAGTACTTATTGGGTGTGTTATAATAGTAAGTTAGGAAGAGAATTGCTAGTAGGGTTTTATCAAAAACAGAATGAAGATAAGATAGTAGGGACAAATAAGTGAAAATGGACAACAGACAAGTAGTATAAAGTAACACTGTTTACTGGCCATCCAAAGAGCTAAAGGCAGGAAATGACTGTTGCCATGTTCCAGTAGCAATTTGAAGGAAAGGATGCCTTTGGAAGCAACACAACAACAACAATACAAACAACCTATATAGGTTGTTACTTTGATTCTTAATAATCAAGCATCATCATGGATGGATTTATATGGATAATATAAAGAGCTAATTTTGCTTATACACTGTCCAACCACTCCAGTTGGGAAAGGGAATGGTTGAGTGGTAGTCTAGGCCAAAAAAAAAAAAAAAGGGTCACTGTTTATATGCTGTGCACTCTGAAAGTGTATGATAAGTTTAGAAGAAGCAAAGTTCTCAGATCTATTTTCAGCAAGTATAATGTCAGTCCCCAGGCTAAAGTTTTACAAGTTTATATGAACAGCTTTCACCCACTTTTATGAATCTTTTGAGAAATAGGAGAGGTAATTTAGAGCAAGATACAACTTTCTAATTAAGAAAAAAACTAATTTATATCTTGTTTTTAAAAAAGAATTTATTTTTAATTATGTATGATTATTAAAAATCATAAAAATATTTCCTACCTGATAAGACCTACCAGGGATCAATTGACATAATACAAACAAACAGTTTAATAAGTGTTAGTTTTTCATTACATTACTAAATAATTTTTACCCCTTAGTTTTCCCCCTTAGTATATTTTCTCTTTATGTAGTGTATTTCTCTTTATATAGTGTGTGTGTGTGTGTATTTTTTTTTCTTTTTGAGAGACAGAGAGAGACAGTGTGAGTGGGGGCAGAGAGAGAGGGAGTCACAGAATCCGAAGCAGGCTCCAGGCTCTGAGCTGTCAGCATAGAGCCCCACACGAAGCAAAAAGTCACGAACTATGAGATCATGACCTGAGCCAAAGTCTGACGCTTAACTGACTGAGCCACCCAGGTGCCCCGTGTATATTTTACTTTTATTTTATCTTTTTGTCATTGACCATTCTATATTCTTTTGATAAGAATTCCCTGAATTTTTTATAAGTGGGATAATAAGCCTTCTCAACCAGATACAGGGTAGAAGAGACCCAAAAATAAATAGATAATAGTTTTCATGCCCCATCTACTGTAATAGGCCTTGTGACTAAAACCAAAAATAATCAGAACACTGATAGTTTGTCTTAGACTTTTGCTAGAGTGGGAAAGGGGATTCATTGAATTTGAATCTGGGAGAACATAGGGCTAAGCTTTTGTGATGACCATAGTACCATCCAGGGACCACATATTTGAGATGGAAGCCAACACAGATGAAGCAAAGCCAAAAATAAATAGAGAACTTAGGTGATAGTGGGTACCTGAAGCCTCTGAATCAAGATGCATTATTAGACTATTCAGGCACATTAATAACTTCCTTTTGCTTATGCCAACTTTGACTATGTTTCCTCATACTTGTAACCAAGATTTCTCTTTCCCTTTCTCTCCTTTCATATGTCTAGATGAGAGAACTATACCAGACCCTCCCTTTGTCCTGCCCCCTATAATCTGAGTCCTTTAGTGAGAGGATTTGCAAGAATATGTAAACCAAAAATACAGAAAAATGTCCTCCCCTACATTTTTCCAGCTGGAAAGATGTAGGAATTCTGATATTTCTTTACAACTAGTCAATGTATTAAGTGGTCCAAATGTCAAAACCAAGTAATAGAACAAATACATTGGCTTTTTGAAGTTATCCATTGCCATGCCTTCAGCAGGAAGGAAAAGAATTCTTTGCTACTCAAAAAATTTACAGACAGTTATAATTAACATGAATAAATAAGTCATTCTGTTATTAGAAAGGAAAACAAAGCTCAGCAATAGAAAGATCAAGACACTCAGGTATTAACTTCTGATGTACCTTTAAATTGTGTACACACACACACACACATACACACACCTATATAAACCATTATCAGGAATCAGTCAAATGCAAGTGACATTACCTCTGCATTTTTAGCTTATTTATCTTGGAATTCTGACATCAAAGGGTAGAAGTGGGTCACAGCCGGTGTCGGTTGGAAAAACAGGCATAATAGACTTGGATTGAGGCAGATGGAGGATGAAGTGAGTTAAAAACAGAGAAAGAATAGGCTGAGGGGTTATAGATGACTTGGAAATGTTCAGAATCTCAAGGGCAAGATCAAAGACAGGGGAGACAAAAATTGGGAAACTGAGGTTTCTGGTCTACTGGAACAGACTGCTTCCTGTGGCAGCTCTTCAGTACACTAGAGAGCTCCCTAAACTCATAAGTACTTGAACTACATCCAAGTCTTTTTTTCACTAAGGTTTTTTTACCCTACAACCCAAGCAGCTGACCGACCATTTCCCTTCGAGCAAAATTTTCTGATCATTCAAGTGATGTTACTAGTTTTGCTGAGCTCAGTTTCTGTGGGTCTTGGAATAAACTTCCAGGAACTTTACATCTTGGCATCAAATCAAAGGCTCAAGAATTTGGCTCTTAGTTGTCTGTGTAGCGTGTACAAGAATTATCCTACAGCTATTATTTCATATATGTGAAAAGATAAGAATGTAGAAGAATATTTTTGGAAGATTTTTTGAAATATAAAAATGCCAGGAACAATTTGCATAATCATCTATAGGGGAATAAATGTTAGTATATCTATATAAAAAACATATATAGTAATGAATATAACACATATACATAGACACTGATATAGGATAATTCCCAAGGTATACTATTAAGATAATTTTTAAAGGTGGAAGACATAAAAGACAAGTTTCTTGAAGAATGGTATGGGCACTATATTTCCATCTATGAAAGAATAGATTAAGTATGCTTATACATACAGAAACTATTCCTAGAAGGTCACACACACACACACACACACACACACACACACACACAACAATTGGTAACACCCTCTGGCAAGAAGGTCTGTAGAACTATTAGAGTTTTTTTACCATCTGCATGTCTTATTATTCATGTTCAAAATATTGTTCATAAGTATATTTTTAAAGGAATTTTTAAAGGAATTTTAAATTTAAAGGAATAGTTACACCCTAACTATCATGCTCCTTTGTATAGATATGCGCTACTTTCTTTTAGTACATCCAGCAAGCCCCCCTCCCGTAAGTATAAGCCACTGAGCAAAGTTTCCTGCGGTATGCCACTATTTTTTTTAGGTTTTTTTTTTTGCCTAAAACTTAAAAAAAAATATGTTGGCTCATAGACAGCAGAGCAAATATTCAATTATTTGGAAGTCCAACTCTGTCCAAAATCCTATTTGTGACTCTTCAACATGATTAAGGGAACACTCTCTAGCAGTTCACATGAACCTTCAAAGAATCTAGAATGTGGGAACAAACGTTACAGACATTTGTTTCAGGACAGGTCATTCTATGCTTAACAGGGTTAGGAACCTCCTTACATAGAAATCAGCTGCCAACCATTTCTCAGAATTTCATCCCACTCCAGAGTACATAATGACTGCAGAATGAATCAGTATCTTGGAAACCTGAAAGATTCTGAAAAAGAACATCTCATACATGAGGGGAGGAGGGGTACAAGAGAAACTTAAGTACCTATAAGCAAGAAAAAGCACTTCGTTTTTAAGTATCACTTATAATAAAAGGGGGAATTCATACCTGAGAGGCCTTTCAACTACAATAAGATGCATGTAAGAAGTATTATTCAGATTTAGGTTTGAAAATAGGTTGTGAGTGACAAAAACTTTTATTTACAGAAAATTTTAATTTAAAAGGGAGAATTCCACGGTCTACTGTGAAAAGCAAGCAATGGTTTCTATTTATTGTTACACATATGGGAGAAATGGTGATTTACTAACAAGGAAATACAAAGATTACTTAACTCAGGGAACAGACATTCTAGTGGCAGAATCGAGTCAAGAAGTACAAGACAGACTCAGATAAGAGCTACATAAAATATTCAAACCTGCCATAGGAAAACATATGACAATATAGTAATAGTATTTATCTCTATTTAGATCATGTTTTATCTATACTTAAGTATATAATATTATATATATACTACTTTATATTTTCCAAGATTCCTACCATAATCATGTATTACTTTTAGGGAAAAATTAAATGTCTACTGTTAAAGACTATGATAGTCCAAAATGGTAACTTAGTTATAAATAAAACATAACTCATGAGTATAACATGCACTACAAATTATAGTAAACATAACCGGGATTATTATATCCCTTTGGTTTTAAACAAGAGCACACACAGGGGCGCCTGGGTGGCTCAGTCGGTTAAGCGTCTGGCTTCGGCTCAGGTCATGATCTCGCAGTCTGTGGGTTCGAGCCCTGCGTCGGGCTCTGTGCTGACAGCTCAGAGCCTGGAGCCTGTTTCAGATTCTATGTCTCCCTCTTCCTCTGACCCTCCCCTGTTCATGCTCTCTCTCTCTCTCAGTCTCAAAAATAAATAAATGTTAAAAAAAATTTTTTTTAAATAAACAAGAGCACACACTTAAATTAAACTTTGTAATAGGTATCACTATTTAGCTTTCAGGGTAAAGGACAGCCACACTTTTCTACAAAGCTCTGCCCTCTAATGATCATCTACTCTCTCCTCTGAGTTCCCATAATACTTGTTAGCTTTACCAACCATTTGGTATTTTACATTGGCTTTTATTATACCTATTTGTGAGTGTACGTGTTTGTATGTATGTGTGAGTGGTCTTTCCACCTATACAGTATACTCCTTGAGGATAAGGACCAAATATTATAAGTCCATGTAGCCTCTAAATGCCAGCCCAATATTTTGATCATTGTAAAATGTTAAGTAGATATTCATTGATTAATTACATAACTTAATTAATTGGTAAAGTTGTATAATTAAACATAGAATTAACTGACCTAACAACATAAGGTTAATATGACATTAACAACAAATTTATTGACTAATGAGTAAAATGAATGTCTCATCTCCCTTATCCCTCTGAATATATTGTTAGAGAGCTGGGTATGCTGGAGGGCACACTAGGGCTTATTTTGTTGGCCCTAAAATACCAGATATTAAAATTCAGCATTGTAGCAGGTATAACCATTTAGTCCCAGGATCATATGAAAATCCATTCTCAACCTTCCCAGGTGGACAAATAGCATTTGGTGTTTCAGAATTGTCTGATTTTCTCTACCGTATTCCATAGGCATGTTTGTAGTACTTCCCTGAGGAAATAATGATGGAATGATCTATATCCATCTTTGCTTCTTTCCTTCTAGGTTCAAAAATAAAAGTATCCAAATGTTATCAAAGACCAGATCCTCTATCTGGCCTTTCTATCTCAACCTTTGTAGAAAACAGTTCTTTTAAGTACATCTCTCTTTAATCATTCTGCCATTGCTTCCTTTTTTTTTTTTTTGACATTTTCCTTTAAATTTATTTTGAAATATTTCAAACCTACAGAAAAGTTGAGAGAATGCTCATGAATTTTTTAAACCAAGATTATTAATTAACATTTTACCATATTGCCTGGTAATCCATCTATAAATGTGTACATATATTTAATTCACATATGTATATATACATATATATGATGACACTATGACAGTTTACCCACATATCCTTCAACATATATCTCAAAAGAACAAAGACATTTCCTACATTGTCATATCATTACTATCCTCAAGAAATTTAACATCACCTAATACAATGTTCACATTAAAATTTTTCCCATTTTCTTTTTTTTTCTTTCTTTTTTTTTATATATATGAAATTTATTGACAAATTGGTTTCCATACAACACCCAGTGCTCATCCCAAAAGGTGCCCTCCTCAATACCCATCACCCACCCTCCCCTCCCTCCCACCCCCCATCAACCCTCAGTTTGTTCTCAGTTTTTAACAGTCTCTTATGCTTCCTTTTCTTTGAACTTCACACATGGACAGATCTTCCCTTTTTTTGAAAAATAGTTTGACCTTGCTAATCAGGGCCCTAACATGCTATGTTAATTTAAACTTTCTTTGCCATATTTCGTTGCTCGCTGTCCTCCATTTTGGTACCATTTTCTCCTTATTTCCCTTTTATCTGCAAAGTCACTGAACACAGATATATAAGTTTATATAATAGTACCCCAGAAATGTTCAGTGCACAGCCAGCACAAATGCGTGTGGTGGTCTTGTTGACTTCATTCCACTTGCCTTTGTTCCACTTTTTTCTCCCCATCTTACCCCATTTCAATTTATACTGTGTGTAGCTTGCAAACTGATTTTCCTAAAGTGTCATTCAAACCTTTCTCAAATAGGATGAGGTCTAAATGCCTAACTAGTGTTGTCAGTTATCACAACTGTCTTCCCCACTTCATTCCTGCTTTTGCACAGGGATCTTCCACTTCAGTCATATCCATCTCTCAAACAGACTTTTTTTTGTATCATCGAGTATGTACCATCCCCTTGCATAGAACATCCCATCCACATCTCCACCTATGTAATTCCAGTGTATCGTTCAAAGTCTAGTTTGAACCTTCCATCTCTATGAAGCTTTAATGACTACCTGAGCTCACAAGGGTTTCTCCACTCTCTCTCTGATTCTTATACTGTTTATTACTATTTGACATGTACACACTGACTTTTCATTATATTTATTTGTAAATGTTTATATGCTCTGTCTTTGTGTTTAACTTAAACCTTTCAAGTCAGAGACCAAATATTATTACTCTTTGTGTCTTTCAAATTGCATAGCACAACACTTCACATATAGTGATATACTTGATAAACATTGTTGATATAATATGACCCCTATAATTATAGGTTCTTATAATTATGCCTACCATAAAACCTTATTTTGGCGTTTTGGCATAAATACATATTAGTTTATTTCTTAGGAGAGGCTTTTTGTTGGTTTTGTGTTGTGTGTATATAAGCTTATACACACAAGCTCACCCTTCAAGTTACATAGTTACAGCAACATTTCCAAAATTGATATTCTGGATATGTTAGTAGCTGTGTCACTACTACTATTAGAAGTAACAATAATTAAACATAATTGAGAAATATGCTTCACCTAATCTTGCTCCTAGAGAATGACAATGCATATCAGGTTCAGTTTTTTGGGTTTTTTTTTTTTTTTTTGCTTTTGCTTTTCATTTGAGAAAGCACGCAAGCAGGGGGGAGGGACAGAGAGAGGGAGAGAGAGAGAGAGAGAGAGAGAGAGAGAGAGAGAATCTTAAGTAGGTTCCACACTCAGTGCAGAGCCTAAAGCGGGGCTTGATCCCATGACTCTGGAATCATGACCTGAGCCAAAACCAAGAGTCAGATGGATGCTCAACCAACTGAGCTGCCCAGGCACCCCTGCACATCAAGTTTTCGAAAAGTCCCTTAGTAAAGTAGCAGGTTGGGGTTTATAAGTTACA
Source organism: Lynx rufus (assembly GCF_022079265.1). NCBI lineage: Eukaryota > Metazoa > Chordata > Mammalia > Carnivora > Felidae > Lynx > Lynx rufus. The sequence continues at coordinate 149,802,703 of NW_025814823.1, forward strand.
TTAATTAAAATAAAATCACCATGTTTGGGAGAATTCATTTCAGAGGTTGTTTTCTCAAATGTTAGTATTTTCCAAGGAAATTTCTTCAATAACTTATTAGGTATTGGAATCGAGTGGAAAAATAAAACATGACACAATTCAAAAGGAATAACAAGGGGCGCCTGGGTGGCTCAGTCGGTTAAGTGTCTAACTTCAGCTCAGGTCATGAGTTCGATCCCTGCGTCGGGTTCTGTGCTGACAGGTCAGAGCCTGGAACCTACTTCAGATTCTGTGTCTCCCTCTCTCTGCCCCTTCCCTGCTCACACTCTGTCTCTGTCTCTCTCTCACAAATAAATAAACAAAAAAAAATTAAAAAAGGAATAACAAGAAGATTTGTAATTATTTGGTAGAAAAAAAAAAGGAAAGCCATGAATCTGTATCTGTCCACTTGTAAAATTTTCTTTCAAATGAAATTTATTTAAATACTACTATTCTAATTCAGAGCATATATACAGAATAGTCCATAAACTACATATATAATTGCCCAAGAAATTGACTGATTGTGAATTTCAGAACAGTAGTAGACTCATAAAAAAAAACTGAAAAAAAAAACTCCTACATTTTTAGTAGGACTAAAAAACCAAGGACATCAATTGTCACCTTAAGTTTCAGAATGAAGATATGTTCTCTACTTAACATAGAGAAGAATAGAAGTGTTTTTGGCTGCAACATATTTTAAAGTACTTATTATTTAAAAATATGGTTGTAGGAGAATGTATGTTTTGGGCTGAACTCCTAATAATTTTTCAGCAGAGTTTAAATTATCTTGAACCCAGTAACTATATTTTTGGAGTACTATAAAATGATTTAGCGGAAAGACTACAAGAGTTTTAGTTAAACATGTGAGTAGCTATACTACCAATCAAATATGTGACTTTGAGCAAGTTACTTAATGCTTCAGAGTCTCAGTTATCTCTTTTATGAAACTGAAAATGACACACTCTCAGCCTGTGGAGGGCTAGGAAAAAAAATACTAGTTTTTTTCTTTGCCATTTTTTTTCTTTTTTATGTTTTTCTTTTTCTTTTTTTTTTTTTTCCCTCCCTGGCTCCTCTCTTCTATGGCCCAAAGTCATATCATCATATTGAAATGCTTATACTACCCCCCCCAAAAATTAACTACTTTTGTAATTTTTATATTCTTCATACTAGAAATCAATTTTAAGAGGTTCCAGCTATGTAGACAGTATCATTTAAAAAGGGATGTTTGTCTAATTAGATCACTTTTCTACTCAACATGGACATATAGATATTTACCTTAATATTAAAACATTTCAAGGAAGAAACTTGAAACTAGGTAATAGCATAGGTAAAGAGAAAAAACAATACAAGCAGAAAAGGCAGCATGGGGGTGAAAAAACTTAATTTTGAATGCCATTAATAAATGGTCTTTACAGTTTGAAAAATGCTTTGTTCATTCAGTGAATGAATTTCTTAATGTCTACTTTGTATCAGCCTTTATGCCAGGTCCTAGGGATAAAAAGATGAATAAGACCTGGGCCATTTACAAATTAATAAAGAATTGACATACAATTTTAAAATTCCCTTTTAAAGTTCAAGTGCAACAACACAATGATTTGCAAAGTATCACAAAATGAGCAGAGTGATGAACTTTATCAACTGGGGGTGGTGCTTTACAGAAGGTTGCTAAGTACTATTCACAACTAACGTTTGAAGCTGGAAAGGAGTTGATGCATTATCCCTATTTCAGAAATGAGGGCTACCAGAGTTCAATGACTTGTGCAAAGCTTAAATCAGGCCTCAAAATCAAGTGTAATTCCTAAACCATTGCTTTTTCCAGAATGATCACGTACTCAACCCAATCTATCTGCACCATACTCTTTCCATCTATACGGAGAGTTTTAAAATCATTTTCCATCCATCAATGTGAAGAGGCTGCAATGCCATATTACTCTTGGACTCAGTAACGAGGAAGATGGTAGAATTATCATGTATGATGCCAATAAGACATTATAGTTCACCATCATGGAATGAATGCTTGCCTCAGTTCAATTTCATGCAGAAGTTCAGCCAGAGAAATAAGATTGCGGAATATTTAACTACTGTATTTTTCAGTAATGCAGTCTTGGTGAAGGCATGATGGCTAGATAGAATAAGTGGTCTAGAGATCCCCTTTCATCAAAATAACAATTCAAACCTAGGGTTTCAAATGTACAGAATTGAGTGTTATTCTTGATCTGCTTATACTGAGTTTTTACTGAACACCAGATTCCTATTATTGTGTTTCAACCAACAGCTGGGTATGAACATTAGCTATCCAAGTACACCAATGTCCCAGGGGACTTTCACAAGCACTCCTTTTAAAGTTAAAGCTCAGTGTTAGCTTTTACCAAACTAAAGGCACTTTTTCCCACCTTGTAAATACTGTTTGGTGAAACAATAAATTTAAAACCCAAGATGCTACACAGTTTTTTCAAAATTTAATAGTTTCTTCATTCCCCATGGATTTTTCTTTCTATTTTATGAATATCATTTTATTATCCTTTTATTTGAATTGTTCTTATAAGGAAGCACAGGGAACAGAAGTAAAATAAGAATATGATGTGTTTATGACATTTCTTAGGTTATTCCAACATGCCTATACATGAAACAGAATTTTTTTTTCTTTCTAAATGTAAGCTATGATTTTTAAGGTTGAATTTATGAGCCACAACAGTTTTTAAACAAAAGATAGGGATGTTTGGGTGGTGTCTCTCACTTTTTGAACTTGCCCTAACATAGATGATGTATGTCCCTTCTTCAAGTTATAATTTATCTTCATAGTCAAAGACAGAAAAGATAGACAATATGAGGATAATTTCTTCCTCTTTCAATTCTCTTGAAATACAAAGTTTTTATTTGGTGAGTGTACAAGTTCAGAGAGCCATTTGAGTACCATACTGAGATATGCGATTGCAAAGATTCTTATCATCACTTAAAATATGTTATATGTTCACTTGAACTCCTTCTTTCCTTCAACCATTGATTTTATATAATAAAAATTATTCATTAGTTTATATAACACTGCTAGTGGCTTATTCATATTCAGGGAGAAATTTTATTCTTATAAACATATGCCCCTATTTTATCAATTTTTTTAGACTGAGAACGTAATATTTTATATACCTATATACAATGAACATTTTCAGTTGCAGTTAAAGACATCACTAATGTGGACAATACCATCTCTTTACCTATCTGCCTATGAACCCAATTCAGAAGAGACAGAGGCATAGATTCCTGATGACACGTACCACATAGGTGTCTACTTACAATGTCAGCTTTGGGAAATGGTCCCTCTCAGTACTGGTGTCCTTCTGCCTGCCTTGGGGAAGATGCATGTAAAAGCGGCTTCAGAAATGGCAACCTATTCCCCACCCAGCCCTTCCACACTGTCTTTTTCACTCTCCCTGAGACTTCAGATGCTGACAGCAGCGGCCTCAATGCCATTTCTGCATGCGGAATAGGAAAAAACAGAAACATTTGAGTCCTCAAGTTCTCCCCTCTTCTTCTAGCCCCTTAGGAGCAAAATGTTGCCTGCTGAACTATTTCCAGAAGTCTCTTAGGGGAAAAGGGAAAGTTCAGAGAAAATGCAGGAAGCCTGATAGACTAAGTAGAAGCAGGTGATCAATCACTGAATGGGATGGAGAAGAAGAAGAGAGGTAAACACCTACGATTATCAGGAAAATATTATGTGGTTAGGAATAGAAATGGAGAGAGAAAGCATTTCAGGATCACATCTCATGTTTGTGAGAGATTTGGGTAGCAACCAGTGACAGGAAGAGGTGTTTTAAAGATTATATATTAATAATGTTCTCTTTCTAGAGTTTCTTCTGGAGTAATGTTTATCAAGTATGCTGTTGATATTAAAATAGCTCTTAAATGTGCAGGACTGTCCCATACATTGCAGGATGTTTAGCATCTCTGATCCCACTTACTAAGTGCTAGAAATGTCCCTCCCTCATCATAATAACCCCAAACATTTCCATGCATTTGCAAGTGTCTCCAAGAGACACAACTGCTACTGGTTGAGAAACACAGCTCTAGAAATGGGGTGTGTGTGCGCGCATGCGCATGTGTGTGTATGGGTACAGGTGCACACACATGCATGTGTATTCCAGTCACATGTGTGTAATGTAATTCTCACATATACTATATTTGGAGCACCTGGATAGCAGGTATATTATTTTACATACATAAGAAAGTGGACTTTAAAATGAAAAGAAAGAAGTGTGTTTCTAAAGGCAATTAAATGATATGAAAGGCAAAACAGGAAAAATCAAGAAAGGAAGACAAAACTTCTTGACTGCCTGCTATGCAGTATAATTTACCTAAAATCGTAAGATGGTTCAGTGATAGGACTGGTATCTAAACCCAGGTAATATGATTCTAAAACCCATAATTTATTGTGCGTTGACGGACAAACACCAGCGTGGTTAAAAAAGTAATAATGACTACTTTATACAATGTAAGTAAAAACAAAGAATATTTTTTTCTGTAGGATTAAACAGCATCCAAACCTGATATGAATCATCCTCCCACTTGTAATCTAGTAATGTTATATGTATCATGCCCTCCATCTATAGATGTGGGGAAATTTTGAAGATAAAAGCTAAGAAATGCGACATGAACGTTCTCAAAAAGGCTCACTCAAATTCAATTTCATTATCAGCAAATGACATGGTTTAGAGAAAATGACCAGAAAAGAATAAGTCTGTGTCCTAAGAAAAATGCTTGATTTCTTGACTTGCTTGGGCTATGGGCCAGAAGCATTAGTAGAAATGTATTATTATAAATTTAAACAAAAATTATATATTATTCATTTCACTGTTGCTTTGGAAAGAGATGCTTTTACTGATATTACTTCTGAGTATTAAGTGAAAATCGTCTCCTTGATTAAAACAGTCCTCAGATGAAAATGTTCTTGAGCATGACTTGATTCCCTCCTTTCACTTTCCCATTGGCAAGAAGGAAATCCAAGCCCTGCCCAGAACAACTTGGATGTGACTTGTGCCTAGCTGCCAGCATGCAGGACTAGAAGTGGTCACAATAGCAGAGGCAACGGGATTGTGGCCCCTGTGAGCCCTTTAATGTTACAGAGGAAATTGAAAGGAATTCTCAAAGCCTCAGGATAATTATCACAAAAAGACTTCATTCATCAGGATGACACAGATTCCTACTGGAGGTCAGGGCCATCCCTAGGGCTTTATTCCTTCCTATGGCACCTCCCTACAGTCACAGAGTTTAGAACAGATTTCACCAAGGACACTTTCCTCTGCAGTTTTTTTTTAGGACAAGAAGCAATTCCCTGACCTATTGCTGCCGGTACAACTAGACTGGCTTTCTTCGGCTCAGCAATCTGTAGGAGTCTGCTGAGTCAGATAAGATGCAAAGGGCTCAGTTTTATAAGATTACTATCCTTCCCCCTGTACACATTGCAAATTCAGTGGACCACAATTGATCAAGTCTTTCATTTAAGCATCATCTCGGAAATTCATTGCAGTTATTATTGCTGAAAGAATGCCCTGCAAATAAAGAATTGAGGTGTGTCAGGAAAAGCCCTTTTTTCTCTATTTTTTTCCAAATGACAGGTGATAGTGATGGAAGTAATAACACTGGCAATGTAGTCCTTTCTAGAAATGAAATGACTTTGCCCTGGGTCTCAAAATCCCTTTATATTTTAATTATATAAACATATCATTGTATGTGCATAGAAGGCTGGAGAGGGGAAGAGAGAGAAAGCTTACCCTAATGGCTTTTGATCATTTGGTCTTTTGTATTGCAAACATGTCTTTTAGTTTTAGAAGCCAGTGTACATAATTCACTGAAGCAGCAAAAACAGGAAATGCATCTGATAGAATGTCAAATTTGTTCCCTTTAGCTGATTAAATTGATTATTTTAACCAGACAGTAGACTAATCTTTTTTTAATGCCATATAATCACAGGTTCTGTAATACCTACTGAGGAAAGACATTTCAGTTATGAATATTCCTGTGGTTCTTTTCTCTTTTTCTAGGCATAATTTTAAAAGAAGTCAGAAGGGTTGGTTTCCCTTTGATCAGTAAACTCAATACCTAAACCTCCATATAGTGAATACAAGTTAAAGGGCCCAGAGGCAGGTAATAGCATCTGATAGAAGACACTTGAAGAGGTTTGAAGGATTTCAAAAAAGAATTTGAGACTTCTATATCTTTTTTGTCATTTACTTCAATCTACAAAGAAGCTGCAAGTTGAAAATAAAGTGGCTATTAAGAAAAATTTTCTAAAATAAGATAAAAACAGAGAGCAAGGAAAACCAAAAGAACAACCTGAGGTTTGCTGGAGGGGAGGTGGGTGAGGGATGGGTTAAATGGGTGATGGGCATTAAGGAGGACACTTGATGGGATGAGCTTGGGTGTCATATACCAGAGATGAATCATTGGGTTCTACTCATGAAGCCAAGACTATGTTAACTAACTTGAATTTAAATTAAAGAAAAAAATAAAGAAAGTTCTATTTTAAATGACTTTCAAAAGTTTCTGGCCTTATTTAGTGGGACTGTGAATGATGAAAAGCACAGTTCTGAAATATGCATCATAGTATAGTCTCACCCCCAAACAATTCACCAACCCTCCCTCAGTTATAAAAGCTAGCTTTTAGGCCTCTTAAGTATTTCATTTGGCTGATCACTGGTCTTTTTGCTCTTTATTCAAGTATCCCTTTGAAACAAAGATCATCTTGTCAAAATATATCCCAAATAATCCATGAAAGACAACCTCTTTTGTAGCAATGACCTGATGAAAAATATCTCCCAAGGACAGTTCACATTGTGTAAATTATTCTTGAATTCCGTCATGAAGTTAGAAGTCAATTTCTAGTTTCTTGTGAAGTCCTGAAATAGGTCACTGCTGTAAGTTCCATCACCTGTCATGTTATAGTAGCAAAGAGCACATACTCACGTTAATGGTTTTAATAAGCAAAAGAAATGCCAACAGCAATGGTGCAATACGCCTAGGACACTACAGATTAACATGGTCATGTTCCTCATTTAATATTTACTAAGGATCTAATGGCTACTTGACTCTAAAATAAGCACTATAGAGATTTTAAAGAATATTGAAAGAATGTTGCTTCCTGGGAATCTGTTACCTGAAAAGACTCATTTTAAGACTTAAAAGATTAAGATAATGTAATCCCTTTAATTCAGCCAAAACAGCAAAGTCATACAAGTAATGGAAAATACAGGTGATACAATCACAAAAATAATGAGAAAAGACCTTAGATATAATCTGTTTTAATTCCTCTCATTTTATTGATGATGAAACTGAGGTCCAGAAAGTAAATGACTTGCTTCATCATGCTCAATTGGATGTTCAGGCCTGAAATCCATTTTCTCATTAGCTAAATGAGGTTTAGTGCACATGAGATATCTCGGGTCAGTTTCCATGGGTAAGGCTCCTCTGACTCTTTGGGTATGGATAGATCTGTGAATCTGCTCTTATACATCATACACCCCTAACATAAAATGCAGAAAATAAAAGACAAGATAGCCACAATAAGTCCTTCCATACCAAAAAAAACTTTGAACGGTAAGCAGAGAGTAGTCACTGGTTTATTGCAATTTTGAATTATTGCTAGATTTATATTTTCAGTACTTGATCCGGGCATAATCTGTCTCCCAAAAAACTGATTATCTGAGGCTTTTGGTTTCTCTCTCTGACTCAACCTACCTTTTCCATAAGAAACTACTCTTTTTGTAGTTAAGTAGATTTTTCAGCCTGTTTCCTGCTCATGGCATGTTGGGCCTCTTGCTATAGAACATTACACTATCAGAGAGGTCATGACTAATGATGACTTTAAACTATTAAAGAAAAGCTGTAAAGAAATGGAGATAAATCAGACAGGGAACAGAGAAGTAGATTTAAATTTGACCATTTCCATTAAAAAAAGGAGTACATACTTAAAATGGAATGAATACCATGGACATGGCTTTTTGTTGGAATGTCATTCAAACTAAATTAAATTGAAAGACAATACTTTTTAAAAACTTATTCTCTTTTCCTCAAGAAAATTGGAGTTATTAAAAATACTTTTTTGTTTTTAATCATGAAAATCATAATTAATAGAGATAAATTTTCAACACTTAAGTAATAATCATCTCTTTAATAAACAGAAAAAATACACTACATATTTTTTCCTTCTGGCTTTCTCTAGTATTTCATTATCAATACCCAAACAACACAGAACTTAATAAAGGAATACATGGTTACCACAAAGTCTTTCTTGGAGGAACTAAACTGTTAACCTAACTTGGAGGAGAAAGTACTTTGGAAGGCAAGATGGCAATTTCTGGTAGATGAAATACAAAAGTAGATAAGACTAATGAATACTCTCTCTACTGAAGTTTTGTGGCCTTTTCATTTGCTCCAGAGACTAGGACACAAGAGGAATTAAAATGTCTTTGACAAGATACATGAATTTACTATTTTTCCTTCCTTTTATATTCATAATCTAACAACTTTTATAATTAGTCTGTGAATGCCTCACTTACTAATAAATTTTAAACTTATGTGAAAGGATTCATTTGGGTGGTATATAATCTTTATTTTTAAGGTGCAATTTGTCAACTTAAACTAATTAAACTTGTAGTTGTCATGTTTCCTATGCTTCTTGGAATTCAAATTAAGAATTTGATATCACATCTTTAATAGGTAATGAACATTTTGTGACATTTGTTTTTTCTAATTAGCCTATTAAACATTGTGTAAGAATTGCCTGTTGATTGAAGTATTCTCCTTGTTGTTGCAGAAATAACTTTGCCCATTATTTCAACTAGCCAATGATTTTTTAGTTCAAAAAGTCACATCAAAAATTACCTATGTCAACTCTTCTATTCTCTTGGTACTTTTAATTTTTCATTGGTGTAGCAAAATCTTGTATTATCCATCAAATAGCCTATAACAATAGTTAGACACAACTGAGACACACATACACACACACACACACACACACACACACACGATATGTATATATACCAAACTATGCTCTCAGGACAAGCTGTTAAGTATTTGTTATTGATAATAATCTCTAACTAACATAATTACTCTTTAAGGATTTTAAGGTAGACTTAGGTAATCACAGAAAGTTTCATGAGAAAAGATTCTTGACAAATGGTAGAAAATAGTTTAATAGAAAGGGGAGGAAGAACACTTAGACTCAGGAGTGTAAAATAGAAGGAAAATATTTCTACCATATGAACAGGTTATAAACACATGCTAGTGAATTAAAAGGAATGGGAGTGAGTAAATGGGGAAAGACTTCTTCTTACTCCTGATATTTGCACCCCACACTTATGATTGCTCCTTTGGCCCAGAACATAGATTGACTTAAAAGATATCATGAATACAAGCATGTTAGTCATGATTATGAAAATATTGATAACTTCTCATGAAAATATCCTCAATGAACTCTTCTAAGTCAATTAAGTATTTTGATCATTATTCTTAGAGCAGTTAAAGAATTTCTTTTTTTTCTCTTTAAAAATATTTTAACTGGAATCATTCATTTTTTTAAAATTTGCTAGGAATATTTAATTATTTTTTTATCTGTACCAATCTTATAGATTATGGCTTTGCCGTTATGATTTTTATTCATTGGTTAAATTTAAAAAGTGACCATTTTGTGATAAAGGTGGAGAAGAGAAGCAAAGGGACAAGATGATGGACAGGAGGAGAGAGAACAAGATTAGGTGAGTAAGACAGAAAAGGGGAGATCTAGAAAGAGAAACCAAGGAAGAACAATGAGAGACAGCAAGGTTACAGTGATTTTGTTTTATGGCCCATTAGGTCCAGTAATGTCTGGCAGAGTAAATTATAATAATAAGGTCAAAACGATGGGGCTAAAATGGCCTTTTATATAGCTAACCAGAAAATGCATATATGGGACATAAGTTTGAAAATATAGATTGTGGAAGACCTAAATAAACAGGTAATGAATTTGTATTTTATGCTGTTGGCCAATGTTTTGCCAAAAGATATTTCACATAGACCTAAGGATCCATAACTAAAGCTTTATTTAAATAAGCAAGGGAAATACTGTATATGGTGTCTCCCCTTTGAAAGAGTGACAGTACATACTAACATTTTGACAGCTCTACGGAATGCTGAGAAAATAAAGTTGGTGAGAATTTGTTAAATCATTTTTACCAATCTTAAAGACAAAATACTTTGTGTGTGTGTGTGTGTGTGTGTGTGTGTGTGTGTGTGTGCGTGTGTGTGTGTGTGTAAGTAAAACTCTATTTGCATCTTGTAAATTATACTATGGGAATGTAGGCAGTGGTGACCACAGTTGACTGTTTAGCCTGAGAAAGACAATACAGGCATAGAGTTTAAGAAAATAAAATCTCAGGGTGTATAATAGATGATGAAGCAGACTATGACTGAAAACAGGAAGGCCAATTAATAGGCTACAGTAATAATCAAGGAGAAAGACAAGGTCTTAAGTTGATCTAGGGATAGCGGGATATAAAGAAATAGGTAAATATAAGAGAATTATATTAGAGATGTTGGTTGGTACCAGGCCAGTAGCCTCTCCTGCTGTGGTCACCTTTTATACCATGTCACTGCATGACTTAATTGAAGCATGGTGGGAATCTAATCCAAGGTGACTTGTCCACAACTGGTTGGAAAATATGACTTCTATGGTATGGCTTAAAAATAGAAGTTAGACCAGATTTCCTGTTAAAGAGTTTGAAATTGTGAAAAAAAGAAACTGACTTTTAGCACATAGACAGATGGGTGTTGTGGAGAGACAGAGAGAGAGAGAGAGAGATACTATACACAATGCTCATTTCTTATGTTAAATTTATATGCTGCTTAGATCCCAAATCCAGATTAAGGCTTGTCTTGTATGAAACATCAATAGCATTGATGCTACCATTTTCACTGTGCCCTCTTGAAATACTAATCTTCATGTTTGTTTTTTCCCACTCTTGTATATGAGATCTCTTGACCAGTGAGTCAGAGATACCCATATTTTCTTGCAGAAAAATAGGATTTTTTACAGTAAGAATGAAAATGGCAAGAAGTAGTCAATGTAGAAGGGAAGCCTGAAAAAAGCATGGCATAGAGTTTATACCACAGCAGTTGAACAGAATAAAGACTAGTGGAAAAACAGACCATCTCACATACATACACACATCCAGAGAATACAAGTTTATCTGGGCAAGGGAGGAAGGCAGAGGAAAATTGGAAAGAGGAGCTGTGTGGGACATGTCCTTACAGCAAGTCAGGGAGTGGGAAAGGGGTAAACCTGGGTCATGAATAACCTTGTGCCGAGAAGCAATGTCCTCAAGGGGAGATTGCCCATCAGTGTTAGTGGCCAGCAGCACAGAGTCTTATGGAAGTCAAGCCAACAAATAGAGATTACTCATAACCTGGGCATAGCAGGATGTCTCTGGTGGTAGGGTGTGTGGAGATGACTGCCCTTTGCCCATGGGACTTCTAGCTTAAATAGTCATGCCAGTGACCCAAGAATTTGGTAGGCCCCATCTGGAATGACATTCATGGGTCTCCCAAGTTGGGAGATGAAGGTATGCAACATCTAGAGGTAGAGATGGTGAGAAAGGAGAGCCCCAGCATTGATAACTGGGGAGGACCTGACAATGGTATATAATGTCACTGCTAAACATGAAACAGAATAGATGTTCTATAAAATTTTATTTTGAAATTTCATTACTTTTATGAACCTAACTATAAAAGGTCAATTTGAACATAGTTTTATCTCCACGCCCTTAAGCTAATCAGAATGGAAATAAAATTGCATAAAACAAAAATCTCTCTAACTTTATTTAATAATAGCACATTGCTTTGTTTATTCCAAAACCCTCTGGATCTGAATACCACCCATGTAGAAGAAATGACAAACTAAATGAAAATATTCCACATTCCATACCTAGCAATTTAATTTTTAAGCCTTTATAACCCTAAAATTGCTTAAGTATTATTTTTATATTTTATATTTTAGCTTAGAATGAACTAGTGTAACATACTACTGGTTTTAATGTACCTTTTCACTTATTATAGTTAGTATTCCTAAAATACAATTTTAAAATCTTATTTTTATGTTATATTTATGCTTTGTCTTATGATTTTTCAAGCTCTTATATTGTAACCAATAGTATACACACTGAAACTCATTTTTCATCCCTTGAAAAGAGAAAAAAATCCACTAAACAATTAACTTGGCTAGACTTTGGGGAATTTTACAAGGCATCTGTAGCAATTAGATTTTCTTTTTCTACCTTGAAAATATAAACTGCTTTCTTTCTTCCTTCCAATAAGCTATTGATCTCTCAGCTGTTATAATCTATTCTTGTGGTCTGTGTAAGCCCTGAATGAACTTTCTTTTATTCAGTAACATTAAACTTTTTGACTTCTCAAAAACAAAACAAAACAATAACCAAGGATTCCAGTAACATTAAATCTGATGTTTATAGTCTCAATTCTTTTTTGTTTTCTATGCTGTCTCTATGTGAGTTCCTGTTAACGTTTCCTTCATCTGAATTCTCTGTTTTTTTGTTTCTTTCGTTTTTTTGGTTTTTTGGGTTTTGTGTTTTTTTTTGTTTTTTTGTTTTTTTGTTTTTGTTTTTTTTTTTTTTTTTTTTTGGTACTGAGGTTTGCTAGGGCTATATTTTTCGATCCCAGGGCATTCTACTTTTCTAAAATGCAATTCTCCACTCGAATACAGTATTTTGGTTTTGTCTGCTTGATTTTTTATATGTTGACAACATTCTGTTGTTTCAACAGAGTTTTGTAGACTTAGTATGGTGCCCCTTTCCAGTCTGTTCATCAAGGTATTCTCCCTTAGCAAAGTGGCCAGATAAGTCTGAATCCATTAGTGATATGCCCCTATGGATGATACTGATGATCATGGTTTCCAGACTAAGAATTAGGATGCTTCATTTAATAAATAAAGGTTCTGATACATGGCATAAAGCCCCCAATCTGTTAGATGGAAGCCTCAAATGCACTTGATCCACTCTTTCCATAAACCAGAAGTAGGATGTGCATGTTGAACTACAGTCTTTTTATTTTTTTTTTTTTGAACATTGGGTTTAACATTTAGTTGTGCTTGGTAAAACCTCTCCCAAAAATTTGACTTTGAGTCCCTTCTAGGCCTCAATTAATCCCTGAATTGGGTACTTATTCATTCAACACATATTTAATAAACAACATTAGTCACTGAACTTTAATTATAAGTTGAAAAAAGAATGGTAAACAAAATATTTTGATGTCTGTAGTTCTGTAGAGAAAATAGTCAAATCATAAAATATCATTTTAGCCTTTCCCACCTCCTTTCTCTCCTTCTTGGCTTTCCTGGTTACTGTCCCTTGATTTTCACCCCAAAAGCTCATTCATGGTCTCTTTTTTTGTCTCTCTACCTCTTTTCTGGAGTTTTATCCTCAGCCCTATATCCTGCAATACTATACCCTCTCCCCAAGGGAGTCAACACACCTCATGACTTCAACTTTTATCTGTGTGCTGAGGATTCCAAAAAAGTCTTTCTCTTTCTCAGATCTCTCCCCCACTACCTCACCTTGTAAGAACCCACTAAGTCCCTAACCACATCTTGGAATCCATGTCCTTGTCACAAACCCACTTTCACGGAATGAATACTCTGGTATTATTCTAATTGTGTCCCTTCTCATTTCACTCCCCCTCGTCACTTATTCTGTAATAAAATTTTTAGAATGCAAAAATTATCATGCCATTTCATATCTAAAATACCTGATGGTGTCCCAAAGAGGTAATCTAAGAACCTTACTATGACACACAGCTAGAAACATCTCCTTCCACTTCTCCACATGCTAAACTTCATTTTTAAAAATATGCCATCAGGGGCGCCTGGGTGGCTCAGTCGGTTAAGCGTCCGACTTCAGCCAGGTCATGATCTCGCGGTCCGTGAGTTCGAGCCCCGCGTCAGGCTCTGGGCTGATGGCTCAGAGCCTGGAGCCTGTTTCCGATTCTGTGTCTCCCTCTCTCTCTGCCCCTCCCCCGTTCATGCTCTGTCTCTCTCTGTCCCAAAAATAAATGAACGTTGAAAAATATGCCATCAGGTTTTCATAATGCTACTTCATCCTTTAGGCTATTTTGCTCAAAATATTCTGCCTCCTAATACTCAGCATTTAAGATTTAATTCAAATAATACCACCTTCGTGAAACCCCCAAAGCTTCTAGGCAGAGTTAGTCACCTCTTTTTGTACTGTTTTCCCAATGATATACTTACATTAAAGCATCTATCAGAATGCATTATGAGTTTACAATGTCATCTATCTTGATAATCTCAATATATAGCAAAAGAGATGGAAAAATAGTAGATGTCGAATAAGTATTTATTGAATATGGCTAAATAAGAGAATATCTCTGTAGTGTATGTGTGTATTTAGGTGTTTTATGGTACAGGCTACTTTGGAAGAATGAAAATTTCCTTTCTCATCCTTTGGATGGAGAGAGGGGAACAGGAAAGAGAAGGGAAACTCCGAGTGAAATACTTTTGGCAGAAGTAAAGAGTAAAAGTTTTAAATAGAACCTGTCTACTTACTGATGATGTTTCAAATAGAATAGGGGGTTATTAATCACAGATCTAGAATTGGCCTCTATTTGTTTTGATAGGTTTAGGATTAGATTTGCTCACCAGAGAGGAACTCATGATAGCTGTGGGATAAATACTTTTGAAGTCTGCCCCTTTCTGTCATAAAAGCCCAGGCTAAGCGGCACATCACAGTGTCAAAGACCATGTCTCCTTTTGTCTAGTTGCTCTGTCACATGGAGCTTCAACTTCATGCTCCATAACAGCACATGTATATTCCAAGAAGCAGAAGAGAAGAAGGAGTGAAGGAAGCAAAGAACAAAGATTATATGAGCATTATTTCCTAAAGAAGACTCCCAGATGTTATACAATACTTCTCCTTGACTCCTATAACCTAATTCTGCAGTCACGGGAAGACTAGGAAACGTGGTCTTTGTTTTGGTCTAATGTTTCCAGCGAAATATTCTGTTGCTGTAGAAGGCGAGGGGCAGGGTGGGGGGGGAATGGATATGGACTGATCATGATTTGGTCTGCCTGTTTGTATTTTATGTCTTATCCAGAATACTGTATAAGGTAATTGACACACTATGATCACTCAGCAAATGTTTGTTATTATTTTTATGACAATCCACTTTGCCATCATTTGCCAGTTCTCTGATATCCAGGCAAAATAAATACTTCCCCCCAAATGACTCTCCAACTATATGTTGGGAGTATTGAACATTATGGCCTCTATCAGGCCATGAATACTACCTGAACTGTACCCTGAGAGCACGTTACACAAGTGCAAAGGAATTGCTCCCTTTTCTCTGTAACCTTAACTGTAGTGATCTCAGTGTTAAATGTTATAAAGTAGTCCTGGAGTTTTATTAATGAATCCATCAGCTAAATTATAGTCATCATTAAAACTGCCAGTTAGTGTCAAAATGTTTTGACTATCAAATTTAGAAAGATTAATCATTCTTTTAAATATGCTCTGCTGGCAACCTGATTCTTTTTTCTGGTCTAAGATGTCATTTAGTACAGCTTCTGTTTCTTCTATTCTGCAGGCTGGTAATTAAATGAAGGACAAGTGGGTAGAACCATCCTTTTTTGGGAAATTTTTTAGATGAGTTAATGATCCATTCCTTAAGCATTAGAAACTGAAGGTGAGTCGCTAAACCTAATGACATTTATAATCAGTATTTGCAAAGAGCATCAGGTAATCAGAGCAGGAGAACAGAGGCAAAGGCAGTTCAAACTGGGACATCCATTTCAGAGGGAGAGTTCTGCCACCAAATCATCAGTGACATCTTGTTCAAAAGAAAGGGGAATTTTCAAAATGTTATAAAGTGATAAAAGTCAGAAGATGTTTGATAAGTTGAAGAAGAAAGAAAATATTGACTGAGAGCAGGTTTTGTTATAAAATTGACAGGGACCTCAAGATACGTTTGACAATGATTGAATTGGGCTACCTAAAGTGACATATCTTACTGCCTTGCTTCTTTTTCTGATCAAAATTGAGACTTAGTAAATTGTATCATTTTCACTTACTTCTGCCCTCTCACTAGTGCCACAAAATCTGTGATGCTTGCTTTAATTTTTTGACGCATTACCAGGATTTATTTTTTTTAAGGTAAAGAATTGTATAAAGTGACTACTCAAGCACTTGCTAGAGTTACAGGAAATACTATTTATTTAAAGAGAAAAAAAATCCTCTCTGGTTTTTTAGCAGCAGAATATGTGCCTCCATTAGTGAACTGATTTACATAAAGCAAGGACAACTGTATGCTTGCTTTTTCCCTTTCTGATGTCAAAATCTACCTCAGATCCTAACCCTCAAAGTGACAATATGAGCTCTAATTGCCCCTTTGTGCCCACTTCCAATGAGAAGCGACGAGTTTAAAAGCAGTGATGTATTTTGTCATCCATATTTACCATTTAAAAAAAAAAAAACTTTAGTGAGGTTAGGAGCGCCTGGGTGACTCAGTCAGTTAAGCATCTGACTTCAGCTCAGGTCATGATCTTCTGGTCTGTGGGTCTGAACCCCGTGTAGGGCTCTGTGCTGACAACTCAGAGCCTGGAGCCTGCTTCACATTCTGTGTCTCCCTCTCTCTCTGTCCCTCCCCTGCTCATGCTCTGTCTCTCTCTCTCTCTCTCTCTCAAAAATAAATAAACATTAAAAAAATAAAAACAAAAACTTTAGTGAGGTTAATCAACTTATACAAAAATATACTTACTTAGAGCTCAAAGTCTGAACTCATTACTATAGTTCACCTGCATGCTTTTAGAAATCAGAAGGTTAGGGGTGCCTGAGTGGCACAGTTTATTAAGCGTCCGACTCTTGAGTTCGGCTCAGGTCATGATCTCATGGTTGATGAGTTCAAGTCCCACGTCGGGCTCTGCTCTGACCCTGCAGAGCCTGTTTGAGATTCTCTCTCTCTCCTTCTCTCTCTGTCCCTCTTGGGCTCATGCTCTGTCTCTTTCAAAATAAATAAATAAACTTAAAAAATAATAATAATAAAAGGAAAACAAATGAGAAGGTTAAAGACAAATGATTTTAAGCCTTAGAGCTATTGACATTGGATAGAAAAGCAAAATCAGAATTCTGATCAAGAACTTAGCAGGATTTCCCATAGATGAGGTCTATGTGGGCTGTCATTTCTGACACACTCTAAGTTTTCCCTGGAGGGTCGAGAGTGTTCTTTACATCAGCAATCACAACAAAGGTTGCTGTGTTTCCCTCTTCCCAGCCTTGTTCTTTCTCATCCTTTGGTGCTTGCTCTGTACTGTCTGTATGCAGAACAGGCAGGAGGTGTGAAGGTATTAAGGCATTAGTCTTGTAACATTCATCTACTTTCCCTTCCTTCTGCTTCCAATCTAAGTTGCAGCAACAAGGAAAGAAAAAAACATCACCTTTACCTAAAGCTTTCTATGAACTGGTACTGGCATCAACACTTTACATGTGTGGTTTTATTTAATTTTATTTTTCCACACTGGTGCTATTGTCCCTGTTTTCCATGTGAGGAATGTAGATTTATAGAGGTTAAGTAATTTTCTCAAGGTCATTGAGTGGGAAAATGGGGAAGTTGTGCCACCCAATGCTTTCCACTCAGTACATCATACTATACCCATCTCACCTGGACCTAAGAGTTATTTCAGGTTTCAGCTGGAGAAATAAGGGGCTAGCGATGATACCAAGATAGTGTGAAGCATTATTGACTCACCTACTTGTCACTACTCTGATATACAAGCAGAACAAATTTTCTGCAATGGAAAGTTAGGAAGTTTAATATTTATTGTAAGTATTCAGATCTATATTTGGCATTGAGACATTTATATGGGTAGTAATTCTGATATAACATGCAACTAATCTATATTATAAATCACCTGAAGTTTTTGTAGGGTAATTATAAACTTCATATTCCATTTTCAATATACTTGGTGTGTATTTTAAAAGGCATTTGAAGAATATTTCTCTTCTTTGAAACATCCTGGTCAATATTCAAGCTAATTTTATAATCCTCATAAATATATTAAAACCTTTCATATTAGCCCTTATTCTGTTGAGTACTTCATTGCGATTCTGACTTAAGCATTTCTTTGACTGGAAATGGTCATATACTACAGTTAACAGTGCATAACAATACCTCAAGTCGATGCTTTATGCAATTACTCAGCATTTGGAAAGAGCTATGATAACCTACTTTTACCACTATTTCACAGCAATAAAAGCCTGATAGCCATGGGATAACCTAACATGCTTTTGTATTCATTCATTCACAAAAAGTCTTCTATTTGAGAGTCATTCATTCAATAGTTTTTGTATTCAATAACCATTTTGACAGTAATGAACACCCATTCTGAGTAAGAATATGCCCATCTTGCAACACAATAGTTTAAGGTTTGTTATTTATATTTATCTTCTATATCTAGAGATTTCTTCTTTTATTTTCAATTTATTATTTTTCTTTGTTAACTTGAACCCATGGTAGAACAAGTGGCTTTGTTCTTCTTGTATATTCTATTTCATTGGGCGGGTGGGGCAGTTAGGGAAAGACTTTATAAAAGGTTTTAATGATGAGTAGGAGCTGGTCAAGAAAAAAAATAAATTTGGAATATACTACTGAAAATCCAGACAAGTGAGCTGAATCTCTCTGACACAAAGTAATCGGTAAGACATAGCAAAGGTTTAGCTAATAGCTTTATATGTTGGAGAGGATGTGTAGGTGCAAGTACTGTAGCTGAGTACATCAGGTCAGAGCCTATAAGGCCTTCACTATTCCTCAGCCACATGGTATTACTAAAGACCAAAACATAAGACAACCCTGGACCTAGAATGTAAGCTTTATGAGAGAGACTAGAACAATTCCTGACTTATAGCAGGTTCTCTATTAAAAAAAAAATGATGCATAAATGCCCTGATGATTTGGCTTAAGAGTCGTAAAGTACACAGAAGGCATTCTATTTTGTTGTTAGGGAGCATCTATATTCTTTCCTACCTGTCCTCTTATTTCATGTTCAAAGAGGAAGGGAATTGAAATTGATGGGTGAAGGCTTAGAGACACTTATAGAGCCATTAAGGTCTAGAGCTGCGTTTCTTGGATTCCTCTTTTCTTGAAGATGCCTTTATTGCTCTTTCTTCTTTCATGAGACTGATGTGGCAATAAATCCCAGGAAGGGAGGCTCTACCTGGACATGTGGTCTGAGAAGAGCCTAGGCACCAGGAAAAAAACCTCATTATCATTCTGTCCTTGTTCTAGTTGTCTTTGCATTGTGTCCTAAACCTCACAGTATTTCAGTAGGGGAGAAGGCTAGAGGCAGGTTACTAAAACCCCCTAGTGTAGCCTCGTGGTGCAGTCCTTGCCCTCTAGGACACGAAATTTGGAACTAAAATCTATCTTTGCCTTATCTTGCTCTCTCCATGGATCTTATGGAAGTGACTTCTATTTGAGACTCTAGATTCAAACCAAACACCACTTCATGACCTTCATGATAGATGTGGTGAGAACAAGTCAATATGAAACAAGACTATAAGGAGGTCGTCTATGGACCAGACTGAGTCAGGAAGGGCATTTCCAATAAGTAGAATGAGGGGCAAACATTACCAGACAGGAAATTAAGATCTAAAGATCCAGAGGAAACTGGCTAACTGCATCAAACTAAAGAAGGAAGGAGAGAAAACGAAGAGGAACTTAATAATGAGGTTGGTGGATAGGGAATTCATAGAAGGTGCAAAGTAAGTCTTAGAGCCCTCAGCAAGCAAGGATCCACTGCGTTGATTCATGACTAAATAGGACTGGCTTACAAAAGCTTAAAGATTTTCAAATGTACATTCCTAGTTCCCTCCTCGTTCTTTAGAAGTGAATTTGTAAACCAGCCACCCCCACTACACACACACACACACACACACACACACACACACTCACACTCACACACAACACACACATGCATAGAATACAGAATTTGTAAGTACTCTGCTAATAAGTAAGTTACTAAAACTGTGTGGGAAAACAAACTTTTTAGATTCTGGGCTATGATCTAACATAATATTGTTCTTTCTGCTTATGTATTTATATTTCATGTATATTAATGCTTTAATATCAAGTTCTAATAAATACGTACTCTTTTCATTCCTGTGTTTTAGATTTCCTCACCATGAAGTTTAGAGTTCAGAAATAGCAAATTACTTATAATCACTCTCCCAGTACACACACACACACACACACACACACGCTCACAGCTATAAATTCTGAAAGGTCAAAGATTGTTACTTGTTCATTTGTATATTTCAAATGCCCAGCATAATATTCAGTACATCTTAAATAAAATAAACATATTGTATAACAGGTAAGTAGCTGTGTGAGTAGAGATAGCCAGCCACAAAAAGTCATGTAGCTATTACTTCCTGTTGAGTAGTTTATAGAAAGTACAGGCCACTGAGGCATACCAATTTCCATTCCTCTTCGCTGTGAAGTAGCAGCAAATAGCCTCAGAAATAGGTATGAGACAGCTTTCCCCGGATATTTTACAGAAGGAAAGTAAAGCTACTTGAGGCTTATCTCCATTTTCTTAGTCTTTTTTGGTAAATAAATCTCATTGCAACCTTTCCTTCGTATATCCAAATCATCACCACTTCTTTGTGCTTTCCTCCTGGGCAGTTTTCCATCTCATTTATATTGTTGCCTATTAATTTTTCTATTAGTTTCCTTAATTTATAATTTTCAGCACTTGGGCCCACACTGACTCCAACCAGAGCTGATTAAAATAGGATTTCTCTTCATGTTTCAATCTTTTTTTTGCACACTTCTCATTTGCTCCTTAAATAATGTACATTACTTATTACTGCATTTCCAGTTCCTGGGTCTCCTCTACAGACATTTGCCTACACACTTTCACCTGCATATTTAAATTTTTTTTTTTTTCCAACGTTTATTTATTTTTGGGACAGAGAGAGACAGAGCATGAATGGGGGAGGGGCAGAGAGAGAGGGAGACACAGAATCGGAAACAGGCTCCAGGCTCTGAGCCATCAGCCCAGAGCCTGACGCGGGGCTCGAACTCACGGACCGCGAGATCGTGACCTGGCTGAAGTCGGACGCTTAACCGACTGCGCCACCCAGGCGCCCCTCACCTGCATATTTAGAAATTGTTGTGTTCTTCTAACAGAATTAGTCCACATCCTATATTTTCAACTATTAACATGCATTCTATTTCAACTTGCCTTTGTATTCTGAATTCTGATATTATTGCTCATATTGTTATTGTCATTCCAACCACTCAAACTGGTGGCAAAAGTACATCTAATGATCACAGTTTTCATTTAACTACTGAAAGCACTCATATCATTATCAGATGACTTTCACATAACCAGATTATGCATATTTCTTTTCAAATCTTTTACTTATATCCTACCTGACGTCCAGCTACTAATAATGGTCAACATATTATTCCTAGTCAGATCCAATCATGATGAATTCCAAAGGAGTGCTCACACTTCCTTATTGTATTAGAAATCTGTTATACTGGGTTCCACATCACTCATATGAAGGAGTCAAAAGTCCTACTTCCTCACCTTAACCAGCCATATATCATAGTTGTCTATCTATTAGAGGTAAATGTGCTAAACCATAACTAGTCTCCTTTCTGAGTTTAAGAATTCAGTTGACAGTTAGATTTGGGTTATGGTTGTCAGATTTAGTAAACAAAAATACAGCATTCCAAGTTAAATTTGAATTTCAGATAAAGAGCTAATGTTTTTACTATAACCCATATGGTATTTAGTGTATGTATGCATACATACACTAAAAAAGTCTTTATCTGCAATCAAATTTAAGTAGTGTTAAATGGTTTTTAGTTTATGTCCTAAATATTTCATAGATATACTAAAAATTATTTGTTGTTATTCTGAAACTCAAATTTAACGAGGTGTCCTGTATTTTATCTGGCAACTCTAACTTGGGTGCATTCTCAGATCTGAGTTAGACATGAAGTAACTTATACTGTCTGGAAAGCATGATGACAATCACAAAAGAAGCATTGAGAAAGAAACAAAACCTTGAATTTTTAACTATAGTTGACATACAATATTATATTAGTTTCAGGTATACAACACAGTGATTCAACATTTATGTACATCACAAAGTGATCACCATGATAAATCTAGCTATCATTTGTCACCATACAAAGTTGTGACATATTATTAACTATATTCTCTATGCCGTACAAAACCCTAAATTTTTTGAGAGCTTAAAAATAAGGACGGACATTCACCGATTTGGGATGCTAGATGCAATCTTGCTTCAAAAGAAAGAAAGAAAGAAAGAAAGAAAGAGAGAGAGAGAGAGAGAGAGAGAGAAAGAAAGAAAGAAAGAAAGAAAGAAAGAAAGAAAGAAAGAAAGAAAGAAAGAAAACTACAGGGTTTCCAAAACTTGTTTTGGCCTATTTGTATCTGCTTGTGTTTATGCATATCTATACATCCATCTCAAAATCACAGCTTAGTTCCCTGAACAAATTGTTATAATTATAGATCAGTTTAGCATATGTTAAACATATACCATTATCGTTTTCTATAAAGGAAATACTTTAGGTTGTGTACAGAGGTACTGAAGTCAAAAGAATATTGTGTACTATCTTTGCAGAGTCAAGCTGTTTGATGTTGCATGACGCACCATGACGTTTTTGGGTCAAGCAGAAAAATCTGTATTTGTTCCCTGACAGAACATCCGCAGTTCCAGGAGAAACTCATCATTTAGAACTTCACCGTGGCTTCCAAAAAACAGAGGTAGATGCAGTTTAGCCAAAAACTGGGAGAATGGGAGCAGTTCTATTCTTCAAACTCTTCTGATACATTGGAATAAACTTTGAGCACTGATTTACACCAGAAATTTGAGAGCCAATTACCAATTATTGGTCACACTATCTTCTCTGTGATTAGATTCAGGTAACATATTCCAACATATGCTTATTACAGGAAGGCAGATACAATTAGATGAGTTATATATAAGATGGAGTTATTTAACATTTCTAGGAAACTGAAAGGGTGAATGATAAGTCAGGGATACTCACCTTTTCAAAGAAACAGATATAGTTATTGGACATGTTTAGCAGAATTGGCTCTGGATGAGCGATGCCACAGATCTTACTGATACAGCAAATGATGCCATGAATGTTGATTCATAAAATAATACCGTGCTTAAGGAGGTCACAATAGGATAACTGGTAAACGTGTCCTCTTCATTGGTGGAGTCACTACTGAGAAGCTTGTCTTAGTTCAGATACTGGTAGAAATAAGAGTTTATGGGGCCAGATTAGCACAGTCCATAATAAACTATACCTATAAAACTTCCAAATTTTATGTCTAAAGGGAAAAAGAAAACTGCTTTTATATATAACTGGCTGGTCATGAATTCTGTGCTCTCAAAATATACTGTTCCATTTATACACTTAAAAGTGACCAAATAATGTCCAAACTTGTCCAAACTATGAAACTTTTACAAATGACAAATGCTAAACCAGAGAGAATTACTGGACAATAGGCATAAATTAGAGCTCTTCTGTGCAAGCCTTAGGGTATATACACTCAGATCTGTGTATATAATAAAAAATAATTCCAAAAAGTGATTTTAAATCTTTACAATGGATAAAACCACAAGGCAATCTTCATCAAAGTCACAAAGTCATACAACACAGAATGAGGATTTGGATCAACACAGTCTGCATATGGAACTCATACTCTAAATAACATATGCTAATTTAGAATGAACTAAACTAAACAACTGAATATTCCATGTATGAACATAGTCAATTGTATAGTATAACAAACTACTAAGTATTCAGGTTAAGTACAGACTCCTTTCTAAAGATAATGCCTATATTATTGTTACATTATAAATGTGACCCTTTGAACAAGGTACTCAACTTGTAATCCGCTCAGTGCCTTACCAGATTCACCTGGGTATTTATTATAAGTGACATTCTGGAGCACCACCCATACTGTATGAAGAATTCTGCTTGATTCCTATTAATGTAGTGTTTGAGAGTATTTTTCCTAGAAAACAGAAGCAAGAGTAAATTGGTGACATTGGATTTATGTTGTTTGGTTTTGTGTTCGTGACCTGTTAAGTACTCAAAAACAACCATGCTAATTTAATCTCAATTAATTAAAAGTTTTCCTCTTTAACCACCAGCCCACTAGATAAGGCTTTCTTATAAAAGTATTTTAAAATTTAAAATGAACAATGTATAATTTGATACAGAAATTACTTAAGTTAAATCATTGTTATGATGATAAACACTAGTGACAACATAGAAGAAATTGTTCCGATTATATCATGTGCACTAAAAAAGCTAAATATATAGATAATTTTCTTAGCTGCCTCTAAAAAAGCCAAAATGTTTGAGCTCTGTTAGCACTCATCATTTTTCATGAGATTTTTTTTAGTGTTTATTTATTTTTGAGAGAGAGGGACAGAGTGCTAATGGTGGGAGAGGGGAGAGAGAGGGAGACACAGAATCTGATGCAGGCTCCAGGTTCTGAGCCGTCAGAACAGAGCCCGATGTGGGGCTCGAATCCATGATGGTGAGATCACGACCTGAGCCAAAGTCAGACACTTAACTGACTGAGCCACCCAAATGCCCCTTCATGAGATTTTTAAACAGAAAATTATTAAATGCATTATTCTTTTTGATTAGTTTGAGACTATCACAATTAGTATACTAAAACATAATACCTTTATTTTGTTGAAACAATATCTGCTTGTCAATTTCCAGGCAGTATTCTAAGCACTAATGACAAGTCAACAAGATAAGTGTACACTAAAAATTACTGCCCTCTTAGAGTTTACTGTTCACTGAGTCTTAAGCTTCTTTGGCCTTAAAATGCATGACCACTTATTAATAAACTTTCAGGTTATGTGAAGAAGTAGTATACCAGTAAATGAAAATGGCTGCTGTCCATTTCCAGGGAAGGTGTAAGAGAAATTAGAGTAGAAAGTGTATAAACTGAACCACTAAAATAAGTTTCCGTAGGGTAAAGACCACAGATGAACCTTCCTGTGAGAGGCAGGGGTCAAGTTGACTTAGACATCCTCAGATCTGAAGGTCTATAGAGACGTAAATTACCTCCTTAATTTAAGGAAGCACCTAAATTGATGATGGCTAACTCCTTTATGCTATTGTGATAGACAGTCCTAGCCTCCTTGCTGTGAAACAGATCTCCAAAGAGATTGGGGTAAGCAAGCCCAACAGCAAGAGTTACAAAGGAGGAAAGAAAGCAGTAAGTTTACCTTCTGGAATGAAAGCTCAATAAAGAAAGCCAGCGGGGCACCCGGGTACTTCAGCAATAATATTCCAGAATGCACTAAATTAATTCTGGAAGATCCTCTTAAATTTTGTAAATTCCCTGTGTATTATTTCCTTTCAGTGCTGTTTTCCAGTTATGACCACACAGTAATAAAATTCATCTAATGAAAGTGCCTGTTTGCTTTTCCTTATAGGAAACTAGGAAAGCCCAAGAAAATCAAATGGTGGTAAGGCAGCTTTAGAAGAGAGAGGAAAACAAGTTTATCCTGCAAGCCCTGGTCATGCTGCAAAATAGTAAAGAGTACTAGGATTTGGCTGAGTTTGAGGATATGTGCCTGAGGTCTGACAGAAGCGAGATCCATTTGGTATACACATAACTCACATTTCGCATTGGAAAGGATATAATATTTCAGTTATGCATGGAGGCAAAGGACTGGACAGTTGCATTGTAATGCATTTCTCTGTCTTTATTACCTAATACATGGTAAGTCCTTCAAGGGCAAAGATGAATTCATTTTTGTCTTCCCATGGCCCAGCATGCTAGTTGACACATATTAATTACTCATAAAAGTTGATGCAAAATGTCCTACGTAATTAATGATTTGAAATCATTGTACAATTTTAGAAAAATAAAACATTCTTATTACATAATAGGTGGTAGAAAAATATGAACCACTGTCATAGAGGAGTTGATGTTTGATCTGAGTCTTGATCAATACAATGTGGAAAATGGGGAGAGGGATCTTTGAGAAAGAGACACTAGAATTTGCAAAGGTGTCGTAGTGATGACAAGTCTTTAGGCATGATTTAAGTGTAAGAGGGATGAGTTGAGACTAAAAAAGTATGTTAGAACTAGAATAATTTTGAATGCCATGTTAGGAAATTCGGATTTTAATCAGTGAATGCTGAGAAGCCAGAGAAAGTTTGTAAGAATGGAAATATGTGGGATCTGATTTGTCTTCTGGAAAGTTAGATCTGGCACTAGATTGAATGAAGAACTAAGTACAACCTACAAGAGAGTCAGGTTATGAAGCTATTGCAATGATTCAGGAAAAAAAATAAAGTAATATCTAAACAAAGAGGTAGATAATAGGCACAAATGTTTGTGTTGAAACATATGAAGCAAGCAAAACACATATATAACATAATCTATTAAAACATATAAAACACCTTCCAATGACTTTCGGATGAAAATGAGGTAGAGGATGGAGGAGAGAGGAGTCTCAAGGATGCCCCAAGGTTTCTGACTAGGAAATGGAGAGTGCTGTCTTTACTGGGAGAAATGGGAGAAGGAGGAAACACCAGAGATCAGTTCAGGAATCTGCTGAGTTTGAGGTATCTGCAAACATTTTATGAGATGTTCTTCAGACAGTGAGATATAGACATATGTACCTCTGCAAGTAGCTGGTTCTGAACATGGATTTGGGATTGATCCGCAAAGAATTAGAAGATGAGGCAAGGCAGAAGAAGCTTACGCTGTGAAAGCTTAGCACTGGAGGAAAGAAGCCTGGAGTGAACACGAGGGATGTCAATATCTAAGGAGCAAAAGCTGAAGAGGAAACAGAGAAAGAAGTATATCCAGGGGATCAGGTGGGGAGACATGGGACAACTTCGTACAGAAGCCAAAGGAAGCCAAATTTCAATGGGGGGTTGAATCCAGTAAAAAATACAATGACTGTGGGAAAAATGCCATTCTACTGGATAATTTGGAGGAATATGGTGACATCATGCAGTGTTTTAAATTGAGAAATCAGACTGTAGAATGGGGGGGGATGGTAAAAAGAAATTGGTGCATCTCTGCAGGGGTGGAAAGAAAGTGCAAAATAAGGTTTGGTGTTTGTGAAGATGACGGAATCAAGAAAATATTCTCTCTCTGTATAAGTTCAGCTTTCTATCCTTAGTCAGGGACCATAGAGGGTCTAAATCTGTCCCTGATGCTCACTTCCTATAGTTTTCATTGTTCTTCTTTCTTGATCGCCTTACAGGTTTTCAGAGTCAGTGAGAGTGTTCTTCTTGCGAGTGTGCCTCATCTTGTATTCCTTTACCTTCCCATATGTTGTAGGTAAGAAAGACCGGTTTCCAAGTTTAGGGACACAGAGGACATAGATGTACTAGCTGCTAAGGAAATCATGTCCTCCCCCCACCCCCCCCCCCACCATCATATCCAAATAGCAGCATCCTTCTTTGATTCAAAAGAGCCACTGAATTTTATAGAACTCTTCACTCAAATATGCAGCAGGTCAAAACTACTTTCATTTTTCTTATTTCGACTTATTTTTGCCTGTGGACATCTTTATTTCCAACTGGTTTTCTTAGACTCTGCTTTTTTTATGGTATTTCCTAAATGTTTTGAAATCCCAACTGATGTTATAATCTTTTTTTTTTATTATTGAGGGGAGATATTTTTTGTAGGTCTTTCCTCATCTGACCCCATTTCCAGATATATGTCCTTTCAAAGGACCAGGAGGTTTAACTCTAGAGACCACATAGATTTTGAAAAAAACAAAAACAAACAAACAAAAGACATAAGAATTATCCAGGAGAAAGAGGGTAGAATTTAAACAGTAGTGTAGCTCACACTCGGTCTTAGAACTCTCCTGAAAGATACAAAATTAATCCCATTTGTAACTGTGGTTTACGAAAAAAAAATTAAATGTCTCTGTTATAATATATAGCTGTTCACTGTTTTTTTTCAAATGGCTCAAAATAACTGAAAGTATTATGAGTCGCTGGGGCAGAACTGCTCTTTTTTTCCCCCACTGTCACTGCCCCACTTTACAATTTTTAAAACACTTGCTTTTACATTAATATAAATCAACCCATGTCTCTTTCACAAAATATTCCATATTGCTCCGCTCAAAGCCATTCTCTGCCAAACACATGGAGGCGCCTTGCCCTCTGGAGAAACTGACACATGTAAACTGAAGAAAACAGAAGGGCCTCTGTTCTGGAGTTGCCAGCGCTGTGGCCTTTCAGCCCGCCCACACCGAGACTCAACAGGCACTTATCCAAGCCTTCTGACTGAGGGTCTTCAAGCTTTGCTATTGTTCCCAATTCTAAAAAACCACAAATTCATTTATTTGCAGTATGTTTCAAAAATAAAATGGCCTTAGGAAATGAGGTAGATGGAGCAGTTAGTAATTTGTACCTTTAAATGCCTACTGTTTCTTTCCTTATGATTTAACAGTTTCAGTGTGTCTTTTCAGAGAATTAGCATGCCAGAAGAAACATTAAAGTTCTTCCTGCTCAGTGGTTTCTGATACCTTGTTGAATAGCGCCACCTCATGGTTATTCTGTTTCCTTAATCATTACAAGGGATGACCGATAATATTTGATTTTGTCTTAGACTATTTCCCTTTATAACCATGACTAAAACCGATATATATCAGAGTATACTTTAAACATAATAATTTTTCTGGCAAACCTGTTTACATTGGACTATCACCTCACCATTTGCTTTTGACGTTCATGTTCCTATTCCCTTGAGCACCTAACACATCACTTTCTTTATGGTAGGTGCCGTAGGGATGTGGCTGAAGGCATTTTACTTTGTCTCACTCTTCTGATGGTCACCTACATCATGATGTTTTTAATTTAATAATCTTCTGAGCTTTTGCTACAATTTAGTATCACTCCTACAACTGTATGTATCTGAATGTCTAATCATTTCTTCGTAATATGATCAAAATAGTTTCTCATCTTCTTGTAAAAATCTTTAATATCATACTTCTGAAATCCTGACATAGCATCTTAAAGACAGCTTGAGTCCTGCTTGTTTGTCTTTTCTTTCTTTCAAATAATAATACGGTCATTTCTTGCTCTATCTTCGCTTAACTTTCTGCCCTGGCTAAATCTCTGGTCCAATTTTTATTTAAGTTATGGTGAGGTTACAGTTATGGTATTAGCCAACTCTTCTTCAGCACATCCCTTAATCTTCATTTCATAACACACATGCTTTTCTTCTTGAATTCCATAATTAAAATTGAAGAGTACAATCAAAATTAGGAATCATTGGCCTCACTGTTTCCATGAAAGCTCTCCACATAAGGATAAATATATATTTAGGTACAAGAATTTTCAACATCGCTTTTTACTAGTGCGAGACTGGAAGCAAAGTAAATGTCCAAATAACAGTTGGGAGATACATGCCCCTATTTCCAGAAATGGATAAGTTATTGAACATTCATACAGTGAAATATTAAACACCATTAAGAATAATGTTTTGGGGGGCACCTGGGTGGCTCAGTCAGTTAAGCGTCTGACTTCAGCTCAGGTCATGATCTCATGGCTCGTGAGTCCAAGCCCCACGCAGAGCTCTGTGCTTACAGCTCGGAGCCCGGAGCCTGCTTCAGATTCTGTGTCTCCCTCTCTCTCCCTCTGCCCCTTTCCCGCTCACGCTTTCTCTCAAAAATAAATAAATGTTAACAAATTTAAAAAAAAAAGAACAATGTTTTTCAACAGCAATTAGTATTAAAAGAAAAATGGAAAAAAGCAGAATACAAAAATATAGTCAATACAGTCCTCTTTTTTTTTAAGGTATGTGCAAAGACCAGAAAAAAATGCACAAAATATGCAGAGGATATGTGGTTAATATTTTTATATACATTTTTTTCTTAACCTTTCCTAGTTGTGATTTTTTTAAAGATAATTGTTTTATAAAATGAGAAACTTAACAATTCTTCTAACTCTTTCAGTCAAATTAGCATTCAGTTTTGAGTTTAAGCTAAGAGTGACATAAGTTGATTTAAAATTTTGAAACTTTTAATTTGTATTTAAAATTTTTTTTTTTTAATTTTTTTTTTTCAACGTTTTTTATTTTTTTTTTTATTTTTGGGACAGAGAGAGACAGAGCATGAACAGGGGAGGGGCAGAGAGAGAGGGAGACACAGAATCGGAAACAGGCTCCAGGCTCTGAGCCATCAGCCCAGAGCCCGACGCGGGGCTCGAACCCACGGACCGCGAGATCGTGACCTGGCTGAAGTCGGACACTTAACCGACTGCGCCACCCAGGCGCCCCTGTATTTAAAAATTTTAAACTTAATTTTACATCCTTATTTTCCTGTCTCAAGAGAGATAGCTACATGCAGGGTTAATATCCAGAATATACAAGGAGCTACAACTGAATAGCAAAAACATAACAAAACAAAACAAAACCCCATTGAAAAAATGGGCAAAGGACCTGAATAGACATTTTTCCAAAGAAGACATACAGATGGTAATGGGTACATAGAAAAGGTGACATCACTAAACATCAGGGCAATGCAAATCCTAATCACAGTGATATATCATCTCACAACTTTTAGGATGATTGATATTAAAAAGATAAGAGATAACAAGTACTGGGGAGGATTTGGAGAAAGGAGAACCTTGGCACACTGCTGGTGGAATGTAAATTGGATTGGAGCAGCTACAGTATGGAGATTCCTCAAGACATCAAAAGGAGAACAACCACCACATGATCCAGCACTCCTACAAAACCAGTTTCTTGAAGAGATATCTGTATTCCGGGGTTCACTGCAGCATTATTCACAATAGCCAAAGTATGGAAACAACACAAGTGTCTGTCAACAAATAAATGAATCGGGAAGTTTGGTATACAAACACACACACACATACATACATACAATGGAGTATCTTTTGGCCTTAAAAAAGAAGGAAATCCTGTCGTTTGTGACAACGTGGATGGGACCTGAGGGCATTATGCTGGGTGAAATTAAGAAAGGCAAATATTGCATGCTATTACTATATGTGGAATTAAGAAAAACAAAACTAGAAATAGAGAAGTGGTTGCTAGGGGCTAGGGGATGGTAGAAATAAGGAGAAACTAGTTAAAAGGTACAAAATTCGGTTATACAATGAATAAAATCTGAGGATCTAATATATAACTTGGGGACTATAGCTGATAACACCATATTGTAAAAATGAGATTTGCTAAGAGAATAGAATATAAATGTTCTCTCTCTTTCTCTCTTTCTCTTCCTTCCTCTCTCTCTCCCTTTCTCTCTCTCTCTCTCTCTCTCTCTCTCTCTCTCTTATACACACACACACACACACGCACACAGAAGGTAAATATGTGAAGTAATGGATGTGTTCCTTAACTTCATGGGAGGAATCTTTTCAGAGTGTATACATCAAATTATGTTGTACCCTTTCAATATCATTTTATCAATTATACCTCAAACTGAAAAACCAAATATTACAAGCCACAAAAATAAAAGGGATAACTGCTCTTTAGTTCCTGCAAATAGGGGACTCCACTATACGAGGCTTTTAATGAAATATTTAAAACAAAAATGTTGTATTTGTCAAGCTCAGTTCATTTTTTTCGGCAAATGCAACCCATAGTCAGTTTCATGAAAGGAAATGTGTTGAAGAGTTCTCTTCTATCTATAACTACAAAACACTCCGGTAAACCATCCACTTGGAATGGAAGATGATCGAAAACTGACAATGGAAAAATACAGCTGCAAGTTGACTTACCAATCTTTTGTAATGGATCTTTGTTTGGACATACAAGACAGCTCTGGTCTTGGTGAACAGAGCTCACTTGGTGAACGGACCCTGCAGGGAAGCCGGGTATAGTCCGTACACAGCTTTTCCTCACCTCGCTGCCTGGCACTCCACTGATGGTCTGTGGTGACAGCAGGATCAGTAGTGGTGTCGAAGAAAGAGGAAGAAGGAAGAAAAGATATTGAAAAATGGAAGAAAAGGGACCCAGAAAGACAATATATTAATACATGCATTAAGCTTTTATCTTGTGATAGGTTCTCTGCTTGGCTCTTTCCATACATTATCACACTTAATTTTCACAATGACCTTATGAAGTAGTACAAATGAGGAAACTGAGGCTTATGAAAGGTTGCCCAACATGGGTTATATTACTGGTAGGGAGCAGGTCTTCTACTTCCAAAACCAGGCTCATGACCACGCTCTTCTGACAGGCAGCACAGACTATGAAATGTGGTCTAGGTACTTCCTTGTGTGAGTAGAAAAGAATGGAGAATAGGGGCACCTGGGTGGCTCAGTCGGTTGGGCATCTGACTTTGGCTCAGGTCATGATCTCGCAGTCTGTGAGTTCGAGCCCCGCATTGGGCCCTGTGCTCACAGCTTGGAGCCTGGAACCTGGAGCCTGCTTCTGATTCTGTGTCTCCCTTTCTCTGCCCCTCCCTCACTCATGCTCTGTCTCTCTCACTCTCAAAAATGAGTAAATGTTAAAAAAAATTTTCTTTAAAGAATGGAAAATAGAGGTTCAGGGATCTGGTTGGGTCCGTGTGAGGCAAATTAATCATACTTTACTTTTAGAACCTCAAAATGAAGAATGTGGATGTCCTCTTTTTGAGGAAAGAAGCTCAGGGTGATTAAAATTTCAAAAGAGACTAGCAGGCATGAAAGTCTGGGCAAATAGGAGACCTTGGCTTTATTTAGTTTTCAGTGAATATCAGGAATACTTTGGGAGAATCTCAGAATGTATTTTTGCTTGATTTTGTAGTTTGTAACACTACTCCTTCTCCACTCTCTTTCCCATCACATTCTGCCACCATCACTTCTCTCTTGATTCTGAAAAGGGCTTGTATTTGCTCTAAGTGTTTGAGTCTTTATTAAATGAGCAAAGGGAAACACTGAAGGAGGTTAGGAGACAAGATATAAACTTTTTCCTGGTCCCCTGATCACCCCTCTCCAGTAAGCCAATGGCCTTCTCACCTTTCCCACTAGTATCCATTTCTCATTCCAGAAGCTCCATCCTTCCAAGCACTGAAGGGTTCTTGCTTCCCCAAACAAGTAATGAGGAGGGAATAGATAATGGAGCTGTAGAGAGAATTCCCACTGAGCTCTAGAGAGAGATGTTTTTTGAGATCCAAAATGTTCATGTATTTGATCAGGAATTTTTAATGTGATATTTTTGTATACTTTGGGGACATGTTCATAAAACTGTCCTCATATCTCTTTGGCCAGGAAGCATAACTACAGTGAAAGCTGTAATGACATGGCACGTAAATGCATTCATTTATGTTCCAATTTGAATCCAACTCTTAGTTTTAGAGGCACACTAATTCTCAAAATTGAAGAAGTTTCCACATAGTAATTTTAAAATGGAAAGACAGACTATGAAATATTGTTTATAAAGCTAAATCTACAAACTATTCTACAAAACTAGTGTATCACACATGTTTAGAATTAGGAACTAAGGGAGGCTATAAATTAGCCCCAATATTAACATATTCTGTCACCCAGATAAACAAACCTCAAAAAAACTTAGCTCGCACCTATATTTAACTCTATAAATTTGGTAGGATTACCACAAAAGCCCCTGAAGTTCTTGTAAACAGCAGTCTCGCCCCATCTTTCACTATCTCAGAGCAAGATTTATTTTGATAATTTAAAGCCATTTACATTGTAAAATAAATAAAAAACATTTTGGCATTTTGACCTTTAAAAAATGTAAAAATTGAAATATAGTCTTGCGGAGTTGGTATTTGGAAGTCTGAAAGAGATTAAAATGAAGTTATAATACAGTTACACATGCATGTATCTGTTTTTCCCCATTAGAATGTAGGCAATTTTAGAAGTAAGAAAATTATTTATGTTTGCCTTATTCTGAGCACATGAAAACAGTAATTTCCTCATTGTAAATGTTCAAAATGTTATGAAATAATTAATTTTTCAGTGTAAACTTAAGATGACTGCAATGAAAATCTACCAAAAACCGTAGAATTCATGGGCAAATCACACTTCAGAAAGTTCTTCAAACTTTTTTCATAGGTAATATCATGTCATTGTTACAAATGGAGATTTGATGGTCACAAAAAGATATTTATAAGTTCATTAGCAGTATTCAAATGTCAGGCATTGGGTGTTGCTAAGTATGTAAATAGCAGTCCCTCCTTGTGTGGGTGGGTAAATATCTACTTAATTGTTTAAGAATAAGCAAGAGCC
Organism: Lynx rufus; assembly: GCF_022079265.1. NCBI lineage: Eukaryota > Metazoa > Chordata > Mammalia > Carnivora > Felidae > Lynx > Lynx rufus. The sequence continues at coordinate 149,837,023 of NW_025814823.1, forward strand.
TCTCTCCTACCTTTGATGCAGACTATTTATAACCAGTTGGCCATAAATCAAAGCGGACCCAGACCTCTGATTAGCAGGCAAAGAAAAGAGATTTTTAGTGGGATCTTGAAACAGACTGCTGAAATAACCTGGGTCATAGATTTTGTAGAACAAAGATTAGGAAAAAACTGGAACTTAAAAAAGAATACAGATTCTTTTAGATGATAAGGAGAAGGAACTTACAGTAAAGGTCAGGCTGGAACATCTGGTCAGGCTGTCAAGGTATGTCTGGGAAATTAAAGAAAAATATAAAACCTGGAAAGCCAGAAAGGGAAATCATAACAAGCCTAATATTCTCCACTGAGGAGTTTGAGAATTTATACTAAATTTATACTAAAGATGGTGGAGAGCAAGTAAAGAATTTTAGACAGTGAAGTTCATGATCATGTAATATTTTAGAAATGTTACGCTAAGATTATATTTTGATCAGTTTATGAAACAACAGGGGAATACTTTCATATCATGTAAAGTAAAAGATCAAGGTAAAATTATGTGCATATATAAATTATAAATACGATGTTTCCATCATTGTCAAAAAGAAAATCAAGACACAAAGATTCAACAGAAAGGAAATACGCCTAAATCTCAATGATAGCTCACTTTGGGTGCTAAGATTATGATTAACTCAATAAACACATATTGTATATATTTAAATTTCACTTTTAAAAGATTTCAAACTTCATTGCTGTCTTTGTAAAAAGCTGAACACCACAGTGAGAGGACGTCTTTTTTTTTTATTGTATTGCCATTGCACTAAAATTAAATATTGCTACATGAGATAAATGTGTCTTAAAAAGTAGTCCTATTTACCATAGCAAATTTAGTGTTCCATTTGAAAATTAGAGTTCATATTGTCAATGTTGTTTTCCTCCAAAGGATACAGGAATTGGGCTGGAATCATAGCTTCTGGAAAGAGTATGTTTTATAGAACTAAAAGGCCATGTTCAAGCTAGCATAGGTTTATTTCCAGATGTCTGCCCTCTGACAAATTGCTTAATATTCCTGGAAAAGGACGATCATAATGATGACCCACAGATGTGTGAAGATTGCAGGGGGAGTGTGGTAATAGCCACAGTCTGTAAGGCCAAATTACAGCTAAATTTGTTTGAGTTAATTATATACCATTAATACTCACATTCGGAGAAGTGTCTGAAAGCACAGTTGTCATTCCTACAGATCTGGTGGATTGTTACCCCCAGGCTTATCATCCTATATAACTGTGGTTTAGATTATTTCCCTCCAAGGACATTAACTGACACGTCAGAATTCAAATATCTCTGCTGCTTTTCTGTCCATTTATGTGGACTTGTAAGACCTTTCTTCAGTGATTATTTGACCATTTTAGATTTCCTTGTCTGGAAAATGGTGACTCATCTGAAATACTGAAAGTTGTATCCCAAACTTTACTCCTTTGATTACTCATGAGTGTAAAAAAGGAAATTCTAATGGCCTATCCTTGATGATATGGTTGTCTGTTCTTGTGTCTGCCCAGATATGTGTACAACACCAGAGCAGGTCCTGACATATTTGTGGTATATCCCCTAGTCTGACATGTCATTTTTTAATACACATCACAAAGAAGAAAGGAAAGAAATCTCTATTTGTACGAATTGCTCTTCTGCCCTGAACCATCAATGGTGTCTCACTCAGAGTAAAGACCAAAGTACATATATCTGCAAGACCCTCTAGTCAAATGCTCTTCTCTCAACAGCTTCAGCTTCTATAGCTCTCCTTTTCTGGGTTGACTCTGGCTACCAGTCCCACCTTGCTATTTCTTGTACATGTGGACATCAAGACTTTGTACTTGCCATAGCCTTCTTTCAACACTCTTCTACATCTCTACATGGCTTACTCCTTCACCTCCTCTAAGTCAATTGTTAACTGACTAGTTAGTTGTTCCCTGTCCATCTTACCTAAAATAGCAACTACCCCCCACCAGTGCTTCAAGATGCTTCCTTCTGTCCCATGAAAGGGAGGTATATTCAAAAAAACCTCCAAAGACTGGAGGAGCCATAAGACCAAAGAAAAAGGCTGACAAGTACAGCTTGACAATAAATGGACAGAAGCTTGTCTTGGGCAGATGCCAGACAAGTAGGTCTCTGCAACCCTACCTCCCTTAAGAACTGCTTTTATATGGGGCGCCTGGGTGGCGCAGTCGGTTAAGCGTCCGACTTCAGCCAGGTCACGATCTCGCGGTCCGTGAGTTTGAGCCCCGCGTCAGGCTCTGGGCTGATGGCTCGGAGCCTGGAGCCTGGAGCCTGTTTCCGATTCTGTGTCTCCCTCTCTCTCTGCCCCTCCCCCGTTCATGCTCTGTCTCTCTCTGTCCCAAAAATAAATAAAAAAAGTTGAAAAAAAAAAAAGAACTGCTTTTATAGCCCTCAGGCTGGGGACTACATGCAGAGGGACTGCCCAAGAGAAGAATGTTTAAGAATAGGTGTGTATCCTAGCTGTCTCTCCAGGACAGATCCAGGAGGCTAAACCCTGAGGATGTACTTAAGGGTGTGGTTAAACAAAAAGGAAAAGTGTTGGGACAGGGGAGGAGGAGCTGTATTCAAGAAGGTTTCAGGTCATAGAATGGTCATCATGGCACATTCCTTCAACATGGTGTTAGGCTGGCTCCCATACCCTCCCATTCTCATGCTTTCCTTTTCAGAAAGGAAAAGTTCCTTACAGAATTCACAAGCATCTCTTTACTTTCTGTTTTCATCAACTAGAAGTAAACCCCATGAGAGTGGGGATTTGTGCAAGTTTGCTCACTGCTGTATACCCAGCATCTAAAACTACACCTTCATGTGGTGTATACTCAATAAATAGTTACAGCATAAATACATTCATTAATCAAATGAAGTTAGGAAAGCTATTTCAAAGAGAAGCACTTGTTAAAACCATGGTAAACTGGATTTAATTGGGAAAAAAAAAGTACTGGATCTATTTATAGTAAAATTTCATTATAATACGCAAAGTAAATAGGATATTTCTCTCAGCTAATAAGGATAATTTGCCAAAAGGAAGAAAACTAAGTGACAGCAGAAACCAATAGAAAACACTTCTTGTGACAAAACTAGCACCAGAAGCACCAGCTCAGACACAAGCAACACAAGTTGTTGTCATCAAAAATATGGTCTTAAGATTTCATTATTCAAGTCTCCAGGGAATAGGAGAAGGTGATATTTTCCCTTCCACTTAAAGGACTATGGTCTCATGACAATAAACACCACTATTCAGCTAGCAGTTTAAGACAGATAAGCACAAATAGGATACATCTGACCCAGTCTGTTAAAAACCTGCAGTCTGTATGAAACAAATCAAGGGAAAGCGTACGATTGCAGAGAACAATAAGACCTGAGATAAAGGACTTCTCATCTTTAATAACTGACTGGGATTGCCACAAGCCACTATAGGGACACGAAAAACTCAGGGTGGTGGTGATTCCCAAGGCTGAGACTTAAAACTCCTTGAAATGGAACTGTCACCCTCGTCCTGGGACTGTGAGAGGAATGGGCACTTAGCAAGCACTAGGCACACCAAGAAGCAAAGTTTGATGATGTGGTAGCTAAGGTTTATCTGGGAAGCTTCTGGCAACAAGTGAAGTGTCAGGAAAAGGAGGAGGCAGAATTTCTGGAGGAATGAAACTTTCTAGAGCCCGTGAGCACAGAGGCTTAGTTTACTATGACTCTCTCCCCTCTTACGTACAGGTGTGGGAAACAGGCAAATCCCTAGGAGGAAGAGCTTCATGCGAAGCATTGGCAGACCATGACCCAAAAAGGAATTTGGTAGAATATTCAACTTAACCATTCTCTGGATCCCATTGTGGGGAGCAGAAATGGGAAAGGGAGGTTATTTTAATTACAAGAGTCTACTATTCTCAAAGACGAAAATTTAGGAATGGGCACTGACTTTGCAAGGCTACAAATCAGAAATGGAAGCCTCAGGATAGAGAATCAACTTGATATTCTGGTCACACCCATTCCCTTGTGCTCCAGAGACAACACTCATTTTCATTCTCCTACTAAATTACACAAAAATTTTAAGAGATTTATTCTGGTTTGGACGAAGTATGCATGTAATAATTTCTCATTCTTTGGCTACAAGTCATATAGATCAAGTTTCTATAGGACACTAGATAGCATGTTTTTATCATTTCTAGGACATTGCTTATGGAAAGAGTTCATTGGCAAACTTTCTTTCCAGGTATTAAAAAGATTTTGCTAAAGAAAAGGTGTAACCTAGAGGTGTCTGGATGGCTCAGGTGATTAAATATCTGACTCTTGATTTCAACTCAAGTTATGACCTCATGGTTTGTGAGTTTGAACCTTGCATCAGGCTCTGTGCTGACAGTTCAAAGCTTACTTGGGATTCTTTCTCTCTGCCCTTCCCAGCTTGTGCACATGCAAGCACTCTCTCAAAATAAATAAATAAACTTAAAGAAATAAAGGGAAGGAGGAGGAAGGGAGAGATGGAGGAAGGAAGGAAGGAAGGAAGGAAGGAAGGAAGGAAGGAAGGAAGGAAGGAGAGAGAAAGAGAGAGGGAAAGAGGAAGGAAGGAAGGGAGGGAGGGAAGAAAGAAAAGTGTAACTTAATGAAAATATTAATTTTGAAAATATAACATTATTTGCAACTACTTAAGTCTATCTAGGTATAGACATTTAAAAAAGTAAAAGTTTATTTGGATCTAGAAAAATATTTTGATGAGCCACATTGTACAGTTTTATTGTACCCAGTACAATACTCTGTTGGCCCATGGACTTGTAAAAATGTCTCATCAGATCCTCTGCCTGTTTTTTAGTCAGTTTGGTTTTTTTGGTGTTGAGTTGTATATTAACTCCTTATATATCTTTTGTAAATATCTTCTCTGATTTAGTAGGTCGCCTTCTTGTTTTGTTGATGGTTTCTTTTGCTGTGCAAAAGCTTTTTATTTTGATGGGTCAATGAGGAAATCAAAGAAGAAATAAAAGAAAATACATGGAAACAAATGAAAATGCAAACACAATGGTCTAAAATCATTGGGACACAGCGAAAGCAGTTTTAAGAGGGAAATACATAGTGATACAGGCCTACTTCAAGAAACAAGAAAAACCTCAAATAACCTAATCTACACCTAAACAAATTGCGAAAAGAACAAAACCCAAGGTGAGTAGAAAGAAGAAAATAACAAAGAGTAGAAATAAATGACAGAGAGACTAAAAAAAAAAATAGAAAATATCAATGAAACTAAGAGGTAAGTCTTTGAGAAGATAAACAAAATTAATAAACCTTTGTCCAGACTCACCAAGAAAAAAAGAAAAAGGACCCAAATACAATAAAAAAAGAGAAGTAACAACTGACACCATAGAAATACAAAGAATTACAAGAGAATACTATAAAAGATTATATGCTAACATACTGAACAAACTTAGAAGAAATATATAATTTCCTAGAAATATACTCTTCCAAAACTGTACCAAAAAGAAATAGAATATCTTAACATACCAATTACTAGCAATAAAATTGAATCAGTAATCAAAAAAAACATCAAAAAACTTAAAGACCAGGACCAGATGGATTCATAGTTGAATTCTATGAACATTTAAAGAAGAGCCAATACAACTATTCTCCTCAAGCTATTACAAAAAATAGAAGAGGAAGGTAAGCTTTCAAACACATTCTGTGAGGCCAGGATTACCCTGATATCAAAACCAGACAAAGGCACCACAAAAAAAAAAAAAAAAGAAAGAAAGAAAGAAAGAAAGAAAAGAAAAGAAAAAAAAAGCTACAGCCCAGCATTACTGATGAAAATAGATACAAAAATTCTCAACAAAATATTAACAAACTGAATTTTACAATACATTAAAAGAATCATTCCCTAGGAATAAGTGGAACTTATTCCAGAGATGCAAGGATGGTTTAGTATTCATAAAATAATCAACATGATACACTACATGAGTGAAACAAAGGATAAAAACCAAATGATGTTTTCAGTAGATTAAGAAAAAGCATTTGACAAAGTACAACATCCATTCAACAAAGTAGTTTCAGAGGGAATATACACCAACATAATAAAGGCCATAGATGAAAAACCCAGAGCAGACATCATAGTTAATGGTGAAAAACTAGAGCTTTTCCTCTAAGATCAGAAACAAGATAAGAATGTCCACTCACCACTTTTATTCAACATATTACTGGAAATCCTAGGCACAGCAATCAGACAAGAAAAAGAAATAAGTCATACATATTGGTAAAGAAGTCAAACTGTCATTAATTACAGATGACATGATACTATGCATAAAAAACCCTAAAGATTCCACACACACAAAAAACTATTAAAGGTAATAAATAAATTCAGTAAAGTTGCAGGATATAAAATTAATGCCCAGAAATTGGTGGCATTTCTATACACTGAAAATGAACAAGCAGGAAGATATAAGAAAACAATCCCATTTACAATTGCACCAAAAAGAATAAAATGTCTAAGAATAAACTTAACCAATGGGAAAGACCTGTACTCTGAAAAATATAAAGCATTGGTGAAAGAAATTCAAGATGACATAAACAGAGAGATATTCCATGTTCATGGATTAGAATTAATATTGTTAAAATGTCCATACTATGGAAATCAACATACAGATCCAATGTGATGCTTATAAAAATACCAAAAGCATTTTACACAAAATAATAATAAAATGTTCATGGAACCACACAAAACCCTGATAGCCAAAGCTAAACCACAAAAAAACTTGAATAGAAAAAAAACTGGAGAAAGAAAGAACAAAACTGGAGACATCACAATTCCAGATTTAAAGATAAACTACAAAGCTGTAGTAATCAAAGCAGTATGATACTGGCACAAAAGCAGACATGTAGATCACTGGAACAGAATGGAGTCCAGAATATAAAGCCATGCTTTTATGGTCAATTAATCCATGGCAAAGAAGATAAGAATATACAAAATGAAAAAGTCCCTTCAACAAATGGTGTTGGAAATACTGGACATCTACGTGCAACAGAATGATGTACTACTTTCTTACACCATACACACAAACTCAAAATGGATTACAAATCTAAACATGAGAACTAAAACCATAAAAATCCTAGAGGAGAACACAGGTAGTAATGTGTCTCACATCAACCATAGCAACATTTTTTTAAATATGTCTCTGAAGGCCAGGCAAACAACAGCAAAAATAAACTATTGGGATTATATCAAAATAATTCTTGTTTTAAAGCACAAAGTTTTGGCATAGTTTGTTACATAGCCATACATAATTGATACCATAGTCCTACTTTGGCAAATCTGATGTGTTGAGCTGAAAGGCTAGACTCAATTTTAGATTCTTCTAACTCTTCTCTCTTCTTCATTGAGAATTTCCAGTGCTGGGCAAGCTGGCTTATACTCTCTCCCATTTTCTTCCCACCTCCAGCTCTATTATCCATACAGGGAGCATCATACATGTGTGGGATCCTAGCCTGCTTACTCAAGCTGCTTTCATACTCCTTAAGTGCTTGTGGGAAAGGGAATTCTCTGAAGGGAATTTACTTAAGGTATTGCAAGCAGGCCCAGGGCTATTCAGGGAATTCTGAAGTCTTGGGTAGCCAGGTTTAGAAGGAGAGGGTTCTGTTTAAGCAAGTCCTCTTGGCCTGTGGGCTCTTCATTTCACATGGAATGGCATGACCAGAGGAGAGTCAGAACAAACCTACTAAAGCATTTTGGTTTCAAAAGAATCACTGGTCAAATAGATTGGACTATTTCAAAGACTTGTTTTATGTTTTTCAATACCTTCTCTTCCATTCTCTAGTTCTTATATAGCAGTAAAATTTTTAATGATCATGGTCACTCAGCTGATGGCTACATTTCCTAGTCTCCTTTGCAGCTAGGTATGGTAATGTGACTAAGTAAACGGAGGTGATGTGTGCAAATTGTGGGTCATGCTATTAAGCTGATAACATACTTCCCTTTCTCCTTCTCCTTCTGCTATTGGCTTTATGGGAACGTAATGGCAGGAATGAGAGCAGTCATCTTATACCGCTGGTGGGACCACAAGAGTGACTAATTAGAAGGGGGTGCTGTCCCTAATGATTGTTGAGCCACCCTATGAGCCTTAAAATACCTAACCAGATTTTTCTATTTAAACTTCTGTTTTTTTTTTTTTTTTAGGCCAATGTTATTTTAACTTAAATCTGTACACTACTGTGGAATCATCTTTGTAAATATATAATTTTTTTTTCATTTATTTATTTTGAGAGACAGAGACAGAGAATCCCACCGAGGCTCCATGCTCAACCTGGAGCCCAACTTGGGGCTCCATTCCATGACTGCAAGATCACAACCTGGGCAGATTTCAAGAGTCAGAAGCTCAACTGAGCCACCCAGGTGCCCCTACAATTATATAACTTAATTAAATTCTGCATTAATTGAAAAATATAAGTATGGAAAGAAAGTTGTCATATGCAAATTAAGTTAAATACTTTGTAAAGACTCCATAAAGTCTAGGACCAAAAAAGAAAAAAAAAATAAGCCATTGAATTAGGTGAGAGTGAAACTATTATAAAAATTTAAGGGAGACAAGGGAATCATAAAAATATAGTATGATTCTGCACTCAACTTCATAAGAATCTTTAAATTTTTTCTACGTATTAAAGATCCTGAGACACTGAAACTAAAAGCTTTTAAAGATGGATTATATGTATGGCTTATTCATTCTACACCTAAATATTGACTAATAAATGCACATTTATATGTTTTAAGTTAAACACATGTTTGAAGCACTCCTGCCTTTAAATAACTTTTGATTAGCCAACTCTCTACAGGGCCCAAACACATAGGAATGCTTTGATTATATATAATTACACATACAGAAATTGCATCATAAATAATACATTCTTTCTTATTGGAGACTGGAGATTTGGTCACTCTGAAGTAACTATTTTAGGGTCTTCATACAATTTCAAATACCTCTAATTATAGATTAATATTTGGGCGAGGCAGACTATAGAAAAGGTTTTCAGGCTCCTTTATAAAATGCTTTCTTGGGGCGCCTGGGTGGCGCAGTCGGTTAAGCGTCCGACTTCAGCCAGGTCACGATCTCGCGGTCCGTGAGTTCGAGCCCCGCGTCAGGCTCTGGGCTGATGGCTCAGAGCCTGGAGCCTGTTTCCGATTCTGTGTCCCCCTCTCTCTCTGCCCCTCCCCCGTTCATGCTCTGTGTCTCTCTGTCCCAAAAATAAATAAACGTTGAAAAAAAAAAAATTAAAAAAATAAATAAATAAATAAAATGCTTTCTTAATAAGGTTGATTTCTGTTTGTTAAATGCAGTTGATATATGCTAGTATTTTATTCTCCTATTATCAAATAGTTCTAATCTGATATATTCATTGCCTTTTAATGTAACTTGAACTTCCTCTGTGTTTAAAGATTTGAGAAAAGAAATTTCTCATTTTCCACAATTAAGAACAAAACTAGGGTTATCTCTCCACTATTTCCTTTTTCTCTCCAGCATACATTTTCTAATTTTATCTTTAAAGTCCCCATTCAATCCTGTAACCCTCTCTGAGTTTGATGTATATAAATAATCTCTAACAAATGCATTTAGAATATTAGGATGTACTCCCTAAATTCCTTTTCAGTTTTCCTAATTTCTAGGTGGTATTTAACCAAGGACATTTTGTAGACACTATTCCCCATAGTATGTCAGAGTATTAAAACTTTTAAAATCCTGTTTCTTCCTTAAGACACACAGATAGACTGAAGGATGTAACATAGGGATTTGGGGGCACATATCTGAAACATGAATATTCTTAGATGGCATTTTCTAGAGAGAAAATACAAACATTTTGAGTTGGGAAATAAGTCCTTTCAAAAAATAAGAGCTGTCTTGGGACTCCTGGCTGTCTTAGTCAGCACTGCATGTGACTCTTGATCTTGGGGTTATAAGTTCGTTGGGTGAAGAGATTACTTAAAAATAAAATCTGTTTAAAAAAATAAAAAAATAAATAAAGGCCATCTTCTCCTTAAGGCCAAAGAGATCTTCCAAAAATGTGTTTTGAAATGATTTTCAGATTTTTTTAAAAAAATAGGTAATTGTGGTTTAAAAAAAAATCCCTTTCTATATTCATATCTAACACTGACAGCTAATCGTTTCTTTTGTAAAATTAACCATGTGGTGGATTTATTTAGCTTGATGAACTTAAACATGTTTTAATCGCTATTATGGAAATTCTTTCACATTCTTTGCTTCTGTCCTTGATCCCCAGTCTTATGTAGACTAAGTCTGCTTTACTCCCTTTCTTGTATATCCTGAAGCCCAGGGGCAAGAATATTCTAAGAACTCTGGAATATGAAGTTATATCCCTAACACTATTTCTTAATTTAGGGTGCAGAGGAGGGAGAAACAGGAAGTAACATTGTAAAGGAGTTAAGAATGTATTGCTTTAGATCCCTAACATAAACTTTATGTGACTATAATTCTTCAACCCTTTAAATTACCCAGTCCTTACTTCTTTAGCATTCATTTTTTGTTGTGAGAAGCAGTATAGCATAGTAACCAAGGGCATAAGTTCTAAGATGAGACCATCTGGCTATAAATCCTTGATCTTTCACTTGCTACTTGTGTGATGTTGAGTGAATTATTTAATTGTTCCAGTCCTCAGTGAATGGCTTAGTACTAACCACTTCTCAACTATTTTGTGTAAATAAAAAAATATGTGTGATATATTCAGCTTAGCACCTGGAATGCAATAAGTGCTCAGTGAATGCCAGTTTTTTTATATTGTAAAAAAACATAATTCAGAAGCTCTTAATTAATTCTAAATATTATTCAGAAAAAAAATGATTATAAAAGAATAGCTTATAAATGATAATTATAATCATGCCAGTTCAGAGACATATATGAATGTTTGAAGGGCCAGAATAAAATTAATAGTTCTCATGGTGAGGCTTTATGCAAATTCATTTTTTAATGAAAGTTCTTTAAAGTTTTGTCATATAAAAGTTAGAATCCAGTTGTCCACTGTATGTCTCAGTAATATGTTTACTTATTAAATTATCTGACTCATTTTTCTTGGTACAACATAAGTACTTGACAGAAGAGCTAAGTGGGGGAAATCTATTAGAAATCCCACTCTAGGGGTTTATTGAGACACTGCCATTGATCTGTGTTTGATGTCTATTTGCATAAAATATCATAATAACCAGCAAAATATGACAGTAAGGAAAAAATGAGTATATGGAAAGAAAAAAATGGATGAAAAGATGTTTTGACAAAGAGCAGAGCAGAGGAGAGGGGAGTTCTTCATGCTAGTGTGTGTAACATTACTTCCAGGGAGAGCACTGGTCAGCCCTGAAGAGCGCTGGCTTCTAGACCTTTTCAGATCCGGAGCTGCAGGATTGGCTTCCAGTCTTTCTTCCCACCTCACAGAAACCTGTCTGGACATCTCCCAGACAGAATCATGCTTCTAGCAGAATCCTGAGGAATCTCTCCTCTCATTTGAGGAGTAATGAGGCTGTACTTAAAAGGGAAACATGTAAATTTTTTTCCCAGAAGCATTCAAAAGAAGTGGAATATTACATAAGTGATCCCATGTGAAGAAATAGATTAATAAGAGCAGTAGAATGGGAAAGTTTTCTTGTTGGGAGAAGTCACTGAAAAGATGTGACCACTGGTTGACCTGTGAGTTAGATCAGGTGATAGGAGGCTCCTCACCCCATCCATGTCCTTAGAATGTGGGTTCCACTTGCCTTCCCTGCTCCCAAATACTGCTCCAAGGATTTAGCCTTGTGATAGTGAAATGGTGTTGAGAACACCTGCACAGTATACATGACTGCACCCAGGTAAGGCCTCCATATAAACTCTGAAGATGTAGCAGGCCTATGTGGGTCAGTTTATCCCGCCGCCACCCAAGATTAGCCTCATATGTAAGTTCCCTTTGCTTATTAAAACCTGCCACCTGCCACCTACCACTCTCAAGTAGCCTGCGCTTGCTTCCTGCTGGTTTCACATTATACCCAGGAAGCTCTGGAGGGGGTTAGGAGATAACATTTATGTACAACAAATGTTGAACTTCAGAGTCTATAAATAGTTTCAACAGACCTAAGTCGAAATTCACCATGACTGTGCCTATAAATAGGTTTTCCAAGATACATTATCTTAAAGTTCTAAAGTTGTTTTCACATTTTTAAATGCCCCTACTTGAAAATAGTTCAAATGGAGTTACAGGACATTAACAGTATTTAAAGAAATACCTTTAGGCATCTTCTGTATTTTGAAAAGCACCATTATAAAAGCAAAACAATTGATAGCACCTTTGCAAATTATTTTTATTTATAAATGAAAGCATCTGTAACACTTAATTTCATATTTTAACCACAATTATAGTGAACCTGTAAGTTTGAGACAAGACCAGCAAAGCCTAACAGAATAAGCTCAGATTTTAGGATTATGAATAAATGGAAATGAATGGAATATATATCTGGACATTAGTATATAGTTCGTCTAAATATCTATGCCTACGTCTATGTCCAATATAGAATACTTACTGAAAATAAATCTATAAATTTTATTTTTAGTGAAAGCGAGAACAAGAAAGATTTGGAAACTAGGCTTCAGTCAAGCAGAAAAATTTAATTTATCAAAATGCCTCAGTTGCCAGTCTTCTGATGGTTCAGTCTGTATAACATGATATAATTATTATAGACATCCGTGGAATTCCTTATTCTATTTTCCCCTGTTCATTTGGAAGTATCTGAAAACATTTAAGCCATATCCAGAGATATGTAGTTGATGAATACTGAAATGATGCTGGAGAGGAAATAAAGCCCAAAATCTTTGCCCATTCACTATTTAACAGAACCTAAAACAGTATCAGAGAAACAGATAATTATCTGTAGGGCTTGTGTGTTTTTCATTGCTTTTCTTCTGAAGTGACAGTTCCAAACAGGCAAAGCAATCAAAGAAAGGGTTAGTAGATAACTAGAAGAGTGAGTTCAGAGACTTTGCTTTTGTTTCTGAAAGTCAACCATTTGATTCTTCAAGTTCAGTTTCCCCCAAATCATTATTATTCCATTTGCTATAGTTATTGGCCATAGAGTATGATTTAACAAACAATTCCTGAAACTCCATTTAAAATGCAGGGATCTATTCCTGCTTCCTCCAATAGAAACGATTTTAGACACATTTTTCTTTGAATTTCCTTAACTAAATTTAAAGTGCTTGCCCCCTCTTCTGTTCTTCAAAACTTTTTGACAAATATACTGTCTTTGTCACACATTCTGATTAATTCAGTTACTGTGACTAGAAAATTGGGCTACTAAGCAACCTAATCACACAAAACATAGACTCAACTATATACTTTTTTTCCTACCCATAATAAGATCACTCTTCTAATCAAATTATTTTCTTATCTTTTACTTCATGATATCCGTGTTGACATGTCTTTCATTATGGGGTTACTTTTGCATTTGAACATTGAAACTTTTGGGAAATGTGCTAAGGAAAAAACAATTTTCCATTCAAAACTCTAAGATATCCTTTGTGTAACTCATCATTAGAATGAAACTTTAAATGAAGACTTAAATATTAAAATGATTTGCTACTCATCATTAAAAATGATTCTTTAAATTAAAAATGATTCATTAAAAATGAAACTTTAATATTTTATGGAAGTTACAGAAATTCTAAAGAATAGACTAAAAGCATAGATATTATGTGTCCAGAATGTAAGTTGGCAAAAGGAAGAATCATGTTTGCCTGAATGGTTTCTAGCCCAACTAGAAAATGCTAGCTGTGGCTTAGATTTAAGTATGGTTTAGTATCTCTACCAATTAATTGAAATGAATAATACTTAGTTTAAATACAAGGGAAGGATGAATTAGAAAAATGAAATAGTTGTGCGTGTACTTCACCTTAAATATCTATAGATGGTGCCAGTATGACATTTAAAATCCCCTTAAAGTAACCTAATTATGAACGTACCCAAATTTCTTTATTTTCACAGCTCTGAAAAACTCAGGCTGTAATCAAGTAAATACAGTTTTAGTTTTTTACCACTGAGTCACAACCATTCTGTTAGATGTTGTAGGCTTCGGTCACCTTCTGTCTTAAGGGCACAGAAATGGATTCTTGCAGATTTGGCACCAAAAAAATCCCCAAAGTATCAAACCCCCAAATTAATTACACTTATTTATTATGTCTTTCCCACACACAGACCAAAGTAAAAGATGTCACTTCCTATTTCTCAGCCCTCTAAGTGTAGACTGTAAATGCTGAGGCAAACTTGAGGATGAACTATTTCTTATTATTGATAAGGACCCTGAATCCCAAGGTGGTTATAATGTTCCCATCATCCCTCAGGTGGCTTCCTTTTGTTTATATTTTGTTTGTTTTCTTGTTTTTTACAAAGACTATTGGAAAGCTTGTTTAATTCTTCCTTCTTAAAAAAATTGAAGTTGCAACTTTCTGACTTGGACAATGCTAGCCAATACCTCAAATTGGTTTATTAAAAAGTAAAAAGCTGGAGTGGCTAGGTGGCTCAGTCGATTAAGCATCTGACTCTTGTTTTCAGCTCAGTTCATGATCTCACAGTTCATGAATTTGAGCCCCTCTTCGGGTTCTGCGCTGTGTCAACATGGAGCCTGCTTAGAATTCTCTCTCCCTCTCTTTCTGCCCCTATCCCACTCATGCTTGTTTGCTCGCTCTCTCTCTCAAATAAATAAATAAACTTAAAAAAAAAAGTAGAAAGCTAATCTGTTCCTCAAAGCCTTATTATTTTCTTAAAAGAATTATTTCTTAATCCCATGGCGGTAGTGTAAAGGATCCTACTCTGCTAGTTGTTAACCTAGATAAACTAATATAATGAGGGAAAGTGACCACACAGCAACAAAATGTATATTAGAACTTGCTTTAAATGTGTTAATGTTTCCAACAAGCATACAGAATAGCTCAAATGTTATTGTATTAAACCATCTGTCAGATGATACCTCGGCCTCCATAATTAGAGCACATGGTAAAAAAAAAAAAGAAAAGAACATCATGTATTCTGCACACAAATTTCCAATCTTTCATCTGCTATGACAAACACAGTTTCACAAAGGGAAAAGACATGAGTATTGATTCTTGTAGCAGTGTAATTTCTTGGTCTCTGCTGAATGTAGTTTAGAATTAGTTTCCCTTCTCATAAATTCAATGATTTTTAGCTCTGGCCTGCTTCTTTGAGGACTTTATACTACTTTGAGGACTTTATATTCCATTCATGAGATTTTTTTCCACTTTTCCCCCCAAATCACGTATATATAAACAATTTCTGCAATTATGCAGAGAGAGGAAGGAAGAGAAAGCTCTTCTATTTCAGGAAGAAATATCTTCAGTTATTAATTAAATAGAATATCTTCAGTTATTAATACTGTATTAAAGGGAGATAGTGTTCATGGTTTTCAAGATATTCCCTCAAAGATAGATCTTTTCCAAATTGGTCAATCTTATATATTTTCAGAGCTATATATTTGTGGTACAAGTTACATGTATGCAACCTCTATTTGCTATTATTACTTACCTACGGGAAGATGATCATAATAAAAATAGAATACCCAGTTGTCTTTGGACAGCATGCCTTATATGTCTTGCCCCCCCAAAAAAAAATCTTTATAAAATTTAAAACTTGAATTGCTTCAAAGTTTTATGGATTTAATAACTGGCATTATATCAAAGTTATTAAGATAATTTTCAGCATAAATAGCTTTTATCCAGGAAACTGGACACTTAACAAATGGTCTTCGGTTTTACTTATCTTCTCATTAGGAGAGCTGGTTGCAACAGCTTTCTTTTTAAGCCTCCATCAGCTTTCTTTTTTACTACATAAGCACACAGGAAAAGGGGAAACTCAATAGTAAAGATAATGGCTCGCCATAAGCCCTAGAAACCAGGAACAAGAGCAGAGTTTTGTCATTTGTGTTGCAAAACCCCTTGAAGAAGTAAGTATAGCTATAATTTTTGGGTTCAACAGAATGAAACTGAAATTCTATCCTGATTTCTTTAGAAGTGATTACTGGACATTTTGCTAATGAATGCTGTATGTAGGCCATTTGAGGAACATTTATTAAATACTACAAGGAGTCTAATACGGAAGTTATTATCTATCTATACAGAAGTTAAATTACTTCATTTCACTGTGATAATGAAAAAACCAGCAAGTATTTTTAATAAATATATCACTGATAAGAGAGCAAGGAAAAGTGTTCTCTTTCGGCTTCTTTGGTCTATTATGATTGTTAATCCACAAAAAAAAGAAGTTATTCTTTTTCCAAATGTTTATTTATGTATTTTGAGAGAAACAGAGAGCATGAGCAGGGGAGGGGCAGAGAGAAGGGGAGAGAGAGAATCCCAAGCAGGCTCCATACTGTCAGTGCAGAGCCCCATGCAAGGTTCAATCTCACGAACCCCTGAGATCATGACCTGAGCTGAAACCAAGAGTCAGACACTTAACTTAATGAGCCACCCAGGCACCCCTGCAAAACAAACAAAACAAACAAGAAACAAAACAAAACAACAACAAAACAAAACAAAACAAAAACGTTTAAGTGAATTTCCTTTAGACAGCAATCAACTGTAACTCACCCTTAATCGCTATTGAATAGCAGCGGGCATGTGCTGCAACCATTTTCATCTCTGTTTTAAAACCTTGTTACATTTTCTGGTAAGACATACAAGTACCCCCCCCCTTTTTTTCTTTTTCCTAAGAAATGCTGGTCAAAAGTAACTTGCATGAATTGTAAACTGCTAAGGGACACCTGGGTAACTATGTAAATTTCCAACAGTCTGAGTTTTACACTTGCTACATTTCAGTAACTGATACATAGCTTATAAAAATGAGATGCTAGAAAGTTGGGACAGAGTATTTTGGAACAGTAGCATGGCATGACTTTGTGCTGTAATAATTTATCTTTCCTCCTTAGAAAGAAAGAACTGTATAGATATAGGAACAATGTTTCTCAAATTTAATGAATATAAAAATTATCTGGGATGCTTGTTAAAAAACTTTAGATTCTTGACTTCCCCACGTACACTCAGAATGCAATGAATCAGAATGTTGGGGACCAGAAGGTAATTCTAGAGCAGATGGCACAATAAGACTTTTTACAGTTTGAATTCCTAACCTTTCTACTGTCAAGACAACTACAGAAAGATGTTAATGTTATCTTTAGCAGCCTGGTCCAGTGGCTCCATGCTCCCGGCCCCTCTCAGATATAGCAGGGACACTTGAAGGCTATAACCCAGACCAAATGAGTTAGACTCTCTAGAGATGAATCTGATGACACATAGATCTACATATCCCTGGCTTAGAACAGTGCTGAGGATTCAGAAGAATAACAAATATTTTGATACCATGTTCTCTTGAAATAATGGATGTGAAATACCAGAAATACCTACCAGTAATAGAGGGTAAGACATGTTCTACAATATGGTGATAAGACTACAGATAAGCAAAAGATGTATGGAAACCAATTAGACAATAAATTTCATAATAAAAAAAAAAGCAAAAGATAACTGATACCACCTAGAAAGTCAAAAGGACACTGAAATATACCTAGTGTTTTTTTTTTTTTTCAAAGGTGAAAGAGGCCATTTCTCGTTTGTGTTGACATAAAAATACATATAGATGAGTGGACTTAAGCACATCACTCAGTGCTTTGGCATAGAGTACTAACCTGCATAACCAGTTCTCTGACGAAACAAACAAACAAACAAAAAACAGACACCCACCAATGGCCCTCATCATTCTGCCTTCCAGTCACTATACCATCAAAGCAAAACACTGTCCTGTCTTTTAAACAGATACATTAATTTTTCTGGATTTCATACTTTATGTAAATGGAAACATAGGAAATACACTCTTTTGTAAGCTTCTTTCAGCAACATTATGTTTGTGAAAGTTATCTATACTTTGCTAAAGATGTAGATAACTCCTTCACATTTCTATTTAGTTATCACTCTGTGTATCAACTCCCCTCTTCTATTACTGATTGACATTTTGGTAATACACAGTTTTTATTATTATGAATAGTGTGCTATGAACATTCTATTTAAAAAATGTACATACAGGTTTATCAAATAAACCTAGGAGTTGAATTACTTGTTGCTAGAATATTCATATGTTTTAAAACTGTACCCATTCATAATTTCACAAGCAGTGTTTGTTTGTTTGTTTGTTTATTTATATGAGAGTTCCAGTTTCCCATGTCCTCTTTTTCATTTTAGTCATGCTGGTAGCTGTGAGCATTATCATAGCATACTGTGGAATTCATTTACCTTCCTCTTACAGCTAATGAATTTAAACATCTATAAGTTTACTGGCCATTGGGATACCCTAATTCACAAAGACTCTTCAAATCTTATCCATTTTTTATTGGCTTATCTCTCTTTCCCTGTTGATTTATACAGGCTCTTTTTGACAAGTCCTTTGTCATATGGCTTGTGGATATTTTATCCCTGCCCATAGCTTTCCTCTTCGTTTTGTGTATGGTATCTTTAGATGACCAGAAATTCTCATATTTAATATAATAGATTTTTTCAAATTTTTTCATGCTTAATACTTTTCATGTTCCATTTAAGATTTCTTTACCTACTTTAAGATCACAAGAATGCACTTCTATGTTTCTCTCTAAAATTCCTCTTGTTTTACTTTGCACATTTGTCTCAACAATCCACCTAGACTTGACTTATGTACATGTAGTGAGGTAGGAGCCAAGGCACTTTTTTCTCTGTATAGCTATCTATTAAACATAGCACCATTTGTTTAAAAGATAAAGTATCCTTTCCCATACATGTGGTGTTTTTGTCATAAACCAGGTGAACATACATGTAATGGTTTGTTTCTGAACTCTTTATTCTGTTCTATTTGTAGATTATCCCTACACCAAAATCATACAGTCTTAGTTATGTATTATAGGTATACTTTTAAGCATTTTTCCGTGGCTATGATGTTGGTGTGTTTAAGGAATTCTATGGCAGATATGAACATGTGTGTGTGGGGGGATGTTTGTGTGTGTGTGCATGTGTGTGTGGGTTTCACAGAGGTACCTTGGTTTTATTTTTTTAATTATATAGCCAGTGACTTAATTATGAACTTATCAAGGTGCCAGATCCATAGTTTTAAATTTTTTTAAGTATATTTAAGAGAGAGAAAGTAACTTTTGAGTACTGGACTTCCACATGAAAATATATTATATATTGGATTAATATTAGCAAGGCTACCTATGATAAGTTTTTTCTAACACAGTGCAAAGCAGACTTCTTACCTGGTTAATTGATGAAGGTCAATGATTTGTCCATTACAACAAATGGAGCCATAACCCTACCAAATAAAAACAAGTGGTCACATAATTAATTATACAGCTAACTAAGATGGAAAAGATTTTAACTTGCTACAATGTATAAACTATTGCAACCTATTAATGATTCCATGTTCCACCAAGTTCCCTGTCAATTCTCATAATGAAATAAGATAAAATTCATGAGATCAGTAGTTTAAACGACATCCAGTTTGAAAGGGCGCTCTTTTGTAAGTTAGGATTTAGACAATTGAATCACTTTTTTGAATAAATCAAGAAAAGAATCCTATTCAGGCAGAATCATAGGGGAGGGAGTTGAGGAGCTGAATTAACTCTTTTGATGGCTTATTGTAATTACATTTAATGAATTTTATAATAATAAATAATAAATTATCAGTTGCTCACTTTAGGTTTTTTTTTGGGGGGGGTAGACCCAGTTATAACATACCCTGGCATTTAATGGGGCGCCTGGGTGACTGAGTCTGTTAAGCGTAGGACTTCATCTCAGGTCATGATCTCACAGTTCACAAGTTCGAGCTCTGTGTCAGGGCCTAGAGCTTGTTTTGGATTCTGTGTCTCCCTCTGTCTCTGCTCCTCTCCTGCTCATACTCTGTCTCTCTCTGTCTCAAAAAAAATAATAAAGAAAACATTTTTCAAAAAATTAAACAAAAAATTCCCTGGCATTTCAAAAAAGTCAAATTAGAATGTTTGACATGGTCAGTTTCTACAGAAAACCCTGGCAGCAGCACCCGCAGTGCAGCGAGGGAAGTGGGTTTAGGCAAATGGAGCATTTAAATCTGTAATTCGAGGTATCGGTCAGTGACACTGGGACATCTCAGCTACGAGGCTGAGATGGCACCTCAGAGAAGTCTTCAATTGATAGAAGGGCTTAGGCCTTCGTATTTATGCACAGACCAGTGATTGGATGCAGAGTGCCCTAGAGAGGGGGTGGAACCATGGCCAAGGCAGTTTTTGTTCAAGGGAAATTGCAGGGGAGCGATTCAACTCAGCCATCAGCAGGAACACTCCCAGCAGGTAGGGAGATGAATTTGTCACCCAGACGGACTCTGGGTGATGAACGACAGCACCCACCACGGTTCAGCATGGCCCCTTTTGGATCCACTTGCTTTATATAATAAGTTTATCTCAGATATCGGTCCTCCAGGATTCTGCCTGGCCTCATTTACTGGGAAAACTTAAAAAGAAAAAGGACGGTGGCACAAACTAAACGTCTGCCACCAGTTCCAGGATGAATATCATTTCCCTCCTGTATGATCGAGTCCAGGTTAATTATATCTTCAGCCAGTATGTCTGGTCTAGGGGACTTATTTGGTGTGGTGACTTTCAGCTGTGAGGGCCTGAACTTTTGGAAACCATGCCCTTCTCATGTCACGGCTGTTGAACATGTCCACTTACTGTCAAAATCTGACAGAGGACTACCAATAGGCGCACCAGTGCATCATATGGGTCCAAATCTTAATCTTCCCTGACTCCATTGTAACAACAGCCATACCTCTTCCTAATCATCAAGTCGATCTTCCCTCCTAATGTAGTGAAAACAAACAAACAAACCTAGAGTGACTGGGTAACAGCCATATTTTAAAATTTAATGAGATCTTGCTGTTTCCTGATGAAAGCATTCCTTTCTGAGTATCAAAATCTCTAGAACTACATGATCTAGAGTTGCAGTCGCAGAAAGCACAAATTTCCCAAGTGGATCACTGAGATAATGTAAACCTACTTCTTCTATCAGCTGGTTCCAAGCTCCATGTATTCTACCCATGAGGGACATGTGGCCATTACTTAGGGTATATCCTGCCCTGAGAGGATGACACCTTACCTTTGCAAGGGATCACTTCTAAGCTGATGAATCAAGTATGCCAAAGGCATATCAAAATGCATTTCTAGGGATGGGAATGGGCAGTGAATGTAAGCTGACATGAGGTTTCTTTTTGTGGTGATAAAAATGTTCTAAATTAGGTTGTAGTCATGCCTGTACAATCTGTAAATATACTGAAATTAATTGAGTTGTATACTTAAAATGAGTGATTTTAATGCTATATAAATTATATCTCAATCCAACTTGTTTTTTTAAGGCAGTTCTACCCCTTTATCATGTTAACAACTCCTCCTTGGCATGGTATATGATAGAACCAATGAATTCCATGTTCACAATTCCCACTACCACACTCCTTGTCTGTAAAGTGCATTCTTTGAATATTACACTAGATACTTTGTTTCAGATCAAGTACTCTGTTCACTTTCCCATCGTGATGCTGGCTGAAGCCATATACACAGAGAAGATAAACCAGAATATGTGTCTATTTCTGTCAAGATTATTCTCTCTTCATCCAGGATTGAAGGGGTCCAATGTGTGAAGTTGCCATGTCAGGGACTCACCCTTGACCTCTGTTGCTAGCAGGTTGAACACTGAACAATAGCGGGAGCTGTATCAGTCTTGGTAAGAGGGAGGCCACGCTACTGAGCCCACACATAGCTCCATCACTGCTGTCCTGGTTACGCTGTGAATGCATTACATTGTGCTAGCACATGGTTGGTCAATGACAGAAACTGATTTATCTACTTAATTTTTTTAGCGCTTCCTCCATGTTGGACAATGAATGCCAACATTGATAAAAAAATCTTCACAGTTTATGGCCATAGGTCTTTTAAGGCTTTTAAGTTCATCCCCAAGAGCTCAAACCTCTTCCAGTCATTCTTCTTCCATGCCCCAGACCAACCAGCCCAGAAGTTTCCATTGACTCTAAGTTCATATATATTTTTGTCTCAAGACTATAGTTTTGTCCATTGGAAGGATTTCCCCCTCTCCCACTGTTTTTCTGGGTCACCTCAAGTGGGTTTGTAGTGTACCGGTAATACATTACTCACTTGCACAATATAGTGAGCCAACCCATCCATGAACCAAGCTTCACCATTTTCCTTCTCTGTCAGAGTTATGAACATTTTCCCCACCCCCCCCTCAGAGCAGCTACAGTAGTTATTTGAGGGAGAGGCACTCATAGAACAGCAGTGGATTTCATGGAAGGTTGAGCCACACATTTATGTAGCTTACTGTGTTCTCTTGCCCTTCTCATGACTAATCCCACATATGCCTTTTCCATCTTATGATGATCTGATTTAGTGGGTATGACAGAAGCCAGCTTATGATAGAAAGTTCTGGCTACAGGGCCACTTGGTCTCCATTGTCAGGAGCTTGGTCTTTAATAAAGTCTGGTAAACACAACAGGAACTATTTCCATGCTCAGATAGCAGGCCCTGCTCCAGAAACTCTAGGGGGTCTACACTGCAGTTATCCTACTGGAGATGGCCATCAACTTCACACAGCATCTTGCCTACCACAGATGCCTCTAATATCACAGGATCTGACAAGTCTTATGGCCCAGGTGTGAAGGCTTCTAGTTCCTCTGCCTGGACCTGCAACAAGCCCTCTGTACTCTAGGCCCCACTCAACTCTGGCAGAGAAAGGTGTGCACACACTTCCTGGCATGTGTATATGAAGTGTCTGACCTAAGAAGAATCATCACTGAATTTGAATGTAGCCAGGATCTTAAAGGCTAACTTGATCAAATACCTCATTTTGAAGATAATGAATTAAATACAAAAACTTCAACTATCTACTCCCACGTCACGCAATTAGCTTGTGGCTGAGCTGAAACACACTTTAGGTTCTTAGATGGCAGGCAACCATCGGCATTTCTGCAGATTTCACCCCACTCAATAATGGAGCTCTCCAAATAATCCAATGGAAAAAAATTTTTCCTGCTTTTCTTGAATTGATACTTGACTTTAAGACTATATGTTTCCAGGGACACCTGAGTGTCTCAGGCAGTTAAGCGTCCAACTTCGGCTCAGGTCATGGTCTCACGATTCATGAGTTTCAGCCTCATGTCGGGCTCTGGGCTGACAGCTCAGAGCCTGGAGCCCACTTCAGATTCTGTGTCTCCCTCTGTCTGCCCCTCCTCTGCTTGCACTCTGTCTCTCACATTGTCTCAAAAATAAATAAACATTAAAAAAAAATTTTTAAAGACTGTATGTTTCCTTTTCCCTTGTTTTAAAATACTCCTCACACCCCAGACTGTTTGTTGAATCCTGTATTTGTGCCCCCATTCTATCCCTTTGCTAGGTGAGCCCTGTTCAACAACTACCTGCTGAGATGCCTTCTCCAGGTCTCTCTTCCCCCAGCAGCAGCAGTGCCTGCCAGTTCTCCCCAGTATGTCTGTGCAACCCCTATCCTGGCCTCTGCTGCAGACACTTGTTTTCACAATGGGTACACTGTCAGAGTAGTAATTTATGTAAAGTGTTCATTGATACGTTCTTTTTTTCTATTTTCCGGGTGGCCTTTTACCAATTTGGGCAGTTAGACAAGAGGGTACCCATTGTTAGAGAATTGTTAATAAGTAAACTAGAAAACAAAATATCTAATATCATGGCTTTTAAAATCAAAACTTGAGTTCTCAAGGAGATTCTGGAAATATGATGACCTGAACAAAGTTCTTTTTATTTCTACCACCAGCTCCAAGCAGCTCCAAACTGCTCAATCATAAAAACTGCTTGGGCTCCTGGAAATCTGGGAGGAAATGAAGGTGTCAGCTTGGAGCCTCTCCCTAAGGAGAAAATTGGAGTAGTGTTCCCCAGGGTCTCCTCCTCCTGTTCACTCAGTGAACACCTGAAGAAGAGTTTTGAAATGTTAGGGTGAGGATCACAAGGAAACAGACCCTTGAAATAGCTTACCTCACAGAGATCTATGAGCGGGTCCACTCAGCGATGGGTGGACTGAGTCCTTGCTTCTCCCAAGGTTAAGAGGGTATGAGGAGATCAGCAAACACAGATGATTCTTCAGCCACTCCATGCCACTGGCTCAGGGCAGAGGTTCACTTCACTTTTCACCACCAGTAGGACCCCTACCACTAACAGTTTGACAGCCAAAGAGCCAACAAATTAAAAATAACAATCCAGGGTGCCTGGGTGGCTTAGTCGTAAAGCATCTGACTTTGCCTCAGGTCATGATCTCAGTTTGTGAGTTTCAGTCCCACATTGGGTGAGCTCCAGCTCCACTTCGGGTGAATACAAGCCCTGCTTTAGATAAAACATGAGTCCCTCTTCTCTCTTTCTCTCTCTCTCTCTCTCTCTCTCTCTCTCTCTCTCTTTCTCTCTTCCCCTCCCTTTGCCCCTCCTGGGATTCTCTCTCTCTGCCCGCACTCACTTGTGCTCTCTCCCTCAAAATAAATAAATAAATAAATAAATAAATAAATAAATAAATAAATAAATAAAATATACAGACAAACAATACAATACAATACAATACAATACAATACAATACAAAACAATCCAACAAATGGGCTAACAACTAGAGTGTGCTCAAGTCAGAATAAACAGAATACATAGTCAGCCTATAGAATGACTGAAGGAGACAGGTGACAACTTTAACAAAAAAATTATAAGAGCAATTAAGGAGTTCAAGGACACCTTCCCTAAGGAATCCGCCAGTCACAAGTTGGGCATGCTAAAACACAGCCTAGGGTTTCATTGAAAGGGCAAGACACTCAGCAATCCCTTTGCATTATTTTCAGTTCGTGAACAATTTTTCTAAAAACAAACAAACAAAAAATAAAGATTAGGATGGAAGGACTAAAAGTAAATCAGTGTATATAAAATATACTCTATTAAAAGACTGAATTGGTCAATAAAATTAGTCTCTTGGAATTAAAAACCTAACGCCAGCTATGCCATATACCAAAAAAGGGCGCTTAACATAAAGTTCTTTCAAAAATGATTGAAAACAAAAGATTGGCTACTTAATTATTAGGCAAATAAAAAGAAAGTAGGCGTGGTTAAATGAATGCCAGATATGGTTTCCTTTAAAGTGTTAAATATCTTCTCAGGAAATTTAGTAAAGTTTCTTTTTTTTTAAGTTTATTTATTGAGAGAGAGACAGAGAGAGAGAGAGAGAGGGTGTGTGTGTGTGTGTGTGTGTGTGTGTGTGTGTGTGTGTTCACGTGCTTGCGCACGTATGCAAGCAGGGGAGGGGCAGAGACAAAGGAGAAAAAGAGAGTGGAGACTCTTTTTCAGGGTGGAGCCTAATGTGGGGCTCCATCTCATGAACTGTGAGATCGTGACAAAGAGTCGGAAGCTGAACTAACTGAGCCACCCAGGCGTCCCTTAGGCAATTTAGATATAAGCATGTGTCAGAGTTTTACTTCAAACTCGCTGCAGTTCCTCCTTTGCACAGAGAATATATACTTTTCATATTTGTAGTATTTCATTTTATTTGTAAAATAATTAGTACATCCATAAAGGTGAAGGGGTTGAATAAAAGTGTAATACCGAGTGACCAGAAAAGATCATCGGACAGAACTCTTTTATTCTGCCTTCCATGACAATTCCCTGGGATTAAGATCCCAGGAACTGAAGAGAAACAAGAACCTTAGAGGAGAAACAGAGCAAAGCATTTCATTTGTTTCTCTACTCCCGTAAACTACCCCCAGCTACACTGGAGGCAAGACCAGGCAGGGGCATGAATCAGTAATGGCTGCAGCAATCCCACGCAGGAGCTGACATGGGCCTCGCTGGTTCATCTGGAAACTCAGAGTTGGACAGCTTCACCAGTATCATTAGTTCCATGTGGCATGAAAGTCCGAGAACTCTGGCAGGTGCAGGGTGGTGTCAGTAAGAGAACGAATGGTAGCTGAAGAGTTTGGACCCCCTTGGAATTTCAGGGATTTGCAGAAGAGGGCGCTGTGGCTATGGGGGAGTGTTTGAAAATTGGCTGAGAAAGAAATCAGGCATGTTTGCAGAGATCTCTCTGAGGAGGAAAAAAGATTTTTATCCTTCTGAGGCAAAAGATGAGGGGTGAACTACCTACAGAAGAATTATTTGATGTCATGACATGAGGAAGAACATGACTGAGGGACAGTGAAATGAGTTACTTTTCAAAGGACGTCCGCACAGAAACAAGACTGATGAGTATCCCCTCCTAACTGATGGCTTATTAATTTTTCTGTAAGTCTGCCTGCCAGCACAAACACTACCAACAGAGGTAAAATCAACCCCAGAAAGAGAGGATGGATAAAGAAAAAACAGTCCCAGGTTTCACTTTTTCATCATGAAGTCGTGGAGATATCAGTTGAATTTCACTGAATTTACAAATGTGTATCTAGGGTAGTTTTCCCACATGAGGCAGAATGGGGATCTCAGAACGAGAAATAAAATAGAAAAAAAAATTTTAAGTTACATTTTACATGCTTGTACTTAGGCTTTGTGAAATTCTACCTGTTATACCCTATTTTTACAAAATTTTCTACCCTGCAACCATTGTTCATGGACTTACTATGTTCTGTGATTTGGCCTGTTTTCTAAAGAGGCATATTTAATCATACACAGGCATAATCTAATTATATGCAGCTAGAAAATTCCAAAAAGGAAGAAATGTACTTTAGTGAAAAAAAATTCAAAACTCAAATAAATACTGAAAATTTACTAGATTTAGGAATTAGGAAGTCATTTTTTACCTTGTTAAAAATAGCATTTACTACAGATAAGTATTATGTAATTTACATAGATTATCTCATTTTCTTGACCCCAAAATTCTATGAGAATGGTTATTATTACTAACCCCATTTTGAAGATGAGGAAACTGAAGTACAGAGAATTAAGGAAGCTCTCGGGGTCACACAAAGGGTGACTGAGCCAAGCGTCTAGCCCAGCACTCTGAATCACACACTGTATCAGCACATCAATTATAAGAGTCAGCTGTCAGGTAGAAATCATCTTACACCGCTAAAATCTAAACAAAAAGCAGAGACTTAAACCAGAAGTTTGAAGGGTTTTTTTTGTTTTTTTTTTTCTGGAAGTCCAAAGGCAAGAAAACTAGGAATGTAGTAAAGTAAGGTAACTTCACCTGTCATCACAAACTGTGCTTTTATCTTTTTTTAACTTTCTGTTCCCTTGTTACTACAGAAGACTCTCATCCTCATGCTCTCAAGGGGACTGCCATAGCTCCAAGCATCAGGCTGGCATTTCAGGCAGGTTAAAAGGGAAGAACAAAGGGTGAAAAGAGCCCTGCTTCATGAGTCAACCCATTTTAATGAACTTAGTAGTTTCTTTTTATATCCAATTGGCAAAACTCATCACATGATCACTTCTAACTGCAAGGGACTCTGGGAATCATAATAGGTTGCATTGCTACCTTGGATAAAATTAGGATTCTATTAGTAGGAACAGAAATGATACATGTTAGATGGACAACCAGCAGTCTCTTCCAGAAGTGGCGTCAGTGGGCTGGAACTCAAAGTGATGGGGACACAGAAGTGATTTTAAGTGAAGCAAATAATGTATTTAGATTTTCCATTACTTTTATTTAGCAATTGCTACAAATTTAACTAAAACATGTACATGTACATTTTTTTTCTATATTTTGGCCTATGGTCATACCTTTCCTCAGAGTATGCACCCACTGATTATAATTTTGCTGCATCTTTCTTGTATTTTTCATACCCATAATACAGCATCTCCTTTCTGATTTCTTTAAAATGAAAAAAAAAAGTTATAACTGAAGTGCAAAGTTATAAGCAAGTGCTTAACTCCAGATTTCCAGAGCTTTTCTGCATCTTTTACAGTTGTTTTTCCTATACATAAATCAGTAACAAATTTTCAGTCCATTTTTATTGCTTGTTTTCCAAAATATTTGAATTATTTCTCTAGAAATAATAGCTTTTTTTGTACACATTTCTTGATTCATAAGTTATTTAAATTACATAACTATATAGCAAATGCAACGGCCTATGTTCCTGCACACAACTCTACTGGAGCTAGAAGGAAATAGAGACATGCGAGACAGCAGCCTACGAGCTATTCTCATTTTGCTTGCCCTGTGTATTAATATATTTTATAGAGGAGATGGACAGTGTTAGTTAATCCACAGTTTTTTAATTGGCATTCGAAAAAATAGAACTCTTATGCAGTTACATTATTTACTTCTGGGCTGGTTTCTAAGTCCTTATGAAAATGGTTGGCTTTTTAAAAATTGTGGAAATATAATTGACTTCCAAAACCCTGTACACATTTAATGTCTACATGTTCATGGGTTTGAAGATAAGCGTACGTCTGTAAAACTGTCACCATAAACAGTGCTATACACTTACCGCCTCTACATGTTTCCCCCTCCCAGTATTTTTTTGGGATGAGAACATTTTAATGTAAGATCAACCCTCTTAACAAATGTTTCGGTATACACTATTGTATTAACTACACATACCGTTCTGCTCAGTAGCTCTCTAGGATTAACTCATTTTGTAAAACTGAAACTTTGTACCCTTTGGCAAACACTCCCCTGATTCCTTCTCCTTGGATAGTCCCTGGTAAGCACCGTTCTGCTCTCTGCTTCTGTAAATTTGACATAGATTGCTCTTATCAGTGGTGTCATGAAGTAGTTGTTTTTCTGTATCTGGCCTCTTTCACTTAGCATAGTGTCCTCCAGGTTCATCCACGTTGTCTCAAATGACTGGATTTCCTCCTTTCTAAACGCCAGATAATATTCCATTGTATGTATATACCACATTTTCTTTATCCGCTCATCTGTAGATGGACATTTAGGTTGTTAACAAGGCTTTATAATTCTAAATAGTGCTGCAATGAACATGCAAATGCAGATATCTCTTTTGAGTTCTTGATTTCTGTTCTTTTCGGTATATACTAAGAAGTGGGATTGCTAGATCATATTTTGAATTTTTTAGGGGCCTCCATACTGTTTTCCATAGTGGTTCCACCGATTTACATTCCCAGCAATGGTATAAGGGTTCCTTTTCCCCCACAGTCTCGAAGATACTTGTCTTTTGAGTTTTTGAGAATAGCCATCTTAACACGTGTGGGGTGATACCTCCTTGCAGTTTTGATTTACATTTTCCTGATGATTAGTGAGGCTGAGCACCTTCTCATATACCTTTTGGCCATTTGTATGTCTTCATAAAGAAAAGTCTATTCAGGTCTTTCACCCATTTTCACAATTGGATTATCACTTTTGTTGCTCTTGAGTTATAGGAGTTCTTTATATTTTGGACATTTACCCTTTATCTTCTAAAAAAATTTTTAATGTTTATTTTATTTTTGAGAGAGAGAGAGAGAGAGAGAGAGAGAGAGAGAGATGGGGGAGGAGCAGAGAGAGAGACACACACACAGAATCCAAAGCAGACTCCAAGCTCTGAGCTGTCAGCACAGAACCCAATGCAGGGCTTGAACCCATGAACTGTGAGATCATGACCTGAACCGAACTCGAACACTTAAGCGACTGAGCCCCCAAGGCATCCCATACCCTTTCTTTCTCTTCCATAAGTGAATGTCAGTCACCTAAAAAACGCTAAATATTTAGAGATATGAATTGTTAGCTTCTAGGAAAAAATAGAAATCGTGAAATAAATCAGCCGGGGTATTTATTTCATGTGAAAAATGATAAATATTTAGAAACAAGTGTTAGATTCACAGATTTTATTAATATTCAAATGCTTGCTTTTCATGTTTAATGTTTACCCTCTTACAAGTTTAGAAACTCATGCTAATATGATCATGTAAGAAAATGATGTGAACAATAAGTAATGTGTTCTGATCAGTGTCACAGGTACCTTCTTTCCACCAGCTTGAGCTCCTAAAGGGCTTGACTTCTCAGATCACTTTGTTAGCTAATAATAGGAATAGAAAATCAATTATACTTCAGTGTCATAAATGGATAGAATCAAAATCCACACGCACAATTATTGAATCTAGAATTTGATGGATTTAAAGCGGAAAAAGGAGACATTGGTTTAGATGTGGAAATATAAAGCAGAGAGGAGGAATGGTTTGCCATTTAACTCTGAAAATGTGAATGTGAGCATCATGTCTCCTATCAGAATCAACAAACATTTATCGTGGTCACTGTGAACCAGATAAGATGTGGTATTACTTTTAGATTTCAACTCTGTGTTTTTCTTGCCTCATTTTGAACCGAACCTTAACCAGTTTCTCAAACCACTATTTATTATAAATTGTTTTGCCGCATGGCCTAATAACTGCATTATCAGTTTAATTTATGTTGTACATACCTCATTCCCTGCTCCTGTATATATTTGTACATATATAAATACACTTTATATATGGTCCCAATTAAAAATTGCTGATTTCAGTTTAATTTTCCAATTTCTAATAATGACACAGATGTTAATGAATAATTTAATTAATAGAATCTGATGTGTAGGTTACTCAGTAGAGTTTCTGTTGGTTCTGCATTAGATCATAAAGCATAAGTATTCTAAGCCATTCAGAATGGAGAGAGTAAATTTGGATATGCTTGTACATATTATTTGTTCCCGAATCATTTTCTAAACTGAAAAGAAAATGTTATATTCAGCTTCCTAGTGATTTATATTTACTAGATTTTAATTGTCCAACATTTATCATATTCTTATATGATTTAATGACTCATTTCAACTATGGACTAAGTATTATGCTACCTGTCTGGATGCCTTGATGCCCATCCATCGGAACCCAGTTGGCCATGACTCAGGTATTGGCACAGAACCAACCCATCCAGTGTATCCAGCGCACACAATTATGAAAGTGCAACACTAGATTGCTGTCTTTAATATATTTCAGTCTCAAAAACATTCATTCAGCATTGATGAAACAATACCAGAGTTCATGACCTCAATATGTTGCTACATGAAGAGGAGACTATCTGGTCAGAAAAACTACATATAGTATAAACTCTGTACTTGGCAGAAAAGAAAGAAGTTGTGTTTCTCATGGGGAGAAAAGGTGGTGCTGAGAGATTTCCAAATTCGTCTGCACTCCACGTTTTACATATGCTGCTGTGTGTGTGGCTAATCACCTGGTCTAGAGCATGAAGAACACCAATCAAGCTGACATGAATTGTCAAACCTGTTATCAATCAGAAAAGGCCACTTTTGTGATCTAGGGTAATGGACATAGTGCTTATGTTTTGCACAAAAGAGTAAGTAGTCTACAAGCTTTTACTGATTAAAAGAAACGAATGATTCAGTTAAGGAAATAATAGACTCATGTTTTTCCAAAGTTCTTTTAAATATTAATAATATTAAATATTAAATATTTAAATAATATTAATAAACTTAATATTTGGGGGTGTTGTCATACTCTGCCAAGATGTAAATAACTCCTGTTCATTTAGTATTAAGAACAGTATTTAAAACCACAGCCAAGTAATCACAGAATAGGCTCTCAGGATCTACCTAGAACTTGGCAATCAGACATCCTATAATAGATATTCATTTCACAAAATTTACCATTTATTTTTAAAGATTTTTTTTCTCCTTTGAAGGGAAGAAGCAAGAAAGGGCAATTCAGAGCCCCCCACCCTCCCAGTGCACAATACAAGGACCAGGGCCAGTTTTATGGATGTTTTACCTGTGCTAGGTTTAATGCTTTGATGTTGTCATCTTGAAGCTCTTAATTTTTTAACAAAATACTCCATGTTTTTATTTTGTAATAGGCCCACAAATTTTGTAACTGGCCTCAACAAGGGGAATAACTTTGGGTTAGCACCTTGAGTCTGTTCTTTAGTTTGCCACCA
The DNA here is from genome assembly GCF_022079265.1 of Lynx rufus. Classification (NCBI taxonomy): domain Eukaryota; kingdom Metazoa; phylum Chordata; class Mammalia; order Carnivora; family Felidae; genus Lynx; species Lynx rufus. The sequence goes on from NW_025814823.1 coordinate 149,868,950, forward strand.
GGGTTTAAATGAACATAAGCTTTTGTTTTCCGTTGTTCTTTTATTTCACATTCCCCATTAACATTATTGCTCTAATTTTACTCACATCCTGCTTCCTGGTCCTCTTTCTGTTGAAAAGACATCAAAAATTCACAGATTTTTTCACTCATGTGTGGAATTTAAGAAACAAAACAAATGAACAAAGGAAAAAAGAGACAAACCAAAAACCAGTCTTAACTATAGAGAACAAACAGATGGTTACCAGAGGTCAGTTGGGTGGGGGATGGGTGAAACAAGTGAAAGGGATTAAGAAGTCATGATGGACCCTGAGAAATGTATGGAATTGTTGAATCACTGTATCGTACACCTGAAACTACTATAACACTGTATGTTAACTACAGTGGAATCTTTAAAAAGTCACAGATTTACCAACCCTACAATAAGCCAGTTGATATAAATTGCCTTAATATTGCTATAAAATTGATACTAATACATATTAATATTGATATCAGATTGCCTTAATGCATTTTATAGGAAGACCAAGTAAATCTCAAGTGAGCGTAGTTTCATTTTTTAAAACTTAGAAATAGGATATAAATAAAAATAAAGTATCACTTTTCCCCATAAAGAAAAAATTCGCATTTTATTACCAATATTTGTAGTAGAGGAATTATGTAACATTAAATATCAGAAATGCACTTAGGTATACATTTACCTGTAGCAAACTTTGTGACTGCTTATTAAAAAATATTTTGAAGCATAATATATGATTAATTTCCTCATATTAGAAAATGCTTCAGCTTGATAAAACTTGAAACACTTTTAGAGCATCTGTTTGTGTTTTGAGGGAAGTTTTCTGGTCAGAGTGTGTTGTCTTTTCAACTCCTTCAAATCCAGAAAGAACAGATAATAATGAACTCAACCCAGGTAACAATTGTAGGAGGCCTTATTCCCAGATAGTGCAGGTGACATATTAGCAGTATAATGTCATGAATGGTTGGGGTCCCCAAGGTTCTCACAACACCTTCCTCTCCCACATAGATGTATAAAATCCTGACCCTAATAAAGCTAGCAGTCAAATGTGTCAGCTATTCTGCTGAAATCTTTACCTACACAATTCATTCATACAATTCATCCATTACCTGTACAATTTACCTATTCAATCCCCTCATTAGGTAAATACTATTTCACACATGAGGAAACTGAAGCACAGAGGTTAAGTAATTTTCCTAAAATCACACAGCTAGCTGTGGCAGTGTTGGATTTTCAGTACAGAAAGTGTGCCCCAGTCAATGTTATTCAGCAATCTGATTCAGAGCCTTACACAAGAATTTATTAATACTTCCCATTTGGGGAACTCCTTCCCATTAAGATTTAAATACTTCTTTTTAATTTTTTTTAATGTTTATTTATTTTTGAGAGAGACAGAGACAGAACATGAGCAAGAAAGGGAGAGCAGAGAGAGAAAGAGAGACAAAGAATCTGAAACTGGCTCCAGGCTCTGCGCTGTCAGCACAGAGCCCAAGGCAGAGCTCGAACTCACAAATCATGAGATCATGACCCAAGCCGAAGTCGGATGCCCAACCGACTGAGCCACCGAGGCGCCCCAAGATGTAAATACTTTTGAATGAGGCTGCCCTGAGGTCAGTCATTTATAACTAAGAAGAAAGGAGAAGGTGAAAGCCATCCTGAGGTATTGGAAAAGGGCAGAAAGTCAACAGACACCAAGTGAGGAGGAAGCAGGCAAGAATGTGAAAGGAAAAGCCAGGTCAAATGTGTGCCTTCTTCCTACCTACCGTCATCATGCCAGAGAGTAGACAGCTATATGTAATTTGTTATCTCCACTGGCTTGCAAAAACACTTCCATATGTCCAACCCAATAAGATGGGGCTTGTTACTGAGAGGACTGTTATCATCAGTCAAAGAAAAAAACATAGTAACAGCAAACAGGAAGCTGCCTAAACAGAGAGCAACTAAAACTGAATAAATGATCAAGGCAAAGGATCACAATTAACAAAATCAATATATGTCCATTAGTTAACCCCCAACCATTGTCCTAGTATTCATCATTGGCACCACTACAATGATACCTAGTTCAGGGCATCAGAATCTTCAAGCTCCAGCCAGAGGCACAATTCAGGTCATATTACTGTTCAGAACTCACTGGCTGTTCATCCCCACGCCTGACCTTGTATTATTCTTTAATTCCTTGTGGGGAAAGAAATATCTTCCAAATAACTGTATCCCCCTTATAAAGTACCTTCATAAAGGGTATGGACAATATATCTCTACTTTATATTCAATAATCATGGAATTATAGTTTCAGCTAACTTTTACTGTGCATGATTTTAAAATTTTGTAACAAACTTCCATTTTCTATCTGTTGAAGACCCAGAAATTGGAATTCTAACTTTTAAAATGAAACAAATTATTTATTTATTCTTCCAGATCTTATTTCAGTGGCATGCCATCTTTGACTATGTTCCTTAACAGAAAAAGCTCTTTGATTTATTTTGCTAGAAGTTCCAAGATTTATTTGTTCAATTCATTCAAAATACTTAGGGAGCACCTGCTTCACATCAGAGACTCAGTAGGTACTTGGATACATCAGTGAACCCAACAGATAACCTTGACCTGGTGAAGTTTATGTATTAGCCACCAAGGAATTGGGTTTTAATTCCTTCACAGGGGAATCATTTCCCATTGTTTGCAGAAATTCCCTTTCTGTGGAATCAATACGTATCAAGCTCACCACGATTGTTTGTTTTGTTTTGTTTTGTTTTGTTTTGGTTTGGTTTGGTTTGGTTTGTTTTTAAATCTGAAGTTTATTGTCAAATTGGTTTCCATACAACACTCAGTGCTCATCCCAACAGGTGCCCTCCTCAATACCCATCACCCACCCTCCCCTCCCTCCCACCCCCCATCAACCCTCAGTTTGTTTTCAGTTTTTAAAAGTCTCTTATGGTTTGGTTCCCTCCCTTTCTAACCTTTTTTTTCCTTTCCCTCCCCCATGGGTTCCTGTTAAGTTTCTCAGGATCCACATAAGAGTGAAACGATATGGTATCTGTCTTTCTCTGTGTGGCTTATTTCACTTAGCATCACACTCTCCAGTTCCATCCACTTTGCTACAAAAGGCCGTATTTCATTTTTTCTCATTGCCACGTAGTATTCCATTGTGTATATAAACCACAATTTCTTTATCCATTCATCAGTTGATGGACATTTAGGCTCTTTCCATAATTTGGCTATTGTTGAGAGTGCTGCTATGAACATTGGGGTACAAGTGCCCCTATGCATCAGTACTCCTGTATCCCTTGGGTAGATTCCTAGCAGTGCTATTGCTGGGTCATAGGGTAGGTCTATTTTTAATTTTTTGAGGAATCTCCACACTGTTTTCCAGAGCGGCTGCCCCAGTTTGCATTCCCACCAACAGTGCAAGAGGGTTCCCATTTCTCCACAGTCTCTCCAGCATCCATAGTCTCCTGATTTGTTCATTTTAGCCACTCCCGATTGGTTTCATGGATTAATTAAATACAAAAATGGTAAAAATGCAGAAGAGCATTGTTTACATGATTTTATGTGTCCCAAGACCATGAAATCCAGTAGCAACTTAGTCACAGCTTTGTGCACAATAGGTGTACAAGCTATCCTATACAAAACAAAGTAGAAAATGAAGAAAATTTTTCCAAATATATGTACATTTTAAGATCTGGGCACAGTTGAGAACACATGGGTTTGAACTGTACAGGTCCACTTATACATGGATTTTTCTGGATAAATACAGTACAGTACTATAAATGCATTTTCCTTATGATTTTCCTAATAACATGTTTTTTCTCTAGCTCACTTTATTGTAAAACACTATAGAATACATATAACATACAAAATATGTCTTAATTGTCTGTTTCTTATCGGCAAGGCTTTCTGTCAACAATAGGATATTAGCAGTTAAGTTTTAGGGGAGTCAAATCCTATATGCAGATTTTTGACCATGCAGGAGGTTGATGCCCCTAACCCCCACTTTGTTCAAGGGTCACATGTCATTGAATTCATTATTTAAACAGAATAAGAGATATTCATTGACGGATTTGGGGCAAAGAAAGGAGATGTGGCAGGAGGAGAGGAGGAGGGAGGTTTTGTATTAGTAGTTCCTCAATCTCATCTTGCATCTTTCAGTGATCTAGGGCTATACATCCATTCCATTTATGCCTAAATGCTCTGTGTTCTCACTTTAAAGCCCTTCACCATTATTCAATCAAACACTCTTATGTAAACTAAAAATACACATTGGTGGAAAATTCTAACATCTAGGGAATATTTGTTATTTGAGTTCTTCTGTGGTTTTTCATCTGCAAGCAGATGTACAAATTATAAATCAGGAAACCAAACCCAACAATTGTTTTCTAAGTTTTTCTAGACTTAGGAAAGGCACTGTTTTAGGCTCCATATGCATAAAACAATTTATAGAATAAAAAACATTTACCACTTTAACCCTTAAGAACACAATATACATTTTTAACAGTTAAAATACATAACCAAGTTGACACACACACACAAAAAATACAGCAGTTTATACAAGGCACTAATCCCCGTGAGGGTAACATGCTTTACCAATTTCTTAGTAAACAGTGCCACCGTGTGGTGTTTTATTCTAAAATGAATTTCAAGATTTATTATGCAATTAAACATTGCACTTAGTGACAAAGAATAATGAGAACATTTTTCTTACAATGTAACATTACAAAAAAACGTATGGGTAATATTTAGTAGAATGTATAAATATTCATTAAATGGGTTCTACATAAATATTTTTGTTCACTAAAAATTTTTATGTATATAAATATTTTACAATAGTTTTATTTATGTTCATGTAAGGGAATCTCCCTTTAAACCTAAAATATGTCACTGACAAACAAAAATAGAAAAATTGAAAAAATAATGATCAAAAGCAGAAGCAAGTTTTTTAAAAGTATTAGTTTCAGTTTGCTGTATAAACACTATGCAAATGCTTTTAAATGTGCTTTAACATGTAATTACATTTTTGCTATTGTACTTCAGGAAAATATGTTTAATGTTAGATTTATTTTTTTCCTTCTTTATGTTTCCAGGTTCACTAAAGATAGTTAAATTATAACAAAATTATGAGGCAAACTGGAAGGAAACCTACAAGGGTATATAATGTTCGTTCTCATATTTGGAGAAGAAAACAATTTTAAATACTTCTAGGAAAGATAAAGTACAGCTTACCATTTTTATTTTGAAAATCCTTATTGGTAAATGTTCTTTCTTATACCCTACCTAACTCTGTCATTTAACCATTTAAAGAGGTTTCCTCTGAATTTTTCTTCAACTGGAAATTGAAAATTGATTCCATAGTTTCTAGGAGTCCCTTCCTTACATTATTCTTCTCCACTCAGTGAAGATTACTGTATCACACCTAAATACACACTAATGAATCACACCTGTTCAACCTTTCTCTAGAATATGAAAAAAAAGGTAAGAACTTTGAATAACAAAACTAACCTTTTATTTTAATGTAAACAAATACATTTTATATATTATGTAAAAATATAAAATAATTTTATTGCAATTTAAAATAACAATGTGATCTTGCTAAAACGAGGTGATCAAACCCCTTAATGCTTCAAATAAAGGTTTCTTGGGTGGTGGCATGCTTAATTAAGTACATTGTCATTTAGCTGAGACACATCTGGGTTTTAGGAGAGAAAAGTTACAGAACGCTTAAACTGAACAAAGAAGGCTTTAAAAAAAAAAAGGAAAATCAGTCTCATCAAAACTAAACTAGAAATGATTTCAAATCGTTTTCCAACCTAGTCTCAAGAGAATTATTCTTGTAAGAAAATTACCTGAAGAAAATGAATAAACACATTGAAATCCTGCTAATTATTATATAGTATTTTCTCTGCGAGTTTTGTTGTTGTTATTAACCTTATCTTCAGGCATCTCATGTAATAGCAGCCAGTTCTACTGTCTCACACAGTTTAGCTCTTAAATGATAAATTAATTCAGTTGTTACTGAAATCTTAGGGGTAAAGGGAAGCTGCCCCAATGACTGTTGTAAGTTTCAAGCATTAGCAATGGTGTTGTGACTAAACCTAGTGTGATTTTCTCCTGCCTGTTCAGTAACATTTAATATCCAGTCTTATCCCTTGACTAATTATGAGCACAATATTACACATGGTAACATAATCAATGACTCTTCCAAAATAAACCAGAATAGTTTTCTTTTAGACTAAAAACAAACAAACAAAACATCATTACAGATGTGAGGGGAATAGCTTTATTTCTCTTCTTGAAACTTATGACATCAAAATCTCTATATCAAGGGATGCAGATAAATTCATGAACAAAATTCTGCAGGAAAATGGTGTTGGGGGTGCCTGGGTGGCTCGGTCAGTTGAGCGTCCGACCCTTGACTTTGGCTTAGGTCATGATCTCACGATACCTGAGTTCTCGAGTTTGGGCTTTGCACTGACAGTGAAAAGCCTGCTTGGGATTCTCTCTCCCCCTCTCTCTGCATCTCTCTCTCTGCATCTCTCTCTCTCTCTCTCTCTCTCTCTCTCAAATAAACAAATAAATAAAAACTTTTAAAAAAAGAAAAGAAAAAGAAAATGATGGTATAAAGCATAGGTAAGACAAGGGGAATATCCCTCCTGGACAGTGATTGAAAAAAAAGAGAGAAACCAGAAGTTATTAAAACTGCACTGAGTGGAGCAGAGAGAGAAATTCTCCCCCTCCCCCCAACTCTTCGTCATAAGAATAGAACAGAAAGGCGAAGATTTTTCCAAGGAATCAAAATAGATTTGTAGTAACTGAAGTTATTAAACCAGAAGTTGTTTTTTCAAGTTTACATAATAACTGGAAGTTAAGCTATTTAATACAGAATACTTTTCAAAATTTCTGGTTGAGCATACATGTCATAGAACACAGCATTAATTAATATTATATGGAGATTAGTTTAAGAAATGTTACAAAGATAAATCTGGGAACAGAGGTAAAGCTATCTTTTGGGTAAAACTAAGTTTCCTGAAACTTTTCATCAATATTTGAAAAAAATCTCACTCCTTTACCAAAGGTATTTATTTATTAGGCATCATTAAGTATATGAATAGTTTTTAAATCTAGTTTCTTAGGGAAAAAAGAGAAGTGAAATAAATACCACAATTATAATGAGATTCTATTATAATTTATAAAAAATTAAGTCATTGTAAATGTAATCTATTCTCAATAGGTAGCAAAGATTTTAGTAACCTATGGCTTTTTAGTTTTGTCCCATTTAGTTCTTTTTCTTAAACTTTAGAGAAGTTTAACTAAAAAAAAAAAAAAAAACACTGAATTTAAGGACATTCAACCCTACCAACATGAGACTCCCCAAGGATAAAGAGTGACCTTTTTCTACTATTTCAAAAGGAGAGCAACTTCCTCAATTCAAAGTATCAGCTATGAGTCAGACTCAAATCAGTTTAGTCAGTATTTTTAAAGCAGAAGTTGGAAAAGTTTTTGTTTTGTTGAAGAATTGTCTGTTATGTGTGAGTGGGTATATTCCATTTTGCTTCGTTTTCATAAAAATAGTATCAGACAGCTTGAAGAATGCTAAAGTTTTAGATTTTAAGTCTTGCAAATAATGTCTGACTTTTTAAAACTGCTTAGCACACTTTTTTTTGGTTTTGGTTTTGCTGTTCTTTTATAATCCTGCTTTGGTTTGTGCCCTCATAGATTTTCAGAATAGTATTATGAAAGGAGAAGTAGAAAAAACTAGAAATTTTATACATGAAACAAATTCAATAAATGGAAACAATTATTGATATAAATAAAAAGTAACTACACACAGAATAAAATGCAAAGTAAATATTTTCTTAAAATTTTTGCTACATACTTTTCCCTGCCAAAGGCATGGATTCTGATTCTGCTTTCTCATTGTAAAAAAAGAGAGTTTAGTAAATATTAGGGAGCCATTAAAGATGGGAGAGCACCAAATTGAGACTTTCTCATAATTGTCAAAGAATTAGGAGGGAATTGTGCAAAAAAATGACTTCTTTGGTTTGAAGTTCATTTGTGTAACAACTAAAATCATTCAGGGAATAATCAGGCAACATGGTCCACACTCTTGGCAAAGGTGATCTCCCTTTTTCTGAACCTCTTTAATTCTATTCTCATGGACATCCTATGTATTCTGCACCAAAAAAAAAAAAAAAGTATTTTGGATGTTACTCTCTTTTTAGTCTGGTCTTTTTAACTAAGCATAAAGATTGTTTGAGAGCAAAGACCATGTAATATTTTAGAATTTCTAACTACTGATTATACCATGTTACATATAAAATATTCCTCATTAGTATTTGTTCATCAAGCACTTGTACACCTGCCTTGCCAGAATGCACAGATGTCCTATAAACAAATTATCAGCTATGCTTGGAGCAGCTCCATAGTATACTCTGTATCCTAAGCAGAATTTTTCTAAGAGTATAAGTTCCAAAAGACCCTAGAGTATATTTGCTCTTTCTCTATATTTGCTCAAGTAAAATTGACAAAAGATTTTTAAATTAAATAAATAAATTTAACATATGAATATATTTATGAATATATTTAAGGCATGTATACACACATATATATACACACCTATATTAGATACATAACTCCAGAATAGTATAACATGTACGCAGTCTGATCCCTATTTTTTGGGGGGATCGGATGTGATTTTTCTAGTATCCTGCATCTATTGACCATCTTTCCTAGTGCTTGATTTCTTTGTGTTCTTTGCAACATTTTCCTGTGAGCACATCTTCTGCGGTAATTTTGTTTTTTTAATTTTCATAATCAGAACTATTGAGATATAATTTACATACATTAAAAAGTACCATGCATTTAATGGTACATTCCCATTATGGAACATTCCCAGTACCCAAAAAAGTTTTCTTTTAACCCCTTGCAGTCATTCATCCCACCCCCACCCTATGCAACCCTATGCAACCCTATCCCACCCCAACCCTATGCAACTACCGACAGCCTTTCTGTCATTATAAACTAGTTATGTCTTTTTCTAGAATTTCAGATAAGTAGCTCCATACAGTATGTACTTGCTTGTTTCTGGCTTCTTTTACACAACATAATGCTTTTGAGATTTATCCATGTTTAATGTGTTATCAATTATTCATTCCTTTTATTACTGAACAGTATTTCATTGCATGGATGTTGTAACACACTGTGTTTACCCCTTCACTAGTTGATGGGCACTTTGCTTGTTTTTTTTTTTATTTTTTCACTTTTTTTCTTCTGTGAACATCTATGTTCATCTTTATATATGTCTGCAGACCTATAATTTCTCTTGAAAAAATACCTAGGAGTAAAATTGTTGGGTAAGGTAACAAACATCTGTTTTATTTTGTGGAAGATTGCCAAACTGTTTTCCATAGTGGTTTTGCCATTTTATATTCCTACCAGCAACGTATGAGGGTTTCATGTGCCTCTTTACTGCTTCTTAGCCCAAGCTTGACGTTGTTAGTCTCTTTTATCCTGTGGGCCACAGAGCTCCAACTCCCACCTACCACTGTTTGTTCCTGCTTGCTTTCCAGCTCCTGGAAACTGAACTTTCTTCTTCTGAAACTCAACTATATTATTTTAATAGTTTTTCTATAATTCTGTGTATTTGTAATGAAGGGGTGTGTTTTCCAACATAAGCGCCACCTGCCATTTTGACTATAAGTGTAAGTGTTCACAAATTTGCACATGATGAATCTTCAGGTCAAAGACATTCCATGACTTGAACAGAATAGAAAATGATTACTGTGGCAGAAGAAAAGTGATAGTTTGTAAATAAATAAAGTTTTTGTTGAGCTTTGATTAATCATGAATTGAAAGTTTTCATTCACTAGGTCACAGCAGAAAGTAAATCTAGCTTGAGTGCTGCAAGAGTATAGCATATAGTGTTTGCCATTTGATAAATGTTAATAAATGTTTTTGAGATGATTATAAATGGCAGATGTGCATTGAAAGATCACTTTTTCAAATAAATATTGGAATAAAAGAATAGAAATTTAAAATACAATTGGGAAATTCAATAGTATTGTTTTCAGGTATGTAGAGAATTAAGTTTGAGGCTTAGGGAAACCCATCTATGACCTTTTAATGATGATATTTAAATTTATAATTCGTATATTGAGTTTTTTTATATTGCACATAATTTGCTAATGTGTTCGCTCTCTAAAGTTCTGTATCCTCACTGTCTCCCCTGTCAAGTTTCACAAAGATCATTTCATTCAAAAAAATTTCTGAGTAAAACACTAGTCCAGCCCATATCCTAACTTTGCTTGTTATAGTTTTAACCACTGGTGAAATTGCCATATTTCATAGTGCTTGTTTCTTCACTTATTAAAACAACATTCGTTTTTTAAGGATGCTTACAATAACAAAATTGGGTGTCCTTGACAAAACTGTGGGATCTAGGGGCGCCTGGGTGGCGCAGTCGGTTAAGCGTCCGACTTCAGCCAGGTCACAATCTCACGGTCCGTGAGTTCGAGCCCCGCGTCGGGCTCTGGGCTGATGGCTCAGAGCCTGGAGCCTGTTTCCGATTCTGTGTCTCCCTCTCTCTCTGCCCCTCCCCCGTTCATGCTCTGTCTCTCTCTGTCCCGAAAATAAATAAACGTTGAAAAAAAAATTAAAAAAAAAAAAAACTGTGGGATCTAAACAGCATTTCTCTTTTGATTTTTGTTAAATAAATTGATTATTTTCTTTAAACAAATTTTTTAATGTTTGTTTATTTTTGAGAGAGAGACAGACAGAGTGCAAGTGGGAGAGGGGCAGAGAGAGAGGGAGACACAGAATCTGAAGTAGGCTTCAGGCTGAGCTGTCAGCACAGAACCCAATGCATGACTTGAACTCACGAACCATGAGATCATGACCTGAGCCAAAGTTGAACACTTAACCAACTGAGCCACCCTGGTGCTCCTAGATTGATTATTTTCCAAGTGGGAAGTGTCAATCAATGTCAATTGCATTTTCTCCTTCAGGTTTAGCTAGACATTGCTCCAATATTATCCAACTTATTTAAACATTTGGGATCATTACTGCTACATCTGTTTCCAAATTCTGGGCAAAATACAGAAATAAATGGATATTAGAAGTACAGTTAGGTAATTTGCACATATAAATGTCTAGTCCATTTGTATCAGTCCAAATATGTCTCCCTTAATTTAATGTAAGCCTAAGTGCCTTGAATCGATAGAAAAGGAAAAAGATAAAACAGCATTATTTATAAGCACCAAAATACCCCATGAAAGATCAGGATCAACAGTTTAAATTTTTATTAAATGACCCCTTGAAAACAAAAGGTAGCTATTGGCTGAGCCTCAGTCGTAGATAAGCCACGACACTTAGATAATTATAAGCTGATTCATACAAATAATACGAAGTTACTAATATAATGAAGTCTGCTGCATTATAAATTGTTACTGGGTAATTTTGGAGTAAGTATAAATGCAGCATCTGCCACATTCATCCATCTTGAGTACATGTTATATGGTGAAATGAACTATGAAGAGCTCCTTAAATTTGAAAATTTAGGCTAAACGCTACCGAACTACTTAGCATTCTACATTTTAACCCTGAAAATCCAATTTCTTTTCAAGTTTTCCCTTCTCCTCCACTAGTAGCATTAATATAACTTCGATATCTAGATAATTTTTGTAATAAATCATTAAAAATTTAAAAAAATGAATCTCAAATGGATTCATTCACAAAACATGAAGCCATTCTCAGCATGATGTTGTTAGGAACTAAATCCTGGAAATGTTTCTAACATTATTCTTTGATAAATACTGGTTGATAAGGAATAAGCAATTTGAGTTTATAACTTTAAAGGATTTTAAATAAAATTTTAATTTAATTTTTAATTAAACAAGCCTACTCATCAACAGAGTGGAAATAGAAATAAGTATTGGAGGAGCAGTCTTGCAGGAAAAAATATTTTTAATAGCCTTTTGGCATAAATGTTTCCTGAGACTGTGGCTTTCCTTTTATGACACTCAGCCATTTTTGGGATTGTCTATATGTATATCTTAAAAATTAAAAGCATTTGGGGTGCCTGGGTGGCTCAGTCGGTTAAGCATCGGACTTTGTACCTCTTGTCATGATCTCATGGTTCATGACTTGGAGCCGCGTGTCTCATGGTTCATGACTTGGAGCCTGGAGCCTACTTCGAATTCTGTGTCTCCTGCTCTCTCTGCCCCTCCCCTGCTCACGTTCTGTCTCTCTATCTCTCAAAAACAAATAACATGAAAAAAACATTTTAATTAAAAGCATTAGCCCCAAAATAGCCTGTGCTTTGGTTGTGGTGACAATAATTGAGATACAGCTTGATTATCATCAGAAGAAGGCTGCTGTGCCCACAATGTGGAACATCATGCAGCTACTGAAAAAATAAGTTACATCTGCTTATAGGATCCTTGTATAATGTCTAGGACAACCATTTTTGTAAAAAAAAAATAAGATATATATATTGTATACATACAAAAGCACACACACATGCAATTGATTATAAGTAATAAATATGTGTTTGTAAGACCATAGAAAAATATTTGGTGTGATACACATCAAACTGATGTGACTGGCTATCTCAAGAAGAGTAGAAAACTACTTTTTTCTTTATTCACCTTTTACTTTTTAATTTTTTTAGCTGTACTAAAAACTACATGTTACATTTATAATTTATAAAAAGGAATGAATCAAACCATATCAGAGGGAGGGAGGCCCTGCAAGTAACTACAAAGAGGACTGGGTCAAAATTAAAAATGGGCTATGTCTTATGGAATAAAATAAGACATTCTAATTCTTTCCAGCAGTCAGTACTAGTTCAGTCACTTTGCTGGGATTGGGGAGCAGTCCCTAATCTGTGGTCAGTGGTAAGGGAAAGGAGCACTTCAGCTTCTCTAAAGGCCACCAGAGCAGCTACTGGAACAAGATATAAATGACTAGGAAGAAAACAATCTGGGAATTAAATTAGGAAAGAAGTGAAAATACAGGAGGTGAAAATACAGAGAGCTAGATGCATGACGGAGGGTAGTTGCTGAAAAACAGAGCAAACAAGGCAGCTCCTATGAAGCAGCAGCGTGGAAAGCTAGTCAAATGGCATGCCAAGGAAACACAGACAGCTGTCACTTTGTTAACAAATAATATCACTTAGTTAACAGATAATATAAAGGTTAAGAATGCCGACTTAGATTGGTGTGGGTTTGAATTCTAGACTCACCACTGTTCACATAACTTGAGGTAAACTATCTTCTCTATATTTCAATTTTTCTCACGTGTAAAATGGAGACAAATTACTTTTTTATAGGGTTTTAGTTGTGTTTAAGTGAGATGATCCATGTAAAGTTTTAAAATTCACACAGTTTGACACATAATAAGTTCTTAAAAACACTGGCTGTTATTGCTAGAAATGATAAAGATCACTTAAAACTTGAGTAAAAATTTGGAGTGTAGAATAATAAAAATTAAAGCAAAGTAATTTAAAAACAAGTTGGTGGGACAAGAAAATCTAGAAAAACTATTATTAATAATTTTGAGTGATGGCATGTGTAGAGAGACTCAGCTAAATGCACCCAGAAAGTGCATTTTCAACAGAAGATATGATTGAGGTATCATATATCAAAATGAACTCCACTTGGCTTTTATTAATTGCTTATGTCATCACTAGACTGAAATACAATCTGTTATTAAATTGACATCATGTCAGTTCTGTTTTCTTCAAAGGAAATATAAGCATGTTGCCCTTTAGGCATATTCTTATCAACACATAGCTGATTTCCTTCTAAAGAATGTTCATTCAAATGTGAGGGGGAAATATTCTTCATATCTCAAAACTTTTAAAACTTGGAATGGCATTTTAATAACTAATCTTCCTTGAAAATGGCTGGTACAAGATTGTAAGAAGACACCATGACGATTAGTGATGGTGAACCATTAGGCTATTTGAAGAAACATACGAATGAACGCCCTAAAGTTGAATGATTATGAGCACCTATTTACAACAGGAGTTAGCAACCTAGACAGCAAATGTGGGAGGCAAACATGGTCAGGTCCAAGTTTTAGGAGGCTTTCACCACCTGTAAATGAAATGAATGGACCACAAAACTGATAACAAAACAGCTTGTCATTTTCAGCCCAGGTAACATAGACAATTTAAAACCTGATAGGTAAAGATCAAGCATTGCCACATATGTAATAAGCTAGTATGTTCCAGTCTCTTTCCCACCTCTCCACAACCCCCAACTCTGCTGACTGTGTTTTCAAAAAGAGTGTAGTTTTTATACATGTTTCTTTTCTTATTTGGTGGAATCACTTCCTATTTTGACAATTCAAGGAGTAAATGATAATGTAGCCCATTTCCCTGAAATCAAGGCCTCTATTTTGCATAACACAATGAAGTTTTTAAACAGGAAAAGGAAAAGGAAGAATTTAATTAGTGGGGAAGTTTGAAAATATACTTTAAAGAATATCCAGGAAAGGAATAAGAGCATTTGACATCCTCTAGAGATCTTTCCTATATAACTAAAGCATATGAAAAAAGCAGATGTTACCAATGGAAAATACAAAGCTGAAACACCCCACAATCACCCACCAAACCACAGTGAATAGTTCGCAGGGACCAGGAACTTCTTATGTCAGGAGAATTCTCTGGGAAGCCAAATAAATGTAGATAATTCTCAGTACAAAGGTTATGATATTAGGTCTAGAAATATACATTTAGGGAATTGATTTCTCTGAAAAAGAGGCTGAGGATTATATTAGTACCCTGGAATGAGGCCAGGTCATCATTAGAAGAAACCCAAATTAATGTTCAATAATTGAAGCTCTCCAATTTACATTAGATTCTGTAGTCTTAAAGTGAGTAGGACCCAGGTGATCCAAGATGTTTTCAAGACCACTTCAAACTCTAGTCCAATTCTGTGGCAGACTCTCGTCAGACAAAATAATATTATCTAGTAACCATTTCCTTGCCATAGCTCAATTATCAATAAGAAAAGGACATAGGTGACTACAGTACAATACTTTATAGATGTTATTTCCATACAAGTTGTTTCCAAAGGCAAGAATTAAAGGCAGAAAATAATACCCAAATTGTCAGGAACTGAGTGTCTCAAAAGTATGGAGAAATGAGCTCCTAATACATATGGAAATGAATTGTTGTCAAGTGTTTCATATTTATTTTATTTATTTTATGTGGGGCTCAAACTCATGACCCCCAAGATCAATGGTCACATCTTCCACAGATTGAGCCATCCAAGCGCTCTGAGTTGTTGTCAAGTTTAATAATGAGGTTTTATTAGTTAAAGAAAACATGGAGCTCTCAGGTGGCTCAGTCAGTAAGCATCTGACTTTGGTCAGGTCATGATCTCTCAGTCCATGAGTTTGAGCCTGGCATTGGGCTCAGAACCTGGAGCTTGCTTTGGATTCTGTGTCTCCCTTTCCCTCTGTCCCTCCCCCTTATGTGCTCTGTCTTTCTTTCTCTCTCACAAATGAACATTAAAAATAAATGAAAATAAGTTATAGAAAACACTGAAGAAAGTAAGAAGAATCTGTTAAACTGACTTGCATTATTTTCTTACCTAAATAAGCAGAAAATAAAGAACTGTTAGAATTTTTCTATACACAAAAATTTTAAAGCATGCAAGTTTAAATAGGATTTAATGCTATTAACAGCTTCTTTCCCTTATATTGGAAACAGTCTTCTTTGATCCCACCCAGAAGAGTAGCATTTTTACTTATTTTTTTTAATGTTTACTTATTTTGAGAGAGAGAGAAAGAGAGCATGAGCAGGGGAGGGGCAGAGAGAGAGAATCCCAAGCAGGCTCCACTCTGTCAGCGCAGAGCCCGACGAGGCTCTCCATCTCACGAACCGTGATATCATGACCTGATCCAAAATCAAGAGTAGGCCGCTTAACCCACTGAGCCACCCAGGTACCCCAAGAATGGCCTTTTTAAAATGTGAAATGATTACGAACGTTAACTCAAACTGTTTAAATGTAATTAATTACAAACAGTCATCATTCTATGGTATTATTTATTGCTCAGCGTTTCACAGTGCTTTCAAAGTAGTCTTGGAAATAGGCAGACTAAGAGTCGTCATTACTAGAACAAGGGCAAATAAGGTCATGTTTATACCCATTATGCCTGTTTGCATGATAATCATGCTGCCACATGCCTACTGGTATCAGACATTGTTCTAGGTGCTTATTAAGTTTTATCTTGTTTGATGTTCAAACCCAGGACTTTGAATAACTTGCCAAAAATTACATAGCTGGTGGATAGCAGAGCCCAGATTCAAACGCCCATCAGTCTGACTCTAAAGCCTGCATCCTTTCTCCTAAATTGCACTGTCTTGTGAGGTGATTTGTTCAACAAATACTGAGAGAACTAACTCCTTTTTTGTATATATAATATCTTATAAATAATGGGAACTTCCAGTATTTTGTAAGTATTTTTAAAGTAAGTCACTTTAAAAAAATATCCTGGACTAGTGAATGAATGAATGAATGAATGGTCAACTAACTCATATCCAGAATCAGGTAGACCATCTCTCAACTTTCTCAGATAGATAATGTATTTTTAAACATCTTCAGAATAGCGGAATTCACAGTTTCATTTGGCAACCAATTTATGCTAATTTTAAACTAAGTACTTTACACAGTAAAACTCTAAAACAGTGGCCCCATTTCTTAGAAATCTTGAAATAAAACAAAAAAAAAGTTGTATAGAGAAACTATTTCTTAGAAATATGAAACTTCACATTTAGCTATTTTCCTAATGTAAGTCTAATCAAAATCATTTATATTTTTATTCCAATTAAATGCAATTATTTGGAGTTAATTGCATCCCAAAATTGTGGAACAAGCTATTTTCTGAATATGGTCAGCCTTCGCAGAGAACTCTCATAATCTACAATGAGTTGAAAGAGATATTTTGAATTCATGTAGCTCACAGAATGATCCACTAATAGTTAAGATGTTTCAGTGAAAACTATAAATATTTCAGTCATATGCTGAGCCACCTAATATCAACACTTTTTTTGAATTTCACAGAATTTCTCACTTTCTTTTTTTTTAAATCTTCACCAAGAATAGATAATCATGAACAGAATCAGCTGAACAGTTGCTAAACCTAAAAAAGAAAATATTATCCAACAATTCACTTTTAAGTTGGCAAATTGAAAAATGCTTTATACATTTAGCCATCACATTCTACCATTAGGTCACAACTCAGAAGTGGTCATTATAGATCAAGTGACAGAAACAACTCTCCTGTCCAAACATGACAGGTTTCCATTACAAAGAAATACTCTTGATTTTCACCCAGGGCTTTCTTGGAAGGCAGATTGTGTCATGACATGAAGTACTGTGCATGTGCTCACCCTTGAAAGTACACTCATATGCTGCCTCCTTGGGGACTCACCCAGAAGACCCCTCTCCCATCCCTCACACCAGACCAGTCACTCCCTTTGCTTTCACCCAAAGGACTCCGTATTTTGTTAGGTTGTAACAAGTATGTGTTTTCTTCCCTCTAGTGTGGAATTTAGGGCTGCAGAAAGGATATCTTAGTATTGTTCAAATATTTGTAGATAGAATTTGTTTTCCTTACATTCTCTTCTACAAACTAAACATACAAAACGTCTCACTATTCCCCATATGTTTTCCAAGTCCCTGCTCACCACCCCCTCCTAATATCGTTGCTCGACAAAGGACCCCATGACTCAAAAATAGCATCCAACATTGAAGTCAAATCTATTTACTTGCCACTGGCCTACAGGGCTCTCCAGTTAATGCCATTACAATAACGTGGGTGAAAAACGATCTTATAAAATGTTTCTCTAAACAAATATCTTGGATAGTATATAAGATAAAGTCATTCAAAAGACACATTACATGGTTCCCACATTCCAGGAATTGTGCTGAAAACTTGAGATCCTGCCATAGGCACCCTCAAGGAGAATCTTTTTGTGTAGACAGAACGTATTAACACGTGTCACACATAAATGGAGGTTTTATAAACAAATACTTTAGAGTTACTTGGGGTTATA
Organism: Lynx rufus; assembly: GCF_022079265.1. Classification (NCBI taxonomy): domain Eukaryota; kingdom Metazoa; phylum Chordata; class Mammalia; order Carnivora; family Felidae; genus Lynx; species Lynx rufus. The sequence goes on from NW_025814823.1 coordinate 149,887,017, forward strand.
AAAATATAACAAACTTTTTTTTTCCTTAGGACTTTTTGAGACTTCTACTATTCTAATATGCATTGTGACTCTCCAAGACTCAGAATATAATACATATTATTTCCCAAATTCACTCGACGGTACCACAACAGTGAAAACATCCTATAGAAGCATTTCATGAGAATACTTTGTGACATACCCTTTAGAGTTTATAACCAAGCAAAAAGATAATTGTGGTTTAGGAAAATTAGAGCTTGGTACCATCACAGGGTGGAATACAAGTACAAAGGAAGTTTTAAAGGACAGAGGGAGTGAGGGAAAGCTTCCAAAAGAAGTGATACTTCTGGGTCGCCTGGGTGGCTCGGTCGGTTTAAGTGTCTGACTCCTGATTTCACCTCAGGTCATGATCTCGCGGTTCCTGGGATAGAGCCCCACGACAGGCTCTGTGCTGACAGTGTGGAGCCTGCTTGGGATTCTCTCTCTCCCCCCACTCTCTTTCTCTCAAAATAAGTAAATACATTAAAAAAAAACTTTAAAAAGAAGTGATACTTCAAATAAATTTCAAGGACAAGTCTAAGTAAGTTATATAAGAAGAAGGGAGTCACTGGTGGGATTTTAAGAAAAATTCTTCAGGCATGGGGAAAGCCCAAAGTGGCTTACTGGGCACAGTGGTGTTCCATGGTCAGAACTGCAGACACATCTATGTTAACTGGAACAGGCATATGAAAACGGCAACATCAGCACTTCTAGTGAGAACCTAGCTATGAAATTCAGGAATCCTCTCTCACTCTCCTCTTCCAAAAAGTATACAGAACCAACAAGAAAAGCAAATAAAAATTAAATAAAGATACTTTCAGAGAAGCTGAGAAACATATAATCTGCAGGCCCCTGAATGTAACTATGAATTGACAAAAACAATTAAGACTGAGTAGCAGCAATATGAGAGTTAATGATGAGAAGAAAGTGGGGCATGTCAGTTTTGGAGTGGATCTCCAAAAGCACCTGCAAACATACAACTTTCAAAAGATGAAATACTCATGCTGAAATCCAAAAACTGCAATCCGTTTTTTGCAGAAAGGGTTCAGGGACTGTGTTGAGCAATGCAGGTAGCAGTTAGACTTAGAGTAGCAGATGTGGGACTCTACAAAAGAATCTAAAAAAGAATCAGAAATCTTCTTGCCATGTTTTCAGGAAGCAGGAAGCTGCTCTTTGGCAGAAAATGAGGAGAAATGTTCTAAGTGGTGATCACTGTCTCTATTTAACTGGAATGGAACCTACAGAAAATAGATTTTCTAGGAATGTCCAACCCATTTAATAACGACTAAATTAATGGAAAAGAAACAAGTACAAAATCAAAACAAAGACAGTATATAAAAAAAGTATCTGAAAACTCACTAGAAAAGTGTAACCAAAAAGAATGAAAATAAACAGAGTAACCCCTACTATATGTTAAATAATATTCTAAAGCTTTAATAATTAAAACAGTGTGGTAGTGGCACGTAATTAGATAAAGAAACAGATTGGTAAATTCAGAAACTGACCCAAATGCACATATGAATTCAAAGATACTTCAGGCTTTGTTGCAGATCACCACAATAATATTGTAATAAAGTGAATCAAATGAGTTTTTTGGTTTCCCAGTGTGTACAAAAGTGATGTTTAGGGAGCAGCCCTCTGTTTGCTAGATAGCATGCTGCCTGATGATTCATGAATCATTTAGGAAAGTCAATTAGACCTTTAAAATTTACTGGGTTGAAATTTTGTTACTTAACAGATTTGGTGGCAGCCACAGGATTGGAATCAAACTTCCAGCAGCATTTAAGAACAACAGAGAGACGTGGGCATGGTATCCATGAACCCTCTGGATTCACTGTCTCTCTTACTGTTTTTTAGGTTTATAGCTAAGTTCCTCTTGGTTCTGAGTTCACTGCTTTTTGGATTTGAGCTCTTGATCTAATTGACTCTCCTTTGCAAAGCAAGTCAGCTTGAGCTGGCAGATGGTTATGCCTGGAGCCCAATTGAGCTGGCACATTTACCTGGAGCTGAGCTGAGCTGGCGGTGTTTCTCAGAGCCCAACTGAGCTGGCAGAAGAGACTGCCCAATGCCAGGTCCCTTGCTTTTTCAGACTGAGTCCTGGGTGGAAAACTTCAGCCGGGTTCCAATGGAATTGTCGTTGGTGAGCACAGGGTCTTCTTGTGGCCAGGATGCATTACTGTCATTACATTAAGGTACACACATTTGTCTTATTTTGTATAGATAAAGGTTATTCCTAGTGGGGGATCTTGGAGGCCAAAAAGCCACAAAAATTGGAAGGCACCAACTGAGAATTTAAAGGCTATTAGAGGGCTCACCACCTCAAGAAGACTCCTGTGACATGATAAGTTTATCACAGAATAGATTAGATTGACAGCAGGTCACCTGCCAACCTCAAAAAAACATCTGTGCCACGAGGTACGCTGTAAAACACGCACAATCCCCAACCGCACAGCACATCCCTTTTAGGTATTAACTCCAAGAAACCCAAAGGCTTAGCTAATAAGTTCTTTAAATCCTAAAGAATCAAGCACGCCACCTTTGTCGCCCTTGCTTATTTTATGTCGAAGACCTAGAATACTGGAAGTTGCAGAAATCTATCAGAAATGGCAAGATCTAAGCTTGTTGTGTGTACTGAAGAATTTGGTTGTGTAACCATCATGTTTGAGCCGTAAAATAATGCTGGACAAAAATGTGGTTCCATTCCATCTGTGGCTGGGGTTCTACCAAACTGCTGGCAGTCATCACAGGAATTACAACCTAGAAATACAGTTGCCATTGTAGAGAAAATTCCAGTTAGATAAGATTATTTAGGAAGTGTACTTGAAAGCAGGGATTTCAAATTAAGCAAAATGAGATACCTATTCGATATTTTATTTTATTTTATTTTATTTTATTTTATTTTATTTTATTTTATTTTATTCTAATTCCAGTATGGTTAAATATATACTCAGCGCTTATCAAGATAAATGTACTCTTAATCCCCTTTACCTATTTCACCCATCTCCCCCCCATCTCCCCTTTGGTAACCATCTGTTTGTTCTCTATAATTAAGAGTCTGTTTTTTGGTTTGTCTCCTTTTCCTTTGTTCATGTGTTTTGTTTCTTAAATTCTATATATGAGTGAAATTATATGGTATTTTTCTTTTTCCTACTGACCTACTTCACTAAGCATTATACTCTCTAGCTGTACCCATGTTGCAAATCACAACACTTTATTCTTTATGGCTGAATAATATTCCATTGTATATATATACCACATCTTCTTTACCCATTCATCAATCAGTGGACACTTGGGTTGCCCGAGGAATACCTATTTTAATTGGCATGGAAAAGCCTCCAAAAGGTACAAAAGTCCAAAATAGTTTCATTGAAAGATTTATTAATGAGACTGTAAGACTGATAGAACTCCTACTACTCCCCTCTATCCTTTGAGTATTTATCCTAATGCTTTTCTTTATGAATTACATTTCTACTCTGAAGAAACTCTTAAATAGTTACCTTTTTTCAATGTTTATTTTTGAGAAAGAGAGAGAGAGCACAAGCAGGGGAGGGGCAGAGAGAGGGAGGGGGGCAGAGGATCCAAAGTGGGCTCTGTGCTAACAGCAGAGGAGCCCAGTGTGGGGCTTGATCTCACAAACTGTGAGATCATGACCTAAGCCAAAGTCAGACCCTTAACTGATTGAGCTGCCCAGGCACCCCAAACCACAAATATTCTTAATGACATCTAGAATGGTGAATCTTTGGGGTGCCTGGGTGGCCCAATCAATTAAGCGTCCGACTTTGGCTCAGGTCATGATATCACGGCTCATGAGTTTGAGCCCCACATCGGGTTCTCTGCTGTCAGTGCAAAGCCTGCTTTGGACCCTCTATTCCCCTTCTCTCTCTGCCCCTCCCCTGCTCATGCTCCCTCTAACCCTCTCAAAATAAATAAACATTAAAAAAATAAATACGGACGCCTGGGTGGCTCAGTCAGTTAAGCGTCTGACTTTGGCTTAGGTCATGATCTCACAGTTTGTGAGTTTGAGCCCCACCTCGGGCTCTGTGCTGACAGCTCAGAGCCTGGAGCCTGCTCTGGATTCTGTGTCTCCCTCTCTCTCTCTGCTCTTCCCCTGCTCACACTGTCTCTCTCTCTCTCTCTGTCTCTCAAAAATAAACATAAATAAATATAAAAAACAAACAAATAAATAAATAATAGAATGCTGAATCCTTTCCAGAAGGTTTTCAGTTCACTCTGTTCAGACCCATCAGAGGAATCACTATCTAGAGCAGCTATGGCCTTATGATTTTTTTTAAATAATAAGACTTGAAAGTTGAAATTACTCCTTGATCCATGGGTTGCGGAATGGACGTTATTTGAGGAGGCTGTTGTATATCTCCATCAGACCCCACAGCAGTAATATTTGGAAAGGAACCATTTTTTCTCAGTACTAGTTCTCAACAGTGGGCTTAAAATATTCAGTAAACCATGTTTCAAACAGATGTACTGTCATTCAGACTTCGTTGTTCCATTCATAGAGCACAGGCAGAGTAGATTTATTATAATTTTTAAGGACCCTAGGACTTCCAAGAATGGTGAATGAGCATTGGCTTCCACTTAAAGTTGCCACTGCATTAGTCGCTAATAGAGTCAGCATGTCCTTTGAAACTTTGAAGCCAGGCATGGACTTCCTTCTCTGTGTAGGTAAGTCCTAGGTGGTATCTTCTTCCCATATAAAGCTGGTTATTTCCTCTACATTGAAAGCTTCTACATTAAGTGTAGCTACTGCCATGAATTATCTTAGCCAGATCTTCTACATCAGCTTCTACATCAGCCCTTGCTTCTTCGTCTTGTATTTTTATGCTAGGAGATGGCCTCTTTCCTTAAACCTCATGAACCATCCTCCACTAATTTGTCTTTTACATCTCCTTACTAACTCTCTCAACCTTCACAGAATTGAAGAGAGTGAGGGCCTTGCTCTGGTGTTGGCTTTGGCTTAAGGGAATGTTGTGGCTGGTTTGATCTTCCATTCAAACCACTAAAACTGCCTTCACATCGGCAATGAGACTATTTTACTTTCTTATCGCTTCTATGTTCACTGGAGTAGCACTTTTCATTTCCTTCAAGTACTTTTCCTTTGCGTTCACAACTTGAGTGCCGCAAGAGGCCTAGCTTTCAGCCTTTCATGGCTTTTGAGATGACTTCCCCAGTAAGCTTAATCACCCCTAGGTTTGGACTTAAAGTGAAAGCCATGCAATTCTTTCACCTGAACATTCAGAGGCCATTGCAGGGTTATTAACTGGTCTAATTTTAATACCGTTGGGTCTCAGAAAACAGAAAGGCCTGAGGAGAGGGAAGGAGAAGGGGAACAGCTGGTTGACAGGGCAGTCAGAATGCACATAGTGTTTACCGATTAAGTTCACTGTCCTATGTGGGCGTGGTTCGCCCCAAACCATCACAGTAGTAACATTAAGGATCACTGATTACACATCACCATAACAAATATCAAAATAAAAAAGTCTGAAATATTGCTAGAATTATCAAAATGGGACCCAGAGGCAGGAAGTGAGCAAATGCTGTTGAAAAATGAGACTGAGAAACTTGCTCGATGCAGGGCTGCCACAAGCCTTCGGTTTGTATAAAATGCTGTATCTGCAGAGTGCAGCCGAGAGAGGCACACTAGAACAAGGCGTGCCTGTATATGGCTCGGGTGGCATCTCAAGTCAGGGAGATAAGGAGGGATGGTGTAAATAAATGGTCTGCACACAGCTGGGTTCACTAAAAAAAAAAAAAGAAGTCAAATCTATACCTCACATCATACACCCAGATTAATTTCAAATACAGCAAAGGTTTAAGTGCTACCAACCACTGCTAAAGAAGCTGTAATAGTCCAGACATCACTCGTTGTCAGCCGTCTGGGAGGACAGTTGATTCCCATCACTGGATATTTTCACACTTTTTGATATTTGCAAATCTAATGGTTAGAAGCATGGTATCTTCTTGTTTTAAATTTGCATTTCCCTGATGACTGCAGTTTAAACAGCTTCTCGTGTGTTTATTGACCATCTGGATTTCCTGTTGTGTGAAATTGCCTGTTCGAATCTTTTACCCACTTATTTCTATTTGGTTATTTGTATTTTTCATATTGATTATTTTAGGGTTTCTCTTTACTTCCTAGAAAACAGCATATTTTTGTGGGGCAGTTATTTTCTTCTGTGTTAGGGCTTCTCTTTTCATTTTATATGTGGCTTCTCATGTGCACCTGTTTATTATTTTGATGGAATCAAATTGTCATTCTTTTCCTTTGTGATTTTTGCTTTTGGGGTTTTGTTGAAGACGACTTCCTGACCTCAAGGTCACAAGGATATTCTCCGTATTCTCTTATGAAGAAGGAGAAAGAAAAAAAAAGAGGAGAAAGAGGAAAGGAAGGATAAGTGGGAAAAAAGGAAACACTTGATTTTTTAAAAAATAGAAGTGCTGGAAATAATATGAGAAAATTCCTTTTGTAATTTTAAAATGAGGTGACTTTTCTAAAAATGACTCAAAAACTCTAAGTCCTAAAATTAAAAATTGATAAATACTTTAGACTTTTTTAAACTTCTGCAGCAAAGCATACCATAAGCTGACAAACTGATGACAAATTTGTGATTTATATCACAGACCACGCTCCATAACATAAAGAGTGCCTAGAAAACAATTAGAAAATATAGTGACACAATAGGAAATTGTCAAAATACATTAATAGAGAGTCGATAGAAAATGAAATACAAAGTACAATTTAATTATACAAAGTGCAATGTACAACTTAATTGTACAATGAAACAAATACCAAGTTAAAATAAGCTATGAGTCCATTTTTCATCTAGGAGATTAACAAAAATGAAAATTTCGATTGCATGGTCTATTGACAAGACAGTGGGGAAATGGTCACTCTCACTCATTGCTAGTAGAAATGTAAATTGCCACAATGCCTATGGAAAGCAATTTGGGAAAAAATTTAATTACAAATACATATACTTTTTTGCTAAGTAGTTCTACCTCTGTGAATGTATCTTACACTTACACATGTGAAAATAAATAATATTATTCATTGCAACATTGTTTGCAAAAGAAAAGGACTAGAATGTTCTATCATTGACAGGGATTAGATTAGAAAAATTGCAGTATGTCTAAACAACAGCATCTGTGCACCAATAAAAAACAGTGAGGAAGCTTTCTATACATAAACATCTGTGAAATGTATTGTGAATTGAACAAAGCAAGGTGGGAAAAAATTGAGTAGGAGGCAAATTTCGCTTAAAGTGGAAGACAGGAATATATATCTTTATTGGCTGGTATTTGCCTGAAGTAACTGGCAAATTACAAAATTAATGGCAGTGGTTACCAGTGTGTGAATGACAGGGCAAGGAAAACAGGAAAAGCAGATTGATGGAAGGCAGTTTTTGCAGACTTCACATACTTCCAAGTTTGTTTTCTAATTTTTGAAAGATGATTTTGTTACCTATTGAATTGATTACATTTAAAAAAAACAGTTTGGTGGCTCAGTCGTTGAAGCGTCCGACTTTGGCCCAGGTCATGATCTCACAGTTCTTGAGTTCAAGCCCCGCGTGGGGGTCTGTGCTGACAAGCTCAGAGCCTAGAGCCTGGAGCCTGCTTTGGATTCTGTGTCTCCCTCTGCCTTTGCTTGTGCTCGCTCTCTCTCTCTCTCTCTCTCTCTCAAAAATAAATAAACATTTTTTAAATAAAAAAATAAAAAATCAATTTACTTAAAAATAAAATTAATAATATTGATTTAGTTTAAAAAAAAATAGAAGCCAAACAGTGAAGACTGTACCTTTAACTATCTTTCTACCTGTGTCAGGGTTTGAAAAGTCACACTTTTTAGAAACGTGGTAAGGAAATGTTGACCCTGAAAAAAGTTCCAGTACGGTGCTATGTTTATGTGCCAAAACAAATGAAATTTCCTGAGATATTTCAGGACAGATATTATAAATTTAAAAATGCTTTTTCTAAAGTAGACTATGAAGAGATGAAATAATTTATGGTAAGCTGGAGCAGTGAAAATATTCCATGCAATGCAAAAATGTCAACTTCAAAATTACTCTGAATATCACGTATAAAGAAAAAAAACCCCAAGTTTGCCATTAAATGATCAACTGACAACTCAAAGCAGAATATACCGAAATGCCTAACATTTTATTATCATATCTATTTCTCGCAATTCAGAAAAACCATAAAGAATATCATCTAAATCTGTAATTTAATGCATAACACTGTAACACATTTCTAAAGTAAGTTTTAAAATGAGTCAGCCTTATGAGTCTGAGTGACATTTTGTCACTGATTTAAAAGAAAATGCTGCTTCTGTTAAGATCTTATAATACATATAATAAAGAAAAACACAGTATAAGTTTAGACAAATTTGAGAACTTTATCACCTTACCATCAGGGTGTTAATGCATATGTAAGCACAAATATTTGAACTATTCCTTTCATTATGTCAGATGACAAGAAAGGTGCCTGAAAATTGTCTTATTTGTTCAGGTAAATGAAGTAACGTCAGATCTAGGAGTGATGTCCTTATCATTATAGGATCTAGATGTCAGAGTATCATGGGCTAGAATAACGTTTGTAATGGTGTGAAAATGAAATATTTCAACATTGATGTTTTCCCTGAAAGGATTTATTTTCATGGTTACTCTTTTGCTGTCAGACTAGCTAGCTGGCTTATGGGTCTCACCTACAAAAATAAAACTCTGAAAAAAAAAGTGTCTTTAATTAAGTACAGCAAAGGTAAAGAAACAAAGGGGGTGTTAAAAATGGAGAGATGAGTGAGGAAAGATGTTAATTGGGGCCAACCTTCTGTTTGTTAACTCATCTGCAGTTTTAAGGGCTGAATTTTTATTATTCTCACAGAAGAGCATAGAAGGCACACAGGAATGAATGACCACAGGATGGGGCCAAAGGCGAGGACAGTTGAAACTCAGTGAGTGGCAGAACAAAAAGTAAAAGAATAAAAAAAAAGAAAAGAAAGAAAGAAAGAGAGAGAGACATTCTCAAGACATTTCATTACAGATTTTATGGAAATAATCTGATTTAGTCTTCATTGACTTTTCCTAAATCTTCACGTTTTAATACATTTTTTAAAAAAGTAATTAATTTTAAGAGGTGAGTGTGGAGGAAGAATGCCCAGTACATGGGTCCCAATCAGCATAAGTCCTGCCTGTTCTTGGCCTGCAAGGTACTTGGCCTTGAAGGCACTGTGGCTCCACCCAGGGCTTCAACTTGAACAGAAGGAGAGAAGCAGACTTAGCAGTGAGAGGGGTAATATATGCTACCATATGGCCAGATTCCTTTTATTTGTCAAGAGAAGATAAAAATCTGTATCATTCTTATGATACTGAAATATTTTTTTAAAAAAGTTGTAAACAGCCTTCAAACTAGTTGGCAACCTGTGTGCTTTAATGACAGCTAACCCTTGCACAAAACTTCCTACATGCCAGGCTATGTTCTAAGTACTTTACGTAGCGTCATTTCATCCACCAAACAACCACATGAGGTAAATCCTATTTTATCCCCATTTTTAAGATGAGTTAACTGAGACACAGTTATGTCTATAACTTGCACGAGGTCGCATAACTGGTAAATGGCAGAGGCAGAACCTGAGCTTCAGAACTTTGTTCCAGAGTTCAGACCCTCAAGCACTAAGTTATTCCTATAGGAAAATGTCCCCTTCAAAGAGCTGCTTATAAATATTTCATTAATTGTAGAACTGAATTCTATACTATACTGGCACTATGCTGATATTTTTCCATGGAATAATTTTTTTCATTCTCTTAAATCATTTTTTTTATTTGGAAAACTTCACAAACCACCATTTCTTTTTTAATTCAAGCACAATTAACAGACCGTGTTACATTACCATCAGGTGTACAATATAATGATTCAATAATTCTATGCATTACATCAGTGCTCATTAAGATTAATGTACTCTTAATCCCTTTTATCTATTTTACTCATCTCCCCACTAACCTCCCCTTTGGCAACCACCAGTTGTTCTCTATATTTAGGGGTGGTTTTTGTTTGTCTCTTTTTTCCTTTGTTCCTTTGTTGTGTTTCTTAAATTCTAACTATGAGTGAAATCATATGGTATTTGTCCTTCTCTGACTGATTTATTTCACCACTGTTTCTAAAGGGCCCAATTTGGAAGAGGGATATTTTGGAAAGGTAAGGTTATTATTAATTAAATATTTTCTAAAGGTAAAATTCATTTTGGAAAAAAATATTTTGTGTGTTTTAGCTACCATTTCCCATTTTTTATTGTGTAGCAAAATGCTACATGATAATTTTATATGTGCATATTTATATACACTTATACATGATTATACATGATTTATATATAATATACTATGATAGTGGTGTGCCTGTGTGGTGATAAGGCAAAAAATGTAAACAAGCAGCACAATTTGATACCTTTGACTTCAGTCAAGTTACCTAGACTCACTTCAGTTTTTCAGTTTTATTCAGTTTATTAATACATTTTTAAATAAAATTTAAATTAAATTAAATTAAAAATAAAAATTATAAATAAATTTTTATTCAGTTTATTAATAAACTTTTCAGTTTTATTCAGATATAGTTGACATATCACATTGTGTAAATTTAAGATATACAGCAAGATGACTAGATTAATATATATATTGTGGAATGTTTACAACACTAAGATCGGTTAATACATCCTTTACCTCATGTAACTATGATTTTGTTGTTGTTGTTATCGTGACAACATTGAAGTTCTACTTTTTCAGTACTATATTGTTAACTATAGTCACCATGCTATGCATTACATCCTTGGAACTTATTCATGTTATAACTGAAAGCATGTACACTTTGACCCACATTTACCCATTTTCCCCACCCTTCACCCTTTAACAACCACAATTTTGCTCTCTGTTTCTATGAGTTTGCTGTTTTTTAGATTCTACATGTGAGTGAGATAGATTGTACATTATTTGTCTTTCTCTGTCTCACTGACTTCACTTAGCATAATACCCTCAAGGTCCATCCTTGTGGTCACAAATAACAGGATTTCCTTCTTTTTTATGGCTGAATAATATACCACATATATATATCATATACACACACATATATATACACACATATATATACACATACATATATATCACATATATCATATATATCATATATATATATATATATCACATTTTCTCTTATCTTTTCATCTGTCAGTAGACACTTACATTGAGCATAGATATCTTGACCATTGTGAGATATTCTGCAATTAACATGGGAGCACATATATCTCTTTGATATAGTGGTTTTCTTCAGACAAATACCCAGAAATGGGATTGCTGGATCATATGGTAGTTCTCTTTTTAATTTTTTGAGGAACCTCCATACTGTTTTCCATAGTGGCTGTACCAATTTACATGTAAATTGATAGAGACTCTCTCAAGCTTTCATTCCAAGGTCTATTGTAAATTCAGAGAATTCATAGGCATGGGTTACTCGCTAGTGGTTTTACTTGCTCTTGGTTAGTATGGACTGTTTTCAGAGGGTTGGCTATTTGTCTTCCACTGGTATAAGCCTGTCCCATCATGTCTATAGACCTCATTATGTCTATAGGTCTCACATTTGTATCCATACCTCTCGGAGATGTAATTGTAAGAAAAACACCTGAAAAGTCCTTCCTGATAGAATGATCCTTTAGCAGGTCCAATTATTTCAAAAAACTTCTCTTGCAGAGTCCACTGTTGGTTGCGAAAGAAACATCTCTATTCAGTGTATACAGGAGGTAGTAGGTCCTCCATATCTTCTCTAGGAAGGCTACTCCTTTTTCATTATTAAAGTTCCATCTCTTCCTAACATTAGCTATGGGCTCACAGCTATCCTTTCTAAATCCAGATTCTGGCTTACCCCAGATGAAAACCTTCAAATTTCTCCTTACAGTAAGCAGGTGTGATTCCCTAAATTGCCACCATGAAGGATGTCAAACTCTTAATGTTCCTCACTGACATAAGGTAGTGGGAAGTACTATTTAACCCAAACACATACACATGATAGAAAGTCATACTCTGTCCTGGGGTTTCCACTCCTACTCCATGCAGTTTCAGCTAGTAGAAAGCTGGTCATTTTTATTGTGCTAAAATCTAAATATTTGAGTCACCCCTACAACCTCCTCCTCGGACCTGGTTGTTCCAGCAATGGAGGGTAAGTGAGAAGAAGTTTGAGGACGTCATTAAGATTCAGTAGACTTTCAGACTCTCAGTTAATTTTCTTCCAACTGAGCCAGGACCACGGAGCCATAGTGAGCAGCATTGAACAGGAAGCCAGGCTTAGCTAGGTAGCACAGAGGTCTCAGATAAAACAAACAAAGCAGGGCTTTGTGAGGTGACAAAAAGGAAATGAGCAAAGTCACACCCTGAGCCCATCAGCCAGGCAGTCTAGTGAGCAGGAAACAAAGCCACGAGACCAATGGCCCCCAGTGGTGAGACTATACTGCACAGGTGATCAGAACAGAGCTAAGGTTGAGTTCTGTCCATGAAGCCACTTTGATGTATTCTAATTGCCTAGAGCAGTGCTCTAAGAAAATAAGGGAAGAGCCTTCCTACTTTTAAACATAGCCTATGGTTTGCAGAAGCTGTTTTTAAAAATAACATGAATCTGATCTTACAAAATATTTTCTGACATGAACAGAAAAATCTGTAAGTTGCTAAGAGTACTATTATGTTAGAAGAAGAAAAAATGAAAAACAGATTAAAGATTTAACATTCTGCTCAGAACCTTTCTCTTGCCAAGGATAAACCCAATCCTTTGGAAGTTGACCACTTTTTTTCCTATTCTCAAAATGCAGAAGACCTATGTTGATAATGAAGACCGTGATGGGATTCTGATCCAGGATGCTTCTTAAACAATTAGGTCTAAACAATATGGAAACTACATCGAACGTGAACATTAAGGACATTGTAATCTAAATGTTGAGTAAAGTAAAGAAACAGAGAAAATTTACAATTAAAAGTTAATCTTCTAAATAAATATTCTTGCCACGTCCATTTGGGAAAGGTAGTTGTACTTTTTAAAATAGGACTGCATGTCCAGATTATATTTTATAAGGGCATGGGAAGATCTCATCCAAGTGTAAGCAAAGGAGAGTAGCCAAGACATCCCTTAATCAAAGAGAGACTGGAACAAGTATAGTGTATGTGGAGAGCTAACAGATGAAATCAGTGTGGGTAAAGTAGACTACATGTATTAAGGAGCAATGGAAAATCTATATAGGTCATGTAGTCCCAGACTTGGCTATGCGGCTGAAGAACTTGAAACTGATAGGTCAAGAGGACATTATAGTTTCTGTAATGGGTGGATACAGGTGGGTGACACAGTGGTAGGGAGATGTTTTAGGAAGCCATGCAGGTTAGGCTTGGGCAAAGATGAGCTGATTTCTGCATATTGGACAAGGCTAAATCCATAATTCTGGCATGTTGTCATAAAGGTCTGACAATAATGGGATATTTGAAAAGGAAAAGAAAGGGTAAATTTGAGAAACATTAAGAAAAAACCCAAGTCCCTGACAGACTGAATATAGAAGAATTAGACAAACATAGCACATATAACTCCACCAATCCTTTATACATAGAAAGCCTATAAAATACTACTGGAAAACTGGGAGAAGTAGAGAGGCTGAGAAATGGGGCCCTGCACAGGGGTGGGGGTGCATCCTGATTTATTTTTCATATTGACTATATGATTCAAAGCAGAAACTATTGGCACTTAGCACTGGTTTTAGCATTAAAGAAACAACCTAGTCCTGGGGAGCTTTCACTGTATTTGGGCAAGAATGCAGGGCAGACCGTGGTATGAAACAAACACAAAGAAAATGAAATGTAAACACCTTGATAATGAATAAATGATATTTTTACCACTGAGAGGATTGAAAAAAAGGAATAACACAGGAAGTGGGGGCAGTGGATTAAAATGTCACAACTGGGAAGCAGGATGCTGACCCTTGAGTTACGCGTTGAGAGATTGGAGATAGAGGAAGAGGAGCTGAGTAGGAGCCAGACGCTGCGGGAATCTGCTGATCGGCGGGAATGTGGGCCTGTGGCTGGGGACGCTGCAAAAGTAAAAGTGATATTAAGTGACAAGAACAAGGGCCTGCCTTAGAGGGATGTTTGCAACATGAGGCAAACTGAAAGCAATATTTCTCCTGCTTTCTAAAATAAACGTTATCGTGAACTCATCATGAGTTTGCTCTCATCCTATTCTCTGTGGGGATGGAGACCTTGTCGGCACTCTGTTCTGTTAAACACGCATACTCACACACACACTAATAATTGTAATAAACACTTCTCCATGCAAAGTGCCACTCGCTGGAGTTGCTATAGGAAGTTTTACACTTGGGAAAATTTGTACAAGCAGGTAGAATTCTCCCTTTCAATCTATACAGTTCTCTTGGTGGCAGGGAGGGTAGGAGGTGGCAGAGAACACAGTAATAAAAACAAAAATCAAGTTACTGTACAAACCAGCATAGAAATGGGATTTTGTTAAAAAGGAAAGAGAATGAGGGGCGCCTGGGTGGCTCAGTCAGTTAAGCATCCGACTTTGGCTCAGGTCATGATCTCAGGGCTCGTGAGTCGGAACCCCACCTTGGGCTCTGTGCTGACAGTTCATAGCCTGGGGCCTGCTTTAGATTCTGGGTCTCCTTCTCTTCCCCTCCCCCACTTGCACTCTCTCTCTCTCTCTCTCTCTCTCTCTCTCTCACAAATAAATAAACATTAAAAATTTTTTTTTGAGTAAAGGGAATGAGAATATGCTTCATCAGCAATGAAGCTGACAGCAGCTGCTAACCATGTGCTTTCTACCAGAACACAAAAACTAACCTATTAGGGTGTATGACCAAGTTCAGGTTAGAAAGTGCCTGAGTTCAAACAATGGCTTCTCCGTTTATTGCTTGAAAGACCAGAAAGTGATTTAATTGCCCTATATTCTAATTGTCTCATCTATGAAATGGTGGTATTATTATCTACCTCATCCAGTTGTTGTTAGGATTAAGTTACCATTTGTAAATCTCGTAGCACACTGGCCAACAGCAAAAGGTTATAAGTGTAATATAATTACCATTAGGAGATTTTCTTGCTACTTGCTTGAAAAAGGACCATTGGCAAATACTGTTTCCCATTTAATAATATTTTTGAAATGGAGATGATAGGTGTGGTGATGAGCCCTTTGGTTCTTGTTGGCTGACCCCGGAAGAAAGGGTTGTCAATCACCAACATTTTTAGGTTCTTGCCAATTTCCTCTTTAATTCTCTTGGAAAGACATTTTTAGGCCTAACAGATATTTAATATTCTTTATAGATAATTAATGTTTCCTTCATACTCTGCATTGTTTGGTTAGAATACATTCCACAACATTAACTGAGCACCTGCCATGTTCTGGGGATGGAAGGAGTGATACGGTTTCACATGTGGTTTCTCTACATGATGTCAAAACAACTGATACCTCAGTCAGAAACAAAAAGTCAATTCACAATTCAAAGTACGGCTTTGATAACACATATTAAAAACTATAAAACTAGCTTCGTATTAATGAGTATGTCTTTCGTGGGCAAAACGCTAATATACTTATCTAGATTTTTTTATAACATGTATGGAATTTCAAGTTATTGCATCATAATATCAACAAATAGATTATTCCAATCATGTGTCCTGAACAAACTAATACTGTACTATGTCAAGGAATTTTGCATATCTGGAAATACATCCATAATTTAAGAAAGATCAGAGTCAATTATCAGTGTCCTCTTTCACCATTGTAACAATGTGCTATTGTTTGTATGTAAAATTATCACCCACTAACACTTGAAAAGCCTTTTGCGTTGTTTCCAACAAGATATTCAATTGAAGGAAAAATGAAATGCGAGGAATTTTTAGTGTATACCGAATTGTATGTTGTAGGAACAAGAAAGTGTGGAAATGCATACACTGTGTTATATTTCCTTATTAATTCCTGTCACTCATATTACCCAAGAATTCACTCAAACTTAATCACAAAACATGTCCTGACCTTTAACAACTAGTAGGCTGCAATGTTAACCTTCAACATTTTGCAAAATTCTTCTTGAAACACTTCCTCTGGAAAACACGCCGCTCAAAGTGCTAAAATTGTCTCCTAGAATAACCACAGCAGGACTGTAACAAACCCCCTTTTAAAAACCAAATAAAGTCTTCCGTGGGGGCGGTTCACCGCTTCCCCTTTTTAACATACAGGAACTAATTTAGCTGAGAAGATAAAAGCAAGAGCTGCCTACAGATGTACAAGGAAACTAGATCCTAGGACATAAAACACCTCAGTGGCATGGTGGTCTGGACATTTTCTATAAAAAGAGCCTCCAGACTGAGAATATCCCAAATGTACAGCAAGGAGTCGAAGATCTGTATATATTTGTATTGTAGGTGACAGAAGAAGGAAGAAAAGGCACACTAAACTAGTTTCAATTGTAACTGTTTATGTGTTTTCCAGTTAGGTCATTTTATACTTATTTTCAATGTAATACTAATATGAAGATACCAAGAATTTAAAACTAAGACAAAAGAATTTAGTGTGGTAATCATTTCTTAGTATATACTTAAAGCATTATTATGTGATGTACCTGAAACTTACACATGGTTATATGTCAATTGTATTTCAGTAAAACTGGAGCAAAATTATGCTAAAAAAGTAACATGATAGGCTACTTTGAAACTACCAACAATATCAGAAGAGTAAAGAGCCTAGAATATTCTGGCAGATGACTAAATTCTTGCTTTTCTTTCATGGAAAGACCTCATGAAATACTATGTCTTCTATAAATCCTTTCCTCTTTCAGAAAGACCATAAGATAGGATGGTCATAGAAAGGTCATAGGTCATAGAAAGACCGTACATAGGATGCAACTTTCTCACTTAAAAAAAAAAAAAAAACATAAAATTCACTTAGTTCATTACTCATATACAACTTCCCAACTTCATTTGTTCAATTTTTTGGTTATCTACTTGATTATACATCTGTGGGATATATTGTGTGAATTGAGGTAAATTATAAACTGCAAGAATATTGGCTACAAACCTCATTCACTCAACATATATATTTTCTAACAGTGTCATCATGGAATAAATGTTCTATTTTTAACATAATGACAAGAGTGTAGGAAAATGCAAATACATAAACTGCAGGCTTTCCTTCCATAGCTCTTACTGAGAAGTTTCATAGGACTATTTGTCAATAAAAGTATATCACATCAATTTTTCTACAAAATTTTCCTTTTAAAAAATATGTGAGAGACAAACACGGTAAGTTCTATTCTTTAGGAGAAAAAACATGGTAAAAAAATGTGCTATTTCCCTAGTGAAGCTTGATTGGCAACATTTTTTTACTCTATTATTGTCACAAATTATTTCTGAAAGGTGAAACTTTGATAACCATATTAGGAGAAAGTGTGCATGCAGGACTTGATCACATGAGAGCGTACAGTTGCTAGCTAGGCACAATAGGAAACAAATGATGTATATTTTCAGCATCATTCCCTTCCTAAAAACTCATTGTGTATCTAGCTTCTTGATACGCTGCTTCTTGACTTCTTAGGACACCTCAGTGTAATAAATCATCATATTTTCCTTGTACCTCCTTCATAAAATTTGTCTGCACTGGACTCTATCAAAGGTTTCTTTTCTTTTTTTTTTCTATTAATTTTATTTTTTTTTAATTTACATCCAAATTAGTTAGCATATAGTGCAACAATAATTTCAGGAGTAGATTCCTTAGGGATGCCCCTTACCCATTTAGCCCATCCCCCCCTCCCACAACCCCTCCAGTAACCCTCTGTTTGTTCTCCGTATTTAAGAGTCTCTTATATTTTGTCCCCCTCCCTGTTTTTATATTGTTTTGGCTTCCCTTCCCTTATGGTCATCTGTTCTGTGTCTAAATGTCCTAATAGGAGTAAAATCATATGATATTTTTCTTTCTCTAATTTCACTTAGCATAATACCCTCTAGTTCCAACCACGTAGTTGCATATGGCAAGATTTCATTCTTTTTGATTGCCGAGTAATACTCCATTGTATATATATATACTACATCTTCTTTATCCATTCATCCATTGATGGACATTTGGGCTCTTTCCATACTTTGGCTATTGTTGATAGTGCTGCTGTAAACATTGGGGTTCATGTGTCCTTTCGACACAGCATACCTATGTCCCTTGGATAAATACCTAGTAGTACAATTGCTGGGTCGTAGGGTAGTTCTATTTTTTAGTTTTTTGAGGAACCTCCATACCGATTTCCAGAGTGGCTGCCCAGTTTGCATTCCCACCAGCAATGCAAAACAGATCCTCTTTCTTCGCATCCCCACCGACATCTGTTGTTGCCTGAGTTGTTAACGTTAGCCATTCTGACAGATGTGAAGCAGAATCTCATTGTGGCTTTGATTTGTATTTCCCTGATGATGAGTGATGTTGAGCATTTTTTCGTGTGTCGGTTGGCCATCTAGATGTCTTTGGAGAAGTGTCTATTCATGTCTTTTGCCCATTTCTTCACCGGATTATTTGTTTTTTGGGTGTTGAGTCTGATAAATTCCTTATAGATTCTGGATACTAACCCTTTATCTGATATGTCATTTGCAAATATCTTGTCCCATTCTGTCAGTTGCCTTTTAGTTTTGTTGATTGTATCCTTCGCTGTGTTGAAGCTTTTTATTTTGATGAAGTCCCAATATTTCATTTTTACTTTTGTTTCCCTTGCCTCCGGAGATGTGTTGAGTAAGAAGTTGCTGAGGCCAAGATCAAAGAGGTTTTTGCCTGCTTTCTCCTCAAGGATTTTGATGACTTCCTGTCTTACGTCTAGGTCTTTCATCCATTTTGAGTTTATTTTTGTGTATGGTGTAAGAAAGTGGTCCAGGTTCATTCTTCTGCATGTCACTGTCCAGTTTTTCCATTACAACTTGCTGAAGAGACTGTCTTTATTCCACTGGAAATTCTTTCCTGCTTCGTCAAAAATTAGTTGGCCATTTGTTTGTGGGTCCATTTCTGGGTTCTCTATTCTGTCCATTGACTTGAGTGTCTGTTCATGTGCCAACAAAGGTTTATTTTCTTTCTACCTATTTTATTTTTTCAGTCCTCACTCTCTAGAAATACATTTACCTTTCAATAGGTATTTTAGGAAATAACTTCTTAACCCAGGGTGATTTAAAAATCTTTCAAATGTGTCAGCTTTCTATATTTTTGATATATCTATTTGGCTAAAAGCCTATAGTTTGTCTAAATATTTTTAAACAAGTTAAAAATTGGATCAACAGCAGCACTGACAATCAAGTGGTTGTTTTCAGTGACCAAGAAGTAACTTCAACTCTCCTGTTTGCTACCTCTGCTGTTTAAAGCATGACAAAATCACTCTTTTATTTGGTCTTATATGTATACTGTCTCTAGAGCTGACTCTGTCAATATCCATGGCAGTTGGAAAAGTTAGGTAACTCTTCACTTTCTCCCAAACTCTGCCCTTCCCCATGGCTAGAGGAAGATGTGCAGGAAAGTGAAGAACCATCAGCTTGGACTCCTTCTCAAGCTAAGGGGCCAGAAACTGCAGTGTAATGTAGTTCCTTTCTCATTCTGTTAGGCTCTAAGCAAGAAAAACCAATATCTCCTCTGCCTAAAAATAGCTCTTAAGGATTTTTTAAATCGTCATCGATGCTTTCCTTTGCCACATCCGTAGCTTCACCACATAACTTTGTAGGTCTTGTCATCATTAGGTGAAATGCAGTTCTCCACCCCTTAAATCTAAAATAATCATGTGACTTGCATGGTTCAGTGGTACTTTAGCAAATGTGACACAAACAGAGAATTGAAAATGTTCTTCACTTTGGGATTCGGACTTCTTGTTTATCTGGGAACTTTTCTGCTTACACGTGCATAAGCCCTATTGAGTCTATTAAATGATATGAGCAGGTATGCTGCATGATGTGAGCAGGTGTGTCAGTAACATGAGCAGATGTGTATGTGGATGATGCAAGCAGGGATGTGGATGACGTGTGCAGGTATAATGAGTGATGTGAGTAGATGTTCTAAATGATAAGAGACATGTAGCCCAAGCAGTCCTGTCGTTCCAGCTAATAATGAACCAACTACCTGATATGTTAAAGAGACCGTGATAAACTGAGCCCCAGTTGAGTTACCATCTGACAACAGACACAAGAGTAGGACACAAGCAGCTACAATCAGGAGCAAAGTGATCATATAACCCCAGTTCAAATCACCAACACAGAGAATCATAAGCTAAACAAACAGTTGCTTGTGTAAGCTTTTAAGTTTTGGTATCGTTGGTAACTCAATAAATAGATACACTGACTCCATCGGAAAGGAAAGGAAAGGAAACTTGTTTATTAAAGAAACATTTCATTTCTCAGTATTTTTTGGACTCTACTGTTCCTGAAAATTCTTATTTGTCTTTGAGAGAAGTGCATTTGTTTGCTCTTAGCATGTTACAGTTTAATAAACATGTCTGCCATTCACATCAGTTCAATTGTCCAAAGAGTAGGAAAACCAAAGACAGCAAAAGGGCTTAGGTTTCAACTGTGTCTCTGATCATCCCAAGGACTCTAGAAGCTTTTGTACAGATGAAGACCTCAGACTGAACAAATGCAGAGGGAAGGAGTTGGACATTGAGAGTGGGATGGCACTTAATGAGAGAAGTGGACGGGTATTATCACAGAGAACTGAAAAAAAATGCTAGAGAGAGGGTAAGAATCTTAGGGAAGTAGGATCACCTAGGACTTGTGAAACTCACAAGACCATCTTGGGAAGGGCCTAAATTACTTAAGTACCGTCTTTCTGGTACTCTGGGGAAAAGTCCTATTTATCAAGTTTTTAAATATTTCCTATCCTACCTTATAATTGCATTTGAAATAGTTTCATATGTGCAATGGAATAAATGTTAACAATTTTCCCAGCCTGGGTGGTAACCTGAGAAGGCTACTAGAAGCATCTAGGAAGATATGCATGATCTTACAGAGTACTTAAGAGAGACCGCTAGACTGAATGTCTTCTTGGCCCCTCCTCCACCACCCAGCAGAGGAAGTTGGCTTCTGAAAGAAGGCAAGCAAATATCTGCATTTCAATACCTAGAAACAGTTAAAGGTGTTTGAGGTCCAGAATTACTCAGAAGATGCTAGATAAACAAAATCTCTTTTAAGCAGGTTCCAACTGTACATCTTTTTCGCCTGAAATAATCAACTGGCAATTATTCCTGGTTGCAAGATGGAGAAGTTAATGGACATGAAATACCAAAGCAGTGTGTAGCTAATTTCATCTTCTTTTGAACTACCCTAAGTTATGGCGCCCTCTTCTTCTGAAGCACTATTTTCTTTCTTGTATTATAGTTATTTCTGAACACACCTTCTGGTGCACTGTAAGCGATTCAAAAGAGACAATCATTTATGCTAGTCATTAATGAATACCCCCCAGCACCCAGAACTATACATTATTTTGAGTAGTTTTTCAATATTATTTTGACTTATTTAAATGAATAGATAAGTGAATACATTCCTCAGTATTTACACAATCAGCAAATACCTGAATGAATGAATTAAATTAATGAATAAAATTATTTTACTTCAAGAGCAAAGAGAGCTATTGAGAGGCCCTGAATATAGTGAATAAAACCTGGAAAAATGAGGTAACCGGTGGCTTGTTAAAACAGGTCTCAAACAATACCCTCTGTCAGGCACCATTAGTTCAGAAAAGAATCACACAGACATCTAGTTTAATAGCTTATAGGATTATAAACTCCATTCACTTTAGCAAGGAAAAAAAATTCACCTTTAAAAATAATAATTTTTTGAATATCTCTCCATGTCAAAGGCATTCATGTATTTTTCATTTTCTACATCAAAAATAATGCTTCCAGGGGTGCCTGAGTGGCTCAGTCAGTCAAGTCCAACTTCGGCTCAGGTCATGATCTCGCGGTTCATGAGTTCCAGCCCTGAGTTGAGTTCTGTGCTGATAGCTCAGAGCCTGGAGCCTGCTTCAAGTTCTGTGTCTCCCTCTCTCTCTCTCTCTCTGTCCCTCCCCTGCTTTTACTCTGTCTCTCTCCGTCTCTCAAAGGTGAATAAATTTTAAAAATCAAAATCAAAATAAATAATGCTTCCAAGACAAAGTAAAAGTAGGGGGTACTAAATTGAAAAACAAAGACCATTCTAAGCTTTTTTTTCCCCCCCTAAGGATAATAAGGAATATGGGTGTCAAATTCACTTACCTGATAGGGAATGTGCCACTTCCTCACCCTTCCTCCTCCTTGGACATTCTTTTTTCCATCCTTCTTTATGCTTTGGGAAAAATCCAAGCATATCACAAGATTATTAGGAAGGGTTCTGAAAATTCACACCTCTGAACAAGACAGGGAGAAAATCTTTCGTCTCAATACATAAGAATCTGAATTAAGTCATTTGAAATTACTTACATCTCAGTCATTTCAAATTCTCTAGAATAATAGTACAGACTAAATTATCTCTTTCAAACAATTCCATAAGCAAGATACAGGAATTGGTAGGTGCTTATACATTTCCTTGTCTCTCTAAAATTACAACCTCCAAACCTTCTGATTTTGCCCCAGTAAGATAAATTCAAAGACCTCATCTCCTGCCTTTGGCATTAATTTGAAAAATGACTCAGACACCTTCTCAAATGTATAGACCTTTCTAAAACGGCACGAGGCAGATTTAAATGGGCACAATTTCAAAGCTGAGCAAAAAAGATTAAATGTTCATACTACAGATTGAACATCTGAAGAGATTTTAGGTTAAGTCCCCTTTGAAAATTCTGCCCTTGAGAGAGAGTTCACTTTTCATCACACATTTAGATTTTCATTTCATTTTTGCTACTTTCATAGAGCATTCTGAAACTATTTCTCCTCTTGTGGTTATACTTTAACGCTAGATCTAATAGCAGAAAGCACCCCCCCTTATCTTAAACATGAGCACAATTTATATAAATTAATTTTATTTCCCTCCTGTTGGAGAACCTCAGTGCAAATGTCTATAAACAGATTTCCAAGTTATCTCTCCCATATTTAGGTTTGAACAGTTCAATCCTTCATAAATACAGATTTGAAAATCATTCCCAGAAATCCTTTAAAGGATTTCTGTAAAGTAGCCTATTACATTTCATTTTGAATGACTGCAATTTGTTGGAACAGCAAGCAATAAGACTACACATATTTGCATATACACTGAAAAATTACATAATCTGAAAGTTCTCTTTTACTAGCAATTTAGTAACACATTATACCACATTGCTCCTGCTGGAACTACAAAATGTAGCCTTTCACAGAATGCTGAATTTTTCTGAAATAATGTTTTTAGGTAATGGCTTTTGAATTTTGGAAACACCGGCCATAGTCTAGAACCTACCCCTTTGCTATCTAACCAAAGACACAATTCCCCCAAAAAGAGTCCTTAATGAAATTAGCTCAAGCTACAGCAAAAAAGAAGAAAGGAAAGAAAAAAGAAGAAAGGAAGGAAGATAAGAAAATAAAAGAACAGGAAAAGAGAGAAATAAAGAATTCTCTTCTGGTTTAATGGTATAAGAACAGTAATGAATTTCCAACTGAGACTTCCCTGGAAGTCAATATAGAACAAAGAAACGAAAGTCTTTTATATACAAATATCTCTTCAAATTATGTCTTTGAAGTAAAATGTGGAGAACTACATGAATAGAATCCATTACTGTGACCAATCACAGAATCACAGACTGCCTCACCAATATTAAAATCATTTACTGAGCACACTATAGACTTGGAATTGTCTTAAGAGATATCTATGAAAGAAAATATCATTTCAGGATGGTTTCTGATAAACAAATTCCAGTTAGCTGATGTGAGTTTTTCTGCACATGAAAATCACATAGAGGGACATCTAGGTGACTCAGTCGATTAAGTGTCTGACTTCAGCTCAGGTCATGATCTCACAGTTTTTGGGTTTGAGCCCCACGTCAGGCTTTGTGCTAACAACTCAGAGCCTGGAGCCTACTTCAGATTCTGTGTCTCCCTCTCTCTGCCCCTCCCCCACTCATTCTCTCCACCCCCCAAAAATAAACATTAAAAAAAGAAAGTCATATAGAAAAGCTATAGACCATAAAAGTCCACACACCCACAACAAAGATGGTGTGAAAAGTCAGATCTTAAAATAAGATTTATACCCTTGTGGTTTATGAGGTGAGGAAAAAGGAATTTAAATTAGAAAAAAAATTATTTTTGATAATAAAATTGACAACAGCTATAGTCTCAGTTGAAAGAACCAGAATATATGTAGAGTTCCTTGAAGGGTATTTAATTGATCTGCTTTTTTTTTTAATATTCATTTTTTTGGGGGGAGACAGAGAGACAGAGTGCAAGCAGGGTAGGGGCAGAGAGAGAGACAGATACAGAATCTGAAGCAGGCTCCAGGCTCTGAGCTGTCAGCACAGAGCCTGACGCGGGGCTCGAAACCACAAAGTGCAGGATCATGACCTGGGCTGAAGTCGGTTGCCCAACTGACTCAAGCCACCCAGGTACCTAGATCTACTGCTTTTGTTACATGGCCTTCAAACCTTTTTTTAGCCACGAACCACTGGTGCAAATCAAAAAGAAAAGGATTAGATCTGATTCCAAGAGCTGCCCTAGTATCTGATAATTTTTCAGTTTCTATCTCCATGCATCCTTAAAATGAAACCCCCTAATTAAATCTTACCGGAACAAAGGAAGAGAAAGGAAGGATGGGGGGGAATAAAAAGAGAGGTGCGGGCAATGTTGACTGTCATTATCTCAGGTGACCTTCCTCTCTGGCAAAAATCTTACCCAAACCCGATCCTTGCCCCACTCTGTCACTCCAATCCGGCTAGTCACACTTGAGCCAAGTCTTTAAAATTTTTATTTCTATTCTCCTCTCTGGTCACAGTACCTTTCCCCCATGACATTGTCACATTCCCTTTACTCTTGTCTTTCTACCCTATGGAAACATCAATTTCCTCTAAGTCAAAGCTTTGGGGCATCACTGCCATCCCTAACCTGCCGATATCTCCTAAATTTCCTAAACCAATATTTCCAAACCATTTGCATGACATAATAGAAAAAGATATCATTTTCCTTTTTGTATTTTAATTAAATTCAGAATTTTATCTTAATATATTAGATGCTGAAGACTGTGCCACTGGAGATAATAAACCTGAGCCCTCTGGCTATCCTGGCAGTGCTCTGCCTGTGGATGACTAAGATCTCCACCTTAGCTCATCAGTGTGTGGTCACTACAGAAGACAGTGCAAGTTTTTAAGGAGAAAAAAATCTGAAGGCCCTGGTTTGAACCTTTTTTTGTTGTTGTTAATACCCTCAAATTCCTTACCACTTTATTCTACCAACCAACCTCTCCCCAGCCCTACAACAATATATTTCACTATGGCCTTCCTCAGCTACTAAATCTAAATTCTTAGCTACTCTGGAGAAAAATCACACAGTAATGGGAGCTGGTACCAAGGAAAATTATCAAGGCATCTCAACTTCAGACAGGACCTTAAGACCATCCGGCATTCTTTTGATGGACATCTAAGCAATTCTCTTCAACTTCATGATAGCATTTTAAACCTTCACCATTCTCTTAAGAGAATTCTCTTAAAGATCTCAAGTCTGAGTTCTGAAAGACTCTTTGGTCCCCTTCACAGAGAGATAGAAGCCATCAGGTAGGTATTGTCACCTCCCCCTAGACACACTTGTACCCAAATCCTGGAACTTCATGTTGTCTCAAGTTTCAGTGGAAGAAAAACCCAACTATAGGCTAATTCCATTCACCCTCCCCTCAGATTGCACTTTCTCTGAATTCCTTAAGGATATTATAGTTCTTTACCCCTTCCTACATCCTGTCTATTGGCTCTTTCTTTTAAAAACAAATTATTTTTGAGAGAGAGAGGTGCAAGTGGGAGAAGGGCATAGGGAGGGTGGGGGAGACAGAGGATCTGAATTGGGCCCCTCGCTGACAGCAGCAAGCCCGATGCAGGGCTCAGCTCACAAATTTTGAGATCATGACCTGAGCTGCAGTGGAATGCTTAACTGACTGAGCCCCCCAGGCACCTCTATTGGAACTTTCTTAATCCAATGTTTATTAAAAGGACTTTCTCAAGTCCACATTCCCCTATTTGTCTCCTCACCATAGCCATACTTCATGAAAGAAGCAGGAAACACACATTTCACACATCTGAAATGTGTCTGCCTCTTGTCAATTCATTGAATCTGATCCTGTCCAGATCACTATTAACCTCCTAATTCCTCTGTCCATTGGGCACCTTCGGTCTGGAGCTTCCCGGCCCTTACCCTAGCCAATGAGACCCTCGACTCCCTTTGTCAAACTCTCCCCTCTCTTGATTGCTGTGGGACCACTCTTTTCTGATTTTCTTTATGCCTTTTCAGATGCTGCTTTTCAATTTCTGTTTTGAGTCCCTCTTTTTTTTTTTCCACCGTCATTCTCCTTTAAATGTTAGTCTACTTCAGATGTCATCCTGAGTCATCTCTTCTCATTTGACATTATTTTCTCTACAGTTTCAAAGCAATCTAACTTCCTAGTTTTAAATGCTACCTAAAGTCACTTTAAAACCTTTACTTCTCTTCCTGTATGATTATAATGGAAACATCTTAAGGTAGGGGATTCTTTTCTTATTTATCATTATATTTCCAACATCTAGCATTATATGATCAATAATACTTATGGAATGAATGAAGGAATTCACATCTATATTTTTATCCCTGATCTTTTAATCTCCAAGATTGTTTATCACACTGCCTACTTTCTCTTTCAACTAAGCGGTTCCCCAGATGTCTCAGGCACATATTTCACCCTGAACTCATCACACTTCTATATATTCCTTGTGGTGTTCGGATAACAGCCACTCAGTTTTGGTGAATGAGTCAAGGTGACCGTCAGCATCCACATCTTGGTATGTAGCTTTGTGGTTCTATGCCCTAGGAGTTACCATTTTTGAAAAATAAATTATGTTGGAAGAATATTTCAGAATTTAGTGATTTATACAGGGGTGCAAATGTAACCCTTCAAAGTGTATCCAGGGATTACTGATCTTGTAGTATACCATCAACCCACATCTTGCTATATTTGAATATCTGTTGTTTAATCTTCTTAGAACTACTGCCATGCTTCCTCAACTCCTTCTCTTTAAAAAAAGTGAAAATAGATGAACTGTCAGTTCTTTCATGGAGATCTTCTTACTTTTTGTCTTCCTCTGCCCAGACTGGAGTGGGTCTAGATGCCACCTGTCCAAAACTCCTAAGTCTTGCATTTCTCATAGAATAGATCACCTACTATAATAATTACCTGTTGATATCTTTGTGTCCTCTGCTAGGTAATGAGCTTCTAAATGACAAGAAGGTTGTCCTTCTCCCTCATATTTTCTTATTTCTTATATTCTGTATCCTCCGATATAAACACAGTGCCTCACACAGAGTGAGTACTTAATAAATTTGGGTAAATAATACTGGCAAGTTGGGGATTTTGCTGATGAGATTAAGTAGATAGAATAAAATTATAAACAAATAGATCGAAAAGTTAAAACACAAGTTCTTATCTGAAATACAATTTGTATGTTTACATTTACTGATTTTCCAAAAGGGTGCTTGAGATCATCCTTAAATTTAGCAAGGAGAGGTATAATAAAACAAAGTTATTTAATTGAGTGATCCCACACAGCTCCTTAAAGTGACATGGTGAGTCTTCATCACCTACACCCTACACTTTCCCATAACACTGTCCTTTCTGCCTTTCCACATTTCCTCTTTCCCACCTGGAACGTGATCTTGATGACTAGAATTCTGACAGTCATTTGGGGGCCTTAAGATAAAAGAATTACAAACCTCTATCCCGACATGTTTGAGCCACTGGACCAGCAAGCACCTACTTCCTGACTACTCACCACAAGAGAAAAATAAGCCCTACTGTGTTTAAGTCACTATGACTAGTAGTCAGATTAGTTATATTAGCCATATTCCTCGCTGATGGAACAGCCAAGCACCTGATATTATTCAAGCATTTTGAGACATCCCTATTGCCCACATCCTTACCTCCTTCCTCATATTCCTACTGCTCCATTAACATACATACCGGCACAGCACAGCACTCATACATATACACATACCTCATTCATCAGCTGGCCTAAGCCTGAAATTCCACAATTTGAGATTCATTTCCTTAGCGTAAGTCTTTGATCTTTTCAAAATGTGAATGTTCCTAGAATTAGTAACATGTAAGCATTAGACACTTACCCTTACAATAGACTTTTAGAGCTTGTTAATGATGTTGCCTGACACTTTGCTAGGAATCCACAAGTGTCTACATAAGACACAAACACTGCCTCAATGAAGTTACACTCCAAAGATAAAGTCATTCCTGAAAACTAACGTTAAAAACAGAGTCTAGGTGCTCAGAGAGAGGTGTGGACTTGTGTTATTGAGACATGAAGAAGGTAAACCAAATTCACTATGGTGAGCAAGGGAAAATTTCTCAGAGGAAATTCCATTTCAGTTGCATAGTCAGGACCAGTAAGAGTGAGACTATGTGTGTGTGCATGTATGCGTGCATGCGCACAGGATCAGAGGGAAGAGGTCAGCAGAGGGGACATTCTGGGGTACTGCAGGAGAGAAAAGGAGAAGTCCTGTGTACAATTTTATGAGTTTAAACTTTATGAAGTTAAAGAAAGCTACTGGAATATCCGAATACATGGTGTAATATGATTAGACTTGCATTTTTAAAAGATTATATGTTTCAGTAATGTGGAGAAAGAATTACAGGGAATAAGGCAGGAGATAAGGAGTCCAAAGAAGTTACCTCAGAAGCCAAAGTAAGCATGGATAAAGGTCTACAGCAGTAGCAGATGCTGGAACAGTATGGCTCGTGAGAAGGCGATAACTGGGAAATACTTAAGAGATCAGATTTTCAGGATTTGACAATTAAGTGGATTGGAAAAGTGTACAAGCATAGAAGTTGGGAATGCTGCCTAGGTTCCTCATTTGAGCAGCAATATTTATAACTATCCATACTAAACTTTAATAGATTCCAAACAAGTGGACAAGTTGAATTTTCAACACAAGCCACTCTGATTCCAAAACCTGTTAGATAAACCAGCACTGCCTCCTACTACCAAAACAGCCAACATTGACATATTTAATATTAAGAAACAGCATTTTGGTGGGAAACAACAGAGAGAATAGATTCACCTTATTTATTTTTTTTAATTTTGCATATTCTGTAAGACAGTCTTCACATAAAATTTCTCCCGGTATTTCCAAAATCTTTTCAACTACTGAAAAGAGTGAGACTGATGGAGATATTAGAGGCTGGTAAATAGTATTTGGCCAGATGGGTGACATGAAATCCCATAACAGTGACTTAGATATGCCGGTATGGGGTTAAATATATGTGACCAGTTTCAAAATGTCCTTCTGAAATATACCAAATATTCTGAGTCCATTGCTATTTCATTATGCTTCCACTTTTCTCCCTTCCCCCATGAAGCCTGAATTTTCAGTCATTAGTCACTGTGGAATGTGAGATTCTCTCAAATGAGGTTTCATTGTGACACCATAACAATTTCACCTTTCCATAGCTGAAATAATTTGAGGCATCCATATAATAACCAACACTAGAGATGTGTAAATAATCTGTCACAGGCCGTCAGTGATTAGAATTGTTTGTCTAAAAATGTCCTTAGGTCAGCTGGCAGGATGCTGTTCTTCTAACCTCTTCCCATTCTGGTTTTGTTTTGTTTTGTTTTTTTCCATTTGCTGATTTCTCACAGGATGTGAATTTGACTTCAATGTGACAGAACTATGAAGAACTTTTCACAATTAACCAAGACCATACTGTTTAGTCCATATTTCATTCATCTTTAATTCTTAAGTGAAATCTGTTGATGTTTATAAAAGATATCTTCATGGCATCTAATGATCCCTTGGTTCCTCAAAAGATGACTTCTTAGTCATGGAAACATGTCTTCATCTTTGTTCTTAATCTTTCTTCAAAGTAGCACTACTCATAAGAAAAGAGCTGGTTTATTCTAAGAAGAATGAGAGAGATCCTTAGCTATCTAACTTTGCTAATCTCCTGAAATATAAAATATTTGAAAATGTTTCAGCTGATCCCTAACACATTACACCCATGTAGGCAAAAATCACTGACATTGAAAATTAAAATCCTGCACTATTTTAAAATGCATATTTTGTTCACTACACTGATAATGAGTTCTTTTTAAAGGTATCACCGATTCAGGCACAAGTCACTAGCTGTCAAAAAATGGCAGATTGCTCTTCTGATAAAGTGACACAGCATGAAATATATCTTTGAACGTAGGCTCCTATTTAAATTGTGGAGCTCACACCTAAGGAAGCAATACCATTAATTGGAAAATATCTCAAGAAAGATCACCATAGGTTGCAACAATAGAGGATTCACTTATGGCTTTTGGATGAAAAGAATAAAAGAAAATAATGTTAATTTTGTCGTCAGTTCATACAAACTATTAAATGTGTTTTTAATGTGAGGAAATACATTTTTTCTGGTTTAGCTATAGCAGAAAAGCTGCCACTTTGAAACCTTTTCCATTTTATAAGATTCTTCTTTTATAAAGTTCTTTTACTTCAGTTCTAACACCATCATAGTCTTGTATTAAATTACCTAAAGATAATAATTGCCACTCTTCCAAAAATGCCTTGAGGTCTGCCCTGGTTGGAAGGAGAATGAGGGTTTGCTTTTCTGCTGGAAAGAGAGGGCTGGGTTTCTTTCTACTTGCACAACCTGCTATATGACAAACAGCCTCCTGCTGTAAAGATCTAAATTCAGATTCTTCCCCAGATTACTCGTTTGGGTTTTTGCTCGGTCCTGGAAGAGGAGCATTGAATGTTTTATACTGAAAGTCAAATTTAAGTTGAAGCAAAGACAAATGAAGAGGATGAAAAGCCACACTTCCCCCACGACACCAACTGGATCTATCCTAGAAAGCGGTACAAAGTTAGTGTTGTGGCCAAAGCACTTCATAGCTCCTGTTCATTCATCCCCAAATGCCATTCATTAGGATTTACCAACTCTAATCTGAAATCAACCTTATTCTCTTGCCAAAGAAGGCTGGACATGTAGAGGTATCTAATGGGAAAATCAATTTTGGCGAGGATAGCTAAATAGCAAATAGTTGATATAATTGTCATAGTGGCAATACTTCTAAAAATCCACAGATGAATTGAAATAAAGACATTCCCACTAGAGGTACTTAGGTGGCTCAGTCTGTTAAGCATCTGACTTTTGACTTCGGCTCAGGTCACGATCTCACCATTCATGACTTTGAACCCCACGTCAGGCTCTGTGCTGACAGTGATAGCCTGTTTGGGATTCTCTCTCTCTTTCTCCTTCTCTCTCTCTGCCTCTCCCCACTCTCTCAAAATCGATAAATAAACTCAAAAAAATCTTGAAAAAAAAAGACATTCCCACTATAAGAAAAAAATACAAGTATTTAATGTGCTCTAGTTACAATAGTCTTTATGTTTTGACATTTTAAACTGATCTTCCCTAATTGATGACAGAATCCCCTAGTCCCTTATAAAGACAAAGATTAACCATGGAATGCCCTCCCAATCCTTTCCTCAGAGATTGAAAAGTAATATGAGGAAAATTATAGTTCATATCTCCTGAGCTTCATCTTGTTGTGAAGATCTGGCCAGCAGCAAACATTCTTTCTCCCCTTACCCCATTCCAGTGCCTCCTGATCCATCAAGGACACAGTCTAAAGTGTCCAGTTCAAGACAAAAAGGAGCTCAAAACATGTATTCAGAACCAAGATGAATTTACCGAGTTAGGTTTTTCCAAAGTGGGCAGCTCCCTTTCAATGCATGCAACATTTATCAAATCAGCCTACAAACAATGTCCTATAGATCCTGTAGAGGAAATAAAAAACATTATGCATGTGGAAACTTAGATCTAGCAAGAAAATACCTAAGTATGCAAACATGTGCTATAAACATAGTCAACATTCAGCTCTCAACTTAACCATTACCTCAGAAATGCTTTCCTATTCCTCTCTCCTTGTTAGTCCTTAGCCCTTCTCCTAGTATACTTTTGCTTCCCTTTATAACACTAGCTGTAATATGCAATTATGTATTTACTTCATATTAATTTGTTTTATATTTGTCTTCCCCACTTAATTGTATGTTAGAAAGAGGCAAGAATGGCTTTCTCTGGCATTGTTTTTCCCTCTTTCTCATTGTTACTCAGAATTTAGCACCAATGCTTAGCACTGTCAAGGGGTGGATAGAAACGAATGCATGCAAGGACTTGATTCAATAACCAAAAGTGAAGTATAAGTAGAATTAATTGATCTGGGAAGACTTGGGAAGATTCCATAGCACAAGGAAAATTTAGATTACTAGGATTTCAACATTCAAAAGGGGAGAGGAAGAATGCATCCCCACTGGTTGAGGAAAAAAATGTGAGCAAACACAGAAAAGGAGGAAAGTGCAGGGAATAATTCTGGAGTACTGGGTTAGGTCAGAATATATAATTTATGAGGATGGAAGTAAAAAATAAATCTGAAGGGAAGTCAGGGACTACTTGTGGAGGTTCTGGTTGACATACTAAGAATTTTGGCATGTGACTTTACAAAACTTAGGCATGAAGGGTTTTTTGGTTTTGTTTTGGTTTTGGTTTTTTGTTTTGTTTTGTTTTGATCCTGTATGTATGTAGCTCCATTTCATCTCAAAAATAGATACAACAATGCTATACCAACTTTAACAAATTGATTCAGGAAATACTATATGTGGCTTTTTTCTATTGAAGATGCAGTGAAAAATTTTGATACCATTCATGTTGACTACAAAGCCAATATAATATTTAAATTTAAACTGATGAGAGATAGAACATAGGGCTGGATTTATGCTGTTTCTTCTTGGTCATTGTTTTCTTCCTCTGACATTTTATGAATAATTAGACTTTAATGAAACATACATCACCCCAAAGGTTGAACAGTCTGCCACCAGCTTCCATGGTTGAGTTCAGATGTGTGTATACTTGAATTAGCATGTGGGAAATGTGTATTTCCTTTGCTGAAATTAATAGTAGCATTCTTTGTCCCATTGGGTCAGGGTCTGCTCCCATCTTCCTTTTAATGAACATCGTTTTTCCCACGGGTCCAGTGTTGGGACAGGCTCCTGTGCCAGGAGGAGGCACATGAAAAATTCCTGAATTAAACATAATGGTGCATCAAATTGAGCCTTTCCTATTCCAGGCAATTAGAATGTGTTACTCTGTCCTCCTATCTATCTCTGCTGCCTTCTGTACCCATGGCTTTTTGATCTTAACTTTGGATTTGGCCTTTACAATTTGTGACTTTTGTTTCCAGTTTGGTGTTTTACTTCTTGACTATCCTGACCTTCAAAGTCTATATATGCGTTGAACTGTTTGCTTTCTTAATTACTTCTTTGACCTGATAATAGTGATAAATACAGTAAAGCCCAACAGGGTACTTGATATCTGCCAATTGTTATATGCACATTATGGCACTGAAATAGTCCTTCAAGGTGTGGATCCCTGTTCCCATTTTGGAATGGAAACAGAATTTCTAAAATGATAAATAACTTTGTCTAAGTCACATAGCTGGTAGATGGCAGAGATAGAATTTATACCAGTTCTGTCTGCTTCAACATCTATTTTCTTTTCTAACCTACCACATTAACACTAAAATTCCTGCTTCTTAACTCCTGCACATCTAAGCTCTTCATTTCCTACCAGTTTGCTGACTCACAGCCTGGGCTAAACCTATAAAGTCCCTTTTTCCAACTATAACTGATTTATGAAACTGGGGAAATGAAATCAGGTTGCAGCTTTTACCTAGTCTGTTGGAAAAACACTGACTATAGAGTCAGAGACATTAATTAGAGTCCACTCTCTTTAGTTTCATATACACTACAAGCCTTTTGGAAAGCTGTTTACCCATTCTGAACACAGATGCCTCAACTACCAAATTAAAGGACTTCACTAGATAATATATAGCAAAACCATCAGGCTTTCTCTCTGGGGCATGCACTCCGCCCATCTGTGCTGGCACAGAGACAGGCTCTATCTATCCAGTTCTGACCCCCTACCATATTTGAAATCATATCTTCCTTGTGCTTTCTTGACCAGGCAACAATTGTCACTCTTTTTTTTTAAAAGGATAGAGTGTCCCCTTCATGAGAGAACCCCTGGAAAATCCTTTCAGATTTCATTACCTGGAAAGGCTTACGTTCTTGTGAGTAATGCTTCATATATTAACTCTACAGATACTATGAACTTTTAAGTCATCAGATTCTTTCCTTGTTTTGGCTGCTAGAAAACTCAAAACCAACTGTTGGCCTACCTTCAGGAACTATTAAAACTCTCATGGCATGATTTTGGTATGCTAAATTTCTATCCAATTTCCCTTACTATTTATTATTTACTTTTGTTTTGATTGCTACAACTATTCATTTGTTCTCCTTATCCTGTATATGGTCTGTATTGCTGTAAGTACCTTTGAAAATATTTTTGAATTAGAGAGTAGGGCAGAAATGTATACTACTGATTGAGTAGTAGATAGGTGCAATAGGTAGACTCACAAATAAACCAATAAATAACTATAGTATACCAGGACTTTCTTTTCTGCAGTTACTGACCAAACAGTACATTTTAGTTTTAACATGCTTGGGTCTTGATTATTCCATAAAAGCTTATACAAGTGTCGAAAAGCGACATTGCCTTTAGCCAACTGAAAACACCTTCAATAGTAGAATCATTAAAAATTATTACACCACAGAATAAAATCTGTCTGATTTTCATCAGGACTTTGTGTAAGACAAAAAGTGATGTGTCAATTTTACCTGGAAAGTAAATCCTCTGTGTTTTTGTTGATGCCAGCCAAACTGAAAGGAATCATAACACTGTCAAATCAATCAAACAATTAGCCCTTATTAGGATTATGATTCAACAGTACGTACACACCCATATATAAAAGACCACTTTGTTAAGAATGGGGACACCACAGCCTTATAAGAATAATCCATTTGGATTTATAAAAGTCTTGATCCAGCTTAGAACTCTGAATCTCATAGAATCAAACTTCTTAGATGCTTTTCCTCACCCTCCTCTAAAGCAAATCAAAACACTCCTATTTCCATCTGGATTAGAAAAAAATAACAGCCTTTTCATTAGGTTTGGTGTTTAAAGAACTAATTAGTAAGAAAACACTGCGTGTGCTGCAACTGGTACTGAATTTGAAACCTGCAGAAATTCCTCTAGACTTTTATTTTACTCAAAGCATGTTTATTGATCAATTACCATATGCCAGGCCCTGTGCTAGATACTGAGAATACAGTGATAAATAAGACAGAGTATCTGTCCTCTTGGATCTTACATTCTACTAAAGTGAAATGGTAAGAGTGCAGTGCAATACAGACAACACGGGGGGGGGGAGGGGGAAATAAAATAACTGTAGGTATTAATAAAAATTAAAAAAAATAGAATGGAACAGTAAGATTACATTAGTATATAATTAAGGAAACAGGCTATTTAAAACAAAGGTAATGAATTTGTGGAAGAGCTGAAGAATCAAATAGGGTGGTGAGATTTTCCAGAGATTAGCAAAAGCAGAACATCATTACCACTCCTAGGCTGGAGGGACAAAGACAGTAGGTTAAATTAACCACATTCTAAATACTGCGGTCACCTGGCAGAAGCTGAAATCACACTGCACATGAAGGAGTGAGCGGGAGCCACAGAGAAAAAAAATAGGCATCGCTGGAGACGCCACTCCAGTCAGAGGGGCAGGGAAATTCCTTCCATCTCTGCATCAGTGCCATCCGTTGATCAGGAAGCCAGCTGACATGCCAGCCTGGAAAATACCACCTGCAGTAGTCAGCACCACAGTCCAGTAGTCTGGTGGGAAATGGGCAAGGAGGGGATTTGAAGTCAAACAAGATTAGGCTTGCACAAGAATAGAGTGACCAGGGATGGTCAGATTAGGATGTGGGATGGGATGGGGTAGTTGGGATGGTCAGATTAGGATGTGACATTTGAGCAGGGACCTGGAGATGTGAAGGACAAAGCCATAGGGAGATCTGAGGACAGCATTCCAGGCAGAGTAACAGCAAGTTCAAGTCCCTGAGAGAGGAAAAGACCTTGTCAAGCCTGAGCAGAGACATGAAGACGACATGCGAGGGGGTGATAGGAGATGTAATCAGACACCTGGTTGGAAACAGCTCATTGTAAGGCCTTGGGGGGTCATGGGAGAGTTTAGGTTTTATTGTATTGAGTAAAGAAATGTTGACTTGTCTTTTCTATTTGCAAAATAGGCACTGTGGAAACTGAGCATAATACTGCTTAAAACTCGCCTGCCAGTCTTAGGGAAAAATGGCTCAACTCTGATCTTTTAGGGGCAATAATAAGACCTGGAGCAAAATTCTCCAGCTATGCTCCTTGGTTACATCTCCTCAACCTTTGCCTACAAGTCTCCTCATCCTCGCCAACAATGCACACATAATCAAATTAATTGGAGGAGATTTGTGAGGAAGCACCCAGAGAGAATGCATTCTTAACTATCACATTCTTCATCCTATGTAATGTAGGGAAAGTTTCAGTAAACTTCAAGCTGCCAACTTAGCTGCTGATAAACATTCTGGCATCCTCGTTTTCTCCTGATTCTTTCTAAGCACCATAGTTAGGAAATTTCTGTACCTTGGTTTATTACTTTATTGTTCTTTATTTTCTTAAATGGTGATTTTTTTTTCAACGTTTATTTATTTTTGGGACAGAGAGAGACAGAGCATGAACGGGGGAGGGGCAGAGAGAGAGGGAGACACAGAATCGGAAACAGGCTCCAGGCTCTGAGCCATCAGCCCAGAGCCTGATGCGGGGCTCGAACTCACAGACCGCGAGATCGTGACCTGGCTGAAGTCGGACGCTTAACCGACTGCGCCACCCAGGCGCCCCAAATGGTGATTTTTTTTAAAGTAAGTTATTAACGAGAAATTTGAACTGTATGGAAACGGTCTTTTGTCACATATAATATTGCCATTCGGTTGTTAATGACTTTAGGCACTATAATTTTTTTTTAATGTTTATTTTTGAGAGACAAAGCACAAGTGAGGGAGAGGCACAGAGAGAGAGGGGCAAAGGATCAAAGTGGGCTCCAAGCTATCAGCATAGAGCCTGACCCAGGGCTCAAACTCATGAACTGTTGAGACCATGACCTGGGCCAAAGTCCAATGCTCAACTGAGCTACTCAGGCACCCCAGGCACTATGAATTTATATAGTATAGATTCATTTTCTTCATGATCTTCTACTTGTTAACCAAAATTTATTTAAATCAATTAGTAATTATGGAAAACATTTTCTCTCTTTTTTTAATGTTTATTTATTTTTGAGAGAGAGAGAGCGCACACTTGCACCAGCAGGGGTGGGGCAAAGAGAGAAGAAGAGAGAGAATCCCAAGCAGGCTTTGTGCTATTTGCACACGGCCCAACAGGGAACCTGATCTCATGAACTGTGAAATCATGACCTGCTGGATGCTTAGCCAACTGAGCCACCCAGGCACCCCACATTTTTTGAATGTTTATCTATTTATTTTGAGAGAGAGAGAGAGAGAGCAAGCACAAGCAGGGGAGGGGCAGAGAGAGAGAGGAAGAGAGAGAGAATCCCAAGTGGGTCCCACACTGTCAGTGCAGAGCCCAATATGAGGCTCAATCCCATGAACGGTAAGATCATGACTTGAGCCAAAATCAACAGTCAGATGCTTCACCACCTGAGTCATCCAGGCACCCTGGAAAACATTTTCTCTTTAAAAATTTATGAAGAACACAAAACAAATGACAAAAACCCAAAAAAATGTTTTAATAAAAATAATTTTTGTGGAGTATTAATGATAAATTACATTAAGGTAAATCGGATATTCATTTGTTCAGGTTATTAATTCTTAAGTACCTGCCACATGCCAAGCATCATGGCAAGTATTGAGGACACAATTGGGATATGGTCTTAGGCACAGTACTTGACCTCCTAGAGACTTATGATTAATGACCACATCATTGTACTTCCTGTGGCACTTCCTTTGCACACAGGAGGCACTAAATAGCTATAGGCCAATTGAATGAACAAGTGACTCTGTTTCATGTATTAATGTCATCAGAATGAATCAACTTCCATAAGTTAACTTCCAGTAGCCAGATGAGTACATGTCAGAATACCAAACAGGTTAAACAGAAAACTGACTTCATTCAGTTAGGGTATAACTAAACGTTCAGAACTGAAATGGTATATTTCAGTTGTGTATTACTGAAAATTGAATATGGAAACATCTTAAAAATTATACAGCCAAGTAAAGTTTTGGAAAAGAAAAAGAAAAGAAATGCCTAAATTGACATTCCCAGTAAGAAGGAAAGATTCACAATGACTGGGGCAAAGTAGTACAGCTGATAACCCAATAACCCAGTACTTGCTGCCTCTCTTATATAAAATATTGGTGTTTTAAATTGTGTGATATAATGTGGAAGCAAATTAGCATAACATATAAAACAGAAAGGAGAATGTCAGTTGTTTCCAACATGTCTCTGGAAAATTATACTCAAAGTTCACATAATGGGAGCATATAAGATGTATGAATATGTCAAAGATCAATGTTCCCTATATAATAATACAATTTTTCCTCATTTACCCCATTCTTATAGTCTTTCAAACCTGTAAAAATTGTCTAACATGATATATTGACAGGCATGTGGTCAGAGATAAAGTGAAAATCTATTGTATGACTAGGAAGTTAATTAACCTAACAGTAATGATTACTATAACAATCTCTGAACGTCTTGGAACCTGAAATTCTCTAAATGTTTGGTGATGTAAATTTTAAGAGCATTAAATGTTTCAAAGAACCAAGTCAGGATCAATGAAAGAATAACCAAATGAATAGGACTATGTGTCAGCCTTGTGCTAGACACTAGCGAATATTATGTAGAAATAATACCTAAAGAAAAGTGATGAAGAATTCAACCTCCATCATTTCACATAGTTTAAAATATAAGCTGAAAATAATTTTGTCAACTCACAAGAGAGAAATATTCTACCAAATGTGGCCAAAGATCTGCTTTTCTAAGGAAATAAAAGGAGTTCATTGTATCCAGATTTAGAATAAATCTGTTCCTGCAAGCAGAGGCATCTGTTGTTACTAGTATTTTTGTGTGTATATGAATATGAACTGAATATGAATTTTACTTTCATAAGCTTCTTTTTACATCTAGTTTTTAAATTCAAAAGTTCTGGAGAGATTTAAAGGGCAGTAGTCTTCCCCAAACTCTAAAGGGTGTAGGATGTATTTTTAACTAGAAAGAAGAATGCCGGGAAACGATATTTTTCTTTATCCCAGTGACTCCGAGTTTTTAAAAAAGTGATATAATAGCCTGTATTTGTGAAAAACCAAAGACCACTACAGCTTTTTGGTAACAGGAATAAACCAAGAAAATCTGAAGCATCCTCAGGCCTAGCACAATGGAATGGGGTCGTGAATCAGAAGATCATGGAATATATTTCTTCCTTTAAAATAAAATGAGCACATACCCAAAGAAAATGGCTGCTGTGGTGGTCGATTACCCCAGTTGAAGTCCAGGCTTTTGACCTGGGTTTAGCTTTCCCCATGTATCAGTATGAAGATTTGCCTGCATTCTGCCAGGTACCATCTCCACAGCTGAATTTTTGGCAGAGAGAAATGCTGATACTGGAGGTGGTCAGAACCGGGCTCCAGGCCCAGCTCTACTCTTCCTCAGCTGTATGACCTTGGGTAAGTGGTTTACCTTTGCAAACCTCGTCAGTTTCATGGGAGGCTGAGGAGTGTAGGAGATAAAGCTTATCTCTCCACTACTGAGGGGTGTTTTTTCCAGGTCTGGAGACCCTCCTTGGCCTCTCTCCATGTTCTATTTACCTTGTTCTGCCTCTGGGGCAAAACTTCTCTGATTAGTAAATTTGAATGAATAATTACTCACACGCAGTTCTAAGGAGCAAGCATAGCCACCAAAATCACAGGAAACAAAGATATATTCTGCTTTTCTCTGCCTTAAATCTTACCTGGGAGGCCTGTCCCAGTTCAGCATTGTCATGATTGGTGGAGAAGACTTACAGCCACATCTTCCAAGGTGGCTTCTTCTTACAATCAAGGTGATACTTACCCTCTACTTCTCTCAGTTTTCTTATTTCTCAACAAGTTTAGAAGCCTGGTGGGGAAGAGGAGTGCTATTCACCAGGTGCCACTTTGGAGATCCCCATATTCATTGTTGTTAGTACTGTCACTGCTCATTCACTGATTTGGGAAAAGGGGAAACGGTTAAAACTCTTGAGTATTCTCCATCAGCATTCCTCAGGATTTCATTAATATCTATTGGATAAATTATAAAATATTGAAACCACATGGAACTTTTAAGGACCATCTAATCTAATGCCATTATTTTGTACAAAAAGAAACAGTAGTTCTTAAATGTATCCCAGTCCTGCAGCCAGCCAGCAGCAGGACATCCTTCTTACCACTCCTTACTGTACCCCTGCACTAAGTGAGTCACTCATTCTGTTTTATTTTTGTCCTCTTTTTTAACTAATGAGGTGTTCTTCCTCAATTCAGAGTTGGGGTTTTTGGAGAGACACCGAGAACCTCAGAAATAAGGGGGTGGGGCATGGGGACAACTAGGAAGAAGCTTACATCACTCAATTTGACTGAGGACAGGAAGTACCATATTCAATATTAGTTTGTCCTAGTTTTTCAAAGCAAGCCAAAGATTTGCAAGCCCGGTGGTTCACAAAGTGTAGTGCAGCAGCCCTGGCAGCAACCGGAGACTTGTTAGGAAGGCAAATTCCTGGCCCCACCCCCAACCTACTGGATTAGCCTTCCAGAGCTGCCATAACCAATGAGCACAGACAGGGTGGCTTGACCAACAAGAATTTACTGTCTCACAGTTTTGGAGGCTAAGAGTTTCAGATTAGGGTGCTCACAAATTTGGTTTCTCCAGAGGTCCCTCGCTGTCTGACTTGTAGATGGCCACCTTTCTGCTGTGTCTTCACATGGCCTTTCCTACATGTGAGCATACCTGGAGCGTCTTCCTCTTCTTATAGAGAGGATCAGTCATGTTAGAGGCCCCCCCTTTATGGCTCATTTCATCTTAGTCACCTCTTTCACTCCTCTAGCTCCAAATATAGTCACAGTCTAAGGTACTGGGGTTAGAGCGTCAATATATATAAATTTGGAGGAGACACAATTCAGTCCATAACACCTGTTGAGTTAAAAAATGCAATGGTTGGGACCCAGCAATCTGTGTATTATTAAGCCCCTCAGGCGATTTTCATGCCAGTTAAAGTTTGCACGGATTAATCTAAGTCTAAAAGACATCAGGACCAGTGTTGTTTTGGCACACACGAGCATGTGAAAGAAATGGAGCTAACTGTGGCAAGGGCCTGGCCACCAAAGGCATGACTG
The DNA here is from genome assembly GCF_022079265.1 of Lynx rufus. Taxonomy (NCBI): domain Eukaryota; kingdom Metazoa; phylum Chordata; class Mammalia; order Carnivora; family Felidae; genus Lynx; species Lynx rufus. Next base: position 149,928,583 of record NW_025814823.1, read on the forward strand.
TGAGTATGCATTCAATACTGTGCGAGTGCTAGATGCACGTGCAGTAGCAAGCAGATTCACCTCCCCAGTATTCTTGCCCGATGGCCTTGGGAAGTGGACTGAACCTCTTGGATTGAGTGACCACCCTAATTGGATTCTTAGATAATCCTGGAAGTGGTGGGATCTCCAAAGAGAACGAATGCTTTATTTCAACACATTGATGCCCACCTTCAAATGCAAATAGAAAGCAGAAGAGGTCATAAATTATTTACATCATTATTGAGATTAAATCTGAAAGGAAAGATTACTCTGTTTTCTGCATGAGGGAGGAAGGGGTTAAAGAGAAGGACAGACTTTAGGATTTAAACTCCTGGCTGGAGTTCAGAATCACCTGAGCAGATTGGCAATAAATGGATTTCTCAGTCCCACTCGTGACTGAATCAGACCTTCCAAAGACAGGGCTCAAGACGAAGACTGAAGCATGGATTTCTGGATAAGTGGGAAGTTGGAATAACATACAGAGTTAATTGAACTAGTAGTTCATCATTATTAAGCAACAGGGATACAAAAATAGCACTCACACTTTTTGTCACATGTTTTATAGGAACTGGAAAAAGAAGAGAACGATGTGAGAGAAGCTTATCACAAATAATTCCAGATTAGAATTTAGATAGTATGAAATGATAACACCGATCTAGGAAATGGATTCAAAACTATTTCTCCTCTCTCTTTCCTTACCCTACTGCAAGCTTTCTGCATGAAGCTGTCAGCACCTTGACCCATTCACCACACACAGGTATGCCACTCTCTGGCATGACGCCACACCCCTTTTGAAACTCTTACTTTCCATTGCTCTTTAATCTTAATATGAATTACCCAAGAATAAACTATCTTTTGGTGCACCTGGGTGGCTCAGTCATCTGAGTATCCAACTCTTGATTTTGGCTCAGGTCATGATCCCAGGGTCATGGGATAGAGCTGGCATCAGTCTCGATGCTGAGCATGGAGCCAGCTTGAAATTCTTTCTCTCTCTCTCTCTCTCTCTCTCTCTCTCTCTCTCTCTCTGTGTGTGTGTGTGTGTGTGTGTGTGTGTCTGCTTCTCTCCTCTGCTCATACGTGCTCTTTCCCTCTCTCTCAAAAATAAAAAATAAAAAAAGAATAAGGTATCTTTTGTCAAAATTCACATTGAACTTTAAAGAACTATTTCTTCAGAGGGTAATGAGCTAAACAGTCACTTGTGACAGTTATAAAAGAGATTCTGAAAATCCACTCAACTTCTTATGCTCCCCTCCCCCAAATCTGAAATAAATTTGGCTAATTTCAAACAAATTAAGCAAAATAATTCCCTTTTGCAATTTTGGGATGATTTATTATAGTATCTTCTTGTCGTGTGTCTGTTTCTAAAAACTCCTTTTCCCTGTATACCAAAATTAGCTTACTTTTATATAAAGGTCTTGCTTCCTTTATTTATTTTCTAGATCCCACCTCCTTGCTTTTTCAAAATTAGATTCTGGATGTATGCAAAATAGGATTATGTGTTTTATCTTCCTAACTTCAACAGAGATGACTAGAAACTCTTACATGGCAGGGTGCCTGGGTAGTTCAGTCGGTTAAGCATCCAACTTTGGCTCCAGTCATGATCTCACAATTTGTAAACTCTTAAACGGCTACTTATTCTACCTCTAATACAGGCCCCAAAAATCAACTGTGCATAAATCAGGACAGGTTTGTGTGATGCATGTAATAAGTTGTGGCAAGATCCTTGCAGAGGTTTTGATTAAAGCACAAACTAAAGACGATATTGCCTTGTTTATTCCAAACAGCCTCCTATTATCAAAGCTTTTTTGTTAGTTTGTTTTTACTTTTGTCCTTCTTTTTGCAACCTTTTCTGTTTCCCACCATATCTGAGTATTTGAACTATAATTTCTAGAAGGTCATCAGTGATCACTCATTGGTATAACTGTCACATTCATCTGTGAATTCAACTGTGTGGCAGTTGGTAATCTCAATTACTTGATATAGCTCCCATAATATCATAAAAAGATTGCCTTTAAATAACTCTCTTCCATCTGCCTTAGATACCAATGGTGAAGAGGCTCCAAATTAATTGAGAGTTGTGGTTAAGAATGTTAATTAACTTGTTTATATCATACTTGTTTCCCAAACCTGAATGTGAAAACAAAATACAGTATAATTATTCTTTAGAATCTACCCCTGTGTCTCCATATAAATTTTGCACCTGCCTCAGATCTTTCTCTGGAGCTTTAAGATCTGTCAGCAACATTACACAACTACCTGTTAGAATTTAAAGAATCAATGGAACCATTCTGTGTGATTCCTGTGGTTTGTCTGAACACAGCTCTTCTCTTCCTGAAAGCACTAAGACAAACAGGTTTATAAGATAAAATGTAGCATTTGCATACAGTTCCCATTGATATATGGTCCCATCATTTACGAGTTGTTTTGCAGACTAAGGAACATAATAGGTACAGGGGTTATGAGGGAGATACTCTCTTCAAACCTCAAGGAGCTTCCTGTACAAAATGAAAAAAGTGTAGTGTCACAACACAATTTGTTCCTCTGAATGCCAATTTTCAGCAAGAGGTTATACAGGAAAAGGGTGAAATAAACATGGAACCTGTCTTCCAGGAGTTCACAGTCAAATAGGAGAGAGGAAGCAAAAAGGAAAAGGAAGCTGAAAATGACAAGTATTTTCAGTGAGGCATAAAATGCACTAGGATTGAAAGGAAGATAGCAATATGATCAGGAATGCTCAGAGCTGAGCTTATGCTATTTTAACAAACAGTAATTATAAAAGGCTCTCAGAAATTTCTTTTTAGGAGAAGGATTCACAGATAAAAACTCTTCCAATGGATATTAAAATTATTTTTCAATGTGTATCACGATAACAGGATACAGTGTACTTGATGGCTTATGCTAAATAGAAACACATTTGCATAGCATCTGATCTGCAGTTTTTTCAAATGTTTTTGTTGGAAGTTAACAGAAGCCTTCCAGGTGTCACTGTTTTTGCTGAGAGACATTTTCCATTCCCGCATCTCTGCACAGAATGAGCATGACATTATATGCTAAAAGGACACTGTCAAATTTTAGTCTAAAAAGAATCCATATGATCTGTCAGATAATTTTTAACTCCAGATACAACTTCCATCAGCAAATGTAACATGAAAAATAAATATGCAAGTGGCTCTTAGGGCCCATGTGTTGAGCATTTAGAAAAATTAATCTTCTAGAGAGTTCTGTATTAGTGCTCTTTTGTGGCAAAACCATGCACATTGCACTCTAAAATATTCAATGTGATCTCTTTCTAGAGGACAGAACTTAGTTAGTAATTAAATCACAGGATCAAAAAGAGAGAGAGATTACATGGTACAACCAAATGCTCTAATGTAATTCGTGTTTCATACCTTACATTTTTGATCTTATACATCTATAGATTTTATTTTGTCAGTTTTTCACTTTATCCAACAAGACTTCACATACTTTAAAGGTTAGTATTGAATTGTCTTTGATTTCTCTACTGAAAGATTGTATTCTTCCCCATCCTTGTTACCTATCTAACTCCTACTTAGGACTAAACAAAAATGAACCCCAGAGGGACACAGGGTCAATATTAAGTATTTTATGAGCAAAAGATGGATGCAGGCTATCATCTGAAGAACAGACTTGTATATTAAAAGCTGCTCATTAAAAGCTAATCAGCTAATTAGCTAATTAAATGGTAATCACTCTCAATACACCAAAAGCCTGTTAACAAAGAAATTCAAATCTGTCATCCTGTGAGGTACTCAAAATTAGAAGCAGGAAAAACACACAGGTATCGGGAGATAAGAAGGAAGGTTCAGACCCAGGGCAGCTAAATGCATCCTCCTGAGTCCTTCCACCTCGCCCAGCACTGTTTTCCATGAGTCACCGGAATGTTTAGCTGCTTTCACTCGTGACATCACAAAGGTGTCATTCTACCTCGGACCCACCTCATCCTTTAAGGCTTTACTCAGAATCTACCTCCACCCCGTTTCCTTACTTTACATTTCCGATAATCTTCCAACTTCCTGTGCCATTTTCAGATCTATTCTCCACAATTGAAATGACTGTCTGATCACTTGTACTGTTAGGTAAACTGAAACAATAGTTTATAAAAAGAACAACAGTTTATAAATAAAAGAAGAAGAAAACCAGGCTGAAAAAAAACCTAGGCAAGGCTGGAGCAGACAATAAAAGGTAGGCAAGTGAATGGGTCAGCCCCAGTAAAATTCAGATCATAAGGTGGAGCCTGGAACTAATGAAGCCTTCCACAAAGGAAGCATTTTCTAAGTACCTACACCAAAAGATAAGGTCAAAGCTAAAGTCAAAGTGGTAGTTCACAACCACTTATTAGACAAGGCCAAGAGGGCAGTAAAGTAGTGAATATTACAGCAGGCAGCAGACTTGGAATCCAGAGAGATTCTAAGAAGCCAATTTTCAGGTGTGTTGTGAAGGATAAATGATAGTGTGTGTCTAAGTAGGTCCCCATTCTTTTCCCCAACAGTATATTCTTTGTGATCTGGCCCAAGAATCTTGACAATATGACCTCATGTGGAATCTTTAAAGGGATCTATTTAAAGCAAGTCACGCCTGATTTGAGGACATGGAAAGACCCATAATCTTGCCATACCCATGATGGGGAAGTGAGCCCCTAAAAGCAGGGATCATAGCAGAGCACTTTGATTTTTCTGCTTCTTATTCCTAAACCCAATGTAGAAAAAAGAAATGTGGAAAAACGTAGGATTTGGGCACATATTTAAAGGTAGGTTATTTTTAAATGTACTATTAAGGTATCATTGGACACACTGTTTATAAAAGAATTAACATCTCCAGTTTTTTCAATTCTGTGTTCTTATGCCCTTCCTATGCTTTGCAGTGTTTGATTGCCTTTATTGAGCTCGATAGGTGCTGCCCTACCACGACCCCCTGCAGAGTTATCACATAACCATTTTTGAAGAATTAAGTAAAATATAAAAGTATGTTTCACATATTCCACACTTATCCCCCACCTGCAGCCACTGGCTGGCATTTCTTTCTGCTTTGAAATAGCAATTTCTGATCCCCAGAGGCTTATCAGAGTGAAGCACACTTTCCTCATTCGTGTATCCAGAGGGCTAAATCAGCAATACCTGGCCTTTTTTTTTTTTTTTAAAGAAAGTTGTTGAAATTCCTCCAATACCCTATAAAAGTATTAATGGTTATATAAAAGTAAAATAACATTGAATTTGAACTTTTGATTGCCTTTTAGTGAATTAGATAGACAAAACGTTTAACCACAAAAACATAACGCACATAAAAAATAAAATTAATGAGTGAATTAAAACTGTGAACACATAAATGAATAAAACCATAAACTTGGTCAATACTAAAGGGAGAGGAGAACACAAACCATGTTCATCTTTCAGGAGGTAAACCTCCACAACTAGGTTCACTACAAAGTCTCCTAACAGACCCTTGATACTACAAGTTATTGTCCTTTTTCTTTCTTTTAATGATACAATAGCACAAGTTATTGAGCTGGATATGTGGGCACAAAGCCAAAGAGGACATTAGCCAGCCTCCCTTGCAGCTACATGTGGTCAAATACTGAGCTTTGGCCAATGAGATAGGCCTCTAAGTAGTATATGGCAAATCTTTAAATGTTTGGTGACCTTAAACCTTTGGTGCCCTTTCTCCATTCCTACAGGTTGGAATATAATCATGCTAGAGGCCACCATGTAAATAAGGACAAGAACAACTGACACAACTGACCTTAAGTAAAACACCTCAGCTACTACTATAATTATGGGGCACCCTGTGGCTCAGTCATTTAAGTGTTGGACTCTTGATTTTGGCTGAGGTCACAGTCTCATGGGTTGGTAAGATAGAGCCCTGTGTGGGGCTCTGCACTGACAGTGGGTAACCTGCTTGGGATTCTCTCCCTCCCTCCCTCTCTGCCCCTCCCCACACCTGTGCACTCCCTTGTGCACGTGCTCACTCTGTCTCAAAATAAATAAACATTCAAAAGTAAATAAATACCACAATTATTACCTTGTAATATATGTATTAAAACCACTATTTCTTACATGATAATATTAAAATTTTGTTCTAGCTTTTGAAAAAATACATATTAAGGAAAGGAAAGGAAAGAAAGAAGCTCAGAGAGAGAGAGAAAGGGAAGGAAAGAGCTTGGCTCAACCTCTGAAAGGCCCTGACCTGGCTTTAGCTCTCAGCTGCCCACTGGGATTTCATCCCCCGCACATTCATATGTGTCCTAATGAAGTTTGTGGTTTCAAAGGAGTGAAGTAGAACTAACAAGTAAATGGACAATACTGAGAAGACTGGCCAGAGAGATACAGAGGTGGGAGATTTCTTTCAAATGGAAAAAAGGTCAGAGGAGGACATGTCATTTAAGTTGGCTTCAGAATATATTTTGTGTAAACTGAATAATGTGAACATAAGAGAAAGGGACAACATGGAAAAGCATGGGGAAAGAAAAAGAGAAGAAGAAAGTCACTTCTTCAATGACTTCAATAAAGAAAACACCGTGCTCTGTGAACAGACAAGGCCACTTGTTCATAGCCCTCTACTGTCTCATATATTCCACATATAACACCATTCTATTTCTAGAGATTCATTTTTGGGGAATTAAGCAAAACCGTCAATAGAGTAATATATTAGGTCTGTGTCAGTTGTGAAAAACTCTTTATCAGTTGCCTTGTGTGACTGAGAAGAGAGGGAATAGACAGAATAAGCAGGCAAGTGTCGATGGTGCAGTACAGGGAAGGCCCCTAGGGGTGGTTCTGTGGGCAAGGATGGACTTGGTGAGGATTGGATAGAGCTTGAGGTGGGCCACACAGACTGGCCACGACATACACACAGCAGAGACTATGATAAATCAAATACCTAATTTTGCCTATATTGCTACTTTTCCCAGAGCCATCATAGAAAGAAAGCAAACATAAAAAAAAGGGAATTGTGGTTACTCAGTACCTAAATGTAAGAAGAAGGCAAGGACTTTGTCTAATTTGTCTCTGCTTTATCCCAGAGCCTACAACACTGACTGGCACTCAAATATCCTGGGGGTGTGTAAACACATGCCTACCCTGTGTCAGCCCTGTGCTTGGTACTTTACCTACATTAGCTCATGTACGTCTCACCCATAAACACGGATGAGGAAATTGAGGTACACAGAGAATAAGAGTCTTGCCCGAGGTCATCCAGCCAGTGAATGGCAGTGCCAGAATTCAAATCCTAGTCTCATTGACTAAGGCCAGTGCTATTATCTACTGTGAAACACTTCTTCACCAGACAGGAAACCAGACTATGACTATAGCACACAATAATCTCAGTTTGGCACAACTCCCCCTGATGATAGCATCATCAGATGCGAACTGGAAGAACCAGTTTTAAGGAAGGGTGAGGGGGTGTGGAATATACAGTGAAGCTGAACAATCAGGCTGACTGTATTTTATGGTCTCTGATTTGGTTCGCCCAAAGTAGAGTCAGGACCCGAATTAGTTCAAAGCACAAACGAGAAGTTATTTTTATTTCTGCCTCTCTCTGGGGTTTAGAATTCTGTAGAGGAAAAACGAAAACTATTCCTTCATTAAGCAGGTGGCATCAAAATCTATCACATCAGTGTTGAAAAGCACCAAGTAATTTCTTAGTTTCAGAGACTTCAATTTGCCACTAGTGAAATTCCAAGAAGGCTGCAATAACCTCAGAAATTACTCAGTTACTCAGAAATATTTTGGTGGTTCTTTGGCTGACTTAAACCAAGTTATTTCTATATCTAATAATTTCTATTAATCATCCTGAGCTCAAAGACATATACTTTCCTCCAGGACACTACAAGAGAATAAATGGGGGGCGCCTGGGTGGCGCAGTCGGTTAAGCATCCGACTTCAGCCAGGTCACGATCTCGCGGTCCGTGGGTTCGAGCCCCGCGTCGGGCTCTGGGCTGATGGCTCAGAGCCTGGAGCCTGTTTCCGATGCTGTGTCTCCCTCTCTCTCTGCCCCTCCCCCGTTCATGCTCTGTCTCTCTCTGTCCCAAAAATAAATAAACGTTGAAAAAAAAAATTAAAAAAAAAAAAGAATAAATGGTAGAAGAATGATAAGATAGCATGAATAAGTGAGAGGAAATGTATGTTACACAGGACCCTTCATTTTGTATTCATCACTGATGGATGCTGGCAGGTGACATTGTGCATGCAGACTACTAAGTCGGCTGCTGACTGTTTCTACTGAACACCAGAGAAGTGTGATGCAACAGACACTAAACTGACCGCCAGCCTTGTATTAGCTAGTAAAGAACGGAAATGAGTCATCCATGTTCACCCACACTCTTGAAACGAAACCTGAAAGGGAAAAAGTCTCATACAAAAATCCAGCTCCATCTTGTTTTTTGCCCTGCCCGCATCTGCTAGAACAGTCCTGACCTGAAGGTTTATGGCACAGATGTTTAATAAATATTTATGGAATGAATAAATAAATGAATGTTTTCCCATTATTCCCTCAATCTAGGAATATTCAGGATGGCAAGAACAAGAGAGCAATGCTGTTGACCCACAGAACTCTTGAGTTTGTTGAGATTGAAGATAGACTTGTATCAAGATCCACTTAGACATCTAATAGGCATTGTTAATTCGTCATATCCAAAACATAACTTCTAATTTCCTCCCCTATAAATTGGTTTCCCCCAATCTTCTCTCAGTAAATATGCTTCCGTCTAGCCAGCTGCTTGGGGCAAAATCCTAGAAGTGATATTTGATTCCTCTCTTCCCCTCATTCCCGATACTCAAACCCTTAGTGAGTAAACTCTGCTTCCAAACTTTATCATGAATCTAATCTCTTTACCACCTCCACTAAGACCACCCTTTGTCAAACATCTGGACTACTGCGATAGCCTCTCATTTGTTCCCCGCTTCCAAATTCATCCTTGTGCAATTTAATCTTCATCTAGTTCTGTAGCAGGTAATTTCTTAATTTCAGAAACTGATCATTTTAATAGTAAATATTATTTCACTGTGCTTATAACTCTCCAATGCCCTCGTGTTGTACTTTGAACAGGAGTCTAATTTCCCATCGCTTCCAGGCCATGTGTGGTCAGGTCTCCTCACTATCTCTCTGACTTCCTCATCTACCACACTGCCCCTTCCACCCTTGCCATGCTGGCTTGCTTGCTTCTTTTTGAACATTTACATTGTAAGGCCTTCCAATAGTTGTTTCTCTATATGGAATGCCCTTCCTCCAGATCTTCACGTGGCTAGTTCATATCCTTATCTGGGAAGTCTTTCAGGAGTGAAATTGACCCTTAAGACAATACCCGCACATCAGGTATATTCTGTCAAGCCATCCTGTTTTATTTTTTCCATAGAAATTAAAACGCTCTGAAAATACGTTATGAATATAATAAAACCTTGGATTGTGGGTAACTTGTTCTGCAAGTATTCTTCAAGATGAGCAAAGATTTATAATAAATTTTCACTTGATAAATGAGCAATGCCTCACAACACAACTAGTATGTGATGCAGAACATCACATGATCACCAGTGAGCCACTGGTGATGTGAAATTCACTTTGATGTACAAGTGCTTTGGATTAAAAGCATGTTTCTGGAATGAATTCTGCCTGCAAACCAAGGTTTTATTGTATATGCTCCCTTGACTAATGTATGTCTCCCACCTAGGAAGTAATTTGATAAAAGTAGGGATCATATGAGCCTTGTTCTTCATCATATCTTCCAAACTTCGAAAAATGTTTATTGAATGAATGAATGTTCTCTGGAAGTCTTTGAGCAGTTTTTGTGTCTGTATTTGGTACTTTCATTGCGTAATTGGTCGATATTTTCTAGGGACCTTGCTAGCAGGATAGAAACCGTGATTGAGACCGAGTCCTTGTATATTGGTTTTAGAGAAGAATATGATAGCCCTCTCTTCACTTTTAAACTGCCAGTGTATCACAGAGCCAATTCTGACACATCTATATCAAAAATTAATTTCCTCAATTCTGTGTGTATAGCATTCAATTTTTCTTCTAAATATTATCCACATCCAGCATGGCCATTACAGCTAAATGATTCTTTTAATCACACATTTCCCACTGCAACTCTGCCTCCCCCCCAACCTCATTTTTACTTATAATAATTTCCTAAATGTAAGCCGTTTCGTTTTAAATGCTGGCAGAAAAAAAAGAAATTATTCTTTGCAATGGCAGAGGTATCTCTTGTTACTTAACGAAGTGCTTCTTCAGTAGTTAAGTTCTCATTAGAAAGCTAACTTTCCAGAGTAGTTCAGAGATGCCATTTAGGATGATTTCATGTTACTGAGCCAGTGTGCAGTATCGTGACACCCTGAGGCTACTTGCCCTGCAGTGTCACGAAATGACAACCCTGTCCTAATCATCACTAAATAATATGAACCCATAAGCCTGATCTTCAAAGTCTAAGAGTACAGCCTGCTGCTACACGAGGAGAGATATGTTTTTTTAAATCATTTTTAATGAGTTTTAGCTTATTGCAATAACCAAACCTTCATATTTAAATTGGTTGCATTAGCTGTCACTGCAAACAAAGCTGCATTCATATTTTTAGATTTATTTCACAGTACTCCTCATTTGCCCATCTGTCTATCTACTTATACCATATTACAGTACAATTCTGATAGGATATATTTTTAAATTTTGTTTAATTTATTGAGAAAAAGAGAGAGAAGAGCATGAATGGGCAAGGGGCAGAGAGAGAGAGAGTCACAAAATCTGAAGCAGATTCCAGGCTCCGAGCTGTCAGCATAGAGCCCAGTGCAGGGCTTGAACTCACGAACTGTGAGATCATGACCTGAGCTGAAGTCAGACACTTAACCGACAGAGCCACGCAGGCACCCCAGGATATATATATTTTTTAATCTCTGTTTTGGAGTGAATGGTAAAACACAAAGTGAAAAGGCAAATAAATAAATTCTAGAGAAGAAAAATCAATCTAGAATTCTAAGAGGTAGACAACCAAAAAATAAATAAGAAAAGTAAGAAGAACAAAAGCTATTCAAGTAATAGTCTTCAATATTTTTGTTTTTTAAACAAAACTTTGTATTATTTTTGTTGAAAACTGCACTGACTGCAAATTTCCACTTTTACATGAAACAAATATGGTGATGATAATTCACACTGAAAGAAAACACTAAAGCAAACCTGTTTCTGATAGTTAATGTTTAAGTTTGTTTTTTGGTCACAAAAACAGGCATGTACCTATACAAAGGCTGAAAATAGGACATTTTTTTTAAGGTAATGATTCACAAAAGACTATAAATTTAACATGTAACTGGTTAATACAACTCTAATAATAATTGTTCAAATAGTCACATCTTATAGCACATCTGAAGTGTTCTTATAAATATTACAGGGAGAAAATAATATTTTCTTAAAGTCTAAAAGAGTGAGTTTGTCCATAGACTAAATGACCATAAAAAGTCTTTCCTGAGACATTAAAAAAAATGCATCGTTATTCTCCGTGAAACTTTTCAATTCAAAACTTTCCACATAATAAAATAACTGAGGATCTGAAACTGAGAAAATAGATTTGGGAAGAAACTATTTGTGAAACTTGATACTTTTTCTTTATTTCTTTATTTTTTTTTTTCATCATCCAAGGGTATCACCACACTTACAACAACCTTTCCTGTTTAACGTGCATTTCAGGTGTTAGAGACACCTCTCCACAGGATACCCTACTGTCTTCAGTGCTATCTCAGTGCTCTGCTTACAACTGCCTAACACAGCCCAAGAATTTTTTGTGGTAATTTAATCTTCCTATCAGCAAAGTAGGTCACCAACCCTCATGTATCATAGGATGGGGATTTCCTCTTCATATTTTTATTTTAATGTTTGGAACTCCTTTTGCAACATTCTAGAGCAAGGCGCTCAGGACCTGCTGTGCCCAAGGGACTGACAAAGGAAGAGGATCTATTTATTACTTGTGCAGAGATACAGTCTTTAAAAACAATGTTATTATGGGCTCCCGAGTGGCTCATTCGGTTGAGCATCCAACTCTTAATTTCGGCTCAGGTCATAATCTCACGGTTCATGGGATCGAGCCTGCATCGGGCTTCACTTTGATCATGCAGCCCCCAATTTCATGGTAATGAGACAACTTTTCATCAAAGAAGGGAAATTTACTTTAATGGCTCCCTAAAATGTACTGAGCTTCGATAAAGGTTATTATGAAACATCTCCCTAAACAATGTCTATGAGCATACTCAGTTAAATTTTGTATATACAGATGTTAGGATCTCATGGGATTTATTTCACTTTGAAAAAAACAAATATTGAGACAAGATAATGGCTTGCAATGTCTTAGCATTAATTGATTTTTTTTCTTACAGTTTCTAACCACATCCTCTACCAAACTACTCTCCTGTAGTTTCTGTATAAGTTTCTTGTAAGTAGCGATGATCTTCAAATATTCAAATATTTTTAATGATCTAATAGTTATAAGTTAAAGAAGTATAAAATAACATAAGGTATTAGTAATTATCATTATACTTTGAATAATATTTCCTACTTTATTATGGCTGAATTATGATCTTTAAGAACACAGCCGCAGTTGCTTTTTCCACATGTTCTGTAAACAAACACCACAAATTATATCTACTGTTAGTGAGTGTACTATCTCCTTTTGACACTGATACCACAAAGATTTGTGTGCTAATAATAGTCATTATAATAAACCTATAAAAAGATTGGGAACAATGATTTTTCACCAATCTAAGATTGAATTTGAGCAATTATAATCATTTAAGTTTTTAACATAAGAAATTTAAATTTAAATATTTAAAGATAAACTATTTAGTGGAATTAACTGGAAAAATATTTAAAACTAAATATTTAAATGTAAAAGTATCTACAGAAAAATTTAGTGATTACATAATATATTCAGAGTTCAGTGAATAAAGTGGTTAAAGGAGAAATCATTGAGAAATATTCTATCTTGTTATTTTGACACATAGTAGTAAATATTATATTTATTTTTTAAGCATCAACACAAAAGAAAAACTAAAGGAGAAAAATAGAAAATTTGAACAACCCTAGGCAACTGACTTCCAAAAAAACATGTAAGAATATTTTAACAACTCTTCCTAAGGCTATACCTAATTAAAATACAATAAAAAAATTATCCACATAATTCCGGTATTCATTAAGTCCCACCCTTTTTTGAATAGCCAGTGAATAAAATGTTAGGTTTTGGAGGTTAATAACAGGATATAGCCCATATTTTACATAACCAGACAGAGTCAAAGAAAAAGCAGGCAGCAATAAAATGCTCAGTTCTGACCTGTTAATTCTTCAAAGTTTGAACTAGCTAACAATACAAATTGACACATCTCATGAGGAGGTAGTCCTGTTGAAATATAATTACCCTTGAATTTTTGTGAAAAAGAGTGAATGTGAACACTAAAAATTCACAATCTGGTAAATGAAATATATTTGACAATTACTCCCCCTGGGTGAGTATATTGGGCGAAACTCTGACTTCAATGCTTGCCTTAGGCTCCTATTGAGGTCAGATGAGTACAGAATTGGGTTGAATGTTCAAAATCGTAGAAACTGTTCTAAATACCCCAATTAGAAAGGGAGGAAACCTAAATTTTCTGTAAATTGGAGGATTCTATTCTGTATCACTATTACCTGAATTCTTCAATATGACAAGAAGATGAGGAAAACTATTTAATCTTTATATCTATTTTGGAAGGAAGGAAAGAAGGAAAAGAGGGAAGGGGTGGGAAGGGCAGGGAGAGGTAGGCGGGAAGGAAGAAGTTTACATGATTCACAGTTTCCCCATGATATGATTACATTTATCTTGTCATATAGGATAACTATTATCAGAATCTTCATAGTAGGGGCCTGACCTAGGCAACACTGCTGTCACAAATTAATTTTTGAGGACTTTGTACCACATATTCTATATACACTTCATCAGTGACTTTTCCCTTACCAGTGTTTCTTTTCCTATCAAATAGGTTTCCTCTCAAAAGTTAACTATGATGATAAATAAAATGTTCACTAATATGACTTGATGGTTACTTAGTCATTTGCATTTCACTATTGATCATTTGAAAACTGAAATGACCCACAGATCCAAGGAAGGAAAGTTGTAAATCATTCGTTCCTCATTCACTCCCTGGGGCAGATGCTATCAGTGCCCTGTTCATTGTCCCTCAGTAAAATACCATTCTTATACAGACTCAGTTTCTTTCTACAACACCTGGCAACCTCTGCCTGAGGGCTTTCTTGGCCATAGAAACATGCTCAGAAGGAAGGTAACAGAGAGTTGATGCCCTCAGCAGCAGCGCTCAGCTAATAAGATTGGGGTTTCTACATCATCTCTCAAAGAAAGCCAGTAGAAATGACCTTAGTAGCCCACAGTGGTAACCTGCTCATTAACAGGTTTTTTTGAGAATCCTTTTTGAGATTCCTTTCCCCTTTTTTGTCTTACTTCTCCACTCTTCCATTGGGGCTTCTTGGGATTACCTTTCAAATAAACTACTTGCACTTGCATCTTTCTTATTTTATTTTATTTTATTTTATTTTATTTTATTTTATTTTATTTTATTTTATTTTATTGTAAATGTTTATTTATTTTTGTGAGAGAGACACAGAGACAGAGCATGAGCAGGGGAGGGGCAGAGAGTGAGAGAGACACAGAATCTGAGGCAGGCTTCAGTCTCTGAGCTCTCAGCACAGAGCCTGATGTAGGGCTCAAACTCTTGAACCTTGAGATCATGACCTGAGCCGAATTGGACACTTAACCAACTGAGCCACCAGGCTTCCTGAATGCTTATTTTAGAGTCTTTTCCTCTAAAGTGGCTTGGGGAACCCAACCTAAGACATTCATTCATTCTTTATCCAAGAATTTTTATTTAGTATATTCTAGGGGCTAAGAAATGTGACCAGCAACAGGAATCAAATATGAATCCTGAGAACAAGTAAGTGAATATTTTCAAGCAGGGAGCTATGCTATGCGCTTCCTCAAATTCACAGCATAAGAGATCACCTTCTGTAATTAGCTTGGCTTATTATTGTTCATCATTTCTTCAGTCGAGATCAGACAATGTAATCTGTGTTCAGGCAATTTTCTTCTTTATCAAGTCATGCTTGGTTTCCTCAGCTCTCTCAGCACCTGTAACACTTCAACCCATTTACTCAATTTGGCCATCTCAATTCTCATTTTCACTCCTACCTCTGCAACATTCTCTTGGCTATTCTTCATGACAAAACACTATGTCACATGACAGTAGCCAAAAAGACTGTGTCCCCATTCTCTTTTCCAAAGCCTCCTTCATTGTTATTCGCTTAGGTACTTTCCCTAATGAGGTGAAAGCAATTTCCCAATATTCAGCCATCTTTTTTTTTTAAATGTTTATTTTTGAGCCAGGGAGAGGGGCAGAGAGAGAGGGAGACACAGAATCCAAAGCAGGCTCCAGGCTTTGAGCTGTCAGCACAGAACCTGACATGGGGCTTGAGCTCATCAGCTGTGAGATCATCACCTGAGCCACCACTCAACAGACTGAGCCACCCAGGCGCCTTTGTTCAGCCATCTTTAAATGTCTTTTCCTAGTTCCAGTGTATCATTCCCATGACGAACTACTGACAAATATATTACATTTAAACTACAAATAGTTCCAAGATAGGTATTATTATATGTATTTCACAGATTAGAAATCTATGGCTTTCTGTCTTGAAAGTTTTGATATTTCCATTTATTCTACCATACTCACCCCATGATCACATACAAAGAATTTAAACACATTTTTCTCATGCTTTTCTTTTTTTTTTTTTTTCCTTTCTCACACTCCTCTTAATCCTTCATGAGAACTCAAAAGTGATCAACACCCAAATGATTCTTCTGGCATTTCAAGAATCATATGCTTATATTTGATTCTCACTGACCTGTTGTTAAGAATATCTTCAAATAAGGTCATGAGTAACAAGCTGTATTCCTTGTGTGCCACTCATTAGTGTTGTGTTGTCCCTGAATTCAGGAGATAATTCCTGCAAACAAAATTTTTCTCGAAAACTACCTTGGAAATTTTCCAAGGACTCATATACCAGTTAATATCTCTGTTTCTGCCACTGAATATCCTTTAAAATATTTGAACTCTCAGTCTCAGGTGGCAAGGCCACCTCCGCCATCAGGCAGTTCACGTGTATCATACTGGTACTGGCGAAATGCTTGTGTAGTAATTTTTTCTTTGAGAAAAACACTATGTTTTTAGATCGTATTTTTTGAGGCTGTTTATTTTTGGAGAACCCAAAAAATAGTACAGATGTTAATCTTTCTGCTTAGGTGGGTATCAACCACCATCAGGCCAATGACCCCAAAAGAAAAAGACATGGAAACGTGCTAAGCCTGTCAGGTGTGGGACATCCAGCACATTCCAAGGAGGGCACGTTAATTGACATCTTGTTTCAGGTCCAAATCTTCTCTCTGTAAGTAGGATACATAAGCCAAAATAATAATTTGAAAATATTCCAATTCAAATCACCAGTAAGAAAGCCAATATTGCCACAGTGTTTGCACTGCCGGCCATGTCTGTTTCAGCAGTAGGAAGGCACTGCAACAGGTCTGGAAAAGCAAATGGCCAAAGTTAAAACTTAGGAGGGGAATGGAAGTATTCCTCTTCATCATTTTGTTTCTATAAATCCAAAAGATCCTCAGATAATAAAGAATTGGATTTACTGGCTCCTCATGTTGGGTGTTCAAGATGACTAGAAATGGGACCATCTGTCAGTGTCAGTGGTTCCAGACCAAAAGAAGATGCTTCCTTTAGAAATGATCATTCAAAAGGATTCAGAAAAGAATGGGATATTGTTAGTAAGTCATTTACTCAAAACACTTCAGTGGGACTGCTGTAAAAGCAAAAACGAATTTATCCCCAGAGGATATAGTGAAATATTCCTGACTGATAGAAGGACTATGACATTTGGAACTAAATATGAAAAACAGAACAAAGCATTAAAATAAGAACACAGGATTGCCTGGGTGGCTCAGCAGCAACAATAACTACTTCTTATGCCTCTAGAACTCTGAGAAAATGCTAAGGCCAGTAGGAAACTTTGGAAGTTAAATAAACTTATAATTTAAAAAATAGTATGTATAATTTGGAAAAGGTAAACATTTTTTAAT
Source organism: Lynx rufus (assembly GCF_022079265.1). NCBI lineage: Eukaryota > Metazoa > Chordata > Mammalia > Carnivora > Felidae > Lynx > Lynx rufus. Next base: position 149,945,765 of record NW_025814823.1, read on the forward strand.
TTATAATTCAATAATAATCACCATTAATATTTTGAAGACTTTTTAGTTTTTTTCCCACATATATATTTTTTTAATTTGAGATATAATTGGCCTGTAACATCATATTAGTTTCAGGTATACAATATAATGATTTGGCTTTTGTATCTATTGTGAAATGATTACCTTATTAAATCTAGTTAACATCCATTGCCACACAGTTATAATTCTTTTTCCTTGTGATGAGAACTTTTAAGATCTATTCTCTTAGCAGTTTTCAAATATGCAATACAGCATTATTAACTTTAGTCACAATGCTGTATATTATATCTGCAGAACTTATTTATTTTACATCTGGACATTTGTACCTTTTCACCACCTTCACCCTTTTTGCCCACCCACCCACCCACTGCTGTTTCTGAGAACCATCAATCTGTTCTCAGTATCTTTGGTTTTGTTTTTTGATTTTAGATTCTACTTATTCATCAGATCATACTTGTCTTTCTCTGTTTGACTTACTTCACTTAGCAGAATTCCCTCAAGGTCCATCCATGTTGTAACAGTTGTCAAGATTTCATTCTTTTTTTATGACTGAATGATATCTCATTGTGTATATTTACCACGTTTTCTTTTATCCATTATTCATTTACCCATTGATGGACACTTAGGGTGCTTCCATGTGTTGGCTGCTATAAATACCGCGGCAGTGAGCACAGGGGTGCATGTACCTTTTTGAGTTAGTGTTTACTTTTTCTTTGAATAGGTATCTACAGGTGGAATTGATGGATCATGTGGTAGTTCTATTTTTAATTTTTCTGAGATACCTCCATGCTGTTTTCCATAGTAGCTGCACCAATTTATACCTACCTACAGTGTGCAAGGCTTCCCTTTTTCTCCACATCCTCACCGGCACTTGCTATTGCTTGTCTTTTTGATACTAGCCATTCTAACAAGTGTGAGATAATATCTCCATGTGGTTTTCATTTGCCTTTATATGATGAGGAGTAATGTTGAGTACTTTTTCACGTACTTGTGGTCTGTGTGCATGTATTCCTTGGAAAAATGTGTGTTCAGATCTTCTGTCCATTTTTTAAACAATTCTCTGGGTTTTTTGCTATTAAGTTGTATGAGTTCTTTATATATTTTAAATGTTAACCCCTTGTGAGATACATGATCTGCAAATATTTCCTCCCATTTAGTAGTTGCCTTTTTATTTTGTGGATGGTTTCCTTTGCCATGCAGAAGCTTTTTAGTTTGATGTAGTCCCACTTGTTTATTTTTGCTTTTGTTGCCTTTGCTTTTGGTATCAAATCCAAAAATCATCGTCAAGCTGTATTACCAATGTAAAACAAGCTGTGTTTTCTTCTAGGAGTTTTAGGGTTTTAGGTCTTATGTTCAAGTCTTCAATCCATTTCAAGTTAATTTTTGTGTATAGTATAAGACAATGGTCCAGTTTTATTCTTTTGCATGTGGCTGTCTAGTTCTTTTAATACCATTTATAAAAAGACTGCCCTTTCCCAAATGTGTATTCTTGGCTCCTTGTCATGTATTAATTGACTATATATACATGAGTTTATTTCTGGACTCTCTACTTTGTTCCATTGGTCCATGTATCTGTTTTTATGACAATAGTATGTTGTTTAAATTGCTTATAGCTTTAAAATATGGTTTTAAGTCAGGAAACAAAGTCAGCTTTGTGCTTCTTTCTCAAGATTGCTTTGGCTATTTGGAGTCCTGTGTGGCTCCATACAAATTTTAGGATTATTTTTTCTGTTTCTGTGAAAAGGCCATTGAAATTTCATTAAAGAGTGCATTGAATCTTAGATTGCTTTGGATACTATAGATGTTTTTAACAATATTAATTCTTCCAATCCATTAAAATGGAATACCTTTATTTTTATCATCTTCAACTTCTTTCCTCAATGTATTATAATAAGTTTTCAGTATATAGGTCTTTCACCTCCTTGGTTAAATATATTTCTTGACTTTTTATTCTTTTTGATACAATTGTAAATGGGATTTTTTTCTTAACTTCTTAATAGTTTCCTGTTTGTTTGTAGAAACACAACAGATTTTTATATATTGATTTTATATTCTACAACTTTACTGACTTGTTTTATTAGTTCTGATAGTTTTTTTGGTGGAATATTTAGGATTTTCTATGTACAATATCCTGTCATCTGCAAATATTGATAGTTTTACTTCCTCTTCTCCAGTGTTGATGTCTTTTATTTCTTTTTCTTGCCTAATTGCTTTGACAAGACTTCAGTACTTTGTCGAATAAAAGTGATGTAAGTCTTATTTCTTGTCTTATTTCTGATCTTAAGGATATCCTTGTCTTATTTCTGACCTTAAGGATAAGCTTTCAGCTTTTCACTGTTGAGTGTGATGTTAGCTGTCAGCTTATCATATGTGAGCTTTGTTATATTGAGGAACCCTTGCTCTATACCCACTTTGTTAAGTGTCTTTATCATAAGCGGTTGTTGAGGGATGCTGGGGTGGCTCAGTCAGCTAGGTGTCTGACTTCAGCTCAGGTCATGATCTTGCAGCTTGTGTTCGAGCCCCACGTTGGGCTCTGTGCTGACAGCCCAGAGCCTGGAGCCTGCTTCAGATTCTGTGTATGTCTCTCTGCCCCTTCCTCACTTGCACTCTGTCTCTCTCTCTCTCAAAAATAAATAAACATATAAAATAAAAATTAAAAATAAATCGATGTTGAATTTTGTCAAATGCTTTTCCTGTATCCATGGAAATGGTCATATGATATTTATCCTTCATTTCATTCATGTGGTGTACCACATAGGTTGATTTGCAGGTATTGAACTATTCTTGCGTCCCTGAAATAATTCCCACCTGATCATGGTGTATGATCTTTTTAATGTATTGCTGAATTAAGTTTGCTAATATTTAGTTGAGTATTTTTCCATCTGTGTTCATCAGAAATATTGGTCTGTAATTTTCTTCTCTTTCTTGTGGCATCATCACCTGATTTTGGTATCAGGGCAATGCCTGCCTCAAAAAAAAAATGGATTTGGAAATGATTCCCTCTCCTCATCTATGTTTTGGGAAGAGTTTGAGAATTGGTATCCACTTTTCTTTAAATGTTGGGTAGAAATCACTAATGAAGCTGTCTCGTTCCAGACTTTTATTTGTTAGAAGGCTTTTGATTACTGATTCAATCTCTTACTAGTAACCAGTCTATTCAGATTTTTTATTCATAATTCGGTTTTGGTAGACTGTGTGTTTCTAGGAAGAAGCTTACCTATTTCTCTAGGTTGTCCAGTTTGTTGGTGTGTAATTTTTCATAGTGATCTCTTATGATTCTTCATATTTCTGTGGTATCAGTTGTAACACCTCTTCTTTCAATTCTACTTTTATTTATTTGAGTCCTCTGTCTTTCGTTCTTAGTGAATCCAGCTAAAGGTTTGTCCATTTTATCTCTTTGAAAGAAAAACAGTTTTACTTTCATTGATCTTTTCCATTTTCCTTTTAGTGTCTATTTTATTTATTTCAACTCTGATCTGTGTTATTTCCTTCCTTTTACTAACTTTTAGTTTCATTGTCCTTCAGCATATTTTAATATCATAACTGCAATCTTATTGTAAGCATAGTTTGGTAACCTACTTTTCACTATTGTAATACCAATGTTTTATCATGCTTTTGTAAATTTTAATGACAGTACAATATTCCACCGAACAGAAATGCCATGTTTTTCTAACGAATCTTTTACTGATGTTTTTAAGTTTTTGAATTTCAGATAGTGTTGTGATAAACACACTTTTTCATGAAGTCTTTGTAAATGTCTGATTTGTTTCTTAAGGTTAGCTTCCAGAATTGCAAATACCAGTTCAAACACTATGAACAGTTTGAAAAATATAAAAGCATAAAGCTAAATTGCTTTCAGATATATTTTCTAATTTACATCCCCACCAGCTGTGTATGCAAATGCAGAGACTTTTCAAATAGATCTAAGCCCACTCCACACTAATTCCAAAATAAATTATTATAAGGAAAAAAAAACTACATTTGCCATTAAATGCTTTTTAATGCTTGATAATGCTTTCAAGTTTACTTCAAGTATATAATTATAGAATTTTATTTTAATGGTACTGGTGTTATATGTTTTCAAAGAAGCAAGGAAGACTTAACTGCTTTTTAGAAGATTCAGCAAATTTAATAAATGTCAAATTTATTATTCAGTAGTTATATTTACTTTGTAATACATTAAATTAAAAATATATCTAGGACGTGTATATATGTCTTATTGAAATTAGACCATAATGTATATTAATTATATCCATTTATAATTGTCATGTCTTTGCTCATGTGGTCAAAACTACAATTTGCTTGGTATTATTCGTTCTTCTGTAATACAACCCCCAATTACATCGTTCCATGGATAAAATTGGCCCTGTTGAAATGATCTTCCTTTATGGTCATTTCCATGAAGACTTTGTGGTGAACATAAGGTCTTCTTGAACACTTTGAGCAATTTTATGACCCCATACCCGGTTTCATTGTTGTATTCACTTAATAAATAGCTAATGAGTCCCTTCGCCAGGAAGGCATGGTACTAGAAACTGAGTAGACAAATATGGAAACACCTTGATCTAGAGTGGAGATAGACAAGGCGCTATAAACAGTACATCATGGGAGCATAGGAGGCACATTTCAATTCACCAAGAGATATTATTTGAGCTAAGACTTGAAGGGTGAGAAGTTGGTCAGAGAATATTGGAAAAACATTACAAGCGGTAAGAACGACATATGCAAAGATATACAGACATTTTTTTTTAAAGCCCAGTGCTTTCTAGGAGCTGTAGGTAATAAGGATCAGTGAGTAAAACAAGGGTTGAGCTTGGGAGGTTGGGAATAGACACACAGCAGATCAAGTATGCAGGGCCTGTATCACAAAGCATGTGCTATTGTATTGTGAAAGGAGTTTGGATTTTATTCTGTAGATAATGGGCAACTAATGAAGAAATTTGCATGAAAAAATTTTGTGTCATAATTATAATTCTGGAGTCTATGTAATAAATATTTTGGAAGTGGAAAAATTCTGTAGGTGACAACATTTAGGAAGTTATAATGAGCCCAGAAGAGACATTAGTGTTTGTGTTTCAAACAAATAAGGGAAAATAAGGTAACAAAATGCTGTATTTTATGAGAAAGGTAGCAAAAGCAATAAGACTTAAGAACTGATTGAATATGGAAGGTGTTTTAAAAACAGTTTTGTAAAAATTACCCAGTGGTGGATTATCCAGTAAGATCTCATTAACTTGTTACAACTGAAGGAAAAGGTTAATTTTGTTTCAAGTCTGAATTACAGAATACTTGCCTATAAGAGAAATTTTTAAAATACTTATGCGCAGAAAGTTTGTCAGTCACACTTTGGTGGCATTCAAAAGAGAATGAAGGGGACCTTCATTCACATGGGGAATCCTTACTCCATCAGACAATATTATTACCAAATTTAAGATGTTGTATTGGTTTCTTAGGGCTGCCATAACATAGCACCACACACTGGATGGTTTACACAACAGAAATTTATTTCTCACAATTTTGTAGGCTCGAAGTCTAAGATCAAAGTTGATTTCATCTGAGGCCTCTCTCTTTGGCTTGTAGATGGTAGTTTTCTCCTGGTTTTTCTTCTGTGTGTGCCTCTATCCTAATCTCCTGTTCTTTTAAGGGCACCAGTTATATTGTATTAAGGCCTACTTTAATCACCTCATTTCACCTTAATTATGTCTTGTAGATCCTGTCTCCAAATATACTCACATTCTGAGATACTGAGTTAGGATTTCAACAGAGGAATTTCAGAGGACACAATTGAACCCATAATAGATATGGACTGGAATAAATATCTCAAAATGTATTTTCATTTCCATATCATTAAAATAAAAAGTTAAGAATGAATATCATATGAAGGACATTACATAAATCAAGAAAATTTTAGTGAAACAATTTTCTAAAATTAAAGCACTTAAATTCAGTATACCATTCCCAGTTAATGAATGAGAGAGTGTCTTTTTTTTAAATTAATTAATTTATTTTGAGAGAGAGAGCGCGCACATGCACAAGTGGGGGGAGGGGCAGAGAGAGGGAGAGAGAGAGAGAATTCCAAGCATGCTCTGGGCTGTCAGCACACAGCCCCACTTGATCCCACAAACTGCAAGATCGTGACCTGAGTGGAAATCAAGAGTCAGAGACTTAACGAACTGAGCCACCCAGGTGCACTAAGAATGTCTTCTTAACACTGACTAATATCATTTATTTATTTACTAGAGAGGCCTAGTAACAACAGAAAAGAAGGAAATTGTGAAGGTATTTCGTTATATTCCATGACGTTTATCAAAATACTGGTCAAGTTCATCGTATACTTCGTATTTACTTGTCAGAAAAATTGGAATATTATCTGTTCAGCAATGGGAAGCGAATTGGAGAGGTTTTTGTAGTTATGGTTCAGATGGCATTACATCCACAATTATAAAGAAGCAGACTTTTTATAAATTAAGATTCGTAAAGACCAAAATGATCAGTAGTCGGAGAATGTGTGCTAAAGTGGGTGATACTAACACTAAATGAAACTTCACTTTGGAATTTAAGATTGAGAGGTGTTAGGTTTTAATAGATTTGAGGAACTGTTTGTTGTTTGTTTTTGTTTAAATTTCTGTGTTGGAGCACAATGTACTATGCACTAAAAAGTGATAGCAGCCTAAAATTTTGTAGTTTTATTTTTACTTAACAAAACAAATGTCAAACCATCTCTTTGGATACTGACACAAAATAAATGATAAGACATTCTGAGTAGAGAATGTGATCTAGTAATGCTTATCATAGCACCATGGAAAGCAAGAATTTCAGGTCTTACTCCCACCTGTTTCACTTCCTCTCAAATTTAACTATTTTGCAGTCCTTGCTCTCCCTTTTTAAGAAAACCATGCAAAAGAGTAGCTATTTGTTTCACATTTTGCGAGGGTGGTGGGGTGGGGGTCAAAGGTGGGGATGGGTAGAAGGTGTAGCATCTGATAAGAATTCTGAGATTCTTCGAAGTGTATCTCTCCACAAAATACAGTGATGAAAATCAGCAATTACCCAGTTGCTAGACAATGACAACAGCAAACAATAACAACAGAAAGACCTACCTGAGGGTTTGGGGGAGTAAAAAGTAGAATTTATGTATTCCTACTCTGAGTAAAACAGTGTGTTACATTATTTGTATGCTCTGTGTAATTTAGTCTTTAAAAAGATTAAGAAACTAAGGCTCAGAGAGGGTAAATGATTTTCCTAGTTTTCTATGGCCAGCCAACAATGGAATTGGTATTTTACAGTAAGTCTGGACTTGCAAGTCATGCTTACATCCCCCCAGTGTGGTCAATTCCCAGAAGGCCAAGGTGGTCAATTCCATGGCACAAATGTGGTCAGAACAATCAAGAGAGCCAAAAAAGTCATATTTGTTCAGATTAACAACTCAATCTGGAAACTATTTAATGTAAGGTGGAAAATAGGATTTCAAAAGAAAAGAAGAAGGAGAAGAACAAGAAAATGAAACTAAGTTTCATCAAAGAGGGCAAGTGAGCAATTAAAAGTAAATCTCTCGGGGCGCCTGGGTGGCGCAGTCGGTTAAGCGTCCGACTTCAGCCAGGTCACGATCTCGCGCTCCGTGAGTTCGAGCCCCGCGTCAGGCTCTGGGCTCATGGCTCGGAGCCTGGAGCCTGTTTCCGATTCTGTGTCTCCCTCTCTCTCTGCCCCTCCCCCGTTCATGCTCTGCCTCTCTCTGTCCCAAAAATAAATAAACGTTGAAAAAAAAAAAAATTAAAAAAAAAATAAAAAAAAAAAAATAAAAAAAAAAGTAAATCTCTCATGCTTTGCTCCCACAGTCAAGAAAAAGAATATTTTTCAATCCTGCTTAGCCTGAAGTAATCTGAGTTATTTAAAGTATTATAACCAGCGGACAAAGCAGAGAGTTTATTATATCCTTTCACAAGCTAGGACTTCTCAGAAGCAGGAAGCACATGTGACAAGGGGCCAAGTTATCCATGGTGCAGTGTGCAGCTTTCTGTTATGTAGGAACAGAGTTCCACATCTGCACCTCAGGGGTGTTGGGAATACTATCCTACACAAGCAAGACCAGACTGCTTGTTTTCCATTCTCTTTGGAAACAAGAATATTTACAGTCCTAGTGGGCACTCAAACACAAGTGGAGTTATGAAGCCAAAGAGAAACTTGCACACCATCCAGGCCAGTGCGTGACAAATGAGAGTCAGTCTTTAGACACACCAGTAGTTCATTGCAGAATCCCAGATTAGACAGCTCAAGATTTCTGAAATCTATTCCTCCAAAATAAATGCATACTTTCATTTGCAAAGTAGGACATCATTACCTAAAGATAACAGCATCTGCAGAAATACTTACTTAGCAACTAAATCACAAGGTCTTCCTTAGAGCTTCCTTTAGGCTAGAAATAGTCCCTGCTTAGCCAGCTGGCCTGAAAAACTAGTGACAAACATAAAAACCAGAAGAATTACAGAGCTCAACCTATCCCTTCATCTACTCCAAGGAGTGTCTGTAGCACATGTTTGACGATGAGTATTATAGAGCTAATGGAAGGAGGAAGTGCCTAGATTTTCTTTTGTGGCATGTTTTCATGCCTGGAAATATCTACCTTTCTAGTTAATGAAATGCACAACTTTTTATTCAACTGCTTTTTTTCCCCCCAATTTAAGGCCGGTGCTATGTTCGAAGTCCATGATAGCCATGACTTACTCAGTGGCCTTAGCTCGGCTGCCAGGGAGCCCAGGCCGACCACAGACACTGGATGTGTCAGTGTTACGGTTACTACAGAATCTGGGTCCAAGGGAACACTGAGTCACTGATTTACAGGCAGCCTAAGAAATCTCAAAGGACACCTTCATGTCCTGCTTCTAGGAAGATGTTTTAGAAGCTCCTGTTGCTGCTATCCTAATTTCACTCGGCTGTTTTCCAAATTTATTTGCAAAGAAAGCGAATACTTCCATATTAATGCTATATTGACTATAAAGAAAAAAATAAGCTTTGTCAGATTTATCCCTCTAATTCACAAGCTGCATTTTAAATTCACACACGAGCCCAGGAAAAGAGATAATAATTCCATAACAAGGCATCTGGGAAAAATATTATTTCTTATTTACTTTGATCTAAACAAACAGGCAGAAAGACTTTTCTAACAGAGATTCTAACAGAGATTCTTGAATCACTCGTATCACCATATTTTCATGGAACACTAATTATATGCAAGATATTATCATAGGTGCTAAGGAAGTAGGAAGACGTATGAAATACAAACCCTGCTTCAGTGAATTCTGGTCTGAGTAAAGTTAATAAACACACACTTAAAATGCAGCACAGATCAATATATTAAAAGTAGCCTGAATGCCACGTGCATGGTTCGAACGATTTACCGACTGGAATTACTCAAGAAAGAATCTTCTGCCTAGAGCAAGACTGCACCCACAAGCCATATCCATCTGCTACATTTTTTAACATAACCCATGCACTATGACTGCTTTTTATATTTTCAAAATATAAAAAGTCAAAAGAAGAATAATATATCATGGCACTTGCAAATTGTTTGAAAGTAAAATTTCAATGTTTATAAAGTCCTCTTGGAACACAACTACCCTCATTCCATTACATTTGCCTACGTCTGCTTTCTTGATAAGGCAGCAGAATTAAATGGTTGCTATAGAGACTGTATGGCCCAGAAAACCTGAAATATTTACTATTTGGTCCTTCACAGAAAAAAAAAATGTCAATTTCTGGACTCGAGGATCAAGGAAATCTTTATGATCCACCTGTATTTTGAGTAGAACCTTGAAGGACACAGTAGAATACCTATTGGTAGGATAGTGAGGGGTGACTTTTTAAGAAAAGGATGAGCAAAGTGTAGCACTAGGAAGATGCGCAGCTTGCTCAGAAGGCAGTAAATACATCAGTGTTACTGGGGAGAAGAGCTTGTAAAGAAGGCTAAGAAGATATCCACTGAGAAGATGTCAGACATGGCTTGAGGAAGGTGAGGAGGAAAGAAGGGCTTCTTCCTACCCTTATTCCCCAAACCACTTCCATCTTTCTGTGGAAAATAAAAACAATTAAGAGTTAAAAAAAAAACACATACACAGAAGAGTGGAATTACTCAAGAGAGAATCTTCTGCCTATAGCAAGAGTCCATGAACCACACCCACAAGCCATATCCATCTGGTACATTTTTTAACATAGCCCATGCACTGTGACTGCTTTTTATATTTTCAAAACATAAAAAATCAAAAGAAGAATAATAGGAAAGGAAAAGTTTTTCAAACTAATTTGGTAACAACACGTAGGATGGATAGGAGGTTGTGGGAAGAGGAGAAGAAAAAAATAAGGGAGACTGAAAACAAAGATTTAGATAGGAGATCCTTAAATAGTTCTGCCAGTGAAGGAGGAAGAACCATGTGGCTGCCTTGTTGATGTCTGTATACCCAGAGATCCACTTAGAGGACACGCTTAATAAATACATACTGGTTGGAGAAATGCACAGATGGATAAAAGGAGGGAGGGAGGGAAAACAAAAACTTGGTGGATTTTTGTCACTTGACTGAGTGAAATAAAGGAAAAACACATGAACCAAGCTTAGAGTTTAGCTTTAGCCACGTAGTTTTAGGTAACAAAGGGGCATTCACAGAAAGCATCTAGCAGCAATCAAAGGGGTGAGCTGCTAGATCTGCGGGAAGAGGAGAATGCAGACAGGGATCACAAGAATCCGTCTACCCCTTCAGAGATCAGCCACCAAGAGTCTGTCAATCCTAACCAGCTTCACACAAATATTAGTAGGAGCTTATATTTATCTTAGGATGGGCATGCGGCTTTGTAAACCTTCAAGAGAAAGTTGTAAAGACAGAGTCTCACTGTGTCTAGTAGGTTGCAAGCTTCACTAAAGGTAACCTTATTAACATAACAATCATTGACCTCAGAGATTCCACCTCCCGCTCATTAGTTCCATCAGCTACGGAGAGAGACAGACACATCAGTGCACCATTCTCTTATTTCCAAACAGATGCTTATGCTTGCTTCCGGAAAATTATAATGTACGCTAAATGAATGGTAGAAAATACTAGTTTCGCTTTTTCCCTCACCCGGATATCTCTTAAATAGCGTGTAGGAAACTGGTTGTAAAAAGTGTGCTTATAAATGTTCTGTATTTATTTGCAAAGTTACCCTGGAACTCTTCTCTGATCATGCCCATTTCCAGCAATTATCATTTTAAATTATGTTTTAGCAACTAAATGACTCCAGGAACACAAAAAAGATCATATAACAGTTTCAGGGTGTGACACACTTTGTATGAACTGCATCGAAGGCAAAGGATTGCAATAAATAAAGTGGCTTTTATCTCTAGCAAACTTACTCAACGACACACACATATATCTACAGAGACTCGTAGGCAGTTGCACATATCCTGATGAACACTGGCCTTTCTTGAAACATATGCTTAGCCATGGAATCTAGAAAAAGATCTCTCTGTGTTTTATAAGCATCATTATCAGAGCAATGGCATGCAAGGAATGAAAAATATCTCCACTAGGGATTTATGTTCGTTAAGAACTCAGAAAACACAGAATCTGCACCTGCTACAAGATAATATTGGGCTTGCAAAGCAAAACAAAGATTTCAACACAAAACTAAAGATATTTACGCCGGTTGGGAGATTTACTGAACTGAGTCATGAAAAAACGAAAACCAAATAACTTCTTATAAGGCACCCAAAGTCCGGAATATTAACACACCAGTAGATACAAAGAATTTAGATTTGTGCCTGAAAACAATAGAAAAGATACTATAGATCAGATTTCAAAGGAAGGAAGGGTGGAACAGGCCCTGCCAATTCTTGCCATTCATTCTGCCCACATACACATCTTACACTCTTTTCTATTTTTAATTGCAGTAGAAAATGCCTCAGATTCTACACTGGTAGTTCTGTTATGAGTAACTGTGAGACCCTTACGGACGGCAATAAGAACCTAAAATGATTTTCTAGGTCTTTATCTACAGCATGTTACATACGACATGGTTCATGTTGTCCCCAAATAATAACATGACCCTTTCCACCTCCACTCCACAACTGAGGGCCCACCTGTCAGCTTTATGACTTGAGAATGAAATGTACAGCAAGCCTGAGCTGCCAGCTGAAGCTCATAGAAGGTCAGTGTGCATATTCCTGCTTCAGTGCTCTTACCATTTCCAATAATAATGGCTTGAATTTAAATAGTAGCTTTCCTCCAAGGAACACAGAGGGTTCTCACATATATGAGATAGATAGATAGATAGATAGATAGATAGATAGATACACCTTTATTCAGCCTTACTAATCCCCTATAAACAAAGAAAGGTAAGGATTTGTTGATTCCATTTTAGATGGGAAAACTAAGACATAATAAGTTAATGGGAAACCAAAATGATGCCAGAGCACGCATGATCTTTTAGCCTAGATTTTTAATTCAAAATCCCATCTTCAATGTGCTAACTTGTAATTATGCAAAACTTATCTCCTGCAGGTGGTAGCTTTTTCTTGGTTATTGGGAAAGCCTAAAGAATTAAAGGTAATTCCTGATTGCAAGTTTGAAAACAAATCATCTTCATTGAGCTATAACAAGCTCAATATTTCCAACATTGTCATTCCAATGTCAAATTTTCCCCTATAAGAAATAATATTTGGCTATATAATTATTATTTAAATCTAGTTGCTATCTTGTACCTAGTGACTTAAAGGGGTTTTTTTTTATGTTTTTTTTTTTTTTGAGAGAGAGTGAAGAGAGAATGAGCAAGGGAGGGGCAGAGAGAATGGGGGACAGAGGACCAAAGCAGGCTCTGTGCTGATAGCAGAGAGCCCGTTGTGGGTCTTGAACCCATGAACTGTGAGATCATGACCTGAACTGAAGTCAGACGCTTAACCAACTGACCCACCCAGGCACGCTGTGACTTTCCATTTTTAATTTTCCAGTTTTCATGACTAAGGAGTCAACTTAGAGTGAGAAATCTCAGATCTTCTTCAACCCTGAGCAAGTTCTTAAGAGCAAACAACAAATACAGTCATATTGTTAATGAGCTATTCCACAGGTCAAAAAATACTTCTCAGACAGGATTACTAAAGAACCAAAGCTGTCTATAGACAGGCCTGAAGGTGTCAAAATGGTAATAAAAAGGGAACAGGAGGTGCTGTGCAGAAAACGGAATAGGGAGGGAGCCTGGCAGCTGAGTCCAGAGAACATGCAACTCTTGATCTTGAGGCTATGTGTTCAAGCCCCACGTTGGGTGGAGAGTTTACTGAAAGAAAGAAAGAAAGAAAGAAAGAAAGAAAGAAAGAAAGAAAGAAAGAAAGAAAGAAAGAGAAAGGAAGGAAGGAAGGAAGGAAGGAAAGAAAGAAAGAAAGAAAGAAAGAAAGAAAGAAAGAAAGAAAGAAAGAAAGAAAGAAAGAAAGAAAGAAAAAGAAATAGGTCCTCGTGGCTCTTAACAGCAAGCATTAGAAGAGAGAGGAGGGACGGAAGTTTATGTTGTGACATATGACATGAACAGGACATACTGCTTAGGGGAGGGAATAGGCAAGAAAAATTTATTTAAAATTTTAATGTTTATTTACTTTTGAGAGAAAGAATGAGCAGGGGAGGGGCAGAAAGAGACAAAGACACAGAATCCAAAGCAGCCTCAGGCTCTCAGCTATCAGTACAGAGCCTGATGTGGGGCTCGAAGTCACAAACCATGAGATCGTGACCTGAGCTGAGGTCGGACACTGAACCGACTGAGCCACCCAGGCGCCCTAAGAAAAATTTACTTTAAAAGAAAAGGCTGTGAGTAATGTGTTTCAAATCCAAATAGATCCTTTATAGAAAAACTCTGACAAAGACTCATTTAGTTTGTGATTACTGCGACGGGCATTGTGCTAAGTACTTTCCACAGATTACCTAGTTTGAGGTCGTCAGGCACCTCCTGACGTAGGTGCTATTTTGCTCAGTTTATAGCTGAGAAATTAGGTTAAGAGATGATACCTGATTTGCCACAGGTCCCACAACGGTTACTTGATAGAGTCAGAGTAAGAGCCTAGAGTTATCTACCTCCAAAGCTTGCTCTTAACCACTCTGCCTTGCTGACTAATTTTGAGGGGAAGACAAAAAAGATTAAACCTTTGAGAAACACTAACAAGGACTTTTTCTCAAGGATTTTATCTCTCACACCAGTTCTAATGCTTCTCTTTTTCTCTTGAACTAAAATACTCCCCCATTTACTAAGGAAGGGTTGGGTCACAGATACTTTCACATATTATACCTATTACTCATGTCTCACAGGAACCTGAAGGGCAACTCTGTGTAATTGTGAGCCGAGGCGTAATTAAGAATTTCTAGAATCTGAGTGAGCTCCAAGATTTATATTCCACTCCAGCCCACTTTTCTTTATACCAATTATAGAACCAAATATCATTGTATAGACACACACATACCAAACCCCAGTAAGTCAAGAATATTCACAGATACCAATCTTGTGCAGATCTGTGGAGTAGAAACTGGCCAGCTCTGTGCCCTACTCGGTTTTGTCCCTGCTGGATTCAGCTGTTCCTACTCATCACTAGCATCATTTTGCCATCAGTAGAGAGAATTAGAATATTCACATCATTCCCCAACTGGCCAACAGAATAATTAGTTCCCATTAAAAACTACCTCCATTAGTAAAATCTGTAACCATCTCTATGTTAAGTACAGCACACAAAGCCAATCACAGCCTTGCTTTCTTTCCTGCTTTATCTCTCCTCTTCTTTTCACACCTCGCCCAAACACGTGAGATTACTTTTTAATCCATAACGACACCATGCCCTTTCATGAATCTGAGTCCTTAAAAATGCTGTTCTTGGGGTGCCTCGCTGGCTCAATTGGTTAAGCGTCTGACTTCAGTTCAGGTCATGATCTCACATCTTGTGAGTTCCAGCCCCAGTTTGGCCTCTATGCTAACAGCTCAGAGCCTGCAGCCTGCTCTGGACTCTGTGTCTCCGTCTCTCTCTCTGCCCCTCCCCTGTCCACTTTCTGTCTCTCAAATATAAATAAACATTAAAATTTTTTTTTAAATGCTGTTCTTTTTTCCTGGGTGACTTTTTTCTCTCTGAGCTAGCTGGCAAACTGCTCATCATCCTTCAAGATTCAGCTCAGGGCACGTGGGTATCTCAGTCAGTTACATGTCTGACTCTTGATTTTGACTCAGGTCATGATCTCACCATTCATGGGATCAAGCTCTGTGTCGGGCTGTGTGCTGACTACCCTAAGCCTGCTTGGGATTCTCTGTCTCCCTTTCTCTCTGGTCCTGTCCGATAACACGTACTATTTCTCCCTCAATAAATAAATAAATTAAATAAATAAATAAATAAATAAATAAATAAATAAATAAATAAAGATTCAGCTCAAAAGTCTAAAAATCGTCCTCTATTTTCTATACTGCCTTCCCTCTTCTGTGCTCTCCTGCAACTGGAGAATGCCTCTATTCTAGTTCCCGTGATACCACACAGGAGTTATTCATGTCTCTGTCTCCCCCAGCGAATGTGTGAACCCCAGCAACCAGAGTCCAGCACGTAGTAAACAATAGGTTGTGACTGGATGGTCCATGAGTGAATGAAGGAGTGAGCATAAGATCCCAGGCTTTTCCTTCAATGCTTTTCAGTTTTAGTTCAGACTTGTAAAAGTCTATGCACACATCTTGGTATTCCTGACATAATCGTCCCCCGTGAACTCAAATAAAAGCTGTCAACATTGGTACTTATCCAAGAGAAAAAAATTCTCCTTGGGCCATAGGCATTAAGGAGGGCACTTGTTGTGATGAGCGCTGAGTGTTGTATGTAAGGGATGAAGCGCTACATTCTACTCCTGAAACCAATACTACAACTATATGTTAACTGACTAGAACTTAAATAAAAATTCGGAGGAAGAAAAGTCAGAAAAAAACTTCTCCTGGAGGTCAGGGGGATTATATAATGGCTGAGCTCGCAAGACCACAATGAGGTGGAGGAATAGGAAGGAAGGAAGTGACTAATAAAGCAAACAACTAACTGGTTAGCTGGTATCACTACATATACCAACGCTGGCTCTGATTTACGCGAAGTTGCCTCAGTCCTAGGAGCAGCCTTGATCCCTTGGCTGGCTGTCCTCTCAGGTGACAGCGTTCGGCTCTCTGGCTCTTGACGGGAGTAGTGAGACCTTCTCCTGCTGAGTCATCTGCCGCAGTTCTCCCTGGCATCATTCTCTCCTGAGAATGTTTTTCCTCTTCCTCTTCACCAACATTGTTTTTCTTGATGAATTCTGCAGCTCTTCCCATTACAGTGTGTAAGTACCCTTTGCCCTTAGAAATTACATACTGTGCTTAATGAACATTTTGTCTAAAATATTTTCATGGTACATTCTCTGATATAGCCTCAAAACAAATACCTTAAGAATAAAAAAAGGGGTAAAAAAAAAAAAAGGAAATACATTCCTAAGAGCAAGATCATTTGAGGTATAAGCTATTAAGCTATCCATGGTCATTGACTTTATAGTTACAATCAAGACTTCAAAATTTTAAGTAAGCAGAATTTATTAGGGGGAAACATAGAGTAATAGAGAAATCTTATTAAAGGTATTTCAGTGATCCATCAATCGACAGTAGTGTGGCACTCTACTGTGTGTATGGAACAAAGTCAAATAACAGAAATTTCCTCACTTCTAGTTGTTCATAATCTACAGGAAACACTCTATACTGCAAAGTGGTAAGAGAGAATAGAGATAATCTATGTAATGGGTATAAATCTCATTGTACAAATGTATAGGCACAAGAAATATATTTATTATTTTCTGGGGCACCTGGGTGGCTCAGTCGGTTGGGCGTCCGACTTCAGCTCAGATCATGATCTTGCAGTTCGTGAGTTCGAGCCCTGCGTCGGACTCTGTGCTGACAGCTCAGAGCCTGGAGTCTGGGTCAGATTCTGTGTCTCCTCTCTCTGCGCTTCCCCCACTTGCCCTCTGTCTGTCTCTCTCTCAGAAGTAAATAAATATTAAAAAAATAAGAAAATATATATTTATCATTTGCTTAATTATTTTTTACACCAAGCCAGTGGAAAATTTGACCTTGGTAATTCTTAGTTCTTTCTCCCCAATCCTTTTACCTGGGTCATTGCAATCAGGGAGGGTGGAGAAGTGGAGCACATGCCTCTGGTTATTGTTGGTGGGTCACCCTGTCCGCAAGACTCCTTGGGCTCAGGGGTGCTTGCCAACCTCTGTGTCCTGCAAGAGAAACAAGACATTTTTGCAGGGCTTCAGATGGCTTTGTCTGCCTAAGTTCCTCAGGCAACCGATTTGGTGGCTTCACTGTAGAGAGGCAGAATCGTGAATTTTTTAAGAAGGCTAACTTTGGCATCACTTAGATGCATATCCTGGGCATGCCATATCTCTGTGAACTGAGGCAAAATTTTTTCAATTTCCTAACCTTCAGATTTTCACCTGTAAAATAAGGGTGTGCAAATTACGTACCTCACAGAGCTGTGAGGGTAAAATGAGGTAGCTTAATGTAAAGTGCTTAGCACAATGCCTGGCACATAGTGTTCAGTAGTAGTTGGCTGCTATCATTATCAGTGCTGTCATGGTCGTTATTATCAGTACTGACACCATCATGCTCAGGGCACTATCAGAAAGCATACAGATGTGCCCTCTGCTGTGGACCCACAGATCTCTTTCTCTTTGAATTGTATTATTGGACAAAACTACTGTTCCTCTGTAGTAGAATTATGCACCCACACCCTTACCACAGCTTTGTGGAGAAGAGGGCTAAGTGAGCTTCTCTACCCCTTAACACCGGGCTAGGCTGTCTGTCTTCCTTTGACTGATGGCTCAAGCATAAACTTGAATGGACTCATGCACTTGAGTAGCCCTCTGAACTCTGGGGATCTGCCATGAGAAGGTGCCTCAGTGGCTGCTCCCGAATGAGGTATCTATAGCAGGCCTGAACCCAATATGTAGCCTGTGGCTCAGGGCCCAGCCTCTGTAGTCCAGCCTTGCCCAACTGAGAGTCGTGAGAATAAAAAATTGTTGTTCTATGGCCGCTGTTAAGTTTTAGGGTAGTTATTTTATAGGGTACTCTGGATTCTAAAACTTGGCGATTTTTGAAACTTGGTGACCTCTTCTTTGCACTGATATCTCCGCTACTGACTATCCCTACAAAACGCAAGACCTCTGCTACTTTCAAAGGTATGAAAAATGTCCTACATTCCTGGATGGAATACTTGAGGAAGCCTGTTACTTTGTTCCTAGGGAAAGAACAGAGGAGTTTCAACTCATTGTTGGGGGAGAAAAAAAATAAAACAACCCTCAACTCCGTGAGAAAGCTCCAAAGCAAATGTTTCAGAATGGCAAATTAACATTTAATGATGTAAATTGGGGATTTTTTTAGAAGAGCTTTTATAAATGTTTCTTAGAAAATGTTTCTTTTCACAAACTGGATTTGAGCCATACTGGAAGTATCAATAACTGTGTATATGCACAGTTATCTGTCTCATCTGTGGGTATTTGTAATGTAAAGCAGGGATAGAGAGGATGGTAAGAAGTCTTACTCACAGTTCTTTTCAAGTTTATTTATTTATTTTGAGAGAGAGAAAGCACGAGTAGGGGAGCATCTTCACATTAGGTCTAGGAGTGTGGACAGGGCTGAGTCATGGATATGCTGGGACATTCCTGGTGAGCTGTCAGCCAGCCTGAAACTCACCAGTAAGAGATCCGAGGTTCTGTCTGCTTTTAGAGTAGCCACTCTTAGAGAAATAGTAAGTTACTATCTTTGTTGTTCTTTCCTTCCATGACATCCAAACTTTTTTTTTTTTTTTTTTTTTTTTTTTTTTTTTTTAAATTTTTTTTTTTTCAATGTTTTTATTTATTTTTGGGACAGAGAGAGACAGAGCATGAACGGGGGAGGGGCAGAGAGAGAGGGAGACACAGCATCGGAAACAGGCTCCAGGCTCCGAGCCATCAGCCCAGAGCCTGACGCGGGGCTCGAACTCACGGACCGCGAGATCGTGACCTGGCTGAAGTCGGACGCTTAACCGACTGCGCCACCCAGGCGCCCCTGACATCCAAACTTTTAATAAAGTCTAGTCATCGTTTTAGCCTGGTCTCAATTGTACTGTGGGGAGTTAGGGAGATATCTATCACCTGTTTCAAGCTCCAGGTTGTGTGAGATCAAAAAGGCAGCCCTGGTAGCTGTCATTCTTGGAGGACAGGAGAGCCGAGCCCATATGTTTCATGGTCTCATGAGCAGGACCACCAGTAAAGGCAGCAGTGTGACGAAGAGGCCACCTGCTCCTGAGCAGATGTGAGGCAGGACTTGGGAAAACTCAAAGAAGTAAAGAAGTCTTAATTCCAGTGATTAGGTTGCTAGATGGTCAAGCTGCAGTCACTGGAGAATTAATAGAAAGCATGATCTGATTTTATAGTCAGTAGGTGGTAAAATCTGGAACGTTGGATTGCAGCATTCATTTTATCACGAAATAATCTTCCCAATTTATAAAAGACTTCTGCCTTAAAATGTAAAAGTAAGGAAATCCTATAAGAAAAATTAAGAGCACAATCCAAAATATAAATTCTCAAAGATAAGCATGTATCTCACATTTAAAAAATGTCTAGCTCTCCAAACAAAAACTGACTTAAATGGCAAATAACCATTGAATTGACAGGAATATATGGGAAGAATGTAGATGGATGGATGGGAGTTTCGTGGAGGCCATTAGTAAGAAGTTATTTAAGTAAGGTGCTTTTTTTTCTATGCCAAGAACATATTAATGAGAGAGAAGAAATCATATTGTTGGCTTTTTAAAAATGCATTTGGCTCCTCTCTTTAAAGACTACTCTCTTGAAATTAAAGCTACTGCTTTGAAAAAAAATGTAGACTTTCAAAAATGCAGAACATTGTTTTTGGTTAATTATTTATAACAGTTTAAAACAGTTTGTTTTCTGGAGGCAAGTTAATTTAACAACCAGATTAAGAAAAAAGCAAGCTTTGTCTCCCTGTCCTTAAAAACAAGACTTATCTGGGGCTTTTGAATGATGAAGTTTAGGCTATAATTGATAACATTTAATATTATTTGAGATACTTAAAGTTAAGATAGCCTTTCAACAAATGCTTAACATTTTACTTCTTTCATACATTTATAAAATAGGAAACCTAACTAGACTGATTTTGTATATGTGTGGTCCTTTTATTTTGCTTGAATTCTCACGTGAGTAAGAAGCAGTTTCCGCATAAAGTATGGCAAGGAAGTGGTCTCCCCTTCTATGAAGTCTTCAAGAATAAAGGCATTCATTTTGCCCTCAGGCGATTGCATGTTAATGTAGCCCCCTTGGGTGCATATTGTATATTCAGGACCATCTTAAATATTGTAAACAAGAGAATGATTTTGTAGTACATAAAATAAAATAAGAAAACTTAATTTCTGTAAGGTGATTAATTTAATTAAATGATACACATCTGTTCTTCACAGAACAGATAATACAGACCTCCTAAAAAGTCACTGAATCTTTGAAATGTGCTTCAGATCATTCTCTAAGCAATCTAAACTCTCAATAGGTCAGAATAGAACTGTCTTATCCAAGGGGGCAAATGGACATACAATTGAGGTCCAAAGCTGCTGCTTCTTATTTATTTCCTTTTTATTTGTAGGACATAGGAACCTATGCCTGATCAGCACTGGACATTTGCAGGCCTTGTCAGAACTGTAAGTGAGAGGACACTGATCACATAACTCCCTGAGAGTGCCAACACGCTTCTATCTAGAGCAACCTATACATATACTAAAAGAAATTAATTGAAAATCTATTATTTGGTTTTTCAAAAACTGCATAAAGACTAAATATTTCTCCTAATACAGAATTTGTTAAAATGTTCCTTTATCATTTCTAAAAAAATAGATCTTTTTGAAGCACAATGGTATCGTCATAAATAGAAACAGCTGAGGAGGAATATCAGCAAGTGCCAGTGAAAAGAACTCCAGTGCATAAAAATGAAGTGTGTTAAAACTAGAGACTTTTCTATTATTGATGAAATGGAATGCCATGAGGAAATGCAAGGAGACAGGAGTAATAGTGAAGTCATGAATTAAATAGGAACTTAAAAGCAAGAGTTACTAGTTTCCCAGCACATGACATCTTCCTATTAAAGTTTATTCAGTGGGAAATGATGAAATAGTACCAATGCTTCAAATAAATACATTCAATATATATAAAAATTGCTTCAATATCAAGATGTTAGGGTGAGTGACATCAGGTACCGATTGCAGTTACTTTAACAGCTTCTACATCAAAGAAGTCTCATGGCTTCCTTGGTTCCACATGTATAAGGGTTTTCTTTAATACATATCTTCCTTAGACCAAAACAAAAATCAAACCTACCGTTTATCTTGTCTGAACTTGCTACACCACAGATGAGTTTTGCAACTGTGATACATTATAAAAATATTAATACTGAAAAAAAGTCTCAGAATGTGGAGGAGGTGAATTCAGACATATCCATCACCACCAAAACCACCAGTATCTATGCAGAGATTTGGTTACAGTCACTATGAGGTCATAGTTCTTCCTATATCTTTGTAACAGAAAGGGAAAGTGTCGTTACCTTTAATGAAATTCATTTTCATAGCCCATCAATCTTCACTTAAGTACCTTAAGAAAAATGAGATGTGTCTTATTCATTTAGAATTCCTCAGGGCCTCACTATCATGATATCTATTATTTAATTGGTTCTCATAAAAGCTTGTTGAGTAGAAGAATAAATGAAATAAGTACAAATGTCTAGGATATTTTTATCTACATATTTCTTTATTTATAACATAAGATAAACACAGTAGCAAGCATTTAGTGAATGATCCACCAGAATCATGAGTCAAGTAAGCAAAAGCAACCAGGTGTGATTTATTCCTTTGGAGTCTATGCTTTTGAAGAAAATGAACACTACTCAATGCACCATAAGAATCAAGGAAACTGAAAGTTAGATCAGTGAATCATATCATTTTGGAGAACTTTAAAAATTACTCCTGAAAGTTTTAGATCATGTTCCTATAGTTTGACAGGGTTTTTGTAACTCAACTAATAGGTGAAGAATAGAATTCTTTATCTGGGATGGACAGTATCACCTTTAAATAATAATGGCAAATAGGTTTATCTTGGCAACTTGTCAAGAGACAGAAAAACCATTGAGTGTCCCAGGATAGGCATGATTAATGTTGGGATAAGATAAATAAAAATAAAAACTTAACACAACTCAGTGTGACTCACCAACTGATCGCTGTACCTCAGAGCACATTTATTTTTAGAGGTATTCAAGTTTTACCTCGCTTATTTTCACGGATCCTTCTGCCAAAGCATACTCCAATATTTGGAATTACTTTTCAGGCTATTAGATACCTTCAAACATAAAACTGCTTTCCTGCACATGCACAAAATTACTTCTACCCCTACTTACCTTCCTCGCCTACCTGACATGCTTGTACTCTCCAGGAAAAGCAGTAGTAGTAAGAATAATAATGATAAAATATTGAAAGCAAACAAATAGATGGCACACTTAAAATAGTATAATGTGAAGAGATTTTATTTACAAAGAGATTATTCCTAAAGGAGTGAATGGGCATGTATTGAAACCACAAAAGAGTATCAGGAACCCAGGGCTATTAGCTGCCAGCCAGCCACCACCATAGACTTAGAAGGATGAAGGGATGAAGTTATTGGAAGACAAAAGGAAAGGAGAGTGTACCACAACAGGCCACCTTGAGAAGACTAAAGACTTTCTTTGGAGGAACACATGCAGCCTGAGAAAGCCTCATAGCAAGAAGGCTAGGGAGTTGGAGACCACTGATGTAATGGAAACAGGACAGTCCTGGTGCGGGAGAGGGAGGGGGTGGGTGAAGAAGGACAGAGAGTGGATTTGTAGGAGACAAAAAAAGTTGTGTGGCATGGCAACACTGGAAGAAGCCTGAGCACAGGAGAAAAAGTCACTCATTTGCAACAATAAATGCTTATCTTCCCTTGGCAGATGAATGTGGGCATAAATGACCCTGGAAATAATGGGATTCTGCTTCCAGGGAATTCAACAAATATTCATTGGTCAGCAGCTACTGTGTGTCAGGAATTATTCTAAACACCAGGGATTAGAATATGAATAAACCATGGACACTGTTCTGCAAAAGGTCTTGGTCTGGGAAGAGATTTAGGCCCATAAACAGATAATTACAACACAATATAAAAAATGAAGCCAATACAAGTACGAACTCCTTCAGGGCATGAACTGAGCCATACTCCTTTTTGTATAACCAGCGCCTAGCAAAATGCCTGGCACATAGTGGGGCTAAATAAATGTAAAATAAGTAAAAGGTATAGTATAAGGATTGTATACAGAAGTCAACTTGGAAAAGCTGGTAAGTTTTTTGCTAAGGACTCTGATAAGTCCTTAGCAAGAATGAAATGGGAAAACTTTGCAATTCACAGCTAACATTTTATTTCATTTACACAATTTTTCATTGTTTATTCCCTAAAAATTTTAGTTTCCTTTTATTTCCTATATGCCAATAAAGCACTACACCCTATGTAGACTGCTTTTTTTCTATTTTTCTACTCTCAGTTAAAACTTATGCTACTCCTTAGGTCCCTGCTTTTGTCATACACACACACACACACACACACACACACACACACACACAAAATGAATGTAAATTATTTTTATTTTTATAAAACTTTTTTAAAAATAAATTTTTTTATAATTATTTAATTATATTTTATAATTATTAAACAAATATTTAATAAATATTTATTTAAATATATTTATTTAAATAAATAATTATAAATATTTGATAATTATTAAGTACTTTTTATAAAAATTTATTTTACTTTTATAAATAAAAGTTATTTTAAAAAATAACTTTTTAAAAAAATGCATTCAGTGCAGTCACTTTAATCTTAGAAAATGGAAGTCATGAAAGACAAATTAATACATTTTTCCTAGGAAACCTTTTTTATCCCCAAATTTTGTTGTATATACATATATACAAATATATACATATATACAAATTTTGTTGTATATACACATATATTTTATAAATATATTTTTTAATCATATAATGTATATTTTTTAAATTGTTCAGTGTATAATTTAGTTGAAAAAGAAGGCAGAGAATCATTGGGAAATGGTCTACTGAAATGCAGTAGAACAATTAGCTAGCAATTTGAGATGAAGGTAAATTTATAACTAATTCATGCCTCATATGACAATAATTTGAGACTGAGTTGAGGTAACATAAAAAATGAAATGGTAAAAATATAAGAAAATTAGTACTATTTATGTTTATCTTGAGACAGGAAATTTTACTAAAAAGAGAATGACTATAAACAAAGGTGAAAAATAAATGACAATGAGAAGATATTTGCAATAGTTGCAATATATATGACAAAGGGTTCATATCCATTGTGAAACAAAGGGTATTGCAAGTAGACTTGGAAGGTCCCTGGAAAAATAGTGTTTGCCCACAATATAAATAATCCACAGGTGCATACTTTCTCTCTCCAGTGTTCTGGTTTAGTAAATAAATGAAAACGTAGGGTAAAATTATGGCAGTATTAGCCAATGTGAACAATCTGAGGACATATCCAGGTTTGTGAAGAACTCTTAACAAACCAATGAGAAAACACAAAACAAAACAAAACACTTCAACAGTAAGTAAGTAAAGGCATGAATAAACAATTCATAAAAGCGTAAGTGGGTAATTAACAATGAATAAAAGAATTATAAAATCCAATTTGGGATAATATGTAGGAAAATAGGCATTCATATACTTTTTGTCAATACAAATTACTTTACCTTTTCTACTGTGAATAAAGGATGACCATGATATTGTCAGAGAAGCCCGATTTAAAAAAGGAATAATAATGTAGCTCTTTGAAAATAAAAAGAAATTATTATTAATTTGTTAGTGATCGATCATGTGGTTTGTTTTATGAAAGAGTTCTTATCTTTCAAAGGCAAATATTGAAGTGTTTATGGATGAAATGGTAGGTCATCTGGATTTGCTCTAAAATAATTCAAGACTGGAGGAATAGAGGAAGCAGAGATAAAGTAAGATGGCCGTATCTTTACATGTTTATTTAGTTATTTTTGAGGGGGGGGCGGAGAGGGAGAGGGAGAGAGAGAAAAATCCAAGCAGGCTCCGCACTGTCAGTGTTGTCAATGCTGTGGCACTGTTGTGGGGTGTGGGGCTTCAACTCACAAACTGCGAGATCATAACGTGAGCCAAAATCGAGAGTGGGACACTTAACTGACTGAGCCACCCAGGCACCCCAAGATGGCCATATCTTCATAATTGTCCATGGCACATGGTATTCATTATACACTCCTTCTACTTATATATATATATATAAGTAGAGCAGAGTATTATAAGAGGAAAGAGAAAAGTGAGTTTTACAGTAAAATGTTTAAAGAGACATGGCTGGGCCATTTACCTCCTCCTTCTCCTTCCCCCACCTGTCTAGTTTGCAGAATACTTGTTTTGGAATAATAATAAGAATCTGATTATTATCAGTATTATATCACAGCACTGTGCTAAGCATATTACACTTATGATCACTGATCCTCATAACCACCTCGGCAGGCTTATGTTCATGTAATCTAATTATATTATGCAGAGGAAGAAACTGAGACTCAAAAAAGATTAAGTATGTGGTTCAAAGTTACACAGCCTGGATTCAAATACTAACTTATGCCAAAGCCTGTTCTCTTTTGATTCTACCACACTGACTTTATGGACAGAGCACGTTATGTAGATTGATGGGAATGAAATGGGAAAATAGTGGGGGTAGGAAAGTATGAAATATAGCAAAATTAAAGGGAGAATAAATACTCATTTCAACTGTGATGGTTATTCTTATTCTATGTTTTCAGCAGTAAATATGCACTGTAACATTTTAAATTTACAAAGGCATCCCTCTTGCCATTTGCTGCATACCAATGTGTTCTAGGATGATTCATGAATTCTGAGGGTATTAAAACTAGAAGGAACAATGGAGATCATCTAATAAAATCTTGCCCTTCTACAAAAAAAAAAGTTGTAAGAAAATATTTTGAAGTGCTGCTTTATCTCTAAGCTGAATTGCTATTGCTGTTTATGATACGAAAAACAGTTGGGTGTGAATTTGATTTCATTTGAAAACTCCAGTAGCATCCATATCTATACTTTAAGTGCAGTGAATGTCACTTATATTCTAGTAACTAGGTTACAGTGGACAAGGGGCAAGGCACTGAACTTGAGCTAGAAGCCTGGAGCTTTGCTTTTACTTTTGTTTCTGACAAGTTGTGTGATTTTGATCACTTACCTTGTCAGATTACTCATGAGTAAATAGTGGTGATTGGACTGCATTCCCTTCTCTTGGACTTTTTAAAGGGGAATAACTGTAGAATTTTAGTATTGTGGATCCACTGCTTTGCTAACACACAAAGGGATGTTATGGTTAGACTTGGAAATCACACGCACAAATAAAGTTTTCTTAAAATATAAGTCTACAAGGTATGTCCTCTATCTTCCCAATGGTTTGGATTGGTATATGAATAGAAAACACAAAGGAAAATTACAGTAACACCATGGCAGAGTATCAATAGTGTCAGGTTATCCATATTTTTCTTATATAAACAGACATTTGTAACTCAGCTAAGATAGTGTACACTTAGTCAAGTAGAAAAGATAACAGGGTGAGCCAGAAACTACTACTTTGGGATCTGAGGCAATCAATACTCAAGAAAGCTGCAGGAAGAGTCAAAAACCTTGATTTGTTTAATTGGTTAAAGTGAAAGAAAATATGATTATATAGTATTTTCTGTATGTCTCCACTCAGGTTTTAAAAAATTAACCTCATTTATTGTTGTGCCTCCATATTTGGTTCTATTTGTCTATAAATGATATAACTTTAGTTACTAATATTCTGCATCCACTTTTTAACATCTAATTCAAACAAATCTGACAGTGGCTAAGTAACTAGCCGTGCAAACACCTGATTCATGTAGCACCTGGGGGGTTATGGCATTAGCTATACTTCCAAAGTCTTTGAGATAAATGGTCTCAATACAAAAGTGTAATGCTATTTTTACAGTGGCATCACAAGTGGCCGGCACCACTGGAATCTGGAAACCTAAATCTGCAAGTCTATGACAGTTGTATTATTTCACAACTCTCACTCACCACTTGTGTTCATACATGCCCGACTCTGACTCAAATGACGTAGATTATAACATGGAGGACAAGAAAAAATTAACAATGGCTGTGCCTGCTAACTAGTGACACAGCTAATTTTGAGAATGGGAAAGGACACTATTTTAAGACATGTTTGCTCTAGAACATTGCATTTTTCTTTTTAATTTGAAGTCCTTTTCTACTTTACCATGTTTTTGTCTTTGTATTTACCACATCAAATTCTCAGGTATGTTGTAAATACAACTAGAAGTCATGAGAACTGCTTTATCTACCTTACTTACTGATTAGTAATTATCCATCTGTCTAGCTAAGAAGTATTGGAAAGACTTATTTCTCAGAGTTTGAACACTGTTCAGATTGATCCTCTGACAATAAAATAAAATTCTTAGAAATTTCCTTTAGCCTAGCTATTCTATAGTCCATAATGTTATGCTCTCATATACTCATATATACTGATTTACTAATATCTATATATAACTATGTATGCTAACAGAAAACCAAGCAGTGTTGGAAATATCATTGGGTACCACTGTAGACAGGGTATAGACAGCAAGGAATGAAAGCAGAAGAAGAAACAAGGGAGAGGGCAGAGAGACAGGAATACTGGAGACAGAAAAAAAGTAGGGGGAAGTGTAGCAAAAAGTACAGGAAAGGAATTTCAAATAAAAAAAGGATGTTGGGGAGCCTGGGTGGTATAGTCAGTTAAGCGTCTGGCTCTTGGCTTCAGCTCAGGTCACGATCTCATGATTCATGAGTTCAAGCCCTCCCTGGCATCAGGCTCCGTACTGACAGCATGGACACTGCTTGGGGTTCTCTGTCTTCCTCTCTCTCTCTCCTCTCCACGCACACTCTCTCTTTCAAAACAAATAAATAAACTTAAAAAAAATAGATTAAAAAAAGATTGTTAGTGAGAAGTTTAATGTCCGTTATTTAATACTTGGTGGGACTCCTGGGTGGCTCAGTCGGTTAAGTGTCCATCTTTGGCTTAGGTCATGATCTCGTAGTTTGTGAGTTCGAGTCCCGCATTGGGCTCTGTGCTGACATCTCAGAGCCTGGAGCCTGCTTCAGATTCTGTGTATCCCTCTCTCTCTGCCCCTCCCCTGCTCACGGTCTGTCTCTCAATAATAAATAAATGTTAAAAAAAAAAAAAGTTAATACTTGACCATGTGACTTATTCTCTTATACTTAAAACTGACCTACAGTCTTTCATCATAAAAGCAGCTCATATTAATGATTTATGTGACATATTTGGAAAAATAGTACTTTTGACAGGTTTTTTGGAAGGGTATCATTACCCCCAGTGAAAGAAATAGACACATGAAAATTAAAATAATTCTGGGTATCATTCAATAATCTTTTATAAGTCTTTCTCCTTGCTCAACACAAAAATATCTTACAGTGGGCATCTACTAACATCCTTTAAAAGTAGTAATGGATAAAACAATAGTAAATTGAGTTGCATAATAATACTTACAGAAAGACTTCCTGTAAAAATACTTCCTTAAAATAAAAACTTCTTTCATGTATGGTAACAAATTAATCCTTGGCTTATATATTTTTTATATTTCTATGTTCATTTACTACTTTTGCTCAAAGTATAGTAAGCTTGAGTTTCTGCTCAAAGACTACATTTTGTATTTGTTTTATTTATGGATATGTTCCAAAGTTTTTGGTTTCTAAATTAGTTTATGCCACAAATAGGCTCAACTCATATGCTCAGTTTTCCTACATATCAATTAGTATGTTTAGGCCCCTTCTTGTGTCTGTCCCCAGTGAGTCATGCTCAAGGTAATATGAAAACAAACCTTTAATTAAATATAAAAACATTCTAAAGAACTCCTGAAAATAGTACTGACAGATGTTCATTGAATGTTCTGTTTTCTAATAACTAAAATGCAACTGATTGAAAAGAGAAAAGCATACTTCTTATTCCTTTTGTGCAGTGACTGATAGCGTTTAAACTGCCCAAAGCTTTGTTCGTCTCTTTTCATGGTTGATGTCTGCAAAGGTGTTTACTCTATAATTGAAAACTAGGGATATATATTCTTTTTCCACCTGGAAGACCATTTATGTCACTAGCCTCTTCAGATTATTTCTTGCTTATAACCTTGGATGAATTAAATAAAAAAGCTTTGAAATTTGTTCTTTATCAAAACAAATATGTTACAACAGTATCTCTCCTAAGATTTCTGTATGTTCCTAAGATTCTAAAGAAAATATTCTTTTGATTTTTATGACTTGTGCCTCTTGGTAAAATGCAGATATTGCTTAGACATATGAGAAATTTTATGAATTGAAAATGTGATAAAATCATTGATCCCCCAAATGCATAATTAATTATTTAAAAGAAGAAAATTCCCAAAGAGTAGGAAACTGGAAGAAAATGTCTATTTTCTTCATTCCAAAGACATCCAGAATCTTTATGCTATCCCAATGTTCCCAGAGCTATAACTATACCTGAGTCTGCCCGATTGATTGGTTCTTTGTCACTAAGATTTAATTATGTTAAATGGATCTTAAGAATGTATTTGGAGTTTTCAGCAAGGAAACTCAGGCCCTCTAATTCCTAGGGAACCTTCTCTTATCTAAGAAGTCTGTCTTTTCTGCCTGGGTATGCTGCTTGATAAGAAAAGCATAGGAAACAGTGAGGTAGGTAGAACATAGTGATCAAGTTATTATCAGTTTATAAACAGATCATTTTATATTTTTATTCTATATTCAATTATGGCTTTCTTAGTATTAAAAATGTGGGATTTTCAAGAAAAGAGTGGAAGTAATTTGGGGCAGAGACTTTTTAAGAATTTCTCGTATAACACTGTGTGGACAGCTACTTCTCACCTTCCACCTCCACACGGTCATTAACTCACATTCAGATTAGTAAAAGTAACAGAACAGGGTTGTCAATGTTATTGCTGAGAGAATGTTTAAGGAGACTGATTTTCCTGTAACTATGTAATTCCACAAAGGCCATATACATCGAGACTTTGCGGCCATCTTTATATCTGTAAGCTTGTGAAGTGGCATTAATCCCACTTTGGTAAATAGGCAGATGATTTGGCTTCTCTCAGGCCTAGAATGTTTGGGTCCAAGTGAATTTTCCTATCTTTGGCCGAATAATTCTTTCCTTCAAAAATAGTGATTGATAAACCTGAATAAGACATGGTCCCTCACCTTATATATTTAAACAATTTTATGAGGAAAAAAAAGGTGTAAACCAAACGAGGCAAATAATCCACTTAAGCCTGGATCAAATAAGTGAAGGAAAAACAAACGCACTGTGGTATGACCAATGTGGTACTTTGGGTTCTTTGGATCATTCCAAGGAAAATCTAGTTACCTTATTGATGACCATGACTATACCAAGGCTGAATACACAGGCCTTATCACATTTTCCAAATTAACTCATGGCCAAGAAGGCAAGAATATTAGTTTGCCTTCCTTCTGTGTAATGGTAACTCAGACCACATCTCTAGGTGTCATTTCATTTTTACTCATAATTACCAAACATGCTGTTATGTTGACCCAAATCACAGACTTCTTACTTTTTTTTAAATTTATTAAGACTTTGTTTTTTTAGAGCACTTTTGGGTTCACAGCAAAATTGAGGGAAAGCGATAGATCTATATGTATCCCCCTGCCCCCACACTTGCATCACCTCCCCCTTATTGATATCCCCCACCAAAGTGATATATTTGTTACAATTGGTGAAACTACATTTTCAATCATGACCTGAGCTAAAGTCAGATGCTTCATTGACTGAGCCACCCAGGCATAAATCTTGAATAAAGTTTAGATTTGATAGAAAAAAATAGAGGAGGAAGAAACTCTACCAAACTCATTTACAAGCCCAGCATTATCCTGATACCAAAACCAGACAAAATTGTCACAAGAAAAGAAAATGATAAGCCAATATCCCTGATGACATAGATGCAAAAGCCCCCAACAAAATGTTAGCAAACCAAATTCAACAATACATTAAAAGGATCATACCCCATGATCAAGTTGGATTTATTTCAGGGATCCAAGGATGGTTCAACATCTGCAAATGAATCAATGTCATATACCACATTAACAAAATGAAGGATAAAAATTATATTATCATATCATTAGAGGCAGAAAAAGCATTTGACAAAATTCAACATCTGTTTATGATAAAAACTCTTAACAAAGCTGGTATAGAGGAAACATACCTCAACATATTAAAGGCCATATATGGCAGGCCCATAGCTAACGTCGTATTCAACATTGGATTGGGAATAAGACAAGGATGCCCATTCTCACCACTTTTATTCAACAGAGTATTCAACACAGCAAGTAGGCAATAAAAAGAAATAAAAGGCATCAAAATTGGAAAATGAGAAGTAAAATTGTCACTATTTGCAGATGACATGATACTATATACAGAAAACCTTAAACACTCTGCCAAAAAACTGTTAGAATTAATAAATTCAGTTAAGTTTTAGGATACAAAACCAATACATGAAAACTTGTTGT
Organism: Lynx rufus; assembly: GCF_022079265.1. Classification (NCBI taxonomy): domain Eukaryota; kingdom Metazoa; phylum Chordata; class Mammalia; order Carnivora; family Felidae; genus Lynx; species Lynx rufus. The sequence continues at coordinate 149,977,515 of NW_025814823.1, forward strand.
GTTTCTACAAACAGCAAACTATCAGAAAAAGAAATTAAGAAAACCCATTTACAATTTCATCAAAAGGAATAAAACACCTAGGAATAAATTTACACAAGGAGGTGGGTGGAAGTCCTATACTCTGAAAAGTATAAGATATTGGTGAAAGAAATCTAAGGTTACAAAAATAAGTAGGAAGGTATTCCATTCTCGTGGATTGGAAGAATTAATAGTTAAAAATATCCGTACTACCTAAAGCAATTTAGGATTCAGTGCAATCTCTATCAAAATTCCTATGTCCTTTTTCACAGAAATAGAACAAACAATCCTAAAAATTGGTATGGAACCACAAAAGACTCCAAATGGTCAAAGCAATCTTGAGAAAAAAGAACAAAGCTGAAGGCATCGTGCTTCCTGATTTCAAACTATATTACAAAGCTGTAGCAATCAAAACAATATGGTATTGGCATAAAAATAGACACATAGCTCAATAGAACAGAATAGAGAGCCCAGAAATAAATCCACGCATATATAGTCAATTAATTTACGACAGAGGAGTCAAGAATATACAATGCGGAAAGGACAGTTTCTTTCACCAAAAATGGTGTTGGGAATATTGGACAGCCACATGCAAAAGACTGAAATTGGGCCACAATCTTACAACATACACAAAAGTGAACTCAAAATGGGTTAAAACCTTGATTATAAGACCTAAAACCATAAAACTCCTTGGAGAAAACACAGGCAACTTGACATAGGTCTTGGGATGATTTTTTGTTTTTTTTTTTTTTTTAAGTTTTTTTTTTTTTTTTTAACGTTTATTTATTTTTGGGACAGAGAGAGACAGAGCATGAACGGGGGAGGGGCAGAGAGAGAGGGAGACACAGAATCGGAAACAGGCTCCAGGCTCTGAGCCATCAGCCCAGAGCCCGACGCGGGGCTCGAACTCACGGACCGCGAGATTGTGACCTGGCTGAAGTCGGACGCTTAACCGACTGCGCCACCCAGGCGCCCCTTGGGATGATTTTTTGAATCAGAAGCAAAAATAAACACGTGAGACTACATCAAACTATAAACTTCTGCACAGCAAAGGAAACCATCAACCAAATGAAAATGCAACCTAATGAATGGGAGAAAATATTTTCAAACCATATATTTGATAAGAGGTTAGATCCAAAATATATAAAGAACACATACAACTAAATAGCAAAAAAAAAAAAAATCCAGTTAAAAATGAGAAGAACTGAGTAGACATTCTTCTAAAGAAGTCATACAGAATGGTCAACAGATACATGAAAAGATGGTCTATATCTTTAATCATCAGAGAAATGCAAATCAAAACCACAATCACCACACACCTGTTCGAATGGCTATTATCCACAAGACCAGAAATAGTAAGTGTTGGTGAAGACATAGAGAAAAGGGAAGCCTTAATGCACTGGTGCTGAGAAGGTAAATTGGGGCAGCCACTAGGGAAAACAGTATGGAGGTTTCTCAAAAAATTCAAAATAGGACTACCATATGATCCAGCAATTTCACTTCTGGGTATTTATCCAAAGAAAACAAGAAAACCCATTTGAAAAATTAAAAAAAAATCAAAACAACTTTTCCTGTAGGAGCTAGTAAGGTTGAGAGAAGCATGACCACCTTCTCTTCCTGCCATGGCGTGCGCGTGCCCACTGATATCCACGTACTCTGAAAAAGGGGAGTCATCTGGCAAAAATGCCACTTTGCCTGGCATGTTTAGGACTCCCATTTGACCAGGTATTGTGAACTTTGCTCACCCCAACTTGTGCAAAAACAATGGACAGCCCCATGCTGTCAGTGAATTAGCAGGCCATCCAACCAGTGCTGAGGCGTGGGGTTCACGTTGCCCGCCAGAGTTGGAAGCAGTGGGATTCACAGTTCTGGCCAAGGTACTTTTGGAGACATGTGGTGGGGGCTGCATGTTTGCACAAACCAAAACCTGGTGCCATTGTCACTGCATGGTGAACACAGCACACGAGTGATATGCCATCTGCTCTTCCCCCGCTGCCTCGGCCTTCCCAGCTCTGGTCATGTCTTCATGTCATCCTACTGAGGGAACTCCTGGACCATTTTTGGTGGTTGAAGGTACAGTTGAAGGCTACAATAAGACCAAGCAGGTTGTTTTGCTTCTTAAGAAACTTAAGGCCTGGAGTGATAGCAAAAAGTTCTGTGCCTCTCAGCAAATGAGAGCTGGCAGGGGCAAAATGAGAAGCTGTTGTTGTATCCATCGCAGAGGACCCTGCCTCATCTATAACGAGGGACACCATATCATCAACACCTTCAGAAACATCCCTGGAATTACTCTACTTAATGCAAGCAAACCGAACATTTTGGAACTTGTTCCTGGTGAGCATGTGGGACATTTCTGCATTTGGACTGAAAGTGCTTCCCATAGGTTACATAATCTGCATGGCACTTGACATAAAGCTGCCTCCCTCGAGAGCAACTACAGCCTTCTCATGCACAAGTTGCTCAGTACAGACGTTACCAGAATCTTGTAAAGCCCAGAAATCCAGAGAGACCTCCGAGCACCACACAAGAGGATTCATCACAGTCCTAAAGAAGAATCCGCTGAAAAAGCTGAGAATTGTGTTGAAGCTAAACCCATATGCGAAGACTGCAAGCCAGAACACCGTTCTTTACCAGAGCAAGAATCACAGACTCCAGATGGATGAGGCAGCTGCAGCATTAGAAGCCAAATCAGATGAGAAGGGAGCCTGTGACAGGGAAGAAAGGAAAGGACAGAAAGGGAAGGGAAGGCGAAAGGGAAAGGGAAAGGAAAGGAAGAAGCAGAGGAAGCCTCTGGGGGAAAAAAAGTTGCAGCTACCAAGAAACCAGCAGCTGAGAAAAAGCCTGCAGAAAAGAAACCCACACACTACAGAAGAAAAGAAACCTGCTGTGTAAACTTAAATGTGTTTATTCCATAAATGCCCAATCATTTTTGACAGCTAATTTTGAATAAATATCTGATAAAAAGGTAGTGAGGGGGAAGAAAAGATCCAAACAGTATCGTATTGGCATATAACACCTCTGTGTTCACTGCAGAGTTATTTACAATAGCTAAGACATGGAAACAACCTAAGTGTCCATCGATGGATGAATAAAGAACGTGTGGTTCTTTATTTAAACACAATAATATTCAGCTATTAGAAGAGTGAAAACTTGCTATTTGTGACAATATGGGTGGACCTAATAGGCATTATGCTAAGTGAAATAAATCAGAGAGACAAACACCATGTGATCTCTCTTACACGTGGAAACTTAAACAAACAAGCAAACAAAACAAGCTTAGAGATACAGAGAACAGATTGGTGGTTGTCAGAGATGGAGGCTAGGAAGTGGGAGAAATGGGTGAATAATTTTTAGTTTAAATAAATTGAATTAACAATAAATTTCTAAAGTTAAGCAATTAAAATCCAAAAGTAGATTCAAAAATGATACATCATCACCAAGATATAGTCCACAAAATCAAAGATACTTGAATAACAGAAAAGCAATAAATAAAAATCCATTACATTATAAAATTAGAGAAGTATCATATGATCATCTTCATTGATATCAAATGATTTTTGACAAAATTCACAGCAATTCTTGTTCCAATCATTCAGATGGACTTTTCCTGTAACATCATTAAGCATATATGTGAAGTATATGCATATACATGTATATCTCATCATATATATACAGATATGCATATATTTGCACACTTATATCAGTATATAGACATATATACATATGTATTCACATGTGTATGTGCATGGGTATATATGCATAAATACATATATAAATGTCTATATATTAGTACAAATTAACATTAGTGTCAAATAACACTAAATATTGTTTAGAGACACATATATATGTAGTAAACATGTAAAGATGTAAATGGAAATGAAAAATACCAATTCAGGATTCAGAAGGAAAAGAGGCAGCACAAGATTGGCAAATATAATTAGGGGTCCAACTATATATATAATTTCTATTTCTTGAGTTGGCAGATGGGTACCTAGGGTTTCATTTTTCTCTGTACAGTTTTTGTATGTCTGATATAGTTCAGGAGAAAAGGAGATAAAAGGAGAAGAGAACACAGCTTTTTGAAATCAAGACAAAACTCAGTTCCAATCTCATCCCTGCAGTTTCCTGGCTGTGAAACCTTGACTAGGTTATTCAACTTCCCTGAGCTTGAGTTTCAACTGTAAAATGAGGGTAATAACAGCTTATCCACTTCCTGAAACTATGTTTCATTATTTAGCAGAGTAATAAACACCTAGTGTTCACTTAATGTATTTGATACTTTTCCTGAATTATTTCAATAAGGCCAACTTTAATTAAGTGTGTATATGTGCATTCCAAATGTGTGTGGGGGGGCATGTTTACAGGGCAAATACATTTCGGTTTCTTGGAGCACAACACTTGGGTTCCTATGATTTTACCATCCTTTTTTTACATATAAAGTTTTTATTTTGCTCTTCCTGTTTTAATTTTAAACATAGAAGGGACCATTTCTAGACAATCAATAGAACAGCTGCTAGGGGAAAAAATAGAAATAAAAGGGCTAAATGATTGAACGTTGACACTTAAAACAATAGTTTTGCAGTTAACAGCTGTGTATCCCAGAAATAAAATATCTGATAAATACTCATAACAAAGAGCAAAAATTGCTGTCTAATACGGAGAATTCATAGCTGGAGAGCTAAGAACTATTGAAAAACAATGACAAAATTTCAGTATTGACCTTAATTTTCTAAATGAGTTATAGTTACATGATAAGAAACAATGAAAAGAATAATAAATCCCCTCACAAAGTCTAAATTTTATGGCGTTCAAGGCATAAATGAGCACTGTGAAATATATTTTAGATATCATTTTAAACTTTTAAAACATGTTTTGAATACTGAACAACAAATGTAGGTCATTGTCAACGGCGATGTTCTCCTTTAATTCCGACAATTTGTCTCTGTTCTTGTCCTCTTACTCTACCGACAGACATCACACCATGTCTCTCTCTCTCTTTCTCTCTCTCTCTCACACACACACACACACACACACACACACACACACGCCAGTCTTTTGTCTTTCATCCTCTCAGTGGAGTAATCCTTTGTCTTCTCTCTGTGAAGACAGCTTGTGGAATTAGCGTCGATACCCAAATGTGAAGTCACATTTGCTGAATGTAACACATTGAGCAAGTTTTTGCCTCTCTGAGCTTTAGTTTTATTGCAAAATAGGGATTAAAGTGAGCTAACATATAACACAGACCTTTAAGAAAAAATTTAGAGTCATCACTCAAATGCAAGATATTATTAATCTCAGGAAATACTGTAAACTGGGTAGTAAAAAGGACCAGTTTCTAGGTGGTTCTTCTCCCAGGAAACAAAACAAGCGCCTTAGTGTCTATTTGGCTTCCTGTTTCTGTATCTCCCAACAACAGCAAAAAGCAGATGTATGTGAACATTTCTCTGTTGTCTTCCTACACTTGATCTTAGGCAAAAGGCCGAGAAGCTCTATTATCTTCCTTAGGTTATATGCACTTCACAGTTCATGTGGATTACATAAGTTTTTGTTCCTTCATTTAACAAATACTAATTAAATGCCTTTATACTTTTCACATGTCAGGCACTGCACTAGGTGTTTTGGACACATCCATTAAAAGAAACAAAGATCCTTGCCCTCTTGGAGCTTAGCATTCTATCTGGGGGTAGGAGGTGGGGGGTGGAGGAGGCAGAAGACAATGAATAATAAATATTGGAAAAAAAAGTAATATTCACAAGCATGTTAGAAGATGGTAAATTCTATGGTGAAAAAATGGACAGAGAAAGGAAAGGAAATGGAGAGAGTTTTGAGGAAGAGGTTGTAATCTAGGTGGAAGGAGAGGCTGGGTACACCATCTAATTGGGTAGGTCTCCATGAGGAAGCGACTTTTGAATAAAGACTTGAAGGGCGAGGGAATTACTCAAGAGAATATCTAGAAAAGAACTTTCCATGAAAGGGAATACTTAGTGCCAAAGACCAAAGGTGGAACTTTCTTGTCCTGTTTGACAGAGCAACCAGGCCCTTGTGTGTGGAGAGGGGTGAGTCTGGGGAGAGTACGAGGAAAGGAAGTTGGAAAATAACATCTTCAAAAATACCTTACTAAAATACCTAAAAATATCTTACTTAAAACTCGTGACTCTTACCAAAACTTTCAAAAAAAACTTTCCATACATTTTAAAAGCCATGACTTCAATTTTTGTTCTGATGCCTATGATTATTTCCATGAATAATTGACTACCTTGTGTTACACGTTACTGGTAGAACACATTTGGTATCCCGCCATTTACCCTTCTCCTTCAGCCTCTTCCCTCTTTTATGGCTATCATCAGCTTTGAAAAGCAGGAGGCCCTCTCCCACATACCCTGAACTTGTTCTCACAGCTGCTCCCTGGAGGTTGTAGTTTCTCTCCAGGTTTTATCCTCGCTCCCCATCAAAGTCCCTCTAAATTGTTATTCCGCAGGGAAAGCCTTTTCTTTCCCTTTATGTCCTTCATCCAGCTGCCCAAAGAAAATTACTGTTAACAAGAGAGAAAACCTAATGAGTCCTCATTCTATTTCATTACAAAGAAGAGGAGAACAGGGTAAACCCAAGTCATAGATCGCGTAATTTAAAAATCAACTCTGTCTGTCCCAAGTTGAAGTCAAAGAAATGGAGGTGAAAAGGTGTTCACTGCTTTTCTTTCATCACAAAGAACAGTGTGGTGTTGTAGTCTCTTACTGCTTATCCCAGGCAGGGATCTTACATTTACCTCTAAGACATAAGAGAAAGTAGGCTTTCCTCCATCAAAATTTCTTCCTCGGCTCAGACTTTGTTTCACTGAATTAAATTTATATTTAGCAGATAAAGCTATTTAGTATTTTGCCAGGTTTGCACTAGGAAGGGTTTAGATTTTTTTTCTCAGAAATTTTAATAAAACATAAACTGGTTCCACCAGGATTATTTTTAAAAATTCAGACTATCTGATCTTTAGGGCAGGATTTTTTTTTTTGAACAGCTGTAATTATTTTCTAACACCTTCTGTAATACATCATTGTGCCGTTTTAGCACATTTGGGTAATAAATTTTTTATTCATTTTACCCAAATTCTGACATCCTATAGATCTGGCATTAAATTATTTTGTTTAGGATTCTACTTTTAAGTAGCTGGATGTCAAAATAACTTAAAAGGATGTTGTAAGAAGAATGAACAAAGAGAAAACAACCCTCCTTCACTGTGGCAGGTTTCTATGGATGCACTTCTGTGTATAATAGAAGATCATGTCACTGAGGAATCTAGTATAAAGAGGACATTTGAGAGAGCTTGCATTCTTCGCTAAGTAGGGGCCGTTAATTGGTTCAGTTCAAAGAAAGAGCCCTGAAATGTATTGTATTTCTCTATATTCTTATTTCGCCTCTACAACTAGTTTGCTTTATTTTGATTTACCCACTTCTCCTGTTCTACCACCCATATACACACACTCCCTTTGCTGGAAATGCTATCTTCTTTAATGGCAGTGAATAGAATCATCATCGTTTTCCAAACCTCTAAGCAGTAGACAGACATATTTTCTGATGTGTTTTCCTCAGAGGAGGTCAAGTTTACTATTTCCCCTTTGTTTAGAAATCCCAAGGCTCATGCTGTGTCTGGGCCATCCCTCAGGTTCCCTTGAAAAGAGTTAAATGAAACGGGTAAACACAAACACTAGAGAGTTTCCTTCTGCCAGTTTTCAAGATTAATGTAGTTCTTCTTTGACCACAATGACCATATTAACCAGTCAATCAATAATAAAGAATAGAGGAAAATAAAAAGTGGGGTATCTTGAAAACATCAGCAAAAAAAAAAAATCATGAGAAATATTAGCATAGTTGACTGTATAATGAGTTTGTCTTTATAAAATTAAATACATTTCCATATATCACAAAACTATCATAAATACAGATAGTGTAATCCTGGAAAGGAATACAAAGAAATGTGTGTCATTGGTTATCTCTGCTGAAGGGAATGGAGAGGTTAATTTTAAATAAAACCGACTACTACCCTAGTGGTAGAGTAGTGAAATGGGCACTCTTTGAAATTGCTGGTGAATGTCTAAATTAAGCATTCTGTCAAGAAAGCAATTTTCAGTATCGATCAAGGACCTTGAAAGTTTTCATGACTTTAACTTTAGTAATTCCATTTTTTTAGGAATTTATTCTAAGCTAAAATGGAGAGGAGAGTTTTTGGTTGTTTTTTCCCCCCAAATTTTGTTACTGAAGTGTTTTTTATAGAAGTGAAAATGTAGGAAAACTTAAAAGCCCCAAATTGGATAGGATTAGGTAATCTCTTTTTTATTTCCCAGTTATTTTGTACAAAAGCTTACTAAAACAGCCATCATACTTGGTTCTTTTCATTTGCATGGTTATCTTCTTAAGAAATGAGTGCTCAGGGGGGCGCCTGGATGGCTCACTTGGTTGAGCATCTGACTCTTGAATTCAGCTCAGGTCCTAGTTCCAGGGGCATGCAATCACACCCCACAGCTGGCTCCACGTGGAGCCTACTTAAGATTCTCTCTCTCTCTCTCTCTCTCTCTCTGCCCCTCTCCCCTACTCATGTGTGTTCTCTCTCTCTGAAAGAAAATAAGATTTATTTATTTCTTTTTTTATATATGAAGTTTATTGACAAATTGGTTTCCATACAACACCCAGTGCTCATCCCAAAAGGTGCCCTCCTCAATACCCATCACCCACCCGCCCCTCCCTCCCACCCCCCATCAACCCTCAGTTTGTTCTCAGTTTTTAACAGTCTCTTATGCTTTGGCTCTCTCCCACTCTAACCTCTTTTTTTTTTTTCCTTCCCCTCCCCCATGGGTTTCTGTTAAGTTTCTCAGGATCCACATAAGAGTGAAACCATATGGTATCTGTCTTTCTCTGTATGGCTTATTTCACTTAGCATCACACTCTCCAGTTCCATCCACGTTGCTACAAAAGGCCATATTTCATTTTTTCTCATTGCCACGTAGTATTCCATTGTGTATATAAACCACAATTTCTTTATCCATTCATCAGTTGATGGACATTTAGGCTCTTTCCATAATTTGGCTATTGTTGAGAGTGCTGCTATGAACATTGGGGTACAAGTGCCCCTATGCATCAGTACTCCTGTATCCCTTGGGTAAATTCCTAGCAGTGCTATTGCTGGGTCATAGGGTAGGTCCATTTTTAATTTTCTGAGGAACCTCCACACTGCTTTCCAGAGCGGCGCACCAATTTGCATTCCCACCAACAGTGCAAGAGGGTTCCCGTTTCTCCACATCCTCTCCAGCATCTATAGTCTCCTGATTTGTTCATTTTGGCCACTCTGACTGGTGTGAGGTGATACCTGAGTGTGGTTTTGATTTGTATTTCCCTGATAAGGAGCGACGCTGAACATCTTTTCATGTGCCTGTTGGCCATCTGGATGTCTTCTTTAGAGAAGTGTCTATTCATGTTTTCTGCCCATTTCTTCACTGGGTTATTTGAAAATGCAGCTTCTAAAAAGAATTTTCATCTCTGTGGGGTACCTGGGTGGGTCAGTCAGTTAAGTGTCCCACTCAATTTCGGCTCACATCATGATGATCTCATGGTACATGAGTGTGAGCCCCACGTTGGGCTCTGCACTGACAGTGCGGAGCCTGCTTGGGATTTTCTGTCTCCCTCTCTCTCTGCCTCTCTCTCTGTCTCTCAAAAATAAATAAATAAACATTAATTTTTTTTTTCATCTCTGTAACCCCAGAGCCTCCTATAATAACTGGGGCCCGTGAGGTTCTCAGTTAATATTTGTAAAATCAGTAAAATTTCACTTTATCTGTCATACAATCCATAATGACCAGTAAGATTACTATTTTTCCCCACCCCCCACTGCCTACACACCCATAAACATGAGAATAATTCATTCCATTTTTGCAGTTTAGCAAATTGGATTGTTTAAAACAAACTGAATTTAGGTATATCCATTTATACATATAGATAGAGCTATTGGCACAGTCATAAACAAACTGAATTATATCTCAGTATATTACCATGGCTGGTAATAATGTAAAGATAATAATAAGTAAGATAAGAATATATTTCAATTCAGATTTAAGATTTTATATGTAATTTTCAATGCTTGGGAAAACCAACCAATTCAATATCAAATGAATCCCAGAAGATATGTGAAGCTGATCAATGTGGAATAAAAATTATAGAGTTTAGAAAATCGATGTCATATATGTATATACGAAGATTCAGGCCATTTTCTGTATCTTAAAAGTAATTTTAACTAAGATGTTTTAAGAGGCAGTCTATTGAGTGTAAGTCTCCTAATTCAGCTCAATTACACCCCAGAGCAATGAGAAAAATTGCAGGTGAGTTCACAAGACACTGTGGGAAAACTGTTTTAGACTGTTATTGGGAAGTTGTCTGTACATAGAAGTGTAATAGCTGCACTTCAATCCAATTCTGGTCTTTGCAATTTCCTCTAAGATGTGCCAATCCTCAGTAAATTGTATGAGAAGGGAACAATGAAATCATTACTTACCTGAATTGTAATACATTCGTATCTTACTCTAGGAGTAGAATTAAATAAATCAATAGATGGAAGGGTTCATGTGTAGAAGATTGAAGTGCCCACACATGCAACTTTTATTCAGAGTTTGAGGGTGGGAGGAGATAGAAAACTATTTCAATATTAAAGAATTAGAATACTAGTGGAATTTTTAAAAAGAATGAATAATTAAATCCACGTAATTACCAAGTATGTCTTAATGTCATGTAACTCTGGATAACATTTAAAAATCATATATGAAAAAAATGAACAGCTAAATGATGGGCAAGAGAGAGAAAATGCACCTTAACCAACTCAAATAAGTCCTCTAGAAAGGAGAAGAAAGGAAGAGAGGGAAGGAGAAAGGAAAGGAGGAGCAAAAGAAGGAAGGAATCTAGAGCTTGTATAGTACCTAAGCCACTGTCTTATAGGGTATTGACTACCTCCTGGCCAGGTGGGCAGTAGACATGATCTTGTCAAGCCTAAAGGCAGAAACAATACGGCATACCAGAAACATGGACTTTGAAGTAAAGGTCCTATAGTTCTGAAACTCAGTTTTACAATGACCAGCTAAGACAGTCTGATCAAAATAATTCCTTAAGGCTCTATATCTACATGTGCAAACAAGCTTTATCTGTATCATAATATCTTATAGGGTAAAATCATATATTTTCCCTTTAATAAATGTTTTTCTAAGTGCTTCTCAGTAAATAACACCTTTCCTTTTTCTCAGAGCTACAGGGAAAAAAGGGGGTACATACCAATCAAAGCTATGTTTAGTTGCAAACGTTATTTTCTGAATTCTTCAAGATTGGTGTTGCAACTTTTTAGATGATTGGGATTTTTGTAGCTCCAAGAATCCTGAAAGTGAAGCTGAGTTTTAAATTAAGGACTCTGGGTCCAAGACTCAATGTAGCGAAAGTGTAACTGTGTTTATGCCCTAAAAAGCTGTTTGGACACATTTCCTTGCATTCAGGCCTTCAAGTAAAGTTTGTTAAATAATGATAGGTAGGTTTGAATATTTCAATGAATATGGATAATTTAATGTGACAGGAAAAATGGTAACACTCATAACCCATTTTTCCCAGGCCTCATTGTCCTGAAAGAATAAAAAAAGCATGTGTCAGAGTAAGAGTAAAGACAGCAAACAGCAAATAGATGGAACCCTAACCCACTGGTCATTCCTTCATTTCATTCAACAGATATTAATTAAGATATTAATGAGTATCACATATGAACCAAGCACTCTGCTAGGCACTGTGGGTATAATGGTGAACAAGTGTAGACGTGGTCTTTCGTGTACTTTACAATCTGGGAAACGCAATTGAGCAAATAACAAGGAAATCTTACCTAAATTTGGGAAAGGGGAAGAGCTGCGGTTAAGATGGGTATCCCTAAGGAAGGAATGCTTGAGCTGAGTTACGATGTATCACCTGGAGTTAACCAGGTAAGGGAGGGGGCACAAGGTCAGGGGGAGTATTAAGGACAGACAGAAAACTATTTGCAATGATCCTGTTGTCAGAGGGAAATGATCACATCTGGGAATGAAAGAAAATCGAAATAGCTGGGATAGGAGGGGAGCTGTGCAGAGAATAGTTGAAGGGGAAAGGAGTGGTTGGTAAAGGTCAGGCTTGATTTTCATCTTAAATGCAGAGAAGTCAGTGAAGGAGTTTAAGCTGGAGAAGCAGTGTGGAGAGAAAAGAGTAATATGATTAGATTTGCCTTTTGAAAAAAACCACTGGTCCTGAAGTGTGGAGAGCCTATGGTTGGGAGGGAGGGGCAAAGGTAGATGAATTAGGAGGCTACTGCAGTAAATGGTGCAGATCTAAGTCTGTTGCAGAACTTTTTAGCCACTCTTTCCTCCCTAGGAGGCTAGGAAAACTACTTTATTTCCCAGAGAAAACCTGCCCTATAGTGGAGATGGAAAGAAGTCAATTAATTGAATATTTAGAAGACGAAATTGGCAAGACAGAATAATGCATTGGATATGGTTGCCAGATGCAAGAGTTAGTCAAGAGTTTGTACAACTGGATGAATAAGAATGTCCTTCATTTGGGGAACAATAGAAACTTATTATAAGTGAAATGGGTAATGTTTGTTGAGCATTTACTGGATAGAGCAACATTGTTCTAAATGCTTTGCACATTTTCTTAAATTTGTTTTCTTACAACTCTATGATATAGGTACTAATACTGTTTTCTCCATATTATAGATGAAGAACTGAGGCAAAGTAAGTTGTGTTCATTTTTACACTTAGATACAAGTGAGTGGATCTATGTATTGAGTCCAGAGCTATGCTTTTAACGACTTTACTATGCTTTCCCCCTGTTCAAGATATGTTTCCCTTAGCTCAAACAAATGGAGCTCTTTCTCCTTCCCACCTCATGGCCTTCATTGTCTTTCAGTGGTCAGTTTCAGTGCTCACAACAAAAGCTTCCTAGAAGCTAAGTTGCTGTCAATTCTCCAGACTGGTATGTATTTACATCTCTGTGTTGATAATCGCCTCTCCAGGCCATAAGTTATTGCTATAATTTGAGGTTGACAGATGCATGGAAGAAGGTTCCAATTTTCATTCCTAATGGTCCAATGCAGGTTTATGGACAAATGGATTTTCTTAGTCTGCTCAGACTGCCATAACAAAATACCATAGACTGGATGGCTTCACTGACAAAAATTTATTTTCTCACTATGTTGGAAGCTGGAAGTCTAAGATCAGGGTGCCAGCATGGTTGGGTTCTGGTGAGAGCTCTCATCCTGACTTACAGATGGCTGCCTTATCACTGTATCCTCATGTGGCCTTTCCTTGATGTTTGCGTGTTGAGAGAGATAGAGGGAGAAAGGCCGTGGGGGAGAGAGAGAGGAGTTAATTTTCTCTCTTCCTCTTCTTATTAGACCACCAATTCTATTGAGCTAGGATCCCAGCATTATGGATTTGTTTAACCTTAGTTATCTCCTAAAGGCCCTGTCTATAAAAATATAGTCACATTTGAGGTTAAACCTTCAACATATGAATTTGGACCGAGTACAACTGAGTCCATAGCATGGACGCAAGGGTCTGCTTTAAGAAAAATAACATAGAATTAGTTCAAAGCTTCTCGAAGGCCCCTGAAATGATACTTCTCCAGGTTCAATAACTTTACCTCTGATTAGGAAGTCATTAGACTTCCATTCAGATCTAACTTGGGAGTGTTGGGGGAATGGTACAGGGAATTCATGGAAAAGAAGAGAGCTTTGGGAAGCAAATCTTCGTTCAGTGAACATGACAATACAGCAGGAGGCCATCCCTGCAGGAAGTGTTGATCATGGCTGCTTCAGAAATCCCAAACCCTCAATCACAATAATCACCAATGTCCATGTCAAACAATAAAGTCCAAGAGGACTTGCTCAGTATCATAGGTGCAATACCTCCTATGGACTCCAGTAATAAGTAGAACAGGTTCTGAAGTGAGCTGGAGGTCCAAACACAGCAGGTGAGGATATCTGCCAGAGAAACCACCAAAACTGTGATTTTGCCATTCAGTGGTATAGGCTGGTATAGCCTGAGACACACAAATTACACCATCTTGTGACCCCACCCGACCCAGGTTATCGTGACTCTAATTTCAACAGTCAAATTTAGACTAAAATACTCTTCTTCCACCGATGTTAAATTCTAAGAGTCATCCCCAAGTACACTACTCATGCATCCTCATTCTTCAGTGGTACAACTCCATCCCCTGTATTCTAGTGACCAAGCATTATGTTTCACCCAGGACTGAGGAATTTGGGGGAATGCAGCCTTTTCAGTGCTAAAACCTAGACAGTAAACCAAGACATGTGGTCACCCCCAGGCTAACTTCTACCCTAAGAATGTAGGAGAGTCCTGCTAGGTAGGACCAGAAGAAATATTCTCCCCTTGCCCCCAAAACAGAGTGGCCCAGCCTCAGCTGATAATCTTCCATTCTGATTTCACTCAGAGTCAGATCCTTCTTCCTCAGACTCCTGGGAGATAAAGGCCACTGTTTAAATCAGTTTGGAACTCAGAGCCTTTGTATTAATTACAAAAACAGGTTGTGGGCCCGTGACTGTAATTTGCTAATTTTATTTCTTAAGATATTGCATTAAATATTATTTATCTTGGGGTGCCAGGGTGGCTCAGTCAGTTAAGCACCCCACTCTTGGTTTCAGCTCAGGTCATGATCTCACAATTCCATGAGTTCAAACCCTACATTAGGCTCCACATGAGCAAAGCACCCATTGCTTAGGATTATCTCTCCCCCTCTCCCTCTCTCTCTGCTTCTCTCTCTCTTTCTTTCTCTCCATAAATAAATAAACCTTAAAATATTGCTTATCTTAATTACTGATTTTTGGATGCCCTTTAAATTGAACTGCCAAGGCTGATGCCTCATTTGCTTTACCCTAGTCTAGTCCTGTCAATAGGCAACAGGCTTGGAACTCAGGTTCCTGGTGGCCAGTCACAGGACCCTAATAGTGCAGTAGTCAGTCTCTCGCATCAAGTGTATCAAATCCTCTTATCAGACTAAAGTGAGGTCCCACCAGCCTGCTAAGTGTGCCCTACAATACTCAAATATGCAGTAGGTGACCAATGTTGACCTTAGGTTCTGGGATCTTTACCATGCTTGTGTTAAAATCATACAATGATGATTTGGCTCTTGGAAAATACATGTTTTTGTATGTTCTTTTACTTTAAGGTATATAATCTGATGCTTGTGTTACCATGTTTGTGTTAAAATCATACAATGATAATTTGGTTCTTAGAAAATAAATATTTTTATGTGTTCTTATACTTTAAGGTGTATAATCTGATGCAAAAAAAAAATAGCATGGTGTTCAAAAGAGCGCAACTCTTGAAATCGAATGAGATCTCTGACACTGACACTACAGTATCTTGGGGAACTTAATTAATTAATTTTAATGAATCCTCAGTTCGACTAACTGTAAAATAAAGATAATACCTACCTCACAGACTTGTTTGTGAGGATTATATAAATTAATGCACATAAAGAATACATCAGCTATGTGACACAGTGAGCATATTGTGATACAATTCTCTCTCTTCACATTTCCTGCCTGGTCTCCTTAGCACTTCTTACAAGAATCCTTTTTGTGACTTTAATGTTTATGGATCTAGAATTTTCTTAAGAATACCCTGAACATATTTTCAAATGTTTTAGAAAGAAAATAGTTATTTTGTCGTTGTACTGTTAGGTTCAAAGTATAGTGTGTTTTGTATTCCCCTGAACTGTTTGATGTCTGAAAAGTAAACAATCAGGCTAAAGGTTTCTAAAATCCAATACGATTTTTAAGAAGTATATTTATTGAGTATGGCAGTTTTCCTCTTCAAGTTCCCTTGATAGTATCAGCACTCTACTTCAGATTTCTAAATAAAAAAATGTTAAGATTTAAATGCTGCTGTGTTCAGTGCTCTCAAACCAGAGCTACCCTTGGGCAAAGGAACGTCCTCCCTCATGCTCTCTCTGTTCCTGAGCTCACTGCTTCCACAGTTATTTTTCTGTAAATTAAGACCTTTCCATCATTGTCAGATGGGAGGAAAACATTCATGGAGTAATCTCCAGTATTTTCCAATTAAAAAAAAACTTGATTTAGAAAGTACATGATAAAAGAAGCTAATAGTAAAATAATGGTGATTGCCTCTCTGACTACTATTTTACCCAGAGTGTAGGGGTATAAGAGCAACGAATTATTTTTAACCTCTTGTTTTGTGCTGCAATAATATCTTAAAGAACACTAGATATCAAAACAGACTACCATCTATTAATAATGCCTACATTTCACTGGGAAATAGAATACATTCAGAATCTAGTACTTTGCTTGTGCTTTATTTCTTAATGAAATTCTGTTATTTTATAGCAACTAATGGAATATACCTCAGGGTCTGATGCCATCAGATGCATTTTAGAAAATTACTATTTTATATGAACACTGGTATGCTTATTTTAATTGATGGTGCTTACATTAAATCATCAGAAAATAGATCTTTTAAAGGAACTAGTGGCAATGATGTTTGTATATTTTTTTCAAAAGTTATAGCATCATCAACTTCCAAATAACTTTGTATATGTGTGAGACATGTATAAGAGACTTGGTTTTATCCTCTGACCTTGACTCAATCATAAGAGTTTAGGGATAGAAGGGGAGCCTGGGTGGCTCAGTTGATTAAGTGTCCGACTCTGGCTCAGGTCACGATCTCACGGCTCGTGGGTTTGAGCCTTGTGTCAGCCTCAGTGCTGACAGCTTAGACCCTGGAGCTTGCTTCAGATTCTGTGTCTATGTCTCTCTCTTCCCCTCCCCTTCTCACTCTCTCTCTCTATCAAAAATAAACATTAAAAAAAATTTTTTTTAAGAGTTTAAGGCTGGAAGAGATCTTAGAGATCTTCTAGTCCAACACATCATTTTAAAGACAGTAAACATTTTAATGACTTGCCCAAGGCCAAAAAGCTGGAGTGAGGCAGATCTAGAACTACGGCCCAAGTCCTCTGGTTTCCAGACCAGTACTTGGCCCACCCAACTACATATTCCATGATCATTACATTGGCCTCCCTGTATCTTCCTATCCACAAATGTTTTTATATGATAAGGAGAAGAGCTACTCACTGCATAGTCCCTTCAGGAAAAAGTGGGGCTGCATGATAGCTTCCAAGAGGAAGGCTTAAAGAAATGAATTCTAATCAAATAGACAACATAAGACATAAACATGTGTTGAAATTTCAGGCAAGAAGAGGAGCTCCTGTCTCTTTTTGTTGTCTTCTTTAAGGAACAAAAGAAAAAGAAAAGAAAAAATTCTAAATGTCTTGAGTTTCAGGAAAAATGTTCTATTAGTGAGTCAGACTCTGAAAATAATGTTAGCAAAGGAAGTGACTGCCAATGCGTGGGTGAGATTTTTTTTAGAAGTCACATGAAAAAAATAGTTCTATGTGTATAGTTCTGAAACATTCTTCCTCCATTCTTCAGGGCTTCCTTGAATGTCCAGGCTGCCTTGAACTAACATGTTTATTTTGCTTTCTTAACTTCTGTTTCATGCAGCTCAACATATAGCCAAAGAACATTGTTATTTTCTTCTAGTAATCCATATACTTCACCATGTTTGTGACTTTGCTATTGTTTTTATTTTCCTGAGATGTCATTTCCCTCCTTCTTCTCCACTTGCCAAAATCTTAGACATCCTTGAGCACCTATTTAATATCACCTCCTCCTTGAAGCCTTTGCCAATCTTTGAATGTCTAAGTAGAAACCACTCCTCATAACACTTTTGTTGTACCTCTTAGAGGAATGAATCCAGTCTACCTTGTTCTGAAGAGTATGTGGCTTTCTTCCCTTTTCAATTCATATCTATTTGAGAACTAGGAAAATAACCTGTCTTTATATGTGCTGGGGATATGTTAAGTACCGAGGATTCCAGAGTAAACACAAAAAAGCCCTTTGCTTCAACAAATTATCTAAAATCTAGCATGCAAATATAATTTAGGTTATATTCCACTTCAGAAAACAGATCTTGACCTAGGATTTGAATGCAAGTATTTTATCTAAGTAGTGAGAAGTAAGAAAATGAGATAGTAAAAGAAAGAATGACAAAAAAGAAGTACACTAATTAATGAGCAGAAATAAAAATAGAGATGGTAGTCAGGGGCTGGGGTGTGGGGGAAATGGAGAGATGTTGGTCAAAAGGTCCAAACCTTCAGCGATAAAATGAGTAAATTCTGGGGAGCTAATGTACAATATGGTGACTACAGTTAATAATACTATTTGTACAGTTGAATTTGCTAAGAGAGTAGATCTTAAGCATTCTCATCACCACAACAATAAAAATATGGTAATTACATAGGGCACCTGGGTGGCTCAGTCCGTTGAGCACCCCACTTTTGATTTTAGCTCAGGTCATGATCCCAGGGCCATGAGATCGAGCCCTGCATCAGGCTCCACTCTGACCATAGAGCCTGCTTAAGATTCTCTCTCCCTCTGCCCCTCTCCCCTGCTTGCACACGCTCTCACTTTCTCTCTCTAAAATAAAATAAACAACAACAAAAAAAATAAGCTAACTATGTGAGGTTACGGATGTGTTGACCAACTTGATTGTGTCTTGTATACATTTCACAATGTATACATATATATAACCATCACATTACACACTTCAAAAAAAACAATGTTATATGTCAATTATTCCTCAATAAACTGGGGGGAGGGGGGAATTAGTGAGCAGGTTTCTCCTGTGGGGCCCACGTCTGCTGATGAGCCTCTGAGAAACCATGTGGAATGTGCCTCTGATTATCCTGAGATCAGGACAGTGAGGTATAAAGTCTCCCCTCCATGTTTGAGGGTTGCTCATGGAAGATTAACTCAAAGTCACTGCCAGCCAGCTCTATTCTTAGACCAAGCATTCCTCCAAGTAGCCAGAAAAGGCCCTGAGGCCAAGATGTAAGTGCTTGAGGCAGGAAGCTGTTGGCAGGTCATGCAAGTGTCCAGCACAGTTGCAGATGACCTTCAGGGAGGGCCAAGAGGGCATAGGCAGAGCTGCAACAGTTTTGGCTACGGCACCAGAAGGGTTACTGCTGAGTTTACTTGAATAGTTGAGTTTAAATAAATCTAGTTGCTACCCTTAGCAAAACATAAATGCTAACAAAGTACTAACTTAACTCTTTTCTAAGGAAACTGAGGGTGTTTTTGAGTATGATTTCCTCACCAAACCAAAATGTATATCAGATTTTATTTTCTGTGAATTACTGAGTTACCCCCCCAAAAAAATTGCCTTCATTAGAATGAATTATAATTAGATTGCTCCTGATAGAGGCTACCTGCCAAGAGTACGTTTGGAAACTGCTTCTTGTCAGAAGTATACTCTTTATTTTTCTTGAGATTTTATCTTTCTCATCTTTAAGAGTAATACATGCTAACTATAGAAACATTATAAAATACACAAGAATAAAAGAAAAAGAAAATAATCCATTGTTTCCAAGAAATATTTACACAGAAAAATAACATGGAATTATCCAGACTGTCAAGCCCAAGCATTTATCTTAATGAGATTATCTAGTAAACATTGCCTTACCTATGTTAGATTATTGATAATTTGTTGTATTATTAAAAGGATATACTTATTATCTGCCATTTTTATTATTTATTTATTATGTATATATTTATTTTTGAGAGAGAGCTCATGCAACTGGGGGAAGGGCAGAGGGAGAAACAGAGAATCCCAAGCAAGCTACATGCTCAGCATAGAGTCTGACACAAGGCTCTGTCGCATGACCATGAGATTATGACCTGAGCAAAATCAAGAGTCAGATGCTACAAATAAGACTCCTGGGCCAGATAGCTTCCCAAGGCAATTCTACCAGACATTTAAAGCAGAGTTAATACCTATCCTTATCAAGGTGTTCCAAAAAATAGAAATGGAAGGAAAGCTTCCAGACTCATTCTATAAAGCCAGCATTACCTTGATTCCCAAACCAGAGAACCCACAAAACAGGAGAATTACAGGCCAATATCCCTGATGAACATGGATGCAAAAATTCTCAACAAGATACTAGCAAAGCAAATTCAACAGCATATAAGAAGAATTATTCACCATTATCAAGTGGGATTCATTACTGGGCTGCAGGGCAGTTCCAATATTTGCAAATCAATCAATGTGGTACATCACATTAATAGAAGAAAAGATAAGAACCATACAATCCTGTCAATAGATGCAGTAAAAGCATTTGACAAAATACAACATGCTTTCTTAATAAAAACCCTAAAAAACTTGGGATAGAAGGAACATACCTTAACATCATAAAAGCTATACATGAAAAGCCCACAGCTAATATCATCCTCAATGGGAAAAATCTGAGATTTTCCCCCTGAGATCAGGAACATGACAGGGATGTCCACTCTCACCACTGTTGTTTAACATAATGTTGGAAGTCTAGCTTCAGCATTCAGACAGCAGAATGAAATAAAAGGCATCCAAATTGACAAAGATGTCAAACTTTC
The DNA here is from genome assembly GCF_022079265.1 of Lynx rufus. NCBI lineage: Eukaryota > Metazoa > Chordata > Mammalia > Carnivora > Felidae > Lynx > Lynx rufus. The sequence continues at coordinate 149,998,063 of NW_025814823.1, forward strand.
ACTTTTTGCAGATGACATGATTCTACATGGAAAACTCAAAAGACTCCAGTAAAAAGCTGCTAGAACTGATACATGAATTCAGCAAAGTGGCAGGATACAAAATCGATGTACAGAAATCAGTTGCATTTCTATACACCAATAATGAAGATACAGAAAGAGAAATCAAGAAACAGATTCCATTTACACTTACACCAAGAACCATAAAATACCTAGGAATAAACCTAACCAAAGATGTAAAAGATCTGTACTCTGAAAACGATGGAAAACTTATGAAAGAAATTGAAGAAGACACAAAGAAAGGGAAAAACATTCTATGCTTATGGATTAAAAGAACAAATATTGTTAAGATATCAATTCTACCCAAAGCAATCCACACATTCAATGCAATCCCAATCAAAATTGCACTGGCATTCTTCTCAAAGCTAGAGCAACCAATCCTAAAATGTGTATGGAATCACAAAAGACCCTGGAAAGCCAAAGCAATCTTGAAAAAGAAAACCAAAGCTGGAGGCATCGCAATCCTGGACTTTAGCCTCTATTACAAAGCTGTAATCATGAAGACACTATGGTACTGGCACAAAAACAGACACATAGACCAATGGAATAGAATAGAGACTCCAGAATTGGACCCACAAATATATGGCCAACTAATATTTGAGTATCCAGTGGAAAAAAGACAGTCTCTTTAGCCAATTGTACTGGGAGAACTGGACAGCAACATGCAGAAGAATGAAACTGGACCACTTTCTTATACCATACACAAAAATAAACTCAAAATGGATGAGAGACCTAAATATGTGACAGGAAACCATCAAAACCCTAGAGGAGAAAAAGGCAGCAACCTCTTTGACCTCAGCCGCAGCAATTATTTGCTCAACATATCTCTGAAGGCAAAGGAAATACAAGCAAAAATGAGCTATTGGGACCTCATCAAAATAAAAATCTTCTGCACTGCAAAGGAAACAATCAACAAAACTAAAAGGCAACCAACAGGATTGGAGAAGATATTTGCAAATAGATAAAGGGTTAGTATCCAAAATCTATAAAGAATTTATAAACCCAACACCCGAAAAAGAAATAATCCAGTGAAGAAATGGGCAGAAGACATGAATATACACTTTTCCAAAGAAGACATCCGGGTGGCCAACAGACCCACAAAAAGATGCTCATCATCACTCATCATCAGGGAAATACAAATCAAAACCACATTGAGATACAACCTCACACCAGTCAAAGTGGCTAAAATTAACAACTCAGGAAACAACAGATGCTGGCGAGGATGTGGAGAAACAGGAACCCTCTTGCATCATTGGTGGGAATACAAACTGGTGCAGCTGCTCTGGAAAACAGTGTGGAGGTTCCTCAAAAACTTAAAAATAGACCTACTCTACGACCCAGCAATAGCACTACTAGGAATTAATCCAAAGGATACAGGAGTGCTGATTCATAGGTGCACATGTACCCCAGTGTTTATAGCAGCACTTTCAACAATAGCCAAATTATGGAAAGAGCCCAAATATCCATCAATTGATGAAGAGATAAAGAAGGTGTGGTTTATATATACAGTGGAATACTACTTGGCAATGAGAAAGAATAAAATCCTGCCATTTGCAACAATGTGGGTGGAACTGGAGAGTATTATGCTAAGTAAAATAAATCAGTCAGAGAAGGACAACTATCACATGTTTTTACTCATATTGTAGAACTTGAGAAACTTAACAGAAGACCATGGGGGAAGAGAAGGGGAAAAATAGTTTCAAACAGAGAGGGAGGCAAACGATAAGAGACTCTTAAATACAGAGAACAAACTGAGGGTTGATGGGGGTGGTGGGGGAGAGGGGGAAATGCATGGTGGGCATTGAGGAGGGCACTTGTTGGGATGAGCACTGGGTGTTGTATGTAAGTGATGAATCACGAGAATCTACCCCGAAAACCAAGAGCACACTGTATACACTGTATGTTAGCCAACTTGACAATAAATTGTATTTAAAAAAAAAAGAGAGAGAGAGTCATATGCTTAACTGAGTCACCCAGCCATTCCCCTTTTTTTAAATTACCTGCTATTTAAACATTTTTTTTTAATATTTAGTCATTTTTGAGAGGGAAAGAGAGAGACAAGCATGAGCGGGGGAGAGACAGAAAGAGAGGGAGACACAGCAGGCTCCAGGCTCTGAGTTGTCAGCACAGAGCCCGACTCAGGGCTGAAACCCAAGAACCATGAGATCATGACCTGAGCTGAATTCAACCCTTCAACCAATTGAGCCACCCGGCACCCCATCTGTCATATTTTAAAGACTTAAATTCTTTTTTTAAATTTTTTTAACATTTATATATTTATTATTGAGAGACAGAGACAAAGCGTGAGCAGGGGAGGAGCAGAGAGAGAGCGAGACACAGAATCCGAAGCAGGCTCCAGGCTCTGAGCTGTCATCACAGAGCTCGACGTGGGGCTTGAACTCACAAACTGCGAGATCATGACCTGAGTCAAAGTAGGATGCTTAACCGACTGAGCCACCCAGGTGCCCCTAAAGACTTAAATTCTTTAGGCAGAGTCAGTAGCTTCGAGAGAATATTGCTGCTTATATTACAGACATGTAGAAGTTTTAAAGGTATTCTTTGATATTGATTTCTAATTATCCCATACTTTGGTAAGAAAGTGTATCTGCCTGATATTAATATTTAGACCCTGTTGAAGCTTCATCCCTGGCCTAGTACATGACAGTTTTTGAATATTCTGTACAATCTCAAAAATGTTATGTAGTCTCAGCTTTTTGAAGGATGTGCTTGCGCTCCCTAGTTCACACCAAAATCTTAAGGATTTCTTATGTGACAGTATTGCATATCATCTTGTACATACATACATTAATCAAGCATATAAGTGGTGCCCTACGTATACACTAGTTGAGTCAACTGTGATGTCCTGAGAAAAGTCATAGGTAGATTCTGCTCTCCTGTTCATTACAAACTTGAAAGAATAAACTTCTCTAAATGTCATCCAAAGCATGTTCAGGAATTTTGCCAGGAGGACAGCAGAATAAAGGAAATGTCTGTCCAGAGTATATGTGTAAAAATGCATTTCCTTCAATCCTAGTGTATACTGTAAAGGACATAGAGAACACTCTATCAGAAGAATCACTCTGACAAAGGATACTGTTCAAAATCGAACTATATATCACAAAGCATTCTTCAGTGTTTCTCATGAGGCCAACGTATTCTTCCTGAAGTTGTCATGCTCCCTTAAGGTTTACAGAGAATACGGTATTGATAAATGAAGTTGCAATGTAAAAGAAGACATTTAGTCCTTGCATCATCTAGTAATCACCAAAAGGGGATGACATAAAAACTGTTTGGGAACCAATCTGTAACCAAAGCATGCAACCTATTAAAAAGTTCCGTTATTGATTTCACTAGATTTCCTATTAATGTCTCTGAAGAACCCATAGCTTACAAATCCAGAATTGTTTCTGTTACTGTAGGAAAAAATATTTTAAAAGATTATTCAAATGAAGTAAGCTTGGAGCCTAGAGAAATACATTGTCTGTGATACTACTAAAAGTAAGACCAAACAGTGAGGAGGAACACATAAAGACCAGGAGTAGATTATGAACGAGACCCTTTAAATAGCAGTGAAATTCAGCTCCTATAGACAGTCAACTGTTTTCTCTTCTTTCTGGGAGAAAATTCTTTGTAAAACTTGACCTTGCTGCATCTCTGATGGTGAATTCAACACTGCAGTCTTTGCTCGGGGTTTACAACCACACAATTGTCTATAAGACAGGCCTATACTATTGGTCTTAACATTAGAAATTGCTTGTCTGAGAATATATGTTTGCTCCACATTCAGACAGCAAACTCACAAACAAACTTTTAGACAGCAATGCATGGCTAAAATGGGAACTGACTACATTAATTTTACCAGACAGAGAAATTTTTCACTCAGGATAATGATGAGTCACCACATCACATTGCTTCATGGTTTAAGAAACTGATGTCCTGGGGTGCCTGAGTGGCTCAGTCAGTTAAGTGTTGGACTTCAGCTCAGGTCATGATCTCGCAGTTTATGGGTTCGAGCCCCTCATTGAACTGTTAGTGTGGAGTCTGCTTGGGATTCTCTCTCTACTTCTCTGTTTCTCCCCCACTCATGCTCTCTATCTCAAAATAAATTAAAAAAAAAAAACTAGAAAAAAAGAAAGTATGTCCTGTCCTGAAAAAGTTAATTATTACATTCTACCAAGAAATTCAAATGCCAAGGAAGTAGTTTACAGATTAGAACAGTCCTTGGTCACCTGGGTGGCTCAGTCTGCTCAGTCAGAAACCAAGCAGCCAGCTCTTGGTTTCCGCTCGAGTAATGATCTCATGGTTCTTGAGTTTGAGCTCCACATGAGGTCCGCACTCACAGTGCAGAACCTGCTTGAGATTCTCTCTCTGTCCCTCTCTCTCTACCCCTCCCCTGCTCTCTCTGTCTCTCTCTCTCAAAAATAAATAAGTTTAAACTTAAAAAAAAAAAAAATTAAGACCAGTCCTACCAGTTTCTAATGTAAACTCTGAAATATGCTGTCCAAGGCCTATGGAAGTTAATGTCTGTGGGTTTGGATGGTGTGGGGACACATACCCACTAATTTCTTACAGATATGAGTATGTGCGTGGTACACATGCATGCACACGCGTGCACACACACACACACACACACACAAATATACACACACATTGCCAAAATGGAAAAAGAATTTTTTTTCTCCTCAGGAGCAGCAACTAATTTTTTCAGTGTCACGAGTTGCAGAGAGAGAGGCAAAGAGCACTGGTTATAATAGAACTTCCCCTCTTTTCCATCATGTTTTACGACTGCCATGAATTTACAGAAACTATGTAGTGCCCTTGCTTCGAGAGCTGATGTTCCAAGCAATGCCATATGTAGGGAATAATTTCCTAGACCTAGTTACCAAGAACATCCAAAGTAATAGTTTGATTTAGATCTAAGATACTTAAGATTTAAAGTTGCAAAAGGAAAAAAAGCAAATAACCAGAAACAAAACAAAACAAAAAACAAAAACAGTGATTAATTCTGTCATTTGCTTCAATCCAACAGGATAAATTAAGAACATCCTGAATGCCTTCACTTGTTCTGTCAAAGCTTTCAAGGGTTCTGGAATGCAATTGCCATAACAAAACAAACAAAAGTTACATGAAAAAAATTTAAATTTGTTCCCTAAAGCTGAGGTGAAAGAATGGTCAGGAGGATTTTCACTCATGAGGGGAAAACATGACTAAAAATAAGATGTATCAACAATTAAATAATGCTCTAAGTTATATATAATAGTTTAGAATAAATAAATTCTTACTGGCTTTTAAAATTAACACTGTTGTTGGGGCGCCTGGGTGGCGCAGTCAGTTGAGCGTCCGACTTCAGCCAGGTCACGATCTCGCGGTCCGTGAGTTCGAGCCCCGCGTCGGGCTCTGGGCAGATGGCTCAGAGCCTGGAGCCTGTTTCCGATTCTGTGTCTCCCTCTCTCTCTGCCCCTCCCCCGTTCATGCTCTGTCTCTCTCTGTCCTAAAAATAAAATAAACGTTGAAAAAAAAATTTTTTTTATATAAATAAATAAAATTAACACTGTTGAGTTAAATTTTATTGAGAATTTTTTTTAAATTACCCATTTCATCCTTAAAAATAAACTTATAAATCTATATCACAGATCATAGAAGCCAAAAAACAAGTGATTAAATAAGTTAACCTAATGTACCTATATTCCAGAATATTGTGCTTCAGTTTTACCTATAACATTATTTGAGTTACTGTGTACTATCAGAATACATAAAAAATTCATATGCATTATAAACAGGTATATTAGAAATAGAATATGTACACATTTATAAGACACTTGATTGAATCGGTTATTTTAGTCAAGAAATATTTACTGAACATCTACCAAGTGCCAGGCAAGGTGATAGACATCTTCAAATTGAAACTTTAAATTACTTATATTTTGTTATCTTTCTGAAGAAAATCTGTGCTGTTTTAACTTATTTCACAGATACAAAGTCTTATTTTAAGAAATGCTCACTTTTTTATCATACAGATACATTTTTATTCAATGATTTTTAAATGATAATATCAAATTCACATATTATGTTGATGTGGCTTTAAGACACAAAAACTTAAATGCAAAAAGCAAAAGAACTGCTTAGTAATAACAGAATAAGTCTAAGTTCAGTTATTTAACAAATATTTATTCAATACTTACTCTGATCCAGGAATTGTTTTAAGCCCTGAGAATACAGTTAACAGAACAGAGATCCCTGCCTTCATGGAGCTTAGATGGCACTGTTATGCAACACAAAAGAATGAATTTGCAGTTTTCCTTATTATCTTCGCCATAAGCTTTTAGAACTTTGATTACCACATCTTGCAATCAGACCACATCCCGTCCTTCATGAACTGTTAATAAATATTAATAAAGGGACTTAATTGTCCTAAAGAAAGAAAGCCTGCTATTCTGTTGTTTTCATTAACTATAATGCAGGTGGACAACTGTGAGTCAGATGCATTATTGAAAGTTGTTACTTGATTTTTATAGAAATAAAATTACATTAAGGACCTTAAAAGTAAAAGAGTGTCACCAGTGTAAGAAAATGGGTTTTGAAGATGTTCCTATGTGGTTGATTTATTTTAGAAATAGGTTTGTAATCTTTATAAATAACAATTACTAATTGCTCCACTTGCATAACATATAATTAAAAGAAAGGTTTATGCCTCCAACACTATTACAGTAGCAGAAAAAAATGTCCAGCCATAGGGCTAGAAACTGGGAATTGGCTTTGATTTACACAATAATACTACTAACACCTAGAAATAATATCGGCCATATTTATATGAATCATTGTAACTAATAACCTTTTTAAACACCAACATTGCCATGCACTGTGCATTTCAAAAACATCATCTTTAATCTTCACAGTAAGATTCCCTACAACGTGGGCATTATTCTTCCACTTTACTGATGAGAAAACTAAGACCAAGGGAGGTGAAATGACCTGTCCAAGACCATAGAGCAAAGACAGAATTCAGGGTACGCATCTTGAATCACTGTATCCTTTGCTCCCAGAAGTGCCAAACTCATCGTGCATCAAGTATACTTCAATAAAGTTTGAAACAAAGGGAAAAAAGTGCCAAACTCATTGGTTACTATTTAGCCTACCAGGCTCAGACCTAAATATCAAAGTATAAAGTCTGTAGCACAGTGTATAATTCAGCTAATTGAAGAAGCACAAATAATTTGAAAAAATCAAGTATATTAGGGTCTGAGACATTTAGAGATTAGCTATTTCATTGGCTTTCTACTTAATTTAACTTTTCTTCACATTCATCCAGAGAAAGGAATGAGACCGAAAGCACAGATAATAACAGCTCTTAGTCATTGTTATTTTGTTATGAATGTACCTGGGGAAAACCTTCTCTTGAATTCTCTGAGGTAGGATTCTCAGAAAACCCTGTACTGTGACCAATGGGCTGAAATAAAAAATAAAATAGAATAAGAATAAGAATAATAACCATAAGCCAGAGTCATAGTTTCTTAAACTATAACTGAGTGTAACTAAGTAATGGAGAGTAACCAGCTCCCCAAATTCTATTCCTCCTCTCCCTGCAGTATCACACTAGCTTCCCTAGTCCATGTGTATAAGAAGAATAATTTACCTGTACATAGAAGGGAAAGAAGTTACTTTTTCCATTGCCAGTGCCTTTTGGAGGCTATCCTAACACAAAAATGCATGTTTTGGGTGGTCTATACTTGTAATGTTTTTCTTAGGTATGAATGAAAATACTCATACAGCAACTAATGGAGTGTGCAGAAGTATTTCTCAATGAAGTCTCATAGTCTAGATTTTAGATTTTAGAGAAACAGCTGGAATCTAGACTTGATAAATAGACGCTTAAGTATAAACTTTGGCAGTAGACTTTGCCATGGTATATATTCAAGACAGCAATTTCAAAATCCTTTTGCCTTATTTTGTAAGCAGCTGTGGATGGAGCTGTTTCAAAATGAATGAGATTCATTCAAATCATTTCCTCCACCCGAAGAACCAGACCTTGACAGACGTGGACTAAACGAATCTAACCTGTTTTTCAGTATCAGCATCTACTGGGAAGCCATCCAACCAAGAAGAAATAACAACTGTTTGGTAGAGGAGAAGCAAAATGACAAACAGCAGAGCCCAGGGAAAACATAGTTAAGGGAGACACACTGGTCTCAGTCACAAGTAGGCTGCATTTATAGGAATCTCAATCCCAAACCAACATTTGACTAAAGCTACAGAAAAGAGGACAGTGAAATATGTATCTGGAAAGAAAAAAAAAATTGACCTTTCTTTCAATTGTTTAGTAAGTCCTTCAGAGGTGTGGTCTGGCTGAATGCCAAAAGCAACAGGGAGAATTTCTGGCAAATATTTTGTCATCCTGTACCTGAAGGCTTGTATAGCTGTATGATAGGCTTGTGTTGGGGTAGCCCTGAGGCAGAAAGGGCTCCTTAAAAAAAACAACAAAAAAAAAGTTTGAGACAGAGGTAATGCCAATACTGGAAACTCTAGGCTAAGAGTGAGGCAAGAAAAGAAATGATACTTTCATTTCTTCTTTCTAATAAATATTGACATATAGACCTTCATAATATACTTAAATGGAATTTTTCTGTAAGTTTGCAAGGAAACTGAGCCTCTGGAAAATATAAAGATACCTTTATATAAACTCTAAAACCATGGGAATGAAGCAGTTAACAAAACAGAGATTTTCTGCCTTCGTTTTGAAAAGGAAAGGCATTGTCTGAAAGAAGAGAGGGTGTATGTTCTACTGTGCAGAACCCAAAATGTTTCTTCTTTTTACAACCCAAGAACATGTCAACTTTAACATTGCTTTTCTCCTTGCCTTACAATAAAATTAATTTGATTTGTTATGTGTAAATGACATACACTGTTTCCTGAATTATGTTATTTGAGAAGTATTAGAAAAGCCTCTCAAAATTTGCCCCATGAGCCTGGTATTTCATGGTTCATTGGCTTGTCATTCCCAAAGATAAACAATTAAAACACACCAATATTTCCAAGGGGATAATTCATTAGATTATTATGTAACATCCCCTTTCCCTGATGATATGTACACTAGCTTACATTCATAGTAGCAGCTTTCTGAGAGGAAATCCAGTTGGTTGTAAGGTACAGATAAAGTTTGATTAGAAAGAAAAGTAAGGAAGGCAGAGATGGATTTCATTGACTTTTTCAGCTAGAGAGATTCCAAAATCAGGGACAAAAATATACATGCACAAAATCAAATAGACCTGAAAATATATTTCCAGCCAAAAATATTTGCCATAAATAGAAAGGAGCAATAGATATTAATACAGTAGAATAATATATGGTAATTTGTGTTAGCCAGTTTCCTACTGGATGAAAACTGCCCGAAATGTGCTCTGCCTTGTTAAAATGGAGGATTTGAGAAGATTAGACATAGATTAACACTGAACTACAACTTCTTCCTTGATATATTCACAAGGACTGAGAGATGCTTGCAAAGAAAATGAAATGATCTTTATGTGATTCAGTATTAATTTGTGCCATATCCATGAACCTCATGTCATGCCTGGTGCCTCTAACTGTCATCTTGGATATTATCATTGGTGGATGTTGCACACTTCCAGAAAACACTGCTTTGTAGTATTTTTCATTAATAAACTGAGTTATATAATACTTAAATTCCATTGGATAATGGTGATTACATTTCAGGCTCCCAAAACAGACTAATTACCTTTTTTGACTGATTTAATGCTGATTTTTAAGAGAAAGATTCAGGAATCATAGCAATCTGGCTTAGGTGGATGATTATTATCTTTAGGAATTGATTTGTGGCCCTCAAAGCACCTGGCATGGGAATGGACTGGTCCAGGGGCCTCATCCTAGTGGGGTCTTGGCTACTGACCAATCCATGATCTAGTACAGAAATATGTGTACATCCCATGCTCTCAGCATTTGGATTCTTCTGGCCTCTATTGTCTACAGCTGGGAGCAGAGCAAGCTTTTGGATGATGAAATAGAGTAAAAACATGTTTCTACAACTGAAATACCTAAATACCCCAAAATATTTCATACGGAAAATAATTATTAAATATAAAGGACATCGTATTCCAGTGACTTACTGGATACTGAACTACTTGAAATTATGGACTACATAGCATAATACTAACTCTTGACTGCTTACAGCAGCAATGGGCACATCCAGTGCCCAAATCTTGGTTTCTAATACCTTTCTCCAATAAAGAAACCAGAATCCTTGGGGAAATGATAGATTCTTTAGGAAGAATGCCTCCCCTCCGCAAAGATGTCCACATCCTAATTCCCAGAATCTGTGAATATGTTATTTGAAATGGCAAAAGGGAATTAACGTAGGAGAGTTGGTTTAAGGTTGCTAATCAACGAACTCTAGTATAGGAAGATAATCATGAATTTTCCACGCAGGCTCAATGTAATCACAAGGATCCTTAAATGTGCAGAAGGAGACAGAAGAGGAGAAGCAGAAAGATGGCAGCATGAAATGGAACCAAGTTGCCATTACTGGCTTTCAAGACGAAGGAATGGGGCTGTGAGTCAAGGATGTCAGCAGACTCTAGAAGATAGAATAAGGAAAGTAAGAAATCTCCCCTAGATCCTCCAAAAGGAATGCAACCCTGCCCACATCTCAATATTACCTCAGTGAGATCTGTCTTGGAATTCTGACCACCAGAATCATAAGGTAACAAATTTGTGTTGTTTAAAGCCACCAAGTTTGTGTTAAGTTTTCACAGTAGTAATAGTAAACTAATACTGTTAGGAAATATACAACAGGACCCTACAACATCCTATAGTGCCAGAAAGTAACAAAGTGTTTAAAACTCTCACAAACAGGGGTGCCTGGGTGGCTCAGTCAGTTAAGCATTGGACTTTACCTCAGGTCATGAACTCACAGTTTGTGAATTTGAGCCCCTCGTCAAGCTGGCTTCTGTCAGCACAAAGCCCACTTCAGATCTGGTGTCCCCCTCTCTCCCTGCTCTTACCCCACTTGTGTGCTCGCTCTCTCTCTCTCTCTTAAAAATAATTAAACATTAAAACACACACACACACACACACAGCTACCCACACACCAAGGAGGTATGCCATAGGGACATAGACACAACTTGAGCAACCAAATAAGTAACATAGTGTTGCTATAACCCTAAATATAAAACAAATATTCATGGCATGCTGATATAAATAAATACATACATACAAATATCCATGAAAAATTCCAAATAATTCTGTAGATACTCAGTCTGTCCTCAAGGAGAGGGAGTAGGACAACCCAATCTTTAAGTGTGGGCTGCACATAGTGACTTCCTTACGAAGAATATGGTATGGAAAGGGGGAAAAGAAAGTAACTTCCCAGTGGAGAAATTTGACAAACACATCAGCCAGATGATCAAAGTTAACATTAACAGTGATAAGTCATTCTGACAGCATCTACTCTTGATACAGTGTGATGAGAATGGCACCTTGCCTCTATAATCTTCCTCTTCAAAATTCAGTCTCTTAATCTTATTATGAGAAAAACTTCAGACAGACCCCAACTGAGGAAATTCTACAGGGTACCTGAACAATATTTCTTAAAACTGTCAGGGTCATCAACAATATGTAAAGTCTGAGAAACTGTCACAGACATAAAGAGATTATGATATATAACTAAATGTGATGAGGTATCCTCCATGGGGTTCTGAAACAGATAAGACATGGGTAAAAAATTTAAACGTCTGAACAAAGTATGGACTTTAGTTAAAAATAATGCTTCAGGATTCTTTTGTTAGTTGTACCAAATGTACCATACCAATGTCAGATGCTAATAGTAGGGGAAAGTGGGTATAGAGTATAATGGAATTCTCTACTACTTTTGTAACTTTTCTGTAAATGTAAGGCCATTCTAAAATGGAAAAGTTAGGGGTGCCTGGATGGCTCAGTTAGTTGAGGTCTGACTTCGGCTCAGGTCATGATCTTGTGGTTTGTGAGTTCAAGCCCTGCATCAGACTCTGTGCTGACAGCTCAGAGCCTGGAGCCTGCTTCGGATTCTGTGTCTCCTCCTCTCTCTGCCCCTCCCATGCTCATGCTCTGTCTCTCTCTGTCTCTCAATAATAAATAAATGTTAAGAAAAAAAAATTAATGGAAAAGTTATTTTTTATTTTTTTATTTTATTTTTTTTTTGTTTTTAAGTTTATTTGTGAGAGAGGGAAAGAGAGAGTGAGAGCAACCACGAGTGGGGGAGGGGCAGAGAGAGAGAGAGAGAGAGAGAGAGAGAGAGAATCTCAAGCAGGCTCCATGCTGTCAGCACAGAGCCTGACTCAGGGCTCGAACCCACAAACCATGAGATCATAGCCTGAGGCAAAAGCAATAGTCAGACGCTTAACTGACTGAGCCACCCAGGTGCTCCAAAAAGTTATTTTTTAAGTGGCAGAAAGATTTCAGGGAGAGAAATGTTTCATGAAAGATGTTAAAGAAGTAATAACTGGTTTGGTGATTAATTGGATAAAGCAGATAAAAACATAATGAATGAGTCACAGATTGTTGCCAAAGTTTTAGGCTTAAATTGTAGAGAGAATGTAATGCCAGGGACAAAGAGGAAAAGTGAAAAAGGAAGCTTGCTGGTAGTTGAGCAAATGGTAATTTGAGACAAAAGTGGATAATTCAAGTGTAAATATAATCAGCAGCTGGAGATAAAGAATTTGATTTTGGATGAAAGTTCATGAATGGGAATGTAGATTCAGATTTAATCAACAGACCAGCAAATATACACGGAATAACTGCTGATAAGGCCCTGTATGGAGAAGGAAAAGGGAGTATAGACTAAAGTGGAAATCACCAGAGAACCAAGGTTTATATCTACATAAAGATAACAACAGAAAATGATGCAAAAACATGCAGTGTAGGTGTTCAGTATAGTGGCCTGAGCCTGCACACTTTGTCAGGGTAAATGGGATCATCGAGGACACAGATAGTGTTATAAACAGAATATTTGTGTCCCCCTAATATTCATGTGCTGAAGCCCTTACCTCCAGTGGCTGTATTTGGGGCCACTAAGGAAGTAATTAAAGTTAAATGAAGTGCTAAGAGTGGAACTCTGATCCAATAGGATCAGTGTCTTTATAAGAAGAGACACCAGAGAACTCTCTTGCTCTTTTTCCTTGAGCACGCACCAAGCCATGTAAGGACGTAATGAGAAAGCAGCCATCTGCAAGCAAGGAATAGAGCTCTAACCAGAAACCAAATTGGCTGAAAGCTTGATCTTAGACCTTGAGCCTCTGGACCTGTAAGAAAATAGATTTCTGTTGTTGAAGCCCGTAATATTTTGTAACGGAAGTCTGAGCAGCCTAAGAGGGCAAATGAGGAAATGGGAATTGGAGAGTAACAGGAAGAAAGCCAGGGCAATATAGCACCAAGGAAGCCAAGGAAAAATAAGGTTTCATTTATTTCTTCATAAATATTCATTGAGAATTTATCTTGTGCCAGACATTGTACTGGATCCCAAAGATATATAATAAAAAAGACACACTCCTATCTCTATAGAATGTACATTTTCCAAAAAGAAATAAAAGACAAATGAATAAGCCATGTAGAGATCATGGTGAGTACTATGAAAAGAGATGTAATAAAGAGTAACCATGTACAATGTAGGTATGTCTTGAATGGTCAAGGAGGCATCTCTGGGGAGATGCCATTTAACCTGAGACCTACAAAATGAAAATGATCTAGCTATGCAAAATGTTGAGGTATGAGTTTTGTAGGCAAAGAGAACTGGAACTGCAAAGGCAATGGTTCCAGAAAGCACTTGGGGAATTTGAGAAATGGAAGTGAGGCTAATAGGATTGGTAGTGACTTTGTAAAGGTAGGAAGAAGCCACATTATACAGTCTTGTAGGCCAGTCCTCAGAAGTATGAATCTATTTCTGAGAGAGTGAGAAGCCATTGGATGAGTCTAAAGATCATATGACATAGCCTGATTCATGTTTTTAAATAATTCGAATTGCTATGTGAAAAAATATTTTTGAATAAGAACAAGGAAGAAGGCAAAGAGACCAGTTGAGGAGCTATTTCAAATAGTACAGAAAAGAGATTATGGTGGTTTACTTTAGGACAGTTGTATAGTTGGAGGGAAGTGGCAAAATCAGATATTTTTGGTGGAAGAAACAAGAGAAATAAATGATGGATTGCATGTGGGGAATTGCAGAAAGACAAGTTTTATTTTAAAAATTGATGGGAGAGCCTGGGTGGCTCAGTCAGTTGAGTGTCTGACTCTAGATTTTGGCTCAGGTCATGATCCCATGGTCGGGATTGAGCCCTGCACTGGGCTCTGCACTGATAGCTTGAGATTCTCTCTCTCCCTCTCTCTCCCCCTCCACATTTCACTCTCTCTCTCTCTCTCAAAAATAAACAAATAAACTTTAAAAAAGAAAAGAAAAAATGGTTGAATGATGGTGCCAAATCCCAAGATGAAGAAGAGTAGTGGAAAACTAGATTTGTGAAGAAAGTCACAAGCTCAGTTTTGGACATTGGGCTGGAAATTCAATTTTGAAAACCATTAGCATATAGAAGGCACTTAAATATGCCACTGAGTGAGATCACTTAAGGAGAAAGTTCCGATAGAATTGAAAAGAGGGCTCAGTCCTGAGCCTTGGCAAAGAGAAGCAACAACAGTGAGGTAAGAGGAAAACCAAGGGAAGGGAGCCAAGGGAAGAAAAGGTTTCAAAGACTGTGTGTTTGTCAGCATCAGATGCTGTCAAGCATCAAGTGAGAGGACAGAGAAGATAGTTCTGGCAATGCAGGAACTGTGGGAGACCTTGACAAAAGGAGTATCAGCACAGAAGTGGATATGGAAACCACATTAGAATGGGGTGAAGAATTAATTGGAAGTAATGAAGAGCAGTTCAAGTTTATGAACTGAACCAAGTTCAAGTTTATGAGAAAGATACAGAGAACTTGGGCAATACCTGCAAGACAATGTGGAATCAACGGATGCGTGTTTACTTTTTGTTGTTGTTGTTGTTAACATGGGACACACTGGGTGGTTTATTGATATGGTCCGGTAGAAATGGTGAGAAGTAGAGGAGCCATATCTGTGAGAAGGCAAGAGGGAGTAAATCCAGAGAGAAGTAGGATTTGCATTTGATAGGAGCAGGGTATTTCCTTCACTGCAGCCACCAAAGCACAGGTTCTATTTGGTTAGATTTAGGGTGGGAAGATGAGCGAGTTTGATACCTCCTGTTTCTCAGTTAAGCTCAGGGAAGGAGTGTTAAGGATGAAAAGACTTGAAAGTGAAAAGCAAACTTACTAGGAAGACATACTTGAGTTCTAGGCAGTATTGAATGGGCATTTAAAATTTTGTCATGAATTTCAAGTATTATCAGCCAAGTTTTTTCCACCAATGTTCTGCTACTGAAGTGCAGACAAGGAGAGGGATCTGTAGATTGGAGGTTACTATGTTGTTAAAGATCTGCAGCAATAAAAGACCAGGATGAGTAAAACTGAATAGGAGGTGATGGTCATAGAGTAGGATATTTTAAATAAAGGCTGATTTCTTTCCTGATGATGACAAATTCCAGTGCTCATGAGGGTAGTGGCAAAGGTGGAGCTGAGGAAGAGAGTGAAGAAGGAGAGGTCAAAGAACAGAGAGGCTAAAGTTTTGTGTATTTCATCCACATGGTTCTTGCAATCACTAAGAACAATGACAGGAATTAAGATGTACAGGAAGGCAGTGAGTCAGTAGTTGAGTCTTAAATGAATGAGGAAAAATGATTAGGAAGATAGTTAGGAATTACCACCAAAAAGGTATCACAGGTAGTAAAACTATATGGGAATCTACAGAGTACCTATTCAGCTAAGTTTATAAGGATATTATCATAAAGACATTGCTGCATGGCTCTATAAAGAAAAAATATATATATATTATATATATATATAAATACACACACACTATTATTTAATAATATTATTTAATAATAACACTGCCAACAGTAACTGTCTTCAGGGGTTCCTGGGTGGCTCAGTTGGTTGAATGTCCAACTCTTGATTTTGGCTCAGGTCATGATCCCAGGGTCATGGGATTGAGCCCCATGTCAGGTTCTGTGCTGAGCATGGAACCTGCTTAAGATTGTCTCTCTCCCTCTACCTATCTCCCCTGCTCATGCTCTTGTTCTCTCACTAAAATAAAAAAAATTAAAAATTAAAGAAAATTAACTGTCTTCATTTTTTAAATCACACACTCCTATCAATCAAGAATTTTAAGCATATCCAATATTTACTTATTTAGAAATTATATATATATTCTACTCTAAAAATAGTTGTTACAAAAGAAATTTTAAAGGATGAAAATGTATATGAAATAAGCTGTATTTAAAACTACTCTTGGGGTGCCTGGGTGGCTCAGTTGGTTGAGCGTCCAACTTCAGCTCAGGTCATAATCTCATGGTCTGTGAGTTCTAGCCCAGCATCCGGCTCTGTGATGACAGCTCGGAGCCTCGAGTCTGCTTCAGATTCTGTGTCTCCCTCTTTCTGACCCTTCCTGCTCACACCTCTCTCTCTCTCTCTCTCTCTCTCTCTCTCTCTCTCTCTCTCTCTTCTCTCAAAGGTAAATAAACATTAAAAAAATATTTGTAAACTACTCTTTCATTTTATCATTAACATTATAAAATCCCTTTGCTGTCACTAGAAAACTATTATTAAACATTTTACAATGGAAAATAGATATATTTTTTTTAATCCTGATTTTAACTTTGTAACTGAGTGATCTGAAGTTCTGGTACTAATTTTAGTTTATTTCAGTACATGATTTTAATGACTTTCCAGTCTGAAAAAGAAACCTCACAAAAACACTTAAATCCAAAAGAAAGAAGTATATTGTTAACTCTGTTTACCAAATTCTGATACTTGATTTCTAATCCCATCTATCAAATACACAAAAGTTTCCAGTAACTTTGATGTGGTAAGTTTTAATTAACCCTAATGTCAATCAGTTTTCCTAAGCCAATTGAAAGGAATAATATTTTTGTGTTTGTAACTGGTGAATTTAAAACTCACTGAAATTCTCTATTTGGATAATTTTGAATACTTTGGAAAATTATATTTTAAGTATGCAGGTAAGGGAGTATTTATAGGTACTGTACTTAATCATTTGCGGGTATGATATCTTATCAAGCTGAAAATTTTGTAAATGTTTATATTCAGAATGTTTCCTCATAACATAAATTTGTCTCAAAAATATTACTTTCTTACTAACTACTAAAATACCCTTTTTTTTCCTTTAAGGAACAGATTGAATGTACCTTTCTTTCCCCCCTAAAAAGCTGCTTAATAAAATGCACACTTGAAACAACTGTCTTTTTGTAATGGAAAGATAATTTACTTATCTTGACTTCACTGGGCCCTGGGGTTTCTGTGCAGGTATTTATTCTAGCAGCCACTGCCGCGAGATACTCTGTGGACCCAATACATATTGGTAAATTCATACAGGTAAAATTTAACAGCTCCTCTCCTCCAGCCCTGTATTCTTTTTGGACGTTGAAGCGCAAAATGCCACAGGACTGCTCCGGGGTCACACGTGGACAAGCCAGAAGCTCAAGAGAATGAAAGACCCACAGGGTGAACTTTTATTTTAGTTAGGGTTCTCCAGAGAAAGAGATTAATAGGATATATTATATACATGTGTGTAGGTATAATGAGGTTTACTGTAAGATACTGGCTTATGTGATGTGGAGGCTGGGAAGTTCCATAATCTGCCTTCGGCAAGCTGGAGGACCCAGGAAAGCCACAGGTGTGGTTTGAAATCCTGAGAGCTGGAGAGCCAAGGATGTAGATTCCAGTCCAAGTGTGAAGGCTTGAGAACCAAGAGCACTGAGAGGGGTAGAAGGTCAGTGTCTCGGTCAGACAAAGGGCAAACTTTACTTTTCTCTGCCTTTGTGTTGTTACATTCAGACCCTGTGGATTCAAGATAGCACCCACCCACAATGGGGAGAAAGGTCTGTTTTACTCATTCTACTGATTCAAATGCTAATTTCTTCCAGAAACACCTTCACAGACACACCCAGAATGTTTAACTAGATATCTGAGCATCTGGTGGCCCACTTGAGTTGACAGGTAAAATTAACCATCACAATCTTTGATTAACCGAAAGGGGACAGAAGATAATTACTTCTCCATTTCTCCTCCCAAGGGACAATGAAGGCAAGAAAAAGTTCTTTATACAGTGTCAGGGAAGATACATGAGTCTGAGTTGTGACATTTGATCCTTATGGTGCACACTTAATAATACAATTTGCATTTGCTTTCATCCCCTGCCATACTCCCCTTTTCTATCACTTCTAGGTCCTGAAGATAGCATTGCCAGATGAGAATGAAACCCAAGCTGATATAAATATTTTTTCCTGAGATAAGGTATAAACCTCTTATTTTATAAAACCTGTTCATGGAAACACGTCCTCTAATTATATAATATTTCATGGAATAAAGGAGATATAATCATATGACCAAGTCAAGAATGTATAAACTGCATTGTGTGCTAAGATGATTATACACAAATGTGAGTGCCAGTATAAAATCTTCTAACTGTGGGACTCTTTCATCAGCCATACTTCACATACTATGTATGAAGAGTAAACATCTGACAAAAGGTTGGATTTTAGTTACATCCATATATCCATATAGGTAAAGTTTGATATCTCCATTTGTCTATTGAATTGACTATGCACCCCTTCTTGAGGACATACATCTCACTATGGAGACAAGTGTTCTAGAAACTGTAGTCAATGCCTATATTTTAACAATTCCCTCTAAGGTAGTGGTGAAGTCATCAGACATCTAAGCCCACAAAGAAGGGGAGAGTTATAGCTCAATAGATGGGAAAATAATATTCATACATTGTGAAAATTAATTTTATTTGCCTCCTGAAAAGATAGAAGTCAATACTTCAAAGCAGAGGATCCTTTGCTCAAACAGTATTTGTTAATTTCTCATTTAGCATTTAAAAGTACATTAATTGGGGCACCTGGGTGGCTCAGTTGATGGAGTCTCAAACTTTAGCTCAGGTCATGATTTCAGGGCCCGTGTGTTTGAACCCCACATAGGGCTCTCTGCTGAGCCCACTTTGGATCCTCTGTCCCCCTCTCTCTCTGCCCCGCCCTTGCTTGCACTCTATCCCCCTCTCTCTCAAAAATAAATATTTTTTATTTAATAACTAATTGTCCATTTTGAGATAAATTGCTCTATCATATGTTTGTACATCATCTATCACTAATTTCATACTTTAAGTATAGCTATTAATTTTGAACCTCAATTAAAATATTTGGCATTACACATGTATTTATCAGGGATTTATTTAAATTATATTTTGTCTAACAGATATGAGTCATCTCCTCAAACTCATTTGCATTTTAGCATTTAAATTGATAATTTTCGGGGCGCCTGGGTGGCGCAGTCGGTTAAGCGTCCGACTTCAGCCAGGTCACGATCTCGCGGTCTGTGAGTTCGAGCCCCGCGTCAGGCTCTGGGCTGATGGCTCAGAGCCTGGAGCCTGTTTCCGATTCTGTGTCTCCTTCTCTCTCTGCCCCTCCCCCGTTCATGCTCTGTCTCTCTCTGTCCCAAAAATAAATAAACGTTGAAAAAAAAAAAAAATTGATAATTTTCTGAGACACCTGGGTGGCTCTGTCTGTTAAGCCTCAGACTTCAGCTCAGGTCATGATCTCACGGTTTGTGAGTTCAAGCCCCTCGTTGGGCTCTTTGCTGACAGCTCAGAGCCTGGAGCCTGCTTCAGATTCCGTGTCTCCCTCTCTCTCTGCCCCTCCCCTGCTCATGCTCTGTCTGTCTCTCTCTCTCTCAAAAATAAACATCAAAAAATTTGATACTTTTCTATTCTATAAAAAGTAATTGTGTTAATCCACAAATTTTAATATTTATTATTATATATACAAACATTATTCTGTAAAATGGGAAACTTATTATGAATTAATATGTATTTCATTCATAATAAGTTTTACAAACACTTGGGGAAAGTTTACCTCAGACAATGGACTAAATTCTAATATCTGCATACTGGCTAAAGGTAAAAAAAAAATCACAGATGAGGTAAATATTGTTGTTTGAAATTATAATTTAATTACCAATTATAATTAAGTGTATTTAAAAGTTTGATGTCTAACTTGAAAATAATTGTATGTCAACAGATATTTCAATCATAACCTCCAATTAGCAGAAATATTGCATCAATCTTTTAAAAAATTCCATTTTGTTCACTTTACATCCTTCTACTCTGACTCCCCTAATGCGGCCAGTTATAGTATTGCTTTTACTAGTAATAAACTATTTACAATAACATTTATATTAACTCCTCAGGAAAGGTGGTTCCAAATTAGGCCACTCTGTTAACATGGGCTCCCAAGAAAGCACAGCCTGGCAACATCTTATACACTATTATTTTATCATAGATTCCAATCCCAGGAAAGTAAGAGTGAGAAAAAAAAAGGGTGTGAGGCAAGGGTGCTTTAGGAAGCGTGCATTATCCAGTTGTCACTGTCTGCTATCAAGCCAAACTGATTACTTGTCAAAGAACTATCTTCTGAGAGGTTACGTAAATTACTGTTTCTCAAGACAGTCCATAGGTAGGAAAAGGTAGAAGAATTTACATGCCAGCTCTTATTTCCCCTTGAAAAAAAGTTCTCTTGCTGGGAAATCACTCTCCTGGCATTCCAAGTTGGACATGCCTGGGTTTTGAGAGGGTCCTACAGCCTCTCATGATTCGGAGGCAACAGGGAAGTCTTGGAGAAGAAGTCAAGAAGCAAATGGCACAGTCATGAGGAAATGTGCTGTTGCATTATAACCCTAAGAGACTGGTTATCTAGTTGCAGCACAGGATAGCTTATACAGTGTTAACTACAACAGTGGTGGCTGGGGTAAAATAAGAATGTCTGAGAAAGTACCTAAGAGTTGTCTGATATAGTCACCAACTGTATACAATTTTTCCCCCTCACTTAAAATTAATTGCAAAATTAACACAGATTTATTACAGAAAAGTTGAATATTGTAGAAAGAAAAAATACAACCAAAAATATAGAACTATTTATATTTTGTTGAATTCTTTTCCAAAATTATAATTTGTCTCTTTTTATTACTCACATGATGGATATCTGACTTTTTCTAAAATTATATATAATTTATATATAATTATGCATAATGTACATAAGCATAAAATCTCATTGTAAAATTTCCACACACACACAAAAAAGAAATATATAGAATTACAAGTGAAAACTCCATCTTTACATCTCAAGCTTCTCTGCCCCAAAACCTCACCCTTGCCAGGAATAATAGTTTGATGTAAAATTCTGCCAGACTATTTTCTTTTTTTTCTTTTTTATTATTTTTTTTAGGTTTATTTATTCATTTTGAGAGAAAGAAAGACAGCGAGCATAAGCGGGGGAGGGGAGAGAGGGTGGGAGACAGACTCCCTAGCCAGTTCCATGCTCTCAGCCTGGAATCTGACGCAGGGCTCTATCCAATGAGCTGCAAGATTATGACCTGAGCTGAAATCAAGTCAGACGCTTAACCAACTGAGCCACCCAGGTGCCCCCAGACCCTTTTCTATGCACACATATACAGTTATATACATATACAAGTATAAATGTAAATACATATAGACTATAAATTATATATTTTTATTTTTACATAGGTGGGATTATGTTACAGGTATTGTATTGTGACCTGCATCATACACTTAATTAAGTCTTTCCATGTGATAACAAATATATGGAAATACGGTAATCTTTTTAAGTTTTCAAGTATTACATAATATGAATACATATGCATTTCAGTCACTTTTTAATGACTATTTCAGTAGTTTTCATTTTTTCACATTGCAAATAAATTTGTAAACATACATATGTCTTTATACACATTATCAGTTAACATTATGAGTTCTGGAAATAAATCTGTGTTCTAATCCCAGCTATGCCACTTCCTCATTGTGTGACCTTGAACAAGTAGAAAACCTCTCTAGTCCTCAGTTTCTTCATTTGTAAAATAAATAATAATAGTATTTCCTTTATAGGTTATGTTGTGAAATTAGCTGCTGAAGTTTCAGAAAATTCCTACACATAGCAAGCAACCAATTCATGTTAACTACTATTATGTGCAAGTATTTCTATTGGTGCACTTCCAAAGTGAGATTGATAGCTAAAGGGCATATGCACAATACATTTCTATGGATACTGCCAAAGTACCCTAAAAAAAGGCAACACCAGTTTTCATTGCCATTAACAAGGTATCAGACTGCCCATGTCCATACACTTACCAACATTGCATATTGTTGAACTTAATTTTTGTCAGTTTTATGAGCAAAAAAGATATTTTATTTTGCATATTTGGTCATTTGTATTGTCATTACTATTCTATGAATTGCTTTTTTATATCCCTTGCTCATTTTCAAATTGAGTTGTCTCTATCTTATTTATCTGTGAGTGCATGTTATATACATAGATATATTTGTGTATATATTATATATCGTATAATATAGATGTATGTATATATAATATACATATTAAATTTGATATGTAGAGTGCAAATATTTCTCCATCAGTGCTTTAAGTTTTTAATGGTCTCCTTTTTTTTTGCAGAAATTTAAAATTTTATGTACTCAAAACTGCCAGTATTTCCATTATCTGGTTTCTGAGTCTGACTTAGTAGGTATTTCCCTACATAAAGATTATGAAAAATTTTTTCTTCTAATGTATTTAAATTAATTGGTTTCATTTAATGCTAATTTGTCTTGAAATTTTCCTACGTATGGAGTAAGATAGCTTCAGAAGTTTTTTTTTCTGTTTCACTGATCTATTCATATATTTATGTAACAGTTTAATATTCTATTTTTTCTTCACTATCTCTTTAATTTTTAAAATAATTCTTTTATTTTTATTAAAATGATATGTTTTCAATATAAAAAGTTTGAGTAATAAAGAAAATAGACATAAAATGTTACCCCAATTCCCACTGTCAACAAATGTTCATTAAGCACCTCTTTAGTGCCAGCCACTGGTCTAGAAACTGAAGATCTAGCAGTGAATAAATCCAGTACATTCTCCTGCCTTCATGGTGCTTATATTGTAGAGGCTCATAAATCATATTTTACATTTGGGATAACTATCACCCCAGACATCCCTTTACACAAATAAGCAGATGAAAAGATAGTGATATAGAAAATGCAATGCTATTATGCAGTTTATTTCAAATATAAATAGTAAAGCTAATTTTAATGACATTTTACAAAGATAAAAGGTCCTAATGTGACTAAAAGAATAAACAATGGATAAATGTTTCTTGCTCTCCAAAGATATTAAGGGTTTTTTAAAAATCACTGTAGCTTAGGAAATTTTATTAAAATCATTGAGTTTGAAGTCATTGTAGGTTGTTTTTAATTTCATGTTGCAATTTTAGTCATTGTTGATTGAGCCCCTCGTAGTGAACAGAGGAAGCCAGCGTGCTTAGAAACTTCCTCCTGTCTCCTTTTCATCACCTCCCAATTCCTATTGGTGTTTACTTCATCAACTTGAATAATATCTATGCTCTGTCCTCTGACATAATATCCACATTGTTTGCTTTTAGTTTTATATTTAAAGAGATATTACATTCATTAGAGTTCTTTTACCACAGTATCACCATTCCTGAGTTTTATTTTGATTAATTTGTTTGTCTGTATTTAATTGAACTGCAACTCTTTCCTGGGTCTCCAGCCTACCAGCAGATTTTGACTTGTCAAGCCTCCATAATCACATAAGCCAACTGCTTTAAAATCTCTCTCGTGCTCTACTGTTGAAATATATAGAAATGTATTATTCATTCACCCATTAAGGGACAATTAGATTGTTCCCAGTGCTTTTACGATCTATGTAGCAACATGGGCCTTGTGTATGTCTCTTTGTGCACATGTGCAAGATTTACCTATGGGACATAGGAGTCAATATGGAATTCCCAGATTTTAGAATAAGAACATGTTCACCTTTACTATATATCGACAAATTGCTCACCAATGTAGTAGTGACAAGGAGGATTGCATGTAGCGGCAAGTGTAAAAGAACCTAACAACCACAAGTGATATGTCTGCATTTCTCTTAGAACACTGAGAACACTCTTCATGGCAACAGGAGAGTTGCCGCAGCTTCAGATCATTTGCTCATTTTTGAGTATAAATCAGAAAGAAGGGTGGACAGGGATAGAGACAGCAGAAATTTTCACAGGAACCCCCCTCAGAATATTTTTCCTTATGTCTCATTGGCCAGAAAAGTTTCATACCGAGCTCCCATGTGCAAGGACAGCTGAGAGAGATGGGTTAAGATGGCCTTGATTGAGGTACACTAGTCATGAGCCATCATCTGGAACCCAGCTCTTTTTGTCCTGGACAAAAGTGTGCTTCTGGAGTTTCAGAAGAAAGAGGGATAGATGTTGGAGAGTCAGCTATTGGTATCTGCTATAGCAGTTGTACAAATTTATGCTATTAGCAGGCTTTCTGGTTTTGTGTTGTGTTGTGTGTATGTGTGTATATGTGTGTTACATGCTAACATGTTAAGGGTTTTTCCCCAGTCCTTCCAAATTTGATCTATCTGTTCTGTGTTATATATTAACCTAGTTGTTCATATTGGCATTTTCCTGATGCTAAAATACTAAAATAGTTAGGCATTTTTTCATATGTTTATTAGCCATCTGGGTGTCCTCTTGTGTGAACTATGTTTATGGCTTTGTCCTCTTTTTCTGTTCTTCGTTTGTCTGAGGAGCTCTTTATATAATCGAGATATGAAGCATTTTATAAGTTGTATACATTATAAGTATTTTCTTCCTGTCCATGACTTACCTTTTAATTTTATTTTGATGTCTTTTATGGAACATAGATTTTTTTAATTTTAATTTATCAAACTGACAATATTTTTCTTTTGTGCCTGGTTTATGAAATCCTTCCCTACCTCTGAAGTCATACATAACTTCTCCTTTATTGCTCTAAAAGTTTTAAAGTTTTGTTCTCTTCATTTAAATTTCGTTCATCTAGAATATATTCTTACACATAGTGTGAGGCAGAGATTTTATGTTTCCCCATGTGGCTAACAATGGTCCCAGCTTCAGATTTGAGGAGTCTGGTCTTTTTGCACTGAATTATAATGCCATGCCTGTCATACGCCAAGTTCCTACATATGTGTTTGTGTTTGTTCCTGCCTCTGAGTTTTGTTCTATTGGTCTATTAATTTATTCCTGAAGTAACAGCACATTTTTATGAATATATATTTGGAATATCAATATCTTATGGGGAAATATCAGTGATACTGATTTATGCATTGCTTGGAATAATGTCAATGATTATTATTGACACATTGTCACGTGTCACTCTCATTAGCAGCAGGCGTATAGATATTCTATTGATATTGGTACCTTGCTCTTGCATACAGAAATTTTGCCTAACTCTCATATTAATTCTTGTTGTTTGTCTTTAGACATTACCGGATTTTTCTTTGCAATAATCTTCAGACAGTAGGGGCGCCTGGGTGGCCCAGTCGGTTAAGCGTCCTACTTCGACTCAGGTCATGATCTGGTGGTTTGTGAGTTTGAGCCCCGCGTACGGCTCTGCAGCTTGGAGCCTGGAACCTGCTTCGGATTCTGTGTCTCCCTCTCCCTCTGCCCCTGCCCTGCTCACGTTCTGACTCTCTCTGTCTTTCAATAATAAATGAACGTTAAAAAAAAAACTTAAAAAATAATAATCTTCAGATAGTAAGTATTTGAGTCTTCCTAATCTATACAACTGTTATTTCTTTCTTATTTTATTTCACTGGTCAGAAACTCCAGAGTAATGATGATTATTGGCATGATTTGCTTGTTCCTACTACCAAAAAGAATTTTACAATCCTCAAGAATTCCTGGGATAAACTATCCTTGACTATAGCCTATTTTTTAAAATACCTGTTTGATTCAGTTTGTCAATACTTTAAGATATTGGCATGTATACTCATAAGGGAGGATAACCTATAATTTTTCTTTTCTTATTTGTTTTTCTAGTTTTAGTATCTAGAATACATTAACCATATAAAAGCTGCTGTATAATCTGCCTCTTTTTATATTTTTTATCATATTATATTGAAAAGATGGATTTTTCTGTCCTTTGATGTATTGCTAAAACCTGCCTCTACAGCTGTCTGGACTTGGTGCCTTTATTTTGGATAGTTTTTTGCCTGCTGATTCAATTTCCATGATTTCTATATCCTCAGATATAGGTTTACTTTTCTTGAGTTAATTTAGGTAATTTAAATTTGTATAGAAAATCTTCCATTTGAGTTTAAAAATTTATTTTCATAAAATTTTAATAATTTTCTTATGATTTTTGATATCTGAATTTGTACCATATCTATAATTACTTTATTTTTATTACTAATACTATTTACCAGTGCCTTCTCTGCATTATTGAACAATCTTTCTGAGGATTGTCTATTTTATTACTCTTTGGGAAGAACCAGGTTCTGGTTTATTGATCGATGCAGTTAATCAAGGACTTAATCATCTTATTGTGGCACACAATCTTCATCATGTGGTCTCCAAGGCTACCTCAGAATGGGAACAGAAAATGGAGGATGGAGCATATAAAAGGCTTTTATGTACCAGGACTAGAAATGGCATAGATCACTTCTGTCCACATGACATCAACCCAACCGTAAGAGATCTGTAAAATGCATTTAAATTTGTTGCCCAGGAAGAACAGAAGGAAAAAAAAATTCTATGATCATTTCACTCTTACTTCTACATGAAGAATATACTTGTCTCCTCCCCAGAGAAGACAACAGAAAGTCTCTTCTACTCAGTTTATTCAACTCACAGTCCACGATATCCAAGGAATGTGCAGTCTACTCCAATATATGAATATTTGGCTTCTTCTGAAATGAAATCCTATGAACTGAAGACAACTTATCTTTACCACCACTCCCAAAAACACGCATACACACATCTAACATAAAATAACATATCATGGACTGAACTAACTATAATAAAAACTCAGATCAGTAAGGGGGAAAATGGAAAGCATGTAGCAATACCTAGTGCCTAACCATCTTCAACAACAAATTTCCAAAATTACCGCAGAGTGGGAAGAGAGTCTTAAAGGTCACAAATCAAAAGAGTTAATGTCAGACCTAGAAGTGGCAAATACCTTTTGGACATATTCCAATGGCTAAAAGTCAACTACACGGTCCCAATAAAGTTATAAGAAGCCTATGAAAGTATTTTAGTTGTGTGCTAAAAAATAAGAGGAGAAAATGGATATTGGTCAGCTCCAGAAGTCCCTATCATCATGGTGAATTGATCATTTTATAATTAAGTTATCAACTTTTTAACCTTAATAATGATTGCTATGAACTGTTTTTTGTCTTTTTTCTTTTCTTTTTGGCATTTTTTAAAAGTTTATTTATTTATTTTGAGAACGAGAGTGAGAGAGAGAGAGAGCATCAGGGAGGCACAGAGAAAGAGGGTGAGAGAGAGAATTGTAAGTAGTCTCCGCAGTGTGGACCCAATGCGGGGCTCCAACTCATGAACAAAACTGTGAGATCTCTACATGAGCCAAAACCAAGATTTGGACACTTAACAGACTGAGCCATCCAGGCGCCCCTGAAGTGTTTTTTCTAATATCAGTATTAATCTGCCAGATTTACTTTGGTTGGATTTTTTGTGTAACTATGTTCACCTATTACTCTCCATTACTTTCAAACTTCTGAGGTTATTATATTTTAGGTATGATTCTTGAAAAAATACGTAGCTTAAACTTAGATTTTTAAAATCCATTCTGAGAATCTCCTTAACTTTCTGGTTAATATAACCCATAGTCATTTTTAAAAGTTTGATGCTGGGGAAACAAATCTCTTCAAAAGATAAAACTATCATTCAAGATTTCTTATGAAATAAAGACACTTTTTAGAAAAAGACTTGTTTCTACTTGCAGACCCTCCTTAAAAGAACTACTGAAGTATGTGGGATACAAGAAAGAATGTCTGTGTGATGAAAAAAAAAATTGGTAAATCTG
Organism: Lynx rufus; assembly: GCF_022079265.1. NCBI lineage: Eukaryota > Metazoa > Chordata > Mammalia > Carnivora > Felidae > Lynx > Lynx rufus. The sequence continues at coordinate 150,026,179 of NW_025814823.1, forward strand.
GTTAAACACTGTAAAAAAATGACCAATTTGGGGGTGCTTAAATACAATATAATCAAAGATGTTAATGGGATATCAAGCTTAAATTTTTCAAACTTGAAATTGGGGAGAATTGAATACAAATATTTGTGGAAAATATGGGCTATGGAAATAGATTTGGCAACTGGTAATAAAGAGAAGAAAACCATGGGAGCATTTCTGGATAAAGCACTTCCCCTCATTGGATATGAATCAAACTCTAGGTAACATAGCAAAGTAGGTGAACAACTCTCATGAAAGGACTCAAAGTACCCAATGGCTCAAACACAGTACAAATTTGTTTTTCTCACACATAAACATCCTCAAAGAGCTGCAGGTTAACGGCTAGAGCTGGAAAAGATTCTGCTTTATGCAGTCATTTATGGACCCAGGCTGAAGCAATAACTTCCACAAATAACTTTCAGGGTCATCCTGAGCATCAACATCTAGCCATTGAAAAGGAAAGGAGCATATCTGAGCGTGTTGTACACTTCTCGACACATCTTGAAGGCACGTGAAGCTAATATGTCTCCAAGTTCACATCACCTGTAATGAGGCATATCAACATCGTGTGCCTCTTGCCATGATGTACTGAGAAGGGCACAACACTACTTTTATGGTAATGTTGCCAAAAATGACTAATCTAAATGTAAACATGAGGAAACATCAGACAAACACAGACTGAGACACATTCTTCAGAAGTGTCTGGGTTATCAAATACAAGGAAAGACTGAGGAACTCTAAGATTGGAGGAGACCAAGGAGACATGACAACTAAATGTAATGTGTGATCAATTGGTGACATTTGAATAAGATCTATAGATCAGTTAGTATTTTCTCAGTATTAATTTTCTGCTCTATAATTGTCCTGTGGTAAGACGTTAACATTTGAACTAGCTAGGTAAAGTAAATACAGAAATTGCTTGTAATATGTGATAACTTCTATACTCCTGACTTTTTTTGTCAAAATAAGATTTAAAAAAAATAAATAAGTCAATAGTCTCATCATGTTTCCACATAGATGGACAGCTATTATAGGGGGTAAAAAGGATTGTGAAGACCACTCAGGTACCATTACACTTTTTGTTTTTCATCTTATACCTAAAGTATCATTAGATTAGCTTCATCAGTATAAATTTATTTATTTTTAAATGTTTAATTTACTTATTTTTGCGGGGGAGAGAGAGAGAGAGAGCAAGGGAGGGGTAGAGAGAGAGGAAGATAGGATCTGAGGTGGGCTCGGTGCTGACAGCAGAGAGCCCAACTGGGGGTCTCAAACTCACCAACCTAAAGATCATGACCTGAACCGACACCAAGAGTTGGACACTTAACCGAATGAGCCACCCAGACGCCCCAGTATAAATTTATTTTTAGAGTGCCCCCTACCCTTTTTGCAGTATAGAAAACATACATTTGTGCTTGCATCAGATTACAGATCCTCAAAAGGTTGGTTCTTCTTCTCCACCTTTTTCAAATCCACCCTCGCTATCCTTCCCAGCTAACTTGGATGTTTGTGGGAACTATCATGAAATCAATCAAAAGGACACTCCTTTTAAGGTCCACCAGATTCCCTTTTTTTTGAGGTTGCTCCTTTTGATTTCCCTCATTTGAGACAACGAAATTCATGAAGGAAATTTCTGTGAAATAATGCAAACCATTCACATAACTTTTGGAAAGAAATACAGGGTTTTTTGTTTTGTTTTATATTTTTAATAATGCTAACCCCAAAGCATCATCTTAAAAATACAGTATGCTGTACTAAGAATACTAAGACAACTATGGGTTGTCTATGGATTAAAATGCTAAGTTGAAACAAAGTAGTTTTCCTGACTGATAGTCACTTTTGCTCCTGACTGTTCCATTCTTCAGAAGTCTATTGGATTCAGATTTAGAAGACTTAGCCCTTGTTGCTGATCTGCCACTTAGTAACTATGAATTTTGGAAAACTACTTTCTTTCTATATTTATCTGTAAAATAGGGATAACAAGAACTACTTTGCCCCACCAGGATCTTATAAGATAGAGATGAGATGCAATATATAAAAGTTTTAAATCACTATACAGATTACATTTTTACATGATCACTAATGGTCTTAGGATGAGAGTGACAAGGTCTGACCTGGGGTGTTTTCTTATTTCTGACATTACCTCATGCTCTTGGCCACGGTTGTTGAGCTTCAGGGCACTATGCCAGAGATACCTTTTTGTGTTTTTATTCCGTTCCTGGTTTCCTGCTAGTTTTTTTTACTTTTGTTTTTTATGTAAAACTTCATGCTTTAGCAAATGCATTTCAGTTTATTGTGATTTTTATTTTTTATACAACAGAGCTTGGTTATTTATAAATCCATTTTCAATTTGTAAATGAATTCATTTCAAAATGATTAATTTAAGAGACATAGAAATGCTCAAAAGGTGCTTTTTCCTATGCATAAATAAATACGTAAATAAATGGAAAGCCATTGCTGTATCTTAGTTATTACAAAGTGGTTTTTTTGACAAAATTTTATTATTACAAAGAAAAAACATAATGAAGGAAACAGCTAAATCTTGTCATGTGATCCATGGTAATGAATAACAATGTGTATATAAATCCAATGATTATAATGTAATGAAAAAATACATGGAAAACATTAAGTTTTCCATGCTCACATATGTTCCTTTATTTTCAGATCACTGCTGCAGAGTTACGGGTTTACTCAGACTTTCCCTAGGAAATAGTCACCATCTGCCTGATTAGTCTGTTTCCTTGGTATCCTGCCCATTCTAGCTATTTAAGTTTCTTCTCTATTTCAAGAAATGCACTCATTAGGATGGTCACATCTGTTATCATTCGAAAAGAAATACACATACTCATAAAACATAGAATAGAACCTTGATATTTTATTAGCTATAAACAGGAAAAGTCTCCTTTCAACTACCTTACCCTTAAATGCTAATAAAAGATGGTGTGATCTTTAAGGTCCCTCCCTCAAATTCCATGAATCTAAAATAAAAAAAGGTGTGCTGAAATGGTAAAACTACAACTTATATATTTTCAATATGTGCATGTTTATAAGAAAAAAATGCCATTTGTTAAAAATAGTTAACTGAGTACTAGAAGAGAATAATAAATATGAAACAGGTATATTAGCCTATTCTGATGACTTTCTATCTGGATATTGTCTAAAGCTCCTGAAATAATAGGATACCTTTATATTATGCATAATTTTCTATCTAAACTTTCTAGAATGTTTGCTCCATGTGGACTGGTATTTATAGATTTGATTAGATAGATAGATGAATAGATTTTTTTTTTTCTCTAATGTGTCCAAGTAATGAGACACATTATAAATATCTCTCCGGGGTAGAACTCTAAGATGGCCTTCCAAGATTCCTGGTACATATATCCCCTGATATATGTATACCTTCTCCACTTATTCAATCAAATACTAATCTGTGTATTACTATAAAAGGATTTTACAGATGTAATCAATGTCCCTAATCTGTTGACCTTAAAATAGGGGAACCATCCTGGTGGGACTGACCTGATCATATGAATCTCTTAAAACAGAGTTTTATCTGCTGATCATTGAAGAGGACAGAGAGACACATTCTGACTGGTCTAGAAGAATGTAGCATTTGGGTGGTGGATAAGGGAACAATGGGCAGCTTCTAGGAGCTAAAAGCAGCCCCCAACTGAGAGCCAGCAAGAAAGCAAGGACCTCAGTCTTGCAGCCACACAGAATTGAATTCTGGCAACAACTTAGATGAGCTTGGATGAGAACCTGAGTGCCAGATAAGAAGTATAGCCCCAGCCAACATGTTTTTAGCTTGATGAGACCTTGAGCAGAGAATCCAGTCATGTCGTGCCTGGACTTCTGACCTACAGAACTGTGAGTTCATAAGTTTGTGTTATTTTAAGCTGATAAGTTTGTGATGATTTGTATAAGCAATTGAAAACTAATATACTGCCCTATAGTAGGCATTCAGGAAGTATTTGCAGAATAAATGAATGAAATATTGATACGCTATATAGTAAGGGTAAGATAATTTTATAAAAAAGAAAAGTGTAAGACAAGATAGAGAGTGAAGCCAGCTGGAAACTATGGAACAACTTCAGTGCCCTGATCCGCCTTCATACTGCTATCTCTCTATGTTGCTCTTGTCCCATAAGCACAATGTGTGGTGGCAGCTACTCACTCAAAGTAGTAACTGTACTGGAGTCTGATTGTAGTTAGAGCTGTGGCCAGACAAGGCAGGATACTCACCACAAAATTCTTGTGATTTGTGAGCTAAGGTTCTGATATTTTCAATAACCACACATCTTGTATTACATCGATGTGACATTAATATGTCATCTTTAAATAGAAAATTAATACTAAAATTAAAATATCAATGGTGATGCAAGGAAAAGATATGTATAAAAATACATATATCTCCAATAATATTTACATTTAAATGAAAGAAGCTTAGAGTAAATAAGTCTACAATCCTATCTCAAATCTATTTTGAATGTAGTTGAAGTATAATTTTTGTATATATTTATAGTACACGAAACAAGATTTATTTCATTCAGAATAACTATACTATTAAATGTAAGGTTGAATTTGCAATCAATACTTTGGAGTTTTACCCTATCTTCTTCTTATCAGATATGTTCTATCAAATTGGAAAAGATTCAAGTAAATACGCAATCCATGCTCTCAGAAATCAGTAAAGTTTCAAAAAGATATCAACATGATAAGTTGTTAGAAAGAAAGTAAATCAGTGTTGGGTGGCTTGATGTTACATATAAAACAAGGTTATAGGATCAGGAAGGGTGAGGGGCAGGATTTTAAAAGATGATATGTAGCACTTTTTAAATATTTTGGCTTCTCTAGTATTACAGAGAAGTGATACCTGTTTGTCTAAACAGTATTTACTTATACACCAGTACTTTTCAAAAAGGATTTGAAAGGAGAAAATAAGTCATTCACAAAGTTGAATAAACACAAATAAAAAAATGATGAAAAATACCAAAATTGTTCATTTCACTGTCTAATATAGTTGTTATAATTGAGCATTAAATTTAGCTCTGACTACATGTTATAAAGAAGGAGCTATACTATTAAAACAATATTGAAGAAAAAATATAAATAATCCTAAAAATTCACTGTGATCTGGCAACTCCTATGATTTCTTTCTTTTTTTAATCAAGAAGAAAGATATGTTGCCCTTGGCAGATGCATTTTGGGCAACTTTACATGTAGCTTTACATGAAAATAATATAATAAATATGAAAGTATTGTGAGAAAAACTTAAAGTATCATTTAAAACACAGTATTATCAATATTGCATTTAAATATATTATGTTGTCCCGCAGTACCAGAAAGCTTACCTTTCACATGGAGGCAATCTAGCATTAAAACAATTTAAATCAAAGAAATCCTGGGGGCACCTGGGTGGCTCAGTGGGTTAAGTGTCTCTTGATTTTGGCTCAGGTTATCATCTCTTCATGAGATGGAGCCCCATATTGGGCTCTGCACTGATAGTGAAGAACCTGATTGGGAATCTCTTTCTTCCATGGTCTCTGCCCTCCCCCCCCCCTCTCTCTCTCTCTCTCTCTCTCTCTCTCTCTCTCTCTCTCTCTCAAAAGATATTATCAGAACAAAGTGAACATAAAAGCAAGAAACATTGCTAGTGACAATGAGGGAAATTTTATAACAATAAAGAGATTAATCCACCAGGAGAATACCACAATTTAAAATTTGAATGCACCTAATAAAAAGCTTTAAAATATATAAAGCAAAAAGTGATAAATCTCAAAGGAGAAATACACAAAGCTACAAGCATAATAGGGTACTTTAATAAACTTCTCTCAAGAGTCAATAAAAATAGTAGACAAAATATCACAATGAGTGTAGAAAATTTAAGCAACACAATTAACAAACTTGAACTAACCACCATAAATCAAGCACTACATCCAACAAGAATAGAATAGAAATTCTTTTCAAGTGCCTGTGCAACAAAAATAAATAAAAGGTGCAAAGATCAAAAATAAATAAATAAAATTGCTACTAATTGCAGATAATATGATTGTGTACATAGAATATCCAAAAAACTACATACCAAAATCAATCCCAAATGAATTGTAGAGCTAAATGTGAAAGGTAAATTATAAAGCCTCTAGAATGAAACATAGAAGAATATCTTCTTGTCTTTGGAGCAAGCAAAGGCTTCTTAAATGGAACACAAAAGTGATAAACTAAAAGGAAATAGTTTATCACTTTTGTGTTCCATTTAAGAAGGCTTTGCCTGCTCCAAAGACAAGAAGATATTATATATATATATATATATATATATATACACACACACATATATATGGCCTAAACTAAAAGGAAATAAACTAAAGGAAATATAAACTAAATATAAACTATATATATATGTATATATATGTGTATATATATATACGTATATATATATATTTCCTTTTAGTTTATATATATATATATATATACACACACATATATATATTTATGTGTGTGTGTATATATATATATGGCTTTAAAGCAGGCCGTTTATATATACGTATATATATATATATATATATATATATATGGCCTGCTTTAAAGTTTAAAACTTCTATTTTTCAGAAGACACCATTAAGAAAGTAAAAAAGCAAGCCCTATAGGGTGGGAAAACATATTTATGTATTTAACAAATAACTCATATCGGTAGTATATAAAGAACTCAGACAAGCAAAAGAAAGAAAAAATGAATGATAATCCAATACATAAGTGAACAAAAGACTTAAAAAGCCCTTCAACAAAAGAGTATATCCAAATAGCCAATAAAATATGAAGAAGGTTGGCAACTTAATGATTTGTCAAGATAATGAACATGAAAACCATAGAGAGACCCTACTCTATGTCCCTAACACTAGATTAGATTAGAAAGAGACAATATCAAGTGCTGGTGAAGATGTGGAACACCTGGAACACTTGTATGCTGCTGAGAGCGTAAACTGGGACAACCGCTTTAGTAAACTGGCACCGACTACTAAGGCTGAATATAGGCATACCATATATTTTAGGAATTCCTAAATATATTTCTTGGCAAAACCCAAAAGAAATATATAGATGTGTTCAACAAAAGACATGGGTAAAAATGTTCATAGGTGCACTATTTGTAATAGCTAGAAACTGGAAACAAGCCCAATGTCCATCTACAGTGGAATAAATTATTACAAATTCATACCACAGAATACTGTATGGCAATAAGAATTAATGAATTATAACTACAACAATGTAAATGAATCTCACAAACATAGTGCTGAGTAAAAGAATCCAGATATTAAAGACAATATGCTATATGAGACCATTGACTTAGGTTGAAAACAAGTGAAAAGAATCTGGGCTGTTGGAAGTCAGGTTAGTGGTTACCAGCAGGGTAAGGGGTGTAGGAACTGGAAAGGGGTTTCTGAGTTTCTGTTAATGTTCTGTTAGTTGATCTGGTTGATGATCTCTTGGGAGTGCTCATTTTGTGAAAATCAACTGAGCAGTACAGCTATGATTTACACACACTTCTGTGCACATGTTATATGTCAGTAATACCTTATTAAAAAGTAAAATCTCACCAGCAAAAACCCTCAACACAATAGCACTTCACTGACCCATTTCTCTGTATCTGAAAATGTACATTAACTAGAAATTAACCCTTGAAAAACTTTAAGCCTATTGCTAACATTTCAAATGAAACTATATAAGCACTAAATATCCATTTGAAATTAAAAAGCATACCAGTAACCTATAGATATGTCACTCACACACACGTAGTATCATTCCTTTTTTGAGGCACCAAAGATGAGTATTTATAATTATTTAATATTTGGTCATCAGTTTGTATCTCAAGCATGTGACTAAAAATATTATTAATCAAAGTATATGATTAACAAATATTGAAGAGAAGGTTATGTTTTTTCAATGATAATTAATCTTCTAAAAAGATGTTCTAAAAAATTAAAATGGTAATCAAAAAGCAGTTGAGCTAACAATTTCTGCCAAAGGTCATTAAAGTCTACAATTTGGATAATTACAGACAAGGAAATACATAAACAAGGGTGATGTGTTAGTTTTCCATTGCTTCATAAAAATTACAAATGTAGCATCTTAAGAACAACACAAATTTATTATGTCAATTTCTATGTGTCAGGGGTCCAGGTACAAGTTAACCAAGTCTTGAACTCAGGCTCTCACCAGGTTGAAATTACGGTATCAACTGGAGCTATGATCACTTCTGAAACTTTAGGGCCCTCTTTAAAGCTCACTGGTTATTGGCAGAATTCATTTTCTTGCCACTGAAAGACTGAATTCCTTGCTTTTTTTTTTTTCTGGCTGTCCACTGGGGACTGTTTGCAACTTCTAGAGGCTGCCCGCCATTCCTGGACATGGGATCCTCTCCACAATATGGCAATTCCTCAAGACCAGAGGAGAATCTGTCCCTTTAATTGGCTTAGATGAGGTCTTATACAATATAAATTAATCAAGGGAGGCTATCCCATCATATTAATAGGTCCTGCCTATATTCAAGGTGAGAGGATTCTACAGGGCTTGTACGTCAATGAGTGGGGATTTTAAGGGTTGTTTTAGAATCCTGCTCACTACAGGTGCACATTGGTCATATGTAAATTCCCAACATAAGGAATGTATTTAACTAATGTAAAAATCCACTCTGTTCTTGATATGAAGATTAGAAAAAAATGTGAGAGAGATATTTAAAGAAGGAGGAAGAGGAGGAAAAATTGTGATGGCTCAGTGTTAAAAATTACAGAGATGAAACAATGTAAAAATAAAACTATGTACATTTAACATTATCATGCTAGAGTATAATATACAATTAGAAAATAGAAACCCACTTGGATTACCAATATTTTTACTTTTTACACTAAAATAGTTCATTTTAAGAGAGAACCCATGCAAGAATGTTATTAATTTTTTCTAGTTTTTTATAAAAGGGATAACTCTAGAAATCATTTGCCAGAAAATATGAAGAATAATATTGTAGCTAACGTATCTGTGAAACATAAGCTGTTATTGAACTTGTGTAATAACTACAAGCATTTACACACACATATCTTAGAGCTTAAATTGGATTCAACATTTCTAAAATAAAATGCAGCATTTTCTTCCCTAAAACTATTCTTCTTTCCTAATCTATTTTTATTTATGGCATCACCATCCTCCCAGTACTAATAATGGAAACTTCAAAGTCGTCTTCCATGCCCTTCCCTACCGTATACCTATAACAAATAGTTTCTAAGTTTAATGTCATTCCCCTCATTCATTAAATAAACATTTACCAAGGGCCTGCTGATTTTAGGCACCATGCCAGGCACCAGAATGGCCACGATGAGTAAGTCACCAGTGGTTTTACAGTGTTTCCTGTAATTTCTATTCTCATTGCACCTGCTTTATATCAAAAGCCTAACTAGTTGCCCTGCCTCAAAACTCTCCTCATATCTAGCTCATTCTGCATACTACTGCCAAGTGAATCATTCATTCATTCTTTCCTTGATGCCCCTATTAGGAAGTGATCTAAATGCTAAGAAGACAGCAGTGCATAAGACTCCTGCTCTCAGAAGCATATTTTCTAGTGTGAGAAGAAACATACGTATATAAAAGAGTATTTCATATAATACCTTGGAGTGACAATTATCCTAGAAAGTCTTTTTCCTTACGTCATGGTCTCAATCTTCATCTGCTCTTAATGCTTAAAATATAAGTCCTTGACGTTCAGAGACTTCCTCAATGTGCTTTTCCCTCCTTTTTACAAAGTACCCTCTTGTTAGGCTAGCCTTCTCATTTCTTCATTGTACTGCTTCCATGACCATCCCTATCTTTTTTCCCTGTCCTCTGGCTACCTTCTTTCCCTCCTACCTAATTCTACCTAGTTATTCTCACATTTGCTGTGAAGTTTTTCCTGACTAATTCAAACCAAGGGGCTTTTTCCCTGTTCTGAACTTCCAATGGTATTTCTTAACTGTAACCATTGTTGTTGTTTATTTTAAAGCACATATTTTCTGGTAACACAGTCAGCTGCTTTTCTTCAAGTATGTATATGTTTCATATATCCAGCAAATTCCCAGATTTTTAAGGGGAAAAAACTGTTTATTTTGTATCTCAGCATCTTCAATACTAGTTTTTCGACAAAGATATGGATAAACTTTTCCTTCTTTAGGAATTAAATTAATTTACTATTCAATATAGTGTATTTAGACAGTAGCTATTCTCAAATAATTAAACCATTTTATATACTGGTTTTTCCTCAGAAAGGGAAGAGTACTTCATGTAAAAAAACTATGATTACTAATACAAAAAAATGAAAAGTCTTTGAAAAAAGTATTGATAAATTCCTATTGAAACCCTACAAACATAACAAGACAGTTGTGTCTAACCTATTTCTGTTCTCCAAAGTGCACTCTTTCTAGAGTTTTGTAATCTTTAAAGTACCAAGGCTTTGACACCACAGTCACTTATCCAATGATAACTATCTGTGTCAAGCACTAACCGTACTTCAAGCACTGTGCTGGGCATTTTATAAATATTAATCTTCAAATATTACCCTCATCCTACAATAGCCACTATCATTCCTATTTCACTTAGAAGAAGGCAGACTTTCATTACCAGCCTTATGGTAATCTGTATCTGAAAAACCTCCCAAAAAGTACACACAAAAATACAGGTAAAATATAACAAACATCCTTTAAATGCATAGCTGAGCTTACAAGAAAGTAAAGGAGATCCTCAGAGATCAAATGTGGAGAAAAACTAAAAATTAGAACTACAAGTTGTCTTAGGGTTGGGGCATGCGAGGTATTCTCATTTATGATAAGCATGGACATATGGGGAGGCAAGGTTTGGATGAGATGAGATGGGGGTTTAGAACTGAGACCCTTGGTAAGCAGATGGTCTTACTGCAATGGAGCAAAAGGGTGAAGTAGAAAAATAAATAAATAAATAACCCTGTAACACCAAAGACAGAAAAAGCTTGTCCTCACTCTGCATTCTGGGTCAGAAAACAAAGTCTTCTCAGAATTTACTTTAGGACAACATTCAGTTTTGAGATTAGAATTTATACTCTCTCTAGGGTCTGGAAACTTTTAAGCCAAGAAATTTCCAGCCTCAGTGCCAACTCCTTGCCTCTTATTCCACTGAGGCCTAATCTTTCTCCCTGTTGTCCATTAATATCAAAGCCAATAATACTCATGAGAAGAATTGCAGACGAAAACACCAAATCAGCCTATAAAATAATTCTCTTTACCCTTGGTAATATTTTTTTTCTGTGAAATCTAGTTTTCTACTATTAATATAGCCACTCCAACTTTCTTATGGTTAGTGTTGGCATGGTATATCATTTTCTATCCTTTTATCTTTATGTTTTATAATTAAAATGTGTTTTTTGTACATAGTATATAGTTGGTCTTACTTTTTTGTCCAATATGTTAACCTTTGCCTTTTAATTAGTATGTTAGATGTGAGGACACCCTCTACAGTGCTCTGAAATTCTCTTCCTCTGCAGCTCTTCTCCTGAACATTCTGATTTGTAATCTCTAGCTTTCTTGGCTTTCCACTTTCCCAATTCCATCTTTTCACCTCAATAAAACTGCTGAGCTTTTCTGGGTGCCCTTTCCCCAGAAACCCTCTTAATCATGGAACTTACCTCATTTAATTCCCATCTCTGAGAGACCATTGTCTTTGTTGCTTAATGTCTTTAATAACTGTCTTCAATAACATTTAATAATAAATGTCTTTAATAACTGTTGTTTTATATCTTTTGTCCAGAATTTTAGTTGTTTCAGGCAAGAGGGTAAATACAGTCCCTGTTACTCCATCTTGCCTAGAGGTAAAAGTACAAACCATTCTAGAAGGACATCATGCAGGATTCCCACAAATAAAGCTCTGATTTAAATGCACTCACAATCCAAAATTACGAAACACATGAGAAAATCATCCATCAAGAGTTAGAGTCAACAAACACAACAAACAGCATTCTTAGACCCCAAGAACTTTAGATAGTAGAATTATTAGATATTGACTATAACAAAGTATGTTCAAATATTCAAGAAAAAAAAACTTAGAAAAACAAATGACATTCTCAAACAGTTCCAGGCAATTTCGAAAAAAATACCAAATGGAACTTCTAGAACTAAAAAATATCATCATTGAACTTAAATATGTAAAAAATAGAAACCATTAAGTTTGATTTGCCTAAAATCACCCACCTTTTACGTGGTACATCTAGAACTCAAGCTGTTCTAAGTGAAAACAATGCTTGTGATCTTTTCACCCTACTGTATCTGAATTAACAAATGAATGAACAATGAGGGTTTCCAATATATAAAGCCTCCTGTCAGTATTTTGATTTAACATTAACTAATATTGAGTCACTGACAATAAAATTAACATAACGTCTTCTTAAATAGTGACCTTAAGAAGGAATATTAACATACATGCTTTAGACTAACACAAGTGAAGCTCATTTTATTGAACTGAAAATTGAATAAAACTGCACCTACTTTATTTCAAATTTAGATAGATCTATGCCAACCTAGAAACATATCTAAAATAAATACAGACATGACTCTAAAAGCAAATTATGCCTATTCCAATCACTCTCCAAAACTTCATAAAAACCTTCTTTATATATCTCTTTTCCTCAAAATTAATTGTTCTCCCTGCCTACCAAAATGAAACAATAACAAAATACAATTCCCTTCCCCACCTTCATATTGTTTTTTCTCTCCTATCTGTTCCTTCTGTTGCCACTTCTTATTATTTAAAATGAGTAATTTCATATTCCAGTTCCTCTCATTTACATCTTTGTGACATACTTGAAAATGGTTTTGATTTTTTATGTTTCTTGGTCCCTTTCAGCCCACTATCTCTTTTTTTTTTTCTTTTCTGTCTCTCTCTCTCTCTTTTTTTTTCTTTCTTGGAAATGAAGATGAGAATAAACATGATATAACTTTTAGCTTGAATCACCTACAAGAGAGATCTGGCTTGGGAATGAACCCTATCTCATTCACCAACATTTTTCTCCTGTTCTTTTAATTAACACTTTTGCAGAACTGAATACTGATAAAAATGAAGCTATAAGATTAGAAAAATTTGATTGAGAATTCAGTACAAATGTGGCTTTAATGAACATTGAGCTATTTTATGTTTCATTCTTAGTTTATTTCAAATCAAAGAATATTTGAATCTTAGAATTGAAATGGAAATCAGAGGATATATATGATTGATATATAATTAATATATCATATTTAATATCATATATATAATGTCTGTCAATTAATTTGGGTCCTTAATAATCTAAGTGCCATTCTGTTTATATTTTAAGATTCTGTATTTGTCTGGACAGCTCAAAACTGTAGTGAAGAGAAAGACCCTTTGTTCACAAAAGAAATAATAAATAGCTACAAAACTATGACATAATGTCCTAAAAGTTGGGGTGTGATGTTGACTCATAACAACTAGTCAGCCACACTAATGGAGTATTGTAATACAACTGTAGTCTGACGGAAAGACACTGTTTTCAAGAAAGTTTGGTAGTTTTCTTCAGATCCCTTTTGTATTACGTTCGGAAGATTTTGTACTGTTCTCCTTTCAAGCTTTCCTTCCTCCTGGGTGGACAAGGGTTATTTCCAAATGTTTGGGAAATGATAGCTTTATTTCCAGTTGTTAATTGATATGAATGCATCCCTCTCAGGTGCGCCCTCCTCACCTCTTACTGGAAGCTCCTCCCCCATTGTTCTAAGGATCTTTATACAAAATAAGCTGTAAATGACTACCAAATGTTTAAAATATCGCTCTTTTCATTATGAAACTTTTCAGTATATGTGCTGCCGAAGCGAGCACTATTATGAAACTTTTCAAATGTACATAAAAGTAGAATGAACAGGATGATAAACTTCCAAGTACCATTATCACCTACGTTCAACAAGCATTCTTGTTTGCCAGTTTTGTAAAAAATTATCTTTTCTCAAATCCCTTAATATGGGTTCATGTTATTTTAAAGGGAATCTTCCTTAAACTTGTGTTCCTAACCTAGACCATAACTATAAATGGTTGTATTCTATTTCTATTTATAAAGAGAATCATGATCCAATCAGAGGAATAGGGGATGTATGAAACACATCTCCTCTACAGAAAGCAAGAAGTGATTCCTTCCTTTGATAAAAATACAGCATTTAACTACAAAGGGCCTCTGTTTAACTTTTAAAAAGTGTAATGCCAGAAATCTCTTTGACACCCAAAAAATTTTCAACAGAATTTTGGATAAATCATCATATTTCATGTATATTTCTGGAAGTTCCTTTTTTCCTCCTTGGTATTTTCACTCTAAAGTGGATGTTTATATAAAGTGAAGGAAGGAAGAGGTATTTCAAGCAGGTTGTTCTTGATCTCCCATTTCCAAACTTTTAAGTATAATAGAAGCTTTCCCTGAATGCCAAAGATAATTAAAATGTGAGTCCTAATGTTACTTCCTTCTTTTAATAATACCTCACTCTGAGAATCAAAAATGTTTTAAACCAGGGTAAGTGTGTCATGGGAAAAAAAGTAAAATAAAGACAATGACTAAGTGTATGAAAGGATGAAGTTATATTTAGAGAGAAAGAAAAACAAAGGTGGATGACTATTTCACTCCTTATACCAAAATAAATTCCAAATAAGTTAAATATTTAAACAACCTAAAAATGGAAACCATAAAAGCACCAAAAGATAACTGGGAGAATTTCTTAAAATGGTGAAATAATGGCAAAGGTCTTTTTAACTGTGACACAGATCCAGAAACCAGAAAGGAACCCAAGTGGATCCTAGGTCATGTTGAGTTGCAAGGGTGTCTGGGAATTTAAGTGTCTGCCAAAGGGAACAGGATTGCTAAAGACTGGCTGGGAGCAGTTGGGATTCATTGCTTAGGCTAGACTCATTGCCATCCTAAACGAAATCAAGATTCAGTTAGCAAAAAAAAAAAAAAAAAAAAGAGGTAGGAGAAGGTTTATGGATAAACAACTAACAAGATCTGCCATAATCACAATGTTCTTTTCCTAGAGAATCCTTAAATCTTGTCATAGCATTGCCTGGTTCTATCTTCTCCTAATATTTTACTATTTTATTTTATTTTATTTTGTATTTTATTTTATTTTATTTCACTTTATTTTATTTTATTTTATTTCATTTCATTTCATTTCATTTATTTTATTTTATTTTATTTTATTTATTTTCTATTTGAGAGAGAGAGAGCATGCACTAGGGAAGGGAAGAGGGGAGAGGGAGAATCTTAAGCAGGCTCCCCAACATAGGGCTCGATGCTATGACCCTGGATCATGACCTGAGCCAAAATCAAGAGTCGGATACTCAACTGACTGAGCCACCCAGATGCCCCATCTAGCATTTTATTTTAATTACAGAAGTAAAAATTAATGCTGATATATCAAAAAGTAAACAAAATATAAATTATGAAATATTTGCTGTAACAATATAAAACTAAAAATACAAAGTTTTTAGAAATAAGTACTATTATAACATGGAACAATATGATAGTCTTAACATATTTATCTAGTCTGTATAAAATGAGACAAAATGTTAACATTTTATCAACTTATCAAAAACAATATTTTAATCATAGGTGCCTGGGTGGCTCAGTCAGTTAAGCATTAAACTTTGGCTCAGGCCATGATCTCATCGTTTGCGAGTTTGAGCCCTGCCTCGAACTCCCTCCTGTCAGTGCAGAGCCTGCTTCAGATCCTGTCCCCCTCTCTGTCCCTCCCCTGTCTAAAAAATAAATAAACATTAAAAATAAAATATTTTAAATCAATTTAAAAATAAAAATAATTACTGTAAGGGACAGCAAATTGTTTTACATGAGGATGAATCACACATTTTTAGCCCTTTAATAAATCTCAGAACTTTTCTTCACATCTGATGAATGATATAATATAAAGCCTTTATAGATCCAGAATATAGAAAAATATTACATATGACCACATAATCTTCCAAAACTTATGTAATTAGGTAAATTTATTCCTGTAATATTATCATAATTGGTTTAGTAGAACATTTTGAAAAGCTGAACATACTATATCATCTAAGAACAAAGATTATATAAGCAGCATATTGTCCATGATCTCAGTCAGAAAGCTCAGGAAATAAGATCATCAATACATAATGCATTTAAGAAACTTCAGGCCAAAATCATCTCATGGTTTGGTTAATGCCAAGTTTTAAAAGACTGAATATTTTACTTGAGTAAAACACAATTTTAAGTCAAGCTATATGAATAAGTCATAAATTTTTAACTGGCTAGGTAAGTAACATGGCACTGTATTTTTTAACCAAGTATATTTGTTTTGGTTTTTCAAACAAACATAAAAAATCCTTGATATATTTTTCTAGTTGGTTCAAGCATCTCCAAAGTATAGAAATTTCATGGATTTCCTTTTTATTGGCTAAGACATAAAAAATATTTATACCAAATAACAAAGTACATATTTGGAAGCCCTTGTCAACTTTAAGATTTATTAATAAGGCAAATGGAGAAATGGCAACTGAAAATCCAAAATCAATTTGAATACCTCAGTCCAAAAGAGCAAAGACTCCCCATCCCAAACAAAAACCTAATTATCTATTCTATCATCATTGTTCAAATTCTGTCTACAAATTAATGCATTTTGACTGAGGTATAACTATGTACACAGTTATGTAGATGATTCAGATTTTAAAGCATTTTTGTTCCTCAAAAATCTTCATGATCTTTTGGAAGATATTTTTGGTTATTTCCTAATGGTAGCAAAAGCTTATTTATAATTTAGATTCTAGGCTATGTAAACTTGTAGCATTTTCTGATCTATTAGCATAATCCTAAATGACCATTACTTTTTACTATATTTGATTGTTATGGACCCTTTGCCTTTACTAGCCGACTCTCCTTCAGTAACAAATGATCCCAGAAATCTGTTCCTTAAGATAATAATGACTCGGGATGGGTTAGATGGGCAATGGGTATTAAACAGGGCACTTGTTATGATGAACACTGGGTGTTGTATTTAAGTGATGAATCACTGAGTTCTATTCCTGAAATCAATATTGCACTGTATGTTAACTAAAATTTAAATAAAAATTTTAAAAATAACAATATTCCTTAGATAAAGATGGGAAGAATACTGCCAGAGCAAATAGTCACCCTCCATAAGAAATGCCAGTTCTAATTTCTAAATCTTGTCTACCATTGTGCCATTTGCAGATGTTTAATAAAAACTATTTTATCTCTGATTAAAAAAAATAACGATTTATTCCTTCCTCACATTACATGTTTGCTAACAAGTTTACCTGTGGTTTTGCTTCATTGTATCTTCTTATTCTGGGACCTTGACCAAAGAAACAGTTTTTGTGTAGAACATTCTATTCTAATGGCAATGGGAAAGAGCAAGAGTATTGGAAGAAATATCTATTGGCATATTTCATTTCTGTGTATATATCATTGGCCACAGCAAATCACATGGGCAAACCTGTCAATGGGGCTAGAAAGTATACTCCATTGTTAGATAGGCACTACAAGTCACATGGTAGTATGTGGGTACATATAATCTTCTTACAGATAGGCAGAGAGCAACTCATGACAAGTATAATCTACCACTCCTATCTTTGACTTAATATAGTGGAGTTATTAAAAAGGCAAACAACAACAACAACAACAACAAAAAGCCAGGGGCACCTGGGTGGCTTAGTTGGTTAAGCCCTGGACTCTTCTTGGTTTTGGCTCAGGTCATGATCTCACGGTTTGTGAGTTTGAACCCCACGTGGGGCTCTACTCTGACAGCACAGAGCCTACTTGAAGTCTCTGTCTGCCCTGCTCCCCTCCTTTCCCTCAGCGCTGCTCGTACTCTCTCTTTCTCCTTCTCTGTCAAAAGAAATACTTTTTTTTAAAAAGGCAAAAAAAAAAAAAAATCCAAAAAACCTCTGTCTTCTTTGCTTTTCACATCCAGTCGGTTACAAACCTCTTCCAATTACTTCCCCCAATCTACTCTGAGTGTGGCTTGATTGGAAATCAACTTAAGAAGGACCTGTGATCCAAGATAAGTTAGACAATACTAAATGGGAACATGGTAGCTTTAAATGAGCTCCAACAAAAATCTTCATAAAAATTACATCTTAGTCTAATGAAAGAGCTTACAGGTGTGATAATGGATTCCTGATGAGTTAGATCAGTTGGTGTAATAATTACAAAAGAATCCAGAAGATAGATATTGGATACATGTTCTGACTAGAAGAGTACTGTGCTATAGTGTGACTTTGGCAAGTAGTTTAAACTTGGAAGCTTTGGTTTTCTTTTTTTTTTTTTTCCCATTTTTTTTAATGTGTATTTATTTTTGAGAGACGGGGGAGGAAGGGGTAGAGAGACAGTGAGACAAAGAATCCAAAGCAGGCTCCAGGCTCTGAGATGTCAACACAGAAACCTATGTGGGGTTCGAACCTACAAACCGTGAGATCATGACCTGGGCTGAGGTCAGATGCTTAACCGCCTGAACTACCCAGGCACCCCTGGTTTTCTTATTTACAGAATGGAAATAGTCATATCTATCCCATAAGGTATTTTTTTCAAAATCACTTATAATACACATAGGAATAAGGTAAAGGTAGGCTAAGAGGATTTTTTGCTTGTTGAGCAAATTACCTAAATGGTATTAAATAATGGATTTATGTCTACATAGAGAGGTTGTTAGCTTTGTACTTGCTCCATCCATTGTATTACTAATTTGTCTTTGAGTGATAATATACATGATTTACTTTTCACATCTGAAAAAGCAGGCCAGCAAATTAGAAACTTTGTAGGAGCTTACATTGCAGTCTTGAGGCAGAATGACTCCTCCAGGAAATTTCAGTTTTTGCTCTTAAGGCCTTTAACTGATTGGGTGTGACCCACATGCATTATTGATAGTAATCTTTCCTTATAGTTAACTGTTAACCAAATCTTCAAAATACCATCATAGCAACACCTAGGTAGGATTTAATTAACTGGCTAGTATAGCGTAGCCAAGCTGATGCCTAAAATTAACCATCGTATGCACCAAATAGGTAGAAGACATAGTCAATATATTGTATTATATAACGTGGATTTAAAAATTTTTTTGAAAGCTTGAAGTACTAAACACAAACTAGAATATACCAGATTAAATACTGAGTTGTACAAATATAGCACTGAGACATGACAATTATTCATAGGGAAAATACTTCAGTGATAATTGTTGTAAACTCAATGTTTTTCAACAGTGGGATGTGAATTCCCCCTAAATTCAAGCTCCTTTCTTCTTCTTTCCTTTTTTTCTGTTCATCTTTCATTCCACAGAGACTGATTGAGCACTTACTATATGGCAGATACTGTCCTAGGTAAGTGGCATACAGCAGTTAATATAAGCAGAAATCCTGTTCTCATGAAGCTTATAATGTATATGTTGAGGTGAACAATAAACAAGTTAACAAATGAAAATATGCTATAACTTGAGGCATTGAAAAGCACTAAGAAGGAAAATCAAACAGCGTTAAGTGGAAGGTTTTTGTGGTTAGAGTGGTCATTGAAGAACTTTATGAGGACATGATGTCTGAGCAGGCTTCAGTGAAGTAAACCAGGCAAAACTGCAGTTTAAGAGTGTTTTATGCAGGGGGTATAATAAGTCTAAAGGCTCTGAGATAGTAGGATTCTTGGTATATTCAGGAAACAGCCATAGATTCAGTGTAGCAAGACTATAGTCACGAGGTGAAGGTGCGTGGTAGGGACTGAGGTTTAAGGAAGAGGCAGAGGCCAAGTCGTGCGTGTTAAGGCTTTATAGGTCATGGGAAGAAATTTGCATTTTATTATGTGTGATGGGAGGATTCTAAAAAGGAATGTGAGGTGATCTCATTTGCATTTTAAAAAGGTCATCCTGGCTAGGATGTGTAGATTAGACAAGAGAAGTAAAAGTGGAAGCAGGAAGACTGTTATAAATTCTATTACAGAAGTTGAGGTAAGGGATGATGGTGGCTTAGACTGTGGTGGTAACAATTAAGATTAAAATGCAATGAAATGTAAGATATATTCTGAAGGCAGAGCCTAGAGGATGCACTGATAAGTGTGAAAGGTGACGTCCGAGAAAAAGAGGAATCAATGATGTTATCTAGGTTTCTGGCCATGAGGGGAGTGCTTGGTACCATTTACTACCACATGGGGACCCTGGAGGTAGAAGTTTTATGTAGAACAAATCCAAGACTTTTATTTTGGAGTTGAGGTATTCAAATAGAGATGCCAAGGGACAGTTTGAGCTAGGAGGAGAGACTGAGGTTAGAGATTGTAATTTTGGAGACATCTGCAAATATGTGGTATTTAAAGTCATGAATCTGGCTCAAATTATTTAGAAATAAATAATTATTTCTTCACTATGAAGAAAGGCAAGGGTACTCCCAACATTTAGTACTTAAGAAGATGGCTTGGAGGACTTATTAGTTACCTTCAAGTATTTTAAGGGCTCTATGTTTAACATAAATGTAGAAACATGAACTAGGGCCTGTGTGAGGAAATCACGAGCAGTACATCTCTGCTTAATAAAGGGAACCACTTTCTAACACAACTAATGCCATATCTTAACATCTAATCACCGTAAATATTCACATTTTTACCAAGTCACAGACTTTCTCTAAAAAAGCCTTTTGTGTTGCGTAGGACTTATACCAGATGAATTCCAATGTTCCTTTTAAGATCTAATACTTGATGTTCATCCTTAGATTTTTTTGTTACCATGATGATCTTCCTTATTCAACAATCTTTGGCAACTGCCTATTTGCCTTAAGATGAAATCCAAATGCCTCTGATTAGCTTTTTAAAATTTTTTTTTCAACGTTTATTTATTTTTGGGACAGAGAGAGACAGAGCATGAACAGGGGAGGGGCAGAGAGAGAGGGAGACACAGAATCGGAAACAGGCTCCAGGCTCTGAGCCATCAGCCCAGAGCCTGACGCGGGGCTCGAACTCACGGATCGAGAGATCGTGACCTGGCTGAAGTCGGACGCTTAACCGACTGCGCCACCCAGGCGCCCCTCTGATTAGCTTTTTAAAACCTCCATGCCTTTGTCCTAACTTACAACTTTACCTTCATCTTCCTTTCTGATTAATTCTCTTCTCTAGTAAGGCTGGTTCTTTCCTTTTTTACCACAGAAAAATGTTCATCATGTCTTCTCACTTTTCCTGATCTCCTTTCGTAGGAGATC
Organism: Lynx rufus; assembly: GCF_022079265.1. NCBI lineage: Eukaryota > Metazoa > Chordata > Mammalia > Carnivora > Felidae > Lynx > Lynx rufus. Next base: position 150,047,446 of record NW_025814823.1, read on the forward strand.
TAGTCCTTCTTTAACTACTAAAGGAATCAATAGAGAAAGATAAATAGAAGCTCAAAAAAAGAAAAAAATGAAAACCAAAAAACAGCTTTGACCTTTTTCTCCAGGACACAAACTGACTCTTCTACTTACCATTGCAGTAATGTAACATGTTAACTCATGTTAACAATTATATATTGAATTTTACATTGCCATGTATTATTACGTTACTGTTTCATAAGTGCATTTTTATCCTCTCCACATGACTTTTATCCATTGTAGTGGATACAATATATTGAATTCCTATTCTGTTCCATTATCTCAGTATTTCAAATCCCCATGAAAACCTCCTAAAGGTAGGTTTAAAAGTTCTCAGCACCCCACTTATGTTCCCTTGTCACTCACCACTCTAGTGCATGGTCATGGAGTCTACCTGGTGACTGTCTGGGAACTCTCTTGCCTGTGAGCATGGGACATCTTAGACATGTAGGGAGTTAAAGAATCTCAGAGCAGCCTTCAAGGTACATGGAAGGGAGTTGGAGAATAAGTACTCCCAGCTTCCTCACTCGTCAGGTGAGATAAGTCTGACATATGTTTAACATGATTTCACATAGATCCCCGTGGAATTGAGTCCCCACAGTGATTACCTGTTTGGTGACATACGCTTTTTTGGCTTCCTTCCCTTCCTTGTCTCACTTCCTTTCCCTGCAATGGAATTTCTTGGGATCACCTCCCAAATAGTTTATAATCCAACTCTTATTTTGGGATCTGCTTCTGGAGGAACCCAACCTAAGGCAATAGATATTGCAATCCATACACATAATAGATGCGGAAATTGAGACTCAGGAAAGTTAAGAAACTTGACCAGAGTTATAAAGCCAGCAGTGGCAGAGGAGGGATTTAAATAGTCTATCTGTCCCAGCATCCCAGATTGGGGGCTGATACATCCCTTGCATTATTATACTGCAATACTCTGTGAACATTCAACAAACACTCTGTTTAATGACCATAAAAACCATAAAGATTTCAAGTTGTTTAGTTTTTCTTTCCCTAATATAATTTATCTTACTGTTGCTGCTTTTATTTTATGTGGTTAGATGATTAAATGTCTGCCTTCCAAATTGTATGCTCCATGACAGCAAAGATCATGCCTATTTTGACTAATCATTGTTTCCCTGGCACTTAATATATTTTTGTAAATGGAAACAAAGAAGTAGTAGACGCCACAAACAAGCAGGAATATTGAGACAGAGAGGTGTGAAGAGCACTGTTTGATACCGGGGGTATAGTCAGAATCAGTAGAAGCAGTGTCTGTGTTGAGCAGAGAAACAGAATGAACTACTGACCGAGCACTTGAGCCATAACAATGGTGCTGCCATTGGAGGAGATGATAATATGGTCCCCATTCTTCAGGCATTACCACAAGCATTCCGGTTAGTTCCCTAGAGCTGCTTCTGGGTCCTGAAAAATAAAGATATTACAGTTCCCTATGAGACCAGACTTTTATTGTGGGACAGTTTTGTTTTTTTTTTTTTTGTCTTGCCTTACTTCCCCAGGCATCCTTATAATAAACCACCATTACTTGAGGTGAATTGACCACACCTTTGGAACTCAAAAGCTTACACATCTGTCAAATGAGAACAATAATATTGTCATACCTTTTCAGAGTTGTGAATAAAACAATGCATGAGAAAGCACTTTGATGACGAATTTTTTTTTAAATGTTTTGAGAGAGGGAGAGAGAGCACAAGCAGGGAAGGGGCAGAGAGAGGAGAGAGTCCCAAGCAGGCTCCACGCAGTCAGTGAAGAGCGGGACCAAAGAGGCTTGAACTCACTAGACATGATATCATGCCCTGAGCAGTAACCAAGAGTCAGATGCTTAACTGACTAAGCCACCCAGGTACCCTGTGATGATTTGAAAATTTTCTACACATAAAGGCCTGAATTTTGAACCACTTTTAATAAAGTAAAACATACTATCAAATTATTTCTTCAGAAATGCCATTTAATTTATTTTTTTAAAGATATTTTATTTTTTTAACATTTATTTTTGAGAGAGAGTGATTGTGTGTACAAGCAGGGGAGGGGCAGACAGAGAGGGAGAGGGGATTGGAAGTGGGGGCTCCCTGCTGACAGCAGAGAGCCTGATATGGGGCTTGAACTCATGAATCTGAGCCGAGGTCAGATGCCTAACAGACCGAGTCACCGAGGCACCCCCAAAATGCTATTTTGATATCCAAAATAGTTTTTAGTCTTTTCCATTGGTTATCAATAAGCTATTTTAGAACAAATGCATTGCCACTTTTGCTTCTATAATCTAGATCAAAATACATGTAAAACAAGAAAAGAAGACAGGAAATATGTTTGATATCAAGCATTAAATAGAGAATTTTAGAAAACCACTGCCTCTGGTCAGCTTTGCTCCAGTGATAATATGCATTGCTGGGAAATGTTGAGTTGAGTTCTCATTCCAGCTACAACATGGTTAACGCTGAATATGTCTCTTAGCCAGTTTGTGCTAAATAAACTTAGGAGGTCATAGAGTAGGATAAATTATATATAAAATGGCTCAAGCATAACAAATGATATTCCAAAGTACCTATATTTATCAGAAATAAGTTCATCACAGAGGTTCTCAAACCCTGGTATTGTAGGTATTGTCCTTGCCAACCCCATACCCCTTTGGCACTCAACTATTCTATGCAGGCAATAGCCTGTCAGTGCAAACACCAGTTAACACTCTCCTTGAGGGCTTTCCCCAACCCTGGGGAGACACTCATCCTGCAAAGAGGTGAGTGTAGAGGGATTGGAGAGGAGATACTCTTGGAAGTAGCCCTCAATAAACAACAAATGGACACATGGGAGCTGATAAGCAAAAACTACAGTTTCTTTGACCCTCACCTGTGACACTCTCAGGTGGATTCTGTGTTGTCTCCCAGAGCTCCCTGGTGGGAATGAGCCCCAGTTGCTATTAGCAGTAATAGCTACTGTCTTTCTGAAACTTGCTGTGATCACCTCCCAATAAATGACTTAAGGCTCAAGTCTTACTCAGATTCTGCTTCTGGAGAAGCCCAAACTAAGATACCCTGTCAGCAAACTGAGGCCAATTTTTAAAAAATCTGTGGCAGGGGCACCTTTGTGGCTCAGTTGGTTGAGTGTCCGACTTCGGCCCAGGTCATGATCTTGAGGTTCATAAGTTCAAGCCCCACATCGGGCTCTCTGCTGTCACCCTGTCAGTGCAGAGCCAGCTTCAGATTCTCTGTCCCCCTCTCAATGCTCCTCCTCTGCTTGCACTCTCCCCAAAATAAATAAATATAAAAAAAATCTGTGGGAAAATAAAAAGGACATAATATATGATGAACATTTTATGAAGCGCAATTTATGTAATTCAAAAGACTTTTCTCTTTCTGGAAATTATTTCCTTCCCTTTATTTTTCTCCTTCCTTCCCCACCCCTCTGCCTTTCTTTCTGCCTTGAAATGTCCTTTTCTTTTATGAAATAAAGTGGTAGGAAATAGTAGTTAGTAACAATAATGCAACCAAAAGTTAGCAATCCTAACGATTTAATAGTCTCTCAATGTTTGTTGAATCCAGAAATCTGGAAATCACTACCTTTCTATGTGTTATATTTCACTGTTATTTTAACAATTAGATAAGGAAGGCAAAGAAAGTTTAAAGAAAAAGTGTTGTGTTAAGATAACAGGTAAAGTTGAAAATTTCTTCAAAGGGACATGAATTGAGAAATAATTGTAGTTAGAAATATTTAAGAAAGGTAGTTTTGGTTTTGTAAAGTTATGTTACAATTTCTTCTGATGTACTTAAAACTCTTGCCTTATTTTATCTGTCATTAACTCAAGGCCACACTTAACCTTTTCATTGTATACTTATTTTAAAGACTATTAAAGAGGCGCCTGGATGGTTCATTTGGTTAAGCATCCAACTCTCGATTTTGGTTCAGGTCATGATCTCCCTCCCCTTAGTGAGATCCAGCCCTGTGTTAGGTTCCATGCTGAGTGTGGAGCCTCCTTAAGATTCTCTCTCTCTCCCTCTCTCTGCTCCTCCCCTGCTCGCATACATGCATTATCTCACAAAATAAGTAAACAAACATTGAAAAAAATAAATACTATTAAAGAAGTTTGTATATTCAATGTGCTATCTGAATTTAGAGATGGAGGGGTTACCAGGAGATTTTTAGGTAGACTTAAGAATGCAATGAGTTAGAGATTTTGTAGAACTAAAGTGAAGAGGCCAAAGATTAGTTGGATTTCACGATGGTGCTTCAGGTGATATTTAAATTGTGGCTGACACGAGAAAAGAATGGGAGTGTAAATATGAGGAAACTATGGACCAGAGTCTTACTCATCCTGACTCTCCCATTTCCCTTTCCTCAAAACCATTATACTTCCTTTTTTCTTTTACTTCTCCCATAGGGAACTATCATGTAAAGGAACCAAAGTGCAGTCAGGTGATTCAGAAATATTTCTGGTTAGAGGAAAATAGTAGCCAAAGAAAAATAGACTGGAAATAATGAAAGAGGAGTATTGCTAATAAAGAATAAATAAAAATCAGCCAAATAAAGACAGTAGAATAAGAATAAACTAATACAAATTAAAGACATTTATCTATTCTTCTTGCAAGAGAAGGAATATTTAGATCCAACTGCTCTAAGTTCCTTTAGTCATCAGAAGAAGGCTTCTGATAATTTTCTTTGAAGTGTATTTTATAGCCTCAGAGAAATTACTATTCTCTAAATTCTTCACAGTGTTTATAATTTTCATAAATCTTATTTAGTTAATATGCCACATACTGTAATCTCTGCAGAACTATTTACTTTTTAGTCAAAATAATTTCCTTTAACCTCTGTCTCCTCAATGTTATTTTCTCACAACATCTCCCTAATAAGGAAAAATGTGCTCTTGAAGATTCTAAGATGAGGTCAGCAAATGCAGTAGGGATATTAGGGGTTAGGAGTAAAAGCTTCTTTCCAAAATTTTTTGGGTCAGTGGAACCTTTTGGTATTATTTAGATAAACTTGGAAGCCTATTTGTATAGCTGAGGATGTGCTAGGGCATGAAACACAATTTGGGATTCTTCAAACACAGCTGTAAGCTCTTTCTTACTTCTTGATCAGTTTTCCCCTCAGAAACAACTCATATATTTGTACTAAACCCCTTGAGGTTCTCTATAATTATATAACTGCCTAAGAATGACCTTTTTACATACTGAGGTATCAAAACTGAAAAATATGTTGGAATGTATTACTTTCATATTTAAGTTGCCAATAAAATCAGAATGAGGCAAATTCATTTTCTAAAAATTAAGTGTTCAGATTCTTTTCACCCACAAGTCTTTGCCCAGCATTTTTGATTATTTATTTTTCACTAAATACTATATTTAATTCAATATCTGGATAACTTTTCTAAAATCACAGATATCAAAGATTGTTTTACTAAAGCTAAATGTTATTTTGAATTTTCCTCTTTTGTATATTGTTCTTTTTTTCAGTACCTCCTTGTTTAATATTATCTGTAAATTTAATTAACAGACTGTTTACTTCCCTTTGTTAACTGATGTTACATAACACCACATCTAACACCAATTGCTGCAGAATCCCTGTAATGCCTCTCTCCACATAGATATTTCATATATTTTTTTTAACGTTGTTCTTCAGTTTTTGACTCACGAAACTTTAAGGACTTTGACTCATGAAAGCTCAAGGAGTCAAGAAATACAGGGGCCTGGAAGAAAAGAAAAGGAAACCCAGAAGCAGAAATTGAGGGAGAAATACATAGGAGCAAAGAGAACATGAGACCACAAATGAGAGAAGGGCAGAAGGTCAAGGTGAATAGAAAAAGAAAAAAAAGGCAGTAGACAAAAATAAGGTATAAACATTTAACCCTTCTATAAAAATAAAATGTCACTGAAGATGGAACACTGACTTGAGATTCAGGAAGCACACAAGTAATAGTAAAGATCAAAGCCTAGATCTGTCCAATAAAAGGAGTATATAAGATATTTGAAAATAACTCATGAATGATAAGTGGCAGTCTCTGGATAAAAAGGACAGCACAACTCTAAGATTAAATATATGGTAAGATATTGGTATTAGGTTGATACACAGATACAGTAGGTGTTCGTACTAATTGAGTAATTGGTATCCGAAGATGTGACTGATCTAATCCAGTATTTGTTAAAAGGATGGAGACCTGTTCAAAGCTGTTGACATGGATGTCTAGCACTGGGCTAGGCAGTAGAACACGTATTGTATTTGCAGTTTAGCTTCGTAGATACATAAATCTAAAAGTAACTAGAAAACGATGTGACTCAGTGTGTAATTGGTGTTGGCCAATTAAATATTGGCTTTTAATTGCTAAAGAATTTCAAAAGGGGGAAGAAGACAATTCTGCAAATTAGAATAGTGAGCTTGACTTGGAATCTTAGGCGCATACAGAAGAAGTATGAGCACTCAGAGATCTGTGATAACAAGAGCTGGTCATAACTTGCCAGTCCAGTGCCCTACATTCAAAGGCTGTTGTGGGTAATTGGGGTGGGAGTGTTGGAGGACTGAAGTGGTAATTCACTGTGGCTTTCAAGCACAGGCTACGTGAAAATTTGTTGGCAGTTGGTGGAATATGCACTTTGAAGTTCTCTTCTTACTTTGAGGGTCTAAGTTTAAAAGAAAAACTGTTCTCACGGAGGCCACTGTAAGAAGTAGGACCAAAATTATTAAGTATTATGGAATTACTTCATTATGCATTTTCTCATTTCCCAACCTCCTTTCTAGAATAGTCCAGGGCTTAGCAACACAATACCTATTTCTGTTATCCACCTACCTAATGAATGGCATTGAGTTGGCTTTCTCATCTATTCTTCTTTGTTTCAGAACCATTTTTTAGGTATTGCATACCTCCTTCTTGATTAGCATACTATAGTATAGTGGTTCTTAAATGTGTAAACTTGGAGAGCCTAGTAAAAGATTCCTGTGATTTCTGATTCAGAGGGTCTGGCATGGAGCCAAGAATTTGTATTTCTAACAAGTTCCTAGGATAATGCTGGTCTAAGACCACTTTTGTGACTAATCCATCTTTGCTCTCACAAGTGGTATGCTGTATAAGAGGTAAGCACAATGAAGAAGTCCTCGGGATTACTTTCTAATCAACTTAGTCACTGATTTGGCAAATAGTGTTTATGCAAACTTATATAGTAAAGGCAAATATCTTGTGCATACCTTGCCACCTCTTTTAGTGGTCTTTTCCTTTTTTCCTGGGCCTCTGTTATAGCCCCTACCCATCCCCTTCCTTATGTGCTCCTCTCTTGGTTTGATCATCGTTGGCAGAGAAAACATCCATCTCAAAGACCAATATTTAAAGGTATTTAATGTGGGATTCCTTCTGAGAGAATTAAAAAACAAAACAGTATCATTTGCCAAAGGGCAAATTGCACATACTGTAATTTCAAACAATGGTAATGATTCCTCCATCTATATGCATGCATGAGATAGTTTATATATAGTCCAGCATGAAAGACAAACCAAACCCCATCTCTCTGGCTATATTTAGGGTGAGAAAGCAGTTTATTGATAATTTTTGAAGCTATGCATAATTGTATATGGCACTTTGGAACCTTGGTATTTGCCTGGTTCAAGGTTCTCTATGCTTCACATGTGCATTGTGGAGCGTGCCCCGCTGTGTTCTGCACGCAAATGAACGTCACCCCTCCTCTCCACACCATATTAGTACCCAACATACCTGCGATGGCACTGGTGTGTGTGTTGGGCGGGAATAGAGACAGAGAGGTATGACAGGAGAGATGGCGATTGTGGGAAACAAAACAAAATGTGTAGTCTCAGAAATCGCACTTTACAACTATTATTTCCACCAAAATTTTTAGGTCACCCCATATTACTTCCCTATTTCGTTTGAGTTTCAGAACGTAGTTTAAAATTTCATTTTATTTTTTAATATGGAATGCAACGAAAACAAAAAAACAATTAATAGCACTGCCTCGAACTTCGAGGCAATCCCTCATCCCCGGGCTTCGCGTCCGGTTTCTGCACCGCTGGGTAAAGGTGTTTTTTTCCAGCAGTCAGGAAGCAGAGAACTGGCTTCGCGGCATCTTCCTTTCCCTTTTCCTCGGCTCCTTCCTCTCCACCCCTCCTGGTCCCTCCTTTCTCTCCTGCTTTCACAGTGCAGCACGGCCGCGTGCTCGGGTACCCACTCCTCCCCTCCGCCCATCAAACAAAACCCAGAGAGGCAGGCGCGCCCTGCCGCCGGCGACACCCACGGGAGAAACGGCCACACCACCACACGCTCGTACCACAGCGAAACAGTGAGCACGGCCGCGCACCGCGCGTCCCCGCCGCTTCCTTCCCTCCCGACGCTTCCTTTTCCTCCCTCCAGTCCCAGCGCCCTCACCCCCGCGCCAGGAACGCGCCTGCGCAGAAGTTGCCCTCGCCCTCCTCCCCCGCCCTTCCTTCCCTCGGCTCCTCCACTGGTGCCCCGCCTTCCTTTCTCTCTAGTCGGTTTCACTGAGCACTCCAGGTTGGGAGCAGTTCAGTCGATTTCCCCGCTACCCCGCCCCCCTTCCTCTTGGCTCCCCACCCCTCCCATCTCCAGCCCGGTGGAGGATGAAGCGGCTGCAGTGGCCCCAGCCCCAGCAGCGGCACCGGCGGTGGCTGCGGTGGGGGTGGCCGGAACTAGGGTGGTGAAGAAGCGGTGGCGGTGGCGGTGGCGGTGGCGGTGGCTGAAGGAGCGGCAGCCGCCCCAGCCGCTTCCTCTGTGCTTCCCTTCCTCTTTAGTGCAGCCAGGAAGTTTTTCACTTCTGTGCATGTGTGTGTGTGTGTGCGTGAGTGTGGGTGTGTAAGGTGAGGGCTTGGGGCGGCGTTAGTGCAGGCGTTGAGTTTTTTGCCCACTTCGCTTCCCGTAACCCGGGCAGCTCCGGAGCCGGGGCTGTGGCCCGAGGAGGGGGCGCGGCGGCGGGCTCTCTCCTTTTGTTGTTGTTTCCTCCGCCTGGGGAGCTGAAGGGGGGACGCGCCTGGGTGGGGCGGCTCGGAGCCCGGGCCTGGTGGCCCCCGGGGCTCCCGGGCGAGCTGGGTAGGGCAGAGTAGATCGGGCTTCAACATGATGGCGGCCGAGGCCGGCAGTGAGGAGGGCGGCCCGGTGACCGCCGGGGCAGCAGGAGGCGGCGCAGCCGCGGGCTCGAGTGCCTATCCGGCAGTATGTAGGGTGAAGATACCCGCGGCCCTGCCTGTGGCTGCCGTACCCTATCCTGGGCTGGCGGAGACCGGAGTAGCCGGGAACCTGGCTGGCGGAGCCGCTTTGGGGTCAGGGTTTCTGGGAGCCGGGTCTGTGGCAGGGGCAATGGGGGGAGCCGGACTGTCAGGGGGAGGTGCTGCCGCCGGCGTGGCTGGCGCCGCTGCCGGACTTGGAGGAGAGATGGGTCTCGCCAAGGGGACCACTTCGTTGCCTGCTGAGACCTTCGGGGCAGGCGGCGGATTCCCTCCTCTGCCGCCTCCTCCTCAGCTGCCCCCTTTGGGCGCCGGCCTCGGAACGGTGGACGAAGGTGACTCTCTGGATGGACCAGAATACGAGGAAGAAGAGGTCGCCATCCCGTTGACTGCTCCTCCAACTAACCAGTAAGTCAGGACAGCTGTTCAGGGACTGGGGAAGCTGGCTCCTGGAAAGAAGTGGGAAAACCTACCTCGTTCTTTCAGCTGTGATTTGTTCTGAAAAGTTTTGAAGCTTCAGGTTCCGCGCGTAGGAATTTAATTTGATAACTCATCTTCCCTGCGGGCATACTCCCTGGCGTCTTTGTATATTTATTGTTACTCTGGGAAGACGTAAAGTTTTTAAGATGAGAAGCATGGGGAAAATGTGTATCCATTGAGAACCGGATATAGTTCTGCCCCTTCCAAATTTAGGTGGCTTCCTGGGATTCAGCTGAGCTTGCAGCTGCCAAGGCAGTCGGAGTTTGTATTAACCTATGTGTGTATTCCCTGAAGCCCGATTATTCGTCAGAAGCTTTGAATATACAAGTATTTGAATGAGTTTTGTACTGATAATCATTCGAAACATCCATTGGTCAGAACGCTTTGTTTCTGTGGCACTGCAAATCCCCATTTATGCCAATTGAAAGCATAGAGATGCAGCAGTCTTCATTTATGAAGATGTGGGTCAGCGAGAAAGGAAAAGGTTCTGTGAATTACAGGTGTGATTAAGGGCCTATCCTCCAACAACGTCTGTAATTTAGGCTAAAGAATTCCCATTTATTATTAGTGTAATCTTTTACAATTGAGACTTTGTAAGTACAGTTTTGAAGTAAAATAAAATTAAAAGTGTGCTTCTCTTCAACACTTTGTTGGTGACCAGTACAGTGTTATATTTGACAATTAGTTTTGACAGAATATTGCTGAACACATAGGGCAAATGGCTTTTTCAAATAGTGAGTACATTTCCCTTCGTCAGTGAACATAGGTATGTATTTATAAAGGTGGACCTTGATGGGAGGAAAATGTTGATGGTAGTAAATAAATAAAAAGTGGTTAATGATAGCAAAACTTTTTATATAGATCACTCAAGTAAGTATTAATTGACCTTTAGAATTTTGACACCCTTAGTGTATCAGAAAAAAAAGATTTGGTTCGTATGTTGACATTCACTATGGACAATTGAAAGGTTTGTTTGTTTTGGATAAGCTTTGGAGGATTTGGAAGGGACTTAAAAAATGAATTAGAAAAAGATTCTGTAATACTAATCCATTTTTGACTTCAGGCTACTTCTTTTGATACTTAAGGTGGAAAAGTAAAATTAGCCTTATTTTTGTCAGCCACGATATAGCAGTATTGTATATTTTTCATATTGTTAAGTGAGAATTTAATTTTTTTGTCTGGTTTTATTCCAACTTGCCATACTATGTCTTTGTTTTATAGACTTCTGAAGGTGTTTTGGAAGTGTGAAAAATTTGAATTTTACAGCACTGTTTACACACCTCCAAGCCTTTTTGAAAGAATCAAATATTTAGGTGCCCATACATTGCTCAGCACTGCAGTTATAATAAAGTGCAACTTTGCATACTGAAAGAATATAGTCTTATGCTAGTGTTCATAACGGAATTGCATTAGGCATATTCAGTGTATTCTAAATTTTTTTAAAAAAGAATTTTGTAGAACAGTTTTAGTTTCACGGCAAAATTGCATAGAAAATCATATAGTGTTCCCATTAAATTGATAACAATAAACATGAATGAGTACTTAGGAAAATTTGTGTTTGTGAGAAGTCCATTGTGTGAGATTTCCATCATTATTAGTATGTATTTGGGAATAAAAATATTTGTATGACTATTGAGAAATGTTCATGTTCTAAAAAGTATCCTCCATTTCTCCTATGTTTTTTAAATTTGTCACTGAGAAGTACAAATTTCCCTCTTTTCTTTATCTTAGATATCAGCCCAGAGTCACTGGAGGCAATACAGTGTAGTGGTTAAGCGTGCAAATTCTGAAGTTAGACAAGATTTGGGTTGGAATCCTGACTCTGCCACTTATAGCTGTGTGATCTTGGAAAGGTTAGTTTCCCCACCTGTAAAATAGGGATAATAACGGTACCTCCATCATATGGTCATCTTTAAGGTTTAATGAGAACCCAGAAGTTTTCAGCATAGTGCCTGGCGCATAGTAAGTGTTCAATAAGTAGTATCCCTAAATAACAGTAATATTTTTTTATTGTCATTAAATTGCCTACTAATTCTGTTGGTACAGGGACTCCCTCACTAATCGTTACTTTAGAGAATGGTTTGAACTCAAAGGCCTATCTACCATGATTAATTATTTTAAAAATTATGACTTTTTGTTTTTTAATGTTTATTTTTGAGAGAGGGGCAGAGAGGGGGGCAGAGGATCCCAAGTGGGCTCTGTGCTGAGAGCAGAGCAAACTGTGAGATCATGACCTGAGCTGAAGTTGGATGCTTAACCAACTGAACTATCCAGGCACCCCTAAAAATTATGACTCCTTAAGGCTTCCAATAGATTAAGTAGGTTTGGAGATGAAGTTCAGGTCTTTTCTATAAAGTTCTATTTTAAATTGAAACAAAAACTTTAATGATTTGGTTAAATAATGTCAAATTTTTTGTAAAGCTATTGAAGAAATGTTCTTGGACTAAATTAATATTTGTTTACTAGTGACTGGTCACCTTAGTTATTGGATAGCATGATATTAAGGAGGTTCGGGTCATAGGTTTGAGTCCATAGTAGTTTGTTAGAGTAGGATTCCCTGTGACAGTATTCAACCGTGTATCCAGCTAGTTTGGTGCTGTTGGTCGCAAGAGAGTCAAATGACAATATGTAGATAGACAAGTACAAATATATTAATGCCATTCATATTTTGTACCTTGTTTTCTGTGCATGGTGAATCATTGTCTCATGTGTATTACTGAGCATTTACATAAGTTGGGGTAAGGCTGGAGAAGTTTGTATAATTTTAACTATTACATTTATTTGAATATTTTGTTTTCACAAGTTTTGAGGAAAAAACAATTAAAAAGCAATGAAATTCTCCCTGTGTATTTTTATGCTATAGAAGGTGCTGTATCTAAAACTAACAGATTTCCTTTTCAAGAGAGAGAAAAGTTAAAGGAGTTTGTCACTGGTAGGCCTTATGATTTTATGACCTGCTCTTAGTGGCCTTGGTTATTTTTTACCTCTTCTCTAGAGGTTAGGGGTGACAGTAAAGGAGCATTGTTCCCTTAGTCCACCTTCAATTTTATGTAGAGACTTCTTAAATTTTTATTTTATGTTTCAGAGAAAGAGCATGCACACACGTGAGCAGGGAAGGGACAAAAGAGAGGGAGAATCTTTTTTTCTTTTAATTTTTTTTAATGTTTATTTGTTTTTGAGAGAGAGAGACAGACAGATCACAAGTGGGGGAGGGGCAGAGAGTGATGGGGACATAGAATCAGAAGCAGGCTCCAGGCCCTGAGCTGTCAGCTCCAACTTGGGGCTCAAACTCATGAACTGTGAGATCATGACCTGAGCTGAAGTCAGATGCTCAACTGGCTGAGCCACCCAAGCACCCCAGAGAGAGAGAATCTTAAGCAGGCCTCGTGCCCTGAAGCAGGGCTCAATCTAAGGACTCATGACCTGAGCCGAAAAATCAGGAGTTGAATGGTTAACTGACTGGGCCACCCAGCACCCCCTACATGTAGAGATTTTAAACTGTCACCTGCAGTAGCAGGATGCCCTTGGAATGAATCCAGTCCACAGATCTATATTGCGTGCTTTGGTGTAGTTGGAACATTTAGTAAGTAGTTGCTACCATTTAAAAAATAGGAAGACGTCACATTTAAGAAGTCTTAGTTTCTAGCACACTTCCAAAATCACAGGATTTGGGGCTCCCTAGTTGCTGTTCCTGTTTGAGAGCAGATTGCCAGAGCTGAGTAATGGTTGCCCCTTTTAGGTGAGTTCTGAGCTCTAGTTTGCGGTAGTCTCTACGAGGCTTGCTTTGCCTTTGGGATTATGTGCCTGGCATGTGGCATAGATCTTTCCTTGGACCTAATATGCCGGCTTGTCAACCCTGAAACTTGAAGGAAGAGGAAATAAGGAATGTTAACTGGTACCTTTCTTTTCTTTGAAAAAAACATCCATCTCTACAAAAATAAAATCATAATTAAGCCAAATAATTATTAGAGGTTAATGTTAGGACATGTAGTATTTATTAACTTTGTCACTAATTGCATTATAACCATGGGTGAGTCATTTTTTTCTTAATAAACTCAGGGGTGAGAATTGCAGAGATTAGTTATGTACAGAGCGGTTGCTGACGAGGACCCAGATATTTTTTACAATATTTGTATGAATAGTAGAGCAGTGTAGTAGGTGCTTAATTTAAGGGATAAAAAAATGAGTTGGATGCCTTTTTCTCAAGTCTCTCTTTCTGGGCAGTTATAGATCTAGTAGGAAGTTAAATAAACCAACTACTCTGATTTAGGCTAGATTAAGATAAATATCATGAGCGAAGTATGAGCAAAGAGTCATGGGCTTTAAAAGAATAAGAAATTTATATAATTAGGGTCAGTAAGTCTTTGAGGAAAAGTAGCAAGTATGTTATCCCGGCTGCTTAATTTGTTTTCTAAACATGACCTTTTTGGTCCCCACTCTCTTTGCCTAATGATTATATCAGGTAAAAAAGACTTAAAGGTTAAATGAGTATAAACTTTTGGCCCCAAGAGAAGAGTCTGTCCTACTGAACTCTTAATTACTTACCTGTGGTCTGGAAGGGGATTGAAGGAGGTGTCTGTAGTTACTGGGAATACAGAGCGCGGCCAAAGGCTGGAATTGGTTTGGGTCATTGATAGGTACTTTGGGGAAATTAGGAAAGCATTATTGACAGAGATAAAAAGAAAAAGGACAGCTGTAAATTAGGAAGAAGAAAGGGAAAGCAAAATGCAGGCCTTTCTGGTTGCTTTACTCTTGTCTTTTTACTGGCCTTTAGGGGGATGACAGACTGCCTTTAAGAGCAGCTCTAATACCCAAAAACAATACCTTGGTAGTGCTGAGGGGGACTTATGACAGTATTAATAATAACTGTTACTACTGCTGACATTTTTTGGTTGCTTACTACCAAACAAGAACTGTTCTAATTGGCTTACATGTGTTGGTTTAGTTATATATTGCTTCACTCCAAAACTAAATGTTTATCTGTTCTTGATTCTAAAGTTGGCAAGGCTTGATGGGGACTGCTGCATGTGTCATTTGTTGGCTATCATATCGAAGGTGGCTTCTTAATGATGCCTTAGCTGGGACGGCTGGAACAGCTGATGGATAGCCGGGACTATGGCTGTCTCTCTCCTTGTATACCCTTCATGCAGCCTTCCCCCTTAATTAGCTTGAGCTTCTCTACAACATGGCAGCTGGGGTTTGCGAGGGAGCATGTCAAGAGGGCAAGCCTCATTGTGCCAACACGTATCAAGTCTCTGTGTTCTTCAGTGTTTGCTGATGTTCCAATGGCCAGTGCTAATAAACATGACCCAGTTTAGAGTTAGTATGGGTGGGACTGCATCACTACCGGGAGGTGAGATTTGTTGAGGGCCTCAAAGTAACAGCCTACTTCATATGTTACTCATTTACATGTAATACAGATAATACTAGGATAGGAGTGGTGAGGAATGAAGTGGGAGAAAGGGCAAGTACTTAGAAGTTCTTCCCTTAGGCTTGACGTGGTAAATTGTCTTTCATTAAATGATTCAGATAGCCTCACAGTAGATTTTGCTTCTGACCACCATTATCTTAATTTTAAAGCAAGTTATGGAGAATGGATGCTATTATCGCTCATTGTTTGAATGTTCAGTGTATGTATGGTAGGTGTATCATCGTGAAATCACCTGCAGTACATTTCAATTGTGGGCTAAGTTAGAAACAGTTATCAGATACAATTTACTGGTAACTTCTCCCTATGTCTAATCATTATCTCAACAGGATTTGGGGCATAATTTTAGGCATTTCGGTTATTTTTGTGAATAAAACAATGAACATTTTAGGGGGCAGAAATATAAAAGAATGTACAGTCTACTTGAAAGATGAGGCATTAATGACAGAGACATAAGATGAGAAAATTAATCTTAAAGATGTGTGGTACATTTTTCAAATTAGGAGATAGTTGTGGAAGGGTTTAAAGAATGAAAGTATCTGAACGAATAAATTGAAATTTCATACTGTAATCCTCTTAGTGGAGTTTTACAGAAAGTTTGATTAGTTTTTGTAGTATTGTTTATTTGATATAATCATAAAAGTGGTATTCATAGATACATAGTGTTTAAGTGATAGATGAAACTCTCATTTGCCGAGATGCAGAAGCAGACTGGCAGACAGCCCGTATGCAGAACTAGAGTGGTTTGGTTAAAGTCACATAGCTAGGTAGTGGCAGAACTGGCACAGAATCCAGTTCCCATAATTTTTCAGATATGTTTAGATTTGAGAAATATTTATAATGAATTTGGGTGGGGGGAGGAAGGCAGAGGCCCAGGATTGACTAGTCCTTTACTCTTTGCTGGGCACTTTACATAGATTATTTTGTTTAACTCTCACAGCTACACAATGAGAATAGATATTCTCCTCATTTTTAGTGTTCAGAAAACTGAGTGATGGAATTCTAATACAAATATTATACTTTTTCCTTTGTCTTGCCTCCTTCCATTAAGTATAATACGCACTATGCACACTCATAGAAAACATATACTTAAAGGCTGGCTGGTCACTGAGTATTATGGACTGAATTCTGTCCCATTAAAACTCCTAGGGTTGAAGCCCTAACCCCCATGTGGTGATTTATGTATAGGGCCTTTAAAGAGGTAATTAAGATTAAATGAGGTCATAATGGTGCGTCCATAATCCTGTTGGACCTTATAAGAAGGGGAAGAGATACCAGCAGTGCACATGCACAGAGAAAAGGACAAGTGAATTCACAGTGAGAAGGTGGCCATCTGAAGCCAAGGAGAGTGGCCTGATTAGAAAGCACCTCTGTTTTCACTTTAACTTGGACTCAGCCTCCAGAACTGTGAGAAAATAAGTTTTTGTTATTTAAGCAATTCAGTCTGTGGTATTTTGTGAAGGCAGCGCAAGCTGACTGATAGGATACACTAGATAACCCTGCCTCTTTAAAAATGGCTTTGGGTGATTTTGGAGCAGATTAGATGCACATTTACTACTTGAGAAATAACGTCCTCATTTTTTTTTTTTTTATTCCTATCTTTCACTGTAGAAAAGAAAAACTTCCCTTATACTTTACCTTCTTTTCTTATGTGTTAGTGATGTCTACCCTGTGTTGAAAGATGGAAAAATTATTTAAATGCATGTCTGATTATTATAGTGTGAAAAAGATCCTACATATGACCATGAGTGGTAGCCAGGGAAAACCCTGTGGGGGAGACATTACTCCAGCAAAATTTCTGTATTCACTCTGTGTTCATTGTTGTATTATTCATTGTTACTTTTTCATGTATGTATACGTGCATATCTTTATTATTATTATTTTGTCTGGATGTCAATAAGATAAATTACCTGCTCAGTGTTCGTCAAGCTAGATTATCAGTTTATTACAAAAGATATAACTCAGGAACAGTCAAATGGAAGAGAATCATGGGACAAGTTATGTAGAAAAGGGTACAGAGCTTCTGTGCTGTCACGGGGTATTCCACTCCTCAAACCACTCTCCCACCTCCATGTGTTCACTAACTGGAAGCTCTTTCAGTGTTACTTTTGAAATTGTCTTTCTCCTACGTATCTGTCTGAAGCTTAAGGGAGAGACCTAGAGATCTCTCTTTGTAGGTTCAACCTGCTAGACTGCATTCACAGCTGAAACGCTTGTATAATAGACCATGTCTCTTCTCCATCCATGTCTATCTATCTGCCTATTGATTTATCTCTCAGATTTTAAAATTAAACTTTTAATTTTGAGGTAATTGTGTAATTTCACATTTAGTTGGAAGAAATAATACAAAGTATGTGTCCTTCACCATTTTTCCCTAGTGGCAACATCTGGTATGACAACTAGGAAATTGACATTGATTTCGTTGGCTCGGCATACAGTCATGTGTGTGTCTTATATGTTCAGTGTGCATTTAGTTGTGTGCAGTTTTATCACATATGTAGATTTGTGTAACCATCACCTCAGTAAATATAAAGAACATTTTCATCACCACCCGGGTTCTTTGTGCTGCCTTTTTATAACCAAGCTCACCTCCTTCCTCCTCTCCCTCATCTCTAATTCCTGGCAGCCACTAGTCTGTTTTTCCTTTTGTCGCTTCAAAAAATGTTATCAAACAAAGAAACAAAACACAAAAAAACTACGTTGTACAGGTGGAATCATATAGCATGCAACCTTTTAGGACTAGCATTTGTTTTTCAACATAATTCCCTCAAGATTCATTCAAGGTGTTGCATGTATCAATATTTTGTTCCTTTTTGTTTGCTGAGGAGTATTTCATGGTATGGATGTAGGACAGTTTAGCCATTCACCCTTTGGAGAACATTTGGATTATTTCCAGTTTTGATTATTAGGGAAAAAAAGCTGCTATGAACATTTGTGTTTATGTTTTCACGTGAAAAAAAAGTTTTCATGAGTGCACTTGGCTGGATTCTGTGGTAATTGCATGTTCAGTTTTATGAGAAACTGCAAATCTGTTTTCTAGAGTGGCTGTATCTGTTTACATTCTGACCAGCAATGTATGAATGACGCAGATTCTCTATATCCTCACCAACATTTGATATGGTCATAATTTTTTATTTTAGCTATTCTCATAGGTGTTTAGTGATCTCACTATGTTTTTTGTTGTTGTTTTTTGTTTTTTGAGAGTGTGTAGATAGAGGATCTGAAGCGGGGCGTGGTGGGGGAGGCTCCCTGATGACAGCCGAGAGCCTGATGTGGGGCTTGAACACAGTAACCATGAGTTCATGACCTGAGCCCAAAGTCTGAGCCACCTGGGTGCATTGGTTGTAATTTTTATTTCTCTAATGGCTGAGGATGTTAAAAATCTTTTCATATGCTAACTTGCTATCTGTATGTCCTGTTAGGTGAAATGTTTGTTCGTACCTTTTTCCCATTTTCCAAATTGGGTTGTTTTACTGTTGAGTTTTGAGAATTCTAAATATTAGTCATTTGTCTGCTACGTGCAAATATTTTTTTCTGTTCGGTAGCTTGTCTTTTTTTCCTTTTAACAAGGTCTTTCTATGTGAAAAAGTTTTAAAATTTTTTAAAGTTTATTTATTTATTTTAAGACAGTGCAAGCAGAGGAGGGGCAGAGGAAGGGAGAGAGAGAATTCCAAACAGGCTCTCATCAGGCTTGAACTCCTGAACCATGAGAAAATGACCTGAGCCGAAATCAAAAGTCAGATGCTTAACCAACTGAGCCACCCAGGTGCTCCAAAAGTTTTTAATTTTGAGGAGACTTAATTTATTACTATTTCCTTTTGTAGGTTGTGCTTTTGGAGGCAAGTCTAAGTAAGAACTCTTCACCTAGCCTAGGTCTCAAAGGTTTTCTACTATGATGTTTTATAAAAGTTTTATAGTTTAATGATTTAATGTTAAGTCCATGATCTATTTTGATTTCATTTTTATAAGAGATAAGATGTTTAAATTGAGGTTCCTGTTTAGCCTATGGATATTCAGTTGCTCCAGCACCATTTGTTGAAAAGGTAAATATCCTTCCTTTATTGAAGTGGTTTTGTACTTTTGTCAAAAATCAATTGGCCATGTATGTGTGGCTTTACTACTGGGTTCTCTGTTGAGTTCTCTTAGTTTATATGTCTCTATCTGCTAATATCACACTCTTGATTACTATAGCTGTGTAGTAAACCTTAATATCAGGTAGAGTTGTTCCTCTCACTTTTCAATATGGTTTAGTTTTTCTAAGGCTTGTGTCTTTACATAAAAATTTTATAACAAGCTTATCCATATTTGGACCAAAGCATGTCCACACTTGTACAAAAACTTTGCTGAGATTTTCAAAGGAATTGTATTAAACTTATAGATCAGTTTGGGAATTGATATCTTTGCTATATTTAATGATATGCCTTCATTTTTTTTAGGTCTTCCTTGATTTCTTTAATCAGTGTTTTGTAATATCAAATCCTAATGTATACTAATTGTTAAATTTATACTTAATTATAATGGTTTTTTTCTCTGGAGCAATTTTGTGAATATTGTTATGTTGTTTATTTCATTTTCCACATGTTCATTACTAATACATAGAAATAAGATTGATTTTTGCATTGGTCCTGTACTCTTTGACCTTGCTAAAATTACCTTTTAGTTTCTAGAGGTTTTTTTTTTTAACAGATTACTTGGAATTTTCTACATAGACATGTCAACTGCAAATAGGGACAGCTTTCTTTCTCATCTGTATACCTTTTATTTCTTATTGTGGTGGCTAGAACTTACAGTTCTGTATTGACTAGGAGTGGTGAGAGCAGACATCCTTGCTTTGTTCCTTGCCTTAGGTGGAAAGCATTTAGTATTTCATCATTAAGTATGTTTTTTTTTAAATGTTTATTTATTTTTGAGAGAGAGCACAAGTGGGAGAGGGGCAGAGAGAGAGGGAGACACAGAATCCGCAGCAGGCTCCAGGCTCTGAGCTGTCAGCACAGAGCCTGATGCTGTGCTGGGACTTGTGAACCATGAGATCATGACCTTAGCCGAAGTTGGATGCTTAACTGATTGAGCCACCCAGGCACCCCAAATATGATGTTAAGTATAGGTTTTTGGGGGGTGTAGTTGGGTAGATCCTCTATCAAGTCAAGGTAGGTCACCTGTCTGCCTAGTTTCATTGAGAGTTTTTATTATGAATGGATGCTGGATTTTGTCAAATTCTTTTTCTGACTCAATTTACATGATAGGATTTTTTTCTTTAGTTTGTTGATATTGGAGATTACGCTGATTTTTTTGTTTTAATGTTGAACCAGCTTGCGTACATGGAATAAATTGCATGTGGTTTGGATGTGTAATGTTTTCACATATTGCTGGATTTAGGTTGTTAATTTGAGAATTTTTGTGTCTAAGTTCATGAGAGATACTGGCTTGCAGCTGTGGTATCTTTGTCTTGTTTCAGTATATGGATAATTCTGGCATCACAGAACGAGCTAGGACACTTTCCTTCCTTTTCTAATCGTTAGAAGAGTTTGTGAAGTATTGGTATTCTTTAA
The DNA here is from genome assembly GCF_022079265.1 of Lynx rufus. NCBI lineage: Eukaryota > Metazoa > Chordata > Mammalia > Carnivora > Felidae > Lynx > Lynx rufus. Next base: position 150,068,104 of record NW_025814823.1, read on the forward strand.
ATATTTAGTAGAATTCTCTGGTGAAAACATCACAGCCTGGGATTTTTTTCTTTTGTTTTTGAGATTTAAAATTATGAATTCATTTTTTAGTGATTATAGGATTATACATAATATTTGTTTTGGTTGAATTTTGATAATACAAATGGTCCCTGACTTAAGATTTTTCGACTTTATGATGGTGTGAAAATGATACGCATTCAATAGAAACCGTACTTGGCATTTTGATTTTTTCCTGGCCTTAGCAATACGTGGTAGGATTCTTTCTCGTGATGCTGGGCAGCAGCAGTGAGTCATAGCTCCCTGTGAGCCATGCATTCACGAGGGTAAACAGCCACAACTGATACACTTAAAAAGAATTCTGTACCCTTAAAACCATTCTGTTTTTCACTTTCAGTATAGTATTCAATAAATTACATGAGGTATTATTCAACACTTTTTTTTTTTTTTTAAATAAAATAGGCTTTGCATTAGATGATTTTGCCCAATTATAGGCTAATGTGTTTTGAGGATGTTTAACGTAGGGGGGCTAAGCTGTGATGTTTAGTAGCTTAGGTACATTAAATGCATTTTTGATTTATGATATTTTTACTTACAGTGAGGTTATTGGATATAGCCCTATCATAAGTAGAGGAAGGTCTGTATGTGGTTTTTGAGGAATGGATTCATTTGTTTTAATTAGTCTAATTTCGGAGCAAACTTGTTTCTATTTCCTAATTATCCTTTTAATGGCTCTACAATGTTCAATTATATTTTCTTTAATGCTGATGTTGATCATTTATATCTTCTCTCATTTTCATTTTGTTGGTCTTGCTAGAGATTTATCAATTTTATTAATTTTTTCAAAGGATTAGCTTTTTCATTGATTTTTCTCTGTGGTTTTCTTGTTTTCTGTTTTACTGATTTTTGCTTTTATTTTTATTATTTCCCTTCTTATTGCTTTGGGTTTATTTTATTCCTATTTTTTTTTAGTTTCTTGAGGTAAGGATTTAAGGTGATTGATTTGAGACTTTTTCTTTCTGCTCATGTTATAAGCTCATGTAATAATGCTCTACCTTTTCCTCTTGGCACTGCTTTAGTTGTGTCACACATCTTTTGATGTTGTGTCTTCTATGTTGTCTTTTCATTTTTTATTCAATTCTGTGTTTCTTTTTTAATTTACTTAGAGAATTATTCTTTGATCCATGGATTGTTTAGAAGTGTGTTAGTTTAATTTCCAAGTGTTTTGAGATTTACTGGTTGTCTTTTTGTTATTGATTTCTAGTTAGAGTCCATTATGGTCAGAGAACATACTCTTATGATTTCAGTACTTTAAATTTGTTGAAGTTTGTTTCATGGCCCAGAATATGGTCTGTTTTGGTGAGTGTTCTGTGGATGTTTGAGAACACAAACAAACAAAAAGTATGTGGCTATTTTTTGGTGAAGTGTTCTATATATGTCAGATCCTTTTGGTTGATTGTGTTCTTCAGAACTTTTAAATCTTTGCTGAGTTTCTGTTTGGGATTTCTGTGGTCTCTGAGAGGGGGATCTTGAAGTTTCCAACTATAATTAATTTGTCTATTTCTCTTTTCAGCTCTATCAGTTTTTCATGTATTTTGATTGGTGTGTGTCATTTAGGATTGTTATGTATTCCTGATGGATACATCCTTTATCAGTATATAATGTTCTTTTGTTTTTAGCAATTCCTTTTGCTTTAAAGTTTACCTAATATTGAGGGGCGCCCGAGTGGCTCAGTTGGTTACGTGTCTGAATTCAGCTCAGGTCATGATCTTACGGTCGGTTCGTGGGTTTGAGCCTCGTGTTGGCCTCTGTGCTGACAGCTCAAAGCCTGGAGGCTGCTTTGGATTCTGTATTTCCCTCTCTGTCTCTACCCATCCCTGCCTTGTGCTCTGTCTTTCAAAAATAAATAAGCATTAAAAAATTTTTTAAAAAGTTTATCTCTTGCTTCTATTTTGTTTACATGCATCTTTCCTCATGCTTTATCATGTCATTTTAAGTGAGTTAATTATAAACAGGCTGTTTATAAAAAGCCACTTGGATCATTCATTCCTAAGTCCACACTGCCAACATTTGCTTTATTTGGTGTATTTTAACATTTATAGTAATTGTTGATGTGAGGGCTTTTTTTTTTTTAAGTTTTTACTTTAATTCCAGTAGTTTCAGGTGTACAATATAGTGATTCAGCAATTCCATACATCACTCAGCGCTCCTCACTTGCAAGTGCAGTGCTCTCCTGAATCCCCATTATCTGTTTAACCCAACCCCTCACTCCCCCTTGCCTTGGGTAACCATCAGTTTGTTCTTACTAAGAGTCTTACTAAGTAAGAGTCTGTTTCATGATTTGTCTCTCTCCCTTTTTTTCCTTTTTGTTTGTTTGTTTTGTTTCTTAAATTCCACATATGTGTGAAATCATACGGTGTTTGTCTTTCTCTGATGGACTTATTTGCTTAGCATAATAATCTCTGGCTCCATCCATATCGTTACAAGTGGCAAGATTTCATTCTTTTTTTTATTGGTAAATAATATATATACATATTTTTTTGCATATAAATAACACTTTTTCTTTATCCATTCAGCAGTCAGTGGACACTTGGGCTGCTTCAGTGTCTTGGCTACTGTAAATAATGCTGCTTATAAACGTAAGGGTGCATGTATCCCTTTGAATTAGTGTTTTTATATTCTTTGGGTAAATACCCAGTAGTATGATTGCTGGATCGTAGAGTAGTTATATTTTTTTAATTTTCTGAGAAGCTCCATACTGTTTTCTATAGTGGCTGCACCTGTTTGTATTCCCACCAACAGTGCAGGAGTTTTCCTCTTTGTCTGCATCCTCACCAGCACCTGTTTTTTCTTGTTGTTGATTTTAGCCTTTCTGACAGGTATGAGGTGATAACTCATTGTAGTTTTGATTTTCATTTCCCTGGTGGTGATTTTGAACATTTTTTTATGTGTCTATTGGCCATCTAGGTGCCTTTTGGAGAAATGGCTCTTTATATCTTCTGTCCATTTTTTATTGGATTATTTGTTTTTTGAATGTTGAGTTTTATAACTTCTTTATATATTTTGGATACTAACCCTTTCTCAGATATGTCATTTAGTCTTAGGGCTTCTGCCATTTTGTTTTCATTTCTTGTTTTTTCTCTCTCATTTCTTTGTTTCTCTCTTCTTTTTATGGGTTACATGAACATTTGTTGTTTCACCCTGATGCATTTATAATAATTTTCAAGTTTATCACTTTGTGGAGTTTTCTTAATGGTTGCACTGGATATTAAAATATTTATATGTAACTTACTGCAGTCTATTGGTATAAAGTTTATCAGTTTGAGTGACGTGTGGAAAGAACTTCTCCATTTAGATTCTTTTACCCTCTCATTTTGTAAATATCATTGTTTTGAATATTTCTCCATACATTGAGCCCTGATCAGATGGTGTGAATATATTTTTCTTTTGTGCTGAAATATACATGACATAAAATTTAGCATTTTAACCTTTTTTAAGTGAACGGTTCTGTGGCATAAAGTACATTCACAGTGATGTGCAGCTGTTACCCATCCATCTCTAGAACTTTTCTGTCTTGCCCAACAGAAACTCTGTACCCATTCAATACTAACTTCCCATTTCCATCTCTCCCAGCTCCTGGCATCCACCATTTTACTTTGTTTTTATGAATTCGATTACTCTAGGTACTTCATGTAAGTGGAGTCATACAATATTTGTTCTTTTATGACTGACATTTCAATTCGTGTAGTGTTTTCAAGGTTTGTCTATGTTGTAACATTTATTGGAATTTTCCTTTTAAGGTTGAATACTCTTCTAGTTTTCTCCCACATTTTGTTCTGGCATTTACCTGTTAGTGGACACTTGGGTTGCTTCTACCTTTTGCCTTTTGTGAGTGATGCTGCTTGAACATGGAGCACAAATATCTTTTCAAGTCCCTGCTTTCATTTTGGGTGTGTACCTAGAAGTGGAATTGCTGGATCACATGTTAATTCTGTATTTAAGTGTTTAAGGAATTGTCATACCATCTATGGTAGTGTCTGCACCATTTTACAGTCCCACCAGCAATGCACAAGGATTCCAATTGCTCCACATTCTCACCATTACTTGTAATTTTCTGTTCGTTTCTCCTCCTCCTCCTTTTTCTTCCTCTTCATAGTAGGTGTCCATAATGAGCTATCTCACAGTGACTTTGACTTGCACTTCCCTAATAAATGAGCATCTTTTCATGTGCTTACTAGCAATTTGTAATATCTTATTTGGAGAAATGTCTAAGTCCTTTGTCCTTTTTTAAATCAGTTTTGTTGTTGAAATACAGGAGTTCTTTATATATTCTAGATATCAACCTTTTTCAGATAAATGGTTTGCAAATAATTTGCTTCTATTCTGTGAGTTTCCTTTGTGCTCTGTTGATAGGGTCTTTTGATGTACAGAGGTTTTTAAAATTTTGATGAACTCTAACTTACTTCATCCCTGTCAGCTTTGGTTTTAAAACCTCTTGAATAGAAGGGTAATCTATTGAATCCACAGTTTTTACTGATATTCTTGCTTTTCCCATTGTTCTTTCTTCTTTCCTAATGTTCTCAGATTCCTTCTGTGATCATTGGAAAGAACTTCCTTAGCTGTTTTCAAAGGATACATTGCTAATGACAAATTAAGTGTTCCTTTGCCTGTTTATGTCTTTATTTCCCCTTCATTCCTGAAAGATAGTTTTGTCAGATATAGAATTAATGGTTGACAGTTCTTTTCCTTGAGCACTTGAAAAATTTTTGTTACTATTGTCTGACCTTTGTGGTTTCAGATGAGAAATCTCTTATTTGAATTCATATTCTCTTATCGGTACTGCATCCTTTCTCTATGGTTGCTTCCAAGATGTTTTCTTTATTTTCAGATGTGAAATAATATGGCAGGGTGTAATTTCTGTGGGTTACCTGTTTGGGGTTCTCACTTGAGTCTGTAGGTTTTTGTTTTTTTCAAAAACTGGAAGTTTTCAGCCATTATTTTTATGAATACATTTTCAACTCTACCCTCTTTTTCTTCCTTTTATGGGACTCCATTGATAGGGAGTGGTATATTTCATTATTGCTCCATAGATCTTTGAGTTTTTGTTAGTTTATATTCAGTAAATTTTCTCTTCTTCAGATTTGGTAAATTTTATTGATCTGTCCTCAAATTCACAAATTCTGCCCTTTATAATTACTACTTTTGAGCCCATCCAGTAAGTTTTTTTTTTCCTTTATAGTTTTCAGTTCTAAAATTTCTAATTGTTTTTTATAAGTTCTTTTTCTTGGCTTAGGTTTCCTTTTTTTTTTTTTTTTTGTCTTTTTCAAGAGAATTTTAATTGAATGATGAAGAATTTTTATGATGGGTGCTTTCAGATCTTTGTTAGATAATTCTAATATGTAATTCATATCAGTTTGGCTTTTGTTGATTGTCTTTTTCTCTTCCAGTAGTGATTTGGTTCTTGGTATGATGGGTGATTTTTGATTGTTGGACATTTTTAAATTACCTTTCTCCCTAAGACTGATTTATATATTTTTATTGCAGAAACTTTGCAGACTTGGAAAATACAAAGAAAAAAATCACTCTTTTGCTACCAAAAGCAGCTAGTGCTTTTTGTATACTGTATATATATATATATGTACACACACACACATATACATACTTACATATAAAGGAACTATGTGTATATTTCCATCCCCCCAATATACTTATAACTAATACTTTTAGATATAATATATAATATATATGTATGTGTGTGTATATTTATATATATATATACAATATACATATATATACATACTATATACACACACATATATTACACACTATATATACACATATGTACACATATATACATATATACACACAATATATACATATATATACACACAATATATACTATATATATATACACACACACACACACACACACACACACATATATTATATAAAAAGTATATGCAGAAATTGAAGTTAAGAGTTTTAGGTAACTTCCTCAGATCACAAAGCTATCAAATGATTCAAACCAAGCTTATGACCCATAGGTCTGTACTGTAAACCACTATGAAACAGTCTGTTATGTTAATTCTTTTTTAAACCATTTAAGATAGGTTTTTTTTTTAATGTTTTATTTATTTTTGAGGGAGCACAAGTGGGAGAAGGGCAAGAGAGGGGGACAGAGGATCTGAAGTGGGGTCTGCCCTGACAGCAGCAAGCCCAATGGGAGCTCGATCTCTCAAACCCTTAGATCATGACCCTAGCTGAAGTCAGAGGTGCTCAACTGACTGAGTCACCCAGGTGCCCCTAAGAGAAATGTTTCAGTAGGAGAATGAACTTCTTTGAGGAGGAATCATCAATAAATTTATAACATTCTTAAAATATTTTGAATAGTGTTTAGTAATTCAACATTTATGTTTATAAATATTTGAGTTTGTTTATACATACATATATTTTGAAAGATTACCTTACATAGTAGAGAAAAGAGCTTTTATACCTCTATTAATGCATTCACATGGATAGTTAAATACATGAATACTTCTTTAAATTTGAATGGAAAGCAATAATAGGCCTTTTTTTTTCCTTTATAGGTTTGTATCTCCTTTCAAGAGCAGTAGTGTGTTTTTATTTTTATTTTATTATTATTTTTTATTTATTTTTGGGACAGAGAGAGACAGAGCATGAACGGGGGAGGGGCAGAGAGAGAGGGAGACATAGAATCAGAAACAGGCTCCAGGCTCTGAGCCATCAGCCCAGAGCCTGATGCGGGACTCGAACTCCCGGACCGCGAGATCATGACCTGGCTGAAGTCGGACGCTTAACCGACTGCGCCACCCAGGCGCCCCGTGGCAGTAGTGTGTTGTTTTTTTTTTTTAATTTTTTTTTTTAACGTTTATTTATTTTTTTTTGGGACAGAGAGAGACAGAGCATGAACGGGGGAGGGGCAGAGAGAGAAGGAGACACAGAATCGGAAACAGGCTCCAGGCTCTGAGCCATCAGCCCAGAGCCTGACGCGGGGCTCGAACTCACAGACCGCGAGATCGTGACCTGGCTGAAGTCGGACGCTTAACCGACTGCGCCACCCAGGCGCCCCAGTAGTGTGTTTTTAAAAGCAGATCCTTGTTAGCTTTATTTCTTGAACAATTGTGAAGAAATTCTTCCCCATTTATTTTCACTTAAGTGACTATAAGGTCACTCATTATATACATACAGTGACCTTAGTTGTTTATCCATATTGAGTTTTAGCATGGCTGCCTAAGAATGGATTTAGAGGAAATTCCTAATCACTGGGTTAAATAGTGACTTTATGAAGGCTTAGCAATATTTTACTGCCTTTTAGTTCTTAGCTAAGAAAACGAATCCAGATATCTAGAGTGGAATTGCTACTGTACTTATTTATGGGACATAGTAATGCTTTTGATTGCTGGTAATAGAAATAGAATTAAAATTAGTTTTCAATATGGTTGATCTTTGAACAATATGGAGGTTAGGGGCACTGGCCCCCCTCTTCCCCCCCCCCCCCGCACAGTCAAATCGGTGTGTAATTTTGACTCCCCCAAAACTTAATTACCAATAGCCTGGTGTGAACTGGAAACCTTACTGATAACATAAACGGTACATAAACACATATTTTGTATGTTATATATATTTTATACTGTGTTCTTACAGTAAAGTAAGCTAGAGAAAATAAAACATTACTAAGAAAATCATAAGGAAGAGAAAATACATTTGCGGTACTATTCTATACTTCCTGAAAAGAATTTGCATATAAATTGACCTGTGTAGTTCAAACTGTAGTTCTTTGGAATCCTATAAAGAATTGTCTCTATTTGTCATTGCTGGCAATTAAAGGCAAGTTAATTATGATTTGATGTTTGTTTTTAGTCCTTACATAAATGTCTCTTGAAATTGCATCCTTTAGTTAATTCCAAAATTCCTGAATATCATCCTCAGAATGTTTTCATCATGAAACCATTTTTGATATAATTTTATTTTCTTTTAAAAATTGTTGAAGTTTTATTTATTTAGACAGAGAGAGAGAGAGTGGGAGGAGCCGAGAGAGAGGGAGAGAGAGAATCTCAAGCAGGCTCTGCATTGTCAGTGCAGAGCCTTATGCAGGGGTTGAACCCATAAACTGTGAGATCGTGACCTGAGCCAAAACTGAGTCAGATGCTTAACCGACTGAGCCATCCAGGTGCCACTTGATGTAATTTTATTTATTTTTTATCTAATAATTTATTTTTTATAATTAACATTCAAGTTAGCATATGCTGCAACAATGATTTCAGGAGTAGATTCCTTAAGCTGCTTACCCATTTAGCCCATCCCTCCTCCCACAACCCCTCCAGCAACCCTCTATTTGTTCTCTATATTTAACAGTCTCATGTTTTGTCTCCCTCCCTGTTTTTATATTATTTTTGCTTCCCTTCCCTTATGTTCATCTGTTTTTTAAAATTTTTTTTCAACATTTATTTATTTTTGAGACACAGAGAGAGATGAACACGAGTATGAGCGGGGGAGGGGCAGAGAGCGAGGGAGACACAGAATCCGAAGCACGCTCCAGGCTCCAAGGTGGCAGCACAGAGCCCAAATGCGGGGCTCCAACCACAAACCAGGAGATCATGACCTGAGCTGAAGTCAGATGCTTAATTAACTGAGCCACTCAGGCACCCATTCATCTGTTTTGTATCTTAAAGTCCTCATATGAGTGAAGTTATATGATATTTGTCTTTCTCTGACTAATTTCGCTTAGCATAATACCCTCTAGTTCCATCTATGTAGTTGAAAATGGCAACATTTCATTCTTTTTGATTGCCGAGTAATACTCCACTGTATATATATACCACATCTTCTTTATCCATTCATCCATCAATGGACATTTGGGCTCTTTCCATACTTTGGCTATTGTTGATAGTGCTGCTATAAACATTGGGGTACATGTGTCCCTTTGAAACAGCCTACCTGTATCCCTTGGAAAAATACCTAGTAGTGCAATTGCTAGGTCATAAGGTAGTTGTATTTTAGTTTTTTGAGGAACCTCCATACTGTTTTCCAGAGTGGCTGCACCAGTTTGCATTCCCACCAGCATTGCGAAAGAGATCCTCTTTCTCCACATCTCCGCCAACATCTGTTGTTGCCTGAGTGTTAATGTTAGCCCTTCTGACAAGTGTGAGGTGGTATCTCAATGTGGTTTTGATTTATATTGCCCCTTGATGTAATTTTAAAAGTTAATAGAAAATATCTAATATTTTTACTTTCACCTTTTTTTTTTTTTAAGGAACCTATGTGATGTGATAAAAAAAAACATTTAACACTATAGTATTTGAAATCATATAGAGTCTTAATGTGCTGTAGGGTCATTAATACCTTGTAACAATATAGTATTAATATTTATGGAAGTGGTATTATTTACCTAGTGAAAAGGCCTATGAGTGAGTGCAATGAAGAAAAATTGAGAGTTAATAGTTTGCAGACCTATCGTGGTATGCTTTACATGCCAGGCTAAGGAGCTTGTGCATTGTAGTGTAAAATACAGAGAGGAATCCTGTTCTACTTCTCAAAATAGTTGTTCTTTTTTTAAGACTTCAGTCATTCTCGCTTTCTTTTTTTCCTCCTACTCCTATCTAAACATTTATTAAGATTGTTCTTTTTCTACCTCCTAAATTGCTTCCAAACTTTTTTTTTTCTTTTTCTTTTTTTAAATCTTCTATGGCTTCAAACCCTCATTTTCTCTTTCCTCCTTTTGGAGTAGTTTGTTAATTTTCTCCTTGTCCCTCATCTCTTTTTCTGCCAAGTAATCACTCTCTTTATCAGTAACTTCCAAAATTTCTTTTATTTCATCCAAGTAAAAATTAAAAATTCATTGTATATTGTGATACAGAATTTATCTGTGTGTGAAATACAAAACAATGAGACCAAAACGCATGAAATATACCCTTTTTAATTACTACTTAGGATGCATTTTATTTTCTTTGTAATGCTGTTCTGTTCTACATAAACCTACTGGTAGAGAGTAACTGAATTTAACTCCAGACTCCCATTAGCATGAAGAGCTGCTTTGTATTTATTGCCAGTATAATTTTGTAAAAACAGATTTTCCCATGTTTTTTTCTTGAAACCTTTCCTTCCATGAGTTTATATCATCTGGAGAGTAGTGACCTTCAAATCTCATTTTGACCGTGACTCACCAAAAAAAAAAAAAACCAGATTTTTACATCTGTGACCTAGTATACACATATAAACAGACATTTATAATGGAAACAAGAGTTCAATGAAAAAAATTTACCCTTACTGCCTGTGATGCCCTCTATTTGCTATTCTGTTCTCATCTTTTTCACTTAGAAAAAATGCTGATTGGACCTACAGAATGGATTTCTTGACCCAATGGCTTTTGAGACATGCAGGTTGAGACCAAAAAAAAAAAAAAAATTAAAGCTTACTTTAGTATGACAGACAACACCAACCTACCTAGTTTTACAATATTGTATATTTCATCAGTGCTATACTGTTTATTCCTTAAACCTGACCTGGTATTTTGTCTCTCCATTTACCATGTCTACTGTCTGGGGTGCCCTTTTCTCTTGATAGTGTGACAAACTCTCATTCATTCTTCTGAATACAGCTGGAACATTACTGAAAGCTGGAACATTACTGAAACATATCAAAAATAAAGGTTTCTTCTTAAGCAGTGACAACAATGATTTCATCAAACAAATTTGAGAAGAAATGTTTTCTTAAAGAATTAAATGGCAGTATATTAATTAAATTAACATGGGGTGAATAAAAGATTTCTGGCTAGAAAGACCTAGCAGTAATGTGGTTGGTGCTATTGATATATTTAAGTAATGGAGGTTTTAGAAAATGACACTGTCATAATAGGCTCATAGAAAATGGAGCCATATTAAGGTTAATTTTGTCAGTGATCATCTACATTCAGGGGATTGGGTTTTTTTAAGCCCAAAGATAAAACTTGCTTGTTTCCGGTGCAGTTATTTTTTTATTATGTAAATACTTTAATTAAATATATGAATTATCTGTATCTTTTTGTCCAGATTTCATGCTCAATAAGTAGCATTCTCTACTAATTTTGTTTTGAAAAATTTCCTATCTGCAAATATCATTTCCCTTTATATTTTGCTGCATTTCACTTATCTGTTTGCCTTTATACATGTATATTTCTGCTGAACTATTTGTGAGATACTTGCAGAGATCATGTTTCTTCACTCTAAAATACTTCATTTGTATTTTCTAAGAATAAGGACAGTAGCCTACATAGCCAAATATAATGAATTTAACATTAATATTCATGTTCAGGTATCTGCAGTTGTTCCTGTAATGTCTTTTTATGTCTGCTAATTTTATTGTAATGAATTGCATTTGTTATGTCTCTTTAGTCTCCTTTAATCTAGAACAGTTCTCTCAACTTTTTTTTTTTTTTTTTTAAATGGCATTGACATTTTTGAAGAGTCCAGGACAGTTGCTTTGGAGAATGTGACTCAGTTTGTATTTGTTTGATTGTTGCTTCATAATTAGATTCAGGTTAACTATTGGCAGAAATACTTCGTAGATCATGACTTCTGTACATTGTATCCAGGGGCACATGATGTCACTTGTCCTATTGATGTATAGAAGTTTGAACTTGGCTAAGGTGGATTTCATCAGATTTTGCCATTAAAAAAAGGAAATTAATAAATAATAAATACCCATTGGTTTTAGTATTCATTGATGATTTTTAACTGAATCAGTTATTACTCTGTTGTAATGGTATTATAGAATGGTGAGGGGTTTTTTTGCCCCTATTTATTATACCTTTGAAATTTCCTAGTTGGCAGTCTTCATTACACAACCTTGTGGTAACAGTTTGGTTTCCCACTTAACAGGCTTTCTGGGGTAAAGAAAGCTGGGAAGAGAGACATGTATTTTTGTTGTTAAAAGAAAAATTACTGTGGTTTCTATATTAGTCATTTATGAATTTTGTTAGAATCGATCGACAGCCTTTGTCTAATCAACTCTTGAAACTTAACTAACTTTAATTTGAATTGCAGACCCTGCCTATTGCTATGTCATGAAGTGTCTTGGCAGCCAGCAAGTTAATTCTGCCTAGCATCCTTTTGTTTCATGTGTTTTTACAGTGACCTTGTCAAAATAATGAGAGCCAGGGGGATGCATATCAGAAAAGGCATTGGATTTTATTGGCTAAGGTGATGAATAATTAATAGAAGTGCTATTTGAGTAAGACGGTGAATGATTATAGGTAAGCTTAGGTAATTTAGGTAAGTTTTGTTTTGTTTTTTTGTTTTTTTACTAATCAACTTATTTTTCAGGGCAATTTTAAGTTAAAAGCAAAATTGAACAGGAGGTGCAGAAGATTCTCATATCCTTGCCTCCACACATGTACAGTCCCTCCCACTATCAACATCCTGTATCACAGTGGTACAGTTGTTACAGTCAACAAACCTAAATTAACACATCATTATCACCCAAAGTTCGTGATTTACATTAGGAATCACTCTTGGTGCTGTGTATCTTATGGGTTTTAACGAATGTAAAGTGACATGTTTCCACCACTGTAGTATCATACAGTGGTGGAATAATTTCACTACCCTAAAAATCCTCTATGTTCAACCTAATCATCCCTTTCTCTTCACTCCACCCTCCAAATTTTGGCAGTCTTTTTACTATCTCCATAGTTTTGCTTTTTTCCAAAATGTCATAGAGTTGGAATCTCATTACAGTTTGTAATCTTTTCAGTTTGGCTACTTAGACTTAGTAATATGTATTTAAGGTTCCTATATATTTTCATTGTTTGACAGTTCATTTCTTTTTAGTGCTGAATATTATTCTATTGTCTGGGATATACCTCATTTTATGTATCCACTTGCATACTGAAGGGTGTCTTGGTTGTGCCCAAGTTTTGGAATCAGTAAAGCTGCTGTAAGCATCTGTTGCAGGATTTTATAGGGACCATAAATTTTTAGTTCGTTTGGGAAAATATCAAGGAATACAATTGCTAGATTATATGGTAAGAGTATAATTATTAAGAAATCTCCAAAGTGTCTTCCACAGTTGCACCATTTTACATTCCCACCTGCAATGAGTGAAGGTTTGTGTTGTTCTACATCCTCATCAGCATTTGGGGTCAGCGTTTTGGATTTTGGCTGTTCTTTTTAAATGTTTATTTTTGAGAGAGAGAGAGAGAGAGAGAGAGAGACATACAGACACACACAAAGTGCGAGCAGGGGAGGAGCAGAGAGAGAGGGAGATACAGAATATGAAGCAGGCTCCAGGTTTCCAGCTGTCCGCACAGAGCCCGACGTGGGGCTCAAACTCACAAAGCACGAGATCATGACCTGAACTGAAGTTAGATGCTTAACTGAGCCACCAAGGTGCCCCTGGATTTTGGCCATTCTAATAGGTGTCAGTCTTTTGGTTAGATTTGTATTTTGCAAATACTTTCTTTGAGTCTGTGTCTAGTGTTCTCATTCTCTTGACATTGTCTTTCACAGAGCAAAAGTTTTGAATTTTAATCAAGTCTAGCTTAGGTATTATTTCTTTTCTGGATTAAGCCTTTGGTGTTTTATTTAAAAAGTCATCACTATACCTACCCAAGGTCATCTAGGTTTTTGTAGTACATTATCTTCTAGGAGTTTTATAGTTTTGAATTTTACATTTGCATCTGTGATCTATTTTGAATTTAGATTCTTGTTTTTTTTTGTTGTTTTTTTTTTTTTGCATTTGAATATACAGTTGTTCCAACACAATTTGCTGAAAAGACTATCTTTGCTCTGTATATTGCCTTTGCTCCTTTGTCTAAGACCTGTTGACTGTATTTATGTGGGTCTGTTACTAGGCTCCCTGTTCTGTTTACTTGATCTGTTTTTTCACCAATAGCACTTTGTCTTTATTACTGTTGCCTTGCCATAAATCTTGAAGTCAAGTAATGTCAATCCTCTAAGTTTCTTCTTCTTTAATACTGAGTTGGCTACTCTGGGTCTTTTGCCTCTCCATATAAACTTTGGAATTAGTTATGACATATTTAGATATGACATCTTGACAGTATTGAGTCTTCCTATCCATAGACATGGAGATAATCTCTTCATTTACTTAGCGCTTTGATTTTGTTCATCAGATTTTTATAGTTTTCCTCATATAGATAGATCTTGTACATATTTTGTTAGATTTATAGCTGCGTCTCTCTTTTGAGTGCTAAAATAAATGGTGATATATTTTAAATTTCAAATTCCACTTGTTCATAGCTGATAATAGGAATGCTATTGGCTTTTGTATATTAACCTTGTATCCTGCAACCTTGCTGTATGTATAATCTATTACAGTTTGTTTTTTTTTTAATCGATTCTTTTGGATTTCCTGTACAGAAAACTATGTCATCTGAGGACAATGACAGTTTTATTTCTTCCTTCCTAATTCTATACCTTTTATTTCCTTCTCTGGTCTAATGTGTTAAGACTTTCCAGTATGATGTAAAGGCATGATGAGAGAAGATAATCCTAATAATGATAATAATAATAATAATAATCCCTAATCTTAATGGGAAAACCTCAAGTTTCTTGCCATTTGTGATGTCAATTTCAGTTTTTCTCTATGACTTGTTTAAAGTTTTAAGATCTTTACCAAGGAAGTTCCCTAGTATTTCTAGACTTTTGGGAGGTTTGTCATATCATTAAGAGGTGTTGGATTTTGTCAAAAATCCAAAAATTTGTTGGATTTCTTATTTCATTGAATTTTCTCTATTGATGTTTTGTTTTCAGTTTCAAAATACTGAGTTTTGCTCTAATTTTTATTACTTTTCTTATGCTTGCTTTGGATTTAATTTGCTCTTCTTTTTCTAGTTTCTGAAGGTTGAAGCTTCAGATATTGATTTTAGATCTTTTCTAATTTATGGATTTAGTGCTATAAATTTCTAAGTACTGGTTTGCTCTATCCCACGATTTTTTTAAAGTTTATATATTTTTAGAGAGAGAGGGAGAGAGAGAGAGAGGAAGGGGCAGAGACAGAATCCCAACCAGATTTCTCTCTGAAGACTTCTTTTTAACATTTCATGCAAAGCAGATCTACTTTCAACCAGTTTCCTTAATTTTTGTTTGAGAAGTATTTTTTCCTGTGCTTTTGAGGGAGAGTTTCACAGGGTATAGAATGCTAGGTTGGTGGTTTCTCTCAGCACTTTAGAGATTTCATTCCACTCTTGTTTCTTGCATGGTTTGTGAGGAGAAGTTGGATTTAATTCTTTATCTTTGCTTCTCTATAGGTAAGGTGTATTTTCTTCTCTGGCTTCTTTCAACATTTTCATAAAATGTTTAATTTTCTGAAGTTTGTATATGATATGATATGCCTAGGTGTACTTCTGGCATTTATCTCGCTTGGTATTTCTGAGTTTCCTGAATCTGTGGTGTCTGACACTGATATGGGAAAATTCACCATCATTATTGCTTAAGTATTGCTTTTCTTACTTTCTCTTTTTTTCTCTTCTGTTATTTTCATTAAATATATTTATGATATATCTTTTGTAATTTATAAGATATATTATATCTTTTGTAATTGTCACACGGTTCTTGGATGTTCTGTTCTTCTTTCAGGCAGTTTTCTTTTTGCTTTTCAGTTATGGAAGTTTCTACTGTCATGTCAGGTTTGTTCATTGTTTCCTATCATTTCCAATCTACTAATGAGTCCATCAAAGGCAGTCTTCATTTCTGTTACTGTGTTTTTTATCTCTAATGTTCCTTTTTGATTGCTTTGTAGAATTTACATTTCTTTGTTTACATTGACTTTCTGTTCTTGTTTACTTTTTCCATTAAAATGCTTAGCATGTTAATAATAGGTTAATAAAAAAAGGATTCTGGCCTGATAATTCCATCATTCTGCCACATCTGACTCTGGTTTGATGCTTGTGCTGTCTTTTCAAATTTTGTTTTTTGCCCTTTAGCATGTCTTGTAATTTTCTGTTGGAAGGTGGGCATAATGTACTGGATAAAAGTAACTGTGGTAGATAGGCCTTTAACAGTGTAGTGATAAGGTGTGGGGGAAACGAAGTGTTCTGTAGTGCTATGATTAGGTCTTAGTTTTTAGGTGATTCTGTGCCCCTGGACTCTGAACCCTAAACTGTTTATCAGTTTGTTTTATCCTTTAGGTGGGACAGGATAGCTATAAAGGGCTAGAGTAGAATATTTCCCTTTCCCTACATTGAAGGCTAGAGCTGGCTTGAGTTGGATATTTCCCTTTCTTTAGGTGGTTTAGACTCTTGATAAGACCCCAGCATGTTAGGCATTGATAGCTTAATTTCTTCCGAGTTCAAGCATTGTTAAGAATATATTGCTCTGGAGAATTTAAAAATGGTTCGTTTCCCTCCCATTCCCAGAGGCATGAGGTGATTTTTCTCAGATATTTACTATGAGGACGTGATAGTGGTCTTGAAAGTAAAACTCACAAAAGTGTTGCTGCCCTCCCTCCATTACTGGGTACCCTTGGAGTTTTTTTTTTTTTTTTTTTTTTTTTTAACGTTTTATTTATTCTTGAGACAGAGCACGAACGGGGGAGGGGCAGAGAGAGAGGGAGACACAGAATCGGAAGCAGGCTCCAGGCTCTGAGCGGTCAGCCCAGAGCCTGACGCGGGGCTCGAACTCACGGACCGCGAGATCGTGACCTGGCTGAAGTCGGACGCTTTAAACGACTGAGCCACCCAGGCGCCCCCCCTTGGAGTTTTAAACTCTCAGAATTGTCCACACTGAACCTCTAGTAATTCCTCAATAGCAGTTTAGGTTTTCCTTCTCTGGTGCTTGGTTCCCCCAGGGAGGTTTCTGCTCAGGTAAGTTATGATTTGCTTCAATTGCCTGTTTTTCTCTCAGTTTTGGGGGCAGCTTGGGGGCCCTATGACCTCATTTCTCTGATGGATCCAAGCCATCAGAGATCTTGACAAAACAATTGCAAGTGACTTAAAGGAGTTTTAAGTGAAAGGTTTTAAAGAGTTTAAAATGAGTGTGGTTTATGGAAATTTTGAGGCTAAACCTTTCAAAAGAATGGTAGCTAGAAGGCATAGCAAAGTAGCAGCTTTTTCAAAATAGCAAAGAGAACTAATGTGAATGAGACTACTATATTTTAATCCTAGTAAATATTTAAATGTCTTCTTAAGCATTTAGCTTGGGTTTCTTGTTTATACTTCATTGTGTTCAAAAGCAAGTTATGATTTATTTTTAAATTATATTAATATATTTAGTCACAACCTAGAAAAATTAAGGCAGAGATTTTATCATTAGGAGAAAGCAGTTTGAACAACTAGAGGAATTTACTAGCCGATCAGCCAGTGTCCTCTGTTTCATAAGCACTTCGTAACATTTTCTAAATTGTGCAGTGCATCATTCAGTCATAAGAATTAGTGTTCTGTGACTTTATTTTTTTTAATGTTTATTCATTTGTGGGGGCGGGGGTGGGGAGTGCATGGGAGAGGGACAGAGACAGGGAGACACAGAACTTGAAGCAGGCTCCAGGCTCCATGCTGTCAGCACAGAGCGTGATGCAGGGCTTGAACTCCCGAACCGTGAGATCGTGACCTGAGCTGAAGTCTGACGCTTAACCAACTAAGCCAACCAGGTGCCCCTGTGACTTTTTGATTGTTAAATAATTTGGATCTATATTCTTAGAAATCCAGAATGCACATGGTTCAAAGATCCCTATGTTTTTAGGGTAAAAAATAAACTTTTTCATTTAACTCTGCCTTTCCTAAACTTAATTACATGGTTAGTGAACACTGTTTGTGGAGCATGTTGAGAAATATTAATTGTAAAGTAGCTAGGTTTCTATCCACCTGGTGTTTATAGGGGAAGTAGTATATAGAGGAAGCTCCCATAGATTAGAGTTTGGAAAACCTGAGCTTCTGTTTTTAATGCTTTTAGTGAATCACTGTATTGGAAAATGTATTTAATTTCCTCTTGGTTCAGTTTTCCTTTTGTAAAATTTGGTAACTTTTCTCCTTTTCTAATTCCCTGTAATGTTGATAGTTCTTATTTATAAAACAGCTTTTGTAAAAGCACTTATGGATAGGGTTTGTTTGTGATTTTTAGAGAAGGTGAACATTTGACACCTCCCTTATGGAGGCAGGTCACATTGAGGTGAATTGGCACAGAAATCAGAAAGCTGTCTAAATATTGAAACAGTAAATTAATCAAGTACATAAGTGAATGCATGTTAACTTTATGTAGAGGATGCAGGGCTAATGATGTGAATTGTCATGTAATTTTTTTTCATACAAAATAATTTGTGGCCAGGATGAGATAACAATAAAGCAAGAATAAATATACATTTTAGTGTTATTTGTTAAGAGTTAGATATACGAGGAAATTTCCCAGCAGGAAAGCTTATCCCGCTTATTAATGACAGAAATATGTTAGAAACATGATAGAAAATTTTTGGGTAAAATCATAAGCAGTTGTTTTTGAGATAACGTCTGCACTTAATATAATTGCTTTGTTCTAAGGAACTTAAAACTATATGAGTTTCAGAATAATGCCTGTGGTAATTGGGGATGAAAGATTTTTATATGAAGAGAGACTAAAGCATTCAGATTTTTAATTACTGGAACAGCTTAAAATGATGTATATGATTTAAGGTTACATAGTGAATAGGAAAAGGGAAGAATGGTGACAGAATACTAAAATGTATAAAAATACATATGTCAAAGAGGCAGAAGCATGTGTTCCCATCATATATCTGACCTTAGTGGTCATGAATTGTTGGTAACAGGAAGCCAGAACAGGTGAAACAAGAGTAGGTCCTGGCTCTGTCATCCATTGACTCAGCTTCTAGTACTGATCATAGAGTCTTAGGCTATTGCGCAGAATATAATGTAGTTACCACAGTCTTGGCCTGTGCAAACATTTGGCAGTATTAGGGGTTAAGGAATATTGAGTCCAGGATAATGTAATAGATGGGGGTGGAGGGCAACAGTTGGACAATATACTGTTGTGAGATGTCTAATGTGGATATAATTTTGCCTAGTATTGTGTGTATCAAAATATATTTAAGCATGATCCTTTTTAATGTTAAAATGCAAGTTTTAGTATAGAGTTTCTCTGCATTTACAATTACTTTTCTTGAGTATGCAGTTAAGGATAACATTGAATCATAACATATATTAAGTTTAGCATCCTAAGTGTTCATCTCAGTGAATTTTAATAAGTAGTACTTACGTAGTAATATAGCTGTTGTGTTTATATGTATTGTATATTTTTGATACTATGTGTTAATACATATTAGTACATTATTACCACTTACTAATAATCCCTGTGTAATCCATCTTTAAATTTGAGAACAGAATATTACCAGCATCCTAGAAGTCCTTTTGTGCCTGCTTCCAGTGTAATACCCATACCACCTCTCTCTCTCTCCAAGATAAACACATCCTAGTTTCTTATGCCATAGATTATTTTTGGGTTATTGAATTTATGTAAATTAGGTTTTATATAAATTGAGTAATATAGCACATATTCTTTTGTGTTCATAAACTTTACATTTGTGAGATTTATCCATGTTGTTACATGTAGCAATATTTCACTCGCCTTATTGCTTACAGTATTACATTGTGACTGTACCACAGTTTATTATATTTTCTGCTATTAATGGACATAATTAGGTTGTATCTAGTTTTGGCTTATAAATAGTGCTACTCTGAATCTTCTTTAATGTCTTTTGAACAACATTTATATGCAGTTGCAGTAGTTGCATCCCTAAGATTAGAATTGCTGGATCATAAGGTGTTCATATGATAACCTTGGTAGATATTGTTAAATGGTTTTGCAAAGTGCTGGTACCAATTTAAATTCTCAGTGGCAGTGTATGAGGATTCCAGTTACTCCCCATTCTTGGCAACTGTTGGTATTATCCTTTTCATTGTAGCTACTTTAAAAAAATTTTTTATGTTTATTTTTGAGAGAGAGAGAGAGAAAGAAAGAGACAGAGCATGAGCAGGGGAGGGGCAGAGAGAGACACAGAATCTGCAGCAGGCTCCAGGTTCTGAGCTTTCAGCACAGAGCCCGACACAGGGCTCAAACTCATGAACTCTGAGATCATGACCTGAGCCGAAGTTGGATGCTCAGCCAACTGAGCCACCCAGGTGCCCCTCATTGTAGCTATTTTGGTGGGTGAGTGATGAAATAGTCCTTGTGGTATTAATTTGTATTTTCCTGATGTGATGAATAATGTGTACATTTTCATTTTTATTGACTATTTTGATAGCCTCTTCTATAAATTATTCAAGTCTTGTGCTATTTTTCTATTGAGGTTTTTTTGTTTATTTGTTTTTTAATTAGTGATTTCTAGTTGTTCTTTGACCTGGCTGTTATATTAATCCTTTGTTGGATGTATGTAAATCAGTTTGCATTTTAGATCTTTACTATCTCTTTTTTTTTAAATTTTATTGTGAGAGAGAGACAGAAAGTGTGAGTGAAGGAGGGACAGAGAGAGAGACACAGAACGCAAAAACAAGCTCCAGGCTCCGGGCTGTCAGCACAGAGTCCGATGGGGGCTAGAACCCGGAATTGTGGGATCATGAACTGAGCTGAAGTCAGACACCGACCGGCTGAGTCACCCAGGCGCCCCACATCTTTACCATCTTAATGCCACCTTTAATGACAGAAGTTGTTAATTTTATATGGATTTGTGTATGTCAATTTTTTTCCTTTATAATTTGTGGTGGGTTGTTTTGTTTGAGTTTTTTGGTATTTTTTTTTTGGTCGCGTTTAAGAAATCTTTGCCTGTCCTAAGGGCATGAATATATTTGCCTATCTTTTTTCTAGAAGCTTTATTGCTTAATTTTTCACTTTTTTAAAAAAAAATTTTAAATGTTTATTTTTGAGAGAGAGAGAGAGAGAGAGAGAGAGAGCAAACAAGGGAGGAACAGAGAGAGAGGGAGGCACAGAATCTGAAGCAGGTTCCAGGCTCGGAGCTGTCAGCAGGGCTCGAACTCGTGAATTTGGAGATCATGATCTGAGCTAAAAGTTGAACACTTAACTGACTGAGCCACCCAGGTACACCTTCACTTTTTTTTTTTTTAAGTTTATTTATTTGTTTGAGGGAGACATAAACAGCATGAGTTGGGGAGGGGCAGAGAGAGAGAGAGAATCTTAAGCAGGTTCCGCACTGACAGTGCAGAGCCTGATGTGGGACTCAAACCCACCAAACTGTGAGATCATGACTTGAGCTGAAACCAAGAGTTGGATGCTCAACCAACTGAGCCACCCTGTATTTCACTTTAAGATGTAACATGCATATGGAGTTGATTTTGTGTATGTCTGTGTTTTTCTATATATGCATATCCTGTTCACCCAGCAGCATTTTAAAAACAAAAAAAAATCTTTTTCAGGTTTATCATTGTCATAAATTAACAGCAGTCTATGAGTCAGTCTGTTACATCTCAGTTCTTTCCCTTTCATTTACTTTATCTTTGCAGTAAATTTTGATAAATGATTGCATAACTAGTTTTTCTGTTGGACCTACAGAAAATTTTCCTTTTTATTATTGAAATTGACAGTTTATGACTTTTTTCTTCTGTCTTGTAAAATCCTGAGTTTTATTTATCTTTTCAAAAATCAACTTTTGATTTTTCTTCTGAAGTTTTATGTTGTGTCTTTGTTTTGATTTTCCGTTCTTTTCTACTTTGTTTTTTTGCCTTTTTTCACATACAACTTTTCATTCTTTAGCTAGTTTTGTGAGGTAGATACTTAAATAATTATTGTTCATTTTCTTAACTTAAGCATTTAAGGTCACATATTTCGCTCCAAGTATAGCTTCAGCTGCGTGTTACTCATAACTTTTATATGTCCTTTCTTCATTATCATTCATTTAAATACTTGGTTTTCCATTGTGATTTCTTCTTTGATTCAAGAGTTAATTTCCTTATAGTTGCTTAATTTCCAAATAGTTGTTAATAGTTTTTATTTGTTGATTTGGTTTAATGATTATTTGACTAATTCCATTGAGGCCAGAAAACATAGTTTGATTTCAGTCCTTTGAAATGAGGCTTTTTTTTTTCTTGATTCAGCCTGTGGCAGTTTTGATAAATGTACCATGTTCATTTGAAAGGAATATATATTATTTTGTTACTCAATGCAGTTTTGTATAGGGCATTCGATTATACTTACGGATCTTGGTCATATCTTTGTATTTACTGATTTTTTTTCCCTTCATTTACTTCTTTTATCATTTATTAAAATAGGGAAGTTTGTGCAAAGTTCCCAACCTACAGTGGTGTATATTTTGTTGTTATGTTTTTGGGTGCTTATGCATTGTTATCTTAGCTTAAATTCCTGGTGAATTGGTCCCTTTATTATTATAAATGCCCTGACTATCTCTAATAACAAAAATCTAGTTTGGCTGGCACCTTTTTTTTTTTTTTTGATTAGTGCTAGCATGGTATAACCTTTTCTTTCCTTTTACTCTCGACCTTTTTGTGTTCTTTTATTTAAGATGTATCTCTCATAGTGTGTTTTATTTTTTATCCATTCTGACAATCTTGATCTTTTAGTGGTTGCCTTAGAGATTACAACACATATTGACTTACTGCAGTGTACTGAAAATATTTACTTTTACCACTTCCCTAACAATGCTAAGAACTTAGAACACTTGAACTCTACTTAAACTCCTTCACTTTTGAACTGTTGTCCTGAATTTTCATTGTACACATGGTTTAATATTTAGTAGAAATTATTGGTTTATATGGTCAATGTTTATTTAGATTTACCTTCTTTATACTGCATTTCCAGGTTTTTCTGTGGGAAATTTTTTTCTTGTTTTTTTCTTTTTCTTTCTTCTTTTTTTCTTTTTCTTTTTTTGCCTATAGAACTTCTTTTAGTATTTCTTTTGGTAAACATCTGTCAAAATATTTACTTTCTGTTTATCTGAAAATATGTTTGTTTTTGCTTTTGAAGCAAAATATTATTTTGGGGCATAAAATTCTGGGATTGCAGTTATTTTCCTATCTGAAGATAATTTCGTTCTCTCGTCCTTCAAGTATTTCTCTTGAAAGGTCAGCAAAGATTTTATTGTTATTTCTTTGAAGATAATGCATTTTTCTTCTGACTGCTCTTAAAATGTAGTCTTTGTTTTGTAGTATCTTTATTATGTGCCTATATGTGACATGGCTTGGCCGGCCTCCCTCCTTTCCTTCCTCCATGCCTGCCTGCCTGCCTTCTTTCCTTCCTTCCTTCCTTCCTTCCTTCCTTCCTTCCTTCCTTCCTTCCTTTCTTCCTTCCGTTTTTGAGGTATACTGAGCTGCTTGAATATTTGGGTTGATATCTTTCCTTGGGTTTGAAAAATTCCTGGCCATTTTCTCTTCAGATTTTGCATTTGTTCCATTCTCTTTCACTCCTCAGAGACTCCACATGCAAGTTAATCACTTAAAAAAAAAAAAAAATTCTGTCCCACTCATCTTTTATGCTCTGTTCTGTATTTTCTATTCCTCTATTCTTTTTATGCTTCATAAGTTTGTGTATTTTTTTTTTTTTAGTTTTTATTTATTTATTTATTTTGAGAGAGACAGAGAGTGTGCACAGGAGGGGCAGAGAGGGAGAGAGAGAATCCCAAAGCAGCTTCTGAACTGTCAGTGCAGAGCCGGAGGCGGGGCTCAAACCCACCAAACGTGAGATCATGACCTGAGCTGAAATCAAGAGTTGGATGGATTAAGTAACTGAGCCACCCAGGAACCCCCTTTTTGTGGTTCAGTAAGGACATTTTCTCTGTAAGCTACTCATTTATTAGCTTCTTAAAAATATGCCTAATCTGATGTTGATCTCGTATGTAGTTCTTAATTTTGTTAATTTGCTTTTTAATCTTACCAATTTTATGGTTAAATTCCACCTTTTTATTTATTTTGTCTTTTCCTATATTTTCTTGAGTTGCTACTGTCTCTATTAATTTCAGATTTATTTACCTGTGGGTCTGAAATTGGTAATTTGTGGCTTTTTTTTTCTTTTGATCAGTTTTTCTAGAGTCTGTTGATCTTATTAATCTAAGAAACAGCTTTTGCTTTGTGTCTGAAGTTTTATATTTGTTTTTGTTGTTTTTTGTTTGTTTTCTATTGGGTTCTGTCTCAGCATGTGCCGTTAATTTTTAATTAAATGCAGGACATGTTAACATTTTATAGGGAATCTGAGTGGCAATTTGCTCACCCTTTCTTCTGCTAAACAGATAGAATGCAGTCTAATCACTTTAATCACAACATTTAAATACTGCATTTTGCTATGCAGAGTCTTTGCTAGATTTCTTCTAGCTTCAGAATTTAGTAATTATCTTTAGAGGGGAATTAGTTCAGTTTATCCTTCAGTTCCTCTGTCTCTCCTCTATGATAGGAATCCTGGCTCTTTGTCTCTCATATGTGTTTTACCAGCTTTGTGAGACCATCAAAAGCTCTGCTGGATTCTTTTCCTTCCAGTAGGACCCAGGCAGAAGACCTGGGTTGTTTGCTTGTTTTCTCAGCCTCTTTGTGACCACAATTGGGAAATACTCTGAGGGAAAAAGTGTGGCTGCCGATGGCGTTCTTCTTCCTGTGAAATTTGGGCTCCTGACATTGTAACTGCCTCAGGAACTCTGGGATGATTTCAAATGGACAAACTTCTTTTTTTTCTTTTTCTTGTATTTCATTTGCTTATTCTGCTGTAAGCAATGTTATAAGTATTGCATGAATACTTCTTGTGAAATAAACAAAAACCAAATAATACAGGAAAAAGTCTCTGCTCCCTCATACCTCCTTTGTTTTTTTATCTTATTAGTAACCATTGCTATTATTTATGTATATACGTTTGCTCATAAATATATACATGTATATAACATATATGTGATTGTTATGAGTGTTAAGATTAAGTTTTCCAGTAGGCAATTTATATTTGTTATGTGGGGGAAAATGCGACGTGTATAAGAAAAATATGTATAAAGACAAATACCATTTGATTTCACTGATAAGTGGAATCTCAAAAACAAAATACATATTAAAAAAAGCAGACCCATAAACAAAGAGAAAAAAGTGGTAGTTGCCAGAGGGGCAGTGGGTGGGAGTATGGGCAAATGGGTGAAGTGGAGTGGAAATGGAGGCTTCCAGTTATGGAATCAGTAAGTCAGGGGGGATGAAAGGTACAGCATAGGGAATATAGTCAGCGGTATTATGATAGCATTGGATGGTGACAGGTGGTAGCTACATCTGTGGTGAGCGTAGCATAATGTATAGTTGAATTACTATTCTGTACACCTCCAGTGTATCAACTAAACTTCAGTGAAAACAAATGTAAATAAATAAGGGATAAAATTATTCTACTACTGGCTGTCAATTCTCTCATTATGGTTTCTAAGGTCAACTGTTTACCACTTTTTAAATATACTTATTTATTTAACAGATACATTTTTCAGAACCTGCCTTTTACCAGCCACTGTTCTAAATGCTTTGGGATAAATAAACAAACATGAAGATAGCTTCCCCTTTGGAGGTTACATTTTGCTAGAAGTAGGAAGATAATAAATCTAATAAATAAGTTGTGTAAAATGTTAAATGTAATAGTGCTAAGACAAAAAAAAAAGAGGGAAAAGTTGGTCAGGATAAAGTGGTATTGCTGATGTTAGAAGGGAAGGTGTAATTAAAAATATTTTTTTTAACGTTTCTTTATTTTTGAGAAACAGAGACAGAATGTGAGCATGGGAGGGGCAGAGAGAAGGGGAGACACGGAATCCGAAGCCGGCTCCAGGCTCTGAGCTGTGAGTACAGAGCCAGACCCGGGGCTCAAACTCACAAACTGCAAGCTCATGGCTGAGCCTAAATTGAAAGCTTAACAGACTGAGCTACCCACGTGTACCAGAGAAGGTGTAATTTTAAATAGGGAGTCATTGAGGAGATATTTTGTGTATTCTTTTAAGTAGCAATGTAATTTTCAGTCGGATATGTCTAATTTATTTAGTCAGATCTCTAGCCATTAAATAATTCAGTTTTATGTAATCATAATATTGTACACAGCTACTGTGATGATCCTTGTTTGTTATGTGAACAAATATGTACATTTAATATTTTGCTTTACTTTTATATTAACAGAATCATGATGTAAAATCTCAATCATCTTTGTGTATACTTTTTTCTTTTTTGGCTTCTTTGAATATAGATTGCCATCTATCTAAATTTATATATAAAACTATAGTTTTTATAGTTTCATTTTTTAAATAATTTATCTGGCGTTTAATTTGGTATTATTTAACAATCTAAGTTGATTATTTCCAAACATCCAATTGATTGTTGTGGGACTATTTATGGAATACTTTTTGTGCTGTGCCTTCCATTATATAATTACATTTTTTTTATTTTATTTTATTTTTTTAAATTTTTTTTTCAACGTTTTTTATTTATTTTTGGGACAGAGAGAGACAGAGCATGAACGGGGGAGGGGCAGAGAGAGAGGGAGACACAGAATCGGAAACAGGCTCCAGGCTCCGAGCCATCAGCCCAGAGCCTGACGCGGGGCTCGAACTCCCGGACTGCGAGATCGTGACCTGGCTGAAGTCGGACGCGTAACCGACTGCGCCACCCAGGCGCCCCATATATAATTACATTTTTAATGTGATGGGGCCTTTTCTGGAATTGATGTGTACATAGTAGTTGAAAGATGTGCGGCTGGTTGGGTACCTGGAGAGAAAGCTTTAGCGGGGGAGGGAGGGGGGGAGAGAAGAAGAAGCAGGTGTATGTGATGTTTTGACTAGAGGAAAGACTTATGTTGTTGGCTGTGTCAAGTAATGTCAAGGAGTTTATCGATTTTGAAGATCAATTAAATTTTAGTTGGCTGGCTTGAAGTTCATTTCTCTGTGCAGAACATAAGAGTTATCTGTAAGATTAACTGAAGAATTGCTGAAAGTATGTTAAAGGTAAGGAACATAGCAAACCATTAAGTAGAAACAGGAATTTTAAAAGAATTTCAAAGAATTCTCTAAGCCTGTTATTCAACTAAAGAAAAATTAATCTAGAGAGAATAGAGTTGATCATCAAAATATTAGTAAGCAGAAGAAACATGTCAAAGCTAGAAAGTTAAAGCATCTTAAACGTATCAGTAAAATGTAATAATGTTTGAATAAATAAATTATTTGGAAATAGGGTACTTGAAAATGGAGCTGATCTTATTTAAAAACAATGAACCAAATGTTCATAACTAATGGAGACTGAGTGGGCTTGGCATAAGGAAATAGAAAGTAATTAAAATTGTAGTTATACTGGTGATGACCTTGTCTTCTATAGAACAGCTGAGGTTGTTCAGGAAAGAGGTTGGAATAGCTTCCCTGGAATTGATGGCTCTTCTAGTCTGCTTTGATGAGGTGTTGGTTCTGAACCCTAGGGCTCCTTGAGACCCTTTCAAGAGATCTGTAAAGTTAAAATGGTTTTCATAACACTAAGCCATTATTTCCACTTTGTTGACACATTTGCACTGATGGTGCAATGCAGAGCAATGTGAGGTAAAATTTCTGGTACGTCAGTGTAAATTGATGCAGTGGCACCAGACTGTACCATTAGTCATTGTATTTGTCACTGCTGTATATTGGCCAAACAAACAAAACTGGTTTCAATTAAGAATGGTTTAATGTATGGGAATGTAAGCTGGTGCAGCCACTCTGGAAAACAGAATGGAGGTTCCTCAAAAACCTAAAAATAGAACTACCCTACGACCCAGCAATTTCACTACTAGGCATTTATCCAAGGGCTACAGGTGTGCTGTTTTGAAGGGACACATGCACCCCCATGTTTATAGCAGCACTATCAACAATAGCCAAAGTTTGGAAAGAGCCCAAATGTCCATCGATGGGTGAATGGATAAAGAAGATGTGGTATATACATACAATGGAGTATTACTTGGCAGTCAAAAAGAATGAAATCTTGCCATTTGCAACTCCGTGGATGGAACTGGAAGGTATTATGCTAAGTGAAATTAGAGAAAGACAAAAATCATATGACTTCACTCATATGACTTTAAGAGGCAAAATATATGAACATAAGGGAAGAGAAACAAAAATTATATAAAAACAGGGAGGGGGACAAAACAGAAGAGACTCATAAATATGGCGAACAAACTGAGGGTTACTGGGAGGGGGAATGGGCTAAATGGGTAAGGGGCACTAAGGAATCTACTCCTGAAATCATTGTTGTACTGTATGCTAATTTGGATGTAAATTAAAAAAAATAAAAAATAAGTTAAAAAAAAAAGAATGGTTTAATGTAGGGGTACCTGGGTGGCTCAGTCAGTTAAGTGTCCAACTTTTGCTCAGGTCATGATCTCCTGGTTCGTGAGTTTAGGTTTGTGAGTTTGAGCCTTGAGTTGGGCTCTGTGCTAACAGCTCAGAGCCTGGAAGCCTGCTTCAGATTCTATCTCCCTCCTTCTGCCCGCCCCCCAACTTGCACTGTCTCTCTCTCTCAAAAATAAATACACATTAGGAAAAAAAAAATAAGAATGGCTTAATGTAGCAGTAAAAATTATTAAGTTGCAGTCTTTGTATATATGTTTTTTTAATATTTTGTGTTGTGAAATTGAAAATATACATAATACTGTATTTCTGAGTACATTGCCTTAAGGAAAAGCAGTGTGTGATTATTTGATTTGAGAGCTGAACTACCTGCTGCCTTTATGACATCCTATTTTTATTATAAAGGACAACAAACTATGGTAATTCAGAATTGAGCACTTAACAGATGTTTTCTTGAAAAAGAACAAAGTGAGTCTGTCACTTTAAGGAAAATAACTGGAAATATTTGGTTCTTTCAAGCAAAATTTGAGCTTTTAAGTAAAAATTAGAATTTTCAGAATCTTGTATCTGCGAGTTTGAGAATTTTGCAGATACTTAATGATTTTTATGATGATCTTGATGGTGGTTGTTTGAGGTCCCTAAAATCTCAGGTTTAGTGATTTTCTTAAAGGACTAACAGAACTCAGCAAAGCTGTTAAACTCATAGTAACCATTTATTATAGCAAAAGGATACACATTAAAGTCAGCTAAGGAAGAAAGTGTATAGGTCAGAGTCCAGAAGAGACTAGATGTAGGCTTCTAGTTGTCCCCTTCCACTGGAGTCATATAGACAGTGCTTAATTCTCCCAACAGCAGTGTGTGACACCACCAGTCACTCAGAAAGCTCACCTGAGTCTTGGTGTCCAGAATTTTTATTAAGGGTTGATTCTATAGGTCTGGAGCCCCACTGTGGCTGACCTTAGTTACTCCATCCGTTTGATTCCAGAAGCCAAAGTGATACTATATGGACCAGGGTCCACACCATAAATCACATTGTTACCATAAATATCTAGCGTGGCCCAAGGTTCTCAGTAAACAAAGACACTCTTTTTGGGCAGGATATTTCAGAGGCTTAGAGGTTATCTCCCAGGAACCAGGCAAGGGCCAGACATGCATACTTTGCACAACCCTCAAGTGTACTTTCTGTCTAGTGGTGATATAAAGAATGTGATGTTTTGATATTATAAAATGTGTTGAAACTTGGAAGACTGTCATAGCTCGGTGAACTAATATTGCAAGTGACTGTTACATGATGCTGCAAAATATTCACGAGTAAATGATAGAGCAATGGATTTTAATGGAGTGGAGTATAGAACACTTATAGGCATGGTTAGATACTATATTTGTCTAACTTACAAGTAACCTCATTAAGTAACGGTCTGCATATACTATGAACCACAGCAATAGCAGCCACTAATTAAATGTAGAAACATGTATGAGTATTCAGATAATGTTCTCAGTTTCGTTTCTAATACAACTAATATTGATGTATATATAACACACATAAACAAATTTTGTTTGGGTCCAGTAGTTTTTTTAAAAATGTGAAAGAATCTAGAGATCAAAAAGCTGGTCTAGAGGTAATAAAAGGATGAGATGAACAGACAAAGGGAAGAGTAGGCTTGTTCCTGGGATCTCAGAACTGGAATCAGGGATTTGAATGCAATCCTGACTCTATATTTCCCTCTGTTTTGTCCTGTCAACTCACTCTTCCAAGTGGTGGGAAATTTAGCAAACACACACAAATCCTTTTTTTTTTTTTTTTTTTTGACCATGCATCCTATATAGTTTATGCTATCAGAGAACTGACTCTTTTTCAGTTCCAGTGTGAACAGAATATTTGAACATAGAGTTTGATTCTTTTTGGTTCACTCACCTTGGAATGTCCTTCAAATTAAATGAAAGCTTCTCCAGAAACCATGATGTTGAAAGACCTCCCAGAGAGGGCATGGGAGTCTTTTCCCCGAATGGGATGGCTGCTGAACAGGCAACTGCCAAATCAGCATCTTTGAGTTTCAGTAAGTTGGGTAGATAACAGATATTGTGAGAATTCAAAGTAAAGGTGTTTGGGGGGCCTAGGTGCTGGAACACCATGTTCATAAATAAGTACAGAATCATGTTGCATCTCTTACTAATGGCTAACAGGCAAAAGCTTCCTTTAAAAAATCTAGTGTTTTCAATGAAGTATGCTATCTTCAGGGATATTCAGAGAACATACTTTCAGAGAAGTATACTTACTTTCTGGTTGACCCTGAACACAGGTTTGAGCTCCACAGATTAACGTACATGTGGATTTTTTCAATAAATACAGCATATAGTACTGTAAATGTTTTTTTCTCTTCCCTAGGATTTTCTGAGTAACATTTTGTATTATAAGAACACAATATAGAATACACACAACATATAAAATATTGTTTAATTGGCTATGTTATCAGTAAGGCTTGAAAAGTAAACTATTAGTAGTTAAATATTGGGGGGGGTCAAAAGTTATATGCAGATTTTCCATTGTGTGGGGTTGGTACACCTAACCCCTGATTATTCAGAGCCAACTGTATAGAGTACTGTTTGATATCTAATGTTAGAATGCTTGATATGGCCAAGGATTGAACAATTGTTCCTGGTATTATTACATGTTATGTATTATTAAATAGTACCTTAGGTATTATTAAGTGAGAAACAACTTGAGAATAACAGTCTTGTTTTCCATAGTTTTCATATAGGAGTACTGAAGCAAATTAAATACTTACCAGCAATTATGGTTATTTGTTTTGCTTGAGAAACAGTGTTGATGCAAAATAAAATACACTCGGGGGGGGGACCTAATTTTTTTTAATGGTTTAATCTTATTTTTTGAGAGACAGAGAGACAAGTGTGAGCAGGGGAGGGGCAGAGAGAGGAGACACAGAATCCAAAGCAGGCTCCAGGCTCTGAGCTGTCAGCACAGAGTCCAATGCAGGGCTTGAACCCATGAGCATGAGATCATGACCTGAGCCGAAGTTGGATGCTCAACCTACTGAACCATTCATGTGCTCCCCCAAACCCCTAATTTTAATAAATCAATAGGTTGATCCTTTGATTTCTGTTAATGTAAATACAGAATTTTAATCAAAATTTTCTGTACTTTCTTAGATAATTTATTTGTAATTTATTTGTAATTCATTGAAACTTAGCAAAAATTGGGATAGTAGACATTCAAATCTATCAAAGTAATATATTTTATTTTATTTTTTTTTTACTAAAACCTTTTTTAATGTTTATTTTTGAGAGAGAGTGAGAGCGAGCTAGCGAGCGCAGGGGAGGGGCAGAGAGAGAGAGGGAGACACAGAATATGAAGCAGCCTACAGACTCTGATATGTCAGTCCAGAATCTGACATGGGTCAGAACCTGTGAACCTCGAGATCATGACCTGATCCGAAATTGGTTGCTCAACTGACTGAGCCATCCAGGTGTCCTGCTAATACATTTTAAACTGACATTTTGTGGATAGATTTCAGAGAGCTATTAATGTTTAATTTCTTTGTGCAAGAATGCCTTGAGACCAGATCTGTTTATTTGAAGAGACAAGCTAAAAGTGTATAAATTTAAAACCAGTATGAGGAATAATTATTAGCTTGTGCCTTGCTCTCCTGCCTTTAACAAACGCCCTCTAAGGTATCATTGTTCTGGCCATGGTACCTGGAAAACAGTTCTTTCTTTAGATAGTTACTATGGTTATGCTGTTGAGGGCCTTTTGGTTTCATAATGAACTTGAAGAAATGTAAGATACCATAGTGGAAAAAAATAGCTTTTTAAAAGTCAACGGATAGCTAATTCTCATTTCTAGATAAGCAATAGACAAATGTTAAGTTTGATAATGATGAACATACTTCAAAACTTAAACCGCTTTTTCTTTTTTGTCTTTCTCTAAATTCTGTGTCTCTCTCTCAAAGATAGACTGGAGCCTTTTGTGGTGGCCTTTGAATGCCATGTTGAATAGTTTGTCCCTCATTTGCTAATAGATAGCCATTTGTAGACTTCTAAGTTATTAGAGTAAAATGATAAAGCCTATGGTTTAGGAAGAGCCTACCAGGAAGATGGATCTTCCCACAGTTGTAGGAAGAACAGTGTGAGAAGAAAAGAGGGCTTGGAGTATTCGAGGAGGGAATGGAAAACTGGAGAATAATTTGTATATTGCAACTCCAGTGATGTTGATGTGATCTACAAATTGGCACTAGTTTTATGGCTAGAGTGATAGGAAGGAATCAAAGTTGGTTTTGAAGTTTTGAGTCTGAATGTTAGGAAGGATGCTGGTGCCATTAACAGTATAGAGAAGCAAGAGGAAGAGGTGTGTGTGTGTTTGTGCATATGTGTTGGTAAGGGTTATTGCTAATTTTTTAGATTTGGCTGTATTGACCTTATGTTGAAGATTTTAGGTACTTGTTAGGCCTGATGCTTAGGAAGAAAACGAGCTTTAGTGAGAAGAATTTGGGAATCATTCTCATAGTAGTTACAGTTTGAGTTGGCACGGAAGGACTGATATTTCCATGAGTAAGAATAAATAGAGAATAGAAAATTCTGAGGGAAAAAAAATTCATGGGAAGTGCTTCTAGAATGACCTTTGGCTACATAATCTTTCCACCCTTTTTTTTTTTTTTTTTAAAGTTACATAGGAAAAACTCCTTGAGAAAGTGCAGAGAGACAGGTGCTTACAATGTAGTAGGTGCTTTAAAAATGCTTGAGTGCATAAACGTAATTTGGTTGGGAGACAGGGGTTTGAGCTGTGGTATAATGGTATAATGCCCCCCATAGGGTTATTGCTGGGACCAGATTATAAAGATTTTTTTAAGGTTATTTATTTATATTTAGAAAGAGAGAGAACAGGGAGGGGCAGAGAGAGAGGGAGAGAGAATCCCATGCAGGCTCTGTGCTGTTGTTAGTAGTTTCACCAACCATGAGATCATGACCTGAGCTGAGATCAAAAGTTGGACACTTAACTGAGCCACCCAGGTGCCCTGGCACCAGATTAGAGAATAAATTTTAGGAAGTCTTGAACTTTTAAAATGTTCTTTGAGATACATTTCTGTTCGAGGAACTGAAAGAAGTTCAGCAAGTAAGGTTGTAAGTCTAGTCTAATTTGAAAGCATATATTTATTCCCATTTTTTTTTCTGATAAGAATTAGATTTGTAAGGAATATTTTGAAAGTTTGAAGTATTCTCCTGTTTTTATATCTCTATATAACCATTTTTGGCCTGTACTTTTCCCTCTGCCTGTGACATCTTTGTCACCTTCTCAGTCTCTTGCTTTTTCTGAATCAGTTGCTACTCATCTTTTAAGTTTCCATTTGACCATCAGTTTTTTTTTTTTTCTTCCGGAAGTGTGTACTAAAATCCTAACACTGATGTTTTACTCCGTGCCCACATATTCTAGTACTTACTGGACCAGATATCAGTTGCTTGGTTTGTCTATATTCTCCACGAGATCATAAATTTCTCTGTCATGGTGTTCGGTGGTGTTCTCCCATGTAGCACAATGCTTGGCCGTAGTTTGTTGGAGATGGAGAAGGCAGTGTTAGACTAAAGTTTGCTTTTAACCTTCAGATTCAGTATTTTCAAGATATATCTTAAAGGTTAAGAAATGTTTTAGTTGCAATAGGTAGCCACTGAATCATCATTACCTTCAAAGTTTTAGACTGAACATGGTGAAAATGGGAGAAACAATGTTTTCCTTTTACATAAAGATAAAGGATTGCTTTAAGGTGGTTTACAACTATGTTGCCTCAAGGTGTTGGACCAGGGGGCCACAAGTTATTTCCTTGCCCTGTTTTCCTACCATTATGACCCTATAGTTGTTAAGGTTCTAAGAAAAACTC
This sequence comes from Lynx rufus, assembly GCF_022079265.1. Classification (NCBI taxonomy): domain Eukaryota; kingdom Metazoa; phylum Chordata; class Mammalia; order Carnivora; family Felidae; genus Lynx; species Lynx rufus. Next base: position 150,102,246 of record NW_025814823.1, read on the forward strand.
AGCTGCAAGAATTGAGAGTTTTTGATGCATGAAATTACATAGATATAACTGATTGAGCTTGGAGGCAGGAATTGATGTTAGCCTCCTACTAGTATAGGTATTAGGTATTGTGCTTTTTATGTTTGTTTTCTTCCTCTTTTCCTTGTCTTTCTCTTCTCTTCTCTTCTCTTCTCTTCTCTTCTCTTCTCTTCTCTCCCTCCTCTCTCCCTCCTCTCTCCCTCCTCTCTCCCTCCTCTCTCCCTCCTCTCTCCCTCCTCTCTCCCTCCTCTCTCCCTCCTCTCTCCCTCCTCTCTCCCTCCTCTCTCCTCTCTCCCCTCCCCTCCCCTCTCCTCTTCTCTCTATCTCTCCCTCTCTCTCTCTCTTAAAACATGTTTGATTAGTTCAGAACATTTTTAGAGACAGTGTGGCTTTTTCTACTCTTCATTGTCTGTTATCTACGGTGATGGGAGTTAAGGGTAATGAGAATGAGGCTATCTTGATTGAGTGCCTTTTATACACTTTTGTCTATGTAAGCATTATGTTGATACCCACCTTTCATATGTTAGTTGTTCAGCAGACTGAATTTTTGGATGAGTAGATCACATGATAGTGCTTTTCTTTAGAAATAGTTCCAAGAATTAAAACTCTTTTTACCCTGTAAGTATGTACTTGGAGCAAAATGAAATAGAATTTCTGCCCTTGGTTTGAGCTAATTTGGCTTGAGGTATGTAACTAACTACACCCACACATGTTATTTGCCTGAACACAAATATACTCAAGATACCAAGCACATAAGGATAAACATTACATATACCTAACATATACATAAACATTTTTCCTCAAGTTTAAGTGATATATTTAGTCTGGGCAGGTATAATAAACCTGTTACGTCTAGTGGTTGTTCAAATGAATTTACTAATGACCAAATTTTACTCTCTCTGCATAGTGATATGAAAAAAGAGACCAAATAAAGTCACTTAGTATAAAGCATAATTACTTTCTCATTCACTTTAAAAAGTAGGTTTCTTTTCCTTCACCATCAGCTCAGACTTGGTGACTATAAGAATTCTGTTGAAAGGAAATATGAGGGCTTTAGGAAATGTATATTAGTTTTAGCAAATTTTTTGTTAGTATCTTACCATCTTGAAATAACTGATTTAATTTCAGGAAGGACAAAACATGTATAAGAAAATCTGATTAGCATCTTTGAGAATTACAGAAAAACTTTAGGAGTTTGTGGTATGATCAGGCACACAGAATCCCAAGTGATGTAGGTGACAGAAGAGATTTCTTGGCAATTGGATATCTGCATACGTATTTCTCTGTAAGAACTTGGTGCCTGTCAGTGATATAATTAAGAGGAAGAGCATAGTGGAAAGTAAAAGTGATCTGGCAACTTCAGTTTAGTTTCCTTTTTAGAAGAAGGAAGTCTGTTGATGGTGACACTATTTAATTGTTTTCTAGTAGTAAAACAGTTTCCATTTAGGCTTGTCAAGTTAGTTTTAAGTAACTGTATAGTTTGAATGAAATGTCTGTCCATATTCAGACCAGCTGGTTTTCTCGTTGCATAGGAAAATTGTATTATTTTTCCTGATCAGGAGAGACCAACTAAAGAGCACAAAGGCCCCTGTAAGACCCCTCAAAAGTCCTCCTCCAGTGTACAACGTGAGTCTATAAAAAGAATTCATGTCATTCCAAATTTGAAGGTAAAATAATTCCTGCAGCTTGTCCAACTTGTCTCTTTTATGGTTGACTTTTTAAATATATAGTATCATCGTGGGTGTTATGATATTTTGGATAAACTGATTATGTAGTTTCTAATAAAAGGATATCAAGGGACTCTGTATCTGCCTGTTCATTTCTCAACTTTAAGAAAGGAAACAAACAGGGCACCTGGGCAGCTCAGTCAGTTAAGTGTCCGACTTCAGCCCAGGTCATGATCTCATGGCTTGTGAGTTTGAGCCCCTCATTGGGCTCTGTGCTGACAGCTCAGAGCCTGGAGCCTGCTTTGGATTCTGTGTCTGCCTCTCTCTCTGTCCCTCCCTGCTTGTGCTTTGTCTCTCTCTCTCTCTCTCTCTCTCTCTCTCTCTCAAAAATAAACATTAAAAAAAAAAAAGGAAACAAAACAAATGAACATAGGGCAGGGGATGGGGTGAGGGAAGAGATCAAACCAACAGACAGACTCTTAACTATAGAGAACAAACTGATGATTGCCAGAGGGGAGGTGTGTGTGGGGGGGGATGGGTTAAATGGGTAATGGGCATTAAGGAGGGCATTTGTGGTGATGAGCACTGGGTGTTACGTGTAACTGATGAATCACTAAATTCTACTCCTGAAACAAAAACTACACTATATGTTGACTAACTGGAATTTAAATAAAAACTTGGGAAAAAGAATAGATTTCTTAACAAAAAAATTGCGAAGCTAGCTGAGAAAAAAATACTTACTTTTTAAATTTCCTGTTTTCCCTACCTCCTTAAAAAAAAAAAAGAGAGAGGGGCAATTTACTTTTAAATAGGAGAACATTAGATATTTTACTATTAAAGTGCTATATTAATAGGGAAATTTGTCATAGTATCTAATGCATACTGGCTTTGTCATCCCTCCAAAGAATAGATCCACTTGAGAAAGAATGGAGCTATCTGAGGCTGTTCCAGAGTTGCCAGGAGAAATGGAAGAATTTCTAGTTTATGAATACAATGGCACCTCCAGTCCCACTTAATGTATATGGTTCAGAAAAGGAATTTTGGGGAAAGAAATTTCCTCTTAAAGATGATACTTTAGCAGAAACAAAGATTGGTTTCTTCTTTTCCCAAAATTAGCTGGAAGGTGAACAAAACTGGAAAATAGGAAGGTAATTGGGGCTTAGGTGATCTACAGACTAATCATCCATTATGCCACAGTCTTAAAATTTGAGATTTTCATTGATGAAATTTGTATTAATCTTGTAGTTTTTACATGTATATATAGTTTTATATGTAATAATTCACTTAACAATAATATCAAGCCAACCTCCTATGAAGTAGATACTGTTATTATATGCCTTTTATAGAGGAGAAAACTGAGGCTCAGAAATTAACTCATTTGCCCATATTTGTACAGCCAGGTGTCAAAGGTTCTCTTCAAACAGAAGCACCATGGCTCCAGTCTTTATTTAATCATTATGCAATTATAGCCTGTGTAGCAGTTTTTCATTTTTATATATTTTTAGAGGAATTTAGGACAAATACTTAATTTATTCTAAGGTTGAGATGGAGATTGTTTTCCATATTTCACAAATGATGGTAAAGGGGTGCAAAATGGAGAGGCTGGACTTGACCCTAGTCATGGACGTTTCTGGTAAGTCTTCATCTCACCACTTGGTTTCATCTCTTTTGGAGACGTTTAGGAAACGTCAGTGTAGCCATCCTTCTTTCAGCTCTGTCATACTAAATTATTTTCATATTCTTTTTAGACCTAGTTAGCAATCCTCAAAGATCAGAACTTTCTTATTATGGACATTAAAGAAGAAATTTTCGTCACATTTTTTCCAACATTATGGTTTATGATTTGACACTTCTTCCTTTATTTAACAAATGCTTTTAAAATTAATATTACTCTGTGCCACGTACATTCTGTGAGTAAAAATTGCCATAAATGTAATAAGCACAGTAACAAATTTACCTTAGATAATGCCACCCATAGATACTTGGTAATTTCCTGTTACACTCAGAAAGAATATCCTCATATCCAATACAACACCAGTTAATACTTAGGTGTTCGAGATACTCTAGCCTCAGTTGCATTTCTTGTATTTGGTGTTTTTTTTTAACTTCTTTGAAAACAATCACCAACCAGCAAAACTACTCTTAACAAGGTACAAGACTTTGATTGTAAATGAATAGTGGGGATGATTAAAGAGATTTTTTTATTTCCTTGTAATGTTACTGTAACTATGTGTACAGTTAGGAAGTGTAGCATTTTTGTTAAATTGAATCTTAAACTAATGTCTACTAGGGACATATCTCCTGTAGGAGAGTGTCATATCTTTGGTATGGGGGTATGTTTTGAGAAGCCATATTCCACATTATTTTTTATATAAAATGAATTTTACTACAAATTTCAGAAAGTTAAAGTATTTTCATCTTTTTTTTTTTTTTTTCTCCTGGGTTTAAATAGAATCTGAAATGATTCTCTGTGAGAAATTGCCAACCTAAGTATTCTGAATCTCCTGATAGGTGAAATTTTTATGTTTATCAAAAAGGTCCTGGGTTCAAAAGGGGTTGAAAGACACTGTTTTAAAGACCCAAAGACTACTGCTCATTAGATATAGTAATTTAGGTCCTATAACTCTGTGAAGTATTTCAGTCAAATCCTATCACGCTGGATTTGTGATCTACTTATAAAATATTTGTTTTAGCTACATGTCATGATGCTATCTGCAATTACAATACAATTATTATTTTACCTAGTATGGTACTGATTTTTTTTTGGCTTCCAGGTTTTTACAGTTTAATTAAAGTACTTTTTATGCTTCAATAGTAGCTTTAAAATTGTTTGCAGATATATTTAAAATATTGTTATGATACACCTTGATAATTTGAAATAAATAATAAAGATAATTCAAGAAAGTCTAAGTTTTGATTAAGATAATTCTTTTTTTTTTTTTTGTAGAACAGCCAGAGATTTTTAACAGTGGAATTTCAAAACTTTTAAAAAAGGATCAGACTCAACTACATGTGTGCTCATCCAGCCTATTACTGGATAACCTAATTTGTAATCATAATCAATAATTGACAGGTGTTTTTTTTTTTTTTTTTACTATAGTTGACACACAATGTTGTATTACTTTCAGGTGTACAACATAGTGATTTGACAAGTTTATGCATTATGCTATGTTCACTACAAATGTAGGTACCATCTGTCATCATACATTGCTATTACAGTATCATTGACTGTTATGCTGTGATTTTTGTTCCTGTGACTTACTCATTCCATAAATGAAAGTCTGTATCTCCCACTCTTCTTCACCCATTTTGTTTATTCATTTACAAATAAAAATAAAAAAAATAAATGTTTTACATCATGTATTTGAAGCTTAATGAGCTTTTGGCATAAAGGGAATTAGTAATATTCAAGAAACAAAGCTGTTTATTTAGAGTAATGTCTCTGTCTTAAACTGAATACCTGTGTTAATTCCAGAATCTGACAGCATAGAGGTAAAAACTAAAGATAACATATATATCTTTTATATATCAGTAAAGGATTTTATTCAAATATTTATTATAAATTAGTAATTGTGTGACACCTCATGGCCTTGTGTATCATCTCATGGTAGGTTCAAAGATGAAAGATGAAATACAGTTTTTTAATCTTGATATTTTGGGTAAAACATAAGAGAAATTTCACAAATGTAACACACATAAAAGAGGGATTTTCCTTAAAATTGTTTTTAATTTTTGTCTGTTCAGTGAATAAATCTGCTCTGTGGTATAGCTACACTGCTTTAGGTAATGTACCAGTTTCATATTCTAAGGACATGTTACATGTATTTTCACAACTAAATAAATTTCTACATAAATTTTGTCCTGATCATGTATGGTTAAATTTTAACTCCTCAGGGAACTTTTAATCATCATTAGTCTAAACTTTTTAGATTAAAAAAAAAAAAGCTGAAAGTTAAATTTACTTATTGATAGCCTCTAAGATAAAGAAGATTAGAATTATAGAAGAATGCAGTGTTGATTGGTCTTTCCCTTCTTCCTCTAAACTAGCAGCTTTTTTTCCTAATAGGTTAAAATGAAGCTCCATGATTTTTTTCATTGTTTTATTTTAATTTTATGTACAGACTTCAATTAAATGGGTTGGTTTTTAGAAGAAAACTGAAAATTCTTTTGAGAATTTTTTTTTTTCATATAAACTAATGAGTCAAGAACAGTAAGTTTTCATTATAGCAAGTTTACAAAAGCAGTCCTAGGACTATAATAGTTTTGACTGTTGATGTGAATGTTTTATTGTCTTCCTCTGAGTGTCCAAGATAAGATTACAAGTATGAAGGTTGTACCATGGTCATGTGAAAATTCCAGTATGTTTCGAAGTATTCTTCTGTTTATATCAGTCCATGAGACTTTTTTATAGGCATAAATTGGTAGCATGGATGATGCTACAGTCATTTGTTTAGATTATCTGGTAATATAGTTAGGTAGAATATATGTAAATTGAGAGTAGGAAAGTTAAAGGAACAATGGTGTTATTTATTTTCCACATGTTTGTTGAATAAATTTGAGGAATTAAGATCAGATGTGTGGTTATGGAGTAGATGATCTTAAGAACAAGGGGAATAATCAGCTTCATGTTGAAATGGGGAATTAGAGTAGTAGTCTTTAGATAGTATCATTCTGTTTTCCTGTTGTACGGCACAGATATAAAGGAATAAAGTTTTATTTTCTTACTGCGACTGTGTGCTTTGTTACATCAAATCTTGGTTCCTCAGTATATAGAGAGGTAGTAAATTAGTTGTTACCATTTGTCCATCTTACTCTTATTTTTTTAAATTAAGATTTGATTGTAATAAGTGTTTGTATCTTGACCAGGTAGACAATCCTGGAGGTAGAGAGATGGGCAGAAATGGAAGCGGTTCGTATGTGAGATGATTAGTCCTGAGCTTATAGAACAAATTAAAAACTGAATAAATGAACTTTTTTGAGAGACAGAAAGTTAATAATGGAGTTAAAATTGGAATAACCGGTTCATAGTAAAAGGTAAATGTTTAAGTTACATGTAGGTATTTAAAACCTCTAGTAGTATGTTTTTCAACTACCAATAATAATGTTCTGATTGCTATTTGTATTCTAATCTCACCTTTTTCCTCTTAGGTGGTATCATGGAAAACTTGACAGAACTATAGCAGAAGAGCGCCTCAGGCAGGCAGGGAAGTCCGGCAGCTACCTTATAAGAGAGAGTGATCGGAGGCCAGGCTCCTTTGTACTTTCATTCCTTAGCCACACAAATGTTGTCAACCATTTTAGGTAAGTCTTTATTTCTCTTGGGAGACTGTATAATACGGTGACTTTTCTGTAGTGTTATTAAATATACCTGCTTTAATAAAAGCGAATGATTCGGCAATATTTAAATGATGGGAAAGTGATTTGTTTTCAGTTAAGTGATTGAAACGGATGATTATAGAGTAGATATTATTGAATGCTTGCATTTTTTGTTTAAAAACAGATTACTGGGCATTACTATGCTAATCTCAAATATAATTATCACTTTTAAAGTATAAAGAATTATAAAGAAACTTTGGTAAAGCAGAAATAAAGGACAATATATTTTTAAATACAGAGTAACCACATTGAGGAAACAGTATTTAAAGAGTCAAGGTGTGTGCCCTTTAATTTATTTTACTTCATTGTTCTGAAATTCTTTGTAATCATTCATGTCAGTTAAAGGTATACAGATTTTTAAGCACAGATATCAAAGTCTGTATAAATATATGTACCTATATTGTCTTTAATTTCATTTTTATGGCAGACATTGGGAAAAAAGTCATATAGTGCCTATACCATTAACTGATAAAATGGTTGTATACCCTTGACTTTTAGATTTTATTTATTTATTTATTTATTTATAAGTTTATTTATGAGAGACAGTGACAGCATGAACAGGGGAAGAACAGAGAGAAAGAGAGTGAGAGAGAGAGGAGTAGAGAGAGAATCCCAAGCAGGCTCTGGGCTGTTAGTGCACAGCCCAACTCTAGGCTTGATCTCACAAATTGACTGAGTGAGCCACCCAGGCGCCCCAATTTTTAGATTTTAAAATGAGTTTTCAAAGTACTTTATACCACATGTAGAACGTGAAATTATTATAATAATTCTCTATAAATAAATGTAAATAGTTCTCTATAAATATTTGAAGAGTATATAAAGCTACTTTTAGCCAGAGAAAATTTATTAAAATTGCTATTCAGTCTTAAATATGAAAGGTGAGCAGAGGTATCTATAGTTAGATTTATATTTATTGCAGTAAATTATGTAATGGGTTTATAAGTCAGATAAATATTTTGTATCAAGTATATACATATATGTTTTTAGAAGAAATAACCTCAAGTAAATTTGCATTGGTGAAAATATGAATAAGTGATACTTTAAAACAGGATGTAGATAAAAGAGTATGAGAATTAGAGATTTAGAATTTCTAAATTTAGAAATTGGTCTCCACATTGGCTCTGAAGATTTTTTTTATACTGTATTTTTTTTTTCCTGTACAAATAGGATTATTGCTATGTGTGGCGATTACTACATTGGTGGAAGACGTTTTTCTTCACTGTCAGACCTAATAGGTTATTACAGTCATGTTTCCTGTTTGCTTAAAGGAGAAAAATTGCTTTATCCAGTTGCACCACCAGAGGCAAGTAAAACTTGAATAAAATATTTTTCAAAAATTTATTACTTCACTTTACTAATGAGGTTAGCTCTTGTTCAGTTTTTTATGGTGTTTATTATAATTCAAGAAATACCATATTAAATTTTAATTCTGTTGTATTGGCAAAACTGCCACCTTCTTTAAAAAAATAAAATAATTTTTCTGTAATTTTGTCTTTACGTTTCTAAATTTTTTTTTTTTTATAATACTGTATGGTGATAGCTTAACAAATATTTTTAAAGGAATGAGGAGGAATCACTGATTGTATAGGGCTAATCCTGAAGTTGCCGTAAGATTCTGAAATGCCTTCTACCTCATTAGAAAAAGGTTAATTTATATTTTCTGTGTAGTTCATTTAAAATTAAATGGTTACTCCTATTACTTGATACAAACATTGGTTATACAGTTAAAAGAATTTGTAAAAAAGCAGCAACAGAAACAAGACCAGCATTTCTAGGCTTTAGGTATTTATAGCCTGAGTAAAAAATAGTTTGACTGATCCTGTGGTGTTCATAATGTGGATTTTTGTTGGTTTTAACTTTATGTGGACATAACCTGATTTGACTTTGACATGAAGAGATTATTTATCTATTGTAAATCTTTTTTTTTTTTTTTTTTTTATGATTTCTAGCCAGTAGAAGATAGAAGGCGTGTTCGAGCCATTCTACCTTACACAAAAGTTCCAGACACTGATGAAATAAGGTATTTTATAATGTATTCTCATTTATAGGCATTTGAAACAGGCATTTGACACACTTTGAAAACATTGCTCTTGGACTAGGAAGGTTTTGGAACTTGAGGAGATAGCATTGTAGCAGGATGAAGGTACCTTTAATATTGAGTTCATTGTTCCTGTACTCTTGTGTTTGGCTTATTTGTTCAGAATATGGATTTGGATCAGAGTGGCCACAGTGAAGATGACAGAAATAATTCAGCTTTTATTAGACTATCTCTGACAAAGTAAGGATAATTGTTATATTCTGTACTCTCCTTTAATTTTTATTACTACATGGCATTTGTATCTTAACTGTAACTTGTACTTCAATGATGACCAAACTTCTATTTTACATGATGGGTGAATAGTTTAAGTGTGGCATAGAACTACAGAACGTGATAATCTTTAGAAATTATTTTTATATAATTTGATTTATATATAATTTGTTTTATTATTTTTACATAAACTGATTTGTTATATAATTTGATACTTATCAAATTATCAGTGTCTTTCTGTAAGCTGTTTAACTTTACAATGGAAAATTTATTTCTTGCTGGCAAAATGTTTACTGATTCTGAGTATACAGCTTCTCACTGAAATCAACAGCAGCATTTAAAATACAGCGTTAACTTTGGGGCATAGTGAATTTCTAAAAATAGAATAATTTTAAAAAGATTCAAGTATCTGGAATTTCAAAATAAGGATTCCATTTTTATATGATTGTCCACAAAATAACTTCTCATTTAGTTTTTATTGGCGTACCTTTATTTGTGATCTAAGCGGGAAAAGCAAATGAAAGAAAACGAAGGAAGGAAATGTATACAATAATGAAGAACAATGGTGAACTACAAATTCAGGAAGTTTGGATAACTTGTAAATTCCCAGTGAATCATCTAGAACAGCAGTGCTCAAAGTGTGATCCATGTAACTTCGAGGATCCTTGAGATCCCTTTAGAGGGTTCACGAGAACCAAACTGCTTTCTTAATAAGACTAAGATAAAATATACCCTTTCCACTGTGACATACATGTACACTGATGGTACAAGAGCAACGAGCAGAGCAGTAAATCTATTAGGACCTTAGGACAGATTAAGGCAGGGGCACCACAGTGTATGGTGTTCTTCACTGCCACACACTTAGAGGTAAACAGTATCAACCAGTGTCCTCTAAGGTTTTTCTTGGTGCAACTACAAAACGTATTTTATTAAATCTCAACCCTTTTAATATTCTGTATGATGACTATCTTTTTAATCTTCTCTGTGATGAAAACTGGTGTGATGAAATGGGAAGTATGCACAAAGTGCCTTGGCTGCGTGAGTGGAGCATTGAGTTGAGAGCTGAGGTAGCTTCTGCTTTTGTGTATACCACATATACTTAATAGAATGACTGACAGGCAAACTATGGTTATTCAGACTAGAGGATTTGACTTTTCTTTTCTTTCTTTTTTTTTTTTTTTTTTTTTTTTTTTTTTTTTTTTGGTAAAGTGATTGTTTTATGTTACTTCAGGGGAAATAACTGGCAGTATTTATTGCCAATGACAAAATTTGAGCTTGGAATAAAAAAATGAGGATTTTAGAAACCCTGTATCTGCCATCAGGAGTTTGACAGCTTCCTAAATATAAATAGTTCATGATTTTTCTGATGAGATTTGTGGTGATATTAAAGAATGTGATGTTTTGATTGTGTAAAATGTATTTATGTCTGAAAGGTCTACATAGCTCAGTGAACCAATATTTTCTAAATGAACAATGCACACTGTTAAAGAATTCTGCCTGGGTAAAGATCCATTCAGAGTGCAAGATGGACAAATACATTTTACTGGAATGGGATACGGAAAGTTCTTGCTGCAGTTTTAGAGTCCACATTACAACTAGCCTTCAAGTACCACTTGCTGAGCTTTTGCTGTTACATCATAGAATATCTATAATTATGCAATCTCAAAGGCTATTAAAATACCCCTTTCATGACTACATATTTTTTGTGAGGCCAGATTTTTCTTCATATACTTCGGATAAAAAAAACATAAAGCAACAGATTGAATGTAGAAATAGGAGAACCGAGTAGTTTTCAGTTGAAACAGATGTTGAGATTTGCAAAAATGTGAAATAATACTGTCACTAACTTGTAAAAATATAATTTTTCATATTCTTTATGTTATATATAATGGGGTGTATTTTTTTTAAGAATTAGTAAATACTTTAAAACATTTATATTTTAAATTTAATATGATAAATCTAAATGGGTAGAATTTATTTAAATCAAAGCCTTTTAGGTTGTCAGTTTTTAAGAGTATATAGGGCTCCTAAGAGAACCTCAAAACTGAGAACTACTGATCTAGGAAGATGAAAATTTAAACAAAAATTAGAATGTGCACCCCAAGATCAAGAGTTGCGTGCTCCACCAACTGAGCCAGCCAGGTGCCCCTAAGTCTTTTAAAATTTGTATATATCTGTGAAGTTTTTTGTTTTGTTTTGTTTTTAGGTAAAAACGTATGAATAGTAATGAGATTTAATAAGGCGTTTTAACCTTTTTTGAGGAAGAATGCAAAATAATACATAAAGAATCTTGTGATTGTATTGTTTGTGCCAGTAAGCTTTTTATTTTATTTTATTTTTTTCATTTTTGCACCATAGTGTTCTAGCAACAACAAAAGTCAAAATTAAAAATACAAATTCTCTTATGGTTACTTTTGACCCAGAAATGTAACTTGTCACTTCTCCTTTCTCTTTTACTTCTTGTCCATATGTATTCCTTTTTTTACTCATAATTAATATTTTTTAATGTAGTTGTTTAGGAGGTTGGTTTTAGAAAGGAATAACATATTTGGCTAAGAGGTAATGTCTGCTGTCTGCTGCTCATCAGTGAGTGAAATATTGGTCACTGTTAACAAGGATTGTAGTGTCAGGATAGAATGCAGTGTATGTCATGCTCATTCACACAGCGATCACCCAAAGTATTGTGTACAAGTTTTCTTTTCTTGAATTTGTATAAGAAACAGGCTTGAGATATTCCGGAGAAAAATGGTTTTCAGAAGTATGAGAAAAGATTTACTTAAGGGAAGTTTGGTTTCTGAAAATTAAGATTGAAAGGAAAATTGATTTAAAAAAATATTTGACAGACATGGATATAGATGTAGGGTTAATGGTAGCAGCCAATCAATCTTGAAACCTTAAGTGTTCACAGGCATTCATTCAGGCTTAAAAGGACACTTCAGTGAATTACTGATGTTGATAGACGGCATCAGTATAAAACTAACTTACTCCTCCTGTGATTTGGTAGAGGTTGCAAACATCTAGATTCCAAGGAAAAGAAACTAGTTTGTGTGTTTCCCTCTACTCAGAAATTTGTAACAGAAAAAACATTCATACATTTTCAAATGCTTTACTACCACTTTCAAACAAAAAGAATGGTATGTAGTATCATGGGTATCTAAGTAAATTAAATAAATCTTAACGTTCTTTATGAGAAAAATATTAATTCTCATAAACATATGCTGATTAGACTAATGGTGCTTATTCAAAATAAAGTTTTTCCAAAGTAACTGTGTCTTGTTTATGTGTAATGAATTAACTATATTATGATTTTATATCTAAACCATATCTGAAAGATAATTACACAGAAGCTTAAATTTTTAAGTCAGTTTTCTTGGGAGTTACACCCTAAAGCTTGTAATGCATATATAATTATTGTTTACAAACATTCCAATTTGAATGTAATAATAATCCAGTGGTGCAGATACCATTTACACGTGATGAAATTAAGATTCAGATTGTTAAGTGGCTTCAAAGTTTTACATTTAGGTGATGCCAGAAACAGGACAAAAATCCAGAGTATTTGACTTTAATTTCTTGCATTTTCCAATATCATAGTATCTCTTGTATTACGTGATTAGTCATTTTTCCCTGTTTAAAACTTTAATTCAATTTTAATAACTTCATAATTGTCACTTTCAGTTTCCTAAAAGGAGATATGTTTATTGTTCATAATGAATTAGAAGATGGATGGATGTGGGTTACAAATCTAAGAACAGATGAACAGGGCCTTATTGTTGAAGACTTAGTGGAAGAGGTGGTAAGTTTTGTTCTTTTCTTCTCACTCTCAGAATTGTCAGTGTTTTGTACATTTTTGGAACTTGTCCATAATCATGGAAATTAGTTGTGAAACATTTTTTTTAATGAGAAACCTAATTCCTAAGTACAAGGAATTTTTCATTAAAATGTATTTACTGTAATAAATGTTATTTTTTGTAAAGACCATAATTAGGCTAGCATGTTTTAATCTTTAACTGCCAATTTTCAGAAAGTTTTTATGAGTTTCTAAGAATAAAGAAACAAATAACATTTGTGCTTATTTGTATCTCTTTTTGTCGTCTTGGTGGTTTTTCTCTTAAGTGACATTATGTCAAACTGATCATGGAAATCTCATTCAAATAGTTGTCCATGTTTGCTTTCAAATTCTTCATCTCCCAAATATATGTATAACTTTCTAGTAACTTTGGAAAAGCTTAGTTATATTACACATACATTATCACATGTTTCTACATTTTCAGTTTCTCCATTTTCATTGTCACCACATAATATAGTATTAGAAATCTTATCACTATAAATAATTGTGCATTTCTTAATAGCAGGTCTGCATTCAAACAGTATTTGCATTTCGGAGATAGTACTCAGTATCACTGAATCATATCCAAAATATTACAGTTTTGGAATTCACCCTTCCTTTTTGGATTTGGTTAGGGTGATGGAATGGTTTCCTTTTATCTTTCATAATCTTCAGAGCTACTGTTTTTAAAATATGTCATGAACCTGGTAATATTCTGAAACCTGTGCTTTGATTATTGTTGCAGGAAGACAGCAGGGGAGAATATTTGTCTTTGTTATTCTTTTGACTAATAGAACTTGATATGTAAAAGTAAAACATACTGACGAAAAGTGGAGGGAGGTTGAGGAAATGGTATGATAAATTCCATACACATAGTTACTTAATAGAGGAGCTGGCATTAGAACTTCTAATTCCTAGGTTACTATTTGGAATTTTACAGTAGGAAGGGATATTTATTCCATATAGGCCAGAAGTGTTCAAACTGAAGAATCTCACTGGTTTTACTTATGAAATTTCTTAGTTAAAATTTTTTATGTTGGATTTTTTTTTCTCCTTGCTATAACCTCCTTTCCCCCATTTTTGTAATTATTTGAAGGATTTATAGTATAGTTTAACTTTTCTTTAGCTCTTGAATTCTGGGTCAAATCCAACTAGGTAAACTTTAAGAAGAATAAGTGTAAGTTATCCAAGGAGTACAGAAAAAAAAAAAAAAAGCTCAATTTAAGGTAAAGAGACATGACCTCATGTCAATAAAAGGAAAAAAATAAAAACAATTTAATAACTCAGTATGAACAAAAAATGTGATGTGGCTGCTAAAAAGGAATATAGTCATACCTTGAATTAATAGTGGAATAGTTTCAAGTTAGAATTATAAATAGGTTTCACACTAATATGTATAATAAGTTTTCATAATGGTCTTCATTGGAGCATAGTGATTCCTTGTAGGTTGAAAAGCCATTTAGAGATTGTCTAGATTTCAGACATTACTTTGGTGGTTGGATTTAAGGATTTTCCCGCTCAGAACTTCTGATTACTGTTCTCCAAGCACATTTATACTTTTATGCCTTAAATCTAGAATGTAAGCTCTGTGAAAGTTTTTGTCTCTAATTCAGTGATGTATTCCCATAGCAGAATAGTGTCTAGTATTAGTAAACATTCAGCAAATGTTTGTTGAATGAATATCTCTTTGCCTATACTTTCTCCTCTTCCTTGACACTCTTGCCCTGCTACACCACTAACTTGTAAAATTTGATTCATTTTTATCAATTCAGCCCAGATGTTACCCCTTTTTTCACAGAGGTTTTATGCCTATCTTAGTCTAAAGTGTTTTCTCTTGTGTTTTTATAGCACCTTGTTAATTCTGTATTTTACTACACTGTATAAAATTAATTTATGGTGTAAACCAGTTCTATAGAGATGAACTCCTTTTGGGCAATGATAATGCATTTTGTTTTTGTGGGGGGTTTTTTGTTTGTTTGTTTTTTAGCATACTGCTTTCATATAGTAGGCATTCAGTGAGTGTGTGGTTTTACTTTGGGTAGGTATTTGATGAGTGAGGAAAAATTGAGGGAAGTAAATCCATGGACAGATAGACTATTTTTCTACTCTTTCCTTT
The DNA here is from genome assembly GCF_022079265.1 of Lynx rufus. Lineage (NCBI taxonomy): Eukaryota > Metazoa > Chordata > Mammalia > Carnivora > Felidae > Lynx > Lynx rufus. The sequence continues at coordinate 150,117,560 of NW_025814823.1, forward strand.
GTTATTCAGTGAAGACTTGGTGCCAGATACCCAGTTTTGCTGGGTCCTAGAGGTACATCTCAAAAATATTCAGTGCAACCTATATGAACAGCATTGTGCTAGTGATTATGGTGGTGGTAGGTGTTAAAGAATAGGTAAGAGGTTACGATGCATGTAGCCACTATACCGGAATGAATAAATAACACCAATGTATCTTAAATAATAGGAATGCCAAATAGGTAAGGTTAAAAAGATGATAAAAGAAGGATGTCTTTTTGATTTAAAGTAAAAGTTTATATTTATGTTCTAGGGACTCATTGTTTCACTGAGGAGGTAGTATTTTTTTTTTTGTTTTAATTTTTTTTTTTCAACGTTTATTTATTTGTGGGACAGAGAGAGACAGAGCATGAACGGGGGAGGGGCAGAGAGAGAGGGAGACACAGAATCGGAAACAGGCTCCAGGCTCCGAGCCATCAGCCCAGAGCCTGACGCGGGGCTCGAACTCACGGACTGCGAGATCGTGACCTGGCTGAAGTCGGACGCTTAACCGACTGCACCACCCAGGCGCCCCTGAGGAGGTAGTATTTGAAGAAGATCCTACCTAGATAGTAGGAAACAGGTAGGAAACAGTGAGTGAAAAAGACATCCTAGGTTAAAAAGAATAAGCTAGGTGGTAGGAGAATGTGGATTAGCAAATAGGTAGTTATGTGTGACCATGGTATAGATAGCTTAAGAGAGTTGGTAGTATGAGACAGGAAATGTAGACTTGAGTTCTATGATAAAGGATTTTGGTTTTATAAAAGGAATTTTTAGGAAGTAGAGCAGTATTAAAGGTTTGGTTTTTACATTTTGTTTGTTTGTTTTTTGTTGGGTGTACCTTAGTGCAGGACAAAGTTGCAGTTGAAACTGAAGAATCCAGATTGGAGTGGTGAGATCGTGGGGTGAGACAGGGCACAGAGGTAATTAAACTAGTTCGGCTTTGGTAACTGTTGAAGAAAAGAGAGAACAAGGGCCTGGATTAGAGTAACCACAACAAGTAAGGGAGAGAGTCTTAGAAAGACATTTCTTGAACTGATACATCTTTTCTTGTATAAGTAAATATTAGGGACAGGGTAGAGATGTGTTTGAAGATATGATTTTTATTAACTTTAATGAAAATAGATGTAATAGTTAAAACTGTATAAAATACTGTCTTAATATCTTATCCTTTAGGGCCGGGAAGAAGATCCACATGAAGGCAAAATGTGAGTTTGTGTTAATTTTTAAAAGGAAAAAGAAACTATGTTGTAAACCTACTAATTGGAAAACTTAGGCCAAAATTTATTTTAAAAGAAAATTGCTACTTTGGGGGCTGACTTAAGAATGGTTTTTATTTGGCTCGAGAACTGGTATGTTAAAATTTTCTTTAGGATCCATGGGTAGTTTTATTTTTAAATAACGATGGTGGCTTTTACTATATAGAACTCTTCTATCACCAAACTAAAGGCTTTTCTATAAACAACATTAATAACATCATGAATGTCATGATTCATAATATTTTTGTTTGCTTACTGATTTTTTATAGCATTTCTTGTTTTTGTAACCACATCTTTTGGGTATTTTATGTTTCAGTTTTTTTCAGTTTGTTTTGTGTGAGAGAGAGAGAGAACTTTTCAGCAAGATCATGACTCTTTACCGTATTTATTAAGATTCTACAAGGCCTTTTTTTTCATAATCTTTTCAGGCTGATTTTAGGTATCTTGTAAGGGCTAATTCAAAGACCAGGTATTAGTGTACTTAATATTTGCCACAGTCATCTCTTGTATTTCAGAAGTTATTAGCTGTTAACAATAACCTCCTATGGGAAATTTACTCTGATTTTGTTATTGTCCTTGGAGATCTATTTTAGTGTTTTGCTCATCCCTCATTTACTTTGCATAAAAATTTTCTTTTAAAGACGTTAACTCTTGATCCCAGTTCTGTCTTACTCATGATTTTAATTAAGACCGTTCATCTTTTGATCTCTTTTCAGTGGAACACTTTTTTTCCTTAACATCCTGTCAGTGTTGATGAATGCAATTTAAAGGTTGCCTCTCAAGTGTTTGCTTATTCTCTTTTCTAACCATTAGAATACAAAAACAGTAAGCTGAATTCTCCACTTTCAGTAAACCTCACTTAGTTCTTGACGCTTCCTTTAAGTAGAACATATGAAATGTTTTCTGAATCTATTTTCCTTGTTGTTTGTGTAGGTGCAAAATAGCCTCCATGAGTGAGATGGTACATTGTTGACTGTATTTGTGTGAAGTCTTCCCTCTACCTGTATCACATTACAAATTCTAATTAGTGTTTGGGGGAGGCATACTGATAATGTAAGCAAATGGAATGGGTCAGGTATAAATATTCTTATTTTTCCCAAATTAAAATAATGCTGATCTTTCTTATTTTCCTTCTATGATGAAGATTAAGGTACATGGAACTGGCTCCCTACAGTACAAACAACAGTCCAAAGTATGGTGATACATGGCAGTTAACATTCTCTCTTTGTATTAGAGAGTGGGAAGCCAAAAACTAGTAATGTTTCCCTGCAGTAAGTTGACTGCTGTAATTGATGTGTGCAAAAACGGGAGTCCAGTGTTGCGAGATCTTCGTGATTTTCAAGATACAGTTGAAATCTGTATTTTTATCCCTATTTAAAATAATACCATAGATATATTTTTAAAAGAAAAGAAAAAAAATGTTGGTCACATGCCACTAAATATTTAAAGCTTCATCCAGTTTTCTCACAGCATAAAGTATAAATCCCACTTTTGCTGGGAATTTTTTTTAGTTAGTACATCTCTGAACTTTGTAATTATCTACTCATTTGGTATTTAGTGTAAGCTAAATTTGCGCTGTTGACTTATTTTATGTATTTCTCAGCTCCCTCTAATTTCTTAAGGTGGAGACTGGCAGTGAAGCAACCTCAGTAGCATCCATGAGTGCTCTTTGAGACTAAACAAACGTAACTTGAACTGTGTTTCTTTCTGGCTCCCTTTTAACAATGATATAGACATCAAGTCCTGATAATTTTGTTTTCTAAAATATTTCTTTTTTTTTTTGAACATTTATTATTGAGAGACAGAGAGAGACAGAGCATGAGCAGGGGAGGGACCGAGGGACCAAGGGACGGGGAGACAAAGAATCCAAAGCAGGCTCCAGGCTCTGAGCTGTCAGCACAGAGCCCGACATGGGGCTCAAACTCACAAACTGCGAGATCATGACCTGAGCTGAAGTCAGACGCTTAACCGACAGAGCCACCCAGGCGCCCCTAGAATATTTCTTGAATGTGTGTCTTCTTCTCAATCTTAAGCAACCATACTCTAGTTCAGGCCCTTTTCTTTTTTTTTTTTTTTAATTAAAAAAATTAATTGACGATAGATGACACACAGTGTTACATTAGTTGCAGGTGTACAACAAAGTGATTGAACAATTCTGTACATGTTGCCCAGCGCCCCCCAGGTGTAGCTACCATCTGTCACCATACATCATTATTACAGCATCCTTGACTATATTCATTATGGTATGCCTTTTGTTCCTGTGACTTACTCATTCCAAACTAGAGGCCTGTATCCCCCACTCCTCTTTATTCCTTTTGCCCATCCTCCACTCTGGCAACCATCCGTTTGTTCTCTGTATTTATAGGTCTGTTCTTCTAATTTCTTAACAGGACTTGATGTAGCAGTAACCTCCAAGTTGGTTTTCTTTGATGCTTTCAGTCTCTTTAAATCCTTTCTTCCAGTAGCAAGCATAATCTTCCTAAAACCCATATCTGACTGCATCACTTTTGCACTTAAAAGCATTACCTTATTCTCTGTCATATTTACCTTAGCAGAGCCTGAAACGATCCTCTCATCTGACTATTGTGTCCTTTACTAGTCATATCTCTTTTATGTTTATATTTTACTCTCCAGCTTGTCGATCTTCAAATGTGTAAAACTGTTGTTCACCTTTGTCTAAGCTACTTTCTAGGTCAGAATACCACTGCATTATGTTTGGTTAATTTCTATTCTTACTTAATGACTTAACTCACTTATCACTTCCCAAGAAGTCTTCCTTTATCTTCTCCCTCACATGTTCCATAGAGATGGTGCCCTCCTCTTTTATTCCAAAAATGCCCTCTGTGCATTTCTATCACTGCACTTTATTATATTTTTGACATTGTTTTTGTAGTTATACAGTATTTGTGTCACTTTTTCTTATTGGAATGGGAACTTTGTAAGAACAGGGACTCCTCTTTCTATCATTGGTGTAAACCATGTGTTTGAAATATGTACATTTTACATATAGGTAATAAATGTCTGAATGAGGAAACTCAGATCTACTTCTTTCACAAAATGATTATTGCCGATTTGTTCTCTAAACCCCGTTTGGTGCTCCTCACTTGGAATTCCCTTGTTTTTCTTTATTCTTGCTATAAAAATATAGGAATAGCCTTTGAGGGTATCTACTCATCTCTCCCCCAGAATATAAAAACCCTGTTCTAGCATTTGTAGGAAATGGTCATTTAGATTATACTTGAATGCAGTATGGAACCTTACTACCTTTTAAGGAAGCCTGGATTGCTCCAGTTGTTGTGTACTTGCTGTATAGTATTCATAATTTGCATTGAGTTAATGAGTTAATTGTGGGAATAATGTTAAAGAGGGAATTTAAAAGTTTAACATTTCATTCATGTGAAAAGGTAAATATTCAGTTATATTTTGATAAGTAATAGTATGGGTAATTTAAAACAATGTTAACAGCTTCTAAATCTGCAACACTGGGCTTTAGAGCACTTACATGTTTTAGACTTGTAGTATTTTTATTTTCCAGCTATTTTTGGGTATATATCTTTTTTACTGAAATAACACTATACTTATTCATATATATAATTAGCATGCTCAGAAGTAATTTTTAATGTGCCTTTCCAGAATGTATTAAATACAGCACAGTGTTCTGAACACATTCATTCAGTGAAACAACACTGAATTTATTAACATACATAATATACATTGAGCTTTTTTTTATGTAGAGGAATTTCTAATTTTTATTAAGAAAATTTTAATTGGAGTATAATTAAATCCAATGTTAAATTTGTTTCAGGTGTACAATATAAATAATTATTCAACAGTTCTATATATTACTCAGTGTTCATTGGGATAAGTGTACTTTTAATCCCCCCTATCTGTTTCCCCCATCCCCATGCCTTCCTCCCTCTGGCAACCACCAGTTTGTTTTTTGTATTTAAGAGTGTTTTTTGTTTATCTTTGTTTGTTCATTTTGTTTCTTAAATTCCAGACATGAGTTGAATCGTATAATATTTGTCTTTCTCCGTCTGACTGACTTCCATCCATGTTGATACAGATGGCAAAAATCTCTTTCTTTTTTATGGCTGATATTCCATTGTATGTATATACCACATTTTTATCCATTCATCTATCCTTGGGCACTTGGGTTGCTTCCATATTTTGGCTACTGTAAATTACATGACATTAACCATAGGAGTGGATAGATCTGTCTTCTTTGGAAAGATGTCTACTCAGGTTCTCTGCCCTCCCCTCCCCCCCCCACTTTTTTTTTTTTTTTTTATTGAGAAACAGAAAATGAGACTGAGAGTATGAGCAGAGGAGGGGCAGAGAGAGAGGGAAAGAGAGACTCTTAAGCTGGGCATGGAGCCTGACTCAGGGCTCCATCTCATGACCCTGAGATGATGACTTGAGCCAAAATTGAGAATCCGTTCCTTAGCCGACTGAAGCATCCAGGTGCCTCTCTGCCCATTTTTTTAATTGAAATATTTATTTTTCTAGAGTTGAGTTTTAGAAGTTCTTTATATATTTTGGATATTAACCCCTTATCAAATACATCATTTGCTAATTCAATAGGTGTTCACTGTGCAGAAACTTTTAATTTTGATGTAGTCTCAATAGTTTACTTTTGCTTTTGCTTCCTTTGCCTGAGGAGACCTATCTAGAAAAATATTTCTATGGCTGATGTCAAAGAAATTACTGCCTGTGTTTTCTTTAAGGAGGTTTATGTTTTCAGGTCCCCCTTTATGTCTCTAATCCATTTGGAGTTCATTTTTGTGTATGGTATAAGAGAGTAACCCAGTTTTCATTCTTTTGCATGTACGTGTCCAGTTTTTTCAACACCGTTTATTGAAGAGACTGTTTTTCTCCCCCAGCATATATTGTTGACTCCTTTGCCCTAGATTAATTGACCACATAATTGTGAGTTTATTTCTGGGCTCTCTTTTCTGTTCCATTGATCTATTGGGTCTGGGTTTTTGTTTTTTGTTTTTTGTGTACTATTTTTTGCCAGTACCATACTGTTTTGATGACTACAGCTTTGTAGTATATCTTTATATCTGGGATTATGATACCTCCAGTTTTGTTCTTCTTTTTCAAGATGGCTTTGGCTCTTGGGGGTCTTTTGTGGTTCCATGCAAATTTTAAGATTATTTGTTATAGTTTTGTGAAAAATGCTATTGGTATTTTGATATGGATTGCCTTGAATCTATAGTTTGCTTTGGATAGTATGGACCTTTTAACAATGTTCTTCCAAGTCATGAGTATGGAATATCTTTCCATTTGTTTGTGTCATCTTCAGTTTATCAGTGTTTTCTAGTTTTTAGGGTACAGGTCTTTCATTTCCTTTAAGTTTATTCCTAAGTATTTTATTATTTCAGGTGCAGTTGTAAATGGGATTGTTTTCTTTTTTTTAATATGAAATTTATTGTCAAATTGGTTTGCATACATCACCCAGTGCTCATTCCAACATATGCCCTCCTCAATGCCCATCACCCACTTTCTCCTCCCTTCCATCCCCCCATCAACCCTCAGTTTATTCTCAGTTTTTAAGAGTCGTTTATGGTTTGCCTCCCTCCCTCTCTTCCCCCCCCCTTCCTCTCCCCCACGGTCTTCTGTTAAGTTTCTCAGGATCCGCATAAGAGTGAAAACATACGGTATCTTTCTCTGTATGACTTAATTCACTCAGCATAACACTCTCCAGTTCCATCCACATTGTTACAAAAGGCCATATTTTGTTCTTTCTCCTTGCCAAGTAGTATTCCATTGTATATATAAACCACAATTTCTTTATCCATTCATCAGTTGATGGACATTTAGGCTCTTTCCATCATTTGGCTATTGTTGAAAGTGCTGCTGTAAACATTGGGGTACAAGTGCCCCTATGCATCGGTACTCCTGTATCCCTTGGGTAAATTCCTAGCAGTGCTATTGCTGGGTCATAGGGTAGATCTATTTTTAATTTTTTGAGGAATCTCCACACTGTTTTCCAGAGCAGCTTCACCATTTTGCAGGGTTATTTGTATACAGTATCATGTCATCTGCAAATAGTGAAAGTTTTAATTCTTCTTTACCTATTTGATGCCTTTTACTTCTTTTTCTTGTCTGATTGCTTCAACTAAGACTTACAGTAGTCTGTCGAATTAAATTGGTGAGAGAGGACGTTGTCTTGTTCCCGAATTTAAGGGAAAAGGTCTTAGTTTTTCATCATTAAGTATGATGTTACCTGTGGGTTTTTCATATATGGCCTTTGTTATGTTGAAGTATGTTCCCTCTTAAACCTAGTTTGTTGAGAGTTTTTATCAAGAATGGATGTTGTACTCTGTGAAATGCTTTTTTCTGCATTTGTTGAGATGATCATATGGTTTTTATCATTTCTTTTGTTAATGTGATGTATCATGTTGATGGATTTGCAAATATTGAACCACACTTGCATCCCTGGAATAAATCCTGCTTGATTGTGGTGAATCATTTTTTTTTAATGTGTTGAATTCGGTTTGCTGGTATTTTGTTGAGGATTTTTACATGTGTTACTCAGATTTTTTTTTTTTTTGTAGTGTCTTTGTCTGGTTTTGGTATCAGAGTAATTAATGTTGGTCTTGAAGAATGAATTTGGAAGTTTTTCTTCCTCTTCTATTTTTTGCAATAGTTTGAGAACAATAGGTGTTAACTTTTCTTTAAATGTTTGGTAGATAGATGGCACCTGTGAAAGTCATCTGTGAAGTCATCTGGTCCTGGACTTTTGTTTTTTGGGAATTTTTGCTTATTGAGTTTGTCTCACTGCTATTAACCAATCTATTCAAATTTTCTGTTTCTTCATGATTCAGTTTTGTAATAATATTTGTTTCCAGGAGTTTATTCATTTCTTCTAGATTGTCCAGTTTATTTTACAGTGTTTAGTATTTATGTGATGTTGGTTGTTACTTCTCATCCTTCATTTCTGATTATATTTCCTTCAGTTCTCTTTTTTTCCTTTATGAGTCTATCTAAAGGTTTAATATAATTTGCATATATTTTCTAAGAACCAGCTCTTGGTTTCATTGATCTTTTTCTGTTGCTTGTTTTGTTTTTGTTTCTGTTTCTTTTATTTCTACTCAAATCTTTATTATTTCCTTCTTTATTTTGACTTTGGGCCTTGTTCTTCTTTGCTAGCTCCTTTAGGTCTTAGGGTTAGATTGTTTATTTGAGATTTTTCTTATTTCTTGAAGTAGGCCTGTATTGTTATAAAGTTCCCTCTTAGAACATTTTTTTGCTGCATCCCAAAGATTTTGGACTGTTTTGATTTTCATTTGTCTCATGTATTTTTTGATTTCCTCTTTGATTTCTTGGTTGACCCATTCATTGTTCACTGTAGCATGTTATTTAGTCTATATGTATTTATGTTCTTTGGAGATTTTTTTCTCATGATTGATTTCTAGTTTCATAACATTGTGGAAAGAAAAGATGCATTATATGATTTCAGTCTTTTTGCATTTCATTCTTTTTGAATGTCTTGAATTTTTTTTGTGGGCTAATGTGACTTACCCTGGGAAGTGTTATGCAGTTTCCTGTATATATCTGTTAGGTCCATCCAGTCTAATGTCCAATGTGTCATTCAAAACCACTCTTTTCTTGTTGGTTTTCTGTCTGGATGATCTATCCACTGATATAAGTGGAATGTTTAAGTCTTCTGTTACTGTAACAGTTTCTTCCTTTAAGTCTTAATAGAGTTAATAGCACTATGTATTTAGGTGCCTCCATGTTGGGTCCATAGATATTTATGAGTGTTATATCCTCTCATTAGATCATTCCTTTTATTATTTTATTATGTCCTTCTTTGTCTCTTGTTCACAGTCTTTGTTTTAAAAGTCTATTTTGTCTGATAAAAGTATTGCTACCCCAGCTTTCTTTTCACTTCGATTTGCCTGGTAAATGTTTTTCATCCCTTCACTTTCAATCTGCATGTGTCTTTAGGTCTGAAATGAGTCTCTTGTAGGCAGCATTTAGATGGTTCTTGATTTTTTTGTCTTAGTCTTCTAGTATTTTTACTTTCCAATTTGTTTTTTAAGCTACCGTCAAAAATAATAGTAGATTCTAAGAATTAATGACAAAGTAATAGAGGTATGATCTAGGGTTGTCAGCTTGGCTTTACAGGTGCTAATCAACAAGATAGATAATAGATCTTCAGGTAAATGAAAGGAGATTTTAAGAAATTTAATTACTAATAATTTTTAAAACCAGATGTGTCATTTTATTTTAAGGTAAAATTTAAATACTTTAGTTATATGCAGTGGATCTTGACTATAATGCCATTTATAATAATTTCTAAATGCTTATTTTAAGTATACAGAAACTAAAATACTCTAGCCATCTAATTTGTTATGCTATCAGCTCAAACAGAATTAGGAATGCTAAGACATTCTTTTACTTCAGTTCTTGATGCTGGTATCCAGTCTTTGTCATGGCTCAGCCTTATTTTCTGACTTTAAGGAAAGTATTAACCAGTCAGGTCTATTTTCTTTCAAGAGAGAACCTATCACCTATTGTAGGGGAAGTTCATTTTGAGAGTAATGTGAGGAAAATTCACTGAGTAATTTTTTTTCTGGAGAAATCTGTAGTGGGCTCTACCTGTACCATCCCTCCTAATACAAAGAAAAGAGAACACTAGCTATGATGTAAGCATATAACAGTTTGTCATTCTCAGAATTAAAATCATTGCTGTTTTTGTATTGTTAACTAATAAGGAAATTATAGTTCATACTAGTCCCTGATTTTTCTATGTTTTGTTGAAAGTATGTGTGTTTAACAAAGTGTAGTAACATAAATGTAGAAGGAATAAGATAATTTGATCAGTTGTATTTGTATTTATTTCATTATTGCACCTTGAATTAAACTTGTGTTTAATTTTGATTGTATAACAGCAAAAAGGACTTTAGATTCACATATTTAATTTGTTCTCCTTTTAAGATGGTTCCATGGGAAAATTTCCAAACAAGAAGCTTATAACTTATTAATGACAGGTAATTGTATATTCACTTGCCTTTTCTAATATCTTTATTAAAAAAGTAAAAGAGAAAACCAACAATTAATCATCTGTTTTGCCTTTAGCACTAATTTGATATTTATACGTACTGTAATTTCTTGCCCACCACAGAGAAACTGGTGTACTTGTTATCTGGTGTTTTTTAGTTGAATACATATATGCAGTATAAAATTCAGTGACATGTGTTTCTTTCTGAGTTCCCAATTTCTTCACTAGAAGCAGCACCAGATGAGAGGTTTTTTTCTGTATTTTTGTAAGTTTTCAGTGTCTGTATGTATCTCCCTTCCTCACTTCTGCATGCACCCCTAAACATACCCCTCCACACACATTCACAGGAATGTGCAACACACTTTTTTCATGTTAGAATATATTTTGGGTGATCATTCCATATCTGCTTATATAAGTTTTCATTATTCTTTTGAATGGCCATAAGCTTCTGTTAGATAATTATGGTTTTTATATATCTATAGAGGAATATTGTGTAGTTTTTATTTTTTTGCTCTAGCAGATGTTCTTGCATTTATCTTTGTGCACTTGTGGAATTACAGAACTGTGCCTTATTTAAAATATATTAATTTCAACCTTTCCTAAAACTCTGGTTATAGAGGTATGTAAAGTAAAAATTGACTTATATTGTGGGTTTATCATTTAAATTAGAAACAATCCTGTCATCATTTATCCTAACATTTAATACTGAATTAATTTAACTACAAAATATCTCTTTAGTAAACCACACTTTATAAGGATTTGAGACCAGTTTAAGCCATAATCTACAGTTGAGAAATATTAGTTCTTTAAAAACAACCAGTGTTTGATAGTTTCTGTATATAGTGATTATTAAAGGTGTTATCTGAATTATTGTTTTGAATTACAGGAATTGCAGTTTAATATAATTAATTCTTGGCTCTTTTGAAAGAGTCAAGACAGTTTCAGAGGTGTTTGATTTTCTTGTGAGGATGTAGGTTAAGCAGGTTAAAAATAAACATGATGATGCTGCATGGTAGTAATAGACACCAGACCTTCAACCAACATGACATGCTATCAGCCTTGAGAGTGGAACCAAAATATTTATTTTAATGAATTTACTGAATTTTGAATATAAGTTTATATTTTTGAACTTGCACCATCAAGGACTTGAAGCACTCATTCTTGTTTTAGGCATTTCAACTTGAAAAGAAGCTAAACTTAATTTCTATACGTTACTTTTTATTTCCTTTGGGTCATGTGCTCTTTTAAGAATCTGGTGATATTTTCCCCTGAAAAGTGCACCTAAGCACTTGCATGCATAATTTTGCATGAATTCCTATTCTTTGTATTGAACATGAAATTACTTGGTAGTAAGTGTCTTGGCTAGATGATTGGAGCTGTCGATAATTTACATGAAAATTACATCTCATATTCTAAGTGTTCATTGTGTTTTCCTAAAAGCAATCAAGTTCTGATGTTTCCTGTTTGATTAGTACTTAAGACAAAGAGAAAACTAAGCATTTTAGTTTTAAGAGTCACTGCCTATCAAAGATATCAAAAAGACTTCCCTAGGGGCGCCTGGGTGGCGCAGTCGGTTAAGCGTCCGACTTCAGCCAGGTCACGATCTCACGGTCCGTGAGTTCGAGCCCCGCGTCAGGCTCTGGGCTGATGGCTCGGAGCCTGGAGCCTGTTTCCGATTCTGTGTCTCCCTCTCTCTCTGCCCCTCCCCCGTTCATGCTCTGTCTCTCTCTGTCCCAAAAATAAATAAACGGTGAAAAAAAAAAAAAAATTTAAAAAAAGACTTCCCTAAAATTAGTGAGAAAATCTTAAAATATGATAATTTATTTTTATGTGACTTTTCAGGTTCTTACCTATTAAATGAAATGTAGTGTACATGTACTGATTTTGATGAGGTGTACACATATTCCATTTTTAATCAACCTTTATAAGCTTTGGCACTATTTTATTACAGTTATTACTTTTTTTTTTTAAGTGTTTGTTTATTTTGGAGAGAATGAGTGGGGCAGGCGCAGAGAGAGGAAGAGAAAGAATCCCAAGGAGGCTCTGCACTGTCAGCAGAGTGTGATGTGGGGCTTGATCTCAAGACTGTGAGATTGTGACCTGAGCTGAAATCAAGAGTCAGACACTTAACTAACTGAGCCACCTAGGTGCCCCTATAGTTAGTACTTTTTTATGTTTAATCAGAAGCATTGATTAAATAGAGTATTCCTAAACAAAATTTACTGTTTGTAATTTATTGACTATTCTTACTAAGAGGATTTACAGACAGTATGTGGCCATTTTACCCCATATTCTCTGTTAGATTATTCTTTCCAAGTTATGACAGGTATAGACATTATTAACCAGAAATCACTGCTGTAGACTTCTGTATTTTTATGTGTTACAGAAATGCAACATCATGGGCGGTTGTGACTCATAAACTAGAAAATACAAAAATGTGTTAAAATAGTCTTTATTATAAAGCAAGTTCCTGGTGAAAGTTTATGACTTTTGAATGTACTTTATAATTAGGATACTTAACATTTTTTTTTCTTTTTTATTTGATAATTAGGAAATAAAACTAACAGCTTCATTTTTACAGTTGGCCAAGTCTGCAGTTTTCTTGTGAGGCCTTCAGACAATACTCCTGGTGATTATTCACTTTACTTTCGGACCAATGAAAATATTCAGCGATTTAAAATATGTCCAACACCAAACAATCAGTTTATGATGGGAGGCCGATATTATAATAGGTAAGTTGTGAGAGATTTTAGTTATCTTTTACTTTTGGCAAAAATAGTTGAAATTTCAATAATGTAGTATATCAGATTGAAAACTGCATAAAAGTTTCTTCTTAAAATTTAAAATTATAAGGCCTTCATTATAATTTAGTAGTAGTCATGTCCAAGAATTCTTTAGACAGGGTCAAACATGAATATAAGTTAATAATTGATAATTTGTTTTCTTCTAAGATAATTTATGTTGTTGATTATGCACAAACTGTTTACAGAAAATTTGCTAAGTCCTTATATTATCTGTAGGATAGTAAAACATCTGTTCTAAGAAAAAGAAAATATTTTACATTTTCTTATCAGTGAGACATTTTAATAGGAAAAAAGGTTCTTAAAGAGTAAACAGAGACTTGTTACAAATGTTAGTCATGTAATTGGTTTGTTCTCAAGTTGGTATTTCTTTGTTGTAATTATTGGATCCTACTTGTCATTTTTAAAATTCTAAGTAAACTTGTTGCTTATCCCAAAACTCAGAATGAACTTTAGCCACTTGATCAGAAAAATAAGTTAATAGAGAAACTGTATGATAGAATGTTAGCTTTTTAAATTTTTTTCTGTATATTAGAAAGTAATCTTTCATCCCCCCCCCCCCCACCCCGAATGTAAAGAATTTCCTATACTGATAACTCTAGAGTGGCATTATCTTCCTCTTGGAAGCTTTCGTAAACTAAAATGGTGCCATTTGCCTAGGTTACTCCCTTAATACCACAGCAGTATTTTCCATTCTATTTATAGAATTTCTCTTAATTCCAGCTTGACCTCTGAGCGTATAGAGATTCAGCAGGTGGTTCATCTTAGAAAACAATACAAACAAAAAACAAGTAGAACTTGCTTGCCTAGGAGGCCAGTGGACAGTGATAAGATATCAAATGGAAGATGTGAGTCTAGTAATTGGGATCCTTTTTCACACTTCTTACAGAAAAGCTGCTTGAGTGGCTTCTGTATTATAGTTCGATCTAGATACCCTCACTGAAAATCCACCTAGCTGCACTTTGAGCTCTATATAAAGGTCAGTTAATTTTTCCCATTGTCCAGTTTTCTAGGGATTTGGAATATATAAAACTCTAAGTTGAAAACATATTCTTCACTAAATTGATAAATGTCTGTCTGGAGACTAATTTTAAAGATAAAATAATTTACATAGATTTATTTTCAGGGAAGTTTGTTTACTGACTCAAACTTTGTTATATTCTGCAAAGATGAAAATTCTTCCTGCATAATGGAGGATGTCTTTTTTATTGATAAAGAACTGAATGAAATAGGAAGAAAGAAGTATTTGAAGTCTATTTCTTTCTAAATTATTACAAAATTATTAGTCTGCTTGCAAAATGATGAGTCAAGGGGCGCCTGGGTGGCTCAGTCAGTTAAGCCTCCGACTTTGGCTCAGGTCATGATCTCGCAGTTTGTGAGTATGAGCCCTGTGTCGGGCTCTGTGCTGACAGCTCAGAGCCTGGAGCCTGTTTCAGATCCTGTGTGTCCCTCTCTCTGCCCCTCCCCCACTTGTACCTTGTCTCTCTCTCAAAAATAAACATTAAAAAAAAAATACTTTCATAAAAAAAAAAAAGCAAAATGATGACTCACAATTTTTTAAGTAGATACTAATTTAGTGGTTGTGATCATTCCCCCAAAGTTTCTTTTTAGTTTTATTTATTTGATAAAGTTCAGGAGTATTGTTGTTTCTAGTATTAATGTTAAAAAGTTTTTTTTAACGAAAGCTAGAATTATGTAAATCTGATGCCTGAAAAAATGCAGTTTTACAGTTATTTTGGGAATAGATATTTCAGCATGGAAATATATTCCATTTCAACATTAGTGTCAATAATAAAGTAACTCTTGGAAGATACACGTTTGTGGGACACCTGGCTTGAGACTCAGTTGGAAGAATATGCGATTCTTTAAATTTTTTTTTTTAATGTTTATTTATTTTTGACAGAGACAGAGCATGAGCAGGGGAGGGGCAGAGAGGGAGGGAGACACAGAATCTGAAGCAGGCTCCAGGCTCTGAGCTGTCAGCACAGAGCCTGACACGGGGCTTGAACTCACAGACCGTGAGATCATGACCTTAGCCGAAGTCGGATGCTCAACTGACTGAGCCACCCAGGTGCCCCACAGAGTATGTGATTCTTGATCTCAGGGTTGTTGAGTTCAAGCGCCACATTGGGTATAGGTTACTAAAATATATATATATATATATATATATATATATATATATATATATTATATAATTATATAATATATATATAAACAAAAAAAGATACAACTTGGTGATTAGCAATGATTATTTAGATATGTAAATATAAAATGGGAATATCCATTAAATTTGTGTAACAGAGACATACTCTACTGTCTTCTCCCCATTAATTCTACATTAGCTTTTTGATAAAGAGATAACACTTAAGTCTGTTTCATTTAGAAACTGCTTTGTTGAAACATAACCTTAACAATCCTATATTAAAACTTTTAGAAAAGCAGGAGAGTCATTTAACAGCAAATAAAATTCAGTGAACATTTATTAACTAATTTTCTTTGTGAAATGTACAGCTCCTGTGCATATTCATTAAAGAGAAAAATCTATGAAGTACAGGTCTATGAGAAAAGATGGTAGGCTGACTGATGAGTTCTGGGATGTAAACATGGACATAGGAGAGTCAGTGGAAAGAGGGTAGTTGAGATGGTGATGAGAATGAAGAGGGAGGTAGGATTTTGGTCAGACCTTAAAGATTACTAACATTTATCTAGGGGTTCAAGAAGAGAGAGACACCCATTTATTAATTTATTTATTAAGTAAATTACTAAAATGCAAGTATAAGACATAGTAGTATCTCTAGAAACTCATATTTATTTTACAAATCAACTTATAGTGAACATGTTTTAGTTTTCTGAGATGTAAATCTATCTGATTTCATGTCTAAAACCTTTATGGAATGTCTAGGAAATTGTGGTTTGTTGTGTCTCCCTTGATTATTGTTTTAGGTATATCTGGGAAGAATATGAACTAAAGTAATTTAAAGAAATCTTGAAAATCCAACTCATTGGTAAAAACATATCTGGTTGTCACACACTTTTAAATTTGTTCTTGGCAGTCTAAAGTGTACTCCATAGCAGTGTCCTGTTCTTTGAGCTCATGGACAAGAATTATATAGTGACACTGACATGATCCACAGGATCAACTGCATTTTACACTTAGAAACCTTTTAATATTTGCTATTTCTCATAAATTTGATGCTTTTTGCTTCGAACCACATCGTCATCTCTGTGATGGTATCTGTCTTCACATGTATTCTTTTCTGATTTTCTTTTTCTTTTAACATTTTTGGATTTGTATGTGGTATCACGTATTTTCTTTAAAAGCTTGTAACCATCCTTGTCTTTTTAATGTTAATACATTTTTATGTGTCTCATTTTGCACCTCTCTCTTCGTTGTATAAA
This sequence comes from Lynx rufus, assembly GCF_022079265.1. Lineage (NCBI taxonomy): Eukaryota > Metazoa > Chordata > Mammalia > Carnivora > Felidae > Lynx > Lynx rufus. The sequence continues at coordinate 150,134,050 of NW_025814823.1, forward strand.
ATGCTGCGTCTGGTATTTAGTTCATATCCACTCATAATTGTTTTTTTTTATTAATCTTTTCAAGTCTTCTATTTTGCTGTTTTTAACATTATATGTGGTTTAAATTAATTTTGTAGTATAGCAAAGTTATTTTATCTTTGGAGATCTATATATGTATATATACATGTGTATCTGTGTGTGTGTGTGTGTGTGTGTATACACATATGTCTCTAAAGATAAAATGTATCTTCCAATTCTGTTAGTAGGGAAAACTGTGGAAAAAATCAAGTGGAAGGTTAAATAAGATCTGTTTTGAGAAATGTTTGCTAGCTGTCCCCAAAGTACCCATTCCTCCAGTATATTAAAGAATAGTTTAAAAGTGTAGGATTTAAGTATTCAGGGCAATAAAAGGGCCTACTGATTATACAGAACACTTTAATATTGAAAAAACTCATTATACCATGCTAAAATCTGTGTTAAAATACATTATATAATGTCATTTTATTTTCAGCTTTATTGGTAAAATTTCCCAAGTAGTAGGAATATTTTGTAGCATTGTTTATAAAAATTATGAATAAGCCTTTCCTGTTGTAGCAATAATCCCACATGTAAAATCAGCTCCTAGTCTTTTGTTTGTTTCTGCTTTTACCTGCTGTGAATACGTTTTTTGATCTAACTTCATCTGATTGTTATAAAAGCAGAATGTAAGTGTTTTGAGGATAAAAATTCTTAAAATTTACTTGAAGTCAGTACTTTATCAGTTTTCTCAATTGCTCTTTTAAAAGTAATGCTCTTTTAAAAAAAATGGTAGACTTTTATTCTTTCCTTACTTGTAGTGACTTCTTGGGTATATGTATACAACATTGGAATCTCTGATTCAGGTTTTTCTGACCTGTAAACCAATTCTTGATTTTCTAAAATAATGTGACTATTATAATCATATTTACTATTAATGTATTTGGGTTATATGCTTGGGAAAAACGCAAATGGATAATCCTTGCTAATAGGGTTTTTGTGTATTTTCAAGATTTGTATTTTTTATAAGACAGATTATGTCAATATTAGTTATTTTTATTTTTAACAGCATTGGGGACATCATAGATCACTATCGAAAAGAACAAATTGTTGAAGGGTATTATCTTAAGGAACCTGTACCAATGCAGGTCAGTGTTGTTTTTCTTTTTGCAATAATAAGCATTTTATTTTAAAATGCATTTTTGGTAGTATGTTTTATGCACACATTCATGCATTTAAAATTGGATAAAATTTAAAACTGCCATTATTCTGATTGTTTCAGAAAGTAAATTATAAGAGAATCACTTAGTTTTTATTTATGTTGTTTCTAGCCTTGGTGCCTTTTTGAGAATAGAAGGAGTGCTGGGGCAGAAGCCAAGTTTCAGTGGGTCAAGGAGTGAGTTTGTTGGAGGCAAAAGTGGAGGCAGCAAAGATAAATCACAGCCGGGCTTACCTAGGTGAGCTTGGTAAATAAAATAAAAATGATGTCTAGAAGAAGATACAGGGCTAAGAGAGGTTTAAACTTTTTATTTCATTGTTTATTTGCCTATAGGCTTACAGGGAGAGAGTTTCGAGCACATGTGTATGCTCTGGGTAAAGCCACTAGTAAAGAGGAGAGTGGGTGAGATGTATTGGCAGTACCTGATGTACAAGGTCTTAGGGAAGGCAAGAGTGGTTCACATCTTCCACATAAGAAGAAAGATTGGTCTTGAACAAGAGGGCCTGTTGAATATTAGCTGCTTAGTGCATAGGGTGATTGCTTAGTCTGTTTATTTCTTACACTTCCTGGAGAGTGTTGGGGAAAGCTTGTGGCAGAGGTTAGGAACAGGTATTTCGAAAGAGTGATTAAGAATTTTCCTGTGTGGAAAATGGAGGCACTGATACTTTAAGGATATAAAGAAGGATTGTAAGAATTTTCAGTTACCCAAATAAACTTCCACAGTGTTTGGTTGTGTCTCTAGCTTCTCAATTTTCCCTCCTCCTAACACGTTGGTTTCAGAGGGCTATACCTGCTAGTCATTACAGTTGCTGAGATGTGGTCATTATCTGATGCTTAATATTAATTCAAGAATCATCATCATCTTGTCACACTTAATATAGCTTCATTCCTCGTAGAATGCATGGTCCACGAGAGCAGGGGTGTCGGGTTGTAGTTCCAGTGCCTAGAATAGTACCTGGCATGAGGTATTCAATCATTGTTACTGAATGACTATGTGCTCCCCAGTTGGAAGACCACTCGCTTCACCCCCTCTGTATTATCACTGATGTCTCTTAATCTCATTGTGCTTGCTGCTGTCTTCATGTCAGCCCCTTCCTATAGGCCTGTGTAAACACTTCTAGGTGAAGATCCATCCCAAGTTTCACTTCCTTCTTGACACCTGCCTAATTACTGCAGTCAGCACTGATGTCCTGCTTTCTCTGGCAGTTCTGGCAGACATGGGCTGTTCACTGTACTTAACGAACATGAACACTAACTTTTTTTGTTTGTTTATTTTCAATAACATAGTATGGTACATGTTTTCTAGAAGCACTGCTCAAGGTCTTTTTTATTAGGGGTCAGAGGTGCCTTTACCTGCAGATGACAGATTCTGCCACTGCATCCCATTGCTATGTCCTGAATTCTGATTCACATTGGACGTTAGATTAATCATGGCTTTAATTTGTTTTAGAGGTCTACAGATTTTATTGTGTTGGCCTACAGATTAAGTCAGACTTTTCCCATCTTGAAATTGTGCTTAGGATTTATTGAATTTTTTTAGAAAAAATTACTTTTTAGAATAAAAAAGCAATAAATTTGGCATCTAGTCAAACATCTAGACATGTAGACATCTAAATAAATTTAGAATAAATTTGGCATGTAGTAAATGTTTGTACCTAAGTTATAAGGTTGTTTTAAGAAATTACTTCATGTATACAGTCTGCCTCACGCTTGAGTTGCTGTTTAATTACTGAACAAACCCCAAATTGTTGTCCTTTGCAAAAGTGCCAATCAATGCATCGGATACTTCAGAAATAACCAGTGCTAATTACAAGGCAGTTTGATTACTACATAACAATGATTAAATGCTATTTGAAGTCTATTTTGGGGGGCCTGGAATAAAAGTAAGTTACTGTAGAAGTTTGGGAATCTTGATACTTAACTATCCTTCCCAGCAGGATTCTATAAGAGAACAGAAAGGGGAGTAATCTTTTATTATTGAAAAACTGATTAGCTCCCTCTCCCTAAGGGGACTCTGCATACCCTCACCCAGAGTAAGATGCTGGAACAGAAAGAGTAGAATCCTAGCTAAGTCTGCTTACTTTGTGGAGCTAACACTTCTCAAGACAGACACTAGAAGAGAAGGAGCCTTTTGAGACAATGCAGCCCACAAGAAAATAGCCAACATTTTTTAAGCACTATGTTTTAGACACCGTTCTTAAATGTGTTAATTTAATTTTTTCAACAACTTGATGATGTTGCTACTGTAAGACAGGGAAATTCAGACTGGAGAAGATAAGTAAATTATTTAGGGCATCAAGTTATTCTTGACTCTTCTTTCTCTCCTATGCTTTGTATCCATACTGTCAGGAACACCATGCTGCCTCTGCCTTCCAAATAAATCTAGAACATGACCACCATCAGAATCTGACTTTCATCTCCCTGTTTCCACTTTCACCCCTTAACACTGAATAATTGTCAGAGGGATCCACTTAAATTGTGAGTCAAATCATTTCACTCCTCTCTTTAATATTTGCATATGTTCTACATTTCATTCAGAGTGAAAGCTAAAGTCCTTACAGTGGCCTGTCAGACTCTTAGAATGGTCTCTCTTTGGTTCTCTGAACCTGTCTCTTTCTGCGATCCTTCTCTCTCACTTGTGTTTGTTTACTCATGCTGGCTTCTCTGCTATTTTTTAGAATATGCCACGCTCTTTCCTGTATTAGGATCTTTACTTCAGCTGTTTACTCTGCCCACAATGTTTTTTTAATCAAATAACCACTTGCCTCATTCTCCTATTTCTTTCAGGTTTTGCTCAGAAGTTAGCTTCACAGTGAGACTTGCCTACACACCTTATTTAATACTGCTACTCGCCCTTACCATGTAAAGCACTTAACAAAAGCACTTAACATTTATTAACTTATGATTTATTTGTTATGTTTATTATCTTTCCTCATTAGAATATAAGTTCTCTGAGGATAAGGATCTTTGGTTTGTTCACTGATGTATCTCAAAAACTAGAGCAGTACCTGGCACTCCACACACATTTATTGAATTAAATGTGACGGAGCATTTAAGACTTCTCCAGAAGTGTGTAGAGAGTAGGCCCTGAAGCTTTCCCTCTTGTCATCTAGTGTTTTATTGGAACTTGGAAAGTGAATTTGTGTTCTTGGTCATAGTGTCATCTAATTTATTAGAATCCTTTGGGAATTGTAAATTAGTATATCAGTCCCTGCCGTAATACAATTTAGAAAAAACCTGTAGAGATTGTCTGGAAGTCATATGTTTAAATCTTAATATTAGTTATGCATCGTAAATAACTAACTACAACAGTGCCCCGTTCCATAGCCAATACTAAATATTATCATTATTGAAATAAAAGACTGATAAGTACAAATCTATATAACCAGGAACATAGTCATTACTCTTTATCATCTGGGTCCAGTGTATCCTTTTAAATTTTTAATTCTGAAGTCATTTTATGAATAATTCTTAGAAGTAGGAATAAAGGTATAGTCCAAAAGAAGTTACTAGAAAATTCATTAAGAATTTAAACATAGCAAACTCGAATATTTTTCTGAATTTCCTTGGTTATAAAGGCTTACATACTTGAAATAGGCAGCTAACTTAACCTACTGTCATGCGTGGACCTGGATATATCCATCTTGTAAATCCTAATTCCAGATTTCATCTCTAATCGATTAGAGATGCAGTACATCTCTAATCAACTCTTGCCTATAATTACTCTGATTCTTCTTCCCACACTTTCACGGTCAGAATCTGATACTGATTCCAGATGTAAATATCTCTCTATGGGTTTTAGTTTGTGATTCTTGCTGGTTTGTCATGTACTTGAATGATCAAATGGAATATACTTTAAAAACTTTCGGATGGCTTATAGTTTTGTTGGTAGACTACAGTGTTCTCGATTCCATAAAGGTAAAATATTTTCCTGTTTAGATTTATAAACATCAATTACAATGATAAATATGGTGAGTTTAAAAAATTCTACAGTTACCTTTGGTTACAAAGTACCTTTTGTGTGCTTAAAATTACCTTAAGTAAATCTTGGTGCACAAACATAAACATTTAAAAAGCCCTTATTTCTTAAGATCAAAACAGAGCAATCTAGATTCTTGTCACAAAATATTGCATGATGACATCCTTCCTACTAAATGATTGACTAGATAAAAACACCGTATTTCCTTTTTTTCTCTCTTAGAAATGTATGATTTACTCAGTGTTTCTTGAGTTTGATAAAGTTCACCGAGGATACTATCATCTTCTCAAAAATCAATTTTATCATCACAGTAGATCCCAAAGTGCTGCTGCCTCTTGGCATTCATCTTAATCTTTCAATAATTGTCAGACATCTTCTCATGTCAGGTTTTCCTCTTCGCTAATATGAGCAGAATATTAGGAGTTCTGGGCCATGTTCAGTGAAAGCTAATATAAAGATAACCTAGATGGTCTTACATACTTTTTTGAAAGATGCTGCAACACTTGGCAGCACAGTCAAAAGACAACAACAAAGGGTGAGGCAACAGAGATGATTGATTTCACTCTTGCATCATCCTCTAAGCCAAACGGTTGGCAAACTGTTTTGTAAAGGGCCAGATTATAAATATTTTAGGTTTTGCAGGCCATTGAGTCTCCATCTCAACTGCTGAACTATGCCTTTGTAGTGTGAAAGCAGCTACAGACAAAACATAAAGGAATGAGCGTGGCTATGTTTTGATAAAACTTCATGTCCAGAAACAGGCAGTGGGTTGGATTTGGCACAGGGGCCGTGGTTTGCCAACCCCTACTCTTTAGCATACTTGGGAGTTAATTGCTGAATAATGATGAAATGGTTTATAAGATGATGAGATAGCAGAATGTTTCAAGATATGGGAAGAATAAGATTTGTGAAAATCTCATATCTTAGATTTCTAAAAAGATCATATGGACCCATAAGGTCTCTTAGAAAAAAAGTCATAAAATCTTAAGCCTAGCAAATATTAAGAAGTGCTCAACAAAGAAACTAAAAACTGAAATTGAGTCCAGTGGGTCCCAGTGGTAATATTGATGATTGATTTATTTTGGAAAGATCATTATAAAGACACTATATTCTTCCTGACATCAGAATTAATTTTGTTATTTGGGAGGATTTAGCAGTTAAGACACATGCATGCATTCCTGTAAGTCAAAGAGTTATGTAAAACCATGAAATAAAAGTTACAAGGTTATGGGAAAGTGACGTTAGGGGTATAACACTCAAAAACCTCATCAGTAACACATACAGATGAGAACGTAATAAAATGTAACACAGTTTTTATATGTGCTAAATGGTTCCAAGATATTTACTACAATAAATATGGCACTTTACCTTGAAAAAGACATGAGGTTTACTTGCGTAAGAGGCCATCAGAAGGGTTGTGAATATTGTAAAGTGGTAGAAGAACTATTTGAAATCAGATGGCGTAATATCAGGTGTGGATAGATGGGTAAGGCATATAGCACTTGGCGAACTGAGAGGGCTGTTAGTACTTGAGGTGTGTTTTGTATACTCCCGTGCATCTCATTTCAGCTGTGTGCAGTTTTCTGCATTCGCCTAGTGATTCTCGCAGATGTAACTGCATCAGCAACTATGAATTTGGTTCTGCTTAAATTGGTTCCTAACTTAGCAGTTCTGTTGGGACAAAGTCATGTTTTCAAAACAGTGTTATTTGCTGTAACACAACAAAACTGTATTTTTGAAAATTTCTTTGAAAAGCAAAGGATCTCTGAATATAGGTGTTAGTGTTATTTTAAATTTTAGCATTAAAACCTTTTTTAAATGTCTATATAGACAAGCAGCCTGGCTTTTAATTAGTAATCAAGTAGGTTTTGCTTAATTTCCATCAAGAATTCATGAAATAATTTTTAATATTTTTAAAAATTCAGGATCAAGAACAAGTACTCAGTGATACAGTGGATGGCAAGGAAATCTATAATACGATTCGTCGAAAAACAAAGGATGCCTTTTATAAAAATATTGTTAAAAAAGGTTATCTTCTGAAAAAGGGTAAGTGTTAACTTTAAGACTAAAGATTAAATTTCAGTATTTTACCATTAATATTTAGTAGAAACATTGCAAATATTGGGCATAAAAATTCCCATAGAGATTTGTATTTAATAAGTTGTTTTGACACGAATTATTATTTAGTAATTGACCATTGTTTAAAGCTTTTATGTAAGGATCCTTCAAAATGTAGAGTTTAGGTGTATTACGTCAACATGCCCCAGCAGAGTTTCATGAAACAGGCTTCCATATTTCCAAGTGTATCTTTTAAATCTTAAAGTCAGTTCCAGTGCAAGGTGTTGGATTCTTTGCCCCCTCTCCACCCCATACTTCATTATTATTTTTCTTTTTTAAGAGAAACTTTTTTGATACTTGTCACACTCATTGTTTCCCTTTTTTTTTTAATTTTAAGTTTATTTAGTTATTTTGAGAGAGAGACAGAGCATAGGCACATGAGCTGGGAAGGGCAGAGAGAATCCCAAGCAGAGCCTGACATGGGGCTCAAACTCATGACCCATGAGATTGTGATATGAGCAGAAATCAAGAGTCAGATGCTTAACTGACTGAGCCACCTGAGTGCCCCAAACACATTCACTGTTTTGATGTTTCTGTTTTATAGATTTGCCTCAATTTGACATAAAGAAATGTCACAGGGTTGGTTGTTAGGGGTGTGGTAGAAGAGTTTCTTTCTTACGACTAGAAAAAAATTACACCTAAGCAAGAGTTTGAAAGATTTTATCTTAATGAAATCTCCAGAGATGTAGTTCAGGTAATTTTGTCATTTACAAGGCATTTTTCTACAGATAAATTGAGACATTTTTTCATTTTATAAGGATTGGTGTGTTATTGAAACTTTGGAATAAAAATGGAAACATGATTTTTATATTTAGCAATAATGATTTTTATGACTTAATATATATATCACTTAATAGTTTATTATTTGGCTAACGGGAAGCATTTTTTTTTTTAACAGGCAAAGGAAAACGGTGGAAGAATTTATATTTTATCTTAGAGGGCAGTGATGCCCAACTTATTTATTTTGAAAGTGAAAAACGAGCTACAAAACCAAAAGGATTAATAGATCTCAGTGTGTGTTCTGTCTATGTTGTTCATGATAGTCTCTTTGGCAGGTAAGAAATTGGTTTCCTATTTCTTTTTAGAATTGTTTTAATAATAAAACAGGTGGATGTGTTCAGATCATTTTTCAAAACCTAGCCAACTGATTCTGTGAGTCCTAAAATCATCTTAAAATGTCAGATTTACTTTGTAGGGTAATTTCTATTTTCCTTATTTATTTTAGACTAACCTGTGCATGAAATTCTACTCTTGTATTACATAGAAATCTTTGGAATGACACTTCCTTTAGTAAAACATAACCTGCATAAGGCATGTTTCCTCCCTGCCCCCCCCACCAGTCTTTTGAGTGACGGACTTTGAGTCTTGTCCTCTTTCCTATTGTATCACATTCCCTCTGAACTCACTGCATCTGATAGTCCTAAATACACTCAGTTGTACTATTAGCTTGATAGGCCTGTTCCTAAAAAATGTGATATTAAGGAACAATTTTAATATAAAAATAATTGCTTCCTAGGAAACAGGAGAGTACTTCAGATTTGGAGTTGAAACATTTTTTTTTTTACATTAATTTCAGAGCTTTTCAAAAAATAAATATAAATGTATAAGCTAAAGATGTATCCTGGACATCAAGGCAAATCCAGCTCTTGATTGTGTCTAGTTTTTTGATTAGGAACCCTGGCCTTTCTTTACCTTTCCCCATCAGTATTACTAATAATCCATTCTGGAGCCTTTTTAGATGTATGTATCATTTTCATTACTTACTGTTACTAATAAAACACAAAGCTGTTAAAACAAATGGTTTTTACAACTTTTTTTCTGCTGGAGGATGGCATTTCTAGTAAGCAAGTCTAGCTTTATCTTATTTAAGTTGAGAAAAGTTCATGAAGAGCATATGGCTTTGTCATTTCTTCTTTCCAAACTGGGTTTAGGAACAGTGTTATTGTGTAATTTTAATTATAGACAAATTAATAATTAAAAATTTAGTCACTTTTTTTAAATGGTCAAGGTTTGAGAAATGCTGACTCAAACAGATAGTTTATCTTTATAACAGGGCTTTTTGGAGCCTTAGCCCAGTGTTTCTGTTGTGAATCAGTCACTAACAGGGAAGTATAATATGAAGTATTTTCATGAATCCTTTGGACTTTGATAACTCCTCCCACATTTTTTTTTTAATTCCTAATATTTCATAAAAACAGCTATTGCAAAAAAACAAACAATAATCTTTTGGGTAAGATAGGATTTCCTAAGATTCCCCCCCCCACCCCTTAACAGTATGGAATCTTGGCCTTCAGGTGTGGTTAGATCAGACTTCTGGCTCTTTTTCTGTTCAGCTTTCCCCTCTGCTTGCCTTTGTGTGTGCTGAATTCTTTGTCACAAAACATGGTAGCATAGTGGCATATGGTACCCAGAAAAAGGAAAAGTAAGCATTCCCTCCAGTAATGATTGAAAATCCTGAGAATGCTCTATTGAGCCACCTCTCAATCAGTCTGGAGTGGGATTACCTTCATAAACAGGGGCCATCGGGTGCCAAAGTCCTGTTGCTGAAGATGATCACATCCAAATAGTGAGGCTGCTATGTATTCTCTGGGAGAGGGAAACGCATGTTGGGGAGACAGTCACACTATTCACTACCAGTCACTGTTCCCTATTAGTGCTGTGAATAGTTCCCAGAGGGAAGAGATTTTGAGGACAAGCTTATTGAAATAAGTAATATGAAATAGGTGGCTCTTAAGCCGAATCTTAGAAGATGGGTATAAATTCATTTAGACAGTTAGATCAGAGCTTCCCAACTAGCGTGCTGCAAATTGGTTGAGATACTGGTGGTTGTAAAATGTTACCGTAATAAAAATATTAAATGTTTTGTATCTCAAAATCTATACAACGTGAAATTATGACTTCTTTTATAAACTGTTTTAACTCATTATTTTATTTTGGCAAAAGAACTGGCACATAACACTTGTGGACCAAAAAGCTCTCTGCAGTGGCACACACTTGGATACTTTCCTCTGAGTTTTTTCTTAAATCACCCATTTACTCTGAATGTTATTTTATTCGTTTTTTTCTTAATTTTTTTTAACATTTATTCATTTTTGAGACAGACAGAGCATGAGGTGGGGAGGGGCAGAGAGAGAGAGGGGAGGAGACAGAATCTGAAGCAGGCTCCAGGATCTGAACTGTTAGCACAGAGCCCGACGCGGGGCTCGAACTCACGGACCATGAGATCATGACCTGAGCCGAAGTCAGATGCTTAACCACCTGAGCCACCCAGGCGCCCCTTATTTTATTCGTTTTGTTGTTGTTGTTGATCATCATTGAAGTTACTTTTTGTGTCAGTGGTAAAACTTAGTTTCATTTTGTATTTTACATTTACACTTTTTTTCTGTTAACACAGAAGTTAACCTTGGATTTACTGTAAAATATATAAGGGAGTTTTAAAAAAAATAACGAGATATTTTTTTCATTGTTCTTTATGATTGGCTTTAATGTATAGACAGTTATTTTCCCACCATAAAGGGCATTTTGGTGATTACAGCTGGAAAGTCATTAAATTCACAAGATAAAAACAGTAGCCTTAATTTTAAAAAATGCAGCCTATTAATTAGGCCTCTTAAGAAATGTATTGGGGTCAGAGGCGCCTGGGTGACTCATTTGATTAAGTGTCCAACTCATTTTCAGCTCAGGTCATGATCTCACAGTTCATGAGTTCCAGCCCCACATCAGGCTTTGTGCTTACAGCATGGAGCCTACTTGGGATTCTCTCTCTCTCTCTCTCTCTCTCTCTCTCTCTCTCTCTCTCGTTCTCTCTCTCTCTGCCCCTCCTCCACTTGTGTGCATTCTCTCTCTCTCTCCCTCTCTCTCTCTCTCTCTCTCTCAAAATAAATAAACTTTAAAAAATGTATTGGGATAACTAAAGCCAATACAGCTTCTCATCCTCAGCCTAAATATTTTTCATTTACTACTAAATAAAAGCTTTCCCCCCTCTATTTCCCCTCCCAATCCCCTCCCCTCCATAGATCTGTTCCTATGGTAACATTTTATTTGGGAAGTTTTCTGGGAACTCTTGCAATTAATAGCTAAAGCTAAAGCCAGAATGCTTCACACAGAGTTGGAGTATTTGCTTGTTGAATCAGTGTGCATGGAAATTGGCAATTTTATGTTTGAAGCCAAAAAGCAAAAGAACTAGAAGAGATACCATTTTCAAATAGTATTTGATTGTGTTCAGATAGTATTATCAGTAAATGCATTGGTGGGTGTATCAAATAATAGAGGCTGTATACAGATCCAGAGGTGACATTTTCACTACACACTGATGAATCTGCAAACATTAGAGAAATACTTGGAAGTACATTGTTGGCTACTCAAAGGATTACCAAAGAAATTGCTGAGGATAAAGTATTTAAAACAGTAAATTAATTTATATCTTCTGCAAGAAGATCTTGCAGAAATAGTATTTAAGTTTATGATCGGTGATGAAGCTTCATGATAGGAACATTTAAAGATTTTTTACATCAAAAACTCATTCTGGAAAATAAGCAATACAGAGAGGCTCTTATAGTAAAAGTCTGTCTTTGGACCTGAATTCCATGCTAAATATTATAAAATGGAGTCGTATAAAATCCAAGCTGCTTCAGCTGCACATGTTTTCAGCTTTATGGGAGGAAAGAGGATCAGAATACCACTCTGCTGTTTGAGACCAGAGTCTGTAAGTCATCCAGAAGAAGAGTTTTACTGAAGTGTTACGATCTATGAGAAAAATCTTCTTGGTGAATGATTCCCACTTTACAGATTAGTTGAAGAATGGATAAACTTCCTCAAAATTAGAAGTAGAACACAAAAGTATATTAATATGTTCTGATAGCTTATGGATTCAAAGCAGAAATTCAACTTTGGAAAAATGAGGTTAAAAATGACTCCCTATTGATACGTATAATTTCAGTAATAACCTTAAAGAATTATTAAGACAAAGAAAGCTACATCTGTGTAAATTTGGGGAAAAGCTGTACCATTATTTTGACGTACTTTCTATGAACAGGCGCAAGTGGACTGAAAACCAGTTTGCAGTATCAAAAAGAAAGGTTAACATTACACTTGCCAATTAAAGGAATGACTGCTAGAGTTAAGGAAAGACTATCTTTTAATGCAATTTAAAGAGACTGAATTATTCCTGTTACGGTTAATACTATGAAAGGAGTTTCAGGTAGTAGAAGAGCAGTAAATACACATTTTCCATTTGCTGCAAGATCACAGCTTGCTTCTTGTACAAAGTTTCTTGGCGAAGGTGGCTTTTAAGAATTTGAAGATGTTGTATTTAATGAGACCAAGTCTAAACGTGGTATGAAAAAGTTATGTTCATGGGAACTTAGGTACGTCTTTTATTTTAAAGAACTGAGGTTTTTTTTAAATTTTTTTTTAATGTTTGTTTATTTTTGAGAGACAGAGATAGAGCATGAGCAGGGGAGGGGCAGAGAGAGAGAGGGAGACACAGAATCTGAAGCAGGCTCCAGGCTCCGAGCCGTCAGCACGGAACCCTACATGGGGCTTGAATTCACGAACTGTGAGATCATGACCTGAGCCAATGTCGGACACTTAACCGACTGAGCCACCCAGGTGCCCCTGAGTTTTTTTCAAAGTATGCCAGCTTACCATCATCAACTTTATTTTGGGGGGCCTTACTGTGAAATAGTTGGGTAGCACCAAGAAAGAATTGATGCCAAGAAAAACATCAGCAATATCAAGGAAATGAACAGACACTTCTACCAGATAGTAGGACTAGTGAAAAAGAGGTTGATACCAGATTTTGTATCCTGGAATGCAAATCTGATAGTACAAAAGGGGAAATTGTGGATGAATGCAGCAATTTTTTTCTTTAAAATACATGGCTAACACTGAACATTTCTTGCTTTGGGTATGGCTAGAAGCCTGTACACTGACCTGTGGCTTGTGCGTGGAATGGAATGTGAAAGTTAACGACAGCCCCTGTAGTAGAGGTGAACTGTGCATGTTTTCCTAAACTGCTTTAGCTGCACAGCTATGTGGTTTTTCCAGATCATTTTCAATATTAAGAGGTCTCTAAGCATTCTATTTCTTTATATTAAACTTCTCACTTTTAAATGGTTTTGCTTTAAATATAATCCTTCCAGCAGGACAAGTTGAAAAACATTTCAGTGACTGAGTTATTGTAGTGAATATTTATGTGGGAATGTTTTATACTTTTTATCTTTTCATAGGCTTAATCTTTCTTTGTGGCAGTATTTACTGTTTATCTTCATTTAGGAGCAATGCTTTTACTGGATATTAAATTTTAAGTTGACATTTTTTTCAGTATTTTAAAGATATTTTTCTGCCTTCCAGCATTTTCTTCTGTTTCTGATTCTGATTGTCTCTTAGAAATAATCGATCTTTTTTTTTTTTTTCTCTTTGAGGTGTACTATATTTTATGTTTTTCTGGTTGCTTTGAGCTTTTTCTTTAGATTTTTAGTAGCTAAACAATGTAATGTGCCTCCAGTAATTAAAAAACAAACAAACACTTTACCATAATGTTAGCAGAGCTTCTTCAGTTTGACACTTGATGTCTTTTGCCAGTTTCAGAAAACTCTTGGTTATAATCTCTTTAAACAGTTCTTCCGCCACATTCTTGTGCATCTGCTCTGTGTGATTCATGTTACATGTTACATCTTTATGTCCCATGTGTCTATGACATAGTTTTCCACGTTTTTCATATCATTTACCTTTATGTGCCTCAGGCTGGGTATTCTTACTTGACTTTCAATTCACTAACCTGTTCTTCTGTAATTGAATGCATTTCTTGAGGTCTTAATTGTATTAATTACATTTTTCAATTTAGAATTTCCATTTGATTCTTTTATGGATGTAGTTATCTGGCAAAATTGTCTATTTTGTTACCTGTTTTCTTATACCTTTTTATTACAGCTATTTGAAAGTTGTATCAAACAGCATCTGGATTATATGTAGGTCTTTCCACTTTGGTTTTTTTTGTTTTGTTTTTTGGTTTTTGTTTTTGTTTTCGTTTTTTGGCTTTTCAGTCATTTGATCATGATTCCTGGGATGTCTACTTATGTTTGACTAAATGGTGGACAATTCTGTATGAAAAACTGTAGAAGCTATGGATAATGTTATTGCCTCCAGAAAGGATTGTTCTTCTGCCAGATGAGTCCCCTCAGGGATCAATTGGAGGTATAATGGATGTATTAGTGAAGGCCGTTCTATTTCTGGTTTACCCTTATTCTCAAGGCATGGCCCTGTAGGCGTCTTATCTCAAAGCCTTTTCTTTTAAAGGCCCCAAAGTCATTCGTCTCCTAGCAATATGAAACTGTTCAATGTGCTGGTTTGGCTTTTGAGCCTCTCAGATGCGGCTTTCTGCTTAGCGTTTCAGCTTCTTGCCCTACACAGTTAGAAACTGGCACCACCTTGAAAGGAAAAGCTGTGGAGAAAGGCAGGCTCATCTCACTGTGATCTTGGCCTCTCAAGTCTTAGCTGCTTTCGTTGTTCTCTAGTGATTTCAAACGTTGTTTTTTGTTTTGTTTATAATTTATGAAGCCAGGAAGGTCAGACTGATTCAAGATGCTTTCGGATCCTGAAGTTTCTAATTGGTATTTTCTATTCTTTTATAGCCTCCTCAAAACATGAAAGGATGGTTTTTATCTTTAATAAATGTGTAAGCTTGTACTTGGGGTATTTTGCTATGGCCTCCTAACATTAAAAGATATAATCTTTGGTGAAGGCAACTAGAAATAACATTTATTGAGTTTCAAACACATGAAGGTCCTTAAAAAACATTTTATGATCATTTTCAAGTCTAGTTGGAAAGCCAGTCCATCTTCAAAAAAGATACAAAGTACTATCTAAAGTACTTCCCTGTCAAAAGAATGCTAGTAATGCTGTGTGCTATTGGAGGACAAGAACTAACATATACTGTGTATCGCCATTGGGTTACTTAATCATCAGAACAAGCATATGTGTGAGCAGATGATGTTTCCATTTTAACAGATGAGGATAGATGGTCAGTTGTAAAAAAAAATTTTTTTTAAATACATAAAAATAGATTTTAAAAAATTACCCACAATCCATTGAGAGATAACCATTAAGAACATTTTTGGTCTAAGAACATGTCTAGTCTTTCCAGCACATCTAAATGTATATTATATATCATTCTGAAGTGGTGAATTTAGTAACATTTTGCTTCAAAAAATATTTAGATGGACAATTCTAGCATAAAACATTTTGAAACTTTGAAGGATTCATAAAATTTCAGCAGTGCGGACAAAAAGTTGTCTAAAATAAATGCAGCTGGCATTTTTTTTTTTTTCCCCAGGAATGATCTGGTACAATGGAGTAGTTCTCAAAATTAAGAATTATGTTAATTGATAGACATTATATAATTATATGTTCTGATTTTTTTTTTAAGTTGGTGTGTTTTAATGCTTTTTATTAAGCTTCCTAATAACTTTTCTGTTTGTATTTTAAAGGCCAAACTGTTTTCAGATAGTGGTTCAGCACTTTAGTGAAGAACATTACATTTTTTACTTTGCAGGAGAAACTCCAGAACAAGCAGAGGTAAGTTCATTGTTTTTTTCAACTACTGCAAACTTTTATTTAGCTCATGTTTTCTTTTGAACTAGAATAGAAAACTATTACATTTATGATAAAGACATAAAAAGGAATACTGAAATCTTTTTATTTCAAGGGATGAGAACTTTGATGTGTAAAATTTTTTTTGAAAGAAATGCAGAAAACCTCAGTGAAGGGCTATTAGGAATGAAAACCTCATTTTAAATTGACCTTTAAATACTCTGTGATGTTGAGTCCAGCTGAAAATGCTCATTTAAAATCCTCTCTGCAGAAAGGTTATAGATATTCTCAGTACAACTGAAAGGTAAGCCAGTTAGTTTTGCTAACAGGCACTGTTATTCTTCACTAGTCCATTCCTAAAGATAGAAGTTCAGTCATCAAAAAGAAAAGTATTTTAGGAATTTTCTATTTTCTCCTACTCTGCATGTAATGTCTACTTTCAGCACTGGGCATTGATCCATATGCAATGCCCTTCTTAAAACTTTTATTAAATTTTAAGGCGTGTTGTGAAGACACTTTGATTTCTTTGAGCCATAATGTTTCAGGGGCGTTTACTGGTATTTTGTACAAATATGGTGATATTTGTTCTGCTTATAGTCTGTGGAAGGAATCAGAAGGTGGTTAAGAGGTCAAAGACAACAACATTGTTGTAAATAGAAGATAACTTGCCAACTCTAGATATGAGGCAGAAACTCTTTAAACTGGATCCGGGCATGTGTGCCTGATTTGTAAATTATGAAATTATCTCAGACTCTAGAATAAACTTGATGAATGAGCCACATTATGTTTTATGGCTCATAATTGAATGTCATGTTTCAAATCTTTCCAAAATATTTCAAATAAATATTAACATATAGCACAGAAAAAAGCTTGTTTTGTGGGTACTATTCCTAATATTTAGATGCAAAAAGTAGAGTTCAAAACATTTCGGTAACTTAGATATATATATTTTTTAATGCTAGAAATTGACTTAGCCAAGAAATTTAAACTTCATTATCCAGCCTTCCAATTATTTCACTATGATCCCTCTTTCTAAATAAAAATGTGTTATTATACTCCATGACATTTCAGTATAAATAGAACATCTTCATTTTGTACTTATATATACACTTCATCTTCTTTATTTCTGTATACCACTTAAAGTCCAAAAATACTACTGGTATTTCCAGTTTCTGTTACTTTGGTGGCCTGTGGGATCTGTGGTTACTCTTCTATTTCTGAAGCTATGGTAATTGATTTGGTCTTAATTTGTTCTATAAAGATGTTCTCTAAACATTTACAGAGTTCAGACTGATTGAAATAGCCAACAAGCTAGAGAGAAAACTGAATAAAGCAGTAGTACAGGACTTTGTGGAAATATGTAAGCCAACGTGAAACATTCTGACTTTTGATAAACCTAAGATGATTCTCTCCTTTCTCCAGACCACTAGATAAACATTTAAAAATAAATGGCTTCAATTTAATTGGAATATTAGCCTGAAAAATTTTTTTAATGTTCCATTTGAAAAGCTTATCAATAACCCAGATCCCCTTACACGTTTCTACCTATATCCTGGTCTAAGGTAAGATTAGAGTACTCGTCATCAAACCAGTCAAAACACGGTCAATTGGTTTGGTACTCAGCCCTCCTTTCACAAAACATGACTGCTTAATGACCATATATAATTTTAGCTTGGGACTAATTAATGGTCACTCATGGTGTACTTAACATTAATTTAGGGATTCTACAGAAATACAGTTTTAAGAATTATTATAATAGTTTTGGTCATTGTTTTAACTTTATGGGGCCACAAATGTATTAAAGTGCAACATACTGTTGAGTGTAGAAATGGCAGTCTGGAATAGGAAATAACTCTTGAATTTGGAAAAAAAAAATGGTCAGAAACTGAATAAAGTGTAGTATATTTCTTTGAAATGCTGTCATTTTTTTGTAGGATTGGATGAAAGGTCTGCAGGCATTCTGCAGTTTACGGAAAAGTAGTCCAGGGACATCTAATAAACGCCTGCGTCAGGTGAAACTTAATTTTCTTTGATTTGAGGTTGTCACATTTTGCTTTGTTACTTTGCTCTTCATTTTTATTTCTAGCTGAACTGTTTTGGGCAACATTACAAACACTTTTGAATTCTGAAGAGAAGTTTGTCTTTCCAGGAATTTTAAAACCATGCTTCTGCTTGCTTCAGTAGTAGGAGAAATAGTTATTTATGAGAATATTCTTTATATACCTAAGTGGGTACTTAGTCCATAATGCCATCTTTTGAATACATACCAAGGATTT
The DNA here is from genome assembly GCF_022079265.1 of Lynx rufus. Lineage (NCBI taxonomy): Eukaryota > Metazoa > Chordata > Mammalia > Carnivora > Felidae > Lynx > Lynx rufus. Next base: position 150,152,228 of record NW_025814823.1, read on the forward strand.
TATTTCTTCTACTTAAAATAACAGTACCAAACCAACAACAACAAAAACCATTCTGTTGGGCACTTTCGTTATTTTTTTCCTCAAAAAATTATTTTGGCCTGCTTTAAAAAGGTAGAACTAAAGGTATTTTTTGAAAAAAATCATCTGACTTTAAGCATTAATCCCAGTAAACTTTTCAGTTTTTCACTTTATAGTAATTGCTTTTGAAACCTATTACATAACTAGTATCCTGTCTTATTTGAACCTTAACGTGTCATACGTGATCATTTTATAGAGTTAAGCTGGGCTTTCTCTTTCTTCCTAGGTTATGTAAAATCAACTCTATACCCTCCATATCTCTTTTTTTTTAATAGCTATCCCTAGATAGTTGGAAAAAGTTAAGTAATTTTAACATTCTTGGAGTTATGAGGAACATTTAGTAGAGTATTTGTTTTATTTATGGAAATTTCTAGTAATCTTTGTGAATTTAATATATTGCTCTATTTCAAGTGAATAAATGGTTAATATTTAGATGACTGTAAGTTATAGTTCCTGTAATCAAAAGTCTAATAACCCTTTCTCCAAGGACATTTAATTATACACATAATTGTTATGTGTTCTCAAATCATAATTTAACATTTTGTAAGCTCTAAAAAATCAGACTAAGTTTTTGCATATTGTGTCTTGTGTGAAACTTTAGCTATAAAGTTACCATTTTTATCTCTTGAGCCCTTTTGCAGGTACTCTGCTGGAACTTTTACACATATTATTGCTAATCCTTACAACAACTTGCAGTGTAGACTTTATCCTAATGTTATTATAGAGGAGGTGAGGCCAACTTGTCCAATGCCACACAAGTAGTGTATGGCTAGAGGGAAAGAGGGCCTGGTATTAGAAAGCGAATGGTCTAGGTTTTGGCCAAAACTGACAAATAACTTAGTTTCTTTGGATTTGTGTATTTTTCTGTAAAACGAGAAGGCATAATCAGTGTATTAAAAATATTTTCTGGGGGCGCCTTGGTGGCTCGGTCGGTTAAATGTCTAGCAGTTGGTTTTGGCTCGGGTCATGATCTCATGGTTGGTGGGTTCGAGCCCCACATCGAATCCTGTCTCCCTCTCTCTTTGCCCCTCCCCCTGTCACACTCTCTCTTAAAAAAAAAATTAAAAAATAAAAATAGTTTCTAGCTGTAGAGGTTTATAGAAATAAATCTTCCAAATGAGCTTTATTTTAACTTAGAGGATTTTGATTTGGGTGGTGACAATTGTTTACTTGCGTTAATAAAAAATCCTCTTTGTTTCATTTTCTCTGAACCACTGTTTTTTAGTAAAAAAGATGCATTTCATTAAATTACTGCAAGAATATAATTGGAGGATTAACTTGTAAAATAAAAGTGCACTTTTTGTGAGAAGAATTATTTCAAATGCTTGAATGTTGTATTTTATATATCACACAGGAGGAAAATGTAATTACAGGTCATATTTTCTAAAGAAAGGAGAAAAAGAAGTCACTTTTGGTTGGTTGGTTGTTATTTTATACTAATTGCTTTTGAAGCCTAATGCATAAGTCTTGAAATCTGGGGTAATAACTTTTGTGTTTCCTTTAGGTCAGCAGTCTTGTTTTACACATTGAAGAAGCCCATAAACTCCCCGTAAAACATTTTACAAATCCATATTGTAACATCTACCTGAACAGTGTCCAGGTAGCAAAAACTCATGCAAGGGAAGGGCAAAACCCGGTATGGTCAGAAGAGTTTGTCTTTGAGTAAGTCTTATTTTATTATTACATTAAATCATTTTCTTTTATCCTGTTGCATTTTCTTTCGTGGTCCCTTCCCTTCCTCCCCCCCATCATCTCTGTATCTCAATGGTCAGAACAAGGTACCAGTCCAGGCGTTTTAATAGTACATACTTTTTTTTTTTTTCCTGCTGTATTTGGTCACTTTTGATTAGTGAAGTGCTGTGTCCTTGGTTTTTCACCTAGTTACTAATGTGAATTAGTGTTACTGACAAGTACAAAATCATTTACTAACACACACACAGAAAATGTTTACAAGGGTTTCCAGGATTTACTTGAGGTTAAAGATAGTAGGAATGATTTGCTTGTCTGCATTCCTGTCTTACAGGTAATAACATGTTTTGTATCCATTTTTAAATCCAGCATGTTCAAACTGTTTAGTAGCAGATATAAAGAACTTATTTGATACTAGAAATAAAAGAATTAGATAGTTTGATGCCAGGATATTTTGTTAATTCTTTTTCTTTTTGCTCCTTTAGTGATCTTCCTCCTGACATTAACAGATTTGAAATAACTCTTAGTAACAAAACAAAGAAAAGCAAAGATCCTGATATCTGTAAGTTGATACAGAAATTTCTTACTGAAGTAAAACACATTTTACATACTTCTTAAATTTATATGAAATGTAGTCTAAAACGGAGATTTACAAAAGAGCAAATGGCATAATTTAATAACATAGTTTCTTTTTGTACTTCTGAGAAGCTTTGATTGTTGAGAAAACGTTTAAGAAAAAAAAGGCCAATATCGCTAAACTGTACCTACTGTAAACTTAAGTCCTTGTTACTAAACTCTGTATCATCTCTCTCATCTTCCTCTCCCCAGTAGATGGGAAGAACGAGAGGACAGTGAGAGCGGCCCTCTTTCTGTGGTGCTTCCACTATCCCTTCTTTCTACTGTTTAGGTTTTTCCTCTTTCCATATAGTTTGATGTAAGTGAATAAAAGCACTCTATTAATTTTTTTCTTTAAATTAGTCTACTATTTATTCATTTCTGATGAACCTTCTCAGTGCTTGTTCTTGGTAGCACACCTTTGCCCAGCCTCTTGCTGAAGCAGGTGGCAGTGGGATTTAACAATTCACACCAGAGTGAATTAGGCTAATACCTTCTTAAAAGTCAGGCGTAGGGAAAGAAATGATAGGCATTAACAGATCAAAGCCTGAATTTTCCTCTGTAAAATAGTTATTCTGTAATTTCTGTGCTATTTAAATGGTTAACATTTTTTTAGTGGTTTCCCATTACTTCAAACATAAAATCCAAACCCCTGGTAAACAGAGAAGAAAAGCCCTTTCCTCACTCACTCCTCCCACTGCTTTCATAGTGTATCTGTGGTATGTCCTCTCTAGGTATGCCAGCCTTCTTAATAGTTCTTAAGTAATCCATGGATTTTAAATGTCCCCGCTGTACCTTCTGTTTGAACTGTGCTCTCTTTTTCTTTTTCTCTGCCTTTCTCTTTAGCTACACTTCCACATCCTGTTACACATTAGCTTTAGGGGTTACCTGTTTGGAATGGATTTTTAACCTCCACTGGCTGAATTATGTATTATTTCTCTGTACTTCGGTAGCATTAAGCACTGTTACAGCACTTCCCACATGGAACCATAATTGATTTCTTGCCTTCTTGGCTAGACGGTGACCTCCAATGCAAGTCAGAGACCATGTCTTAATCATGTCTGTGTCCCATGTCCCTGCGCACCATAGTCTGGCACACAGTAGGCATTCAGTAAGTGAATGAAGTATATGCAGTGTCAACTCTTGATTTTGTGTTACCACTGAAAAGTCCTTTAAAGCATCTAACACTATAGAGAAAACAAAATGTCAGGAAAATTTACTTGTATGACTAATTATAGTGTCATCTTTTTAGATGGTAATCATTTGATGTTTTTCTATCAAAGTATTTATGCGCTGCCAGTTGAGCCGGTTACAGAAAGGGCATGCCACAGATGAATGGTTTTTGCTGAGCTCCCATATACCATTAAAAGGTATTGAACCAGGATCCCTGCGTGTCCGAGCACGATACTCTATGGAAAAAATCATGCCAGAAGAAGAGTACAGTGAATTTAAAGAGGTATTAAGTTACTTACCAGTCTAATTATTTTTGATGGAATTAACAGAAATATTTACCATTTAAATAAAAGATCCATTAAATATAGTAATGGTATAGCTTAATGCACAGTGATAGGCACAGAAGGTTGAAAAGCCTTGTGCTAGGAAGATGTTGGTCTTAAGAGACTATAGATATGTAGGCGATAAACGCATAACAGATGTTTTCAATAGAACAGATTTCTGAATAGAAGAACATAACACAATTCCTGTTAGTCTCATTGAGAGTTTAATGCCGCATACTTTCAACAATCTTTCTTGATGTCCTTTTTAGCTTATACTGCAAAAGGAGCTTCATGTAGTCTATGCTTTATCACATGTATGTGGACAGGACCGAACACTACTGGCTAGCATCCTACTGAGGATTTTTCTTCATGAAAAGCTTGAATCATTGTTGTTATGTACACTAAATGACAGAGAAATAAGCATGGAAGGTAAAGTATGGACGTTTTGGTGTGATACTTTAAAATGACATCATCTTTAAAATTCTTGGGCTGGCTAACATTTGGCTGTGGGGAGCAGTTAGTATTTCAAACAAGTTTCTGTCATGGTGAACTATTAGAAGCCATAAGAAAGTGACTTTTGGTCCCTATTCATGGCACATGGTACTTGATTTTAAGAACAGTTTGGTAGACTTACCATGTTCTCTTGTTTATATTTGACTTACTAATCCATTGCACAAAAGTTGAGTGATGGTTGCATTTTATTTGTAGCAATGCAGCTGGATCCACAGTGCTTTGTAACAGCTTACATATTTGTCACAATTAACCCCTTTCCAACTAGCACTTTGGCTCAGTAACGGTGCTTGCTTCTAGGTTCCCCACTAAATTGTAGAAACTAGAACTATTTCCTCCTAATCATAGAATATGTAAAAACATACAGATTTGTCAGGAAGGATAAAGTGATGGTCCATATGTTACACTGAGATTGTCATTTTTGGCAGTGTTTGTGTTTTTTAGGTCATCAATAGCCATACTTTAGGCTAATGACTTATACTGGGATTTTGTTGGGGGGGGGTTTCATTTTCTGCATTAAAAAAAATGAAAGTATAATTGACATAGAATATCTTCTTAGTTTCAGGTATATATGATAGAGACTTGGTGTTTTTACACACTACAGAATGATCCAAATGATAGGTCTAGTTGTTTATACCACATAATTATATTCTGATTTGGAAATCAACTCAGAGTTTCAAAGCATGGGCTCAGTGGACAGCAAAGCTGAATTCCGATAGGAGTTTTGTCACTCACTGGCTCTTTGGTCTTACAGGTCATAGAATCGTTTTAAGCCTTTTTTTTCTCTTCTTATGAATATGGCAGTGTCAACACCTTCTGTTGATGATCTCATGAAGTAGTAAAGTCCTTTGAAGAGTTAAGTTTTAGAAATATAGGTTGTTATTATAATCAGTACTTCAATGCTGCATACAAATGAGGTATTTAAAAATGAAGTTAATTTCCAGTCTCGTTCACATTAGTACAGTCCTTTACAAATAATCTTTTAAAATAAATACTTGTGTAGATGAAGCCACTACTCTATTTCGAGCCACAACACTTGCGAGCACCTTGATGGAGCAGTATATGAAAGCCACTGCTACACAGTTTGTTCATCATGCTTTGAAAGACTCAATTTTAAAGATCATGGAAAGCAAGCAGTCTTGCGAGGTACGAATTTCATGTTTAAGTATTTAAGTAAAAGGTGTATTTTAATAGGTAATGCTTTATAGCTAATTATGTTTTAAGGCAAATATATTAGCTTCTAAAATTATTCATCAGAGCACTTACACATTTTGTGAGACATTTAGAAAAACATTAGACAAAACAGACTTTTTAAAAAAGATGTCCTTTGAGATTAAAAATCAGAAATTGCACCAGGAATTAATGAAAGTACTTTCTCATTTCTCCTGCTGTACTAATGATAAAGGATATGCTGCTTTCAGAAAGTGTATATAACATAAATTGAAGTTTTTGCTGGAGACTTAACGTTTTATAACATAGTTAAGGTCTGTGAAACACTTCATAATAACAACTAGGGGTGTCCTTGAAGGCTTTTTGGGGGAAAGAAGTACGATATAATCCATTCAAAAGCAGATAAAAGCATCCTTTTAGGATTCATTATTAAGCCTTCAGTGTATATTCATAATAAACCATTAAGATAAAGAATGGAATCTCACATGGCTCTTCTCTCATCTGATTTTCAAGGTAGAAAGAACATCTAGAGAAGGAAGATATTAAATACATTTTTTAGATCTGATACCAAGTTAATAAAAGAAGGAATTGCTTTTGATAACATACACTGGGACCTGTCAGATGTTAATTTTGCACCAAGTTGCCAGTTTTTACTAATTAACATAGAGGGAAGAAATTGATTTAGTGTTGAAAACCTGGGGTAATGACATAGTTGGCCTAACTGAAATGGATACGGAAATGGAGAAAGTCTGAAGAGAGTCTGTGGACACTGGATTCAGGCTAGGGAGTTTAGATGTAGATAAATCTAGTCCATTGTTTCTAGATCAGAGCTCTTAGATTTCAAGGGGTAATGGAAAAATGTTGAGAAACGTTCATTATTTTGCCTACGGCATTCAGAAAACCCTTTCTATTTTAATCATTTTTTTTCCAAATAAATATAATCAAAATAGATTGTATAATCTATGGTAATCATTCTTCTCATATTCCTGGTATATTTGTGAATACGTGGCCACTAAAGATGGGGTTTTGTCTTCTAGTTGAGAATATATATAGTTTTTAAATAATGTCTAATTCAATTTGTGTGCCTATAAAAATCTACGGTAAAGCATGGTGAATGAATAAAAGAGAACTTTAACACTGGTATTAATCCCAGAACAGCTGAAAAGTGTTGAATAATCACTGCTTATTCTTCAGTTGAGTAATTGGAAATTAATAGTAAATGAGCTCCAAAGAGCAGACTGCCTTAAAATTCCCATTTATACTTACCCCCAAGACTAAAACAGATTGAAAAACGGAAAAACAGAGAACCTTGAAAACAACTATTTGATTGCCTTGATTCATTTGCATTTATCATTGGCAAGATGCATTTATATTGATTTATTCCTTCTCTTAGTTAAGTCCATCAAAGTTAGAAAAAAATGAAGATGTGAACACTAATTTAGCACACCTATTGAACATACTTTCAGAACTTGTGGAGAAAATATTCATGGCTTCAGAAATACTTCCACCGTAAGTGGTGAAATTCATTAATTTGACAAGAAATTGTGTATCTGCATTTTGAAAAATTTGTATTTCTAAAACATGTGTAAGCTTTTCCACTGTCCTGTTTATATACTCTGAAAAAGTTAGGGTTTTTCATCTTTATAAGGTAAATTGTGTTTAAGGCAAAAGAGTGACTTGAAGAAACCACTGTGGTGACATATTTACATTAACATAAAAACCTTTTTATATAGGCTACTATGTCTGGTTTCTACGGTAACTTGGTAGTGAATAGAGACTTAATAGTCTCAGATTTGAGGGGATCATACATATCTTGGTTAGATATGCACCAGATAATTAGTATCTGCTTAACAGCTGTTAGTGTAAGTGAACTCACTCAGGTAGGAGTGAACTTAAGTCAAAAATCTGTCTTCCTGGCATCTAAACTTAGTATTTCCTCTGTATCCTCATTCCTGTACTTTGTTTCATCTTTTTCATTAACACAGAAATATTCTAAAAATGGTAAAATTTCTCCCAAAGTAAATGTAAAGAACTAGCTGAACGAATTGATGACAACTTGTTTTCGTTATCCCTTGCTAAATGCGTTGTTACTTGTAGCAGAGTACTTTTGGGGTGGGGGGAAGGCAAGTTGCATTAAAACATGTATTTGGTAAATTAAGCTTTTGGCTGCAGTGAGATCAGCATTTTGCCTCACTCTATGTATTGAGACAATTGTGTTGTTTTGGCAGGACACTGAGATATATTTATGGGTGTTTACAGAAATCTGTCCAGCACAAGTGGCCTACAAATACGACCATGAGAACAAGAGTTGTTAGGTAAGGCTCATCAATTCATTCATTATATCATTATGTATAGCGTGCATGGATAGTCAAGTGGGTAACCGTGAAAATTTGAAGACTAACAACTAACAGTATTGAAGACTTTTTTCTCTGATTTGATGTCAGAGTCCTGTTGAATATTTTCTGAGTTCAGAGGCTTTGAAACTATAACTTTACTGTGGGTTTTTTTTGGAAGTTACTAAGAGATATTTAGCTACTGTATACGTTTTCTAAAAACCTGAACACTCATAGTTAACTATTTGGGATTTTTTTTATCTTATAGAGAGAATGAGTTTAAAAGTTATGTAACCAACAAGACCTATAGCTAACTTTATATAGTACTCTTCATATACACAACACATATCTACATGCATATAGGCATATACACGTATATGCACAGAGAAGAGAAGGGAAGGGGACAGTGGGAGGAGTGGAACAAATTGATGTGGTGCTAAGAAGGAGGAGCAATATTTGACCCTTGAGATACTGACTGTTTGGTTTATAATAGTCTGTGACTCTGGCCTAATCTCCAGTCTAGTTGTGAAGCTGTGTTTCTGTGTGCCTGCTGTGCAGTAATTAGGAGGAATTGCTTTGGCAAGTCACAGAATGTTGTATCTTACACAAAGGGACTTCATTATCATTATTTTAACTTACTTTTCCAATAAGGAAGCAGCTCTAAAAGAGGTTAAAATTGTTTGCTTAAGGTCATGTAGTGCTGAGGCAGAACTAAAGGCCAGGCTTCTAAGATCCAGTCAAAATCTCTAAGCTATTATAGGCTTTTGTTAAGTACATCCAGCCCACTGAAGACAACTGGAGATTCAGTGCAAAAGCATCAGAGAATATAGCAGTCTAATAATAAGATATTATGGAGAATATATACTGTCAGTCATTTTATATCCCATTAAAAAAAAGTTAGACAACCACTCAAGACACAAATACTATACAGGTGATTTTGAAAATGTGTGTTAATCCTGCCTCCAGCCTGAGTTTTGTAAAAGAGGTTTTCTACTCTTTCTACAGTTAAAATTTCTCTTGGTTAGTAATGATAGGACATCTGTGTTAAAGAACTGTAGATTCTGTATGTCTTGGCTTTAGTAGTGACTGAGAATTAGAAAATAATTATAAGCATGTTTCAGCACAGTTATGTATATGATGTAAATTAAAGTTTTTGTAAACTCAGTTTCAAATGAGTATAATTGTTAAGCAAATGCAGCAGGAAATTCTGCTATGTGAATTGTTTGACACTATAGGGTTTTTAAGGGGCACTTATGCCCAAGGTGATGATTTCTGACCCTAGTGTAGGTCCTAGTATCCTTTTTAAAGTTAAATTCCCTCTAAAAATACACAGAAAGTAGACTTGCATACTGAAATTCTTTCATGATTAAATGTTGGTAGGTGAGATTTCAGATTCAAAGACTTAAAGTATTAAAATGTTTTCAAGCAAAATTTATGCAAGATTCTTCACAAATTAGTTTAAAAGAGGTAGTTAAAGAGCTGATAATTGTGTATTACAATTGCAATAAGTGCTATCTGAGAAGTAACAACCATTTCTAAGAGTCCAAAAAGAAGTGAACTGTTGTGATGTTGGAAAGTAAATGCTGAGGAGTTGGTTTACCCTCCCTGTAATGGAGAAGGTGAGGTCTTTTTCTTTATTATCATAAAAGCTTTTCAACATTAAATTGAATACATTTTCACTTACCAGGAAGTCACTTTTCCCTACTACAGTGGGCTCTTATTTTGGTAATTCATTAACAAAATCAGAATAATCAACTTGATTTATGCCGACTTTATAGGGCTATTCTATTTAAATAAGTAATGAAAGAAATGAGAGAATATAAGTTTTAGGACCGTACAGGACTATGTATCTATAAAAAAGTTTATTTGTACTCCTATAGTATTTCAGAAATTCTTAGTGTTCCTAATACTACTCCTTCCTCAAAACAAGTGTAAGATGCACTACTAGCGCGGGATAAATAAAGAGTTGTCAAGACTGTAAATGTTACAGATACAACCTAAATCTTCCCAGAATAAACTGAAAACTCCAAGTTTGGGAAAAGCAACTAGTTTAAGAGGCAGAGATACATGTTCTGAAAGTAAGATACTTTAGCTTATTATTTTCTTGAAGCTATGTTTGGGCTTCCTTATATTAATTCATAGTTCATGGTTCTACAAGTATTAAAACTTTTGTTTATTATTTTTATGTAACATATATAGTTTTCTAAAAAAGAAAATTTCCCTCCCATTCAGTGGTTTTGTTTTTCTTCGACTTATCTGTCCTGCCATCCTGAATCCACGGATGTTTAATATCATCTCAGGTAATCAGCTTTTGATAAAATTTTAAAATTAAAAAAATTAGAATAAAATTATATCTTTGACATCTGATTTTATTTTTTTACCTTGTATCTCATTTTATCTTTGACATCTGATTTTTTATTATCAAGTTCTAAAACTTGACATAAACATTCCAAAGTGCCCTTTTCTTCTTCCTTCCTTTTGCTATTTACCCTCTCTACTTTTACTTACCTTTTCTATCTAATATCTGAAGCCTGAGGTGGCGTGACTAGACACGTGTCACTCTTTCCCCATCCCTACCTGTGTCTGAAACTCACATTATGATGACTTTTTCCAATCTGCAACTTGGCTTTTTCAGGTTGGGAAGAGCTTTCCTTGTGCTTTTAGTCCACACTAGACTCTCTCACTACTACTGCAAGTTGTATTTTCAGGTCACATTAAAATGATAGCTACAGGTTCAGTAGTGCTCTGTGAATACTTGTGGCCCTGTAGAGAGGAGAGGTTTTAATTGGCCAGTTTAAACTCCCAACAAAGCAGATTTGGGTTTGCTTATTTCCCATGTATCTATTATGGAAGGACTTCCAGATGCCGTAGGCTTCTTTGGAAGAAAGGGGAACAGTGATCCCTGTGACTCCAAATGTAATAATGAGCCATTAGGAACAGAACGAACCTGAACCGTTTTTATTTTGATAATTAGAAGCTCAAAGTTGTATTTAAACATATTTTGGACTAAATCTTAATTTTTACCTTATTATAGTCACCAGATGTCTGTCATTATCTTCTGTTGCTACTCAAATGGTTAAATCTCTGGTTCTATTAAGAATTAGAGTTTAGATTTTGGAGAGACTGGTTTATATGAATGTTGGCCTCCTAGCCACCAGGCACTACTTATTTATAGTTCAGCTTAAGATTAAAAGTACAATCTAAAATTAGACAAATAGACTTAGCTATTCATTTTTACTGTTAAGTAATTGTTATGTTTCAGGGATTATATGTAATAGCTACAGTTTTCATTTGTAGCCTACTATGTACATCCTATAGGGAAAGGTCTCCTGACTAATCTTCATAGTTTATTCCATACTATTCTAAGTTTTTTTTTTTTTTTTTTCTCTTCTTAAAATAAAGCAGAAGTCCCAGATGTTATCTTTGTTATTGAGCTTTAAAGTGATTTTGTAGTCACTGGAAGATTGGGAGTAGGGAAGTGCACAGACTGCAAATTGCTAACGTGAGTGGGTTGAAATTAGTTTTGCAAATTGTCATGAAGGGTTTGTGGAATGACCCTTCTTTAGCGATAAAGATAAAGCAGGCTTTGAGGTCTTCTGAAATACCAACCAGTTGAGAACTGCTGAGTCTTGTAGCACCAACCTTTTCACAAACTATAAATATTGATCAGTTTATTTAACTTTACCCCCTTTAACTTGTTTTTTGATTTATACAGGTCATGTAATTCCCAAAAAAGATTGAGCTCTAAATGGAAGAGTGTTAGTATTTTTAACAATAAATAAATTTTATTTTTAATGTTTATTTGAGAAAGAAACAGAGTACACCAGCAGGGGAGGGGTAGAGAGAGAAGGAGAGAGAAAATCCCAAACAGGCTCTGCACTGTCAGCGCAGAGCCTGACATGAGGCTCGAACCCATGAACCATGAGATCATTCATGACCTGAGCTGAAATCAAGGGTCAGCCGCTTAACCAACCAAGCCACCCAGGGGCCCCCAGTAAAGAAATACTAAAGTGCTAAATTTATAATGCTTTACCTGAAAATGCCTTTGGAGTCAGTGTCATTACCTGTGCCCAATTCTCTCTCATAGATTCCCCGTCTCCTATTGCTGCAAGAACACTGATATTAGTGGCTAAATCTGTGCAGAACTTAGCAAATCTTGTGGAATTTGGAGCTAAGGTAAAACCTTTTGATACTTTAAAATGCCACTTACAAATGAAATTTTGACATAATAAAACCATGAAATATGGACAGTTTAGGTAGATTTTCAATAGTGGCTATTTTATAAAGAAAATCTAAGTATATTTTTAAACATACCTTAATCCATCTCATTAATTCATAATAAACATTTACTGTAAATAACTCAAGACGAGTTTTTAAAACATCCATCTATGATCCCACTTCCTAAGCATTGTTAATATTTAGTGGTGATCATACCATGATGCCTGATTTTGTCAGTATTTAACAAACTTCTTGCTGTACAACTATTTTATTATTTTTAATGATTATGTTGTCATGTAGGTGTTAAATACTCCTGTACTCATTATTTAGATGGCTTCCAACTTGTCACTGTTATAAATACTGCTATAACAAGTATCCATACATACTTTCAAAATTGTCCAGTTACTTCCTTTAACTCTGGAGTAAAATTCTTAGGTAGGACTTTTTGTTCTTCAGATCCTTGCCAAAAGTCAGTGACTATTAATTGTTTTTAATTTTTGCTAACCATAATGGTACTTTTACTTTTCATGTCTGTTTCTTTGGAATTGACTAGAGTTCCTTACCATTTATTATTGATTTTAAAAGAGTTTGTGTTAAGCCTTTTTTGTTTTACAACATAGCACGTTTTTAAACAGGCTTAAGATTTTAGTATGGAGAGCAATTTGTAGTATGGTTTAGCATTTGAATTTATCTGAATCCTGAAGCAGGTTGTGAGTAGTATATATTCCTGTTGCAGTCTTGAGTGCACTGCATTTTAATTATCTGTAGTCTGCTACATTCTAACCTCTGGGTTTGGCTCATGTTTATCTTGGCAGTTGGCAAATAATAGTTTCTCAGTAATTCTATCTGAATTAGTTGACCCTTGACAACAGGTTCAAACTGTACAGGTCCACTTATGGCTATTACAGTACGGTAAATATATTTTAAGATTTTAGTATTTTCTTTAGCTTTATTGTAATAATACAGAAGAGAATATATGTAACATAAAATATGTGTTAACCAACTATGTTATCAGTAAGGCTTCTGGTCAAAACTAGGCTATCAGTCAAGTTTTCGGGAAGTCAAAAGTTATTGGTCATTGCTCAGTGTTTTCTTTTCATCTAGAATTTCTTTCATTAAAAAGATTCCAGTTCCTCAGTTATTTGCTTTTATTAGAAGACAAATTTGTATGGTTAAATTAATTCTTGTGAACATGTATTGCTATTGATGGGCATAATTAGATTGTAAGAATTCTTGCTACATATATGGTGGTTATCGATCAGTGTTTGTTTTTGATCTATAAATTGTAAGGTTTTTGTTTTTATGTTTTTAGGAGCCCTATATGGAAGGTGTCAATCCATTTATCAAAAGTAACAAACATCGTATGATCATGTTTTTAGATGAACTTGGGGTATGTGTGTAACTTTTGAAGTACTTTAAGACCTATAGTTAATATAGCTGAGAGTTAATGTATTTAAGCAATAGCTTAGATTTTCCATCTGGGAAAAAACAAAACAAAAAGCTGCCTATTTTTGTCTGCTTTCCCAAATTATTTCATTTTAACCATTTGTTCCTACACTAAATGTTTTATGCCAAGTATTCACTATGGCTTTTGTAGTACTTATGTTTATTTCTGTCTTGACGTTCATTATCTTTTAGCTGTTCAATCTCCTTACTGTGATAATCTGTTGTTGTATTTACTTAACTGCTAGTGTATGGCATTTGAAATAAGATCGATGATTCAGATCTGACCAGGTTAAATAGACTGGAATGAGTGTTCTTGAGGCTTTTCTAGAATAAAATACATGGATTTAGTGTCACACTTCACTTAGTGGTACTACCTATGTCTTAATTGGGCCTTTATAAATAAACTGTAATGATAAAACAGGGAATTTATATATTATATATATGTATTTTATGTGTATATATGTAATTGTATACATATAAATTATATACAAATAGTATGTATACATATATACACACAATTTATAAGATCCTGTATTTCTTAGTAAAGTTGAATATTCTTGATTGTAGATTTTCAGACATTGAATCAATTAAAAACTAAAATACATTAGTGATCCAGTTCGTATATAAAAAAACAGGTTTATGAAAAAGGTGATCACTTTAGCCAGGTGTATGACATTAGGGAATGCTATGGTAGGAGACTGAGGTACCCATGTCCTGCCTTAAGGTATTCAAATTCAGTTAAAAACACAGCCACACCAGTATGCAATGAAAGCAACCAGCACTGAGTTTGCAACCTCAGGGATAAAAACAAGTGTAAAAAGTTATTTACAGCGTAACTTTATACTTAGGATAAAATTGAGAAATACAGGGGCCAATGCCAAATGTCCATCTTTCTTATATATGAACTCAGGGAAGTTTTGCAGATACCAGTATTTCTGATTATCAAAAAAACACAGCTGGTCAAGGATTGAAAAAATTGAAAACTGTCAAGGGGCGCGTCGGTGACTTGTCAGTTAAGCATCCAACTTTGGCTCAGATCATGATCCTGTGGTTTGGGGGTTTGAGCCCCACGTCAAGGCTCTGCTGACAGCCTGCTTTGGATTCTCTCTCTGCCCCTCCCCTGCTCACACACACTCTCAAAAAAACAAAAATCAAACTGTCCAGTATTTAATACCAGCCAGCTTTAAGATATATTTCTAGTTTTTAGATTCTTGAGATTAATGGCTAGGACTCCATTAATACTCCACAAGTGTCAACATTCCCGCTTCCTCATCATTTTCCTGGTTAGGTCTCAAATTGTGTCCTTTCAAAGTGCTTCAAATTCCCAATACTCTGTCTCCTCACGCTCTTGTATTCCTTTACCACCTGCAAAAATCAAATTCATCTTTCAGCACTCACCTGAAGTATCTCCTTCAGAAGGGCTTTGATGAGCACTAAACCTGAATCAAATACCTTTTGTTCTGCTTCCCAGGAGTCCTCTGCACATCTTTGATATCTCTGTGTTGCTGTGATTCGTTTACGTATCTTCTACAGAGACTGCAAGCTCCCTGAAGGCAAATACTGTAGTTTTTTTTTGTTTTGCTTTTTGGTTTTTTTTAAGAGAGAGAGGGAACAAGAGGGCAGGCAGGGGAGAGGCATAGAGAGAATCCCAAGCAGGCTGTGCACTGCCAGGGCAGAGCCCAATATGGGGCTTGAACCCACAGACCATGAGATCATGACGTGAGCTGAGATCAAGAGTCAGACACTTAACTGAGTGACCTAGGCACTTACAGTCTTTCATTTCTGTAATCCTTCATTCACTGCATGAATAAATGAATAACTGAGTTAATTAACAAGTATTATCACCATTAGGGAGAGGAGTGGATTTATTCAAAACTACCAGCAGGCTGAGCCCATGTTAAAGTTTATTCTCAGGCTGAAACTAACATTGATTAACTTAGTACTTTATTAGCACTAAATATTTAATGAACGTTACCTGAAGATATCATAATTAACAGTGATCATTTCCACACATAACCAAATGTTTTGGGCATAGTCCACAGGTAATTACAGGCCTGACATGTTCTCATCACACTTTCACAGTGTAACTCTTATATATACTGATAAAGTCAAACAAAATATACCGGCTGAATAATGAAGTTTAGTTTGCAAGAACAGAGGCATTTTAAGTTTAGGTTGCATTTAATCCAGATTAGCTGTTACACTGTGTTGTTTTGTCTTTTTGGGGTTTTTTTGCCTATATACCAGATCAATAAAACCCAGAACTCTTAATAAAGGGGTTTAGGAAACCCATTTATTTAGAATAACAGTACTGTACAATATTCTGCCATTATGTGGTAGAAAACCAGAACCTAGGTTTGATGTAAATGCTGAGGTCACAGATTCTGTGTTTTATCAGAATTAGCACTGAATGTTACTTTTCAGTAAGTCCTTAGAACATTAAGAGAAGTTTAAGAGAATATTACGTTAAAAATTCTGTCTACTATAAGCAATTAGGATCTTTTCAGAAGTGACTATAAAGATTTGTATATGTAAATGCAGTTTTATGATTCTCTTAAAGAATGTACCTGAACTTCCGGACACTACAGAGCATTCTAGAACTGACCTGTCTCGTGATTTAGCAGCACTGCATGAGATTTGTGTGGCCCATTCAGATGAACTGCGAACACTCAGCAATGAACGGGGTGCACAGCAGGTAGGTTTTTGCCAGCCTTCACTAACAGTGATGTTTGATTAACACTTAAGCAGAATGTCAGCATAAAACTGAGAGGGAATTTGCTGAGTTATGGTCAAAACTGTTCTCAGTTACATTTGTAAGAATCTGAATCATAACTCCACCAAGATCTTGGCAAAGGAATAGTGGACCCAGGCTAAAATTATGTATGTTTGATACTGCACACTGTGACCTCAAACGATGATGTGTTTCACACACTTCAGTGATTTCTGAAGATGGCAAATGAACAATGGAGTCAATAGTGAGGTGGCGTTTTCTTTGTTTCTCTCACATATGCAGTGCATGGCCAAGTGACTTGCAAGCTCCAGATTCAGAGATTCTGGAGCATGGCGTGGGAAGATGCCATTTCTATTAAGCTCTTCCTGAGTACTGTCACTAGCCTGGCCATTCATTTGGCAGGGACCCTGTAGAAGAGATTAAAACATTGTGTTTGGGGACTCTGACTTTTCTTCAACCCCAAATCCTCAAGTTTAGGTAACACTCTGGCTTATTAAAAGCTTAGGCAGGATGTGTGCCACTGGCCTCCTTACATGTCCATGGTATGTATACTGTCTTCTCCCTACCTGGTGCAGTTTATTATGGACTGCCTTAAGTTAAAAATAAAATTCTTACTGGACAATTTGACTAAAAAATTTTAGGCCTAGTCCGTTTTCTTCCATAATCTTAAAGTATTCAGTAGGCTGCAAATTGAATGTCCTTCCATCATCTTACAGGGTTTAAGATGTATGTGTCATTTATAATAAATGTTTTCTGGAAAGATGTTCTATCCTAGGTAGATAGGAGAATGCCACACAAATGAATTTACTTACTTTAAAAGTGTACAAAAATACTGAGTCAAGGACTGAATAGAAACCTTTACGGTTTCATCTTTTGAGTAGAATGGTTAATATTTTTTGAATTCTTTTGAATTGATAATGGCTTTTTACAAGTCCAGGTTCCCTCCAATTTGACCAAACTGTTACCTATTTACTAATTATTTTTGTACTGTTCTCTTTGTTTATTTAGCATGTACTGAAAAAGCTCCTGGCCATAACAGAACTGCTTCAACAAAAACAAAACCAGTATACAAAAACTAATGATGTCAGGTAGCAGCCTTCGCCCAAGTGCAGCACTCCCAACACGGTAATTCACGTCAGTATAATGTCTCCTTTGCTCTTGCCAAAAAATAGCACACTTTTCCACATTCCAGTGATGTGTGAGCTATGCAAACAAAATCCAAGATTCTGCTGGTGAGTGTGCCAGCAGCTTTTTGTAAGCTATCTGTGCAGGATATTTGCACTTTTTCCACATACGGAATCAATCTTTACCAACTTCTGAGCCTTGGTGTACAGATCACCTTTCACACAACAAAATGCTATGACTGTATCTTGAACTTGGAAAATGTATTTTCCCTACATCCAATTGCCAAAAAAAGAACTATGAAACCAACTGACAAAAAGGATTCTGTTGACAATTGAGGATAACTGGATCACTGACTGTTCTTACTGTAACTCCTTCCTCATTAGGAATACGACCGTTTGACTGTTCATTGA
Source organism: Lynx rufus (assembly GCF_022079265.1). NCBI lineage: Eukaryota > Metazoa > Chordata > Mammalia > Carnivora > Felidae > Lynx > Lynx rufus. Next base: position 150,170,049 of record NW_025814823.1, read on the forward strand.
CTATTTGTATTTACAGTTTCCAGAGTTTGCCATTATAATAGGAACAATCTTTGCTGTATACTTTTTTAAAATACTGTGCTATTTCTCTTGCTGGAACTGTTGAAAGAAAATATATAGAATGGATCTATTGCTCATCAGCTTTATTTTTTAAACATACCACAGATTTTGTTCGAATTGTCAAAGACTGTATTTAGATCTCATGATGCTTTCGTTACATGTTTACAACAGTAAATAGTTTGAACTCAATAAATATTATTGGTCGTTGTACTGATCAAGGCATGTTCCCCATTCATCCATTGTATACATTACCAATTTATTTTGTGTTTAAAAACACCTGGAATGCTTTTGTTGAAAGTATTCATTTCCAAACTGATGTTTTTAAACAGTTCTCCATCTTTGAACTTCTGACTACTTGTTCTATCTGCTGCATATTTAGTTTGTATAGTTTTATTTGCTTCTGTATATGTATTTTTGTGAAGTATTCACAAGGGTTAAGTTAAAATAAAACCAAGGGATATCTTGAATAATTGTCTAAATCCAGCTAAGCATTTCATTATTTTCTTTCTCCTTCAGGGGCAGTTCAAATTTAGTACCAGAGCAAGGCCTAGTAAGAAAAAGACAAGTAACAATTCCTTCCCTCCTACGATGGTGTAGGAGGGGGAAGGCACACAAAAAGTAGCACATGGCAGAAAAGCCTTCTGTGGAGGCAGGTGAGCAGTGGTGTTCAACAGCCCTGTGCTCCTTTCTCTTGGTGTCAATTTCATTACTTTACTTTTCCATCACTCCTGCTTTACGGGAGTATCCCACTTGGGTTACAGGATGAAGGATAGACCAGAAGGGACATGGAGCAAAGAGGTCCAAATTCTAGCACTAGGCAATCGAGTTCTCCACCACTGATCACATTTTAATGCCACGTTTATCTTTTAAGCTGGAATAGGAAACGTCATTTACCTTTGTTGGGTGGAACTTGCAGTAACTAGTTGGGTCAATGATGAAATAAAGCCTCTAAAACTTTTAAAATGGGGCTGGGTAGGAGACTTTGCAGATATAAATGTGGACCTTGCTCAGATGCCAAAGCTTACTGACCTAAAAGACAAACAAGGTAAATTACCAACACTCCGCAGTGCTGTCTAGAGGCTAGCAGCACTGCTACATAACTTGGAATGCACTGGAAAATGGTCAACTTAAGCTTCTTCTATTCGACTTGTATAAAATCACACTTAATGAACTTCATTCCTCATTCTAAAGTGAGAAGGAACTAAAAATAAAAAACCTAAAATATAAAAAATTATTAGAAGAATATGCATATAGTAAATACTGTCCTCAAATACTGAGATGTAATTAAAATATACTCTAAATGGAAGGTGCAGCCTGGGATGCACAGACATTGAGAAAAGCTGTGTATCCATAACATTCAGATTCACGGGCTGAGTTTTGCCGAATTCCTTCAACCAGTATTCCAGAAAAAATTCAACAGACATCCATAATTTGGTTCCAAATTATGAATAAAACAGAATAGTAAAATCACAGTTAAATACCTGAATACTATTTCTATCCAACATTTATTAACACTTAATATAGGCAACCACTATTCCAATTAATCCTAGGAAACATAGGTGATTATTTTCCCCATTTGCACCTTAGGAAATTGGCACAGAAGTCTGTGGAGTTACATTTAATATCAGCTCCCTTCAATTCAAATTAAACTTCTTAAACATCTTTAATTTGAAAAATTCTTAGTAACTGTAACACCTATCTACTGGTTAACAGCAACTTAATATTTTTATCGAGACAACTATTCAAGACTGCATATTTACCAGGATGCCTGGGTGGCTTCCAATTGGTTACACGTCCCAACTTCGGCTTGCATCACGATCTTGCAGTTCATGAAGTTCAAGCCCTGCGTCAGGCTCTGTGCTGACAGCTCAAAGCTTGGATTCTGTGTCTCCCTCTCTTTCTGCCCCTCCCCTGCTCTGTCTCTCGTTCAAAAATAAACATTAAAAAAATATTAAAAAAAAATAAAAGACTGCATATTTACTTGATTTCTCTTTTAGAAACCTATTTGGTAATGTTTTCAGGTAGCTGAGGAAAACAAATACTGACTACCACTTGACAGCTGAAGCGCATTTTGTAGTTCAGTAGTAACCTACAAAAAGCTAAGTAGATCACAGTGACATTTGAGAAACCATTTATATAAAGGCTTGTAGAGAGTGAAAAACATTCCCTAGCACATTTAAAGCAGACTACTCGGTTTTTTTAACTTTTGTGCTTTTCCTTAAAAAATAGGTTTGCATATTGTAATTTGTTTTAAACAATACAGGCAAATAAATTACAGCTTTCACTACTATAGAAAGATTAATTTGATATTAGTCATGATGGGGCAAGACTATCTAAACCAGGTGCTATTCTGGCCCCTTTGAAAAGGTTTTATTTCACATAAAGCTATCCTGAAAGGGAAGAAAATTTAACTAACAAAAATAGAAAATTTACTATCTTTAATGCTTTCACGTCATTTCATTTTTAAATAAACTTAAATGCCATATAGGTTTCATCCTTCTGTTGATTAGTTAGCATTGAAAAGTCAATTTCAAATGGTTAGAGAGAATCAACCAGGTCATCGTCAGTCCATTCTTCCTAAGAAGGAAAGAAAATGTAGTAAGAATAACATTACACTGAAGCATAACATTAATGTTTACTCCCTTGCCTCCTTTTAAGAAAATGTTCTACTTTTACTCTGCTGATTATAGGAAGGTAAATAACCCAGGAAACTTTGTGGTAGTTCAATCTTAGAATAATATGGCTTGGTCTTACCAGACTACACCAATGACGAGTAAAGGTTACAACTGTGACCTTTTGCCTCCTATTAATCTATATCTAACTTATAAGGTACATTTTTTAAAAAAAAAAGGATAAGAGAAGAATCCTGGGAGAGTCAAACAGCAAAAATTTAGCATGTTCTATTTCTGCTGCCTTCCATAATCACAGGAAGAATTCGTCAAGTAACAATCATACTGCTTCACAATAGGCTAAGATAATAAGAGAATGTACATAAAGAAGGGTGCAAGAAAATGAAAATGAAGGCTTTCAAAGCCCACACCTCTCTAATACTCATGTTCTGGAATGATAAAATCTTAACAGTATGGTCAGACCAAATTATACAACAAGAGTAACTTAAAATTTACCTTTGGACAACATACCTCCTCATGTTTGGGTTTCTTTGAGACATAATCATCATCTTCATAGCCTTTCCTCTTCTTCCTATGATTGAGCAACCATCAGTAAGCAATCGAATACTGGTAACAAAAACTACAAAATAAACTAGCAAGGCTGGTAAATGGTATGTATGTATCTGCTGAAGAACAAAGCCTGCATAAATGGAAAGAGATGAACTACGACAGATAGGAAGACAGTATCTTTCAAATTAATCTTTACATTCAATGCAATTCTAACTAAAGTCCTAATAAAGCTTTTCCTGGAACCTTTCAAGTATAACTCTGATGTGTGAAAGACTGCAAAAATAGCCAAAGAATCTGAAAGAACAGTGTGGGGCCCTTGTCCCAGTTATCATCAGAACACTATATATAAGAGATATGGTAACTTAAAGTATGGGATTAGCAAGATTTAAATAGATCAACAATCAGAGCAGACAAGCAAAAAAACAACTATACATAGGAACTTAATATACAATGATATTTAACTGAGAAAAATTATGAATTTTTTAAAAAGTGACTAGCATAACATTACTGATTTTAAAAAATGAGTATTAAGATTTCTACCTCAGAATGTTCACGAATAATTCTAAATAGTTTTGACAGCTAAACAAAAAGCAAAATGTAGATTAACTTAGGGTAGGAAAAGGTTTTGAGATATAAAGGTGTAAAACAACACAAAGTAAAACAGAAGAAATCTATCACAAGGTGAAACAGAAGAAAACGGGTGTAAGATATATTTGAAAAGTATATAAAATATAAAAAGAGCTACAAATCAAGAAGATAACACCAGAAAACCACTCAAAGGTTATAAGCAAGCAATACAGAAGTAGAAATATAAATGTTGAGCACAGAAACATCAATGCCTCACAGTAATACGAGAAATGCAAATTAAAATTCCAATGTAATCACTTTTTTCACCCAGACTGATAAAAGTTAAAGATTCATACTATTAAATGTACAATATGTATGAAAACAGTAATGAAGAGAAAAAAACAAACTTCCTCATGAACACACATGCAGAGAAAATGATGGCAAAGGTAAACCACCTAGAAATTACCCCTGAGGTCACAAGTGGATTTGGGTTTTGATCTAACCTAACTTTGGTTTACCTGAATCGGCGGACTTTAATAATGACAATGTAGTTATTACTTGTGTAATGGAAAAAAGATAAAGGAGTTTATTTATAAAGAAAACAAATATTTTATCCTAACGTAATGCCTGTTAAGTGTGGTCCACGGACCAGTGCTGGTCAATCCAGGAACCATTTCCACTATGCAAGAAGATTAAGTACAGAAACTGAGTGTGTGTTTAGAAACTTTTACAGTAATTTTGTTGATTTTATGTCAGTTGAATCTAATAAAATTTAAGCTTATATTTTGTCTATTTCATTTTTCTAGTAATTTATTGCTTGCATTTTATAATGTAAGCAATATATTTGCTTGCATTTTTAAAAGCACCTCTCAAGTACTCATGGATATGCAGAATTTGCTTGACATAGTGTAAAGCAGATAGTAACTTGGGAGTAAGAGGTAGTACTCTGGCAATTCAGAATTTTGGCTTATGGGCCGGGCCATTCAGTTACCTAGCTAGAAGGGTAGATTAATAGTTCAGTGGTCTAATCCAGAGGGTGGTAAATTTTTCTTTAAATGGCCAAAAAGTAAATATTTTACACCCTGTAGGTCATACAGTCCATTTCTGTCACAACTAACCAACTCCGGCAGTAGTGTGAAAACAGCCACAGACAACATGCAAATTAACGGGTATGTCTCTGGTCCAAGACCAGTCTTTCTAAAAACAGGTAGTAGTTCACATTTGGCCTGTGGACCAGAGTTTGCCAGCCCCTTCAAAATCTATGTGGAAAGAAGATGATCAGTGCTGTAATAATTTTACTTACCAAAGTCAACATTTCTTTACTTCTCTGTAACCTCTCTTTCATTCCTATGAGTTACCACTGAAACCCAGGAGTGAAATCTACCAATTTTAAGTCCTATGCTAAGCCATGCTTTGCAATTATAGTTATGAATATAATAAAGTAGACCCATATTTAGCATGCTTCATAAATCTCCTACTACCACTGTGTACTTACACAGTTTGACTCATGTGTACCTGGATCTGAAGGCCATGGAACACTGTTCTGGTTTCTCATTATCCATTCGAGTATATTTACCAACTATAGAGATAACATCTTAGATGCATCCTTAGCTGTAAGATGCCAGGGCTCATTCCCACTAAATACTAACAAGTAAGGTAGAACCTTTGAATCAGAATGCATTCCGCAGAAAATAGAAAATAGTTTTTCCATTCTTATTATGTGTCTGGACGCCCAACTGTTCAAACTCCTGAAAGATTAGGTTTGAGTGGATCCTTCAATTTGCAAAGCATCAAGAACCTGAATTCTCTAGCTGCCACACTTAGCCTACAAATCGGTAAGATACCTTACAGGTCTTCCTTAAGTATAAAGTTTACCACTGAAAGAAAATAAGCCAACTTTCCCTACTCTACCTAATAGAAACCTGGAACAGTATACTTGTTCCCTCAGACAAGGTATCAATCAGACCTGCCAAGAACCCAAAGATTAAAAGAGCAAGAAGAGGTTCAAAGACTCCTGAGAAAGACTCTAGAGACCCCACAAGGAGTAAAAGAACGGGACAGGGCCTGCAAGCCAAAGAACACATTAGTCATAGCAGGAGAACTGTATTACGAAAACCAGACCATTACCTCGTGTTTATCCTGTTAGAAATGTCCACTCAATTAAAAAAATCCAACTTAAGAAGTAAGTCATTTTTCCCCGCGAAAGCAGTTACCAATTAAATGACTTATTTTAAGGATGAGCTAGACTTGACAATTGTCGAATAACACATCTACTTACGTAATTATGTTAAGGGCAAGCTCAGCAGAGTGACATCTCTCTAACTTCTGTTTCAGAACAGCAACTTCTTCAGATCTGGGTGGTTCATATTTTTTTACCAAGTTTCTCATACCTAAGTGGATAAAAAGATTTATAACAGATAATAAAAAGTCTTTTCCCATAAGGGAGCGGAGTACTGTCCCACCTTATAATGGGAATAACAAAACTCTTGAAATGTGATTATTATTATTATCATCAGGATTTGCATTGCTCTGCATTAAAATCCAACGAACAGCACACTTCAAGTAATTAGAGCTGTCTGCTGGTTAGCCCATATCACATACAGCACAAAAATAACCATGTTCTACATTCTAGTCAGTTTTTTTCCAAATCCCACCATGGTCACTTTCTGCTCAGGTTTAAAGCTTTATAAATCCCATGATTTAGTGAACATGCTTTGTTTCCTGCCACCAACTGTATTTATAACATTCTGTCCTACAGATGGTGGTCCATAGGTTATACTTCTTATTTACAAAGGAAATCACTATTAGATGACATCTAATTAAGGGAGGATGCTTAGTAAAATGTGTCAATGGTCCTTCACTTCAACAACATGCAGATCCTATACAATAAAGCATCGCCAAGAAAACAAAAATGTTCTCTTCAGGCTAAAAGCAAACTACTTTGTCAGTGACTTAATAATTGCAGAACGATCCTCTACCCTGGTCTGTTAATATTATTCAACTACAATAAACCTAAGAATATAAACCTCAAGATTTTTCAGGGGACTGATGAGAGATCCAGGGCTTATTACTAGCTGGCCACATGCTCAAATAGGGAGAGCTACTGGCTTATTTCATACTGCAAAGAATGGAGTGTTTTCAACTGAATACTGATGACTCCGTACCCTGAGGACAGTATCTTTGTTCCAAAAACTTATAAGATACCTTAATTATCGTTAAAGCTCTGAATGTTTTGTCAAGAGCTATCCTTCCTTCATGTTAAAATAGTGGAGTAAATTAAAGATCCTTGAGAAGAAATCAGTAATCAATTGTCAGTGTACAAGGAGCACTGTGGGTTATCTTTAAGGCCCATTTTACCCACTAAATTCCATGATCCTAATGAAGATCTCTAGCCACATCACAATTAGCTTTGGAAGTGAACCCTCTAGTGGTGTAACTGAAGACATACAGTTTTATGATTCATAAATCACAAATCCATCATTCTCAATTAAAGAGGAAAGGAAGCCCTCAATTTCAAGGAGAGAATCAAGGAATGATATTTACATGCTCTGAAGCATCTTAACTTTTAAAACATAAACAATGTAAAAAGTACACCCATTTACCCATTTCTGTGATAGCGATCTTTATGCTATTTTATTGGTTTATTATTTCAACTGCATATTTAATTAGCAAGGACAAATACCACAAAAAATTTGAGGGACAAATACAACAGACTGAATCCTAGAGCTTAGTGACCATGAGCATTCAGTGCGACATGGGCAAGAAGGAAGGACAGGGCTGGCTGATCTCTACTCAACCTTAAGACAGGGTTTCTCAACAATGGCACTCAGCAGTGTCAGTTTGGGCTAGAAAATTCTGTTATGAGGGGCAAGATTTGTTTCCCAAGCCTGCTATTCTCTCACAGTTCTGAAGCCCAGAAGTCTGAAATCAGTTTCAATGGGCCAAAATCAAAATGTCAGCTGAGCCAGGCTCCCTCTGGAGGCTCCAGGGGAAAATCCAGCTTCTGGTGGCTGCCAGCACCCCTTGGCTTGTGGCCATATCACTCCCGATTTTCAAGGCTGCCATCTCTGTGCTCTATCTTCACAATGGCTTCTCTGTCAAACGTCCATTCCTCTGCCTTTCTCTAACTAATAAAGACTCCTGTGATGCATTTATGCCCTACCTGGATATCCAAGATAATGTCCCCATCTCAAGATCCTTAACTTTAATACATCTGCAGAGACTTTATAACAACATTCACAGGTTCCAGGGATTCAGACATGGGTGTCTTTGGGGAGCCACTTTTCAGCCTAGTGAGACTATGCTGAATTATAAGACGTCTAGCAGCATTCTTACTTCTACCAAATACATGCTGGTAGCAGCCACCACCACGCCAAGAGTTCTGACACCAAAAGTGTCCCAAATAATGCAAAAATCACACCCATGGCTTCTGTAACACCAACGTGACTAGCAAATGACATGTATAAACTAGTTAGAGCTGATTACAAAACAGAACACCAAATTTAAGTATTATCTTTGATTTGGTTCCATTTAGATCTTTTTCTGTGCCTACCACATATCTGTGCACACTTGAAAAGGTCTGTTTTGAGTCTTAACCCTCTCTGAATCTTATATTTTCACTCTCCTATTAAGTCTATATGTGTGAAAAGTACTTCCTTTAGGGTACCTTCTATTTGTTCTCCACCAATGTATCATGCCTCCATGATATATTAATTCAATGAAAGTAAATCTAAACAATAATCTATGTCTCAAGTTAAATATCAAGATAATATTTATTTAGAAAGCAACTTTGTAACAGAAGAACATTTTATAAAAGTTGTTTCACTTACTTTTCATTATATCTAGTAACTGTGACAAGCAAGTTCTATTCTCTTTCAACATCAGACTTTCTGATAAATAACTGGTAAAGAACAGAAAAAAAGTTTTAATCTATTGAACACATACAGCATCTTGAGTAATATGGCATCATAAATTAGTTTCCTCCACATTCATTTCATCAAGGTCAATTTTAAAATTTACTTTAAAAGTATTAAATAACAAAACTTTGAACACAGAACTATAATCTATAACTATTAGTCTTAAAAATTTAATACCACTCAGTTTAAAGGGTGTTTAATGTTAAGACTAATTTGTCTAAATTTTGTAATATATATGCTTTCAGAGAAAAAATGATATGCAAATAACATTAAAAGTATCGATTATCATTATGGTTAAGTGCTTAATATACAAACCCTATGAATCTAACTTCGTTTGACAGGTGACCAATCTGAGTCAGAGGCACAGACAGGTCATGACTTTGTAACTTGCCCAAAGTTATAAAGATAGGAAGAAGGAGAGCTGGAGCCTGGCACTAGGAAGGCTTCTCTCTCCCCTTAGTATCAAGTGAACTCTTCTTGGTACTAACAGGTATTCAAACCAGTTAAGAATATCAACTTATGCTTTACAAATCTTTTGTATCATATCTGCAAAGAGTCCAAATCAAAAGTGTTAATACTTTTCTATAAGTGGATGTAAAGCCCAATTACCTTTCTCAGAACCAATGACAGCAGCATGAAAATACAATGTCTACATTCAAATATTTAGTTATTCTGAGCTTGATCTATAATTGATAAAAGCCCAAGTGAACAGATTCTCGAGGTGTAAGTAATCTTTCAAACACAAGTGCAAAATAATTATTAATTCCTCTGAAAAATAGTGAAATGAATAAACGGTGAAATACAATTACAACAAAAGAAAGACAATTAAGAAATTTTGTTGCTATCTTTTAAACTATACAGATTATTTACAGGTTATTATGTAAGTCTGACAACTAAGGTTGATATTACAACTTCATCATCTATGATGGGAATTAATTTTAGATATAAAAATGCATTTCTGGTTATCAGTAATACTACCAGTTTTTTCCTTTTCCTTTTCCTTTTAGACATGTATAAACTAGTTAGAGCTGATTACAAAACAGAACACCAAATTTAAGTATTATCTTTGATTTGGTTCCATTTAGATCTTTTTCTGTGCCTACCACATATCTGTGCACACTTGAAAAGGTCTGTTTTGAGTCTTAACCCTCTCTGAATCTTATATTTTCACTCTCCTATTAAGTCTATATGTGTGATAAAACCCCTCATACTTTTGGCATCTTCATTTGTTTCATTTCATTCTTCCTTTCCTTTCCACCCCTGAATCATAAGGGTGATACATTTGGTTCTAAGAGATAGCTGACCAGACCATTTGCTTCTATGAAGCTTTAAATTAGCAACTCGATCTCAATCCTGAATTAGAATTTTAGTATTTTGATGAAAAAAAAAATCAGTAAAAGAAGAAAACTCAGAACTAACAAGAGAACATCCTAGGAGTAATAATCTAAAGCATCATCCAGAATGTAACAGCACAAGGGCTTTCCCTTTTTGAAAACAGCAATAAATGTAAAGGCAACTCCAACATATCCCCAAAGTTTGCAAAGTAAATGAGAACTTAAAAGTGATTTGAAAATATTTTCTCAAAGTAAAAAAAAAAAAAAAAAAATGCCCACATGTTTATATTCCCTGGGAAATTCAAAAGTGTATTTAATTTACAAAGAGCCCAAATTACCACAATTTCAGTTTTGGCTATCTGAAATTATAACTACACTTTCAAGGTGACATAAACTCTCATTTGGACTTTAGGATGCTTCATGCCTCTTCATCTACTTGAGGAAAAACAGAAAAATCTCACCATTGGAGAATCTGCATATATACTGCATAAGATACGATGCTTAAACAAATTAATCAAACATTTGGTTAGCGGAATTGTGGAAAAGAGGCTTTCTCCTCTTCGAGGCTTGGAAGCTCCACACCTAATCTCCAAAGACATCAATTATCTGTGGCTGTCTTTCCTAACAAGAACAAGGATTTAGAGCTTTGTTCATGTTAACAGCACAGTGCATAGTATATAGGAGGCGCTCAGAAAAAGTTTTGCTTAAATAAGTGGAGGTATAGATTACTTTGGGATTAAATGTTTAGATTTATGCACATTTGGTGAGCTGTGTTTGTGGAGGCATAACAAAAACCTAAGCCCACAATCCCTTATCTTGGATTTGTTTTGAAATACATAAACTGTTCATGTTTTGGAAAGGGAACCTGGTGAATACTCCATGAAATGTGAAACAGTCCAGTGATGTCTGTGGAAGGATACCTGTTATCCGTGACACTCATATTTGTGTAAGGAAACATATACATACTCCCATTAATTTGAATAAAGATGAAATCACATCTGTTCATGTCTGCTGCCACCATTATCAAGAGATTTTGAAATTATGGATGAGGGGCTTATAAACGTGTAGAACAGTTTACGTTCAGAAAGTCTGATCATCTTTCCTCCTCAGCTTTTTCCAGGAATAAAATCAGGCAGAACTTCAAAGGCCACAGAGAAATTATTATAAAAATTTACAAAGTCTAATTTGCTACTAGCCTGTGCTTAAGTTACAAATCAATATGACAATAATGCTTAATTAATCTGTGCATAAGACTTTGTTGTAAAGAATCAAGTAAACTTAATTCAGGGAAAGTGCTTATCGCAAAGCCAAGTTCACAATGGGCATTTATGTATCAGCTATCTATAGCTCAAGTGCAATTCACTCGGACATTCCCTCAAGTGTTATTCATTCCCCAGTTCTTTCCTGAATTCCACATGCCACACACGCTCCACAGCAGGAGATAAATGATAAACCAAGGCAGATTATTTGCTGTGTACATGCTGCTTACCAGTTTACAAAACTTGTCCTATACTGAGAGCTAAGCTTTCGAGGATCACCGGATTTACTTCTACTTTAGTCATAAAATGGATCCTCTCAGCTCTAAGATACTCAATCTTTAAAGATTTCCTGAAAAGGTGATTTCATTTCCATTCTCAGTTGCCTTCACCAACCCTCCCAACCATAGTAGATATAAAGGACTATAGTCACAAAGTGAATTAATTTCACTTAAAAACTCAGTCTCCAAGGAAGGAATAAACTGACTCAGCAAAGTTAAAACACAGATCAGTACCTTTCCATAGTAATTCCTGCTCGAGATGCACTAGATAAAATGGCAGTCAGGGCAATTTGGGAAGGTGTGTATAAAAGGTAAGCATCTGTTAATGCAATTCTATTAAGAAAGTCATCGGCTGTTTTCCTCAACATCTCTGGATTCTCCATCATGGGGTAGCGAGTCTAGAAAGGAAGTTTGTAAATATTATCACTTCTGAGATTTAATGCACTAATAACAGTTCAAAAATATTTATATTAACAACATAATGCTTAATAGAGGATTCTTTTATTTATGAAATTAACACCCGAGCTTAATTGTTCCATGTAAGATTGTTTTGTATGCAGCGCCAGAATGTACCAAAAGTGTAGTCATTAAATTCTGCATGTTTTAAGAATGTGCTTTTCCTCAGGGGCTTCCACACTTTTTTTTTTAATCACAACCCATAACAAGAAATACATGCTTTAAGATAATTTATCTAAACTTCCTAGTATAGTACTTGGCACTATGCCGATTTATGTTAATCCCTCTCTTTGTCCTTTTCCACCTGAAGAGGAAGGGGAAGAGAGGTTTGAAGTTGACCTAGGAAATACACAGTCCAAGGTAAACGCTTCTCAAGGCAAACCAGATGATTCAGCTACAAGGCCTTTTAGGAATCAAAGCACTACCTCATCTTGATTTGAAATTCCTGCTACTTAAAGTTTAGTTTTGGGAAGAAGTCAATGGAAATGGATCTTGCTTTGATTACAGAATGCTTTTTAGAATATGCCCAAGAAATATGGACGATCTAATATTTGCTAAAAACTCTTCTTATACTTAAGATGAACTCTAAATCCTAAATCAAATCAGGTCTATTTCAAATATCTACATCAAGTACCAAAGCAGTAAGAAATTTCTTCTATACCCTCAACAAAATATCCAGAGTCATTTGTACCATCACACCCACATCTTACCATTCTGAAATGCCTGACCGCTGGTATGACAAAAGAAGACATTCCACTCTGGCCACAGTGCTCCTTTTCCCAATATATTTGCTCAATTACTTCACAGCCATTCTCTGACTTCCTCCCCAGAACCTCTGGTCCCTTATCCCGCTGTTTGCTCCTACTCACCACTGGTCCTCATTTCCCTCCAGAATTTCCTGCCCCAATATGCTGTCAACATATGTATACTATACCCCGATTTCTGAGTGTTGCTACAGAAAACAATACCACCAAGCGTCTTGTAATATTACTATAAATTCAAGTTCACTGACTCAGCAGGGCTTTTAACAATTATGTTCCACAGAAAATTTGTTCTCTCATTTTTCAGCAACTGTGTTCAACGTTTTCCACCTGTCTCAATGTCTTTGGTAATTTTCTGAAACTCCAACACTCTCTGTAAATGATCTCGGCTTTTAAGAGAGACACTCTTATTTCCTGTCAGCACTAGTCCCCCAGGCGTAACACTGTCCTCAACCCATATTTCCCTCTTTCCGTCTGTTAATATAAAAGACCTAGTATTCTCTCAAGGTCAACTCTACTTTGCTTTGAATCCCATGCCAACTACTTCTACCGTACTCCAAAGGAAACCTGAGCTACTTACTTTTCACTCCTTCCTTTAAGCTTTTTCTCACTGCTCACTGTCCTCATCAGTTTCTTCCACAAAGCAAAACACACACAAAAAAAATCGTCTCTCTCATCTCTTTTTAGGAGTTCCCCCATCTTCTCATTCATCTTTTTCCACTTCAAAGACAAGCTGTTTAATCCATGTTACACCTACTTGCTTGCTCACCTTCTATGTATTCCCCACTGGTTCCAGCCTGCTTTCTTTCTCCACACTCAACGGAGACTACTTTCACAAAAATCACAAATGGCCCTTCTGGCACTAAATCCAGCCAACACTATCCTTGTTCTTTTACTTTGCCTGAATTCTGAACACGCCTGGAAAGGAGCCTGTGCTCATCTTCTAAAAGTACTCTTCTTCCCTTCAGTTCTCCAAAAAGTGCTATCTCTCTGAATATTCTTCAGTCTCCTTACTAGCATCTTATATTTCTCCAACTACTCTTTAAATGGTCCTTACGGCCAAACCACTTTAAATTTTCCAAGAGCAACACCACCTATATCCATTCTGATTTAGCCTAGCCATGTGCTCTCATCTCCAGACACACGTGATGTCTTGCAGCTATTAAAAGTTATGTCCTCAACCAGATTTATCAATCAACCCCCACCCCTCCACCATCCACAAATCTCTCCTATGCCAGTGTTTCCTATATCAGGAAGCAAACCACCATCTACCTATATCCTTAGGCCATAAACCTGGGGTTCCTCCTCTGTTCTCAATCTCTATTATGAAATCAATCCCCAAGCTCTAGTGATTCCGCCAGGATTCTGTCCAGGAAGCTCTCTCTGTATCCACTGCCACTATCAGAGTCAAACCAACCACCATCTTTTGCTGGCCTACTTTAACAGTATCTGATTGATACCCCTTCATCCGTTCTAATCCATTCTCCACACTCTGCCTGACGCGTGCATATGTGCAATAAATGTATGATGCAGACTGATGCAAGGGCTTGCCAACAGGACTTTTTTATTAACTGCAAACTTCATCATGCAAATCCCCAGACTTAAGCCTTACAACGGTTTCCCACCACTCTACTCAAAATCCTTAGTACCACCTCCACAGTAGAGACTCTACCTCCCACTCAGGCAGCACTCTGTGGCAGTCTTCCCCCTCTATCTCTAAGTTCTGTTTAGGTTCTTTAGTGCACCATGGTTTCTTAGATCTGGGCCTTTGACCAAAGAAGTCTTTCTGACTAGGATGTTCTTTTACCTAATTCCTACTCTTGCTCTGAAATTTCACTCTAAATGACACTTTCTTAGAACTGTCTTCCTTTCTCTCAACCTGCTATCTCATTCTAAGGTATCCTGTATTTTTCCATCTGTAACAATGAGCATACTGAATATATGACTGTCTTTCCCATTAGACTCTAAGGCCTCTAATAGTTGAGGGCGTTCCTGTCTTCATCCTCAAGAACAGTGTTTTGGCATATGGAAAGTGCCCAAATTTTGCCACTCAATTGAGATGAATGAACCAGTTTTTTACTTCCATTTTGACTTCACTCCCACTTTTCAAGTCCTCTGTGAGGGCAAAAACAAAATAGCTTAAGATGCTTTTGCGCATGTTTATCTACTTCTATTTTTGATGTGTATATATTGATTCAAGTTCACAATGCACTAAAACTAGAAATCACTTAGCAATCTTCTAGTTTAAAATTAAGATTTTTTTGTGGTTCTTTAAATCAGATCCATGACAGTATACTCCAGAGTTAGGAGACTTAAGTTCAAAAGCATTATTCTAAATTGACAATAGTCCTCATTATAGTTCTTTGACCAATATTTGCAGATCTACGAAATAAAAAGCTCTATAAGTGCAGCCCAACAATCTGAGTTAACAAGCCTTTCAGGTGACACTCAACTTTGAGAACTAATGATGTGGAAGTCCACGCTAAACTCATGTTTCGGATGAGCTCATGTTTTAACAATCAGGATGAATATAAATTATAACAAGATTTCAGATTCTTCTGGTTCAAGAACTATATCAAAGGTGTACACTCTACTAGTTTACCTTTTATATCAGTAAGATTACCTTTAAATCAATGAGAAAGCCCTCAAATGGTCTATAAGGATTGTGGACAATAAGGTGGAAATTCAGTTGTTGTATAAGAAGTAGTTCGTATTCCAAAATCTGTTCGAGTGCCTTCTCCTGTCCAAGAGGACTCTCCCGCAGATTTCCAACAAACTGTGGACTAGATACATTGAATTCATCTACTTTGCAGGCCAAAAATGCACAAGTGAGCCTAGAGGAAAAAACAAAGGGAAGGGAATGGTATCTGTACAAACTTTGAGAAATACCTGAATATTTTATTTCTAAAAATAGGTTCTAAAAATGCATAATATTAATAAGTGACTACGCTAAATATTGCAAGAAATTTATTTAAAAAAAAGAGAAAAAGAAAGTTTCCTGTTCAAACTTTTTATCCATTAGGAGACTATAAAATTAGGTTGAACTGTATAATCTTGCCACAGCATTTAACCATTATTGACTACTATTACTGGCAGTTTTGTACAGTTCAACATAAATATCTAGAAAAATAACTGAAGAATAAAAGTACTCTGAATCGTGAAATGTAGATGAAAGAACACAACAGTACACAGAGGTGTACCTGGGAAGGTAGGTTAAAAGAACACTGGAAGGCCATCAGTGATGTCTCTGAAAGCATTTCAATAGGGATTATTACCTCAGGAACTAACCTATGAAACTCTCATGGCTAGTACCATAAATTTCAGGTAAGAAACTAGTAAACAAATTACCACAAAAATCAAAATTCGAAGTAACAAGGGCCTGACCTAGACTAGTAGAAATGGAAATGAAAAAGACAGAAAATAAACAGGGACAATGTCACTGACAGCAAACCCTTTGATGAGTCTCACGCTAACTTCATCCTTATGTTTAAGGGACCTTTATTAAATTGAAGTGAATATGGAGCTACAAGACTTGTAAACTAACTGATGTACAAAGACAGGAGGTACCACAAAGGATTCTCATTGGAGCAACAGGGAGAAGAAAGGTGCCACTAACAGAAAGAGATATTAGCGAAGTTAGTTTGAGAAAAACAGAATTTAAATTTGGACAAGCTGAAGTTCAGATGACATCAGTATTACAGGGAGAAAGTACTGTGGATATATGACAAGTATAAGGATAGTGGAAATTCAAAACAGAATACAAGTCTAAATTATCATTACGAAGTCATTTTTTCCACAAATAGTATAAAAGACTTCTTAAATGAAAATCAATAAAGTAGAATTATACTCACATTATAATCCGGGGGTGATATTCCATTACTGAATTATTAAGATAAAAACGCTTGAAATACATACAAGCTGTACCCTAAGATTAAAAATACATACATTATCAGAATCCACTCACACATACATGTTGTTTCATTAAAAGTTTTAAAAAATTTACTTATGCAAAGGTTTCTTTAAAAAAGTTACCCATGCAGAGGCGCCTGGGTGGCTCAGCCAGTTAAGCCTGACTGCAGCTCAGGTCATGATCTCACAATTTGTGAGTTCGAGCCCCACATCGGACTCTGTGCTGACAGCTCGGAGGCTGGAGCCTGCTTTGGATTCTGTGTCTCCCTCTGTCTGCCCTGCCCCAACTCATGCTCTCTCAAAAATAAATAAATGTTAAAAAAAAAAAAAAAAAGTTACCCATACAAAATACCAAAACTTCTTAATTCTTCTTTAATCCTATAAATTGTGACGAATTACTATAGAAATGCCACAGCCAAAAGACCCTTTGTTGTTCCTCCTCACACACCCTGGGTTATCTTTCCTATGGGCACTAACTTAATTTCAAAAAGTCTGTATTTATCATTTTTTTAAGTTTATTTATTTTGAGAGAGAGAGAGAGAATGAGACTGAGATGAGACAGTGCACGCACAAGCAGGAGAGGGACAGAAACAGAATCCCAAGCAGGTTCTGCATTGTCAGCGTGGAGTCCGATGTGTGGCTCGAACTCACGAACCGTGAGATTATGACCTGAGCTGAAATCAAGACTCGGACACCTGACTGAGTCACCCAGGCACCCTGTGTGTATTTATTTTAGACTTGAGAATAACAAAGCCACCTAGATTAGAAGAAACCAAGAAAAACACACAAATATTCACAGCTTAAATCAGTCTTGTCAAAACATTGACAGAATTAACACAGTTGGGGCAATAAACCTTCTCTCTAAATCCGCTCTGGGTCTGTGTGATAGATTCATGATCATGTTGCCAAACTAAACAGAAGAGGCACCTACCAATTACTGACCATATCCCATTTCCCAGACTCTGTGCCAAGCACCAATCTATTATCTTTTTTATTCCTTACAACAGCTTGGTGAAGTATTGCCATCTCCACTTTATAGAAAAGGAAAATGACTACCAGTGAGGTTAATGGTCTTGTACCAGGTCACACATCCGATGAGCAATAGGGGTGGATTCACCTAAGACCTGCCTGTACTTTTAACCACTATGCAATTCGGCTAGAACCAACAAGATAAACACGTATCTATTTTTAGATAGGAAAAAAAACAAAAAACAAAAAAAACCTTTTCTTTTAAATATTTTAAAAGTTTAACTTTGTCGTTTTATGTGAAACAACAATAAAACTTATCAGTTATAAATAAGCATGTTATAAAAAGACATTCCACGGGGCGCCTGGGTGGTGCAGTCGGTTAAGCGTCCGACTTCAGCCAGGTCACGATCTCGTGGTCCGTGAGTTCGAGCCCCGCGTCAGGCTCTGGGCTGATGGCTCAGAGCCTGGAGCCTGTTTCCGATTCTGTGTCTCCCTCTCTCTCTGCCCCTCCCCCGTTCATGCTCTGTCTCTCTCTGTCCCAAAAATAAATAAATGTTGAAAAAAAAATAAAAAAATAAAAAAAAGACATTCCACAAATAAGTTTATTCAAGAATTCAGTTTCTTCATCTGAAAAGATCACATAAACCTACTGCCTTATGTTATAGCACTTTTATCAGAAAATAACAGAACCAAATCTGGAGACAGAATCCAATCAAGGCCATCTGATATTCTTCATAAATCTTTTATCTCTCAGATGAAGATCAGGTGAACTTAAAAAAAAAAAAAAAAATCACGAGTACTTTTGAACTTGGTATTTCCAATATACTTCAATTTATATTCAACTTTGAAAATGGAGATTATTTCCGGGGCACTTTGAGTAGCTCAGTTGGTTAAGCATCCAACTTTTGATTTCATGGTTCATGAGATGGAGCCCCGTGTCCAATGTGCTGTCAGCACAGAGCCTGCTTGGGATTCTGTCTCTCCCCCTCTTTTTGCCCCTCATTCGCTCGCAAGCTTTCTCTCAAAATAAATAAATATTAAAAAAAAAAAAAAAAGGAGATTGTTTCCTGGGGGGTTATTCTCTATTGAGTCATAAGTTATTCACTCTATATAACTTTGAAACTTAAGATAGACTTTCACTCAAGACAGACTTTCATATTTGATCTTCACAACAAACTGGCAAGAGAATTATGAAAAAATATTTTATACTCCTTTTTTTCTTTCAGCTTTTCAACCTCAGCTGATGTTCAATAAACAAGAATACATTCTAAAGGAACAATTACAAGGACAGTGCATGTAAATCCATATAGCCAAAAAGTCTGAACTACTTGTTTCTCACCATTACCATACCACAGTAAACACACACACACACACACACACACACACACACACACACACACACACGGAGTTCTTAGAACCAGACATCGGAAACAACCACAAGACAATTTTTTACCAAAAGATCAATCTCCAGCTTCTCCTAATCAAGGCTTAACAACTTCTTATGGCATGAGTTTTAGCCGGTGCATCTGATTACAAATGATGAACGAATGCATTATTTCAAACGTGTGACAGACTTAAAAAGGCACTAGTCTGTGTTCTACTCCCAGCTCTATTGCTCGTTAGTTGAGAACCTGGAAAATTATTTAATCTTTTCTTTCTCTCTAAGATGAGGATGTCGTGACCTGTCTAGAAGATCTCAAAATTCTTCCAACAATGAAATGCGACCTGAAATACTTTGTAAGAAACAATACAGAAATTCCTAAATTAAGGAGTTTATCAAAAAATAACACAGAGTGACAGAAATGTGAATACATAAATTACATATTTATATAACTAAAGTGCATTTTTGACTACAGCGGATGGAGAACTGAGTTACACATTTAGAAGAGTCCTGATTTCAGAAGTCAGCTAAAGGACATTATACTTCATCAGTATCATAACTTACCACAACAGACCGTGGCATTGCTGGCTTAAACACTGAACAGAATTCTAATAATCTCTTCTCATAGTATTTGCAGAGCATCATTTCTTCGTGAGGCTCAAGAAAGACTGGATCGTTTGGAAGAACCTTTAGATCAAAAGTTACAGCAAAAGTTCAATGAATTCAATAATCTTAAAATACTATTCTCTATCCAGATTAAATTTAGTTTTCATCTTCAACCAAAGGGAAATATACCACATCACTGTTTTTCTTTATAGAGCTACCAATTATTCCACAAAATAGCTTTAGTAAAATATTTGATAAACTGAACTATACCATCATTTCACAATTTTTCAGAATGTCAGCTGGATAGTGGTTTCTTCAGAGAAAAAAGAATGATGAGTGTGTGTGTGCATATGCTCACAAGTTTGACATCAATTACAAATCAAAAAGAAGATACACACTGTCATTGGTTGGAGAGCTCTCAACGTCCCTTTCTCAGTCATTAAGTCACACAGTTGAGGTAAAAATCAGTAAGTGTCTCAAGGACGATTCTCACCCTTAAAACATTACCTCCTAACTGTCTTTATACACTCTTCTACAGAATACACTAGATGGTTAATAATATAACACTTTTACAACAAATATCCACTAGGTAGTGTTACTGGTTTAATTATGACTACCAAAAAAGGGTATGTTGAAGTCCTAACCCCCCAGTACCTCAGAATGTGACCTTATCTGGAAACGTTCTCTGCAGATGTAATTAGTTAAGACGAGGTCATACTGAAGTACAGTGGGCTCCTAATCCGATACGACTGGTATCCTCATAAAAAGAACATGCCAAGATACACTATGTAGAGAGAGACAGAAAGCGAAGTTACATTGTCACAAGCAAAGGAATACCTAGGATTATCAGAAGCTGCAAGAGCAAAGATCCTGCCCCAGAGACCTACAGACAGCATGGTCTGACAACTTTATCCCAGACTTCTAGCCTCCAGAACTGTGAAACAATAAACTTCTGTTGTTTTAAGCCACCCAGTTTGTGCTAATTTTTTAGGGTAGCCCTAGGAAACTATCACAGATTCTAATTTTACAGAGGTAGTATGGCATTGTGGTTTAGAGCAGAAATTCCGGAACTAGACTCCTTGGGTTCAAATCTTGGCTCTGCCACAATGTAGCCCTGAAAAGTCACTCAACCACTCTATACTTCAGTTTCCTCAGCTGGAAAGCAAGGATAATAGCAGTATCCACTTCACAGGATAGTTATGAGGATTACAGGAACTCACTAAATGCTGAGAATAGTGCCTGGTACATACACAGCGTGGTATGTACTACTTTGCGTAGTACAAAAATTAAGCAGTATGAATCAGAAGTGAACTAAACGGAAAAGTACCTGAGTACCAAAAGGTCTGAAACATGGAATATTTGGAGGGAAGCTTGTACTAGAATAGGTGGTGCAATTTATGAAAAAAGATTAAACCGGCGTGAGTTATAAGAGAAAGGATTTGGCTGGCAGGCCCAAAGTCTAAACCATCCTCAATTGGTTTGTGCTAACCCGTCTCCTGTTTCCCCGCGTCCACCCTGTCCCCGAACCCGCCCAATACATTCACCACCAGGTTTCCTGAGGTCTCTTTCTAAAACAGAATCTGAAAGGTTAATTCCCCGTTTAAATTTTCAAAGGTTCCCCATCTCATCATCATAAACTCAAACTCCTCACTTCAGCTGGCAAGTTTCTGCACCTGTTCAGACCTTCCGCGACACAGGACCCTGAGCATTCCAAGGCCCCGTCCGGCAACTTTCGACCTCCCACTTTGCACCTGTGGCTCTGTCCGCGCGGAACTTCCTTTCCCATCTTCTCTGCATTAACTAGTGGGGAAAGCCTTCCCTGACATGGCCTCTTAACAAACGAAAGGCTCTGCTCCCGCACTACGTTAGCTTCCTACAAAGACCTTCCTTCGCCATGTTACTGATTACTCACCTGCCATTCGACTACGTTAAGGGCGTAGTTCGTCTCCTCAGCCTAAACACCTGGCAAGGTACCCGTCCGTTCGTTAAATAAACGCCCCGCGCGCCAGAGACGCACGGGCGGGGGGAGGGGACGGAGGTGTGCAGGGGCCCCAGGGAAGGCAGGGTGGACAAGGGAGGGCGGGCAGCAGCTGCTCAAGAGTTTAGAAGCGAGGGCAGGGGACCGGCCGCCGGGATCCTCACCTTCCCGTTGGCGACCGCTTTGCATTTGAATTTACGGTTGGCGTCCGCCCGCAGTCGTGCTAGCTGCTCCTCACTGGCGAAAGTCCAGTGGCGCTTCTGGCTACTGTTGTGGTACATAGTGAAATCCCAGAGCAGGGCCAGGAAGTCTGGAGAAAAAGACCCCAAACGCCACAACACGGCGGTGGGAGATCACCTAAACCCTGACCACTAACCCGCCGAAGCCGAGCGCGTCAGTTCGGCGGGCGCCGGCGCGTTGACGTTACGATCACGTGGTACCTCCGTCCGCAGTCGCGTTTCCGGAGCGGACTAAGAGGAGAACACCCCGCGGGTCCCTCCGGCAGGCGCCTGACAGACAAGTGGGCGGAGCCTACGGATACGCTCCTCCTATCTGTGAGCTTAGCCTCTAAGCTCCGCCCCTTCCCGACAAAATTTAAAGGAGAAGCGACAGGCGGGTGTGGAAAACCAGACGGAAGTTCCATGTAGAGGCCAACATGAACAATTCACAGGGGGAATAAGTGGACAAAGGGACCCGGGAAAGTGTCAACTTTTAAATAGGGTACATGAGGAGGTGACATCTGAGCAAAGACTTGAAAGACTTGAGGGAGTATGCCTATCCGTCACGCGGGGGATGATCTTGAGGCAGATAGAACAAAGTCCTAAGACAGCAGCATTCCTGAGTCTTAAAAAGGCTGTGCCAGGAACATTACAAAAAAAACGGCCTCAGAGAGCATGGAACATGGTTGAAAAGCTACAAGCGGTGCATATATATTGTTCCTTACTGTTCTGCCACTAATGTGACCCTGTCCTTTTCCTGTGATCGTTTCCTTCCCCATCTGTTGATTACTAGCCAGTCTCATCCCGTTTCCGTATCAGAAGCACTATGAATGGTAGTTTTAGGATTTTCTTGAATTCATCTTCATTACTGCCCCAAGGGAGCCTTACAATAAACTATTGTTAATGCTTAAGAGATTTGCAATTTTTATTACTAGTATTTTCAAAATTGCATTTGTGATACAAAATCTATATGGATTCTAAAAGCCTTTACTGGTTTAGATATTTGTCCCATTTAGGCATACTTTATTCTGTGCATCACACATCAGGTTAGGAAGATGGACCTACTTGCAGCAAATAATTTTTCTAAAAACAAAAGGCAGATAAAGAGAGTTTAGGTCTTGAAATTTTACATAGGCAAAAGGAGGTGGCAAGATATCCAGAAATCTGCTTTCTATGAAAATGTTTTTAGAGGCTTAAGGGAGAGCTTTTTTGTTTCATTTTGGTAGATGCAATTGAGGGTAGAGTTTGCTAGAGTTATTTGAATTCCTCACACTTGAATATTTGTAGTTTATCACTTTGGAAATCCAAACACTCCTTGAACATATGTTGGTGATTTGGACTAGCAAATTGGCTAAGAAAAGAGAAAGAGAATGTGCTGATGTCAAGGAAGGGCATGGCAAGTTACGAGTCCAGTAGACTGTAAGCACCCTAAAATACTGTGTAATGGGGAAGAATAATTTTAAAGGAAAAACAGCAAGTTGCAAAAGATAGGCAGGAAGTGAGGAAATGAGTATATATATGTATAAAATCTTAGAACAATGACAGTTATGTATACTATGTCAATTCTTTTTATTTTGTTTTACTGAAAGGCATTTGACAACTCCTTTAGTTTTATGTAAAAGGAAATAGAGATCGACATTTTAGAGAGATGGAAGAATAGGATTCCCACAGAATGAAAGTAAAATTGCTCACTGTCATAGTTCATCAAGAAGACAAATATGAAAAACCTGGTGTTGAAAATATAACTATTTTTTTAACCTGTAACAAATCTTATCTAGCAAAATTAACACCATAGTTTTGGGATGTAGAAAGGTATCTAGATTAACCAGCTACAGAATAAAATTGTTACTGATGATGCCCTAACATTAAGGCTCATATATGATTTCTTCTTATTAAGGTGACCAGGCTGGATGCAACATTAATCACTATGTCTGAGTGACATTCCCCTGTTCAGCTTATTGAATGTAAGTTTATTGCTATTTCTACGGTGGAAGGCAGACTGTGGACTTAGAACTTGGTGCCTTTACCTAGTTCCATTTAAATTCCTACTAAAAAGTAGCAAGTGTTTCTCTCCATGCCTTTTATTTTACTTATGGGAAAGTTTAAAGAATAGAGAGAAATGAATTTCAAAATTATCAATACATGGTCACTTCTCCTCCACTTCCCACCCCAGCCCCATTACTTTAACATCACAATTTCCCCAACACTGGATGGAGATTCAAAACTTGAAAACAAAGATCATTTCAATAGGCACTATCCAGAAGTGAATGTTAACAGGAAAGATTACAGCGATTTTTTAAGTAAACACAATCTCTTTTATTGTCCTACAGTTGTTAAATTGTGTTACAGTATGTATTTGTTGACAAACTCTAAGTATTTTGACTGCATGCATTACCTCAAAACGAAGGACTGAATCTGAGATCAGGCGATGCAAAACAGGTATCATCCATTGGTCATGATGGAAAGGCTCTATACTTGAGCCACATGCAATGCCGAAGTTTCTCATGACAGTATTAGGAATTTCTCTTATTTTCTTACAAGGTAATTTTCCCTCTTCTTCAGCTCTGCCCTAGTGTTCTTAATGTTTTGGGAAAAATAAGGAATATCAAACTGCTTGATCTTATGAGTAAAGGAAGAAAAGGGAAATTGGAAGGGTGAGGGAGTGCCCGATGAATATATGTGGAACTTGGAATAATTTTGTGGTCCAGCAAAACATTAAGTGGGCTAATTAGCTTACAGTTATTTCCCAAACACACTAGTATAGCCGTATCCACATAGTTTCTGATTTTAGGGCCATAAAGAAAAAAAAATTAAAGCTGGGAGGAAGAATAAGGCATATCTATGCTCACAGAAACACACAATATCCTTCTTCCTTTAAAATCTGACATGCAACTGTACCCCCCCTTCAGCTATTGACATGGGTGTCTGACATTCTAAATATAACTTGGCAATGATATTCAAAAACAGGCTTTTTGCAAATATATTTGATATATGCAATTAGCATTAGCTCTAAAATCCTTTCGTAGTAGTTTATTTCTTTCAGTTTTCAAGTTATGACTAAAAGAGAAAAGGAGCTGCTTGCAGTTAATACCGAGTTTCTCCAAAGTCTGACTAATACTAAAGTAAAAGAAAAAGAATAAACAACATCTAAAAAATATCCTTGGTCTAAATGTAACCCCCAAAATTGAAGCACTTTTTCTTTGATTTTAGGGTTATTTAAAATTAAAGAGGCTTGACAACACAATGGGGAGCAAATTCTATAAATCCGTACCCAATTCAGCATCTTCCTAAATCATCACTATACTCAGAGCCTAGTACTAATTGTTAGGTGGTGGTGATGATGGTGATAGAGATAAAAAAATGGAGTATTTCACGGTCCCTATCTCAGGATTCTTAGACTATAGTTGAATGACTATGACATACACAAATACAGTCTCCTCACAATGACATGAACCTTGGGTAGGGCTCAACAGGGAGTGGGGTAGTAAGATTTCTTAACCCTAAGTGCTGATACCTGGTACTAATGTAGACAAGACCTTTATGTGGTTTGAAACCAATTGAAAACCCAGAGCATACTTCATTCAACCCTTGCTAGCCATGGTTCATTCCACAGGCTTAGTGTCTCTTCGGATAGTCAGAGTTAGGTGGTCAATATGAAGGTGATTCCTGTGTTGCTGTCGTTTTGATTACTGTTAACCACCCCCTTCCCCAAAACAGTTGGGCTTAGTTCTCTTGAGACCATATTTGGAAGTGATTTGTTACAACTTTATTCTTTGTCCATATCCATTAATCAATAGTGAGTACATCTATTACATAGAGTACCACATAATCATTTCCATGATTGTATAGCAGTTTAACAGGTGGAAAATTTCACTTGTGACTCACCAAATTCTAGTATTTCCAGTTTTACTACTTGCCACTGAGTATTCTTGGGAAAGTCACTTTAATCTATTTTATCCTGAGTTTCATCTTTTGGACAGTGAAGGAAATAGTTCAATAGTTCAACCTACAAATAATTCAATAAATGTTAGTTATTACCTAATGGATACCTAGAACAAGCTAATTGGAGGCTATAACACTTATGTGAATTTGGTTTTGTTATTGATATTGAAGGAGGCATCACTCCAGGTGCATGGGATCTGCTTGGGCAAAGTAGAGGGGAACAAATTACAAGGTGTATCTGGAGACAGAAAAGAACATAGCTCGGATGGAGAATAAGGTGAATTAATTGAGACATGAATTAGTAAGAAGATTAGCAGAGGGTGTTGAATGTGAAGCCAAGTAATTTGTATGTAATAATGTTAAAATTTTTGAGTGGGAGAGAAAAATAATCAGAATGGCATTACTTGAATCTGGAAATTATTTGTGATTGTTTTAATAATGAAGACTTTATAAAATCCACATTAAAATAGGACAAGGGGGTCAATTCTAATGGTGAGGCCCAAATGTCCACTCTTTGAATAGCTATATAAAATTCAGAAATATAAAATTAAAGTCCTCACTATGTTCCCAGATAGATATCATGTGTGTCATACATATCATATAACATATGGTATATGCTATATGAAATGGGATACATTTGTATAATATGTTTTTGTGTGTAATTCTGGAGTGAGACCTGGGAGTCTGTAGTTTTAAAAATCTTAGGTTCTTCTGATAATTAGCATTACATTTGGAAGTTTTTGCAAATGTAAAAAATATAGAACTTGGCAAAGCCCTACAGGTTGGATGGGTGGTAGGTTGAAAGACAAGCAGCAACTCTAAAATAGGGACTTTCAAATATGAATGAATCTAACAGTCACTTGGCAGCTTGTTAAATGTAAATCAGAAATTCCCATTCAATACATCTAGAGTGGAGCCCTAAGAATCTGCATTGTTACATTGAGTTCCCTTGAGTTCGGTGGTTTTCAAACTTTAATGTTCAACATACCCAGTTAGAGAGCTTGTTAAAACACAAATTGTTGGGCCCTACCACCCAGTCTTGAGTAGGACCAAGAATTAACATTTCTAACTAGTTCCCAGGTGATGCTGGGAACTTGGATTATACTTTGAGAACTACTATTCCAGTTACATCAGTGCAGGTGATTTTTAAAATTTTTTTTTATTATTTTTATTTTAAAAAAAATATTCATTTTTGGGGCGCCTGGGTGGCACAGTCGGTTAAGCGTCCGACTTCAGCCAGGTCACGATCTCGCGGTCCGTGAGTTCGAGCCCCGCGTCAGGCTCTGGGCTGATGGCTCAGAGCCTGGAGCCTGTTTCCGATTCTGTGTCTCCCTCTCTCTCTGCCCCTCCCCTATTCATGCTCTGTCTCTCTCTGTCCCAAAAATAAATAAACGTTGAAAAAAAAATTTAAAAAAAAATTAAAAAAAATATTCATTTTTGAGAGAGAGAAAGAGAGCGAGTGAGCGAGCACATGAGCAGGGGAGGAGCAGAGAGAGGGAGACACAGAACCTGAAGCAGGCTCCAGGCTCCGAGCTGTCAGCAAAGAGCCCAATGCAGGGCTCAAACTCACAAACCATAAGATAATGACCTGAGCCGAAGTCTGATTCTTAACCAACTAAACCGCCCAGGCACCCCAATGCAGTTGATTTTTAAAGCCCAGAGGATGACAAGCATGATAGCATACCTTATCATGGAGAGTCTCCACCTTTTCTGTTAGGTTGAATGAAGGCAACCATACTTTTATTCCAGGTTACCTTTGTGATAAGAAATAATAGGAGATGCTTATTCATTTGTTGGCCTCATGTTTATACACAAGCAACATGACCACAGTGAAACTTAATGTCCATTTGAAAAAAAATTATTCATAACCACATTCCCACTGGCTAAAAAAGGTGAGGAAAATTTCATTCTCCCACAATTGGATTAAAATATCCTTTGGTTATAGAGTAATAAAAATTACTAACCTCTTTATTATTCTTCCATTGTTATAAAATTTAGAATTGAGATGATAAAAATATTAGGGTTCTCTAGAGAAACAGAACACTCATACATACATATATTTGTATTTATTTATATATTTATATATCTTATAATTTATTATGAGGGATTGGCTTATGCAATTATTGAAGCTGAGAAGGTCCAGGATCAGCTGTCTGCAAACCTGAGACTCAGGAGAACCTATTTTAAGTTCTAGTCCAAGTACAGGAAAGCATCAACATGACAGTTGGAAAACAGTCAGGCAGAAAGAGTGAATTCCCCTTTATCTGTCTTTTTGTTCCATTCAGGCCTCCAAAAGATTGGATAAGGCCCACCCACACTGAGGAGGGCAGTTTGCTTCACTCTGTCTACCAGTTCAAATGTTACCTCATCCAGAAACATTCTCAGACACACCCAGAACAATGTTCAACCAAATACCTAGGCACCCCCTGTCCAAGCCAAATTGACTTATAAAACTAACCATCACAATAATACAGTTTTACTGGAAACCAACCTGTTCATTTACATGTTATCATCTATGGCTGCTTTCATGCTAAGCAGCAAAGGTGAGTAGTTGGCCCATTAGGCCAAAAATATTTATTATCTGACCCTTTACAAAAAAAAAAAAAGTTTGCTTTTGCTTTAAGAGTGCTTTAAAGTTTTTATGTAAGTGAAAATCATCTAGAGTTTTTGTTAAAATGCAGAATCTGATCCATAGGCCAAGCACAAGATTCTCTATTTCTTTTTTTTTTTTAATTTTTTTTTCAACGTTTATTTATTTTTGGGACAGAGAGAGACAGAGCATGAACGGGGGAGGGGCAGAGAGAGAGGGAGACACAGAATCGGAAGCAGGCTCCAGGCTCCGAGCCATCAGCCCAGAGCCCGACGCGGGGCTCGAACTCACGGACCGCGAGATCGTGACCTGGCTGAAGTCGGACGCTTAACCGACTGCGCCACCCAGGCGCCCCAAGATTCTCTATTTCTAATGTACTCCTGAGTATGGCCAATGCTGCTGGCCTGCAAAGTGTGTTCTGTTTCTCAGTTATTGCTGTTGTCACAGTCCCTGACTGCAATGCCCTAAACTCCTTCTGTCTGTACAAATTTCTTTTAAGTCTATCTAGCTAAATCCTGTTTCTTCTGTTACTGCCTGAGTATTGTAGCTTACTGCGATGTCTTCTTACTCATTGCACTTGCTTTGTTTCGCTGTTTTAGACTTTAAATATAATCCATGTTGCCTTGTTGTTGGACTTTTAATATGTGATTATATGAACTGCCACAAAGACTTAAATTTCTTTGAAGAAGGGATCCTGTTTTTAGACATCACCTATGATGCACACATAGTGCCTTACATCTGGCAGATAATCTAAAAATATTTATTAATACGTTAATAACTGTCCTGTGTGTAGAAAAAGAACTTTCTGTCAACAGGGTGTCATTACAGTGAGACAATATTCTTAGCCATTTACATTTTTAGAACTATTTTTTTGCTTTAATAGATTTTGATAACTTTCAATTGGTAAGGATTACGTTTCTTCCAGAACAAAGATAGTTTTGAAGTGAAATATAAACCTTTGGATTTATACATTAAATTAGAATATGGAATTGAAATTTAAACTTGGCTTAAACATTGAGATGAAAAGTACAACTTAATTATGAACTGAAAAAGTGCTTATTGAGCACACTGTCTGAAGACTGGAGAATTAGAACTGCTATGTTAATTTCACTAGTTTAATAATCTCATTTTTAGAATTTGCTTGAAGAGATATTGATAAATTACAATAGCCAATCATGTATGAAAGTTTACAGACTATGAAGATGTTTTATTTTCCCATTAAGAATCACACATTCCAAGCTTTTAAAGAGAATTATGTGAGTAGTTAAATAAGATGAGAAACTTCTATAGTCATAAAAATTAATCAACTTATTTTGCTCTTCTAATCAATTTAAAATTTCTACCTGAATTATTTCAGTATAGCCCAAGAATAAGAGTGCATATGATTATGAAGCTACTTTCAAGGAATCCTATAGAGATAAAAAGCAATTATAAATGTTTGGCATTTCGAGTCCTCAAAGCAACTCACCTAATATATTTTTCCCAAAACCAGATGTGATAATTTCACTATTTAATAGACTTTAGACTTAATACAAGTAAATAAATACCTTTCTCATAAAGGTTGCACCCAAGGAAAAATTATAAAGCATATGTACAGCATTATATCACATTTGAATAAAGTATTTGAGTTCTAAATCTTTTAAAGTATCAATACATATTTTTCTTCTAGTCAATGTACTATTTTTGGCTTTTTAATTTATTTTTACTAATATTCTCATGTTAACAGCAACCAGGATCAGAAAGAAAAAAACCCATCAGCTGACTTGATACATCACAGTTTATCCACATGGTGGAGCCATGTGGCTAGATCCTGGAGACACCGGTTTATTGTCCTCATTTTGAAATCACTCATGGTAAATCCAACCAAACAAATTTCTTGTTCCTGTATGCTGTGAGTTCCTCTGTGTTCCTCTAGTACTATTAGTCTAGTTCCTTATTATCTCTCACTGCACAGTCTTGTTCTATCCCAGTCTTCCATAGCAGGGGTTCTCCAACCTTGGTTGCACATCAGAATCATCTTGGAAATTTTTAAAACTCCTTAGGGTTGGGGCCCTACTTGAGGCTAAATGAACAGTTATCTTTGGAGTGAGGGGTCTGAGCATTGACAAGTTTCAAGGCTCAACAGGTGATTCTGTCCTGAAAGTAAGGTTGTAAAACCAATGGTCCATACTGCTACTATAAATATCTTTCTAAATTATAATTTTAATCATACTATTCCTCAGTTAAAATCATTCATTGTCTCCTCATCAACTTTAGGATAAAATAAGTTCCTTAACATGGCAAACAATCCCTTTCACATTGCCTTTTTAGTGTCACCACCACTATCTCCTACCCCCCAACACACCAGGCTTAGGCTCATATCCCTAGCATCTAATACAGTAGAAACTAATTAATATTTATTGAATGATTAACTGAGTAATGTGAAGTGGATTTCATCTCATTTAGGACAAAGATATTTGTTTCTGTCAAACCCCTTTAAGTGTTTGCTTAAGTTTCTGTGGCTTGGAGTGTAGAATGTGGCATGACATTAACCAACAGATATTAAACACATTCTAAGCTGACACTGTTCTGCCAACTTATTTCACTCAAAGGGAACATTTGAAAGCTTCCTTGGGAGCATGTGCTTCTGCACTGTATTTCTTTTTGATCTAAATTTTTCAACTCCAACATTTGTGTTTGAGTCAACAGAGAATGAACTGTTTGCCTGTGGGTGATGATGCTCTTTAGTTATTCTTTTTAAATGAGTGGATCTTTGGACTCACCGGCTAGCCATTTAGAATCTTTGATCTTATAATAGTTCTCACCTAGAAGTGCCATGAACCTAAGTGAACTAGGTTTCCAAGGCTGGATATTCTTGTAGAGTAAAGAGGTGGATTTTAGTCAGGGCCACCTTATCTGTTGTGCACGGTAGGCACAGTGTCCGGTGACCACAGCGCTTTCAGAGGTGCATGAGCATGGTTTAATAGACTTCACATCAGAATTAAAAATAGACTTCTAGGGGGCGCCTGGGTGGCTCAGTCGGTTGGGTGTCCGACTTCGGCTCAGATCGTGATCTTGTAGTTCGTGAGTTCAAGCCCCGCGTCCGGCTCTGTGCTGGCAGCTCAGAGCCTGGAGCCTGCTTCGGATTCTGTGTCTCCCTCTCTCTCTGCTCCTCCCCAACTCATGCTCTGTCTCTCTGTCTCCAAAATAAATACACATTAAAAAAAAAAAGAATCTGTATTTCTTAAAAAAAATAAAAATAAAAATAGACTTTTAGGTCAAAGAAAATGTTTTAATATAAAGGAGCAATATATTTGTCTCTGCCAACCCAGTGATAAATACAGTTTGTAATGATTTTTATGGAGGAAGGGGCCCAGGAAGACAAAAGTGTCTTAGGACCAAGAATGTCATATGGCCCTGATTTCAGAAAAGGTAAGGAAGGAGCCAACACCCCTAAAAAAAAAATCTACCCCTCCAAGCCTGCCACAGGATATAAATGCTGATTGCCTACTAGGGTATCTTAATCTTTATTTTCACGCCATCAGTATCTATTCCAGTACATTTTTTTTTTCCCCAATCAGGAGAGGAGATAGTTGCAGGCACTCATGTCAAATAACAGAAAAATGTCCCTCTAATCATTCCCTTAACCTGCCTTTTCACTATGGCATGCACCTAGTAAGTCATTTGGCATGTAAAAGCCACTTTTTTTTTTAACAGACACATCTTGATGTCGCTCTAATAAAAAGGTGCCAATACTAGAAATGAGTGCGAACAGTCATCAAAATAATACAGTCCTTTTGTGTACACTCAGTTTTCAGGAGCAGTTCTGTAAAATGTCCCCTAGTGAAAGAGGTTGTCTCTGGAGTTTGCAAGTTTATGAAAATAAATGTTTTTGAAAGTGTTAATCATTGCAAACAGCTCCCATTTAGCTGAGCACCTTTGACGTCAAAATCCATGATTAGAATATGGACGGTATTTTTGTGCAATGCTAAACAAGTGGTTTTCCTTTTCGAATGTAAGTTCAAACATGCTGCTGAATCAATTAACTAGTGTTTCTGTGACATTGGATAGTCTTAATATAGTTATTTGTTAAAGATAATTAATAAACTCCACTGCCTTTATTGGCCTTACTAGGCAATCCCTTTTTGGTGATAAGGAATACTTTAGGGTTGATGATCCCTGATAACTACAATGTGTTTAGAATACATTTCTTGGCTATACAGAGCCTCATTTTTTTTAACCTCAGTGCCATGCTCATAAATAGTAGGAAGCTCATTGCTTTGTGGGTTCTGGCTTCCTAGGTGGCAATCAAGTTGTATACTTTCCCTGCAAAAATAAACCAGTGATATTGATAAAGTTAGTTCATAATTTGAAAGTAAAAATGGACCCATAATTGTCTAATGTCTTATTGTAGATATTTATTTGCTTAGTTTGTCTGGCATCTTTCCCTTCTTCTGGGATATAAACTTGATATGTATTGGGCCCATCAGACTCCTTCATAGGAACTTAAGTTAGAGGGATGAGCCCTTTTGTCTCAAGTGGTGAAGATTTAAGAATCTGAGTCCAGGAGTTTCCAGTGGTGGTGATTTAGGCTTGTACCATGAATTCTAAACAGAAAAAAGGAACTGAAAAAAAAAGGAAAGAAACAGAGTCCTGAGGAAGGCATTCAAATCCTTAGTTCCAATTCCTAAGGTCCTTGAAAACCTTAGTTTTCATGGTTCCTCATCTCTGTTGTTCTTATCCAATTTACAAGGTAATCTGGTATCTTCTGAACATATCTTGTAAAAAACCCAACCTGTCCTTAACACTCTCCTTATCCTAAGCTTCACTCTATCCATGTCTTTAAGTAGAGTATTTTAAAATATTAATTAGGGATGGAATTTCAGACATGTTAAATGGTTGAAGAATATTGAGGATAATAGGATTTTAGGATTAAATGAGATCATTGATATCAAATATTTGATCAGGGACTGACATATGATAGTTCAATAAAAATGTTCTTTTTAATTATTAACTTTCTTGGTTACTTATACAATACATATTTTGAGAACTGTAATACTTAACACATGTGATTACAGGTTTCCCCCATTATCCAAAAGTGAAGGATTCTAATGAAAACTTTGTAAGCTGAAATGGCAGAAAGCAAAGGAACAATTACCATTAATTTGTATGGCAAGTTTCTTGAGCATCCCCAGTCCCCAAAAATAACCTGTCTAGGCTTTTTCAGATACCTCAGGACACATCTTGCTAACAGTTGCACAAAATAAACCCAGATAAAACACAGTTGCTCACTGACAGAGTTGAAAGCTATCACTCCAGGGTAGGAGCTTGGCCATAGTGCCTGTATGATGGCTCACTGTGAAACAAACACTGAATGCTATTTTCACTTTTGGCCTTTTTTCTGTAAAAGTGAAACTTCTCTGCAGATTTCTTTCAGTTAGCAAAAACAGGTACCAATACAGGTATTTTGTAAAAAAGTGGCATAATGTGAACTTTCAAAAAAGCAGAGGATACCTACATATTATTTCAGCACTCTCAGTTTCACAAGACAAAAAGCCAACGTGGGTACATTTCCTACTCAACAGCATAAGTAGCCATTCAAATAATGAAAACCTACCTAGGGTCATCCCTACCTAGAGTGTAATACTGTACAGAGTCCAGGGTGAATATTTTCTGTCTGGTTCCAGTCTATGTGACTAATCTGATTTTAAAATGTGTTACAAAATTCATAGGCCCATGTGAGTTATAGTACAATATTGATGAAAATTTAGAATACTGATTAGGGATCTTTATGCATTTGTTTACTGTCCAATCAATACACATGAAAATTCTGTGTGGTTATCTGCCAAGAAAGGTGAAGTCTGTGAGAGGTTACTACTTGCAGTATAACAACTTTGTTTCTATTTCAAGGATTCTAGAGCCAGAGACAAAGGACTCAGTTGTTCACAGCACAGAAAACAGCATAATTGCCAGCATATTTGTGTTGGTTCTCCCTGCCAAGTCCCACAGGGTGACGCAAGGGGCCCAGGTGATACTTGCACATGAAGGGGGCTGTATTACAGGAGAGGATCCAAAGGGGAGGAGGTGCAAAACTTTTTGAACAAGTTGCAAAATATTGTAGCAAGCAGTAAACCAGTCAGGTCTACCCCTCCACCACTTGTTGTAGTCACCTTGACCTACTAAATGTTTTTGTGACCAGTTATAGAAACTGGTCAGTAGCAGGAGTTAGACTAATTTTATAATCTGGCACAATGAGCAAGAACATGCAGGACTGCTCAAGGTCAGTGGCAGATCTCAAGGTCGGTGGCCTCTCCCAGTAGTATCTGTGGATTATCTCCTCTAGTTCAGGAACCATTTCTTCATGTCCTGCATTGTCAAATGCATCATTCCTGGCTAATTGCATATATCTCATCGACACAAAAGTCATTAATGTTGTTACAAGGTCAAAGTTCTTTGGAACCTGCTTATGTTAAAAAATATAGATCTTACCTCTGCACTTCCCTAATATCATGTTTTAAATTCTGTTCACATAATTATTCACTCATAAATGCATCATAGTTCCTCCTGTGATTGATAACTTCTAAGGATTGTTCTCAGATATTTTCACCGAGCTTCCCTGATAATGACCACAAATATAAGCCTTACTCAGACTATGTAGGAAAATGCAAACAATTCATTTTCCACTCATATTAAATTTACCATTTAGAATTTTATAGCATAAACATAGAACACGTCTTCCAAACATGTCTTCTCTTGAACTCTTTATGCCATCATCACTGCATTCCTAGAATATGAGTTTACTGGTAACTACCTGTCTTTCTTCCACTGCCATCAGTAGAAAGGATAGGTGAGAGGTTTTGGGGGAGGAGAAAGCAAAAAAATTATCAAATATGCACAAGGAAATCATTTCAGAAGAACATGGCATACCACATTGATCAAAGGAAAGAGCCAATATCAATCCAAAGTCCTTGGATAAATAAGTATGGCCACAGTCAGAGGGCTAGTACACATGGCATGGAGCCTGCAGAGGAGATGGGCAACTGTGCTAGGAGTCAGTAGCCAGGGGTTCATAGGGTAAAACACACCCTTGGATATTACACTAGAGGTGGCATTGTGGTCAGAAGAGAATTGAGTGAGATCTCATTCCCAAGCCCATACACATAGCTCTAGCCCAGGCTTGGCAATGAATTCTCAGTAGCCCAGCCCTGAACTTACATCTGATGAGAGAGTTAAGTGACATCTGCTGTGTAGGTGCCTTTATGGCAACCCAATGTCATCAGATCCTGCAAAAAGAAATGCTGTGCTGACTAGCAGGAGTTATCCACTCAACAGGCTGCCCTCCTGGAACAGGGACTAACTCTGGGGTGCAGAAAAACCCCATCAACATGAATCCCAGAGCTTCTATGAATATTTGGTTGATTTTACACCCTGGGAAGAGGATTGGAGCATTCCCCAAAGTGGAGAAGAGGTGACCGGAACCATTGTAGTTCATGATTTGGATTTAGAGAACAACAAATGGCACCACCAACTCTGGCCAGTACCAGGGACCAGAGGAGGCTTTAGGAAAGGCACACCAAAGTGTGGGGCCCTCCTGAACTGGGAATATGTAAATTTAGGCATATCCTACAGTGCACTATTTTAATGTACCTAATGCATCAATTCTAATTTTTTAAGTTTCTAAGATTTTATTCTTCATACTAGTTCTTCTTTAAAAACATTGCACGACTAAGAATTTGATGTTCATTGATACATTTCTTTTAAATATCAATAATTTTCTAAGAGCTTGATATAACTTATCTGTGTCAATGGGATGAGAAGTGATTTAGGGCCTGAAACTACTCTTAATACTGTTTCTTTTTTTTTTAATTTTTTTAACATATATTTATTTTTAGAGACAGAGAGAGACAGAGCATGAGTGGGGGAGGGGCAGGGAGAGAAGAAGACACAGAATCTGAAGCAGGCTCCAGGCTCTGAGCTGTCAGCACAGAGCCTGATGCAGGACTCAAACCCATGAACCGTGAGATCATGACCTGAGCCGAAATCGGACACTTAACTCACTGAGCCATTCATGTGCCCCATCTTAATACTGTTTCAATGTTTCTCTCACTCCTGTTTAAATATCCATATTAATAGTTGTATTATCTACTTTTATATGGATAGCTTAGCTGATCTGTAGTTGCTAATTAAAATAATTTTATGCTTAATGGACAGTGTTTGCCTATAATAGAGGCCTTACCTCATTAAACCATTATAATAACTTGGATTTTTATTAAAGTTTGCTGTGATCATGCCCATTAGCTTATTTGCTCCTCAAATTAATATACACATATAATTAGCTGCTGCCTTTGACAGGTGAGGAAACTAAGGAGAGTGACTTAAGGTTGTCCAAGTTAATATATTTGATCTCTCAGCCATGAACAGAACTAGGCTTTCTGGACTCCTCATCTGATGCTCTAGTGCTTATAGTAACTATCATGTGCTTTCCCCAGGCACACCTGTCATGATTAAGTTAGTATTTATTCTGAATCTTTTCCCACATTCTGTATGTCAAAAAAGATAACATGTCATTTTTCTTTCTTGATACCTCTATTGCTTCACGGGAATATAGTTTTAATATTCAATAGTGAATATTAAATACATCTATTAAACATGATATATGACAAGAAATCTATATCTTGCATTCAGAATTTTACTGTTACCCAACATTCTGTTAAGCATGTCAATGCAGTGAACACAATGGATCCTCCTGCCAGTCACCTTTTAACTACCTAAATATCCCAGCTTCTCAGGTCTGCCAGCAGGAAGATCCTGCTGCATGTCAGATGTGATGCCCCCATGTCCTTTTTTCATTTGGAACAAAGCAGAAAGTATTAGTACCCTTCTATGGTTAGTTACCGATAAGCAGAACTCTGCTGCACATTTTCAAAGAAGTGATGCTGTCAGAGCCTGCCCTCAGGGTCCCAGCAGGGCTTTGTGACATTCCATAAGATCCTAGGGAACTTACAGGTTCATTATGATCTCTTAGGTGTGCAAGCCAACTTTATACAGCTATGCGTGGTACAGCCAAGTGGGGTACAGTGAGAGTTCTGGAACTGACAAAAAATGAGCAGGCTCTTATTTACGAATCATGGGTTTGGGTCAATCTATGTGTTTAACATATGTTTGTACTCACATCAACGTATATATTTTTTTCCTAAATGAATTTCCCAAGTGAAAACCATTTCATATGCTTCTTGAAATGACTTGAGACCTTGGCTTCTCTGGGATTTTACTTTTACTAGTAAAATGTCCAAGGTCCTAACAAGGACTTTATGATATCCCACGTTCATCTGCAGAGGTCAGGGGACAAGTTTAATGACTTCTGGGAACTGAAGTCAACGTTCTGCACTATTCCTTTCCAGTTCTTTTTTTTCCCTCTCATTTTTGATGAAAAAAAATCAGTTTTAAAAACTTTATTTTCAACAACATCTAATGTATACAGAAAGAAGAGACATGGCAGGATGGCAGGCAATGGCATACATTAGAAAAAACAGATGAAAGACTTTTTTTTTTTAATCCTGTTCATACACTTAAGGTCCCTTCAGAAAATGGTGGTCCTTGCCAAAATCCCCTCAGAAGATATTCTTGATAAAAGTGGTGCAGCCTCAATATGTCTCATTGGCTCTGTTTCTTACTTCTACCTCATGACCACTACAAACAGTTAAGTTATATCTGAATTTATTAAAGTGTTGAAGAAAACTAAAAATAATGGAGAAAGAATTATAAGTGAGTGTGTTAGATATGGCTTGCTCATTGTCCAACAGGGAAGCACACAAGGATTTCCACATTTCAGTTCCCAACCTCATTTTATCCTCATATTTCTAAGAGTTTTTCCTTTGCAATCTCACCAACTAGTGTTAGAAACTCTATACCTCATCCACAGGTTCGTTTCACTCCAGAATCTATTTACTAGACCTCACAGAAGTCTATTCTAATTGTGAATTAGAATAATCCCATGCAGGCTCAAGGACAGTTCAGATCCATCATGCACATTCCAGCTCTCAGGTCTAGAGTGAGTGTAACCTTTCCAAGCTTATCCTCTAAAAGTCTTCCAAATGGTATGAGTTGTAGGTGGGCATCTTTATTCTTAATGCTCAGTGAGTAGTTGTTGAATCATACACAGAAACAGATACACACACATGCACGCACACACACACACACACACACACACACACGCACACACACACAGACACACACACTCCAGAGCAAATAGTGTTCAGGGACAAGAAGGACTAAACCCATAAGGGAGAAATTTCCCTCCCTATGATTTTCAAGGCCACCATTATCCAAAACTCTTCCTAGTATTAATTTTTTTCATTTACTCATTTCCAGTGTTGTCTCCTAAAACTACTAAGTGTAAGTAAATAACAAATTCATATGTCCAATTCATATGGCTGCTTCCTTAGCTGTATATGACCAATTCAAAACATGGACATTATTGCTCTTAAATAATGCATCATTTTGTGGTTGTAGGGGGGCAGATGGCAGTGAAGAGACAAGGAGCAGGAGATTTCATTTCTTCTAATTAAAAACTGAAGAAGTGAGCTGTTTTGGCTAATGTATGTATGGGAATAATATCTGAAGTAATAGTTAAATAAAATTTGTTTTTTAGGAACATTGAAAGATAATGATTCATTGTGTGCTTATCAGTACAGTTGACCCTTGAACAATATGGGGGTTAGGAGTGCTGACCCTCCGTGTGGTGGAAAATCCATGTAGAACTTTTGACGGCAAAAACTTAACTACCGACAGTCTACTGTTGACTGGAAACCTTACCAATAACATACATAGTCAATTATCACATATTTGTATATGTATTCTTACCATTAAGTAAGATAGAAATAAATATAAATGTTATTAGGAAAATCACAAGGAAGAGAAAATATATTTATAGTACTGTACTTGTAGAAAATATTTCAAGTATAATTGGACATGCATAGTTCAAACCCATGTTGTTCAAGGGACAACTGTATAAGATAAGCTCTAAACATGCTGAATTTAAGCTGTGTAACTAGAACTCTTACCACAAATGGAGGAAAGGGGTGGAACCAATTACTTGTATTTTTTTGAAGGATAAAATTCTGTTTAATGATATATTACAATGTAATTACTGTAATAACAAAAAAGTAATACATTGTTTGAGACAGCAATGAATCAGAGACTGAATCTACTATATTGAAGAGTATTTTCTGTTTTTTTGTGTGAACTTTCCTTTTGTAGAAATATTACCGTTTATTTAATTTTTGCCATGCAAAAACATGGAAAGACCAAGAACATTGACTAGGCAAATGCACATTGCCTAGCCAGGGCAAAAAATAAAAAGGTATAATTAAAACTCCAGATTATGTCTATTTTTCCCCTTGTAAGGGATACAAATCCCTGAAATCAGCACCAAATGAAAGCTAAATTTATATTTGGCCAGGGAGACACAAAGTTCCTTTGATATTAGGTCTCCAATTTAACCTTTTAATAAAATGTAACATAAAATAATAACTTGGAATCTTCACCTTAACTCTTTTATTCTGGATGAAAGTCAGATATAAAGTTTGATTTTTTACTAAGCTATGTATTTTAGAAATTTATATTTCTCTTCTTTCAGTGTTTCAGTTAACTGTGTACATATTTTATCATTGATTTTGTTGCATTAATATGTTTTTATGTGGAAAAACTCTTGCCCTTTCACTGATATATATCATGACCACCTATTAATCTGAACGTTTTTCACATAAACTCTCAAATTTTAACTCTCTGGCCTGGTAGTTTACATATTCCAAGCAGATGCTCTTTTAAATGGTTTGATCTTATTTATGGGATGGAATGATTTGGGTTTCTGTTAGAAAGTAAATCTCTCACAGACACATCTTGTAAAAATAATAACAAACTAAAATCAAATATCTATCCAAGCCTGCTCCCTGTGAAATTCATCAAAGTAGTCAATTAATACATAGTAATCACTTAAAAAGTGTATGGCATATAGTCCAAGCTCAAGAACTGCTAGCCTCAAGGACTTGTGATATCTGCCCACCCCCACCCCATAATTGTAAAATGATAACAATTTTGAACAGTTGCAGTGGTTTTCAAGTTAAGCATTATCTGGGAGCTTCAAAAAGCCTCCATGTTTAGGCTCCACCTCCAACCAATGAAATCAGAAATCTTGAGGGTGCGACGCAGACATCAATTCTTTTCTAACATGTTATTTTGAAAAACTGTCAGGCTTACAGAATATCCACTAGAATAGTAAATCAAGATCCATATACCCTTACAAATTTGTTATAGCTCTCTCTTTATGTAAGTATTAATATTTTTTATTCTTGAAACATGAGTAACTTATTTTGAAATTATGAAATTTTGCTTCCAAATATTTCTGCATATAACTTGAAGAACAAGAACATTTTTTTCTTTGTCCTTTTTTTTAAGTGTATTTATTTATTTTGAGAGTGAGGGAGAAGGCGAGCTCGAGTTGGAGGAGGGGGAGAGAGAGAGGGAGAGAGAGAACCCCCTGTGCGATGTCAGTGCAGAGCCTGATGCAGGGCTCCATCTCACAAACTGTTGAGATCATGACCTGAGCTGAAATCAAGGGTCAGATGCTTAACCAACTGAGCCACCCAGGCACCCAATGTAATGATCACATTCAGGATATTTAACAATGATAATTCATTATTTAACATATAGTCCATATTCAAAATTCTCCACTTATCCCAATTAGATCCCAATTTTTTTCTTTTTAAATCAAGATCCAGTCAAAGTTTTCACATTATATTAATTTGCCTTGCTTCTTTTTTCTCTGTTAATCTAGAACAGTTCTCCAGTCTGTCACTGACCTTCCTGAAATTTGGTTTGTCCTTCAACTTGAACTTGTATGATGAGTCTTCATGATTAGATTAGGTTAAGCATTTTTGGCAGGAAGACTATCTGAGGGCAAACAATGTCACTTGTCCTAGGGTCCCTGGGTGGCTCAGTTGGTTAAGCGTCTGACTTCAGCTCAGATCATGATCTCACGTTTCGTGGTGTTCAAGCCCCACGTCCAGCTCTGTGCTGACAGCTCAGAGCCTGGAGCCTGCTTTGGACTCTGTGTTTCCCTCTCTCTCTGCTCCTTTCTCCCCACTCCCACATTCTGTCTCTCTCTCTCTCAAAAATAAACAAACATTAAAATTTTTTAAATATAAAAACAATGTTACTTGTCCCATTGTTTGTGATTTTAGCTGTGATCACTTGAAGCTTTTTATAATAAAAATGTACCCTTTTTGTGATTGCTAATACAATGATACTTCTGGAAATTCTTAGATGAAAGAAGAATATTGAATGACTAGGTAGGAGTGGAACTACTTTCCTTAAGAAACAGGCAGGACCCTCAGGACAGGAGATTGGAACTCATGAATGTGGATGACTTTTTTCCCCTAATAGTTTAAGTTTCTCCTCATCTCACCTCAGTTTTTGTCTCTTCTTCAAATCTCACTTTTGGGTGTTTTGGAAAAAAAAATATAAGGGAATCTATGCTAGAAAAAGTACTTTTCAAACTTTTTGCATTAAAATTCATGAGAATACAAAAAATCCTCTAGCATTTATATTATTTTTTAAAAATAGAAATCTGATCATGTGCGTATCTGAAATAGTGGTCCTCTAACATCTTTAAGGTATAGCAAAAACTCTTTGGCATGGGTAGTAGGCCTGTACTTGACTCTTACCATAGTTTCCAGTCCCCTACCATACTGCAATGCAGGCTCCAGCCCTTTGGGAATACCTCTTGTAGATACCTCTCTGGTTTGACAAAGATTGTTGCCTTTACCTGAAATTATGTGATTTCACTTGTTTGCCTGGTGAACTTCTACCTGGC
This sequence comes from Lynx rufus, assembly GCF_022079265.1. Taxonomy (NCBI): domain Eukaryota; kingdom Metazoa; phylum Chordata; class Mammalia; order Carnivora; family Felidae; genus Lynx; species Lynx rufus. The sequence continues at coordinate 150,212,301 of NW_025814823.1, forward strand.
CTCCCAAATGAAGCTCCTGTATTAACCCCCTCTTTTTTATGTGATACCCCCTTCACCAGGCAGAGCTCATTATTCTTACCTTTCTTCCCCCTCCACAACTAACCCTTCAGTAAATGTCCTTCTGTTAGGGCATTCACACTAGGTTTATTTATTTATTTTTTCCCCATGGTGTCCTCCCCTTGAGGTTGTGAGCTTGTTGAGCAAAGACATGTTATTAATAATTTTATTTCTCTAGTTTTGAGCTCAGTGCTTTACTTATACACAGTGTTCCATAAATATCTGATGAATGAAAGCTATTTAACTGAATTACTGATTCAATAGTGCTAAGAATCTAGGTTTCAATAATGAGTTAGACTAACATTTCAGTTCTCTAAAATAATGTTTGTGAAGCTTCAGTCATGGTTTTGGCCATATCTGATATCACAAATGATTTTAATATTTTTATTTACAATTACCTTTCAAAACTGAAATGCTTGTTTTTCAATCCTACCCAAAGCAATATTAGCTATGACAGTCTTTTTTTTTATGTTTTATTTTATATTTGAGAGAGAGAGAGGGAGACAGAGATGGAAAGCAAGCAGGGGAGGGGCAGAGAGACAGAGACAGAATCTGAAACAGGCTCCATCCAGGCTCTGAGGTGTTAGCACAGAGCCCGACATCGGGCTCAAACTCACGGGCAGTGAGATCATGACCTGAGCCGAAGTTGGATGCTTAACTGAGGCTCCCCATAACAGTCATAGTTTTGATGTGAGAGTTTATTTTTTCTAATGTACATCAATATGTATTCAAATCAGTTCAAGATTTTTAAACAGCCTGCCTCTCTAGCACCTAAAATCAACTTTTTGGTCTTCAACAGTAAACATTTTATTCCTTTGGAAAATTTCTCCATTGTCAAGCTTAGGCAATTCTTACAAACACACAGCCAATGCACATTTTGTAGCTATGAAGTAGATTTTATGACATTTGAGTTTAGAAAACCAACAAAAATTTATAGGCCAAACAAGTCTCCTATTCTTGATACTTCAAGTTAGAGTCAAGAGATATATTGCCTAACCAACATTTTTACTGGGCCATCACATTTTTATTAGCCTCATCCACTCTTTCTAATATCACCACCGTTGCTCTAGTAGCAAGACAAATCATCCAGATGTTGCCAGATCAGTCAATCAAATCATTCAATCAAGTCAAGAATATACACTTACACACACATGTGTATGTAGGTTGATGTGCAGAATACTTAAAGGCATAAATTCAACACTTGTCTTGAGGGATGTGGAGTTTAATTGGATATATTAGTTATATTAAAGATATTTAATCAAATGATTACATATTAAGTGTAGTTTTTTAAGAATATAGGATTTTATAATAGAGTATATAACTATTTTCAACTAGTAAGTCCAGGAAAACTTCTTGATGGAATTTATATTTGAGCTGAAAATTAAAGGATGGATAAGATTTAGATAGGCGTCCCTGAGATTAAGTACAAAAATAAAAAAACACAAAATGTGTCCAGTGGATTGTGAATAGATTCAATCAAATGATGCACTCATTTACTCAATCATTTAATTATGTATTACACAACTATATATTGAGCACCTGATGGGTGCCAGTTGTTCAAGTAGACTCTGAGATAAAATGATAAATACAATGGGCACTGTCCCTGCCATCATGCAGTTGCAATATGGCATAGGAAAGGGAAATGAGGTTGGAGCTTGAACACAGGAACTTTCTGTATTAAAGACTTTTGTTTTTATTGTAGGAACAACTGGGAACAACAGGAGGATTTTTTTTAATGTTTATTTATTTATTTTGAGACAGAGAGCACAAGCAGGGGAGGGGCAGAGAGACAGAGAAAGAGAGAGGGGGAGGGAGAGAATCCCAAGCAGGCTCCATGCTGTCAGCCCAGAGAATGACGTGGGGCTTGATCTCATGAACCATGAGATCATGACCTGAGCTGAGATCAACAGTCAGATGTTTAACCAACTAAGCCACCCAGACACCCTGGAAACAAGAGGATTTTAAACCAGATGGTGACGTGATCAGATGTGTGTTTAGAAAAACAATCATGGCTGTAGTATGGAGAATGGGAGATCAGTTGGTGATGATAGTGGATGCAGTTTTTGGAGGTCTAGCATAAAATAAAACAAGAGATGATGGTATTTTAAACCAAGGCCATTGGTACTGGAGCTAAAGAGAAAACAGAAAAAGCAGCATATATAGGAAGTAAGACCAGCATGACTTGCTGATGACCTGGATATGCAGGATTGCCAAGAATAAGTGTTGAGGATGGCTCCCAGTTTTCTGACTTGCCCAACCAAATGGATGCTAGGCCTGTTCACTAAACAGAATGGAAAAAAATAGGAGGAGATTATGAGTTCAATCTGTCCAAGTTCCATTTAAGTTCTCTTTGAGACATCCGGGAGGTTACTTTAAATAGATGTATATAATTACAGGTGTGAAACTTCAAGGAGATATAAATATGTGAGTTATCTAATATGTCACTTTGGGTTCTCTGAGAGTCTGATGCTGATTTGGAGTCAGAAGTGCAAAAAGTTTATTGATCAGAAACACAGAGGGTTGGTAGTGCCTATCAAAGATAAAGAAGTGAAAAAATGATTGGTCATGGGCATGTTTGACCTGACACCTGACAGGAAAGAGGCAAGATTGGGCAGTGAGAGACTTAAACTGTGATACAAGTATGAGAAAGTCCTGACCAAATCAATGGTAAGCCCCAGATTAAAGATTGCCTCTTCAAAGAATCCTCATGATGCAGAAGTGGGCAGGCCCTAGGACATCCACTGTGCTCAGTCACTGACTAGGTGCTTCCCAGGAAAAGCATTACCTTGGCTCAAATACTGTGGTGAGTTTGGAAAGTTTTATTTATTTCTAGGTATCTTGTGGTTTTTGTTGCATTGTAAATGGGATCAATTCCTTGATTTCTCTTTTTGTTGCTTGATTTTTGGTGTAAAGAAATGCAACAGATTATTGTATGTTGATTTTGTATCATGTGACTTTACTGAATTTGTGTATCAGTTCTGGAAATTTTTTGGTGGAGTCTTTCAGGTTCTCTACATAGATTATCATTATGTCTACAAATAGTGAAAGTTTGCCTTCTTCCTTGCCATTTTGGATGTCTTTTATTTCTTTTGAGGCTAGGACTTCCAGTACTATGTTAAATAACAGTGGTCAAACAAACAAAGACAGTGGTGAGAGTGGATATCCCTGTTGTGTTCCTGACCATAGAGGAAAAGCTCTCAGTTTTTCCCCCTTTGAGGATGTTATTAGTTGTGGGTCTTTTATATATATATGGTCTTTATGATGTTGATGTGTGTTCCTTCTGTCCCTACTTTCTTGAGGGTTTTTATCAAGAACAGATGATGTACTTTGTCAAATGTTTTTTCTGTATCTATTGGGAGGGTTATATAGTTCTCATCCTTTCTTTTGTCAATGTGGTGTATCACATTGACTGATTTGCAAATAATGAGCCACCCATGCATCCCTGGAATAAACCCCACTTGATCATGATGAATCATTCATATATATATATGAATATTTATATATATATATATATTTTCAGAGAGAGAGAAAAAAAGAGAGAATGCTAGTGGCAGGGGGGGTGCAGAGAGAGAGAGGAAAGAGAGAATTGTAAACAGGCTCCAGGCTATCAGTGCTGAGCCTAACATGGGGCTACTAGATCCCATGGCTGTGAGATCATGACCTGAGCTGAAGTCAAGAGTTGGATGCTTAACCAACTGAGCCACACAGGCTCCCTCAGTGATTCTTTTAATCTGTTGGATTCAACTTGCTAGTATCTTGTTGAGAATATTTGCATCCATGTTTATCAGAGATATTGGCCTCTAATTCTTCTTTTTAGTGGTGTCTTTGGTTTTGGAATCAAGGTAATGCTGGCCTTATACAATTAGTTTGCAAGTTTTCTTTTTCTTTGGAACAATTTCTGAGGAATAGGTATTAGCCCTTCTTTAAATGTTGGGTAGAATTCCCTGGGAAGCCATCTGGCTCTGGACTTTTGTTTGTTGGGAGATTTTTGATTAATGATTAAATTTCTTTGCTGGTTGCCAGTCTTTTTAAATTTTCTATTTCTTTTTGTTTCAATTTTAGTAGTTTATATATTTATAGCAATTCATCCATTTCTTCCAGATTTCCCACTTTGTTGGCATATAATTTTTTATCATATTTTCTTATAATTGTTTGTATTTCTGTGGTGTTGACTGAGATCTCTCCTCTCTCATTAGTGATTTTATTTATTGGGGGTCCTTTCTCTTTTTGATAACTCTGGCTAGGGGTTTATCAATTTTATCATTTCTTTCAAAGAACCAGCTTCTAGTTTCATTGATCTGTTCTACTATTTTTTTTTTCATTTGTTTGTTTCTGCTCTCATCTTTATTATTTCCTTCTTTCTGCTGGCTTTAAGTTTCATTTGTTGTTCTTTTTCTAGCTCCTTTAAATGTAAGGTTAGGTTGTGTATTTGAGATTTTTCTGACTTCTTGAGATATGCCTGTATTTCTATTAATTTCCCTCTTACGGTCACTTTTCCTGCATCCCAAAGGTTTTGAACCATAATGTTTATATTTTCATTTGTTTCCATGTATTTTTTAATTTTTCCTTTAATATCCTGGTTGATCCATTCATTCTTTTGTAGAGTCTTCTTTAACTTCTATGTATTTGTTGTCTTTCCAAGTTTTTACTTGTGGTTGACATTAAGTTTAGTAGCATTGTAGTCTAACAATATGCATGGTATGATCTCAATCTCTTTGTACTTTTTGAGGCCTGATTTGTGACCCAGTATGTGATCTATTCTGGAAAATGTCCCATGTGTGCTGGAAAAGATTGTGTATTCTGATGCTTTGGGATGAAATGTTCTGAAAGTATCTGTTAAGTACATCTGGTCCACTCTGTCATTCAAACCTAGTGTTTCCCTGTTGATTTTCTACTTGGATCATCTGTCCATGGTTGTAAGTGGGGTATTAAAGTCCCCATACTGTTATTGTATTGTTATAAATGAGTTCCTATATGTGTGTTTTGTTTTCTCTGTTTGGGTGCTTCCAAGTTGGTGGCATAAATATTTATAATTGTTAGATCTTCTTGTTGTTAGACCCTTTTATGATGATATAGTGCCCTTTTTCATCTCTTATTATGGTCTTTGGTTTAAAATCTAGTTTGTCTGATATTAGTATGGCTACTCCAGCTTTCTGTTGACATCCATCAGCATAAGTGGTTTTCTGTCCCCTCACTTTCAATCTGCAGATGTTTTTAGGTCTAAAATGAGTCTCTTGTAGGTAGCATGTAGACAGGTCTTGTTTTGTTGTTTTTTTTTATCCATTCTGATACCTGATTCCTTTGATTGGAGCATTAGTCCATTTACATCCAGAGTGATTATTGATAAATAGTTATTTAGTGCCATTGTATTACTTAAGTTCTTGTTTCCAGAGATTTTCTCTGTTCCTTTCTAGTCTTTGTCGCTTTTGGCCTTTCTTTCCCTCTGAAAGATTCCCGTTTAATATTCCTCCTCAGGGCTAGTTTAGTGGTCACAAACTCCTTTGGTTTTTGTTTGTCTAGGAAACTCTTTATCTCTCCTTCTATTCTGAATGATAACCTTGCTGGATAGAATATTCTTGGCCGCACATTTTTCCCATTCAGCACGTTGAATATATGGTGCCACTCGCTTCTGGCCTGCCTAGTTTCTGTAGAGAGATCTGCTGCTAACCTTATTTGTCTTTCTTTATGAATTAGGGATTTTTCCCCTGCTGCTTTTAGAATTTTTTCCTTATCTCTATATTTTGAAAATTTTACTCTATCCCTTGTATTGGCCTGCTTTTGTTGATTTTGATGGGAGTTCTCTGTGCCTCCTGAATTTGGATGTGTTTCCTTCTCCAGGTTAGGGAAGTTTTCAGCTATAATTTGCTCAAATAAACCTTCTGCCCCCTTTTCCTTCCCTTCTTCTTCTGGGACTCCTATAATATGAATGTTATTATGCTTTATGGAGTCACTCAGTTCTCTAAGTGTACATTCATGATCCAACATTTTTCTCTTCCTCTTCTTTTCAGCTTATTTTTTCTTCTATATCACTTAACTCTTTCCTCTGCTTCTTCAATTCTTGTCAGCATTACATCCACTTGGTTTCACATCTTGGTTATAGCATTTTTATTTCAACCTGACTACTTTTTAGGTCTTTTATCTCTGTGGTAAGGGACTCGTTGGTGTTTTCTATGCTTTTCTCAAGCCGTAGTATCCTTAGGATTGTTGTTTTAAATTCTGGATCAGTCATATTAATTATATGTGTTCAATTAGATCCCTGTCTATGACCCTTTCTTCTTTCTTTTTGGATGAATTCCTGCATCTTGGCATTTTGTGTAGGTCTCTGTCTTCTGTGTGTTAAGAAAGCTTGTTATGTTTCTTGCTCCTTAGAGTAATGACTTTATTAAGAAAAGGTCATATACTGTTCAGGACCTGGTGCTTCAGGAAGTTTCTGGTGTATGCTGTGTGCACTCTGCTCCTGTGTTTTGGCTGCTCTTTCCTAATGTCAGTCCTCTGCAGAGTTTCTCCTTTTCTGCAGTCAGAAATATTTGGACCTTTTCCAGAGTGTGGTGAGTTTAACTAGTTGTGCCCTAGTCTCTTTGTTAAAAAAGGCCTGACCCTATTTCCAATAGAGCTGCAGCTTTGAAGCATTCTATAGCCAGTAGACTTGTTGTGTGCGTGGGGGTGGGGGTGGGGTGCTGGTCTTCTGAGGAAAGACCCACTGCTCTGGTTCGCAGGCACATTGCCCTAATAAAGAAGCACCTGCAGAGCACAAGGGGGCAGGGTTAGCTCAGGTTAGCTCAGGCCTCCACTGTTGGCATTGTGTTGCTCACTGAAGTCAGTTCATGCTGATGGGCAGGGGAGAAAAATGGCTCTGGCCCTCTTCCTACTGTCTGGAGAGGGGAGTTCATCCCCACCATTCTCTGGGAAGCTCTCACGGAAGAATGAAAAATCTCCCCTGGTGTGTCCAAGGCATCCTTAGATCACTGCCTTTACCTTGACTGTGTCTGGACCATCTGTCCACCTGGCAGCTGCAGTCCACTGTGTTTTATCTCAGCCATGCCACTGAGTTTCAAAACTCCAAACTCTAAGGGCCCAGTATGGCATAGACCTGCACTGATTCTCTGGGGAAGAGTCTCACAATGCTATGGCTGGTGCCAGTTTGTCCCAGAAGGGCAGCCACACCAACATGAAGGAATGTGGAGTTTAAAGTGCAGCAAAAGCCAGCATCCAGGTTAGCTGCCCTCAGCAGGTGTCTCTGCCCCTATGCTTAAGGGGTGGGGGAGTGCAATGGCCCCTGCAAGCTCTTTTGTTCCCTGAGAGGCAATGCCACCTCTCCCAGATGCACTCAGAAGGGGAGCCATCTCTCCCAGCCACAGACTTCTAAAATTCCAGTCTTTGAGTTCCACTGGTTCTAAAATCTCATGATAGTCAGCCTCTCTCATTTTCCCAGTCAACGGGTTTAAGGAGGTGTTTTCCTTGTGCAGTCCCCTATGTGCTGCTTTCTCCCTCTCTCTCTCCTTTCCATGATCACGGCTCCCTCCCCTCCTCAGCACCTGCAATCCTTTTCTCCCCCAAATCACCTCTCCACACCTCCTACTTTCCAGGATCTGGTCTCTTCTCTCTCTCTAGTTGTGCAGTTTGTTCTGTCAGTCCTCAGATAAATTTCTTGGGTGTTCAGAATGATTTGATATTTATGTAGCTGTGTTTGAGGGATGAGGCAAGCATAGGGTCCTCCTACTACTCCACCATTTTAACTCTTCACCCCTAGTCTCCTTATTTTTTGATATACTGAACACATTCTTAAACTTCTTAATTTCCGTGAATGTCATTTTATGAGGAAGTATGGCAATACTAAGCCTGACTTTACATCTTATTGGCTGTGTGACCTTGAGCAAGTTTCCCAGCATAACAGTGCCTCTGTTTTCTTCTCTATAAATGGGGATAATAATAGGATTGTTGTGAACAGTAAATTAATTTATGTAAAGTACTTAAAATAAGCCTGATGTATTTTAAGCCCACCAATAATGTTAGGGGAAAATAAAAGATTAGGTTCAGTAGATACACTCAAAAAATTCATTGGCTATACTCTAAGAATATTTCTTTTTTTTTTTTTTTCAACGTTTATTTATTTTTGGGACAGAGAGAGACAGAGCATGAATGGGGGAGGGGCAGAGAGAGAGGGAGACACAGAATCGGAAACAGGCTCCAGGCTCTGAGCCATCAGCCCAGAGCCCAACGCGGGGCTCGAACTCACGGACCGTGAGATCGTGACCTGGCTGAAGTCGGACGCTTAACCGACTGCGCCACCCAGGCGCCCCTAAGAATATTTCTTGAAACAAATTTTTGGTAAATTTTATCAATTGAACAGTCAGTTTTGCCATTCAGTAACTGGTTATTAATCAAAATGATTTTAACAGGTTAATTTTCAGTTAATTTCTATGTTATCTATTAATAATCATTCTTTATGTGTGTGTTTGTTGTAGTTGTTCTTTAAAATTTTATTTCTCCAAAAATAGGGGCACCTGGGTGGCTGGGTCAGTTAAATATCCAACTTTGGCTCAGGTCATGATCTCACAGTCGGTGAGTTCGAGCCCCATATTGGGCTCTGTGCTGACAGCTCAGAGCCTGGAGCCTGTTTCCGATTCTGTGTCTCCCTCTCTCTCTGACCCTCCCCCATTCATGCTCTGTCTCAAAAATAAATAAATGTTAAAAAATTTTTAAAAATAATAAAAATAAAATAAAATTTTATTTCTCAAAAAATCATGCTTTAGATGCCATACATGATTAAGAAAGCAATTACTATTCTGATAAGCAGTAATTAGTATAAAAAGTTAAGGATTTCAAAAAAAGATATTCAGTGCACATGATTAGAAATTTGACTCCTTACTTAACCAAAAAAAAAATGGTATTTTACACCTCCAACTGAAAAATGAAATATTAAGAACATGTTGCTACATTATTTTCAAACATTTTTATACATTATAGAAATAGGTGATGAAGGTATGAGTTATAATGTAATAGTTCCTTGAAGGATAAATACAAACCCTGAGTCAGCTAAGTAACAATTAATCCAGAGTCATGAAAAATAACTTTGGCCTTGCAGTATTGCACAATGTTTTTTTTATATATATAATTTTTTTTAATGTTTACTTATTTTTGAGAGAGAGAGAGAGAGTAGGGGAGGGGCAGAGAGAAAGGGAGCTGTCAGCACAGAGCTTGACATGGGGCTTGAACTCACGGACGGTGAGATCATGACCTGAGCTGAAGGTGGATGCTTAACCGACTGAACTACCCAGGTGCCCCCCATTTTTTAACCTTTTAAAAAATGTTTATTTATGTACAATGTTTTTTTTTTTTTTTCAACGTTTATTTATTTTTGGGACAGAGAGAGACAGAGCATGAACGGGGGAGGGGCAGAGAGAGAGGGAGACACAGAATCGGAAACAGGCTCCAGGCTCTGAGCCATCAGCCCAGAGCCCGACGCAGGGCTCGAACTCACGGACCGCGAGATCGTGACCTGAAGTCGGACGCTTAACCGACTGCGCCACCCAGGCGCCCCAATGTACAGTGTTTTCTAATTGCATTTAATGGAAAATTTTTTATCAGATCATTATTTAAGGTAGGGGAATGAGAATACAAATCTCTACGTTGTTTGGTTTCATTGTTAGCCCAGAGAAGACAGGGCATTAATTAATAGTTAATAGCTGAACAATTCAGGCGCCATGGTTTGGATCCAAAAATATTCTTAGAGCTAGGAAAGCCATATTAACTGCACTAAGCTGTAATATCCAGCTGGTTCTGCTGATCCCAAATCATAGGATTTTTACTTTGCAAGGGGCTCTGTAAATCATCTAGCCTGAACCTTCAATTGAGGCTATTTAAGGGAAGTTTTTAGAGACTTCAAAGGCTTCATAAGACCGTATATTTGCTAGGACTACTTATTACAGCTAAATCCTCCAAGGCTTTTGAATGTACCCATGTACTGAAGAAATTATTCAGCTTGTTGAAGGTCACTTATTAAAATGTGGCTCTGGGCTACTTGGTGAGAAAGAAAAGTGTAAAAGGCACGGAGAGGCTGGAGGAAGCTGCCCTGTTAGGGAGACTTGGCTGCAGCCCAGGCTCTTGGGTGTGCAAGGAAAATTTTATATACAATAAGCAGGAGGACAACTACCAAGAGATAAGCCACACTTGGTTGTCACACATGAACATGATGCTACCATATTCTTCCAAGTTATGGATTTGTTAGTATGGGTCTTGTTTTGTGATTTTCTGTAGCCTTTTCCCCCACCTCCAGAGGAAGCATTAGGTTTGGGAATTTCATCAAAAGAAATGTATGACCTGAATATTAGAGTTGACTAGTATGGGTTATGATTACAAAACTGAGACCCAAAGGGACTAGTCTTACGCTGGTGTAGCATTTCAACAATCCTCCAAACAAGAGTTCCAATCTTCTCACACACCCTGTCTCTCTTCTAGCCTCTTATGCTCCCTGAATCCATGTTCCATCCTGCTAGGCTTTCCCACTTGGAGCCCAGCAGACACTTCACCCCCAACACATGCAGCTTCCTGTGAAAGGTAGTTTGTCTTTGGCTATTACTGTTTTCCTCAAGACTTGCCTGAGTGGATTTTGACCTCTGTGTCTCAGAGAGCAGGGAGCAGAAACTACATGGGACATACCCAAATGTACTTTCACTGATGGGTTGGGGCTGAGCAGGAGATGTGAAACAAAGGGTAAAAATTTCCTACAAATTTTTGTTCCATTGGAGATTATTAAAATGTTAAAAATTATTTCACCATCTATTCAGCCTCTTCAAATAGCTCTGTTTTTTCTATGCATCAGTGACTAACATTTGAGCTAATCGAACCGACCATCATCCAAATCAGACATTTGCAGCTCAGAAATGGCTCACTGGTCAAACACAGAGTGGATGCCTCATGATGGTAGAAGAACTGTTAATAAACTATATTTGTGCTTCATGCCTAAGCATAAAATGATAACATTATACTCATATCAGAAACATGGGTAGAAGGGAGACAACATCACAAAGGGCTGTAGCCTTACATCAGATTATGGAGTAAAATAAAAGCAGACAATTTGTGAGAATGTAATTTTTCCCATGTATGGCTTTGTCTTTGGTGCTGTGATGCTAAAACTACATTTTGGAGAACAGAAACAGCTCACAATTAGACAGTTTTGAATGTTACCTACCTCCTCTCTCTCTCTCTCTCTCTACTGGGCATGAATAAGCAAGTAACTCCTACATTGCATGGAGATTAAGTATTTATAACATCTGCAACTAATTTCTCAAATTGTCAGGAAAGGAATCCTCTATTAATACTGGGTCCCTATGGGAATATAGTCTTTATCTAGGAAAAAAAAAAGGAATCAAAATTAGTGTGCTCAATAGCAAATTACTATTTTCCTCTCTATACTTCGTTGAAAATGAATTTGAAGTTCTCTCATACAGATCTCAGATATAGCTAAGATTTTTCAAAGCTGATGATATAAACATGTAAAAAGGGAGTTCCAGAAGACAATTTGGATATGTCTACAGAAGAAAAATTTGAAGGCATATGTCTGTGAGACTGCCTGTAGAAGCAGTCAAGAAACTGATGGATAAACTGATTGGAAAGAGATTTTAAGACCACTTGCTTCTATTTTCAAATATTCAATAAATTGCTATTACATGTTGGGGTGCCCAGGTGACTCAGTCAGTTAAGGGTCCGGCTTCAGTTCAGGTCATGATCTAGCTGTTCATGAGTTCAAGTCCCATGTCAGGCTCTATACGGGCATCTCAGATGCTGGAGCCTGCTTCAGACTCTGTGTCTCCCTCTCTCAGTCTCACTGTCTCAGTCTCTCTCTCAAAAAAAAAAAAATTTAAAAAAATTGCTATTACATGTTCAGTGTGTTTTGGTAATTATATTGTGGGGTTGCACAGAATGTCACTCTTGGGAGCCTAGAAGAACAAGCCTTAAATTGGTATGGTTATCTGAGGAGGTCCTCAAAGGTGCTCTGTAGAGAAGTGTTAGGGAAACAGCTATCATTTGAGAAGATACAAGAATATATATATTATAAGGCAGTGAATGCAGTATAAGGTGAAGTGCCAGGTTTATGAAAGAAAAAGGAAACAAAATGAATATAGTCTTTGAACATGGTCCTTTTTTTTTTAATATATGAAATTTATTGTCAAATTGGTTTCCATACAACACCCAGTGCTCATCCCAAAAGATGCCCTCTTCAATGCCCATCACCCACCCTCCCTGCCATCCCACCCCCCATCAGCCCTCAGTTTGTTATCAGTTTTTAACAGTCTCTTATGCTTTGGCTCTCTCCCACTCTAACCTCTTTTTTTTTCCTTCCCCTCCCCCATGGGTTTCTGTTAAGTTTCTCAGGATCCACATAAGAGTGAAAACATATGGTATCTGTCTTTCTCTGTATGACTTATTTCACTTAGCATAACACTCTCCAGTTCCATCCACGTTGCTACAAAGGGCCATATTTCATTCTTTCTCATTGCCACGTAGTATTCCATTGTGTATATAAACCACAATTTCTTTATCCATTCATCAGTTGATGGACATTTAGGCTTTTTCCACAATTTGGCTATTGTTGAGAGTGCTGCTATAAACATTGGGGTACAAGTGCCCCTATGCATCAGTACTCCTGTATCCCTTGGGTAAATTCCTAGCAGTGCTACTGCTGGGTCATAGGGTAGGTCTATTTTTAATTTTTTGAGAAACCTCCACACTGTTTTCCAGAGTGGCTGCCCCAGTTTGCATTCCCACCAACAGTGCAAGAGGGTTCCTGTTTCTCCACATCCTCTCCAGCATCTATAGTCTCCTGATTTGTTCATTTTGGCCACTCTGACTGGCATGAGGTGATATCTGAGTGTGGTTTTGATTTGTATATCCCTGATGAGGAGCGACGTTGAGCATCTTTTCATGTGCCTGTTGGCCATCCGGATGTCTTCTTTAGAGAAGTGTCTATTCATGTTTTCTGCCCATTTCTTCACTGGGTTATTTGTTTTTCGGGTGTGGAGTTTGGTGAGCTCTTTATAGATTTTGGATACTAGCCCTTTGTCCGATATGTCATTTGCAAATCTCTTTTCCCATTCCGTTGGTTGCCTTTTAGTTTTGTTGATTGTTTCCTTTGCTGTGCAGAAGATTTTATCTTCATGAGGTCCCAATAGTTCATTTTTTGCTTTTAATTCCCTTGCCTTTGGGGATGTGTCGAGTAAGAAATTGCTGCGGCTGAGGTCAGAGAGGTCTTTCCTGCTTTCTCCTCTAGGGTTTTGATGGTTTCCGGTCTCACATTCAGGTCCTTTATCCATTTTGAGTTTATTTTTGTGAATGGTGTGAGAAAGTGGTCTAGTTTCATCCTTCTGCATGTTGCTGTCCAGTTCTCCCAGCACCATTTGTTAAAGAGACTGTCTTTTTTCCATTGGATATTCTTTCCTGCTTTGTCAAAGATGAGTTGGCCATACATTTGTGGGTCTAGTTCTGGGGTTTCTATTCTATTCCATTGGTCTATGTGTCTGTTTTTGTGCCAATACCATGCTGTCTTGATGATTACAGTTTTGTAGTAGAGGCTAAAGTCTGGGACTGTGATGCCTCCTGCTTTGGTCTTCTTCTACAAAATTACTTTGGCTATTCGGGGCCTTTTGTGTTGAACATGGTCTTATACCAAGCTGTACCCACTAGTACATCTGGTTCATGATGAATAACTTTTGGTAAACGGTTATTTTAAAAGTTTTTTTTTTTTTGGCAGCTTTTTAAAATCTGATTTAGTTATGTAATTAGTTACTATGGCTGCAGCTTTTTATGTCACCAACTGACTTCAGAATTTGGTGGACATTGCTTACCCTCTGCCATACAGGTACACTCAATTTAACAAATGTTCATAGAACAGATGCAATAATTACTAGAAACAGTAAAACAAACAAACAGCAGAGGAACTGATTATCTTATATCTTCTGGAAGCACAGATGACAGAACTGTGTTTTGGACTGTATTTATTCAAATCAGTTGCTGTGTATTATCACTCTTTAGAGTTTGGGTTTTTTTCTTTGTGTTTGTTTGCGAGTCAGTTTGGGTCTTTGAGTGGTTTGCTAAGATGTCCAGGAGAAAGCCAATAGTGGGTTTGTGAGAACAGTTACTTTTGCCTATGGTTCTTTTAACAGCACATGTCAGCTTTATTTTCATTTATTCATTATTTTATTTGGCTTGCTGTTTCATACCTCAGCCTCACTCCAGGACCTAAGAGGTCTCAGTCTTTGTACTGGTCCTTAGAATCTATTCCCACAAAGTTACCTCACTGATCACATTTCCTGCCAGTGACTTCTGCCTCTCAGAAGGATCACAGGGCTCCACGCTGACCCAGCAAGCCCTGAGATTCTGATCTGCCAAGTCCTGTCCTGTCCAGGCCTCACACATTACATTCCCTTCTGTAATCACAAGTGTGACTTGAAAATTGGTGTTTTTGCATACTTGTATGTGTGAATGCAGTACCTTGCAGCTGCTAGCACATGTACGTGTGTCAGTTTTAGGGGACTGGTTCTGCTTTTCATTTCCCAGAAGTCACTACCATGCAGATTTTCTGAGAAATGTTTGTGTGTAGCAGGTTAATGTTCTGGTTTTTGTCCTTTTTGTTTCCTGTTCTTATTCCACACTGTGATGTTGCCCTTCTTGAGAGGCAATGATGCCAGATAGGAGGATGGACAGGCTGAACACAAGGATTAGAAGGAAGTGGTTTCCTTAGCAACAAAAACCTTGCGAGGAAAGCCACACTACTCAGCCACTACTCATGTCTCTCTTCGTCTGGTTTAAATAACACTGAGGTTCTGAATGCTAAGTACATATCTGATTCTGAATCATTTCTAGTGGAAATGATAGCAAACTGGCACTGTCTACAAAAACTTGAAAATTTGACAAGTGTGCAACATACTTTTATATGTTAATAGACACCTCCAAAAGTATCTCCTTCCTATTAGCGTGTCATTGCTTTTGCACTTTTCATGACTTGAAGCCGCAAAATAGTTTTCTCTCTCAAAAACAAAGCAGGTAAAGAATTTGCAAAAATCCAGATTAAAAAAAAAGTTATAAGAAAACTCCCCTTACACCTGTAATGTTTGCTGTCTATCCCAGTGGTCAAAAATCAATCTGTGGATTAAATGATAGGGTAAGAAAGTCACTCTAATTTAGTAACTTGATTCTGGTTCTTAGTAGTACTTCATTTTAAGATCTTTAAATTATTCTTTTCTTAATTCTACGCTTATTTTATTGATATCCTGACACTAGAGTATTAACATTTGAGTGATTATTAGTCATTAAATGGGAGCTGACACACTGCACTTGGTTCTCCATATTTACTGATCAGCACTTAACATTAATAAATATCTCATACCACACAACCAGGCATAAGTTTGGCACCTGAGTATCGTACCAGACTTAGTCACAAAACTGTCATTATATCTGAACACAACTATTGATGAAGGAAAGATCACTTGCCAAACTATTACCTCTAAAATACCGGTCCATCTTTGAAAGATCAGTTATTATCCATTATTTTCTTAAAATTTTTGACTTAATAATCATTGGTAACATTGAGTGGAGGAGGGGCACAGAGAGAGGGAGACACAGAATCCAAAGCAGGCTCCAGGCTCTGAGCTGTCAGCACAGAGCCCGACGTGGAGCTCAAACTCACAAACTGCAAGATCATGACCTGAGCCAAAGTCGGACGCTTAACCAGCTGAGCCACCCAGGCGCCCCAGTTTATTTATTTATTTTGAGAGACAGCGAGCTTGGGGGAGGATCAGAGAAGGAAGGAGAGGGAGAATCTCAAGCAGACTCCACACTGTCAGTGCAGGACTCACGAACCATGAGATCATGACCTGAGCTGAAATCAAGAAACGGATGCTTAACCGCCTGAGCCACCCAGATACCCCCCCAAAAATGTTTCTTATTTGAGCAAAGCTGGTTAAGAGTATAAAACAATGCTGTCCAATAGGGATATAAGGTGAATAAAATTAAAAAGCCGTGTATATAGTTTAACATTTTCTAAAAACTGTTTTTATAAAAAGGAAAAAGAAGTGAAATAACATTTTAAATATCTAATATATTATTAATACATATAACCAATATAAAATTATTGAGATTTTTACATTTTTAATACTTAATCTTCAACATCTGACTTCTATTTTACATTTAAGTTTATCTTAGTGTGAACCAGCCTTATTGCCAGTGCTGAACAGCCACAGGTGGTTCATAATTACTGTATTGGATAGCACAGGTCTAGAGCATAAAATATCACCAAAGGAATTTGAGGTTCACCTTCTTAAAAGGATGATGACCCTGTAGAAATACTATTTTTCTTAGTAACATAACAGAATCCATCTCTTGAGGTGTTTGGAAAAGTTAACAAATTGGCAATGTTTTCTGAATTTAATATTAGGTGCTCCCCAAAAAAGTGTTTAAACGCTCCTAAGAACTTTCCCAATGTTCTTCCCAGAGACTGTAATTAAGTTGATGGTAATAGATTAGAAACCAGTGGCAAACTTAGTGAATTCTGTTTTGCCCATGAAATATTCTTGGAAAAAGTTCCTCACAGATTGAGTAGATCGGATTGTGATATTAGCATAATAGAATTGAGAATATCTTGCAGAAACCAGCTCTTTACTGAATTAGTTTATAACCACTATTTTTAGAATGTAAACGTACACAGTGTGGATCCGCGGTGACTGAAATGAGGAAATTGTAAATTCTTCTAAAGGAGGTTTCATTCCAGTCTCCTTGATTACAGAGAGATACTTCCTTCTCAGAATGCTATTCCAGCGAACAAAAAGAGAAAGGGAGGAAAGGAATGGTTTAGCTTTGCCAACTGGCTGAATTAAGCAAATTTCTTTTTCTCCCAATTTCCTGTAATATTTACAAACCATTTTCAGAAAACCTAGGTAGCAAGGACACAACTAATTTTTGAATAATTTCCATGGATGAAGATATCCTAAAGATTTTTGGAATAAGTAAGGAACTATTATGTGAGCTCACAAACTAATTTATAAGCTTTCTATTTTTAAAGAAATTCAAGACAAGTGTTTCATTTGGAGATTCTACCCCCTATCATTTATTAATACTGTCATTAGCCCAACTGGATTCCTGAATGTATACTGTCACTAGACAACTTAAGCCTAGATTGTAAATAGTTAACAGTAACCTATTTGTGAATTAAAGTGAAAAACCATACATTACACAATGGGTGAGATTAATGGGAGAACTAGACTTCTACATGTAAGGATCAGAGTAGCTTTTTGGGATACAGAAGCAAGGAGCAACAAATAACTTATGACACATTACCAGGAAACAATCATTTAACTCATTGAGCCAATAAATATTTTTAGAACTACCATATGCAAATTGCTTGACTTAGATGCAATAGAAACTCAAAGACAAATCACATGTGAATTCTGCATTTAAGGATTTATAAGTTAGTGGATGAGAAAACACCATAAAGAGCTATAATGGAGGCTTAAGAATCTTGAGATCTAAAGAAGAAAGATAAGGTTTAAGGGTAGAGGCTATTATTGTCAGGAAAGGAGTCAGAGCAGCGACTTAGAGGAAGCAGACTTGGACTGGTCCCTGATGGAAGGGTTTAGTCTCACGAAAGAAGCAGAGGGCACTGAGGGAGAGAAACTACGAGCAAAGGGAAGACTCCTGAGGGAACACAAGAAAACTTTGATTCAGAAGTGATAATATATGTTCCTGCATTGCTCAAGGATTATGTTCTGCACGGAAAGAAATTTTCACATATTAATAATGGTGATTCTATGCAGTTTTTCAGCATCGGTTCAGATTTTTTAACTAAGAAGTCACTTTCGATCATAGCTTGCAGTAAAATAAATTCTATGTGCAAATCATAAGCATGTGCCTCTGTCTCAAGTTTTGTGCTATTTCAGGGAATCAGATTCATTAATTAACTCACTGGTTTTGCCCATATAGGTGTTACTGGCATTAAGATTTGCCAGCATAAAGAAAAATTATTTATGTAAAATGGAAAAGAGAGATTAGTTAAAATAATATGAATTATAATTTGATGTTATCAGTAAAAAGTATAGGCAATTTCTTATCCAGTAAATTTTGGCCTTATGTATTTTTTCTGATATTTTACTTACATGATGTCTATAGCAGGTCTACAGGCACTTTCCTTAGTGATTTGTTATAAATTTTTTTAAACATCTGTTTATTTTTGAGAGAGAGAGAAGCAGGGGAGGGGCAGAGAGAGAGGGAGACACAGAAGCCATAGCAGGCTCTAGGCTCTGAGCTATCAGCACAGAGCCGGACTGTGGGGCTCAAATTCACAAACCATGAGATCGTGACATGAGCCGAAGTCAGACACTCAACTGACTGTTTTAATGTTTGTTTAGTTTTGAGAGAGAGAGAGCGCGAGCAGGGGAAGGGCAATATGGGATTGCTGGAGAGTTCATTTCAACTAGTGGAGGACTAGAGTTGATGGATATGCCCTAGCCTCCTATATATCAAGAGATAGTTGTAAGGCTATGATTTCTCAGTGGGTCACCAGCTGGAGCGCCCCTGGATACAAGACTAACTAGTTCCCTAACACACCCTTTGCTGACTTTCTGGTTTTTTTCTGGCTCTCCACTCTCACTCCCAAATAAACCACTTGTACTCGTCAGGCTCTAATTTATGGAAGAACCACATATCACCATTCTTAAAAGTAATTAGGCACTTAAAAAAAATTAAGGTTCATTAACAAGGTGACTAAAGAACTTCCATCAGGGCCCATCAACAGAACGCTGAGAAAATCAGAACCCTGTGTATAAAAATGGATTATAATCAAAATATTAACTTATGTATCATTGGTTTTAAAGCTGGAATATACTTCCTAACAAAAACACATCACAATGATGGCTAAATTCCCGGTTAACAGAAATGAATTAAGCTCACAAATAACAGAAAAAAAATTAAGTAATAAATGTAACTCATCCTATTTTATTAAGTACATATCATTAGTGTGCAGGGGCTGCCATAATAAATTCCAGACTGGGGGGGCTTAAACAAGAGAAATGTATTTTCCCACAGTTTTGGGGGCCAGAAGTCTGAGATCAAGGTGTTGGCACGGTTGATATCTTCTGAAGCCTCCCTCCTTAGCTTTTAAATGACTGTCTTCTCCCTGTGTCTTCACATTTTCTTCCTTCTGTGCACACCTGAGTCCTAATCTCCTCTTCTGATGAGAACACAAGTCATATTGAGTTAGGTTCCTCCCTAATGACTTTATTTTGACTTAATTACCTCTGTAAAGACCTTGCCTCTGAATACAATCACATTCCTAAAATTTTTTTTAATGTTTACTTATTTTTGAGAGAGAGAGAGCACATGAACAGGGGAAGGGTGGGGAGAGAGGGAAACACAGAATCTGAAGCAGGCTCCAGGCTCTGAGCTGTCAGCACAGAGCCCAATGTGGGGCTCAAACTCAGGAACTGCAAGGTCATGACCTGAGCTGAAGTCAGGCGCTTAACCCACTGAACTACCCAGGTGCCCCCAAAACAATCACATTCTGAAGTACTTGGGGTTAGGGCTCCAACATACAAATTTGGGGAGAAGGACACAATGCAGCCCATAATACACCTTTATCTTTAAACTTTTAGTTTTCAACTCTTTGATAAATGTTAAGTAATCAAATAAACACCAATGAAATCACATCAACTAAAGAATTAGAACATTGTAAATACCTTTGAAACCATTTGTGGTCTCCCTCCCTCTCCTAACCCCATCCTTCCCTCCAAGAAGTAGACACTAACCTGAATTTTATCAATTACTTGCTTCTTTTATAATCACATATGAATGCATACTTAAGCAATGCATTGTGTTTTTGAACTTTACAAAAAGAGTAATGATTTGGGACACCTGGGAGGCTCAGTCAGTCAATCATCTGACTCTTGATTTTGGCTCAGGTAGTGATCTCAGGGTTTCTGTGTTCAAGCCCCACGTCAGGGTCTGTGCTAGATGTGCAGAGCCTGCTTGCGATTCTCTCTCTCTCTTTCTGCCCCTCCCCACTCACAATGTCTCTCTCTCAAAATAAATAAATAAAAACTTAAAAAAAAATAAAAAAATAGTACTGCTTTGTGTATGTCTTACGGGACTTGCTTTTACGTCTCAGTATCTAAGATTCTTCCACACAGAAGTAGGTATGGCTCATTCATTTCACTGTTTTATAAGATCACATTAAGTGATTCCACTAATACATAACTGTTCACTCTCCTGTTGATAGAATTTAGCTTTTCAGGCTTTTGGTTATTAATTATACTGCTGTTGTTGTACATATCTCTTTCACATGTGTAAGAGAGATGCTCTATACCCAGGAGTGCAATTGCTGAATTGTAGGTAATGTGATTACTTACCTTTACAGGATAACACTAAATTGTTTTCTTAAAGTGATGGTGCCAATTTATGGTCCCAACAAGTGTCTCAGATTCCTTGATCATGTGTATTGCGGCCAGTACAGGATATTGTCACGTTTGTAAATTTATGCCAATGTAGATGTCAAATGATAGGAAATTGTGTTTCTAATTTACATTTTCCTGACAACTAATAATTATTATGAGTCTCTTATGTTTATGAGCTATTCATGTTTTCTCTTCTATTAAAATGCTTCTATGAAATGCTTCTTTTTATTTTTTCACCCACTTTCCTACTCAGCTTTTTTTGTCTTTTTTATTTATGACTTTTTTCTGTACCTGAAAAATGGAATTCTGGAATGGAATGGAATTCTGTTCCATTTATGTCTATATTTGTGGCAGTTGTCATATCTTTTTATTTGTATGTATTTTGAACAGAAATTCTTAATTTTGATGTAGTTGAATTTAGCACTCCCTTGTTTTCTAACTATTGTTTTTTTGTGTCCAAAAAACTCTTCCCTATCCTGAGTTTATGTTTTTCTCCTAAACCTTTGTCTCATATATGTTGCTTTTTATGTCTTGTTTTCCTCTCCTGATGTTGTAACTGTATTTCCTTTAAAATGTTTATGGTCTATTCCTCACATTTATATCTTTATTGCTTAGGTAATTGACTTTTGGGTATGGTATGAGGTAGGGACCAAATTCCATTGTCCTTCTGCATAAATAATAAATTGTCCTATCAATGTTAGAATAAAGTCACCATTTTGCTTTTGTACCTATTGCTAAACATTTCAATTGAAACTAAAACTTCAGAAAGAGGAGGAAGTAGATAAGTTGTCATAAGAATATAAGTATATACTTAGTAGCCAATCAGCCATTTTGCTAGGTGAACAGGTAGTGGATCCTATAAAGGAGAAGGAAGAATGATTTGTACTGTAAAGACAAGCATCCTTCAATGCTGTGTTGAAAGGGAGACTGTAGAAGAAAAAAAGGTTAAGTGTATTCATTCAGGGTGAAGATAGTGAGATGAACCTTGTATTGGAATCATTTATAATACACAGGACCTTCACAAGCATGAATATGTAATCAGAAACCATCTGACCTTGATTTTAAAAATCTACATGCTTTTAAGAAAACCTTTATCTACTGTCTCATTTAATTCTTTCATCTTGTCAGACATATATATAAGACAAAGAGAAATTCAGTCACTTCCCAAAAGACACATGGTGACTTGGGGACAAAGCTGTGCATATGGTTCAGGTTAGATGTGTCAGAGTAGTAAACTTAGAACCAAAATAAAAAATAAAAAATAAAAAAAAGACAGGGACACAATTTCTTTTTAAATACATCAACACAGTTTGAATACTTTTTTGGACTATTCTTTATTTTCTAAATGTGTGGAAATGTAAACCACTAGTCTGATACCAAAAAAAAAACGTATTTTGAAAATTTTGTTCGTTATGCCTACCCCAAGAAAGGTTAAGCCTAGAGATAATTTCTTCTATCATATTCCTAGCATGAGTGGATTTCCTCATTTCAAGCTTATCAGTTTGCGTCACTGTAGAAAACATTAGCAATGAAATATTCCTCTCTTGATAAGCAAGTTGAACTTTCTCACCTCCAGTTAGCATGAATAGGTTTGTTTGGCTACTAACGAGTAATAGTTTGAGGATAGCATAAAAGAGTAACCAAAAAAAAAAAAAAATCCGAGTAGTGTTTACCTTCACTAGACTTCTTTCATAGTTGATAAAATGTTACAAAACTCACAAGCTATGATCCATGAATTTATGACTTGGGGTTCTGTAACTTTATTTTCCCTTGTAGAAGAAAAAAAGACAATAGGTACAATAATTTGTCTTACAGACAGAATTTTCATTCTTTTACAGCTGTGTTCTGTCTAATATGTGGGTTACAGCACTTGGCTGCCAGGAAATTATTTCTCAGAATATCTGCAAAAACAACTTTGCATCAGGAGCTTGGAAGTCTGGAGAAATATTCTTCATTTTTTGAAACAAAATTATACTACAAATGGCTATTTAGCCATCAATTTCTCGAGTTTATGAAGTTGTGTTCAAATGGTTTCTGAATTTTTTGCATCCTCAAAACTTGACTCTCTCTTAACAATGATGCTATATTGGATAAGAGAAGAAACCACAGAGTGAGGACAGATATTTTTATGGAGAAGAACATGATGGAGCAAAAGGGAATCACATTGGTAAGAGTTTATCTTTAAATAAAAATTATAATAAGAGCATTACATAAAAATGTTGGTCTTGTAATCCCACTTCAATAATCTCTTTCATTCTCATCAATAAAAAAGTCCCCAAACTTATTGAAGTGAAATTGACACACAATAAATGTATGAGTTTTCACAAATACATATGCCCATGTAACCACCACAATCAAGATATAGAAGATTTCAGAAATTCCAAAAGATTCCCTGTATTCCTCCTTTATTAGTTCCTCCTTTGCCCTCTGACCCCAGGCTACCAGTGTTCTTTCTGTCACTAGAGATAAAATTTGCCTTTTTTAGAGTTTCATATAAATGAATCAAAAGGTGCATAGTCTTTTATTTTTAAAGTCTTTCCCTCAGAACAACGTTTTTGATATTAATCCAGGTTGTTGCATGTTATCAGAAGTTTATCCCTTTTTATTGCTAAGTAGTATTCTATTATATAGCTAGCATAATCTATGTACCCATTTATGGACAGTGCTCTGTTCTGACTTAGGGTTATTATGGATAAATCTATAGAATTTCATAAACAACTCTTTTCATTGTTGGGTGAATATCCAAGAGTAAAAGTGCTGGGTCAGTTGATACATAGATGTTTAACTTTATAAGAAACTACCCAACAATTTCCCACAGTGACTGTACCACTCTACACCTGAACTAATAGTGTATGAAAATCCTTACTCCATATTCTTGCTTTGTATTATACTGTGTATTAACAGTTTTAAAATATTTTACCTATGCTATGGAGTTTGCGTTTATATCTCATTGTTGTTTTAATTTGCTTTTCACTAATGACTAAGGGTAGCTTTTTAATTCTTCTTTTGCCGTCTATTTCTTTTGTGAAAATTCTGTTAAAATCTTTGCCTAATTTTAACCAGATTGCTTCTGTTCTTATTACTGAATTTTAAGATTTTTTTGTATATCTGGATCTGGTCTTTAAATATACTTCTTACAAATATTTTCTCTCAGTGTGGTATTTTATTTTTTAATTGTGTCTATTGTTGAGTAGAAATTTAAAATTTTCATAATATCCATTTTTGGGGTTTTTTTATGCTTTGTACTTTTTCATCCTAAAAAATTTTCACCAACCTTAAGGTTGCAAATATTTTCTTCTGTTTTCTTCCAGAAGCTTTATAATTTTAGAGTTTATGTTTAGTTCTATGTTCCATTTAAAATTAATTGTTATGTACCACATTTAGGGACAAGGATCACGGTTCATTTTTCTATCCAGTTGTTCCAACACCATTTGTTGAAAATACTATCCTTTCCTCATTGGTTACTTTCACGTGTTGTTGAAAACTAACAGGATATATGGTGGGGGCCAATTTTTTGCATTTCAATATAATTTTATAAATCATTATAAACTAGGCTATAGATCAATGCAGACCAATGGGATATAATGTGTCTTAGCCTGTTCAGGCTGCAATAACAAAATCCCACAGACTGAATGGCTTAAAAAGAACAGAAATATGTTTCTCACTGCTCTGGAGGCTGGAAGTTCAAGATCAGGGTGTCTGCATGGTCAGTTTCTGTGTTTGGTGGGGTCCTCCATCCAGTTTATGAGCAGTAGTATCCACCTAATTTCACATGGCAGAAGGTGTGAGAGAGCTTTCACAGGTGGGTTTTATAAGGGCGCTAATCCCATTCATGAGGGCTCAGCTTTAATCATCTCCCAGAGGCCTCAAGTCTTAATGCCATCACCTTGGGCATAGGAATTGGGGGTCGGTCAGCAGGGAAAGGAGGAGAACACAAATATTCAGACCATGGTACAATTCAAGCCAAAATATATGAGGAACATACATAATTTAAATTTTTCTGGTAGCTACACTAAAAAGGTAAAAAATTAAACCCAAGAAATTATGTTTATTTAACTCAATATACAAAAGTATTTTCCTTGCAAAATGTCATCAATATGAAAGTATTGATGTCAAAATTTACGTTCATTTTTGGCACTAGGTCATCAAAATCTGGGGCGTGTTTGTACTTACAGCATATCTTAATGTAGACTAGCCAGATATCCAGTATTCAATAGCAGTATGTGATTATGTGGCTAACGGCTACCATTCTGGACAATTTATTTATAGATCAATTTGGAGGAAAACTGACCAGATTAACAGCATTTAGTTGTTAATATTCATGATTACATTTTAATGTATTAAGTTGTTATTTTCATTAAGTTCAAAATACTTAATTTCTGTGAGTTTGGGGAAGGTGGAGTAGCAGGATCCTGAGCCCAGCCTGGCCCACGGACACCCTGAGACAACAGTTACATCTATGTGACTGCCAGTGAAAGTGACCTGAAGACTAGCAGAGCAGACTTTCCAAAGTCAATCATTGAGAAAGGCTGCACTGGAAAGGGTAGGAGCAGTGGACACACGCATGGAAACCAAAGCCCTGGCATGACTAGCCACAAACAGGAGGGATACTACCAGCACAGAGAAGCAAGAGTATCAGATTCCAGACAAGGAACTCCTGACACCGGGGATACAATTGGCAAGACCAGTCCCCATTATGTCTGGCTTTGAAAACCAGCATGGCCTAACTCCGGAAGCTTTAAAAATCAGCAAACTTAATTCTGGGAGAGCAGGACAGATACAGGAAACTAAGCTCCCACCCTTCAAGAGTCAGCACACTAAATAACTCAGCCTGAGAAATGTTACAGAAGCAGAAACGAGCCTGGGGTGTATGCGAAGGAAATATATTCACTTATCTTAATCTCAGAACCTGTCTTGGAGCAACAGGGATCAGCAGTAGATTTCTCTGGGAACAAAATACTACTGGGCACCATTTCTCTTCCCCTTCCCTAGCCTAGACTGATGGACACTTAGAATAGCCTGCCCTAATACCATATGCCCCACCCTGGCATTTTCCTGTGGACCTGCCCCATCCAACCCAACAGTCTAGGCAGACATCCCTTCAAAGTGCCTCCTGCTCTGGGGAGAGGGGAAGATAAGCCCATATCAGCATGCCTGCAGTTCCTGTAGCTGAACATCACAGATGGCCATGCAGGCAGCAAGCCCTGCCCTTTGATGCGTCTTCAGTTGTGACAGAGAGGCTAACTGCAGACAGCTCTCCCATCCACAAGCACACAGCTGCTGTAGGTAAGTCTCTCAAAAGTGTGGAAAGCAACCCCTGGCCAGTGCACCCACAGCAGGCAAAGCAGGTCACTGCACCTGGCTGGGCTAAAGGCAGCCATGGCTTGGCCACAACAGAATGACACATGCAGCCCACAGAGGAGACACCATTGCTGTGCCTGGTTCTGGTGACCAGGAAGAGTTGCTCTATAGGGCACCACAGAACCTCTTTGCATAAGGCCACTACTTTTAAGACCAGGAGATATGGCAGAACTACTTAACACAGAATTAGACAAAATTATGAGCCAGAGGAATTTGTCAGAAATGAAAGAATGACAAAATTATAGTGAAAGAGCTAACTGAAACATGAGAAGTACATCCGTTAAATAATTCAAAGTAATGGTCATAAAATACTTGCTGGACTTGAGAAAAGAGTGGACAGAAAATATAAAAAAAAAAAACAGAGTTGAAGAATTCAACAACTGAAATAGAAAATAAACTAGGGGAAATCAATAGATTAGTGTGTTGGGGTTATTACTGAGGATGATGAGATTATACACATTGCTTGGCTAGCTAAAACGTAACAGAGAAATTTCTGGTGGGCTGCAGTTAAGCTCAGGAGGGGCATGGGTAACCACCCTGACTGAGGAATGCCCTGGGGTACCAGCCCTCCCAGGTGTTTCTGCTGTCCTTGGGGAACAATGTATACATTGTATACAATGTATACATTGTATACAAAGTTTAGAAAAACACTAGAACACATAGACTCTTGCTGCAAATCTCTGATTTGTCTCTTGTGATTGTGCATTGTTAAGTCATGCACCCCCTGGTTTCACAAGCCTGAAATGTTAAACGCCCTCTGTATACAACAAGCCAACTGAGATCTGTGATTGGCCTGCAATAAATCAGAGTACTTACTAGTGAGGTGAACCAGGTCTTGGATCTTCGTCTGCGATTGTTGACCCCCATGTCTTCTCCTCTCTTTCGTAGCCAAGTGTGGAGTGATCTCATTTGTTGGTACAGAGTTTGCTGTCCCTTCTCAGCATTAGTGGATGAAGAAGAATGGGTCAGCAATCTGTAAGACAAGGTAATTGAAAGCAACCAAACTGAACAGCAAAAAGAAAAAAGAATAAAAAATGAGAACTAGTTAAGGGAGCTTTGCAATATCATCAAACATAGTAACATTTACATTATAGGGATCCCAGAAGCAAAAGAAGAAGGGGTCAGAAAACTTACTTCAAGAAATAAGAGCTGAAAACTTCCCAAATTTGGAAAAGGAAACAGACATCCAGGTTCAGGAAGGAAACAACCTCTAAGAAGGATGAACCCAAGGAGGTCCTCACCAAGACACATAATAATTAAAATCACAAAAAGCAATGAAATTTAAAAGAAGCAAGAAAAGGGGAGCCAGGGTGGCTCAGTGGTTAAACATCCGACCTCAGCTCAGGTCATGATCTAGCTGTTCAGAGTTTGAGCCCTGCATTGGGCTCTATGCTGACAGCTCAGACCCTGGAGCCCGTTTTGGATTAATGTTTTTTAAAGAAGCAAGAAAAGAAAACAGTTACATATAAGCCTATCAGCTGAATTTTCACCAGAAATTTTTTTGCAGTCCAGAAGGGAGTGCCATGATATATTCAAAGTGATAAAAGTAAAAATCTTCAACCAAGAATAACCAGCAGGGCTGTCTTTCAAAATAGATGGACAGATAAAAAGTTTCTCAAACTAAAGTTAACAGGAGTTTATCTCCACTAAACCAGACTTGTGAGAATGTTAAAGGGAATTCTTTAAGTGTAAAGAAAAGGCCATAGCTAGCAATAAGAAAATTAGGGAAGAAAAAATTTCACAGATAAAAGCAAATAGTAAATATTAATCACTTATAAAGTCAATATGGAGGTTAAAACACAAAAGTGGTAAAATCAATTATATCTACAAAAATTAGGCAAGGAATACAAGAAAATTTTAAAAAATATAGGACATCGTATAAAATGTGGAGAGTAAAGTAAAAATTCAGTGCTTTTTGAGTATGTACTTGTGACCATCACTTAAAATAGACTGCTATACATATAGGATGTTATATATGAACCCAAAGGTAACCACAAATCAAAAATCCTATAATAGATACACAAAAATGAAGATAAAGGAATCCAATCATAACACTAAAGAAAGCCATCAAACTCCAAGGGAAGAGAGCAAGAGAAGAAAGGACTAGAAAAGAACTACAAAAAGAACCAGAAAAAAAATTAAGAAAATGGCAATAAGTACATAAGTATCAATAATGACTTTTTTTACTAAAATTTTTTTTTTATTATTATGTTTATTTATTTTGAGAGAGAAAGACAGAGTGTGAGGGGGGGAGGGGCAGAGAGAGAGGGAGACAGAATCTGAAGCAAGACTCCAGGCTCTGAGCTGTCAGTACAGAGCCCAATGCCGGGCTCGAACCCATGAGTGGGAGATCATGACCTGAGTCAAAGTCAGATGCTCAGCCGACTGAGCCACCCAGGTGTCCCAATAATTACTTTAAATGTAAATGCACTAAATGCTGCAATTAAAAGAGAAAGTGTGACTGAATGGATTAAAAAAAAAAAAACATCTATAAGCTATCTAATAGAGACTCACTTCTGATCTAAAGATATATACAGATTGCAAGTGAAAGGATTAAATATTTACCATGCAAATGGGAGTGAAAAAAAAACCCCCAGGTAGCAATATTTATAACAAATTAGACTTAAAATACAAAAGATAAAGGGACCAATCCTACAAGAAAATATATCAATTATAAATATCTCTGCACACAACATAGGACCACCTAAATATATAAAGCAAATATTAAGAGACATAAAGGGAGAAATCGACAGTTATATAATACTAGTAGAGGAATTTGACACCCCACTTACAACAATGGATAAGTCATCCAGACAGAACATCAGTCCGAAAACAGTGGCTTTGAACGACACACAGACTAGATGGACCTACCAGATATACACTGAACATTCCATCCAAAAAACAGTAGAATACAAATTCTTTTCAAGTGCACATGGAACATTCTCTACAATAGATCATAGTCACAAAGCCAATCTCAATAAATTTAATAACACTGAAATCATATCAGACATCTTTTTTCCCCCACAATGGTATGAAACTAGAGATCAATTATAAGAAAAAAACTGGAAAAAAATACAAACACATGTAGGCTAAACAACATGCTACTAAACACGCAATGGGTCAGTAAAGAAAGTCAATAGTGCATGGATACAAATGAAAATGAATACACAATGGTCCAAAATCTTTGGGATGGAGAAAAAGCAGTTCTAAAAGGGAATTTTAGAGGGATGAATTTTACCTCAATAAACAAGAAAAACTTCAAATAAAAACTTAAACTTACACCTAAAGGAGACAGGGGAAAAAAAAAGAACAAAGCCCAAGATGAATAGAAAGAAGGAAATAATAAGGATTAGAGTGGAAATAAGATAGAAACTAAAAAACAATGGATAAGATCAATGAAACCAGGAGCTGGTCCTTTGAAAAGATAAACAAAATTGATAAACCTTTAGCCAGACTTATCAAGAAAAAAAGAGAGAACTCAAAATAAAAAATGGAGGAGAAATAGGCAACACTACAGAAATACAAAGAATTCGAAAACAATACTATGAAAAATTATATGCCAACAATTCAGTCACTCAGAAGAAATAGACAAATTCCCAGAAACATACAGTCTTACAAAACCAAACAGGAAGAAACAGAAAATTTGAATGGACTGATTGCTAGTAATGAAATTGAATTGGTGATCAAAAAACTCCCCATACACAGAAGTTCAGAACCAATGGCTTCATAGGTAAATTCTAACAAACACTATAGAAAAGTTAATATGTATTTTCTCAAACTATTCCAAAAAATAGGAGAAGAAGGAAAACTTTCAAATTAATTCTACAAGCCTAGCATTACCCTGATACAAAAACGAGACAAACATAGGACAAGAAAATAAAAGTACAGGCCAAAATTTCTGATGAAGATAGAAGCAAAAATCCTCAACAAAATATTTGCAAATCAAATTCAATAATACACTACAAATATCATTCATCACAATCAAGTGGTATTTATTCCAGGGATGCAAGGGTGGTTCAGTATTTTCAAATCAATCAATGTGACATATCCTACCAATAAGAGAAAGGATAAAAACGATGTGGTCAACTCAATAGGTGCAGAAAAAGCATTCAACAAAATACAACATTCATTTATGATAAAAACTCTTAACAAAGTAGGTGTAGAGGGAACATACCTCAGTATAATAAACCTAAAGCTAACAACATACACAACAGTGAAAAACTGAAAGCTCTTCCTTTAAGATCCGGAGCAAGAAAAGGATATCCTTTCTCACCACTTTTATTCAATAACATACTCGAAGTCCTAGCTGTGGCAATTACACAAGAAAAAAAAAAAAAGGCATCCAAATTGGCAAGGAACAAGTAAAACTGTCAGATGACCTGATACTATACTAAGAAAACCCTAAAGATTCTACCAAAAAACTATTAGAACTGATGAATGGATTCAGTAGAGTTGCAGGATATAAAATTAATATACAGAAATACTGTGGAGAGACAAAAGGGAAAGACAGGCTGTGGAAGTGCAGTATTGTGCTGATACAAGAGAAAATCCTCCCCAAACCATGACTGGGGAATGAGAAATATGGAGAGTGCCAGTTTCTATTTTGCAAACAGCTTTAGGAGCTGAAGATTGGAGTGCAAACTGGGGCAACCACTCTGAAAAACAGCATAGAGATTCCTCAAAAAATTAAAGATAGAATTACCGTATGACCCAGCAATTGCACTACTAGGAATTTATCCAAAGGATATAGGAGTGCTGATTTGAAGGGGCACGTGCACCCTGTGTTTATGGCATTGCTATCAACAATAGCTAAATTATGGAAGGAACCCCAATGTCCACCAACTGATGAATGGATTAAGATGTAGTATATGTATACAATGGAATAGTATTTGGCAATGATAAAGAACAAAATCTTGCCATTTGCAACAATGTGGATAGAACTAGAGTGTATTATGCTAAGCGAAATAAGTCAGACATATATCATATAATTTCACTCATATGTGGAATTTGAGAAACTCAACAGATGAACATAAGGGAAGGGAAGGAAAAGTAAGATAAAAGCAGAGGGAGGCAAACCATAAAAGACTCAAATACAGAGAACAAACTGAGGGTTGCTGGAGGAGAGGTGGGTGGGTGGGGTGGGCTAAAATGTTGATGGGCATAAGGAGGGCACTTACTGGGATAAGCACTGGTGTTGTATATAAGTGATGAATCACAGGAATCTATTCCTGATGCCAAGACTACACTGTATGTTTGCTAACTTGAGAATTGAAAACAAACAAACAAACAAAAAACTAACAAACAAAAACACCTGGCATGATTTTACTTGCTAAAGATTATATTTTTTGTGATAATTAACCTGTAATACTGAAATAAACTGTCAAAGTAAAAAATAAAACAAACAAAAATAATCACTATACCCAAAACAGAGTTTGTGACAAAATTAACATAAAATCAACAATGTTCTTATATATTCTTAAATAATTGGTTAAGTAATCTGATGTAATCCCATTTAAAATAGCAATAACTAAAAACAATATCACACAGTTCCTGGTATAAAACTTTAAACATCTACCAATAAAAGCTTGAGAAAATAGTTTATAATGTTTCACTGTAGAATGAAGAGGGATGGTAAAGTCTCAGAGACTGGAAGATAAAAGTTAAAAATTGACTTTTGTAAACAAAAACACCATAAAGATTTGCTTCACATAATTGTCTCCACAAGATCATTAGTCTGCAATTAGAGGCCACTTCTCACATCATGCATTCCCAGAAGTTAACATCTAATATACCATAGGAGTTATGATATATGAATGAATGATTGAAAAATATTTTATTTCTTATTTTATTTCTAGTAATTTCTTCTTTGGTCTGTAAATTATACAGAAGTCCGTTAATTGCCAAATATTTGGGGATTTTCCAGATATCTTTCTGTTATTCGTCCCTAATTTAACTGTTTAACAGTATGGTTTAAACTGATTCACAATATGCCTTTCCTCAATGAATGTTACATGTGCACTTGAAAAGAATGTGTACTGTACAATTGTTGGGCATAATGTTTTATTTACATCAATTAAGTCAGGTTAGTGCTGTTTGAATCTTCTATATTATGGCTAATATTCTCTCTGTTTTGTCAATTACTGAGAAATGAGTGGTAAAATAGCCAAGTACAATTGTGGACTTGTCCATTTCTCCTTTCAGATTGATCAGTTTGTGCTTTATGTGTTTTAAAGCTCTTATTAGATATATAGACATTTAGAAATGTTATGTCATCTTGGCTAGTGAACTACTTTATCATTATCCTATGTTATCACTGGGAATAAAATTCTTTGTTCTAAAGTCTCCTTTGTCTTACATTAATATAGTTACTCGAGCTTTCTTATACTTAGTATTTTTATGGTATTTATATATTATAGTATTTCTACCCTACAGTATAGTGTAATTCCATATTATAGTATAGTATAATATAATATTTCCACATCTTTTTAACTATTTGAATCTTTCTATTTAAAATAGGTTTCTTGGGGCACCTGGGTGGCTCAGTCGGTTGAGCGTCTGGCTTCGGCTCAGGTCATGATCTCGGGGTCTGTGAGTTCGAGCCCCACGTTGGGCTCTGCGCTGACAGCTCAGAGCCTGGAGCCTGCTTTGGATTCTGTGACTCCCTCTCTCTCTGACCCTCCCCTGTTCATGCTCTGTCTCTCTCTCTGTCTCTCTGTTATTTAATGTTAAATAAAACATTAAAAAATAAATAAATAAATAAAATAGGTTTCTTATAGATAGCAGTCAGTTGTATCTTGACTTTCTATATGTATGACACTCTGGTCTTTTGTGTTCAGATCATTTACACTTTGTTTAGATCATTTACATTTAATGTTATTATCAGTATGCTTATTTAAATCTTCCAACTTGTCTATTTGTTCCGTTTGTTCTTCTTGGTTTATTTTCCCTTTTCTTCTGTCTTTTTGAATTAAGCATTTGTTAACATTTTATTTTGTCTCCATTACTGGCTTATTACCTATATGACTTTTTTCAACATTTGCACTAGAGTTTATTATATCCAATTTATACTTATCACCATCTTTCTTCAAATTATATCACTTATTTGTAACATATAAACCTTAAAACAGTATACTTCTTTTTTTTTCTTCTGTCCTTGGAGCTATTTTTGTAACATGTTTTACTTCTAAACACATGAAAAAACAGACAATATACTTCGAACAGTCAATTACCCTTTAACGAAAAAAAAAAGTCTCTTATATTTACCCATACATTTACTGTTTGTGGTGATATTTTTATGTTTAGGCCCAAGTTTTCCATGTGATGTCAATTTCCTTCTGCCTGGAGAACTTGAACATTTCAAGCCATACTAAGTCTTCTAACGACAAATTTCTCAGCTTTTATCTGTTTGTTATTTTCACTGAAGACATAATTCTACATTTGATTTTTTGTGTGTTTCTCAGTACTTTGAAGACATAATTCATTTGTATTCTAGCTTTTGTAGTTTATGGTGAGCAGCTTATACTCTAAACTTAGTCCAGAGAGAACTTACATGCTCTGGCAAGGTGAATTTCCAGACACAATAATGCTTTATTGTGTGTTTCTTCCCTGTCCACCAGTTAACTTTTCTACTCTGTAGAATTCCACATGAGGGTGTGTATTTACACTATCCTATAAAACTGTAATCTCTATGAAGGAAGGCTCTAAATGGCCAGTAAATGTTTTCAGTTAGTAAGTTTCATTATTTTCATTATGCTGCATAAAATATTTGGTTAGGACATCTTGGTTCTATCTGTTTTAAGGGCCTAAACTATGGTAGCTGAGATGAATAGTCATTGATTTCAAGATACCTTTTTTGAGTACTTTGTATGAACTGGACACTGAATGAATCTTATGAGATACATATTATTATCTCTATTTTACATATGAGAAAAGTGAGGCTCAAGAGTTATTCAAATTGTCTGAACTGAGGGTTGATGGGGGGTGATGGTCACTGAGGAGGGCACCTGTTGGGATGAGCACTGGGTGTTGTATGGAAACCAAGTTGACAATAAATTTCATATTAAAAAAGTAAGTAAATAAATTATGTGAGCAATACCCATGATCTGAACATCTTCATAAATGCCACTTCTTTGAGACAGATTATGGACAGTTAGTATAACACTATGTATCCTGTATATCTTGCATATTATATGTGCTTAGATGCAAGTTTGTCTTTCCTCTTAAAATTTTTAAGGTTTATCAGAGCCTGCTAGGCTTCCTGAAAATTATTAAGACTTTCATGTATTCCAGGGCTCAGAATTCTTATTTATTTAGTTCTAAATAATTTAATTATAATCTATAATCTAATTATAATTTCAAGTGGCAAAACTCAACTAAAGCAAATATGAATAATTTGTTGTCTCACATAACCAATCCACAGCAAATGCAAGTGTGGAATTGGACTTAAAGATGATAGGATTTGGGGACTTAACCCAATCAGGTTTATTTTTCTCACTATCCTGTCTCTATGATTCTTTCTGCATATCAGACATTCTTTTTCCAATTTCAGATGAATCTTCTTCATGATTGGAAATATGGCTCTAGATCACTCCAGACTACAAAATTTCCATCTATGTAACTTGAAAAGCAATAACGAGATCATGACAATCTCCCATTAGATACTACTAAGAAGTCCTCTAGTTCAGTTTGAGTCACCCATTTGGTGTTACTACAATCCTTGTAGCCTCAGAGATAGAGCAGTATGTTCAGCTCAGTATGTATCAGGGACCCATCCCACTTGTAGCTAGGGAAGTGCTATACTAAGGGAAGTCCCCACTAGGAACACACAGATGGATTGGGGAAGGAAAAATTCCACAACAGAATGGGATATTGCTTAGGATAATGTAATGTGGGGCAGGATGCCAGTTTAACAAAAACAGCAGCTACTACAACATGGAAGCATTTTTAGACACTGAGGTTTTGTTGGAATTTTTTTTTTTTAAAGGAAGGTTTATTGGCATGGGGGTAGTACCTTGAATGGAATGCACTTTCCCTTTAAACTTAGAGAATTGGCTTCATAGCTAAACAATATGTGGAAGTACTAGAACTTTCTTTCTTTCTTTCTTTCTTTCTTTCTTTCTTTCTTTCTTTCAGAAGTATTTTCAATTATATAGCTAAACTCTACCATTCTCATAGAGGTAGAAGATATGGCTCAGGTCATCGATAAATACTCAAGTAAATATTTAAGACAAAGTATTTAAACAGCCTATTTCAGACAAACCTTATAAACCAATGTATATACATAAGCTACTCCTTTCTAGAAATATTTCTCAATATGATATCAAGAATTTACATTTTAAAAGTGCCACCAGACCTTATAATGCTACAACAGGGTTTAAGTTTTCATAGAAATTCATATTGCCAAACTACAGGTCAAAGAATATGTGACTTTGAAGGCTGAACTCTCAATTTTAAATTCCTCTTTTATTCATGTTAGGTTACACCATAATATAAGTAGAGAGAAGGGCTGCATATGTTGTCAAACTTAATGGCAAAAGTTACATAGATTGGCTAATTAAATAATAAGTGGATTCTAACTTATATTGAGGTGAAAGTCAGAATTCATCAGTGTGAGTGTTATTTGACAGGGGTGATAAATCTTGTTCTCCGGGGTTGATATTTTCAATACCCTTGTGCATCCTAGGGCATTTCAACTACACTAGGAGGGTTAGATTAGCAGCAGCCTGATTTACTGATACCTTTGGGGGGACACTCTAATTAGCGCATATCTGTGATCTTTAAATAGCTTAAAGTGGATCATGCAAAGTTAAAGAGATAAGGAATGTTATGTGAGTATATGCACAAAGAAACTACATATACAAGGAGATGATGACAGAGGCTTGAGTAGGGTAAGAAAACAAAACATTAAGAGAGTTTCCTAGAATGAAGAAAATGGAGACAAACTATTTTCAGGACTTACAATTCATTGTTAAAATCTCAATGAAGTCACCTAGTCAATGTAAGCATTTTATAGTAAATCATTGATTTGGATCTTAAATGGTGCAAGGAAGTGAATGTACAGAGGTATTTTATATTCAAGGATTTCTTCTGATCACTCTTTTAGTTTTTTTCCTCCATGTTATTTTCCTCCTATTATCATCTCTACTTTGCTCCAGATACCACTGCCTGAATCTTTAGTGAGAAGTGATAGACCTCACACTAGCCTCCAGGAAATAGTATAGTCTCATTTATTCTCAATACAAAACTATAGCAATTTAAGAAACGAGAAGAATAAATTTGTGTTAATAGTGTTGGGACCCCTCCACCTGAAAGAGCAGACCTAGGCTGGCTGACTAGTGACTATGTCCCCGACATGGCCGCAGAAAGAAGTTCCCGCTCAAACCTCAGACCACGCATCCTCCCCTTGAGTAACTTATGTTTTCTAAGAAGGCAGGCTACTGATTGATGCATTCTTCCGAAGTCTGAGGTGGGAGCAAGGGGAGTGTGAGAGGCATGGAAAGTGTGAGTAGAAGAGGGAGGGCTTCTCTCAGGTAGGGGCCAGAGGCAGGAGCCCTCAACCCTGTCCAGGCTTAGAATGACCTGGGAGCATTTTAATAACTGACCCATCCCCAAACCAATTAAATCAGAGTCTCTGGGGATGGTGCTAGGTATTTATATAGCACAGCAAGGCTGACAGCCAATGGTTAATAGGTGATCAGTGAGAAAGGTTCTGTATACACTGAGGCCAAACATGTTAAACAACTTCAGACACAGTGGTTCTTAAACTTCAGGTGCATCAAAATCTCCTGGAAGACTTGTTGAAACACAGATTACTGAGCCCCACCCCCAGAGTTTCTGATTCAGTGGGTCTGTGACCACCAGGCCCAACATTTGCATTTTTAACAAGTTCCAGGTGATGCTGATAATTGCTGATCTAGGACCACACTTGGGCAGCCAATCAGCTGAGGCCACGACCCTTCCCCAGCCAATCGGTTAAGACCATGATCCCTATAAAACCTTTGTGCTTTTGAAACTCGGGCTCTCTCTCCAGTATCTCCCCCACTGCTTCAGTGCAGGTAGGGGATTGAGCTCCAGCTAGCTCAAATAAAGGCTCTTTGCTTTGGCATCGGACTCGGCTCCCTGGTGGTCTTGGGGATCACGAATTCTGGGCATAACACACCCATGTAGCTTTGGTCTCTATGAAGTCACAGGGATAATCTAGTAAAGACTAACTAGTCTGATTTACAGAATGGGAAAAAAACTACTAACCTCACGAAATACAATGGAATCATGGTAAAGGTGATCCAACATATCAAGCTGAGCTCTCAGTTTTGTAAAACCTTACATATGCTAATTCTTTCCCCACTGAAACAGTTTTCATCTTGCCACTCACTTTAGCTTTTTTCTCATCAGCAAGGATGGAGGAGGAAGTCTGCAAATGAGAACCTCACTTCCAATACGGAGGTGGTTGTCTTTTGTAGCCCCATCCTCTGAAGACTTGCAGATTGTGACCTGTGATAGTTCCAGCCAACACATACTTAAAGATACCATTTGGGCCATAAATGTTTTCCCTGATATTCAGCACCAATAAAGAGACTGAACACTAAGGATATACTGGTAGTAGATACATTGCATCATAAAGCATTTAGGTTGCTAATGAGAATGCAGGGCACTTAAGGATCAGTAGTAGTTGTCATATAAGACATTATCTGGAGATTAAAGGACAAAGGGCTGAAGGCATTATTTTAAATGTATGAATAGAGAGAAATTCAGGCCAGTGTGAAAAAGAGAGATGTGGGTTATCCACTGTAACATCTTTGCCTGTGGCCTAGGCATCCAAGATTGCTCACCTCACTTCACTTTGTATAGACTAATTTCTAAAGTCTTTTCAATGACCACCAAGAACTAAGGCTTAGATTTTTTTTGCTTTGTTTTTCAGTATTTGCTGAACTCTGTTTTGGAGATCACTAAAATATACATTAACTTTCCCAAGCTATTGAAGAGTGATAGAGAAAAGCAGAAAGAGGACTTTCTTATCAATTTTATCAATAAAAGCAGAAACAGTAGTGGCAGCAACAATTTTTTGTGTTAGGCAATGAGGATGAAGAGAAGCTTTTGGGTCAGCCTTAACGGATTTATGGTTAATTTCTAAATACCTTTTATAAAAAGAAGTGAATAAACTAGATGCAAAAACAAAAAAAAATTACTATCTACTTATGAACGGTACTTTTTAAACTTTTATGTGCTGCTGAGGTCTTTACTTTTAATACTTTTAATCATTTACAAATACCTAAGTGTACATTTGAAATATAAAGCAACCCTTCCGTATATAATAGTTCAACCCAGCTGGTTCATGGGCTCTTAAGTTTCTTAAAAGTGGAGTCTATTAATTAAAAAACAACTAAAAGGCCTTTCACTTTAAAGGTTACATCTGTTATGAGTTTAAGTCACTAATATACTAATTAATTAGCAACTACTTAAAAGAGGAAATACATCGTTTAAAATACCTAAGCAAAATTCAAGGAACAATGTGGATATCTGTAAAAAATTAATTTATTATCCTGGGCATGGAAAACTAGTATACTTACTGTTATACCTATGTGGAAGCTCAATTTAAAGATATACAAAGTGGGGCGCCTGGTCAGTTAGCGTCTGACTCTTGATTTCAGCCCAGGTCATGACACCGCAGAACTTGCTTGGGATTCTCTCTCTCCCCCCTCTCTCTGCCCCTACCCAGCTCACTCTTTATCTATCTCTCAAAAATAAATATATAACTTTAAAAATGAATAGAAGATTTACAAAGAACTAGTATGTTTAAAAATTCTATATGATATATGTGGTATGGAAGGCAGCCTTCAAAATAAAACATGTAATATGATTTCAACTGTGGTGGGTTATATGTATATATTTATGAAGAGTTATACACTGAAATGTAAAGTTAGTGGTAGGCTGACAGATGAGTATTATAAATTCTTCATAATTTTTTGTTTTCTGAAATCCCCACAGTGAATAAATATTGTATTTATTATTAAAAATAAAGTAGTTCATGTATTGTGAGTACCTATGGACTGATTACCTGATACACGATTTAGGGAAATTGTGGTTGAAGTCTGAACTCTGTGCAGTTGTCTATCCTATGTTCATTGTGAAATATGGCACTTATAGTACACTGGAATTTTCAGGACAATTCCATTTCCAAGTGCAATTTGGAATATATTACCTAATAGTGTCATAAATGAAGAAAAACAGCAAGTAGATTTACAGAGTAATATCATTACAA
The DNA here is from genome assembly GCF_022079265.1 of Lynx rufus. Taxonomy (NCBI): domain Eukaryota; kingdom Metazoa; phylum Chordata; class Mammalia; order Carnivora; family Felidae; genus Lynx; species Lynx rufus. The sequence goes on from NW_025814823.1 coordinate 150,251,415, forward strand.
TTTTAAACACTGGCAAGCAATTCACGAGGAATTAAAACTGATTTTTTAAAAGACTGTTAAGTATATGTAGGTGATGACAGAGTTTGTTATAACTAAGATTGTCTTTTTATTTTAAAATTTAGAATCGGAAAATTTTGAACATTGTTAAACTATGCAAGCAAACTTTCCCACTTATTTCTTACTGTGGGTTACCAGTGTAATTAACAAATAGTTTTATTTCTCTTCTTTGTCAAAAGATGAACTCTTAAAAAAATAAAAAACAAGTATTTGAAAACTCTAAGTTCAACAAAGTGCAAATAAAAATGTGCTACTACCTGGGGTAACTTCTAAATTGCTACTTACCTATTTACCTTTAGCTGGTGAAACATTTTATTAGATGAAGGGGACAAGTGTGTGGCTTCTGAGTTCTTGTAATGAAAAGAGTAAAACTGTTAGCGTTTTTTTTCATTAAAAATTTTTTTCAGTTTATTTATTTATTATGAGAGACACAGAGTGAACAGGGGAATGTGAGAGTGGGGCTCTGTAGGTTACAGCAGAGAGACTGGGGACATTAACTTATTGTTTATAATTAAAAGCTAGAAAACTGGAAAGAAATATTTTAGCAAAAAAAATATCATTTGCAATAGATTTTTTTGAAGTACATGCAGTGTCTTTTCTAACAGATTTAGAAATAGCTCAGGGAAAGGGGACTTACAGAAAACCAATTATTGTTACTGGAAAATAAATGCCATTTGAGAACCATTTGACTTACAAAGGTTATTAAAATCATAAGACAATATATATTTAAGTTATAGTAACTGGTTCTGATGACTCTGGGTAAATTTTTGACTAATGTTTATTCTGAAGTTTCACTTTGTCTTCTGTGGCTTTGTTTTCAGAAAATAAAGAGGTAAATCTTTGCATTTTGCAAGCAAAAAATATGCTGGGGGTATTTTATACTTCTTAATACTACTTTTGGAATTGGTCTTCCAAAGTATGCTTGTTTACTCATCGATTGAAAGAAATAATTTAACTATAGCAAAAAAAAAAACAACAAAAAAAAACAAAAACAAAACCTCAATTCATTGTTTTTCTGGAGCAAATGATATTAATATCCATTTATGAAGTGTGATGATTATACTATTTATGTAAGAAGAGATGAATACTTGAAAAGTTATTTATATATGAAATTTATATTTATTGATTATATTTCCCATCTAAAACTCCAAAATGCACTTAAATATAAACAGGATAGCTGCATGATATGACAAAACTGTCCTTCAGACAAAAGAAAAATATTATCAAAATATACATTTTTTAAATGTCTGGGAAAATGGTAGCTAAAATACACGACTGGCACCCTATATTCTTAACTGCAGACCAGGTAACTAATTTCTCTGCATCAGCAGCCACTAGGTTGATAGGTGGAAAGAGGGGGCCCTAGAAGCCTCAAGCTCTTTCAGGTCTGGATCAGGAGGGCTGCACTGAATTTTTCCTGCTTTGAAGGGACAGATAGTGCTTTGTAGACCATTCGGAAAAGTCAAAGCAATAATCAGATAAAATATTTACACTAATTTCCAGACACGGAGATCCATGTGACAATCTTTAGAAGGTGTATAGATTGACCTAGTATTTGGGAAGCTATAGGGAAATTTGATCAGGCAGGTTGGCTGAGTTCTCTTTACTAGGTAAACAGGATGGCAGCTGAGGGGTCTAGAGAGACCTTCTTCCATTGTCAGACAGAGCTTTAGGGACTTGCTGGCACCTCTGCACCTAGCCCACAACACCACTTTTGGTACTGCCACTTCCCAAGGTACTCCAGTGGCTGTCTGCTCCCCAGTGAGGAATCAAAGAAAAATGTCAACTTATGTAGATGATCCAAAAACCATAGAAAAAACTAGAAGAAAGACACCTATGAAAGCTTAAATTTAAAATATAAGCAAAGATCAATAGCCTAACTACACTGTAAGGAAGTAGAAAGAGTAAACTAAACCAAAAGCTAAAGGGGCCCTTCATCAACACAATAAGTGGCATTTATAGAAAACTTACAGCTCACATGATACTCTATAATGAAAGAATGAAAGCTTTTCTCTATGAACAGGAACAGAACAAGAATGCCTACTTTTACCACTGCTATTAAACATTGTCCTAGAAGTTTTAGCCAGAGTAATTAGGCAAGAACAAGAAATAAAGGCATCTACATTGGAAGGAAATAAGCAAAACTTATTTCCAGTTGATATGATCCTATATTTAGAAAACACAAAAAATCCACAAGCAAAACAGGCTACCAGAGCTAATAAACTCAGCAATGTTTCTTTTAAGTAAGCAATCCATTTACAATAGCATCCAAAAGATGCTTTATATCCAAAGAAATAAAATAATTTGGAAAAAGGTGGTAAAAGATTTATGCACTTAAAACTACAAAACACTGCTGAAAGAAATTTAAGTAGAACTAAATACATGCAAAGACATCCGTGTTCATGAATTGGAAGACTTAATACTGTTACAATCTCATTGTTATCTAAAGCAATTCAATGCACTTCCTATAAAAATTCCAATGACCCTTTTTGAAGACCTGGAAAAAGCAATCCTCATATTCATATGGAGTTGCAAGGGGTCCCTAAAAGTCAAAGCAATCTCGAAAAGGAGAACAAAGTTGGAAGACTCACACTTCCTGATTTTAAAATCAGCAGTAAATCTACAGTAAAAGCACTGTTTTGTGTTGTATTGACATAATCAACATATATCTATAGAATAGAATTGAGAGTCCAGACATAAACTCCTACAACTGAATGAAATCTTGCCATTTACAACTATGTGGATGGAACTAGAGGACATTATACTAAGTGGAATAAGTCAGTCAGAGAAAGACAAATACCATATGATTTAACTCATATGTGGAATTTAAGATACAAAATATATGAACACAGGGGAAAGGAAGCAAAAATAATATAAAAACAGAGAGGAAGACAAACCATAAGAGACTCGTAAATACAGAGAACAAACAGGGTTGCTGGCAAGGTGTTAGGTGGGGGGATGGGCTACATGAGTGAGAGGCATTAAGTAGGACACTTGTTGGGATGAGTACTGGGTGTTACATGTAAGTCATGGGTCACTAAATTGTATTCCTGAAATTATATTGTGCTATATGTTAACTAACTTATATTTAAGTTAAAACAAACAAACAAAAACACAAAACCTCCATGTTAGGTCAACAGAGAGCTTGTGGGGCTAAAGGAAAATGTTTTATATTTTTGTAACTTTCATGGCACATTTTCCCTGTTTTAAAAAAATTTTTATATTTATTTTATTTTTGAGAGAGGAAGAGAGACAGAGCATGAATGGGGGAGGGTCAGAGAGAGAGGGAGACACAGAATCCAAAGCAGGCTCCAGGCTCTGAGCTATGAGCACAGAGCCTGACATGGGGCTCAAATTCACAGACTGTGAGATCATGACCTGAGCCAAAGTTGGAGGCTTAACCGACTGAGCTGGCAAGATTATCATTTAAATTTGAAGGAGAGATAGTTTCTCAGATAAACAAAAGTTAAAGGAGTTTATCATCAGTAAGCCTTACAATAAATGTTAAAAAGATTTCTTTAAGTGAAAAAGAAATGGCCATAATTGGACCTAAGAAAATTATGAATAACAAGATGTAAATTATGGCACCATATACAAAATATGTGGAGGAAGGAACAAAAAAAAGTTTTTTTTAAAGAATGTGTTTGAACTTCAATGACCATTAACTTAATACAGACTGCTATATATTTAGGATGTTATATATATGAACCACGTGGTATCCACAAACTCAAAATATGTAATACATACACAAAAAATAAAGAGAAAGAATTCCAGACATAATACTACAGAAACTCATTAATCTCAAAGAAAGAGATGAAGAGAACAATAGAGAAAAATAAGAACAACCAGAGAATAGTGAAATGGCAGTAAGTACATACCTATCAACAATTAAATGTAAATGACCTAACTGCTCCCATAAAAAGAGGGGGGTGGAATGGATAAAAAAAAAAACAGACCCATCTATATTCTGCCTACAAAAGACTCACCTCAGATCTAAAGACACATGCACACTGAAAGGGAAGAGATGGAAAAATATTTATCATGCAAATGGAGGCAAAAAAAAAAAAAAGCCAGGTGAACAATAATTATATTAGACAAAATAAACTTTAAAACAGAGACTGTAACAAGAGACAAAGAGGGGCATTGCATAATGTTAAAGGAATCAATCCAACAAGGGGATATACAATTATAAATATCTGCACACTCAACAATGGAGCACCTTAATATACAAAGCAAATGTTAACAGACATAAAGAGAGAAATTGATGATAACACAATAATAGTAGGGGACATTAACACCCACCCCACTTACATCAGTGGATAGATCATCTGGGCAAAAAATCAATAAAGGAATAATATCTTTGAATGACACATTAGACCAGATGGACGTAACAGATAAATACAGAATGTTCCACCCCATAAAACACAATACACATTCTTTTCAAGTGCACATGGAACATTTTCCAGTATAGATCATATGTCAGACCACAAAGCAAACCTCAATAAATTTAAGATTGAAATCATACCATGCCTACTTTCCAAACACAATGGTATGAAACTAGAAATTAACCACAAGAAAAAAACTGGAAAAAACATGCATGGAAAAAGCATGCAAAGGCTAAACATGATATTCCACCAATGGGTCAATGGAGCAATGAAAGAAGAATCAAAAAAATACATGGAGAGAAATTAAAATGGAAACACAAATAATCTAAACTTAACACCTAAAAGACATAGAGTAAGAAAAACAAACAAAGCTCAAGATGGGTAAAATGAAGGAAATAAAAAAAGATCAGATGAGAAATTAGTGACATATCGGTGAAAGAAAGAAAGAAAGAAAGAAAGAAAGAAAGAAAAGAAAAGAAAAAAAATCAATGATACCAAGAGATGGAACTTTGAAAACAAGCAAAAGTGATAAACCCTTAGCCATTCTCATCAAAAAAAAAGGAGAAAGAATTCAAATAAAATTAGAAACAAAAGAGAAATAATAACTGACATTACAGACATACAAAGGATTATAAGAGACTATTATGAAAAGCTATATGCCAACAAATTGAACAGCCTAGAAGAAATGGATAAATTTCTAGAAAAATACCATCTTCCCAAATTGAATCAGGAAGAAAGAGAAAATCTGAACAGATCAATTACTAGTAGTGAAATTGAATTTGTAATTTAAAAAACTACAAAAAATAAAAATAAAAATCCAGGACAGGATAGGTTCACATGTGAATTCTACAAAACATTTAAAGAAGAGTTAATACTTATTCTCCTCAAACTATTCCAAAGAATAGAAGAGGAAGAAAAGCTTCCAAATACATTCATTACCCTGACACCCAAATCAGACAAAGATACTACACTACAACAAACAAACAAACAAACAAAAACAAAACAAAAAACCTACAGGCCATTTCTCTGTGACTATAGATGCAAAAATCCTCAATAAAGTATTAACAAACTGAATTCAACAATACATTAAATTCACCACAGTCAAGTGGGATTTATTTTGGGGATACAAGGATGGTTCAATACTCACAAATCAGTCAATGTGATACACATCAATAACACAAAATTTAAAATTATATGATCACCTAAATAGACACAGAAAAAGCATTTGGCATAATTCGACACCAATTCATGATAAAAACTCTCAACCAAGTGAGCTTAGAGGGAACATATATCAACATAATAAAGGCCATATATACCAAACCCAAAGCTAGTATCATACTGAATGGTGAAAGAGTGAGAGCTTTTCCTCTAAGATTAGGAACACAACAAGAATTCCCATCCTTGCCACTTTTATTCAAAATACTCCTGAAAGTTCTAGCCACAGAAATCAGACAAGAGAAATAAGAAGCATCCAAATTGGTAAAGAAAAAGTTAAACTGCCATTATTTGCAGAAGACATAACACTTCACATAGAAAATTCTAAAGACTCCACCAGGGGCGCCTGGGTGGCGCAGTCGGTTAAGCGTCCGACTTCAGCCAGGTCACGATCTCGCGGTCTGTGAGTTTGGGCTCTGGGCTGATGGCTCAGAGCCTGGAGCCTGTTTCCGATTCTGTGTCTCCCTCTCTCTCTGCCCCTCCCCCGTTCATGCTCTGTCTCTCTCTGTCGCAAAAATAAAATAAAAAAAATAAATAAAAAAAAAAAAGACTCCACCAAAAAACTACTAGTGGTAATAAATAAATTATGAAGAATTACAGGACATAAAATTAGTACCAAGTGTGCATGGCACCACAAAGACCCCAAATATCCAAAGCAATCCTGAGGAAGAACAACACTGGAGGTATCACAATCCAAGATTTCAAGATAAACTACAAAACGAGAGTGATCAAAAAAGTATGGCCCTGTCATAAAAACAGACATATAGATCAATGAAACAGAATAAAGAATCCAGGTATAAACCCAGGATTATATGGTCAATTAATTTATGACAAGGAAGGCAAGAATACACAATGGAGAAAAGACAGGCTCCTCACTACATAGTGCTGAGAAAACTGGACAGCCACATATAAAAGAATGAAACTGGGCTACCTGCTAATACCACATACAAAAATAAACTCAAATAGATTTAAAGATCTAAATGTGAGAAATGAAACCATCAAAGTCCTAGAAGAGAACACAGGCAGTAATCCCTCTGATGCTGGCTGTAACGATATTTTTTAGATGTACTTTCTAAGTCAAGGGAAACAAAAGCAAAAGTAAACTACTGGGAGCAAATCAAAGCAAAAAGCTTCTGCACAGGGAAGGAAATGGTCAACAAAACTAAAAGGCAACCTACATAATGGGAGAAGATATTTGCAAATGATGTATCTAATCAGGGGTTAGTATCTAAAATATATGAAGAATGTGTATACAACTCAACCCCAAAAAACAAACAATCTGTATTAAGAAATGGGCAGAGGATCTGAATAGATGTTTTTCCAAAGAAAACATACAGAGATTCAAAATACACATGAAAACACACTCAACATCATTAGTAATTAAGGAAATACAAATCAAAACCACAATGAGTTATTACCTCATACCTGTCAGAATGGCTAAAATCAAAAACACAAGTCTAGGTGAGGATGTGGAGAAAAAGGAATCCATGTGCACTGCTGGTGGGAATGAAAATCAGTGCAACCACTGTGGGACAGTATTGAGATTTCTCAAAGAATTAAAAATACAAATACCAATAATTCTACTACTGTGTACTGACACAAGGAAAGATATTCAAAAACATATACATACCCTATGTTGACTGTAGCATTATTTACAATAGCCCCAAATCAACCTATGTCCAATAAATGAATAGATAAAAACATGCGGTATATGTATACAATGGAATATTTATGCAGCCATAAAAAGGACAAGATCATGTCCTTTGCAATAACATGGATGAACCTAGAAAGTATTTTGCTAAGTGAAGCCAGACCGATAAACACAAACACTATATGATTTTGCTCATATATGGAATTAATGAAACGAATGAACAAAAAAAGCTGAATCAGACCTATAATTACAGAGAGGAAACTGATGGTTGTCAGAGGTGAGGGGAAAGGGGGGGATTTGTGGCAAAATGGGTGAGAAGGAATGACAGATACAGGCTTCCAGTTATGGAATGAATAAGTTATAGGAATAAAAGGCATAGTAAAGAAAATGTAGTCAGTGATACTCCAATAACATTGTACAGTGACAAGTGGTAGCTACACTTGTGGTGAGCACAGCATAATGTACAGAGACACTGAATCACTATGCTGTACACTTGAAAGTAAGGTAACATTGTGTGTCAAATATACTCAAACAAGTTTTTAAAATTTATTTATTCTTGAGAGAGGGAATGAAAAAAAGAGAGAGAGAGAGAGAGAGAAGAGAAGAGAATCCCCAACGTGGGGCTCGAACTCACAAACCATGAGATTATGACTTGAACTGAAACCAAGAGTCCAGCGCTTAACCAACTGAGCCATCAGGTGCCCAACAATTTTTTTTAATTAAATAAATACAACTGACTCAGTTGGAAAAAATATTATTTGTGCAAAATTATTAGCAAACCTCATTTTGAATGGTGAAAAGCTAAAAATTAAAGTTAGTAAAAATGTACAACATCATTATAATTCAACTTCTGTTGGAGGTCCTGGTCAATGTAGTAAATCAGAAAACTGAGTCAGAATAAAGATTCCATTACACATGGGACTAGTACCTATGGATCAGTCCATATGGTACTTTAATGTATGAAAGATGGTTTATCAATTCTTTGTGAGAAAGGTACACTTTTAGTAAGTGGCAGAAAAGGCTATCCACTTGGAAGAAAAGAGAACTATCCCTCACTTTTTGTAAAATACAGAATATAATTGCAGATGGAGTAGAAACTTGAATGTGAAAATACAAATTGAAAAAGGAAATTTAGGAGAGTAAAACCTGAGGTACTAGAGGTAATGTTCAATCAAGAACTCTCAAATCATTAAAGGAAAGAAATGCACACTTAACCATATATTTAAAAATAGCAAGATACCAAATAGGAGAGAAAATGAAAAAATATTTCAAATTAGAGTTTTATCTGTAATATATAAAAAATTCATAAATTATTAATAAAATGATTAAAAATGGAAAAATGAACACAGGCCACACTGTGAAGACCGTTCACAGAAAAGTAAATTCAAAACTGCTAATAAACTAGTGTGCACATATTTAACCACCATTATAAAAGGAAATTCAAGGGACACCTGGCTGGCGTGGTCAGTAGAGCATGTGACTCTTGATCCTGGGGTGATGAGTCCAAGTCCCATATTGGGCCTAGAACTCACTAATAACAAAAACAAAAACAGAAAAATGTAAAAATAGGTTATTACTTTATACTTGGCAAAATTCATAGAGAGAGAGAGGGTACCTCCTAGTGGCTGGGATTTGAATGAAAGAATATTCTGAAACAATGCTGGTAGAAATAATTATTCTGAGGAAAATTATCTCAATATTTAAAAATTGAGATTAGTCCATGCTCTTTGTCTCCCAAATCCCATTCCTGTCAATCTATGGCATGGGGAAAAAAAAAAACACTAAAATGAAAGTATACAAATACACAGAAATATATATAGTGGCCAAAATATATATAAAATATCTAATATATAGTGGACAAAAAAGTACATAAAACAAAAGTCTATCAGGATAATGAATAACTTGAATATCTTTATTATGAAATATTATATAGCTGTTATAAATACTGAGGCCTGCACTAGCCTTAGAGAGTTTCCAGAATATATATAAAAAAGTAAATGCAGAGAATTCTGTGTATATTACCATCTCAACATATGTAATGCAAATATATGTATAGTATTTATGTATATATGATCATATGGGCATTTATTGAGAAGTCTATTTTTTAAAAAATAAAGTCTTTTCTAAAAATTAAACATTGCAAAACTGTCAAAATTAAAACAATATAGATGTGTATGAGTTAAAGTATCAACATTTCCTTTTTACTTCTTCCCCATGTCACTGTTAAAAGTTCGATATACATTCTTTCGGAACTTTGTACACACACATGCACACACACACACACACACACACACACACACAGAACAGTTGGGTTTTCTTTCGACAGATAATAGTATCCTATTTTTGTAATTTTATTTGTTTGTCCTTTCTTCCAACATAACAGCATGTCTTAGAAATTTTCCCCTGAATAACCATGTATTTACCTTATTCTTCAAGGTCTGTTTCATAATATCAATGTGTTATAACTTACTGAATCATTTTTATATTTCTGCAAAAATAGGCTATCTCCAAGTTTTGCTATTATATATACTGTTTAAACAACATTCTTCCTGTAAATACTGTCTCTGTCCTCTCACAATAGACCACCAGACAGTAAGAGGAGTTTATTGCTTGTTGTAAAGGGAGACTGCACGTCATGAAGAACCATGTGTGAGAAAGCACTTATGAAATATGGGTTTTAGTTAGGCAATTTGGGGCAAGATTCCAGAAAGCTGCATTGTTTTTTCTGTTTGTTCTCACCTCATCACAGTCACAAACTGACCTTGTGTGATGTTGGTGTTCTACGAGATTATGTCCAAGAGAAGAACACCTCTGTCTCACCTTGGGCGCCAGGCAAGTAACTACCACCATCAAGGCTTAGGACAGTTCCTAGATGTCAGAGGCTGCCTTTTTCTTTGTCAAAATCACTCCAACAGAAGTATTTATACAAGTGTCAGGATCAAGGAGAATGTGTATTGTTCTTATTTTTTAAATTTTATTTATTTTCTAGAGTGAGAGTAAGCGAGAGAGAGAGAGAGAGAGAGAGAGAGAGAGAGAGAGAGAGAATCCCAAGCAGGTCTGCAGTGTCAGTGAAGAGCCAGATGCAAGGCTTGATCCCATAAACTGTGAGGTCATAACCTGAGCTGAAATAAGAGACGCTTAACCAACTGAGCCACCCAAGAACACCTAGGAGTATGTGTATTTTAAAGTTTAAAGATATTCCCAAAAGTCTTTACCAACATACATCCCACCAAGAAGGGAGAGGTAATGAAAGGACATGGAAAGCCCCAGTGGGAAATTTCTTCTAATGAGTAACTTTGCCCAGAGCCAATGCATAGTCATGACACTGTCATTTGTTATTACGTAAGTAGGAGAGAAACCAGTCAAAGTCCTTATTGCTTAGCACCTTAATCAAAGCATTTTATCTTCCTCTTTGGACTTAGGTTAGCATGTCAATAAAACATGCAAAATAAAAGCAAAACCTCATTATTTTTTCCAAATCCTTGCTTTGTATTTTCTATAAAATTGGGGAAGAAAATATTTTGTTATAACCTTTTAGAAAGACATCATTCTATTAGAAATAGAGCCCCTGTCTGCCATTTTTTCCTGGGGAGGCAGAATGACTGCTACACAACCATCTGGCAGTTGGTGGATTCTCATCCATTTTTTAACTGATGATGTCTTGCTTGATATTTGATGGAGACCAAGCAAAAGAGTTGTTTCTGGCAGAGAACAAAGAATAGAAAAAGAAAGAGCATGAGAATGACCCTGGAGCGTAGCAGAGAGAGGTGTCACAGGCCCATAAAATAGTCCATAATTGTGAATTTAGCTGAGTTAATTCCCTACTGTATACACTTTTTGGTAGAGAAATTGAACATACTGGCTTGCATTGTATAAAGAATATCTGAATTACCTCAGCATTTTATGGTCTATTAAAAGGGGCAAAAAGTATTTTATTAAATATGGTTCTGATAACTATTTTGTCTCTCAAAAAATGCCGTTCCCTATAGGGGTTAGGAGAGCTTAGTTTACTTGAAAGCATCGTAGCCATAATTTTAAAATGTAAGTAGGGATTATTTTGCTTAATTCTTTGATGTGCCAACAACTTAAAAAAAAAAAAACTAATAGTCCTATCACTGCAGTTATAGCTAAGCAATCACTATAGTCAAGGGCTTTTGAATGTTTAAAAATCAATTTTTTCCACTCTTAATTATTATGTCTCCATTTTACCTGGTCCTTTCTTTTATCTCTCTTCATCATGTTAATTAAGGCCTCAAAAGTAAAGATGGATTGAGGATTAATCTTGTTTTATTTTAAATCCCTAACATAAGACTAACCAGTTCTTAAGGCCTGCACTACTTTAGCCTTATCTCATTCATTTTAGAAAACCTGGATCATGGATGTCTTCTTCCTCTATTCACATCCTACTTAACTGTATTAATTATTTCACAATCAGTTGGCTCTGAAACTAAGAATTTTAAGAGGCAGAAACAAGTCAAAGGATTTTTCTTTTTTAAAGCTTTTCTTATTAAAAAAATTTTTTTCCGGGGCACCTGGGTAGCTATTGGTTAAGTGTCTGACTTCAGCTCAAGTCATGATCTCATGGTTTATGGGTTCGAGCCCCTCGTTGGGCTCTGTGCTGACAGATCAGAGCCTGGAACCTGCTTCAGATTCTGTGTCTACCTCTCTCTGTCCCCCTGCCCCCCTCCCACCCCACTTGTGCTCTCTCTCTGTCTCTCAAAAATAAATAAAAATGTTAAAAAAATTATAATTTTTTTTCAATATTCATTTATTTTGAGAGAGAGAGAGAGATAGATAGAGAGAGAGAGAGAGAGAGTGCATGCAAGCAGGGGAGAAGCAGAGAGAGAGAGAAGGAGAGAATCCCAAGCAGTTTCTGCACTGTGAGCGCAGAATGTGACATGGGGCTCGAACTCACAAACCAAGAGATCATGACCTGAGTGGACGTCAAGAGTTGGTTGCTCAACCAAGTGAGCCACCCAGGTGCCTCAAAGTCTTTTTTATTTTTAACTTGAATTATTTTTTTAGATTGTAGCATATAACAAAATTTACCATTTTAACCATTTTTAAGTGTATTATTTGGTGGCATTAAGTACTAACCTGAGTTAATTTTAAGTAATAATTAGAAGTATATATGTTGGGTTTTGGCTCTTTGCTGATTTTTGCTTCTCTCAAAGTTCAAAAAATTAAGATTTATCATCAGAGGTATGAGGGTCTACCAAAAAGCACCTTTGTTAATAGCCCAAACTCAGGGGAAATGATGTGGTGGCTAGTTTCAAAGAAGGTGAGATACTTCCTCTTTTATGAATGATAATTCAAAATGATAATATTGAAATGTAACTGTTCCTAGTTAGGGCACAGAGAAGTGATTTTCTTTAAGATCTAATATAAAAACATAAAGCAGAATGTAGACATAATTTCCCCAAAAAGAAAGCATGACTTGCAGAATATTCCATCTGTCTGTTTCCTTCTAATGTTTTATCTTATCAATGCATAAATTATCTTGAGATAAGAAAGGCCAAGGCCTTGTGGTTCCCTATTCTAAACCTGGTCAAAGTTTTTCCAATCAAGTATAGAGAAGGTTTTTTGTTTTTATGACAAATGGTCTCAAAGCTTGATTTTCCAAGTATTTTGGCATAATATTTAACCTGTTTCTCATTAATTTCAACGTACCACTTCTACTCTGTACTCATGAAAATTTCCCTGTTTCACACATTTAAACTTATACATTTAAAACTTCACTTTTTTCCCTAGATGTTTTTTTTAGTTGGAGAGGTAAAACAAGAGAGTTGTGAGATACAGTAATTACGGGGTGTGGTAGTATGAACATCTGGGGCTGGAACTCCAGCTGGTCCAGTCTGGCCAGCAAGGATAGTCTGGAAATGAATCTAGGACTGGACAGTCTTTTAGGCTTTTGTTAAACCATTTCTTTGCTCTGAACCTCTACATTATTTTCCACTCTACAAACTGGAGACCTTTACTTTAAAAAGTCACTACTCTTGGGGCATTACTCTTGGCTCAGTCAGTAAAGTATCGGTTATTGATTTTGGCTCAAGTCATGATCTCATGCTTCGTGGGATGGAGCCCCACATTGGGCTCCTTGCTGCCAGCACAGAGCCTGCTTGAGATTCTCTCTCTCCCTCTCTCTCTGCCCCTTCCCCACTTGTGCAGTCTCTCTTTCTCAAAATAAATAAATAGATAATTTTTAAAAAGTCAGTATTCTTTCACAACCTTGCTTGGGCCTTAGCCTAATTCATGGCATGTTTTTCATGGCCTGTATACTGCCAAGTAGTTCAGTTTTAATTTCACCTTCTCAAGAATGAGTTGCTAGTTAGATTTATTTTTTTGCAGGTTCAATAAGCTGAAAATGTTATGGTGCAAAGCCACAAATTATATATATGCATGTGCTCATAATCTCTAAGCAGAATTATATGCTCTGAATGACTGAGACCATTTCTTCTTGGGATGAGACTATAATGGAGGTAAACCTATACTCCAATTTTTGCACTTTAAATTCTTCATGAGCCTTGAAGTTAGGACTAACTCTAGAGTCCCTTCCATTGACTGGGGTGCTTTCTGCAACCCTAACAGATGGTAGAAAACTCATACAATACCAGATGCTCTTTTCCCCATCAACTTGTTCCAGAATGTCTGTGAATCTCAGTATTGAATGGTGTTAAGAGTTACTAAGTGGTTAATGTTATTTTAAAAGGGTTAAAAATTGTTAAAATGTGTTCAACAATCATCGGAGCAAGATATTTTCTTCTTTATATGTAAAAAGAATCAAAAGAAATTGGCTTCACTAAATAAGAGGAGGAAGACTTTAAATGGTGTGGTCTGACAGTAATTTGTATTAGAGTCTAGAGGAGCACATTTGTAATGTCTTGTGGTAGTACATTTATCTCTTGGTGACAGAAGGAATAATTGCTTTAGAGAGCATATCAGTGGCTGTTTAAAAATTTAACTCTTTATTTCCTCACACCTAAAGTTACAAAATTGAGAAGAGGAAAACATTACAAAAAATTGTAATCTGTGTAGAACAAAGTATTAGTTACCAGAAAAACATATACATTGTCTGTTTTCAAGTAATGGTGAAAGGCTGGAAAAGTAATAAAAATATTTTTTTATTATACATAGGTATTTAATATTTATTTGTAAGTATTACTATCATATATTATTATCATTTCTGCCTGTTTTGTCTCTGGAACATGTTTTTCAAGTTGAACACACCTCTCTCAAGTGGTTTTTGCTCAAAGATGAACTGTGTCAAGTAAGTTGTTAATTAGGATTTGCTGTCCAATGTTCTCAAATTTGACAGCTTTAATGGGTTCTTGAGTACTAGCTCCCTTTTATCTATACCATTGTGTGAAGTCTGTTCATCCTTCAGGTCCTTGCTTTCCCCCTGGAAGGATCTGTTGATATTTATGTCTCCCTTGGTGTCCAGCCAACTTCTTAAGAACTGCATTTTATTTCACCCCATTAAAAGATTCAGTGCTTGGGTACAAGTGAAGAGACACTTCAAACCAGGGGGAATCACATAATTTATTGCTTAAACTGATCACTTATAGACATTAATAATTATGTTGGCACAGCAGGTGTAAATTGTCCCAATCAAACCAGGATGCATGATTACTTTTCTTCAAGGCAACCAGGGTGGGAACAAAGGTAGGACACTACTGGGATCAAAAAAAAAACTTTTTTAATGTTTACTCATTTTTGAGAGAGAGACAGAGTGTGAATAGAGGAGGGGATGGGAGAAACAGAAACACAGAATCTGAAGTGGGCTCCAGGCTCTGAGCTGTCAGCCCAGAACCTGATGCAGACCTTGAACTCACAGACCACGAGATCATGACCTGAGCCGAAGTCAGATGCATAACTGACTGAGCCATCCAAATGCCCCTTGGATCAAATTTTTAAAAGTCAAATGAGTATTCCTGTATTGTGCAGACAAAGACTGAACCAGTAAAATACATTTGTAGTTACTTTTATTATAAATCTTATGATAATCCAAAATTAAACATTAAATATGATTTATTTTGCCTCCAAAAATGACTTACTTAGAAAAGATTGTCCAAAGCAATCTACAGATTCGATGTAATCCCTATCAAAATACCAATAATATTTTTCATAGAACCAGAACAAATCATCTTAAGATTTGTATCGAACCATAAAAGATCTTGAATAAGAAAAGCAATCTTGAGAAAGAAGAACAAAGCTGCAGGTATCACAATACAAAATTTCAAGATACTACAGAAATATAGCAATCAAAACAGTATGGTACTGAATAAAAATAGACATATCAATTAATGAAATAAGATAGTTCAGAAATAAGCCCACACGTATATGGTTAATTAATCTAGAACTAAAGATTTAAGAATATACAATGGGGAAAAGAAACTGGGAAAACTGGACAGCTATATGTAAAAGAATAAAACTGGGGGCGCCTGGGTGGCGCAGTCGGTTAAGCGGCCGACTTCAGCCAGGTCACGATCTCGCGGTCCTTGAGTTCGAGCCCCGCGTCAGGCTCTGGGCGGATGGCTCGGAGCCTGGAGCCTGTTTCGATTCTGTGTCTCCCACTCTCTCTGCCCCTCCCCCGTTCATGCTCTGTCTCTCTCTGTCCCAAAAATAAATAAAAACGTTGAAAAAAAAATTTAAAAAAAAAAAAAAAAAAAGAATAAAACTGGACCAAGGCCTGAAACCCATAAAACTCATAGAAGAAAACATAGGCAGTAATCTCTTGGACATCAGCCTTAGCAACATATTTATAGATCTGTCTCCTCAGTCAAGGGAAATAACAGCTAAAATTACTGGGACTACACACCCCAAAAAGCTTCTGCACAGCAAAGAAAACCATCAACAAAATGAAAAGGCTTAAGAGTACACTTATTGTGATGAGCATTGAGTAATACATGCAATTGTTGAATCACTATATTGTACACCTGAAACTAACATTGTACATTAATTAAACTGGAATTTGAAAATTTTAGAAAATAAGATATAACTAAAAGGCAACCTACTGAACAGGCAAAGATATTTGCAAACAATATATCCAATGAGGGGTTGGTATGCAAAATATATAAAGAACTTACAGAACTTACACAACTTACCCCTAAAAAACAAAATAATCCAATTTAAAAATGGGCTGAGGACCTGAATAGACATTTTTTCCAAAGAAGACATACAGATAACTAACAGACACTTGACAAGATGCTCGATATCACTAACCATCAGGGGAAACATGAATCAAAACCACAAGGAGATATTACTTCACACCAGTCAGAATGCCTGGTATTAAAAAGAACAGAAACAAGTGTTGGCGAGGATGTGGAGAAAAGGGAACGCTCCCTTTTCAATTTCCCACTATTGGTGGGAATGTAAATTGGTGCAACCATTGGAAAACATTATGGAAGTTCCTCAAAAAATGAAAAATAGGAATACCACAGGAAATTAGTAATGCCACTACTGGGTATTGACCCAAAGAAAATGAAAACACTGATTAGAAAATTTAATCCACTTCTACATTCATTGTAGAATTGTTTAAATAGCCATGATATGTAAACAACTTAAGTGTCCATGGATAAGATGAATGGATAAGGACGATCTAGTATTTTTATATACAAGGGAATATTAATGAGCTATAAAGAAAAATGAGATCTTGCCATTTGCAACAATATGGATAGGCCTAGAGAGTATTATGCCAAATGAAATAGTCAAATACCTTATGATTCTAGTTATATGTGGAATCTAAAACAAACAAATAAGCAACAACAACAACAAAAAACAGAAAAAGATTTATAAATACAGAGGATGGGTAGAGGGGGCCATGGGCAAAATGGGTTAAGGGAGTGGGAGGTACAGGCTTTTAGTTATGGAATGAGTAAGTCAGAAGAATGAAAAGTACAGTATAGGGAATATAGACAATGGCATTGTAACAGCCTCTGTACGGTGACACATGGCAGCTATATTTGTGGTGAGCATAGCATAATATACAGAGTTGTCGAACCACTATGTTGTATATCTGAAACTAATATAACACTGTGTGTCAACTGAACTTCAATCAGTCTACATTCTTGTAAACAAAGGCACGCTTTGCTTTTGTAGTATATAAATGAACAAGAAACATAATCAAAATGGTTTTTGTGTTTTTTTGAGTCTTGACCACAGCCCAGAGACAAATACTTTAGAGATTAAAAAAAAAAAAATTGATGTCACTGAACCAGTCGAGCAGTGCTCAAATAAACATAGATATGGACAAAATAAAATCAATGTATAGTATACTAAAGAAAAAAGACTATATACACAAATATATTTACTTTTAAAAGAAGTATACACACACACACATATTCCAGTAGGATGCTGGTATTTCTTGAGGTGCTTGTGTTTTCCTTTCTACAACTATTCGCTTTGCACTTTGTAAGAACATGCAATTTTGAAAGGGATTGATTTCCTAAAGGAGGCCAGTTATGCATTAAAGTAGAGGACAGATTTCTAACTAAAACTACATTTGCATTAAATGACACTCAGCTTGTGGCTGGCACATAGTAGGCATTCAATAAATATTTGATGAATGAATAAATGAGTGATGAATTCTAGCTCAGATGTATTTTTCCCCCTGTAGGACCTGAGGGCAGCTAGTATTTCATCTGGTTCACGCTGTTTCTTCAATTTATCGAGGTCACTTTGAATTCTGATCTTCTCTTCTGAAGTGTTAGCAACCCCTTCGAACTTGGTGTCATCTGAAAAATACTACCTGTATGAAATGTGTGACTGAGTTAAGCTAGGGATGTCATGTTGGACATTTTCTTAAACTAGAACACAGCTGGAAAATTATTACACAACCAAAAGCATACTTCATTGCAATCTTATCAGGCCAGCCTTGTCCACATTTGACTGATTTTTTCTGTTATCATCCATAACCGATCACTCAACTTCTTTGCTAAATAGAAAATAAGATGCACAGCGGAGCCTCATGAAAATTAGAGGGCAAGAAAGGTAATAGGCAGTAGGTGAAGACATTAGAGAAATATCTTGTAAGCGTACTTTATAAATTATACTCAAGTGCATACCTATTGTATATGCCTCAGTAGGCAAGTCTTGACATAAAATGTATAGAAACAATATGCTATAGACAGTCCCATAGGGCAGATGTGAATTCTGTAATACATTCACACGCCCTCTTTCAAAAATTTGGTAGAAAAGATCTTAGTGCTGGGAGCTCAATTCTCTTCAAGTTTCATAACCAATTCACTATTTTGTTGTCAAGAAAGCTTTTATGTATGTCAAGTAATAATAAAAATCCCTTATTTTGTGAAATTCAAAGTAGTCTTCTAAAATGCACAAAAAAACATTTTTTTTAAATAAAGATGAATAGTAGAACATAAGCCAGTCTCTATATGCAACACAAAAGCAATCACTGAGGTAATTATTCAGGTAACCTAAAATTCTCTTTTGTTTATTTATTTGATAAATTAGGTAAAAATTGCCACTCTTGAGTTTCTATTTGTGGACTCATGTCACCATAGAAACTACTAAGCCATTGTTCAAAAATTAGTGGATTTTTATCTACATTTTAATCTTTCTCTTACTGTTAAATGTTCTTCCTGTCAATAGAAAAACATAAAGTGTGTTTGCTAATATATCAAATTATTTAAAAAAATTTGTACTCTATGATTTTTCTTTTGGGGAAAATACGACATAAGTAAAAGACAAATATTTCGATGGAGTAAGTTTTAAGAGAATTCCTTTTGTTTACATAACAAAGAAAAAAACCATCCTTCTAATGATAAATATCCCACTTCTAGAACATGTTTTAAAATTCTGGTAGCGTGATGTGTTTTAATAGCTAAGGACGACAGTCGGCAACACTCTCTTTGATCCATAAGTGGCAGTATGTATTTGTATGAGGAGGTACAGTTGGCAGTGTGAATTCCCAATGTTGATGATGATCTGTATGTCACAGGCTTCATTTCCAACAATGCTATATGCAAATTAGTTATAGCTTCATGCCAGGGTAGAACACCATTCACAGAGTAATTGCCAGCATTTTCCTGGTCATTCTATATACATGGAATGAAAATAATAACCATTTAGGGACCTATTTCTATAAATTAGTAGAATAAAAGCATTATGTTGTACACATTCCTCACATTATTTTTATCACAATTAGAGATGTTCATTTTTGTTACATATTTAATACACAAAAATGGAATTTTAATACATCGTCAATATTTAATCCACTCTGCAATTTGTAAATACCTACTGATTTTTATATAGTTTAGTGTATGAGAACAATTTAAAGTAAAATAAATTCTGCTGCAAATTATTTGAAAGTCTTTAAATGCCATGAATAAAATACATGATGATTAGATGTGTGAGAAATCACTCTCAGTTACTGTGGTAGAACACGGAGCACAAATGTTTAAATTAATTTTTGCTTCACCTAGAAGTGTTTGCTGTTTTCTGAGCATTTCTTTTGATTTCTAAGAGGAACAGTACCCGTGAACTTGAGCACGAATAATGGAAGGGATAATTGTTTTTAATGACAAGAGCTTAAAATTCCTAGCAAGAGAAATTCAGCTCCCTATTTTGAAAGTCTGTGAAAAAGGTACTAATAGGTAAATTAGAAACATGGAAAATTTCTATTGTAGCATCTGTGGGCTTTCCTGATTTCATTTAAATGTTCTCTCGTTTTAGAAATATAGTGATATGTATTCCTCCTTTTCTGTGTCACATGCAAAAGTGAAGCAACTGCTTTCCTCCATACACAAAATGATTTGCAAATGCATTCTGTGAATAAAACACATTAAACGCCATTTGCATATAGTACGTTAACACATGTGAAAAATGGCTCACACAGTACATTAGGAAGGGAATAAACAGAAATGACTTTAAAATGCCTGCTATATTTACAACAATTTAAGAGATAACAGAGCAATGAATTTCAGGTGCATTGGACTTAATTCAGCAACAATGTTTTGTTTGGAAGCCCTTATTTATTAATTTTTTTTTTTGAAACACTCCTTTGCCAATTGCAGGGCTAAGCTGCCAAGATTTTCAGAGCTGACCAGGAGGTGGAGAGCTCATGCAAATGAGCTCTTCTCCTCTGCTGGCAGCCCACAATGACTGATTCAAAAGAACACTTTAACCCAGAAGATGAGTCTGAGCTGAATGTCACCACCAGAAACCACTCCAGTGTTCCATGTTAGATGGGAAGTTGCTCTCCAAATACTATTTTATACTCCAAAATTTACCGTTTTCAATGATGGAAGGGTTCATTTCCTTTTTCTTTTTCTTTTTTTTTTTAACTGAAAATTCCTATACATTAAAAACCTTCCTATCTTTAAATTAAATTTCCAGGCACTGTTTCTATTTCTCCCAACTTTCCTAACACCCATTAACAGGAATATATATGTACATCTTTATTCCCGGGCTGTTCGAATTATATATGGCTAAATGTCGGTGTTTAATATTATATTGAACCTGAAGGAAATGTTGAAAAGTATACAATGTGTGTAAGCCAAAGTTTTATTCGATTTCTTAGTGTGAACTGGCACATGATGTAATTTTCAAGAATAGTATAACGGGGATATGTTGAATTGGCGAGGTGCAAGTCCAGCAGTATATTATAACATCGTCATTTTACCTCAGATTCTGGTTTCTTATACACTTCCGCCTTTGGTAATTTACATAAACATGCATAGGCTATGAATTATGCATAAACCTTATTTTAAATGCAGAGCTTTCAACTCTCACAGTGCACTAGTATACACACCCATTTGATTGGCTCTGCCCTGTTTTCATTACTCGCAATTTCTTGGAACACAAAAGAGGTTGAAAAGGCTGACAGGAATGGACAGTATTTTTTCTTGTGTGTGTGGGAAATATTTGTTTCCTTTTCAAGGCAATTGGTGTTGCAAAGTTTTGCCTGTGATTATTGTTCCTAGTTGTTATTTTTTCCCAAGGAGGAATACATTAAAACGTCTGAACCTGCAACACAACAATCACCATCAGATACTTTATTTATTTTTAAAGGATGCTGCAGAAATTGTTCCCTGTTTGAATAAATCTGAGCACATGTATATAATAAAGAAGAAATATAGATTTTTGGGGGGAATATCCCAATTACACTTGAAATAAGTGGGTAATCCTAAAGCACTGATGGAATAGTTAGGCATCCAGGAAATTTAAAAATGTGAGCACTATAATTGTGTTTATTCAAGTAGAATTGAATATTCTGACTAATGTACACACATAATGGGTCCTCTGCATTTGAGACACTGTGTGATTATTCTTTTCATGTGAAAGTATTTATATGAAATAATCCACTCAATGATATAAGAAAGGGGTATTGACATTTTTAATTAAACGGCAGTACACTAAATAAAAATTAAAAAAAAACATAACAGTGGCATGTAAACAGAATTTTAAAAAAATTATTTTATCTTTGTTTACTAATCACCTGGGATTTAATATTTTAATATTACTATTAAAATAATAATGTTATGCTTTAAAAGAAATTCTCCATCCTCTATTTTAAAATTTAACTTCTCATCGCCTTCTTTCATTCATTTCTTCATTTTCCCTTTATACGTCTCTGGGACTTTGTTCCTTTTTCTCTTTTTTCGCCACAGTTTTTCTTTTATTTCCTATTTTAACACATTGGTGGACATGATCCATCAAATTATGCCTGATGTTATCGTCCCTTTTATTAACTCTTTCATTTAGTTTACTTCTTTTTCTTAACATCTAGCTAAGCTTTTATGGAATTCTTTTTTTTTTTTTTTTTTTTGGATAAATTCTCTATTAATGGTACAGGAAAAGTGGTTATTTGGTGGAAGTGAAATAGGAGGACCTTGTGCCGCTGAATTTACTTTCGGGAGCACTACTTTTGAGGACCATAAAATTTTGATTTCGTTCTGTTGCCGGGAGTTACCAAGTTCTTCCTTTGTGGGTTATACATAAGAGAGGGACATTTGGAGATTAATGACCAAAGGAGCCTTTGAGGTCAATTTGTCATGATTTTACATACAGCTTTAATGTGGTGAGCATCCATTCCACAGCCAGGCAGATTTTAATACTAGGAAAAGGGGGGCAAAACTGCAAATTTAGGTTCACACTTAGTAATGGGAACTTAAAGGGACCAGCAGCAAACTCAAAGTAGTGCCCTTCACCTGAGAGAAGGTGAAGCAATTTGCTTCAGCTTTGACTCCGAAAAAGAAAATCACACCCGACAGAACTTGCTCTGCCGATTTAGAAAAAAAGACACAGAAAAGTTGGAGAAGCATGAGCAGAACGAGTGAACTATGTTACCTTGCTCAAAGAGAGTTATTCAACTACAGTTTAAAAGGAGAACAAAAGTCATCTAGCTAGCTATTATCTGTTATCTATGTCTATATCTGTAACAGTCATCTGTTATCTATGTAATCCTTATGATTATAATTGGTAGTAAGCATGACATTTCTATTTAAATAATACATCTTTGCTTCTATATGTCTTGTTTTCTTTGGCTTTACTAATTGTGAATGCTTTTAATTCAGACTATTTAACAGAAAAGAAAACCCACTCAGATGGCATTTTGCCATTTGATCACAGCAAAAACTCCTTTCAAGATGTTTGGACTCCCTAGAACTATGCAAGTTTGAGTAAAATGCTTGCATCCGTTGTGAAATAAGCCTTACGACAAGAGGATTCTGTACACTGGAGGCAGCTTTGCTGCATTGGGACCCTCAGTGTTGCTCATAGCAGTCAGTTGGCATATACTAGAACAGATATCTCTAACTAAAAACACCTAGAAGACAATCTTTTAATATGGGATTTTATGACAACAGCCAAAAAGGTTAAATGAGAATAGCAAAATTTATATCATGAAATGAAAATGTCTATAGTCTAAGATATTTTAAACAAACATATCAACTTTTAAGTAAGTTCAATATAATTATATTTTGTTGTATTATGTTCCACATTAAAAATTGAAATCACCCATATCCCACTCTCGAACAACTCTTTTGCATCCACAATCTCAACCTCATTCCCATTAAATTTGCTCTTCAGGACCTTAGATGCATCATGCTTCTTTATGCTTATGTTTCCTCATTATTTATCCTTCTTTTGGATTTATTGACTCTTCCCCTGCCTGGAACCATGTGGTTGAATATCTTACCCACTTTCTCTCATCTGAATCTCAATTATTTGATGTTTCTATTGTTTATTGCACCTGCTCAACAGAACCACAACTCTGAATCAATTCTTCAACAAGGCTTCTATGCTATCCTGGCAGAGTAGTACTGCTAAACCTACCAAACAACCCTATGTCAGTCCAAATTTCACTGAGTCCAAATTAATGGTTCTAAGCTTATCTGGGTCCTTAATGAACCTCAACAGTCTTTACCTTTCAAGCCTGTTCATTTTTCCCCATTTGTTTTTGACCAGTTCTTTCTTGGATTCTTTAAGTTCATATATCTCTTTCTTCCCTTACCTATTAATATCCAGCAAACTTCCATTATTGCCCCTATTTGATTTTTCTTCTCACACACTTTCTTTGGAAGTTTCCATGAACCTTCTTGCTTTTAACTTCTCCATCTGTACTCAAGACTCTCATTTTTACATCTTCCACCCTACATTTACCTGCACAGAGCTTTAGATTCATTTACTCTTAGCACAAAGCACGAATGCAAGTCAGATCATGGCACAACTCTGTCAATATCCTCAACACTCCCCGTCTTTTTCAAAATTGAGTCCAAAATCATTATCTGCCTTTGGGAGTTTGCAGTTCCCTTTTCCCTTCTGCTTTGAATACTTATGCCAATGACTGATTCTTTTATTTTGCACGGTGTTCAATTGACACTTTTCCAGTGACGGTTATCCCGAACACTCTATTTAAAACCACACTCAGGGCATCTGGGTGACTCAGTAGGTTAAGCACAGGACTCTTGATTTCAGCTCAGGTCATGATCTCGGTCTTGAAATCAAGCCCAGCACCTGGCTCCACTTTCAGCGTGGGATTCTCTCTCTCCCTCTCTCTGTCCTGCCCCAGGTCATGCTCTTATTCAAAATAAATAAAATTTAAAATAAAAAAATAAAATAAAACCACACCTTCCCTGCCCTATACCTTCACAAACACACTCTCTACTCACTCTTACTTTGCTTTTCTCCATAGCATGTATTACCATCTGTATATTTTACTTTATTATTTAATTTCTTTCCCATTTCCTCCTTTGCCCAATAAGGTGTAAACTCCTTAAGAGCAGGAATTTTTGTCTATTTTGTTAACTTATCTCCAGAGAATATTATAGTACCTGGGAAAAATAAATCCTTTACTAAATAATAATAGAATGGAAGGATCATGGACTTGGAATTGTAGAGAGTTCACTAATGATATTCAGAAGGTTGGGTGCACAGAAAGGGACAAATGAATTTAAGCCTTGAAGAGAGGAGAAGGTCAAAGATAGCAGTGTAGAAAGATCCT
Source organism: Lynx rufus (assembly GCF_022079265.1). Classification (NCBI taxonomy): domain Eukaryota; kingdom Metazoa; phylum Chordata; class Mammalia; order Carnivora; family Felidae; genus Lynx; species Lynx rufus. Next base: position 150,276,184 of record NW_025814823.1, read on the forward strand.
GAACTCACCTCCTACCATGGAGACACCAAATCTGTACACATAGATCATTTCCATCTGAAAAAAGATCTGAAAGCTAGATGAACTGCTCCCCACAACAAAGGATTAAAGGACCATATGAAGATGGTTAGGAAAGGCAGAGACATGATCTCATAAAAATCCCCACCCCTAGTACTGAGACACACAATAGTGAGGGATCTCATCAGACAGACACTTCTGGAGGAGCAAGGGGTTGATGCCCCACATTGGGCACCTCAGCCCCTGGGAACTGCTCTGGAGAGGTGCGTCCCCAGAACGTCTGGCTTAGAAAGCCAATGAGATAGATGTCTGGGGGCTCTAAAGTGCTATGAGAAACAGAAATTACCTTTTGGAAGGCATGTAGGTGGTCTCATTCACCTCAAGATCACAAGGGAAAAAAAAGCAATTTGAAAGTGCCTAGAGTATATGGGAGGGAAATTTATTTGCTGATTTGAGACCATCAGCTGGAGAGGCAGGGGACAGTTCACACATTCCCAGGAGATGATGGAGATGTTGGCTGACAACATCATTATACTCTCCATATAGTCTACTAGCACAGGTGAGCAAGCTCTCATGAGGAACCTTCTTGTCATATTCCTGGAATAGGCAGGGGTGAGGGGTCAAGGCACTTGATGAGGCTGGCAGTAGCAGCATTCTCCTATTCCCTGGCTAAAGCAGATGAGCACCAATGGTTTCAGAGTTCTCCAGCTCCCTAGCTAAAGTCTGTGAGCACTGGTGGTTTTGACACTCCCTCACTTTCTGTCTAGGGCTGGTGAGTGAGAACTGTCTCAATAGCCTCCCACTTCTAGCCTAAAGCTGGCGTGAGTGCACAGACAAGGTACCATCCTACCGTACTGCTGAAGAATGTGGACTCAGGCAGTCAAGACATTTCCCTTACAGCCTTTCTGAAGCTGATGAGCTTGCCCCACACCCACCCCTCTCCAGAGGACTTGCTCAAGCCAGTGGGCACAGACAACCCATCAGAGGACATCTCTTGATTACCTAGCCTTAGTGGCCAAGAGGGCTGCATTCTCTAACACCATCAGACTGCAACAATCAGAAAGGGTTCTTGGCAGGCACTATGATGAAGTTCTGGGGTGATAGTGGGTTTGTGGGGTCTGGAGCGGATGACTAAGAAATAATTCTTCAAGATGTCTTTGGTGCAAAAAGGTAATTTTATTTAAGCATGGGGACAGGACCCATGGGCACGAAGAGCTGCACATTTGTTGTAGGGGGCAACCTTTTATGTAGTGGGGGGAATAAAGTCAAGAGGGAGTTTCCAAAGAGACTCACATGCTAAAGACTTACGGGTGGCCTCGCTATTGTCAAGCTAAGGTTGTTTTTCCTTCTAGCAAAGCAGTAACATTAAGACAATAGGGAGTTCTTGGACTTCAGGCTGTGATGGGATTGCCTTTTTCTGGTAAAATGGTGGAAACGCTTATCAGTTTAACCATTTGGTTTTTTGTCCTTTCCTGTTTTGGGATAGTCTGGAGTGTCCAAGGAATATCATACACATCCCACTGGGATTCGGGGGGTGGGGGCGGTGGTGCTGTTAGCCTGCACCTTGCCCTCAGCTTGCCCCATGCTCCCATATCACTACACAGACGACTGAAACACAATCCAGTATTCCTTTGAAAAAGGCCTATTTCCTAGACTGGAGCTTTAGACCGACAGACAGACTTTAGGTTGCCATACATCTAGAGGCTAAGGAGGCACTCCCAGGGAAAATAAGCAAATATGCTTATGCAAAATAAGCAAATATGCAAAATACGCATCATCCTTGCATATCCCCTGGACTCATTACAGCTTAACAAGATTTCCTTGAAAAGAGCTTATACACTTATATGGACCCCTGATTTTTGCAACTGCTCCCTAAAGGACAACACCAGATATCCTGGTCTGGAGGCAAACAGGGATTACAATTGTGGACTCTCAGGACTGTATATATGTGCATACTTTAAATGGCTGGCTTCCAATCAGCCTGCAACTAGATGCTAAATGAGATTCTTCCACGGACAGATCTTGGCATATCTTCAACAACTGGAGTCTATCAATAATAAGTCAGACAGTTTAGACAATCACAAAGGTTAGAGAGACAACCACCAGCTAAGGCAAGTATGTTCATCACCTATAGAAGGACACCTCTCCAAGACTGAAAGGCATAGCTCTTTCACCTATTACATAGAAATGGAGTCAAGTAAAATGAGGAGACAAAGAAATACATTCCAAATGAAGAAGAAGACAACATCTCAGAAAATACCTTAATGCTATGGATTAAAAAGTAATTTACCAGATAAAGAATTTCAAGTAATGGTCATAAAGATGCTAATGAACTTGGGAGAAAAATGGAGGAACACAGCGAGAACTCCAACAAAGAGGGAGAAAACATATCAAAGTACCAAACAGAAGCCACAGAGCTGAAGAACACAATAGCTGGACTGAAAAGTACACCAGAAGGGTTTAACAGCAGACTGGATGAAGCAGAACAGACCATCCAGCTGTAAGATAAATAATGGAATTCACCCAGACATAGCTGCAAAAATAAAAATAGTATTTTTTTTAAAAAAAGATAATTTCAGAGACTTTTGAGAGAACATCAAGGGTAGTAACTTTTGCATTAAAGAGGCCCAAGAAGGAGAAGAGAGAGGCAAAAAGGGGCAGAAAACTTATTTGAAGAAATAATGGCTGAAAACTTTCCTAACTAGTTTAAAGAAGTAAATAGACATCCAGTTCCAAGAAACCCATGGAGTTCTAAATAAGATGGACACAAAGAAATCCACACCAAGACACATTATAATTAAAATGTTAAAAGTTAAAGTTGAAAAAAAGATAATCTTAAGTGGCAAGAGGAAAACAAATTGTTACTTGCAAAGGAAACCCCATAAGGCTATGAGCAGATTTCTCAGCAGAAAATATACAAGCAACACTAGTCAAAGTGCTGAAAGGGAAGAATGTCTAACCATGGATACTCTACCTGGCAAAGTTATCATTCAGATTTGAAGGATAGAATTTTCTAGACAAAAGCTAAAGGAGTTGATTACTACTAAATTGCCTTACAAGAAATATTAAAGGGCCATTAAAGAAATGGTACTAATTACTAAGAGGAAAACATATGTAAGTAAAAATCTTACTAGAAAAGTAAATATATAATAAAGGTAGTAAATTAATTACTTTTAAAGCTAATATGAAGGTTAAAGGAATAAAGGTAGTAAAATTAAAACTGTAACGAGTTAATAGATGCATAAAATAAAAACATGTCTAAAGTAAAATAAAAAATACAAAATACGAAAGGTGGAAGTAAACACGAAGAGTTTGGGAATGTGTTCAGATTTAAGTTGCCATGAACTTAAAAGAGACTGCTATAAATACAGGATGATATGTATGAACCAAACAGTAATCTCAAAGTAAAATTATAGTAAATACACAAAAGAAAATGAGAAAGAAACCCAAACAGAACATTAAAGAAAATCATCAAACCACAAAGGAACAGAGAAAAGGAAGAAGAAAAGATAAATTACAAAAACAGCTAGAAAATAACAAAATTACAGTAAGTGCATACCTATCAATAATTACTTTAAATGTAAATGGACTGAATTGTCCAATCAAAAGGCATAAAGTGGCTGAATGGATTAAGAAATAAGACAAATCCATAAACTGCCCATAAGAGACTCACTTTAGAATTAAGGACACCCAAAGACTGAAAGTGAAGGAATTCAAAAAAGGTATTCCATGCAAATGGAAGCAAAAAGACAGCTGTCATAGCTATATGGATATCACCAAATAGACTTCAAAACAAAGTATAATAAAAGACAAAGGCGGACATAATTACATAATGATAAAAAGGTGAATCTTGTCAGAAGATATAGCATTTATAAATAAAAGTGCACTCAACTTATAAGCACCAAAGTATATAAAGCAAATATTAACAGACCAAAAGGGAGAAATTGACATCAATATAATAACAATAGGGTATTTTAACAACCCATTTACATCAATGGATAGATCATCCAAGACAGATTATTAATCAGAAAACATCAGTCATAAATGACACATTAAATGGGAGGGATTTAACAGATATATACAAAACATTCCATCCCAAAACAACAGAATACACATTCTTCTCAGGAGCATAGGGAACATTCTCCAGGAAACATTACATGTTGAGGCAATAAAACATTGAACACTGAAATCAAGAATACGGAAATCATATGAAGAATCACTTCTGACCACAATGGGCAAAGAAAACTGAAAAAGCTACAAATACATATTACCGAAAAACCACTGGCTCATAGAAAGAATCAGGGGAGAAAAAAGTACCCAGAGACAAATGAAAACTGAGATACATTAACAAAAATCTATGGGAAGCAGCAAAAGCAGTTCTCCAAGAGAAGCTCCTAGCAATACAGGCCTATCTTCAAATAGAGAGAAATCCCAAATAAACAATTTAACTTTACACCTAAACGAACTAGGAAAAGAAGAACAAATAAACCCCAGCATTTTAGAAAAAAGAAGGTAACAAAGATCAGAGTGAAAATAAATGGAATAGAGATTAAAAAGACAATAGAAAAGATCAATGACACTAAGAGCTGGTTCCTTGAAAAGATAAATAAAATTGACAAATCTTTAGATAGACTCACCCAGAAAGAAAGTGTTCAAATAAATAATATTAGAAATAAAAAAGAACTTACAACTAATACCACAGAGATAAAAAAAGATCATGAGACTACTATGAACATTTATAGGCAAACAAATTGGATAACCTAGAAGAAATGGATACATTCCTAGGAATTTACAATCTTTTAAGACTCAATCATGAAGAAAGAGAAATTCTGAATAAACCAATTACTAGTAAGAAGAATGAATCAGCAACCCCAAACCTCCCAACAAACAAAACTTCAGGACCAGACAGCTTCATTGGTGAATTCTACCAAACAAAAAAGAATAACACCTATCATTCTCAAACTCATCCAAAAAATTAGAGAGAAGGGAAAGCTCTGAAACTCATTTTACAAAGCTAACATTATCCTGATACCAAAACGAGACAAGGAGACCATAAAAAAGGGAGAATACAAGCCAATAGCCCTGATGATTACAGAGGCAAAAATCCTCAAAAATATTACCAAACTGAAATCAACAATACATTAAAAGTATCATACACCGTGACCAAATGGAATTTATTTCAGGGATGCAAGAACTGTTCAACATATGTAAATCAGTGTGTAATATCATGTCAACAAAATGGAAGATAAAATTATATCATCATCTTAATAGATGCAGAAAAAAATCTCATAAAATCCAACATTCATTTACGGTAATTAAATTTTTTTTTTTTATATCTAGAGAGAGCATGAATGGGAGAGAGGGGAGAATCGAAGGGAGAGAGAGAGAGAGAATCCCAAATAAGCTTGATGCAGGGCTTGATCCCATGACCCTGGGGTCATGACCTGAAATCAAGAGTTGAACAAATGCACAACCAACTGAGGCCCCAGGTGCCCCTGTGAGAAAAATTTAAACAAAGTGGGTATAGAGAGAATATACTTCAACACAAGGCCATATATGACAAACACATAGCTAATACCATATTCAATGGTGGAAAGCTGAAAGCATTTCTTCTATGATCAGGAATAAGACAAAGATGCCCATGCTCACTACTTTTATTCAACATAGTATAACCACAGAAATTAGGCTGAAAGAAAGGAAGAAAGAAAGGGAAAGGAAGAAGGATGGATGGATGGAAGGAAGGAAGGAAGGAAGATACACAAATTGAAAAAAAAGTAAATTGTCACTATTTGCAGAAGACATATTATATACCAAAAAATCTTCAACCTCTACCAGAAAAACTGTTGGAATGAATGAATTTAGTAAAGTTGCAAGATACAAAATATACAAAATCTGTTGCATTTCTATACAATGACAAATGATCCGAAAGGGAAATCAATAAAACAATCCCATTTATCATCATATCAGAAAAAAAATGAAATACCCAGGCATAAATTTAACCAAGGAAGTGAAAGACCTGTACACTGAAAACTCTAACACATTGACAAAAAAAGTGAATATGACACAAGTAAATAGAAAGATGCCCATGCTAATGGATTAGAAGAATTACTATTGTGAAAATATCCATACTATCAAAAATAATTTACAGATTCAATGCAATTCCTATCAAAATTCTACTGAAAATTTTCACAGAATTGGAAGAAATAATTCTAAAATTTGTATGGAACTATAGAAGACCCCGAATAGCCAAAACAATTTTGACAAAGAAGAACAAAGCTGGAGATATCATGCACCATGATTTCAAACTGTACCACAAAGATATAGTAATCTAAACAGTATGGTATTGCCATAAATACAGACGTATATAGATCACTGGAAGGGAACAGAGATCTCAGACACAAACCCACACATACACTATCAGTTAATTTATGTCTAAGGAGAGAAGAATATACAATGGGGAAAGGACCATCTCATTGATAAATGGTGCTGACAGAACTTGAAAACTACATGTAAAAGAATTGGTATGGATTGCTCTCTTACACCATACACAGAAACTAACTCAAAATGGATTAAAGACTTGAATGTGTGACATGAAACCATAAAAGTCCTAGAACAAAACATTGACATCCGTCTTAATGTTTTTTTCCCTTAGACCTGACTTCAAAGGTACAGGCACAAAAATAAAGTAATGAGAATACATCAAACTAAAAAAAGCTTCTGCACAGCAAAGGAAACCATCAACAAAATGAAACACAACTTACTGAATGGGAGAAGGTATTTGTAAATGAAATACAGACCTACCTGTTTATGTTATACTTTGGGCTCTTTTACTGGGCTTAAATAATTGCCTCCCCCCCCCTTTTTTTTAACAAAAATTCATGGTTTGAATAAACTCTGCATCAAGCAGGTCTGCAGTGCCATTTTTTCAATAGCCTTTGCACACTTTGTGTTTGTGTCAAATTTTGTTAATTCTTGCAAAATTTCAAGCTTTTCATTATTATTATATTTGACTTGTCACCATCTCAAAATCAAACTTGAACAAATTAGGAGTTGCTTTATGGATGAGTAATGAATGTGTCTTTTACAGATAGAATCTACTCCTAGTGAAATTGTTGTGAAGATTTTTTAATGTTTATTTAAATTCAAGATAGTTGATATACAGTGTAGTATTGGTTTTAGGAGTAGAACCCAGTGATTCATCATTTCCATGAAACCCAGTGCTCATCCCAACCAGTGCTCTCCTTAATGCCCATTACCTATTTATCCACTCCTCCCAACAAACTTCTCCTCCAGCAATCCTCAGTTTGTTCTCTGTATTTAAGAGCATCTTATGGTTTGCCTCCTACTCTGTTTTTACCTTATTTTTCCTTCCCTTCCCCTATGTTGTGTTTCTTAAATTCCACAGATGAATGAAATCATATATTTGTCTTTCTCAGACTGATTTATTTCACTTAGCATAATACAATCTAGTTCCAACCATGTTGTTGCAAATGGCAACACTTCATTCTTTTTGAGCACCAAGTAGTATCCCATTATATATATATATATATATATATATATATATATATATATATACCCAAACTTCTTTATCCATTCATCAGTTGATGGACATTTGGGCTCTTTCCATAATTTGGCTATTGTTGACAGTGATGCTCTAAACATTGGGGTGCATGTGCCCCTTCGAATCAGCATTTTTGTCTCCTTTGGATAAATACCTAGTAGTGCAATTGCTAGGTTACAGGGTAGTTCTCTTTTTAATTTTTTGAGGAACCTCCATACTTTTCCAGAGCGGCTGCACCTGTTGGCATTCCCAAGAACAGTGCAAAAGAGATCCCTTTTCTCTGCATCCTCACCAACATCTGTTGTTTCCTGGGTTGTTAATTTTAGCCATTCTGACAGGTGTGAGGTGGTATCCCATTATGGGTTTGATTTGTATTTCTCTTATGATGAGTGATGTTGAGCATCTTTTCAATGTTTGTTAGCCATCTGGATGTCTTCTTTGGAAAAGTGTCTATTCATGTCTTTTGTCAATTTCTTCACTGGATTTTTTGCTTTATGGGTGTTGAGTTTGGTAAGTTCTTTATATAGTTTGGATACTAACCCTTTATCAGCTATGTCATTTGCAAGTATCTTCTGCCATCCTGTTGGTTGCCTTTTAGTTTTGTTGATTGTTTCCTTCACTGTGCAGAAGCTATTTACCTTAATAAGGTCCCAGTAGTTCATTTCTGCTTTTATTTCCTTTGCCTCCAGAGACATGTCTAATAACAAGTTGCTGCGGCCGAGGTCAAAGTGGTTGTTGCTTATTTTGTAGGAATTTTGTAGGTTTTTGATGGTTTTCTGTCTCAGATTGGATGGGTCGTTCATCCATTTTGAATTTATTTTTGTATATGGTGTAAGAAAGTGGTCCAGTTTAATTCTTCTGCACATTGCTGTCATTTTCCCAACACCATTTGCTGAAGAGACTGTCTTTGTTGAAGAAAAAAAGGTCGGTGGAGGTGGTGGTGGGGGGGTAGGGGGCAGGATGCCTGATCTTAGAAAACAGGACAAAAACAAACAAACAAACAGAAAAAAAAAAAACCCTGTAGTTTGATTCCAAAGAAAAAGAGAGGGGAAAAAAAGGAAAAAAGAAAAAAAAAAAAGCCTGATCCCAAAAAGGTGAAAAGGAAATGAAGAAAAAAAGAAACAAGAAACCATGAGCCTGATTCCACAAGAAAAAAACAGAAGAAAGAAACAAAGGAAAAATAACTGTAAGCATTATTTTGAAGCCCTGGTTTTGCAGTGCACTTTGGGCTTGGGGGATGCTGGCTGTGCTGGTCTGGAGGAGAGGTCCACTGCTTTGGCTGAGCCAGTCTTGCTCCAGTAAATATAAGCAGTCACCAGGCATGGGACAGAGTGGTGTCGGGGTTTGGTGTAAGTGGGACTTGCCTCCATGAGGGGACTGCTGTGTTACTCTCTGAAGTCCCACTGTGTTGAGGTTGGGGGCAAAACGGTGCCACCCTAAACTCTTGTCCTCAGACCTGATATCTCATACCCCCTCCCTACCTGCTGTTCAGGCAGCCCTCACCAAATAGCAAGGGCAGTCACCTGGCCCTGTGCCACAAATGTCCTGTGGTTTTTCTTTGGTACATGGCTGGGATTCAAAACCCAAAGTCTTAAAGGACAGGCACCATGCAGATACACTCCCCTCCTCTTGGGTAGAGCCCCTCCACACTGTGTGAAGTCCCCTGTCCCAGAGAAACAGTCCCAGGCCCATACAGTGTGTACAATTTATGGTGCAGCACTGCTAAAAGCAGCAAATGTTATATTCTCTCTGGGTGCGCCTCTGTCCCCTGCCGATAAGAGGCCTTTGGCTGGCACTGCAGTGTCCTTTGTCCTTGTAAGGCAATAAACTGTCTTCCAAAAATAGTCCAGGAAGGGGAATGCTCTTTCCCAGTGCGCCCCAGAGATCCCTACACCATGCTACGCACTCCGGGGCAGCTCTCTCCTTCCCGGGAGGGTGCTCCACAGCTCCATTCCAAAGTCACACATTTCCACAACTTCAGAGTTTAAGCTCCAGATACTGTTTGCAAAAAAGAACTGGGGCACTCAGTACTTCTTATTCTCCATCCGTGGTCCAGAGAGGTTTTCCTCTTCTGCTAACTTGATGCCACACTATCTCAACCCCTCTTTCTTTCTCTCCCTTTGTCTCTCCAAGGAAAGGGTTCTCTCCCCTCTGTGGTGTGGCTGTTTTTCTTTTCCCCAATTCACTTCCACACACCTCACACCTGCCAAGCTATTTCTCCAACTGTAGAGATCCTTCTGCCAATCCACAGATCGATTTCCTGGGTGTTCCAAGTGATCTGACATCAATATAGCTGTGTTTGAGGGACGAGGAAAGCCCAGGCTCCCCCTACTTCTCTGCCATCTTAACTCTTTCCTCTGTGAAGATTTTTGAAATGATAACACAACATTTCAAATATTGCATAACTAACTAATAAAGGAGAAGCAGGGTTTGAGAGGACTGACTCCAAATTTGAAAGAACTTCTACTGTGGGTAAAATACTATTAATCAGCAGCATCACATGTTTCAGAGAAATTTTTTGTGAGTCGAAGAGTTAATCAACAGCAAACTTCATTGTCTTATTTTAAGAAATTGCCTATTATACTAAGTCAATTAAATCAATCAGAAAAAGACAACTACCATATGATTTCATTCATATGTGGAATTTAAGGAACAAGACAGATGAACATATGAGAAGGGGGTGGGAGAAAAGAGAGGGAACAAACCATAAGACATTCTTAGTGATAGAGAACAAACAATAGATTGATGGAGGGGGGCGAGTGGGAGATGGGCTATATGGGTGATGGGTACTAAGGAGGGCACCTGTGATGAGCATTGGGAGTTATGTAAAAGTGAGGAATCCCTGAATTCTACTCTAGAAACCAATATTGCATTGTATGTTAACTAACTAAATTTTAAATTAAAAAAATAAATGATGGGACATCTGAGTGGCTCAGTCATTTAAGCATCTAACTTTAGCTCAAGTCATGATCTCACCATGCATGGGTTTGAGTCCTACATCTGGCTCTGTGCTGACGGCTTGGAGCCTGGAGCCTGCTTCGGATTCTGTGTCTCCCTCTCTCTCTGCCCCTCTGTCTCTTTCTCTTAATTTGTCTCTTTCTCTCTCTCTCAAAAATAAAAATAAATAAATAAATAAATAAATAAATAAATAAATAAATAAATAAATAAAAATAAAATAAATGATGGTAGACTTCAAATAGTCAGGAAGGAAGGAAGGAAGGAAGGGAAAGAAAGAAATTGCCACAGCCACACACACTTTCAGCAACTATCATTCTGACCCATAAACATTTATTGCCCATAAACATCAAGGCAAGACCCTACACTAGCAAAAAAGTGGCAAATCACTGAAACCTCAGAGGATAGTTATCATTTTTTAGAAATAAACTATATTTTAATTAAGGTATATACATTGTTTTTTTAGACACATGCTATTGCATACTCCATAGACTATAATATAGCATGAATATAAATGTTATATGCACTGGGAAACCAAAAAATTCATGTGACTCACATTATTATGATATTCATTTCATTGTTGTGGTCTGTAACTGAATCAGTATCTCTGAGATATGTCTGTATCTGGTAAGTGGTTAGTATCCAAAATATATAAAGAACTCATACAATTCAAAAGCAAGCAAAAATAGCAATATGATGAAAAAATGGAAAAGGATCTGAATAGACATTTTTCCAAAGAAGACATATGGACAGCCAATAGGCACATGAACAGATGCTCAACATCACTAATCATCAGGGAAATACAACTCAAAACCATAATGAAATGGTGTGGGGCATCCAAGATGGTGAGGTTGGTACTTATGCCCTATATGGACACAATGATTCTACACCTACACCTACTTTTAGAGCAATTCCTCCTGAAAAAGAAATGAGGACTCACTGAACAGCTTCTGCACAACAAACAACAGAGGGACCATATAGCAAATGGCACAAGAGACAGACACAGTAAATAAGGGAACCCCACTGTGACACTGCAAACTACAGTAGGGAAGGATAGTACTGAGGGAACAGGAACAGTTTCATCCACTCTGGAGCACAGATAAAAAAACTGTGCAGTTTAAAAGAATAGCTAAAATTTAAAGAAACTAATTCTTAAATGACTGCCAAATGGCATGAAACCTGCAGAATGTTCTTCAGTGCCAAGGAGCTGGTGAACACTATTGTGAACACCTTATAATTCAAACAGGAGCAGGATCCAAGCAGTCTACCTGGCCATAAACCCACCAGCCCCAGTCACCCTGAGACACAGAAACAACACAATGGTTTAAATGGACAACAACAGTGTAAAGGACTCAGCCCTAGAGGGAGCTGCAAGAATTCTCAGATCAGAGAAGCATGCAAGCACCATTGTTCATGCTCTTCCTCCATCATCATAGCAAACACAGGAGCAGGATATGGCACCTGGCCAGCTGGCTCCCTTAGTGAGCCCTGGGCCACTAGCTCACACCAGCCCATGCCCTTGCCCCAAAGTGATACCCTCCCACCTGCCTGAGCTCCAGCCATCCTACTGCGGTGGCCTGAGTGTAGTGCACCCCAGAATACTTCCAGACAGTGCCTATTATAGTTTCATTTATCTCATCAAGGTGACAAATGTGCAAAGCATCAATGGGACATGCCAGGCCCGAACCTACATCAGCTCCAGACAACTTGCCAGAGCACCTAGTGAAGACATTGTGAAGATTTTTGAAATGGCAAAAAAAGATTTATGGAACACCCAGAAATGCCACCAGTCTATGTCCATCTCAGATCCAGTCATCTTGCCAAGGTGTTCCCTGTATAAAGCACCCCACAGAAACCCCTGGTCTGTGCCTGCTTTAGTTCCAGCTGCCCACCAGAACAGTGCCACCCACCAGTGCCTGATTCAGCTTCAACTGTCCTGTGAGGGTGCCCACTGTGTGGAATGTCCCAAGACCCCTGGATCACACCCTTATCAGCTCCAGCTATCCTACCAGGGTGACCCCAGTGGAGAGTCCTCTGAGATTTTCAGCCCATGGCTGCTACAACTCCAGCCAGAGCTGCTAGACACAGCAGTCAACAGTGGGGGATGTTCTTATATGAGATCTGTCCTTCAAGACTAGGAAAAGTAGCTCTTCTGAGTCTCAGAAACACAGAGAGTCAAAAAAAAATGAGACAGAGAAATATGCTCTAAATGAAAGGATAAGATAAAACAAACAAACAAAAAGAAGTAAATGAATAAAAATAAGCAATCTACTTGATAAAGTCTTCAAAAACTATCATGAAGATGCTCAGTGGAACATCTTTCACTGAGAGAAGAATGGAAAATTGAGTAATAACTTCAACAAAGAGACAGAAAATATAAAAAACAATCAGAGTTGAATAATAGTATAACTAAAATAAAAATAACACTAAAGAGAATCAATAGCAGAGGATGCAGAAGAACAAATTAGCCATCTGGAAGACAGGTTAATGGAAAGCACCCAAGCTGAACAACAAAAAGATAAAAGAAAAAAAATGAGGATAGCTAAGGGATCTCTGGGACAAAACAAGCATATTCCCATTCACATTGTAGGGGTTCCAGAATGAGAAGAGAGAGACAAAGCGGCAGAAAAGTTATTTGAAGAAATAATAGTTAAAATCATCCCTGACCTGGGGAGGGAAACACACATTCAGATCCAGGAATCACAGAGAACCCCAAACAAGAGGAGATACACATCAAGATACATTATAATTAAAATGTCAAGGATTAAATATTAAGAGAAAGAAATTAAAAGCAAGATAAAAGCAACTGGTTACATTCAAAGAAAACCCCATACAGCTATAAACTTAGTTTCAGCAGAAACTTTTCTGGCTCCAAAGGAGTGACATGATATATTCAAAGGGTTGGAAGGAAAAACAACAACAACAACAACCAAGATACTTCACCAAGCAAGGATATCATTCAGAACTGAAGGAGAAATGAGGAGTTTCCAAACCTAAATAAATAAATAAATAAATAAATAAATAAATAAATAAAAATGTTAAAACATCAAACAGTTCATCACCGCTAAACCAACCTTATAAGAAATGTTAATAGGTCCTAATTAGAAGAAAGAAAAATATGAAAGGGAAAAAATTTCATGAGTCAAACAAACATACAATAAAGGTAGATCAATTACTTACAAAGCTAGTATGAAGGTAAAAGACAACAGTAGTAAAAAAAAATCAATGATATCTACAACAAGTAATCCAGGGATATACAAAATAAAATGTGAAATATGACATCATATATATAAAACATGAAGACTGGAGTAAAAAGTAGAACTTCTATAACATTTCAACTTCAGGTACTATCAACTTATTATAGACTGCTATATACTTAGGACATTATGTATCAATTTCTTGGTAAGCACACACCAAAAACCTATAATAGATACACAAAAAATAAGGAGAAAGGAATCCAAATAAAACACTAGATAACAACAATCACAAGGGAAGAGAGCAAGAGAAGAAGAAAGGAATGGAGAAGAACTACAAGAACAATCAGAAAAGAATTAAAAGTGGCAATAAGTACATACTTATCAATAATTACTTTAAATAATTCCATTTAAATGTAAATGGTCTAACTCCTCCAATCAAGACATATGGGGTACCTGAATGGATTTTCAAACCTAAAGCCACATACAGATTGAATACAAGGGGATGGAAATTATATTCCATGGAAATCGAAGTGAATAAAAAGTTAGGGTCACGTCACTTGTATCAGACAAAATACACTTTTATTTTTTTAATATATGAAATTTATTGTCAAATTGGTTTCCATACAACACCCAGTGCTCATCCCAAAAGGTGCCCTCCTCAATACCCATCACCCACCCTCCCCTCCCTCCCACCCCCCACCAACCCTCAGTTTGTTCTTAGTTTTTAACAGTCTCTTATGCTTTGGCTCTCTCCCACTCTAACGTCCTTTTTTTTTTTTTTTTTTCTTCCCCTCCCCCATGGGTTTCTGTTAAGTTTCTCAGGATCCACATAAGAGTGAAAATATATGGTATCTGTCTTTCTCTGCATGGCTTATTTCACTTAGCATCACACTCTCCAGTTCCATCCACGTTGCTACAAAAGGCCGTATTTCATTTTTTCTCATTGCCACGTAGTATTCCATTGTGTATATAAACCACAATTTCTTTATCCATTCATCAGTTGATGGACATTTAGGCTCTTTCCATAATTTGGCTATTGTTGAGAGTGCTGCTATAAACATTGGGGTACAAGTGCCCCTATGCATCAGTACTCCTGTATCCCTTGGGTAAATTCCTAGAAGTGCTATTGCTGGGTCATAGGGTAGGTCTATTTTTAATTTTCTGAGGAACCTCCACACTGCTTTCCAGAGCGGCTGCCCCAGTTTGCATTCCCACCAACAGTGCAAGAGGGTTCCCGTTTCTCCACATCTTCTCCAGCATCTATAGTCTCCTGATTTGTTCATTTTGGCCACTCTGACTGGCGTGAGGTGATATCTGAGTGTGGTTTTGATTTGTATATCCCTGATAAGGAGCGACGTTGAACATCTTTTCATGTGCCTGTTGGCCATCCGGATGTCTTCTTTAGAGAAGTGTCTATTCATGTTTTCTGCCCATTTCTTCACTGGGTTATTTGTTTTTCGGGTGTGGAGTTTGGTGAGCTCTTTATAGATTTTGGATACTAGCCCTTTGTCTGATATGACATTTGCAAATCTCTTTTCCCATTCCGTTGGTTGCCTTTTAGTTTTGTTGGTTGTTTCCTTTGCTGTGCAGAAGCTCTTTATCTTCATAAGGTCCCAGTAATTCACTTTTGCTTTTAATTCCCTTGCCTTTGGGGATGTGTCGAGTAAGAGATTGCTACGGCTGAGGTCAGAGAGGTCTTTTCCTGCTTTCTCCTCTAAGGTTTTGATGGTTTCCTGTCTCACATTCAGGTCCTTTATCCATTTTGAGTTTATTTTTGTGAATGGTGTCAGAAAGTGGCCTAGTTTCAACCTTCTGCATGTTGCTGTCCAGTTCTCCCAGCACCATTTGTTAAAGAGACTGTCTTTTTTCCATTGGATGTTCTTTCCTGCTTTGTCAAAGATGAGTTGGCCATACGTTTGTGGGTCTAGTTCTGGGGTTTCTATTCTATTCCATTGGTCTATATGTCTGTTTTTGTGCCGATACCATGCTGTCTTGGTGATTACAGCTTTGTAGTAGAGGCTAAAGTCTGGGATTGTGATGCCTCCTGCTTTGGTCTTCTTCAAAATTACTTTGGCTATTCGGTGCCTTTTGTGGTTCCATATGAATTTTAGGAGTGCTTGTTCTAGTTTCGAGAAGAATGCTAGTGCAATTTTGATTGGGATTGCATTGAATGTGTCGATAGCTTTGGGTAGTATTGACATTTTGACAATATTTATTTTTCCAATCCATGAGCAGGGAATGTCTTTCCATTTCTTTAAATCTTCTTCAATTGCCTTCATAAGCTTTCTATAGTTTTCAGCATACAGATCCTTTACATCTTTGGTTAGATTTATTCCTAGGTATTTTGTGCTTCTTGGTGCAATTGTGAATGGGATCAATTTCTTTATTTGTCTTTCTGTTGCTTCATTGTTAGTGTATGAGAATGCAACTGATTTCTGTACATTGATTTTGTATCCTGCAACTTTGCTGAATTCATGTATCAGTTCTAGCAGACTTTTGGTGGAGTCTATCGGATTTTCCATGTATAATATCATGTCATCGGCAAAAAGCGAAAGCTTGACTTCGTCTTTGCCAATTTTGATGCCTTTGATTTCCTTTTGTTGTCTGATTGCTGATGCTAGAACTTCCAGCACTATGTTAAACAACAGCGGTGAGAGTGGGCATCCCTGTCGTGTTCCTGATCTCAGGGAAGAAGCTCTCAGTTTTTCCCCGTTGAGGATGATGTTAGCTGTGGGCTTTTCATAAATGGCTTTTATGATGTTTAAGTATGTTCCTTCTATCCCGACTTTCTCAAGGGTTTTTATTAAGAAAGGGTGC
The DNA here is from genome assembly GCF_022079265.1 of Lynx rufus. Lineage (NCBI taxonomy): Eukaryota > Metazoa > Chordata > Mammalia > Carnivora > Felidae > Lynx > Lynx rufus. The sequence goes on from NW_025814823.1 coordinate 150,292,729, forward strand.
TGGATTTTGTCAAAGGCCTTTTCTGCGTCGATTGACAGGATCATATGGTTCTTCTCTTTTTTTTTTGTTAATGTGATGTATCACGTTGATTGATTTGCGAATGTTGAACCAGCCCTGCATCCCAGGAATGAATCCCACTTGATCATGGTGAATAATTCTTTTTATATGCCGTTGAATTAGATTTGCTAGTATCTTATTGAGAATTTTTGCGTCCCTATTCATCAGGGATATTGGCTGGTAGTTCTCTTTTTTTACTGGGTCTCTGTCTGGTTTAGGAATCAAAGTCATACTGGCTTCATAGAATGAGTCTGGAAGTTTTCCTTCCCTTTCTATTTCTTGGAATAGCTTGAGAAGGATAGGTATTATCTCTGCTTTAAACGTCTGGTAGAACTCCCCTGGGAACCCATCTGGTCCTGGACTCTTATTTGTTGGGAGATTTTTGATAACTGATTCAATTTCTTCACTGGTTATGGGTCTGTTCAAGCTTTCTATTTCCTCCTGATTGAGTTTTGGAAGAGTGTGGGTGTTTAGGAATTTGTCCATTTCTTCCAGGTTGTCCAATTTGTTGGCATATAATTTTTCATAGTATTCCCTGATAATTGTTTGTATCTCTGAGGGATTGGTTGTAATAATTCCATTTTCATTCATGATTTTATCTATTTGGGTCATCTCCCTTTTCTTTTTGAGAAGCCTGGCTAGAGGTTTGTCAATTTTGTTTATTTTTTCAAAAAACCAACTCTTGGTTTTGTTGATCTGCTCTACAGTTTTTTTAGATTCTATATTGTTTATTTCTGCTCTGATCTTTATTATTTCTCTTCTTCTGCTGGGTTTAGGCTGCCTTTGCTGTTCTGCTTCTATTTCCTTTAGGTGTGCTGTTAGATTTTGTATTTGGGATTTTTCTTGTTTCTTCAGATAGGCCTGGATGGCAATGTATTTTCCTCTCAGGACTGCCTTCGCTGCGTCCCAAAGCATTTGGATTGTTGTATTTTCATTTTCGTTTGTTTCCATATATTTTTTAATTTTTTCTCTAATTGCCTGGTTGACCCACTCATTCGTTAGTAGGGTGTTCTTTAACCTCCATGCTTTTGGAGGTTTTCCAGACTTTTTTCTGTGGTTGATTTCAAGCTTCATAGCATTGTGGTCTCAAAGTATACATGGTATAATTTCAATTCTTGTAAACTTATGAAGGGCTGTTTTGTGACCCAGTATATGATCTATCTTGGAGAATGTTCCATGTGGACTCGAGAAGAAAGTATATTCTGTTGCTTTGGGATGCAGAGTTCTAAATATATCTGTCAAGTCCATCTGGTCCAATGTATCATTCAGGGCCCTTGTTTCTTCATTGACCGTGTGTCTAGATGATCTATCCATTGTTGTAAGTGGGGTATTAAAGTCCCCTGCAATTACCACATTCTTGTCAATAAGGTTGCTTATGTTTGTGAGTAATTGTTTTATATATTTGGGGGCTCCCGTATTTGGTGCATAGACATTTATAATTATTAGCTCTTCCTGATGGATAGACCCTGTAACTATTATATAATGTCCTTCTTCATCTCTTGTTACAGCCTTTAATTTAAAGTCTAGTTTGTCTGATATAACTATGGCTACTCCAGCTTTCTTTTGGCTTCCAGGAGCATGATAAATACTTCTCCATCCCCTCACTCTCAATCTAAAGGTGTCCTCAGGTCTAAAATGAGTCTCTTGTAGACAGCAAATAGATGGGTCTTTTTTTTTTTTATCCATTCTGATACGCTATGTCTTTTGGTTGGCGCGTTTAATCCATTTACATTCAGTGTTATTATAGAAAGATACGGGTTTAGAGTCATTGTGATGTCTGTATGTTTTATGCTTGTAGTGATGTCTCTGGTACTTTGTCTCACAGGGTCCCCCTTAGGATCTCCTGTAGGGCTGGTTTTGTGGTGACAAATTCCTTCAGTTTTTGTTTGTTTGGGAAGACCTTTATCTCTCCTTCTATTCTAAATGACAGACTTGCTGGATAAAGGATTCTCGGCTGCATATTTTTTTTGTTTAGCACACTGAAGATATCGTGCCAATTCTTTCTGGCCTGCCAAGTTTCAAAAGAGAGATCAGTCACGAGTCTTATAGGTCTCCCTTTATATGTGAGGGCACGTTTATCCCTTGCTGCTTTCACAATTTTCTCTTTATCCTTGTATTTTGCCAGTTTCACTATGATATGTCGTGCAGCAGATCAATTCAAGTTACGTCTGAAGGGAGTTCTCTGTGCCTCTTGGATTTCAATGCCTTTTTCCTTCCCCAGTTCAGGGAAGTTCTCAGCTATAATTTCTTCAAGTACCCCTTCAGCACCTTTCCCTCTCTCTTCCTCCTCTGGGATACCAATTATGCGTATATTATTTCTTTTAGTGTATCACTTAGTTCTCTAATTTTCCCCTCATACTCCTGGATTTTTTTATCTCTCTTTTTCTCAGCTTCCTCTTTTTCCATAACTTTATCTTCTAGTTCACCTATTCTCTCCTCTGCCTCTTCCATCCGAGCTGTCATCGTTTCCATTTTGTTTTGCATTTTGTTTAAAGCATTTTCAGCTCCTCGTGACTGTTCGTTAGTCCCTTGATCTCTGTAGCAAGAGAGTCTCTGCTATCCTCTATACTGTTTTCAAGCCCAGCGATTAGTTTTATGACTATTATTCTAAATTCACTTTCTGTTATATTATTTAAATCCTTTTTGATCAGCTCATTAGCTGTTGTTATTTCCTGGAGATTCTTCTGAGGGGAATTCTTCCGCTTGGTCATTTTGGATAGTCCCTGGTGTGGTGAGGGCCTGCAGGGCACTTCCCCTGTGCTGTGGTGTATAACTGGAGTTGGTGGGCGGGGCCGCAGTCAGTCCTGATGTCTGCCCCCAGCCCACCGCTGGGGCCACAGTCAGACTGGTGTGTGTCTTCTCTTCCCCTCTCCTAGGGGCGGGATTCACTGTGGGGTGGCGTGGCCCGTCTGGGCTACTTGCACACTGCCAGGCTTGTGATGCTGGGGATCTGGCGTATTAGCTGGGGTGGGTAGGCAAGGTGCACGGGGGCAGGAGGGGCAGGCTTAGCTCACTTCTCCTTAGGTGATCCACTTCAGGAGGGGCCCTGTGGCAGCGGGAGGGAGTCAGATCCGCTGCCGGAGGTTTGGCTCCGCAGAAGCACAGAGTTGGGTGTTTGCGCGGAGTGAGCAAGTTCCCTGGCAGGAACTGGTTCCCTTTGGGATTTTGGCTGGGGGATGGGCGGGGGAGATGGCGCTGGCTAGCGCCTTTGTTCCCCACCAAACTGAGCTCTGTAGTCCGGGGGTTCAGCAGCTCTCCCTCCCTTTGTCCTCCAGCCTTCCCGCTTTCTGAGCAGAGCTGTTAACTTATGACCTCCCAGACGCTACGTCGCACTTGCTGTCGGAACACAGTCCGTCAGGCCCCTCCGCTTTTGCAAGCCAGACTCAGGGGCTCTGCTTGGCTGGCGAGCCGCCCCTCCGCCCCAGCTCCCTCCCGCCAGTCCGTGGAGCGCGCACCGCCTCGCCGCCCTTCCTACCCTCTTCCGTGGGCCTCTCGTTGCACTTGGGTCCGGTGACTCCGTTCTGCTAATCCTCTGGTGGTTTTCTGGGTTATTTAGGCAGGTGTAGGTGGAATCTAAGTGATCAGCAGGACGCGCGGTGAGCCCAGCGTCCTCCTATGCCTCCATCTTCCCTCTCTCTCCCAAAATACACTTTTAAATAAAGACTGTGAGGTGCTAAGATAGTATGAGGAACCCAGGCTTGCCTCATCTTTCAACTAGCTAAATATCAAATAATTCTGAATACCCAAGAAACCCATCTGATAACTGACAGAACAAACTGCACAACTAGAGGGAGAGGGAAGGCCACAGCGTGGAAAGTAGGTGTGGGAGTGCTGATGTGGTTTGGGGTAGAAACAGACTGCAGGTGCTGTGGAGGCTAGAGAGTCCAAGTTGTGGAAAGAGAGAGAGAGAGAGAGAGAGAGAGAGAGAGAGAGAGAGAGAGAGAGAGATAGACCGCACACACACACAGGTTATTGCACAAAGAAAACACTTCTCCAAAGCCATTGAGAAAACAAGAGGGGCTGATTTTCATGAGATTTTTCAACCAGCAGGGCTCAAAGACTAAAGTTTTAAAAGCCTGTGGCATAGCTGAGGACACCACTGCTTCTGTAGAGAAAGCAGGCAGGTGACCTGGGAGCAGATGCCATGATATGAGGATCTCCTGAAATGCACTAGGAGTCACAGTTTCTCCTCCTTGAAGTACATCTCAGAGAGGTGGCATTGCTTCTCCAGGGACAAGGGAGCTTGTGGGTAACATTTCTTTCTCTCACCCCTCAGCATAGGCACAGAGAGACCTACTAAGGGTGGCTAACCTGGACATTGGCTGCTTAATATGCTGTGCTCCAAATTCCATGCTCTGGAGCACTCGTGCAACTGCTCCTCTAGGTCAAACCTACATCAGTCCCAATGTAGCAAGACCCTCTGCCAGAAGACCAGCTCAGGTCCCCACACACCAGGTATCTCAAGTTGGGAGTTTTAAAACTTACCTGTTTCTGGCTCAGATACAGCCCAAAGTGCAATGCACTTCTCCAGGCAGACGACTACCCCAGACACAGAAAGTGTGTAAGCAGTGATCTGAAAAAGACCTAGGTCACATGAGGGAAATTTATCTCCTTTTCTGGGAGGGCTTCCCTGACAGCAGCAAGCATGAACTCCCTCTCTGGGGACAATGGAAATGCTTAGTGCCATTGCCCTCCCTGGCCTCTCAGCATAAACTAACTTCAGTAAATAGCACAGCATCAAGACTGGCTGCTTAAATTGCTTACACCAAGCCCTGGCCCCTGTATTCTGTTGTTAATGCTTTTGGTGGGCAAGTGAGCCTAAAACCAGTGTAGCAGGCCCTCCCACCAGAAGATCAGCACAAACCCCTGCATGTACCACGTCTATAGACCATAAAGCTCTGCAAAGCTTCGGCTCTAGTGGAAATAGCATCAGGTCTCTTTTAAAAAGCAAACCAAAGCACACTTAGTTAAAACTTGCCACATTCTGGCCAAGGTCCAAACATTCCCAACAGTGGGCAAGGAGAAATTCTGCAGAGGACTGACCTGAGGGAAAGACTACCCATTCACAGCATCACAGTGCATGTAGCATACCCAACAATTTCAATTTCTGACGGACCAGCCCCTGGATATTACATGACCTCTTCTCCATAAAGCCATTACTCTCAGAAGCAGGGAACATAAGAGGCTTTTATAATACACAGAAGAGAGGGACCTAGACAAAATGCCAAATGGAGGAATTCATCCAAAAAGAATGAACAAGAAAATGTCACAGCCAAGGATCTAATCAAAACAAATGTAAGTAATATGCCTGATCCAGAATTTAGAGCAACAATCATCAGGATACTAGCTCTGCTTAAGAAAAGTATAGAAGACACCAGGAAGTCTCTGACTGCAGAGATAAAAGACCTGAAAACTAACCAGGATGAAATGAAAAATGACATAACCAAGATTCAAAACAGACTATATATAATGACCACAAGGATGGAAACAGTAAAGGAATGCATAAGTGATATAGAAGATAAAATTAAGGAAAATAATGAAGGTGCATAAAAGAAGGAAAGAAAATTCTTGGTTAATGAAAGTAGACTTAGGGAACTCAGTAATTCCATAATGTGTAATAACATTCAAATCATAGGAATCCCACAGACATAAGAGAGGGGAAAAGGTGAAAAGATTTACTCAAGGAAATTATAGCTAAAACTTCCCTAATCTGGGGAAGGAAACAGACTTGCAAATCCAGGAGGCACAAAGAACTCCCATCAAAATCAACAAAAGCAGGCCAATACAAAGAAATATTTAGTTCAATTTGCAGACTATAAAGAAAAAATTCTAGAAGCAAAAAAAATTTAAAAATTAAAAAAAAAGAAGTCTCTAACTTACAAGGGAAACCAATAAAGTTAGTAGCAGATCTCTCTACAGAAATGTGGCAGGTAGGAAGGGAGTGGCATGGCATATTCAACATGCTGAATGGGAAAAATATGCAAGAATGCAGTAAGGCTGACATTCTGAATAGAAAGCATGATAAAGAGTTTCACAGACAAAGAAAAACTAAAGGAGTTTGTGAACACTAAACCAGCCCTGAAAGGAATATTAAAGGGGATACTTTGAGTGGGAAAGAAGGACCAAAAGTGACAAAGACTAGAAAGGAACAGAGAAAATCTCCATGAATAACAACAAAACAAGTAATACAATAGCACCAAATTCATATCTATCAATAATCACTCTGAACATAAATGGGCTAAATGTTCCCATTAAAGGATAAAGGGTATCAGAATGGAATAAAACAAAACAAAATCAAGACCCATCTATATTCTGCCTACAAGACACTAATTGCATTGTTATTTATTTATTTATTTAATTTATTTATTTAAAATTTTATTTTAGAATGAGAGTGCAAACGAGGGGAGAAGGGCAGAGGGAGAGAGAGAGAATCTTAAGTAGGCTCCACACTGAGCATGGAGGCTCGATCCCACAAACCTGGGATGATGACCTGAGCCAAAAACAAGAGATGGACGCTTAACTGCTAAGCCACCCAGGTGCCCCAAGAATAATTTTAGATGTAAAGACATCTAGAGATTGAAAGTGAGGGAGAATCACCTATTATGCTAATGGATGCCAAAAGAAAGCTGGAGTAGCCATACTTATATTGAAAAAACTAGACGTTAAATCAAAGATGGTAACAAGAGATGAAAAAGGTCAGTATATCATCATAAAGGGTTTTATCCTACAAGAAGATCTAACAATTATAAATACTTATGTTTCCAACTTGGAAGCACCCAAATATAGAAAACAATTAATAACAAACATAAAGGTACTCATTGCTAACAATACAACAATAGTAGGGGACTTTAACACCCTACTTAGAACCATGGACAGATCATCTAAGCAGGAAATCAACAAGGAAACAATGGCTTTGAGTGACATGGTGGACCAGATGTACTTAACAGATATATTCAGAACATTTCATTCTAACGCAGCAGAATACAAGTTCTTTTAGAGTACACATAGTACATTCCCCAGAATAGATCACATATTGGGTCACAAATCAGGCCTCATCAAGTACAAAGAGATTGAGATCATACTATGCATGTTTTTAGACCACAACACTATGAAACTTGAAGTCAATCACAAGAACACTTTGGAAAGGCCACAAATACATGGAGGTTAAAGAACATCCTACTAAATAATGAATGGGTCAACCAGTAAATTAAAGAAAAAATTTAAAAATACATGAAGATGAGGGATAATGAAAACATGATGTTCAAAATCTCTGGGATGCAGCAAAAGCAGTCATAAGAAGGAATCATACAGCAATACAGGCCTATCTCAGGAAGCAAGACAAATCTCAAATATACAACCTAACCTTACACCTAAAAGAGCTAGAAAAAGTACAACAAATGAAGCCTAAAGCCAGGAGAAGAAGGGAAATAATAAAGATTGAGCAGAAATAAATGATATACAAACAAACAAATAAAAAATCAAAAGACAGTAAAACACATCATTGAAACCAGGGACCAGTTCTTTGAAGAAATTAATAAAATTGATAAACCCCTGGACAGACTTATCAAAAATAAAAGAGAAAGGAACCAAAAATAAAATCACAAAAGAATGAGAGAGGTGAGATCACAACCAATACCACAGAAGTGCAAATAATTAGAGAGGATATGAAAAATTATATGCCAACAAACTGGGTAATCTGAAAGAAATGGATAAATTCCTAGAAACATATAAACTACCAAAATTGAAACAAGAAGAAATAGAAAATTTCAAAAGACTGATAGCCAGCAAAGAAAGTGAATCAGTAATAAATTATCTCCAGCAAACCAAAGTCCAGGGTCAGATGACTTCCTAGGGGAATTTTACTCAATATTTAAAGAACAGTTAATACCTATTATTTTAAAACTTTTTCAAAAAATAGAAATGGAAGGAAAGCTTCCAAATTCATTCTATGAGGCCAGCATTACCCTGATTCCAAAACCATAATAAGACTCCACTAAAATGCAGAACTACAGGCCAATATTGCTGATGAACATGGATGCAAAAATTCTCAACAAATATTAACAAACTGAATCCAACAGTATACTCATAAATCATTCGTCACAATCCAGTGGGATTTAATCCTGAACCACGCTGCAAGGTTGATTCAGTATTTGCAAATCAATCAAGGTGATACACCATATTAATAAAAGATGGGATATGAACCATATGATCCTGTCAATAGATACAGAAAAAGCACTTGACAAAGTACAGCATCCATTCTTGATAAAACCCTCAACAAAGTAGGGATATACGGAAAATACCTCAACATCACAAAGGTCATATATGAAAAACCAACAGCTAGTATCATCATCAATGTGGAAAAACTGAAAGCTTTTCATCTATGGTCAGGAACAAGATAGGGATGTCCACTCTCACCACTGTTATTGAATATAGTATGGGCAGTCTTAGTAATCAGACAGCAAAAAGAAATATAGCCATCCAAATCAGCAAACTTTCACTATTTGCAGACAACATAATACTCTATGTAGAACATCTGAAAGACTCCACCAAAAAATGGTAGAACTGATACATGAATTCAGCAAAGTCACAGGATACAAAATCAACATACAGAAATCTGTTGCTTATCTATACACCAATAATGAAGAAGAAGAAAGAGAAATCAAGGAATCAGTCCCATTTACAACTGCACCAAAAATCCTAAGATACCTAGGAATAAACCTAACCAAAAAGGTAAAAGATCTGTACTCTGAAAACTATACAACACTTATGAAAGAAATTGAAGATGACACAAAGAAATGGAAAGACATTCCATGCTCACGGATTAGAAGAACAAATATTGTTAAAATGTCTATACTACCCAAAGTGATCCACACATTAAATGCAATCCCTATCAAAATACCACCAGCATTTTCACAGAGCTGGAACAAACAATCTTAAAATTTGTATGGAACCACAAAAGACTCTGAATAGCCAAAGCAATCTTGAATGACAAAAGCAAAGCTGGAGGCCTCACAATTCTGGACTTCAAATTATATTGCAAAGCTATAATGATGAAGACAGTATGCTACTGCCACAAAAACAGACAAAGAAATCCATGGAACAGAATAGAAAATCCAGAATGTACCCACAACTATATGGTCAACTAATCTTCAAAAAGCAGGAAAGAATATCCAATGAAAAAATATAGTCTCTTCAACAAATGGTATTGGAAAACTGGACAGAATCATGCAAAAGAATGAAGTTGGACCATTTTCTAACACCATACACAACAATAAATCTAAAATGGATGAAAGAACTAAATGTGAGACAAGAAACCACCCATATTTTAGAGGAGAAAACAGACATCAACGTCTTTGACCTAGGCTATAGCAGCTTCTTACTAGTTATATCTCTGGTGGCAAGGGGAACAAAAGCAAAAATGAACTATTGGGACTTCATCAAGATAAAAATTTACTGCAAAGTGAAGGAAACAATCAACAAAAACAAAAGGCAACCTTTGGGATGTTAAAAGATATTTGCAAATGATGTATCTGATAAAAGGTCAGTATCCAAAAGATATAAAGAACTTATAAAATTCAACAGCCAAAACACAAATAATCCAGTGGAGAAATGGGCAGAAAACATGAATAGACATGTCACCAAAGAAGACATCCAGATGGCTAACACACTCATCAAAAGATGCTCGACATCACTCATCATCAGGGAAATACAAATCAAAACTACAATGAGATATCACCTCACACCTGTCAGAATGGCTAAAATTAACAACACAGGAAACAATGATGAGGATGCAGCAAAAGGGGAACTCTCTTATACTGTTGGTTGGAATGCAAACAGGTGCAGCCACTCTGCCTAACAGTATGGAGGTTCTTGAAAAAGTTAAAAATAGAACTATCCTATGACCCAGCAATGGCACTACAAGGTATCACCCAAAGGATACAAAAATGATTTGAGGAGACACATGTACCCCAATATTTCTAACAGCATTATCAACAATACTCAAATTATGGAAAGAGCCCAAATATCCATTGACTGCTTAATGGATACAGTGGTGTGTGTGTGTATGTGTGTATGTGTGTGTGTGTGTATATACATACACACACATACAATGGAATATTATTCACCCCAAAAAAGAATGAAATCTTACCATTTGCATTGAGGTGGATAAAGCTAGTAATACTGTGCTAAACGAAGTCAGTCAGTCATGGAAAAAAAATTACCATATGATTTTACTCATATGTGGAAACTAAGGAACAAAAAATCAAATGAGCACCATGAGGAAAAAAGGCAAACCATAAAAATGACAGTAATTGTAGTGAAAAAACAGGGTTGATGCAGGGGAAGTCAGCAAGGGGAAGGTAAAATGAGTTAAATGGGTGATGGGCATTAAGGAGGGCATTTGTGATGAGCACTGGGTTTTGTATGTAAGTGATGAATCACTATATTCTATACGTGAAACTAGTATTACACAGAATGTTAACTAACTGGAAGTTAAATAATGGCTTGAAACTACATAAAAAGTAAATAAAAAATAAAACAAAAACTAACAAGAGACAAATAAGGACATTACTTAATGATAAAGGGATCAATCCAACAAGAGATTTAACAATTTTAAGTATCTATGCACGCAACACAGGACTATGTAAAGACATGAGGCAAATGTTAACTAAGATAAAGGGAGAAACTGACAGTAATACTAACAGTAGGGGACTTTAACACCCCACCCTATCAATGGATACATAATCCAGACAGAATATCAATCAGAAAACAGTGGCTTTGAATGTCACATTAGACCAGATGAACCTAACATATATATACAGAACATTCCATCCCCAAACAGCAGAATATATACTCTTTTCAAGTACAAATGGAACATTCTACAGAATAGATCACATACTAGGCCTCAAAATCAGTCTCAATAAAATTAAAAATACTGAAATCATAATAAGCATCTTTTTCCTCTAAACAAAAAAAGCAAGCAAGCAAGGAAAGGAGTAGGAGTAGGAAAGAAAGGAAAGGGAAGGGAAAGGGAAAGGGAAAGGGAAAGGGAAAGGGAAAGGGAAAGGGAAGGGAAGGGAAGGGAAGGGAAGGGAAAGGAAGGGAAGGGAAGGGAAAGGAAAGGAAAGGAAAGGAAAGGAAAGGAAAGGAAAGGAAAGGAAGGAAAGAAGAGAAAACAAGGAAAGAAAGAAGAAAAGAGAAAATAGAGAAAAGAAAAGAAAAGAAAAGAAAAGAAAAGAAAAGAAAAGAAAAGAAAAGAAAAGAAAAGAAAAGAGGCACTTTGGTGGCTCAGTTGAGCATCTGACTTTTGATTCAGCTCAGGTCACTCTCCCAGAGTCATGAGATTGAGCCCTACATCAGATTCCTCACTGAGCATCAGGCCTACTTAAGATTCTCTCTCTGTCTCTCTCTCTCTCTCCCTCCCTCTCTCTTCCCCTTCCCTCCCACTGCCCCTCTCCCCTACTCACACATGCTCTTTCTCTCTAAACAAAAAAAGAGAAGAATGGAAAAAAATAAGTATCTTTTCCAACCACAACAGTATGGATTTATGAAACAATTACAAGAATAAAATGAAAAAACCCACAAACATACAGAGGCTAAGCAACATGCTACTAAAATGCAGTAGGTCAACAAAGAAAACAATGAGGAAATCAGAAGTACATGGGAGCCAATGAAAATGAAAATACAACAGTCCAAAATCTTTGGGACACAGCAAAGGGAGTTCTACATGGGAAGTTTATTGTGATACAAGGCCTCCCTCAAGACACCATAAGAAAAATCTCAGGTAAAAAATCTAATCTTACACCTAAAGGAACTAAAAAAAGAGGAACAAACAAAGCTTAAAGTTAGTAGAATGAAGAAAATAACAAAGATCAAACCAGAAATAAATGAAATACAGACTAGAAAATAATAGAAAAAATTAAGGAAACCAAAACTGGTTCTTTGAAAAAACAAACGTGATACACCTTTAGACAGCTTCATTAATAAATAGAGAGGACTCAAAATCAGAAATCAGAGCAGGAATTAGAACTAACACCATATAAATACAAAGGATTATAAAATACTGCTATGAAAAACTATATGCCAACAGCTTCCTTTTCATCTAGGGACTGGCAGAATGGCTCTTGCAAAGAAGGGTGTGCAGAATAAGAATGGCCATTCTGCCATCAATGAGGTAGTGACCACAGAATACAACATCAACATTCACAAGCGCATCCATGGATTTCAAGAAGTGTGTCCCTCAGACACTCAAAGAGATCCAGAAATTTGCCATGAAGGAGATGGGAACTCCAAAAGTGTACATTGACACCATGCTCAACAAAGCTGTGTGGGCCGTAGGAATAGGAATATTTCATAATATATCTGTGTGCAGTTGTCCAGAAAACATGATAAGGATAAATATTTACCAAACAAACTCTATACATTGGTTACCTGTCACCACTTAAAAAATCTATAGTTCATGTGGATGAAAACTAGCCACTGATTATCAAATGAAGGCACAAAACTGAAAAAACAAACTATATGCCAACAAATCGAACAACCTAGAAGAAATGGAGTAATTCCTAGAAAAATACAATCTTCTAAAACTGAATCAGATATAAATAGAAAATCTGAACAGACCAACGACTAGTAACAAAATTGAATTGGTAATCAAAAAACTCCCCACAAACAAAAGTCCAGGACCAGATGGGTTTATAGGTGAATTCTAATAAATATTTAAGCAAGAATTACACTTATTCTTCTCAAATTATTCCAAAAATAATAGAAGAGGTAGGAAATCTTCCAAATTCATTCTACGAGTCCAGAAATAACCTGCTACCAAAACCAGATAAAGACACTACAAAACAAGCAAAACCCACAAAAACTACAAGCCAATATATCTAATAAGCAGAGATGCAAAAATCCTCAATAAAATATTAGCAAAATGAAGTCAATAAGAAGTTAAAAAATAATCCACAATAATCAAGTGGGATTTATTCAGGGATACAAAAATTAATCAGTAGGATATATCACATAAACAATGTGAAGAATAAGAATCACATGATCATCTCAAAAGATGGAGAAAAATGGGGCACCTGGGTGGCACAGTCGGTTGAGCGTCCGACTTCAGCCAGGTCACGATCTCGTGGTCCAGGAGTTCGAGCCCCACGTCAGGCTCTGGGCTGATGGCTCAGAGCCTGGAGCCTGTTTCCGATTCTGTGTCTCCCTCTCTCTCTGCCCCTCCCCCATTCGTGCTCTGTCTCTCTCTGTCCCAAAAATAAATAAACGAAAAAAAAAAGATGGAGAAAAAGCATTTGTTGATTTTTTAAAAGGCATTTAACATGTATTCATGTTAAAACACTTAAAAAAATGGGTTTATAGGGAACATGCCTCACTGAAGGCCACATATGGCAAACCCACAGCTAATGTAATTTTCAGTGTTGAAAATCTGAAAGCTTTTCTTCTAATCTCAGGAAAAAAGCAAGGATGGCTACTCTCACTACTTTTATTCAACACAGTACTGGAAGCCATAGCCGTAGCAGTTGGGCATTCAGAAAAGAAAAAGAAATAAAATTCATCCAGATTAATAAGGAGGAAGTAAAACTTACAATATTTGCAGATGACATGATACTATATATAAAGCCCTAAAGACTCCACAAAAAAACTCATAGGACTAATAATGAATTCAGTAAAGTTGCAGGAGACAAAATACACAGAAATGTGTTGCATTTCTATACACTAATAATAAAGTAGCAGAAAGAAATTTAAAGAAACAATCAAAGTTTCAATTGCACCAAAAGGAATAAAATACATAGGAATAAATTTAACCGAGGAGGTGAAAGACCTACACTCTGAAAACGGTAAGACATTGATGAAATAAACTGAAGGTGATTTAAACAAATGGAAGGATATTCCATGCTCATGGATTAGAAGAACCAATATTGTTAAAATGTCCATACTACCAAAAGCAATCTGCAGATTCATTGCAATCCCTATCAAAATTCTACTGGAATTTTTGATAGAATTAAAGCAAATAATTCCAAAATTTGTATAGAATCACAAAAGACTGTATAGCCAAAGTAATCTTGAAAAAGAAGAACAAAGCCACAAATATCACAATACCAGATTTCAAAATACACGACAAAGCTACAGCAATCAAAACAGTATGATACTGACACAAAAATCGAAACATAAATCAATCAACAGGATAGAAAGTACAGAAATAAACCCTTGCTTATATTATCTATTAATCTATGACAAAGGAGGCAAAAATATACTGTGGAGAAAAGACAGTCTCTTCAATAAATGATACTAGGAAAACTGGACATCTATGTACAAAAGAAACAAAACTGGATCATTTTCTTACAGCATACACAGAAATAAACTCCAAATGATTTAAAGAGCTAAAAGTGAGACATGAAACCATAAAAACTCCTAAAAGAAAACAGGTAGTAATCTCTTGGACATCAGCCTTGACAACATATTTATGAATTTGTTTCCTCAGTTAAGGGAAACAAAAGCAAAATTCCTGAGACCACACCAAAATAGAAAGCTTTTCAACAACAAAGGAAACAAAATGAAAAGGCAAACTACTGAATGAAGAAGATACTTGCAAATGATATATTCAATAAGGGGTTAATACCCAAACATATAAAAAACTTATAGAACTCAACAACAAAAGAATGCAATTAAAAAAATGGGAAGGAGACCTGAATAGACATTTTTCCAAAGAAGGCATACAGATGGCCAACAGATCCTGGTGCAAAAATGGTCAACATCACTAATCATCAGAAAAATGCAAACCAAAACCATTGTTAGATGACCTCACACCAGTCAGAATAGCTAGTATTGAAAAGAAACAATGAGTGTTGGAGAAGATGTGGAGAAAAGGGAAAGCTTATAAAGTACAGTTCACTGTTGGTGAAACCAATATGGAAAACAGTATGGATTATCCTGAAAATACTAAACATAAAAATATCATACAATCCAATAATTCTACTACTAGGTATTTATCTATGGAAAACAAAAACAGATATATGAACCACTATGTTCATTGCAGGCTTATTTACAATAGCCAAGATATGGAAGCAACTCAAATGAACATAAATAGATGAATGGATAAAAAGAGTATGTGTATGTATGTGTGTGTGTGTGTGTATATACATATATACATATATATATATGTGTATATATATATATATATATATATATATATATATATATACACACACACACATAACTCAGCCATGAAACAATTACATCTTACCACTTGTGACAACATGGATGGAAGTAAGGGGTGTTACACTGAGTGAAATAAATCAGAAAATGAAATACAACTGGGTGTTGTATGGAAACCAATTTGACAATAAATTTCATATTAAAAAAAAAGAAAATGAAAGACCAATTCATATGATTTCACTTATATGTGGGATATAAAACACAAATCACATGGATAAACAACAAAATGGAAATGGACATATAAATACAGAGAACTGGTAGTTGCCAGAGGGTGTGGGTGGAGGATGGGTGAAAAAGGTGAAGAGGATTCAGAAGTACAAACTTCCTGTTATAAAATAAGTCACGGAGATGAAAAGTACACAATGGGGAATATAGTCAATAATATTGAACTAACATTGTATGGAGACAGATGGTGACTGCACTTAGCACAGTGATGTTGGATAATGTGTAGAATTTCAAGATTCGTATGTTATATACCTGAAACTAATATAACACTGTATGTCAATTCTAATAAAAATAAATAAAAACACAGTAAGATATCACCTTATCCCTGCCAGAATGGCTAATGAGAAATAAATATTGGTGAGGATGTGGAGAAAAAGGAATCCTCGTGCAATGTTGGTGGGAATGTAAATTAGTACAACAGCTATGGAAAATGGTATTGAAGTTCCTCAAAAAAATAGAGAGCTACCATATGATCCAGCAGTTCCATTACAGAGTATCTACCTAAAGAAAATGAAAACATAAATTCAAAATGTACATGCACTTTTATGTTCACTGCAGCATCTTTCTCCAATAGCCAAGATATGGAAACAACCTGTGTCCATCAATGGATCAATAGATTACATAATTACATATATATAATCTTATACCTACGTACACACACACACACACACACACACACACACCACATGGAATACTACTCAGCCATAAAACAAAATGCAATTTTGCCATTTGCAGCAACATTGATGGACCTTGAGGGTATTATGGTAAGTGAAATGAGTCAGAGAAAGGCAAAAATTACATGACTTCACTTATATGTGGAAGCTATAAAGCAAAACAAACCTATCAAACCAGAACCCTAACTGACAGTTACAGAGAAAAGATTGGTGGTTGCCAAAGAGGAAGGGGATGGAGAGGGGGAAAATGGATGGAAGTACAAACTTCCACTTATAAAATCATTAAGTAATGTGTATGTCACATAGAGCCTTGGGAAAATAGCCCCTGATACATTAACTTTTTAAGGTAAACAGATGGTAACTAAATTTATTGTGGTAATCATCTTGCAATGCATACAAATGTTGAATCACTATGTTGTACATCTAAAACGAATACGATATTGTATGTCAATCACACCTCAAGAAGTTTTAAAAAACTCAGAGATTTGTGAAAAGGTATCCAGATAAAGGGAAGCTTACATGAGCCTCTCTTCAGTAATTGCTGGCATGGGAAGATAACAAAAAATAAAACACTGGCATGCACACTACATGGAAGGTTATGAATTAAGAAACATTTGTAATAAGGAAAAATAAAGGCTTTTGCTATTTCATTAGCAAGACTTGATTTCTTATCTCTGTTTTGGTTCAGAACCACTCTGTGGCTCTGGCTATTTTATGACCTACCAGCCTTTTGTTTTCTTTCTAACCTCCAGTGCCCATTCACTCTGTCTTTTCTCTTTATCATTTTTCTCTTCTTTTCCTTCTCTTCCACTAATACTCTTACACAAATTTATTTGTTACCATAGAAATTAGTGTTTTTGTATATCATCTGGACTTTCAGGAGATTGATTTGATGATTATGTTGATGACCTACTGGTCTAATCAATTCAAAGGCAACCAAGAATACATTTTGGCCATATCTGTAATTCCTGTACTAGATGAAATGAACCCATCAGTCAAATAAAAGACTTAGAGAAACGAAGACTCCAAATCTAAAGATATTTTTACTTAAGCACATTCCTTAATTATCAAGGAAATTTTGCTATTCTCGAAAGTTGGCTAGAGTGTCTCTCAACTCAAAAACAAAGCATGCAAATTGATAGTTCATGTAGCCTCATAGCCGCAAATATTGTTTTCCTATGCTATGAATGTGTAATTCTTTCTTGAAATTTGCTGAGGTATTTGCCTCACTAAAATCCTGTGGAAATGAGTGCTGTAGATTTATTAGGCACTCCATAGAAATGTATTTCCTTTGTGTTTTAAATTAGTTGCATTTTAATGTCATTGAACATGCCCTTGTTCTTGTTTCCATTTGTGGTCTTGCATCCAGTGGGAATTTATAGGGCTCAGATTTATTTAAATTATGCTGATGTATTTGATCTTTCAACATACAGTGCATGGTAAAAATGGGTGTCTGTCCATATTCATAAATGAAATATGAGGGAAAAGGCAGGCTGATAAATTCTCCACTAAATCAGGTTTAATTAGATATCAAAAAGGGATAAAGCCTGGCAAAGTTTCTACTCTAAGTGTTACAGAGATCTAAGATCAGGAAACGAAAATAGATATTCAAATGTGTATTATAAAACATTTTCTTGAATTTTATAGGTGACAAAGCAAGAACATACTTTTAATTCAGCCAATCCACTTGTTGAGCAGAAACTTCCTCTTCATTAATTCTTCCAATTTCACTTTATAAGTAGCTTAGGAAAACCTCTCCACCCACCCAAAAGATTATTAAGCTTGTAAAATACCATCATGCTTGCCTATGCTAGGCCTTAAGAATTACAGAAATATTATCAGCGACCCAAAGTTGACATAGCTATGTTTCTGCTTTTGGAATTTGGGCATAATTTGATGCATTTTTAAAACACAGTGTGGAAATCAATTCTTATGTTTGGTATGGAGGGGTTGCTTGCTAATTAAAAAAATATCTTGAGACAACAAATTCATGACATGAAATAGTCTTTTTAAAATAAACAATAACCTCTTAATTTGTGTTTTGCACATATTAGATATTATTTTTATATACTGTGTTTACTGTGAGATACAGTCTTGCAAGTTTCAAGGATCCATGTACCTATGCACAAAAGGACATTTCCTTGTTACAAAGGCATACATTGGCCCTTTTCACTTTCTCCATGTGTCTGTCTACTCTTTTCATCTGCCTTCTTCCAAAACAGATGAGTGAGAAAAAAAAATCAAAGTACCATTAAAATGGTTGTAGGTGTTGGAGGGATATATCCGAATGTGTGCTGGAAAAAATATCATGTGTACCTCCTATTCCATTTGCTCCCTTGTTCACCCTTCAACCTCCTCTCTCTTGTCCTCATACATCATCTTTTGCCAGGAGATTTAAGACATGACACATATGAGTGGAGTTAGCTGTAACTAAAGCTGCTGAAATTGTGCTTGTGGTTCTTCTCCATATCTCTTTACTAACTATAAAAATAAACATAGACTGAAATTTAGGGGTCAACAAATATGTTAAATATAATAACTTTATTTTAAAACATAGCAAATTCAGTGTATTATGACGGAAAGCCTTTTAATACAAATTAAATACATGGTATTCAAAATGCTACCAAAATGCCAAAATAAATGATCACAACAAAAATATCATGTGTACAAACCTTAGAGATTTATGTAGATAGTTCATTTTACCAAGTCCATTTTTTCCTGTGCTAGAGAAATGTTTGAAAATCTCACTAAAACTTTCAAGTTTCTTGTGACTGATTGATTTAGCACACTCATTCTTAAGCTTCCACACCTAGATTTGACTTTACCTCATATCTCCACAATTCTTTTAGACTTTCATCAATAGTTCTGATGCTCTGCAATTTCCTCCTGTCCTTTAATACCCTAATTTGTCACTCAATATTTAGCCATACCCATTTCCTAAGCCACCATGGCAACTGCTCCTTTCGTCTACACAAACTATGTAAGTATTCTCAGTACAAAACAGATTTCAAACTCCAGAGTTATAATTCTGTGTTAGTTTTGTTTTTTAGAATGTCAAATCCATGATTCAATTTCTCTTTGGCAATAACAGTTCCCTACCATCAGTTTTGTGCTACTGATTTCATCCCCTTCCGTCCCCTCTCGGATCATCTTCCATTAATCATTCTCACCTCCCAACTCCTCTTCAATTGCCCATTGCTTCTTTTTTTTTCCCACTGCTATGGTCATAGTGAATACTTTTATTCTAAAAACATTTTCTTTAAACCTGCCCCACAAATTAATCTGCACTGTCATTACCACTTCCTCTTCTTGTATAGTGTTTTAAGTTACAAGTATATTTGTTGCTTTCACTTTTCATTTCTTATAAAATTAGAACTATTTTTTTTGTTCAGTCCACTCAAATATGAAAATAACTTCTCAGATGTTTTCATTTATTTCTTACCCATATCCAGTTTGAGAATGGCAAGGATTTCTTCTTGGAAAATGCTCCTCCCTTGACTTTAACACAAAGAGCTAACATTATTTTTATACATACTTTGAGTGCTTTATAAATGCTAGACACTGAACTAAAGTATTTTACACATTTTTTTCTTGCATAATATCCCATTAACTATCCCTATTTCACACATGAAGAAACTGAGACAAAGAAGTTGATTACCTTCTCAAGACCACACAGTGGCAGAAGGGCAGGCTGGTTCCAGAGATCACTCTACAATTATCATGTCTTTCATATTAGGTTCTGGGCTATCTTCCATTGATCACTCTTGTGCTGATCTTTATATATGTATTATATATTTCACAATTTCAAATTATTCATCAGTACATTCTTGTTAGAATTGTAAATAATAAAGAAATATATGGATTGAAAAATGAAAGTTCTCTCTTCTCTCCCTAGCCCAATTCTGAGGCCACCAGAAGACAAAGAGGTTTGTTGTGTATTCTTCCAGACTGCTTTCCACGCATTTACTATATACATGCATTAAGTTAAAAAAAAAAAAAAACTATTTCCACAAATGGGATAATATTGCATATTTTTCCATGGGTTAACTTTCTTTACTTAATAATGTGTTTTGGAATTATGGAGTTCAATTCTTTTTATTTCATCACATACAGATCTGAGTCATTTTATTTAATGAGAGCATAACATTCCAAAGATGGAAATACTGCGTTGATTAACTTTTAGGCTGTTTTCTAATTTTTGTTATAAAAAGTGATGCAACTGGTATTCTTGTACAATTATGTTTGTGAACAGATATACAAGTCTTTCTGTAAAACAAATTCCTAGAGATGGAATTATCAGGTCACAATGGTATGGTCACTTGTTATGTAACAACGGACAAATCCCTTCCAAAAGGGCTGCACCAATTCAAATTCCATCAACAGTATATCAGAGACCTCATTGTTTTACAGCTTTTCTATAGCTTGATGTAATCCATAAGAGATGAGTCCATCTGATGGGAAAATTGTTTGCAATTCCTTAATTGTAAATGACTTTAAGCATATTTTATGTTTCTTGCCTTTTCATATTAGTCCATTTAAAAAATTATTACTTTTTTCAATTCGTTTAATGTATAGAGAGTAGTTAAACATTATTAATTCTTAGTGTGCTTATTATAATTGTTACAACTATTTCATACTATTTTATTAAAATCTGTTATTTTTTAAATCTTCCCTTCCTATGCAGAGTTAATATTCCTATTAGCTCCTTGAATTAAAAGTTTAATTTGTTATTAACATGCTTTGTTTTCTGATAAAGATATTAAACCTTCTGTGTTTTCCTTTTAATTCTATCCTATGCACTTTTCACCAATTTCATTTGTAGTCCCTTCTTATTGCTACTCACTTGTGAATGTTACCTATTTTCGGTTTTGATTTCCTCTTTCACCTAAGACTTGCTTAGAAGAGTGTTTTAATTCTTTCCAAGAAGATACATAAAATACTTTGTATATAAACATATACACATGTCTGTGTTTTTGTAAGTGAACACATTTATTTATTTATAGTTTAGTAATGATTTGGTTTTAATTCTTTCCAAGAGGCATTCTAAAGTATTTCTTCTGTTACTTAAGTTAAATGTTACCTAGATGCTTTGTTTTAGTAACAATAATTAGATTCTGAATATGTGTCATCTCAAAGCATTTACTAGTCAAAGTATGCATTATGTTACACACATGGATTGAAAAAGACTTACCAAGGAAGGAGGCTAGTAGTGGACAGTGGTGTAGCTAGTTATTTGATGACAGAGTGTGTCATTTTAAAATATCTTTCCTCTTTTATTTACAAAAATCATTATCAATAATATTCAAAGAATATATTTCATGCACATTCATATTCACGTATGTTTTTCACATCTAAAAAATTTGTACTTCCTCAACCAAAATGTTATGCACCTTTGCAGTCTGTTATTTTAAACACTTTAAGCACAAATAAAAATTCCATGTAATCACATAGAGTGAGAGAACTGAGGTAACTCAAGTTCTGTTTGTCTGTATAATCACTGTATTGTATTATGGATGTATTATGGAGAAAGTTTGAGTCACTAGATAGAAGACCAAACCAGACACATTTCCCCTGAGGTCAAAGCCTAACCTAGAGAAAGGCTCCAACTGTCCTCAGTTCTGTGATTGCTGAGGTTTAAGGAGAGAAGCAGTCTATATAACACAAGTGCAAGGTAAAGCAGCAAGTGCTGATGTAGAAGTTATCAAGAAGATCTAACCAAGATAGCGCATGAGGGTGGCTACACTCAACAAGAGAGTTTTGATGTAGGGGAAATAGCTTTCCTTATATTGGAAGAAGATGCCATTTAGGACTTTCATAGCTAGAGAGGAGAAGTCAAGGCTTGACTCCAAAGCTTAAAGTGACAGGTTGGCTCATGTTAGGGGCTAATGCAGCTGGTGACT
Organism: Lynx rufus; assembly: GCF_022079265.1. Classification (NCBI taxonomy): domain Eukaryota; kingdom Metazoa; phylum Chordata; class Mammalia; order Carnivora; family Felidae; genus Lynx; species Lynx rufus. The sequence continues at coordinate 150,314,801 of NW_025814823.1, forward strand.
TTAAGTTAAAGCCGATGATCATTTACTATTCTGAAAATCCCAGGTCCTTGAAGAGTTATGCTAAATCGACTCTTCCTGTGCTCTATAAATGGGACAACAAAGCCTGGATGACAGCACATCTGTTTACAACATGATTTACTGAATATTTTAAGCCTACTGTTGAGACCTACTGCTGAGAAAAAAAAAAGATTTCTTTCAAAATATTACTGCTCACTGGCAATGCACTTCATCACCCAAGAGCTCTGATTAAGATATAGAATGAGATTCATGTTGTTTTCATGCCTGCTAACACAACATCCATTCTGTGGCCCATGGATCAAAGAGTCATTTTAACTTTCAAGTTTCGTTATTTAAGAAACACATCTCATAAGGTTATAGCTGCCCTAAATAGTGATTCCTCTGATGGATCTGGGCAAAATAAATTGAAAACCTTCTGGAAAGGATTCACCATTTTACATGCCATTAAGAACACTTATGATTCATGGGAGGAGATAAAAATATCAACATTAACAAGAGTTTGAAAGAATGGATGACTCATTGTGTGGGTTGTCTTTTCACTTTCTTGGTAGTGTTTTTTAAAGCACATTTTTTTTCTTTTTAGTTTTGATGAATTCCAATTTATCTAATTTTACCTTGGCTATTTGTGGTTTACATGTCATATAGAAGAAACCAGTGCCTAATCCAGTATTACTAACATTATGTTTTCTTCTAGAAGTTTTATTGTTTTCAATTTTACATATAAGTCTTTGATCCATTTTATTTTTTAAAATAAAGTTTACTCATTTATTATTTCTGAGAGACAGAGAGAGAGAGAGAGAGAGCACACACACAAATGGGGGAGGAACAGAAAGACAGAGGGAGACACAGAATCCAAGGCAGGTTCCAGGATCTAGGCTGTCACTGGGCTTGAACTCACGAACTATGAAATCATGACCTGAGCTGAAGTTGGGCGCTTAACTGACTGAGCCACCCAGGTGTCCCTTTGATCTATTTTAAATAAAACTTAGTACATGGTGTCAAGAAGAGGTCCAAATTTATTCTTTTCCATGTATATGTCCAATTTTTAAGGAAACTTACTAAAAACACTCTCCTTTTCCCCAAGTGAATTGTCTTGGCATCCTTGCCTAAAATCAAGTGAACATAGATACATGACTTTATTTCTGGGAACTTAGTTCTAATCCATCAATGTGCATATCCATTGTTATGCAATGATACAGTATCATTTTAGCTTTATGGTAAGTTTTGAAACTGGAACATTTGAGTCCTCCAACATTGTTCTATTTTTTAAAGACTTCATATACAAAACATGAGTTCTATAAAGTAGAGGGCAATAAAATTCTGGGCCCCTTGCATTTTGTATCAATTTAACAATGAGCTTATCAATTTCTACAAGAGGCTACTGGAATTTTGATGAAAATTAGGCTGAATCTGCAGATCAGTTCAGAGATCACTGACACCTTAATATAGTTTTCCATTCCATGAACATGAGAAGTCTTCCCATTTAAGTCTTTAACTTCTTTCTATATCGTTTCATAATTTTCAGTGTATCAGCCTTGAATTTTGTCAAATTTCTAATTATTCTTTTTGATTTAATTACAAGTGGAATTGTTTTCTTAATTTCACTTTCAGATTGCTCATTCCAGGTATATAGAATATGCAACACAGTGACAAACACGTTTGTGGAAAAATTAGTTTCCAAATTTGACTTTAAGATAAATACCCTGGGGGGCGCCTGGGGGGCGCAGTCGGTTAAGCGTCCGACTTCAGCCAGGTCACGATCTCGCGGTCCGTGAGTTCGAGCCCCGCGTCGGGCTCTGGGCTGATGGCTCGGAGCCTGGAGCCTGTTTCCGATTCTGTGTCTCCCTCTCTCTCTGCCCCTCCCCCGTTCATGCTCTGTCTCTCTCTGTCCCAAAAATGAATAAACATTGAAAAAAAATTTTTAAAAAGATAAATACCCGGAATGGCAATTACTGAGCCAGTGGGTATGCATCTTCTCCAGTAGTTCCTGAAAATGGATGTTTGCTAGCCAACATATACTATTGTAACATATTTGGTAATGTCGTCTTTGGGCAAGAAATGTTACTTCAGTTTCTTTCAAATGGTTTTTTTTAAGCAAAATTAAACTTCTCACATATTTTAGCTTTTAAAAATTGTCTCTTGCTTACTTAACTATAGTAATCTCATTGTTTTATAAATCTTTTTTACTGATCTTTCTATCCTTGCCACCTACCAGGCTATTCTCAACTCAGCAATTCAAGAGATCCTATTACAATGTAGCTCAGCTCATGTTACTCCTTTACTTAAAACCCTCCACTGGTTTGTCCTTTCACTCAGAGCAAAGCCCTAACAATGGCCTACATGATTTGATCCCATTTGCCTTCTGATCTCATTCCTACTACTTTCCACTTCTGAATCTATTCCTCATTCTCTCCCTTTCAACTGCCTTGGTTTCTTTGTTTTTTTCAAACCTGTCAGGGTGAATACATGATTTAGGGCCTCACTTCCCTCTACCTGGAATGCTACTCCCCAAATTTCATAGTTGCTCCCTCACCTCTGTCAGGTCTTAGCTCCAATGACACCATCTCAGTGAGATGTTTATTGAACTCCTAATTTAAAACTATAAGCATCCTCAAATTTAACTGAAATTGCATTACACTTATAAAATAATTTTCGAAAAATGGAATTTGGGGGCACTTGGGTGGCTCAGCCAGTTAAGCATCCAACTTCAGCTCAGGTCATGATCTCACAGTTTATAGCTTTGAGCTCCGTGACGGGCTCTGTGCTGACAGCTCAGAGCCTGGAGCCTCCTTCAGATTCTGTGTCTCCCTCTCTCTCTCTGCCCCTTCCCTACACACACTCTGTCTCTCTCAAAACAAACATTAAAAATTAAAAAAAAAACAACAGGATTTAAAAACGATATTTAGTGTTCCTATCTAGGGAAAACATTATGTGTAAATATTTTCTTCATAAAGATCTCACTTATTTTGTTTATTCTCAGATATTTATTTCTTGCTGCAGGAGTTGTCACTATTGTTAAGCTTTTACTCTATATTTTCTTTCATTTTATCTGTATTATATGGAAAAACTCTTTTACGTATTTATCTTATCCTTAGACTAGCTTTGAATTCTCTTTGAATTTGAATTCTCTTTTAAGTGAATAGCTTTGAACGAGTGGGGGAAGGTCAGAGAAAGAGAGGGAGACACAGAATCTAAAGCAGGCTCCAGGCTCTAAGCTGTCAGTGCAGGGCCTGATGTGGGGCTTGAACTCATGAACCACAAGATCATGACCTGAGCTGAAGTCCGACGCTTAATCAACTGAGCCACCCAGGCGCCGCAATATGCACATATTGTGCTTCATCCTTTCCACTACCATATTTCATTCTTTTTAAAATTTTTTACTTTGAGAAAGTCAGCACGTGCATGCACACATGAGCAGGAAGGGGCAGAGGGAGAGGAAGAGAGAGAATCCCAAGCAATCTTCACACTGTCAACACAGAGCCCAACGGTTTGGGCCTTGGAACCATGGAATCATGACCTGAGCTGAAATCAAGAGTAGAACGCTTAACCAACTGAGCCACCTAGGCAACCCTCCACTACCATACTTTTTTATTTTTGTTTTCTATCTTACTGTATTGAGAGAACTTTCAGAATAAAGTTGGAAATAATTGGAGTAGGGCTGGAGGTTCTAACTCTTATTAGAAAGCAGAAAGACATTTTTTACTTCTTCTATAACAACAAATTGGCAGGTAAATCTAATATATGTACCCTCTTTAAAACCACTGAAGAGTTACAGATACAAGAACACTGAAAGAACAAAACACCAGTGAGAAGAAACCTTCCTAGGTGATCGTGAGATCTAGGATGCTTTATGCTTGAGACCAGATGCTGAGGTTGAGGTTGGACACACAGAGAAATGTCTGCTGTGAGGGATCAGTCTTTGCTGACATGAGGAAAATTAGTCAAATTTTTGATGAAACTATGGGCCGACATGCTGGATTTAAAGCTAGTGGAGTCTTATCTGCAAACATTATGTTCTCTGCTCAAAATTTTGCAGTGATCATTTGTTGAGAAAGCATGGCTGAGGAAAAGGATGGGAAAGCAAGAAGATCTGATGGTCTTGTAGTTGTTGACTTACAGCCATGAAGGCTCCAAGTTTTAGCCTACACTCTCACTGTTCCACCGTCTCAAATACCAGGAGGCAGAACTACAATAATGCAGTCAATTCTCTCCCTCTCACCAGCCTCTCATTCTTCATACCAAGAGAAAAGATTCCCACAATTTTGGAGTTTCTCCTCTAATAGTAGTAGTGAACTAGAAACTGACTGTCCTTGAGGCCTATTTTGAAATTAACTGGTTAGCTTTTCTGAAGGAAATTAATGAGGCTTAGGTTGGATCTCAAATAATAAAGTAAATAGAACATGGTATGTTCAACAATAAAACTAACTTATAATCAGGGCTCAGGATGTAGGTTTTATTTTAACTTTCATTTTAACTTTCTAATAGACAATAAATTTACCAGTGTTTTAGTCCTGGTTATGAAGTGGATCCTGTATATATGATTTTTCAAGAAGTTCTTTCAGGGAAGAGACAGTGAGAGAAGTAGGACAGAGTGGTCTGGAGTCTGGCTTCAGTCTGATCCCACAGAAGCCAGATCACAAAACGTACAGAGTTCATCCCAGGATGAGGCAAGGAGGTGGCTTTCTGGATCTTTCCATTATAGATGGCCTTCTCCATTCTGAGATTATCAAGAATAATACAGGTTCCAGTACTGTAATAATTTCATTTTTCTTTTTTTTCTTTTTTCCTTTTTACATTTAAATGTGTGGTCCAACTGGTATTTATTTCCATGTGGTGTATAGAATCTCCCTAATATTTTCCCTAAATTGTTTATTAAATTACAAATCTTTTCCACACTGATTTGTAATTATAATTTCATCATATATTAAATTTGCATATATATTTGAGTCCGTTTCTGGACTTTTAAAATGTCATCTATTCATAAGCCAATCCTATAATGTTTCTACTTAGGTTTTTATAATATAACTTGATTTAATATTTAATAGGCCTAGTCTCCCCTTATTAGTATTTTTTCTTCACAATTTCCCAGCCTATTCTTGCTCATTCATTTTTTCCATATGAAAAAACCAAAGATTCATCCGTCTACATAGAAAATTATTTTTTTAATTTTATTAGGATTTTGATATGCTTATGAATTTACCAAGATTTGGAAATATTAACTTACTGAATCTTCCCATGTACAGTCATGTAATGTTGTTCTATTTATTTGTCCACATGTTATTTTCTTGACTATAGCAGCCTTTTACAGTATTTTATATAGCTCCTTCTCATTTCATATTGTACCACAACCTATATAATATGGTTTGTAGTATAAATAAGACCAAGGATTTCTATTTATTAATTGTGTATCCATCTATCTCCCGGAAATCTCTTAGAATAGTACAGTAGTTCTATTAAATTTCCTAAGATGCAATTATATTACCTACAAACAATAATACTCTACCATTTCTGATTTTTACACTGATAATTTTTCTTTCCTCTTTTATAAGTATGTTGACTAGTTTCTGCAGAGAGATGGCAAGTACGTGATATCCTACTGACCACTTTTGCCTTGATCCTGACTTTTACAGACATGCTTTAGTGTTTTTCATCAAACATGAAGTTCTTGGACATTTAACTAGCTCCCCTTTATTTCTTTTTGCAGAGCCGGGGGACTTTCTTTCTGGGCTCGTCCAAAGCTGCTCATCAGAAGACTAGCCTTAACTATCTTTCGTTGACTTATTTACTTTATCAAACACAGGGCTCACTGGCCCCGATGGTCTCCTCTCTTCTAAAGAAATAAGATGTCTTTTTATTTCTTCTGAAGATGCAGCATCATTACTGCTGAAGTCAACCAGTCATATGCCCTGGGAATGCTGCTTCCTCACCCTTCCTCCCCTCACCATTGGCTTCCATGACGCAGGTACAGAGAGGGGATTTCTGAGTCCCCTGCCACTACCACTCTTAGTATGGGATCTGGCACCTAGAGCACTCCTCAAAGGGGCCAATAATGAGACCTGAAAGTTCAGGGGCATTAGCAGTCTGTGTTGAACATTGATTGTTGGAAAACAGGAGATGAGTGAAGCTTGCAGGTACATTTTCCTCCACCTCCTCTCCCACGGAGGGATTCAAGGTTTCTCCCTGCAGCCTCTAGAGAAGCCCCAGGTATTCAGCTTATGCACCAGCCACATGACTTGCTAGTTTCCTTGTCACTCTTGTGAAGCATTATTCAGCACTGTCCTGCTTCTCTTTACAGTGTTTCTCATTTTTCCTTGCTGCACTTCCTTTTTTTTTTTTTCTCATCCTTGCAGTTCTGCAAGGACTTCCCAAATAATACATTAGCACTTTTCTACTTGTCTCAGGTTTCGCTTTCCTTCTCAGGAACCCAGGATAATATACTTCTCTTAATGCATATTTACTCCTAAACCACACTTAAAGATATAAAGGTTTACCTATTATTGTATCTTTTACCTAGGGAGATGATTTAGTAATTCTAGAAATCAAAATATTTTTTTTCTTTCCAGGTCATAAGTGGCAAAATTATCTCTTCTGTCAGCCAGGGTTCTATCAGAGAAGCAGAACCACTGGGAATACTGTAGAATAAGAGATTTATGAGAGAGATTTGACTTTAAGAAATTGCAGGAACTGTTAAAAACAGCCTTATTTTGGCTGTTTCTTCTGTATGTGGTACTAAGTCTACACACACACGGCAGGCTAGTGGGAAGAAAATGAAAAGCAAGGGGGCAGCATGAAAAATTGGAAACCATGAGGAAAAAACTGAAACCTGCATCCATCACTTGCAAAACTCCCTGGTTTCCCTGTAACTCAAAGACTGATTTTGCTTCCATGGATGATCTGCTGGGCAAGTTGTTGTTTTGTTGTACCTGGCTCAGATTCAGAGAAACAAAGAAAAGATTTCTCAATAGCCGGAGCAGCTGTGGACTCTGTGAAAGCTTCTCTGGGCTCCAAAGAGAGCCCGAAGGGCATTTACCTTCAGACAGTAAACTGTGCCTATTTTTGCACTTCTGCTTTCTAGATATCAAGTAAGTTTCTGTTGTGGTAACTTTAATTGGAAACATTCAGGGAATTGATTTCTGGCAAATATAGTTTAGCTTAGCCATGTTTACACATCACAAAACCAACTAACATGATGAAGCATCTATTTAGTGCATAAATGAAACATATTAACCTTCTCTATAAAAAGGATACAATGTCCCACTATCCAACTTTGGGTAATGTTCATTCTTCATCTAACTGAATCATACATTTCCTTTGATAACCTTTAACTTAAATATGGACATATAAAGTTAACTACTACTAACTTATGTTATGTTTGATAGTTAGAAGATGAGAAAAAGGAACAACAGGAAAGCAACATTCGTACCTATTACAGTCCTCATTATTGCAACTGGTTACATCATTGGAGTTATTTATAACATCCTTCATTCATTATTTCATATTCCCTTTGCCCTTAGAAAGCATATCAGCTGATCATGATTTCCTACCTGGGGAGTGACCAAAATTTTCATTCCTAAATGGTCTGGATCATTAGTATTCCTTCCTATTGGGTTTAGTTTGCCATTGACTTTAACTATACGTCAGGAAAATACCAAGAGGTGCCTGGAGAATCTCATGTATTCCAGACATACTCCTTCTTAGCCTCATTGTATAATAGCAACCTAATTTTCCCTTGGTCATCAAGATAGAATAAATTTAACCAAGGTGGTGAAAAACCTGTATTCTGAAAACTATAGGACATTGATTAAACAAACTGAAGATGATACAAAATAAATAAAAAGTGTACCATATTCATGGAATGGAATAATTATTGTTGTTAAAGTGTCTATACTACCCAAAGCAATCTGCAGATGTAATGAAATCCTTATCAAAATACCAATAGAATTTTTTTTCACAGAATCAGCACAATTAATCCTAAAATTTGTATGGAACCACCGAAGACCTCAAACATCCAAAGCAATCTTGAGAAAAAAGAAGTTGGAGGGGCGCCTGGGTGGCGCAGTCGGTTAAGCGTCCGACTTCAGCCAGGTCATGATCTCGCGGTCCGTGAGTTCGAGCCCCGCGTCGGGCTCTGGGCTGATGGCTCAGAGCCTGGAGCCTGTTTCCGATTCTGTGTCTCCCTCTCTCTCTGCCCCTCCCCCATTCATGCTCTGTCTCTCTCTGTCCCAAAAATAAATAAACGTTGAAAAAAAAAATTAAAAAAAAAAAAAAAGAAGTTGGAGGTATCACACTACCAAATTTCAAGATGTACCACAATATATAGTAATCAAAATACTATGGTACATAGTATTTTTGTACTATGGCACAAAAAAAGACACATAGATCAATAGAATAGAATAGAGACCCAGAAATAAACTCATGCTTATATTATCAATTAATATATGACAAATAAGAATATACAATGAGGAAAAGACAGTCTTCAATAAATGGTACTGGGAAAACTGGACAACTACATGTAAAAGCATGAAATGGACCACTTTCTAACATAATACACAAAAATAAAATCAAAATGTATTAAAGACCTAAATGTGAAGCCTGAAACCATAAAACTCCTACAAGAAAATATAGGCAGTAATGTCTTGGATGTTGGTCTTAGAAGAAATTTTTTTTTTATTTTTCCTCAGGCAAGAACAGCAAAAGCAAAAAATAAACAATTGGGACAACATCAAACTAAAAAGCTTATGCACAGTGAAGGAAACAATCAACAAAACAGAAAGGCCACCTACCAAATAGGAGAAGATGTTTGCAAATGATGTATCTGAAAGAGTTTAATATCCAATATATATAAAGAAGTCATACAACTCAATACCAAAATAATTAAGAATCTGACTTAAAAATGGACCTGATCAGACATTTTTCCCAAGAATACATACAGATGGATAACAGACATATGAAAAAATGCTCAATATCACTAGTCATCAGGGAAATGCAAAGCCAAACCACAGTGAGATAGCATCTTATACCTGTCATAATGGCTAGTATCAAAAAGACAAGAAAAAACAAGTGTTGGCTAGGATGGGGAGAAAAAAGAACCCTCATGCACTGTTGTTGGGACTGTTAATTGGTGCAACCACTATGGAAAACAATATGGAGTTTGCTCAGAAATTAAAAAAGTAATACCATACAATCCAGCAATTTCACTTCTGGATATGTACCTCAAGAAAACAAAAACAGAAATCCAAAGATATATGCACTCCTATGTTGACTGCACTATTTACAATAGTCAAGATATGGAAGCAACTTAGGTGGTCCTTGATAGATAAATGGATTAAAAAGATGTTGTGTGTATATATGCAACAAAATATTGCTCATCCATTAAAAAAATAAACTCTTGTCATTTGTGATAACACGGGTGGATTTAGGGGGTATTATGCTAAGAAAAATAAGTAAGGAAGAGAAAGGCAAGTACTATATGATTTCACTTCTATGTGAAAACTAAAAAACAAATGAACAAACAAACAAAAAAACAGAAGCAGACTCAGATACAGGGAACTGGTAGTTCCCAGAGGGTAAAGAAGTGGGGGACAGGTGAAACATATGAAGGGGATTAAAGTGAAAGAGGTGCCAGGGTGGGTCAGTTGGTTGAAAGTCCATCTCTTGATTTCAGCTTAGTTCATGATCCCAGGAATACGGGACATAGCCCTGCATGGGGTGTGGGGAGTGTTGTTCAGCATGGAACCTACTTAAGATTCTCTCTCTCTCCCTCTCTGCTCCTCTCCCCTGTTTGCTTGTGCGCGCGCACGCTCTCTCTCTCTCTCTCCCTCTCTAAAAGAGTTATAAACTTCCAGTTATAAAGTAAGTAGAGATGTAATGTACAGCACAGGGAATATAGTCAGTAACATAGTAACATCTTATGGTGACAGATGGCAACTATATTTATGGTGAGCATTTCATAATGTATATGTCTAATCACTACTATGTACACGTAAAACTAAAATGATATTGTATCTCAACTATACTTCAATTAAAAAAATAGATAAATTGCCACTGCCAGTAACAAAGTCCTCTACTTTGCCTGTTACTTTATTAGTATGGAAGCCTAAAGTAGCCGTATGGCAGTCTCAGGTCACAGTTAAGCAGTATTGTTGTGCACCACACTGGAAGCATTCCTTCTTTGAGAACAAAGATTTCTAGACTAGCAGAGCCCAAATATGTAGAAATGGGAAACAAATTTTGCTACCTTATTACTAAAAGTAAAGGGATATAAATTAATCCCACTCTTTTCTTCTGATTTCTGAACCCATGAATCGTGGCTTTCGGAGAAACAGCATCATATACTGATCATGGATTGAGAGTACAGGTTGTATCTAGAGGACACTGCCCCAGTACTGCAAGATATTGCCACCCAGTTGGCTCTCAGCTGTCTTCAATACATCATTCCATTGTTCCATCAAACCAGCTGCTTTAGATGCATGGTAAAACCAGTGAATGCTATGAACATGGAAACATGCTTTCCTTGATATACACATGTACTTTATTTGATATAAAATGAGTTCCTAGGTCAGAAATGATACTGTGAAAAATTCTATGATGGATGAGACATTCTGTAAGTCAGAGATAGTTTTGACAGAAGTGTTGCAGGCAGAGAAGGCAAATACATTGTCAGTGTCTATTACTCCTTTCATGATGAAAGCAATCCAGTTTAATCAACCAGCTACTGGGTAGCTGGCTGTTCCTTCTGCAGAAATATGCCCCATCAGGGACTCAGTGTTGGTCTGTAATTTTGGAGGACTGAGTACTCACTAGTTGGCTGTTGCCAGATGGATCTTAATGAGTGGAAATCATGCTGCTTCACGCAGGTATCCTCCCTACCTGCTGCCATGGCTGGAGAGGGATGTTGTCTGAAGTCCTCATTGTGCAATCTTCCACCTAATCTTAAAATCTTCCTCTGATAAGGTCATCATCCGGTGAGCACTCACATGGGATACAAGTATCTTCATATTCAGAACCTGTTCAGAGAGATATTTCTACAGTTTTCTTACCAAGAGTCTATCCACTCAAACTGTTAGTCACAGCTCACATTTTGGTATAGATCTATGTATCTGGCCGTCCACTTTCACAGGCAAAACAAACCCATAGGTGCACTGCTTATAGTCAGCCTCCTGAAAAGTCAGTTCTCTTCATCAGTGTCCTTCAGAGCAACCGGGGGATGGGTTTATATTGCTGCAGCAACATGCTTCCAGGTGATACCTGCATATTATGCAGAACAACATACATACCAGGACTGAGTATTTTCTTCCTCAGCTTAAATATCACTGTACATCTTTACTAGCAATTCATGTTTCCTCCTTTTCAATTGGCTGTTTATATCCCACATCAACTTTTTATTGGTGATCTCTGAATAGTGATCCACATGTTCATCTTGACCTTCTCTTTTCTTGCCAATGGTTTTTAAAATGTTGGGGTGCCTGGGTGGCTCAGTTGGTTAAGCTTCCAACTTCGGCTCAGGTCATGATCTCACGGTTGGTGGGTTCGAGCCTTGTGTTGGGCTCTTTGCTGACAGCTCGGAGCCTGGAGTCTGCTTCGGATTCTGTGTCTCCCTCTCTCTCTGCCCCTCCCCTGCTCATGTTCCATCTCTGTGTGTCTCTCTCTTTATCTCTCTCAAAAATAAGTAAATATTAAAAAATTTAAAAAGAGTAAATGTTGATCCTCTTGTTGCATTTATGAATGAAACATTAACATAAGTTTCTTTGCTTTAAGGAAGTTTTTGTCTTCAATAGTCATTAAATTTGGGGGGGGGTGGAGGAGGGTTAATTTTGTTTTATGTTGACAGGCAAGATTTCCTATAAATGTGTGCGGAGCATGCAGACTAGAAGTCTTCCTAACTGCACCAGTAAGTGGGACTTTATTCTGGGTGTGAATAGCTTCTGAGCGGATTTGACTTTTTTCTTCTTTTGTCAGTGTGTCATTGAAGGTGTAAGTTATTCTTTTTATTCTTGCTGTCCCCAGTACCCTTTTTATATCTTTCCCTTAAAGACTGCCCAATGTCCTGAGAGAATATCTCTTAGGTTTTATCCAATGTCTAAACTCTACCCTTGATGCCAAGTGTGATCATATTTTGTATACACGGTAAGTAGAAATGGGAAAAAGGACTCTACTGACTTAGCTGTATTGAAACAAGCTGTCCAATTTATTATGCTATGGTTGTTCCTGCTGTTTGCATTTGTTGACTTTGACCAGGGAGCTTTTCTGTGACTCCCTTTGGAAGGGACCCTCTTAACCCTGGACAAATATCTTATATCGGAAGCTTGATATAATAGTTTATAAGGGTAAAAAGAGTTTTATTTGAATAAAGGTTTTACTAAAGCAAATTACTCTGAACCAATTACATTTCTATATGGTTAAAGAAGATTTAAATATTTTATATAAATATAGTACCAGCTCTGCCACTTGTTTTTGGTGTAACTTTGGGCAAGTTAGGTAATCTTTAAATTCCTCAGGTTTGCCTTTTATAATGCTCGTAGTGTTGTGAAATTAGTTGACATATGTAGAAAATAATTAGAATCATCTTTAGCGGGGGCATGTTCTAAATTATTTTCTAACGTTCTTCATACTGCACAACTTTAGGTTATAAAAATATCTTTGTGTTTGTCACTGTCTGTACGGATGCAGTACTGATATTTAAAACACAATGTCTTGAGTTTGGAGCTGAGGAAGATAGCAGACTAGCAGGCTCCTGAGCTTTCCTCAACCCGTAGACACACGGAGGCAACAACTTTTACTTATGAAACTAACTCTGAAAACAATCTGAAGAGTGGCAAAACACATCTTCCACAGCTAACTGTAGATAGACGGCCACATCAAAAAGGGTAGGAGGGACAGAGACACGGTCAGAAACCAACTCTCCAGTGCAAGTAGACATCAGTGGGAGTGACATCATAAGCAGAGAGGAGTGAGGGATCAGAAAGACGCCATACTAGGCACCCCTGGCCCCAGGGACCCACACTGGAGGGACAGTACCCATAATGTCTAGTTTGATAAGCAGTGAAGCTTAACTCCAGGAGTTCTAAAAATAATCAGGACTTAACTCTGGATGCCTTAAAAGCCAGCAGGCTTAACTCCAGGGGAGCCAGAGAGAGATAGGTAATTGAGTCCCCACCCTTAAAGAGTCAGCATACAAAGTAACTTGGCCTAAAACAGCAAAAGCAGCAGTTTGAAAAGCGCCTAGGGCATGTGTATAGGAGATTTATGGACTAATCAGAAAATGCGTGCTGGAGAGGGGAGAGATCTGCAGATTTCTCTGGAAACAAAAAGGTGGGTGGATGCCATTTGTCTTCCCCTCCACTATCCTTAATAGTTGGAAGACTGCAGGAGCCAGCCGTAATAGTCGGTCTACTTTGCTAGCACTGCATGCCCCATCCTGGTGTTCCTGTGTGGTCCCTCCAAACAGCCCCCCCTCAGCAGTCATTCCCCCAAAGCAGAACCTGCCCTACGACATTCATTGGGCAGTCCCGGCTGAGACTGGTACTACTCCAAAGAGACTCCCACCCTGGGGATGGATGAGTGGCGGGGCGGGGGAGAGATAACCCCACCTCACACACCACTGCATCTACAGTTCCTGTAGGCAGGTATCTTAGGTGGCTGTGTAGGGAGAGAGCCCTGCCCTTCAGTGCACCCACAGCTCTGGCAAAGGCTAATTGTAGACAGCCTGCTGACCCACGCACCAACAAGCCCAGGGTTACTGTAGACAGAACTGTCAATAGTGTGGAAAGGAAATCCTGCCCACTGCACCCACAGCAGACAAAACAGGTCACTGGAGCCAGCTGGGCAGAAAGCAATCATGTCTTAGTCACAAAAGAAGGGCACATGTAGCCCACAAGGGATACTCCCGAACTGCCTGGTTCTGGTGACCAGGGGGGAAATTGCTCTACAGGGCAGCATAGGACTTGTTCTACACAAGACCAATACTTTTAAGACTAGATGTAGCTGACCTCCCTAATACATAGAAACAAACACAGAGAGCTAGACAAAATAAGGAGACAAAGGAATTTGTCAGAAATGAAAGTATCACACAAAATCATAGTAAAAGAGCTAAATGAAATATTGATAAGCAAAATGCCTGATAATGAATTCAAAGTGATCATAATAAGGATACTCACTGGACTTGAGAAAAGTGGATGAATTTAGTGAGAACTTAAATGAAGAGAAAATATATAAAAGAACCAGTTAGAGCTGAATAATTCAGTACCTAAAATAAAATATACACTAGAGGAAATCGACAGGAGATTAGAGGATGCAGAAGAAGGGATCAGTAACCTAGAAGACGGGGTAACGGAAAGCAACCAAAGTGAACAGCAAGAAGAATAAAAAATGAGAAGAGGCTAAGGGAACTCAGTGACACCATCAACTATAATAACATTGCATTATAGGGATCCCAGAAAGAAAAGAAAGGGAGAAGGGGGCAGGAAATTATTTGAAAAAAATAATAGCTGAAAGATTCCCTAATCTGGGGGAGGAGACAGACATCCAGTTTCAAGAAGCACAGAGAGCTCCTAACAAGAGTAACTGAAGGAGATCCACACCAAGACATACAATGATTAAAATGGTAAAAATGGGGTGCCTGGTGACTTAGTCAGTTAAGCATCTGACTCTTGATTTTAGCTCAGGTCATGATCTCAAAGTTTTTGAGATCAAGCCCTTCATTGGGCCCTGTGCTGACAGCCTGGAGCCTATTTGGGATTCTCTCTCTCTCGCTGTCTCTCTGCCCCTCCCCCACTCACTTACATGCATGCTCTCTCACTGTCTCAAAAATAAATAAATAAATAAATAAATAAATAAATAAATAAATAAATATTAAAAAAATAAATAAAATGGTAAAAAATAAGGATAAGAGATCATTTTAAAATTAGCAGTAGAAAACAGTTATTTACAAAGAAAACCTTGTAACACTATCAGCTCAGTTTTTGGCAAAAACATTGTAGGCCAGAAGGGAGTGGCATGATATATTTGAAGGGCTGAAAGAAAAAAAACCTCTAACCAAGAAATCTCCACCCAGCAAGTCATTCAGAATAGAAACATAGTGTTTCCAAGACAAAAGTTAAAGGTGTTCATCTCCACTAAAAAAGCCTTACAAGCAATGTTAAAGGGAATTCCATAGTGGAAATAAAACACCATAACTAGAAGAAAATTATGAAAGGAATATACTCTCCTGGTATTTAAAGCAAATGTATAAAGGAAGTAGATTAATCACTTAGAAAGCCAGCATGGAGGTTAAAGCACTAAAGTAGTAAAAATCAATTACATCTACAAAAATTAGTCAAGGAATACACAAAATAAAAATATGTAAAATAGTACATCAGATGTATAAAACATGAAGAAGGGAGTTAAAATTCAGTGCTTTTAAATTATATATATGAATTTAAGTGACCATTAACTTAACATAGATTGCTATACATATAGAATGTTATACATGAACCCAATGGTAACCATAAATCAAAAACTTATAATAGAAGTACAAAAAATAAAAAGAAAGAAATCCAAGCATAACACTAAAGAATCCCATAATGCCACAAGGAAGAAATAGAGAATTTGAACAGACTGGTTACTAGTAACAAATTTGAATTGGTAATCAAAAACTCCCAACAAAAAAATGTCTAGAATCAGATGGCTTCATAGGTGAATTCTACCAAACATTCAAACAAGAGTAAATATCTATTTTTTTAAACTATTCCAAAACTAGAAGAGGAAGGAAAACTTCCAAACTCATACTGTAAGGCCAGCTTTACTCTGATACCAAAAGCAGACAAAGACATTACAAAAAAAAGACTGCAGGGCAACATCTGTGATTAACATAGAGGCAAAAACCCTCCATAAAATATTAGCAAACTGAATGTATTAATACATGAAAAGAGTCATTCACCACTGAAATCAAGTGGGATTTATTTCAGGGATGCAGGGGTGTTTCAAGAGGAAGAATAAAAATTATATGATTATCTCAATAGATGCAGAAAAAGCATTTCATGGGGCACCTGGGCATTTCAGACGGTTGAGCGTCCAACTTCAGCTCAGGTCATGATCTCATAGTTTGTGAGTTAGAGCCCGTGTCTGGCTCTGTGCTGATGGCTCAGAGCCTGGAGTCCGCTGGAGATTTTGTGTCTCCTCCTCTCTCTGCCCCTCCCCATTCGCACTCTCTCTCTCTCTCTCTCTCTCTCTTTCTCTCAGAAAAATATATAAACATTAAAAAAAAATAGGAAAAGCATTTCACAAATACAACATCTATTCATGATAAAAACTCTTAACAAAATGAACTTAGAACATACCTCAACAGAATATAGGCCTTTTAGGAAAAACCCACAGCTAATATCATAATCAATGGTAAGAAAATGAAAGCCTTTCCCTCTAAGATCAAAAACAAGACAAGATGCCTTTTCTCACCACTTTCATTCAACCTAGTACTAAAATTTCCTGTACACAGAGGGGCGCCTGGGTGACTTAGTTGGTTAGGCATTCAACTTTGGCTCAGGTCATGATCTCACCATTCATGAGTTCAAGCCTCTGAGCTGTCAGTACAGAGCCTGGAGCCTGCTTCACATTCTGTGTCTTCCTCTCCCTCTGCTGCTCTCCCACTCACACCCTGTCTCTGTCTTTCTCAAATATCAGTAAACATTAAAAAATTTTTTAAAATAAACAAAGTTCCTAGCCACTGAAATAAGAATATAGAAAGAAATTAAAAATATCCAAATTAGTAAAAAAGAAGTAAAACTGTCACAGTGTGCAAATGACATGATACAGAACCCTAAAAATCCACCAAAATGCTATTAGAATGAATGAATTCAGTAAACTTGCAAGATACAAAATTAATATACTGAAACCTGTTGCATTTCCATAAATTAATAAAAAAACAAAAAGAAAAATTAACAATCCCATTTAAAATTGCACCAAAAGGAATAAAATACAAATAAATCTAAACGAGTTAAAAGACCTAACACACTCAAAACAGTAACACGTTGATGAAAAAATCAAATACAAACAAATGAAAAGATATTCCATGCTCATGTACTGGAAGAATTAATACTGTTAAAATGTCCATACTACCACAAGCAATCTACAGATTCAATGCAATCCCTATCAAAATACCAATAGCATTTTTTCACAGAACTAGAACAAATAATCCTAAAATATGTATGGCACTGTAAGACCGCAAACAGTCAAAGCTGTCTCGATAAAGATGATTGAAGTTGGAGGTATCACAGTCCCAAATTTCAGGATAAACTACAAAGGCATAGAAATCAGAACACTATGGTACTGGTACAAAATAGACACATAGATAAATAGAACAAAATAGCCCCGGAATAAAGCCACACTTAATCACACTTAATTGGTATGATCAATTCATTTATGACAAATAAGATAAGAATATACATGGGAAAATATAGACTCCAATAAATGCTTTTGGGAAAACTGGACAGCTAATGAAATTTGACCACTTACATACAACTTACAAAAAACAAATTAAAAATGTTTAAAGACCTAAAAGTGAGACCTGAAACCATAAAACTTCTGGAAGAAAACATAGGCAGTAATCTCTTGGAAACATAATTATTGATTACGTCTCCTCAGGCGAAGCAAACAAAAGCAAATATAAACTATTGGGAGCACACCAAAATAAAAGGTTTTGGAAAGCAAAGGAAAACCAACAGGATGAAATAATTATCTACTGAGTGGAAGGAGACATTTGCAAATGATACATCTGATAAGGAATTAATATCCAAAATACATAAAGAAGAACATGACTCAATAACAAAACCCCAAAGAATCTAATTAAAAAATGGGCAGAGGACTGGAATAGACATTTTTTCAAAGAAGACATATAGATAGCCAAAAGACATATGAAAAGATGCTCAGGGGCGCCTGGGTGGCGCGGTCGGTTAAGCGTCCGACTTCAGCCAGGTCACGATCTTGCGGTCCGTGAGTTCGAGCCCCGCGTCAGGCTCTGGGCTGATGGCTCAGAGCCTGGAGCCTGTTTCCGATTCTGTGTCTCCCTCTCTCTCTGCCCCTCCCCCGTTCATGCTCTGTCTCTCTCTGTCCCAAAAATAAATAAACGTTGAAAAAAAAAAATTAAAAAAAAAAAAAAAAGAAAAGATGCTCAACGTTACTAATCATCAGGGAAATGTAAATCAAAACCACTGTGAGCTATCACTTCACCAGTCAGAAGGGCTAGTATTGAAAACACTAGAAATAAGTGTTGGCAAGGGTATGGAGAAAAGGGAAATCTCATGCACAGGTGGTGGGAAACAAATTGCTTCAACCACTGTGGAAAACAGTATGTAAAGTCCTCAAATATTAAATACAGAAATACCATATCATCCAAGAATTCCATTACTGTGTATCTACTCAAATAAAATGAAAAAAAAAAGAAGAAAATTAAAACATTAATTCAAAAAGATATATGCACTCCCATGTTTACCTTGGCATTATTTACAATAGCCAAAAATTGGAAGCAATCCAAGTGCCAATCGATAACTAAACAGATAAAGAAGATGTATATATGTACAATGGAATATTACTCATCCATAAAAAATAATGATATATTGCTATTTGCAACAATATGGATGGACCTAAAGGGTATTATACTAAGTGACATAAATCATACAGACAATAAAATACAATTTCACTTACATGTGAATTCTAAAAAATAAACAAACAGAACAGCCTCTTAAATATAGAGAAGAAACTGGTGGATGCCAGAGGGGAGGTGTGAGGGAGGGATAGGTGAAAGGGATTAAGAGGTATAAATTTCCAGTTATAAAATAAATAGGTCACAGAGAGAAAAAGTACAGCACAAAGAATACAGTCAATAATATTGTAATAACATTGTATGGAGACAGATGGTGACTGCACTTACCATGGTGAGCATTGAGTAATATACAGAATTGTCAAATCACTATTTAAAATTTTTTTTTCAATGTTCATTAATTTTGAGAGCCAGAGAGAGACAATGAGCAGGGGAGGGGCAGAGAGAGAGGGAGACACAGAATCTGAAGCAAGCTCCAGGCTCTGAGCCGTCAGCACAGAGGCCGATGTGGGCTCGAACTCATGAATGGTGAGATCATGACCTGAGCTGAAGTCAGAGACTTAACCGACTGAGCCACCCAGGCGCCCCTCAAATCGCTATTTTTACACCTGAAACTATATATTGCATATCAACTATACCTCAATAAAAATGTTTTTTTCTTACTTTGAAACAATCTCAAATTTACAGACAAGATGCAAAAACAATAAAAATAATTTTTCCTTTGAACCACTTAAGATCTTTTTGCCACCCTAGATCTCCAAATATTTTAGTGCATTCACTGAAAACAAGTATATTCTCCAATATAACCACAGTACTACTATCAATATTAAAACATTAACCCTGATACTTTTTTATAATCCTCAGACTCTAATGTTTCACCCATTACTTTCTCAGTAATTTTTTTTAGAGTATAAAGGGTATAATTCAAAATTATGTGTTGCCTTTAGCTATGTTGCCTCCTTCAGACGGGATCGTTTCCTCAGTCTTTCCTTGGCTTACATGACCTTAACACTTTTAAAGATTACTGAAACATTATCTGATAGAATGTCACTCAATTAGGTTCTGTCTAATGTGCCTCATGATTAGATTCAGGTTATACATCTTTGCAAAGTATCACAAAAGCAATGCTGTGCTCTCATTGCATTCTGTAATTGAGTGCACAAATTTTGATTCGTCCCATTACTGCTGATGTTCACTTTGATCCTTTCACTAAACTAATTGCTAGGATCTCCATTTTTCAAGTTAGTTTTTTAAACTTTGTAATTATGGGGCGCCTGGGTGGCACAGTTGGTTAAGCGTCCGACTTCAGCCAGGTCACGATCTGCGGTCCGTGAGTCGAGCCCCGCGTCAGGCTCTGGGCTGATGGCTCAGAGCCTGGAGCCTGTTTCCGATTCTGTGTCTCCCTCTCTCTCTGCCCCTCCCCCGTTCATGCTCTGTCTCTCTCTGTCCCAAAAATAAATAAACGTTGAAAAAAAATTAAAAAAAAATTAAAAAAAATAAACTTTGTAATTATTAAGTATTTGCCTTGTAGAGCTAGATAAATATTTTCCTCAAAACTAATGTATTCATTCATCATAATAGACTATGGTTTCCTATTTTATTCAATAAGCTACAATCCACATTGTCTTTTTTATTTAGTGCTCATATTGTCTAAGATTTAACCATTGGGAGCTCCCTGAAGCAGACTCCTGTGTTTTTTGCCATGACCTCATTACTCTTTGAACACTTCATCGCTTTCTAGCATAACAAAATTTCTCAGACATGTCTATACATTTCCTACCTTTCCCTGGAATGAGACATTTCTCTTAGGAACCCTGGTTCTATTAAGTGAATAATGATATTTAATGATATTTAATGATATTTAAAACCAATATCCGATGCTAGCTGAGCTCAATGCTTTGATACATTTCAGATACAATTCCATAGTGGCTGCACCAGTTTGCATTTCCAACAATAGTGCAAGACGGTTCCCCTTTCTCCACATCCTTGCCAACAACTGTTGTTTCTTGTATTGTTAATATTAACCATTTTGCGAGGATGTGGAGAAATGGGAACCCTCTTGCACTGTTGGTGGGAATGCAAATTGGTGCAGCCGCTCTGGAAAACAGT
The DNA here is from genome assembly GCF_022079265.1 of Lynx rufus. Taxonomy (NCBI): domain Eukaryota; kingdom Metazoa; phylum Chordata; class Mammalia; order Carnivora; family Felidae; genus Lynx; species Lynx rufus. The sequence goes on from NW_025814823.1 coordinate 150,335,499, forward strand.
GTGGAGGTTCCTCAAAAAATTAAAAATAGATCTACCCTATGACCCAGCAATAGCACTGCTAGGAATTTACCCAAGGGATACAGGAGTGCTGATGCATAGGGGCACTTGTACCCCAATGTTTATAGCAGCACTCTCAACAATAGCCAAATTATGGAAAGAGCCTAAATGTCCATCAACTGACGAATGGATAAAGAAATTGTGGTTTATATACACAATGGAATACTACTTGGCAATGAGAAAGAATGAAATATGGCCCTTTGTAGCAACGTGGATGGAACTGGAGAGTGTTATGCTAAGTGAAATAAGTCATACAGAGAAAGACAGATACCGTATGTTTTCACTCTTATGTAGATCCTGAGAAACTTAACAGAAGACCATGAGGGAGGGGAAGGAAAAAAAAAAGGTTAGAGAAGGGGGGAGCCAAAACATAAGAGACTCTTAAGAACTGAGAACAAACTGAGGGTTGATGGGAGGGGTGGGAGGGAGGGGAGGGTCGGTGATGGGTATTGAGGATGGCACCTGTTGGGATGAGCAATGGGTGTTGTATGGAAACCAATTTGACAATAAATTTCATATTTAAAAAATAAACAAACAAACAAACATTAAAAAATAATATTAGCCATTTTGAAAGGTGTGAGGTGGTATCTTATTCTGGTTTTGATATGTATTTCTCTGATGATGAGTGATGTTGAGCATCTTTTCATGTGTCTGTTAGCCATACTGATGTTTTCTTTGGAAAAGTGTCTATTCCTATCATCTGCCTGTTTCTTAAATGGGTTGTTCTTTAGGTGTTGAGTTTGATAAGTTTTTACAGATTTTGGATACTAACTCTTCATCATATATGTCATTTGCAAATATCTTCTCCCATTCCATAGGCTGCTTTTTAGTTTTCTGATTGTTTCCTTCAGTGTGCAGAAGCTTTTTATCTTGATGAAGTCCCAATAGTTCATGTTTGCTTTTGTGTCCCTCGCCTTTGGTGATGTGTCTAGTAAGAAGTTACTCTAGCCAAGGTCAAGAGAGAAATTTTATTTTATTTATTCTATCATTGCCCTTGCTTGTAATCCATGTCCCAGTAATATACCAAGCCCATCCAACCTCTTGTATATTCCCAGCCTCATCTCATTTGGACCTCTGCCCCCTCCTCCCATCACATTTAGACCCACCTAATGACTTTAGTACTGAATTATCCCAGGAGGAAAAGGCTCCTCAGAGGGCTTTAGTTGGAAGAAATAGATATGGGAGTTGTCAGAAAATACTAGGTTTATAGATAAAATTATTCACTTCTTACAGCATGTGGTCACAAATCCTCCCTGATATGGTCATGGGCACCCTGATCCTTGTACCCCAGGGCCTACAGCTAGTTAGAAACCTTCATGAACGAACAAAATCTCAGCTTGAGTTTTGTTTCTCTCTTATTTTGATATCCAAGAGTTTCCCTTGTTTTCATTTTGAGTATCCATTTAAAATTTGGAGTTATGATGTATCCAGGTTATCTATGTGTTTGTAATGAGAAAAATGCTTATTTGTATTAGTTTATCCCACCATGTTGTCTCACATCTCTTTAGTACAATTTTAAAACATTTTCTATCAGATTTGTGTGATCACTTTCTGAATGATATCCATCAAAAGACAGAAATAGAATATGACAGCTGTTTCTATTTATCTTTTACCAAGAATGTTCCCAGCAGGTACTATAATTAGTACAGTTACCATAAAAGTTCATTAGTTTGAAGCATTATTTCTTAAATGGGACAACCCAATGAGCTATCATTTATTGTTTGTTTGTTTTTTGTTTTGGCTTTGTTTGCCTAAGTTTTTATTTTAATTCCAGTTAGTTAACATACAGTATGCTATTAATTTCAGGTGTAGAAATAGGGATTCAAACACTTTCATACAGCACCTGGTACTCATCAGAAGTGCGCTCCTTAATCCCCATCACCTATTTAACTCATCTCCCAAGCACCTCACCTCTGGTAACCATCAGTTTGTTCTCTATAATTAATAGTATGTTTCTTCATTAGTCTCTTTTTTTTTTCCTCCCTTTGCTTTTTTGTTTCTTAAATTCCACAGAGGAGTTTTATCTTATGGTGTTTGTCTTTCTCTGAATGATTTATTTCACTTAGCATTATATTCTCTAGCTCCATCCATGTGATTGCAAATGGACTGTATTATGGACTATAATATGGACTATATTAATGGAACACCTCTCAAAGTTTACTAACTGGTATGAAATAATGTTGTGAAATACAAAAATAATAGAAGGATTCCCATCTCCATTCCAGGCTCTTATCCAGGCAGGGTCCCCATGGGCAAGAGGAACAAGAGAATGGAGAACAGCATTACATTCCTGATGTTTAATTTTCAAAATCTGTTGTATAAATTCAAGGGAGGAAGAGATACGATTATATTCTGTGATAGCTCCTTATCTCTTCTCATAGAATGGAGATAAGTCAATGACTGGATATTTGAAAGTCAACAGTCACTGAAAGTGGTTACTGAGTCAGAAGTAGAGTCCATCTTCTGCCTAAGAAGGCTTACACCAGAAGGTGTAAGCCATGTGGTAAAGTCAGATCCTCAAGACCCTTCAGGCCCCATTCACATGACTGCTGTACCTCTTCTATGCTAAGCAGGTCTGCAACTGTCCTTTCTGAAGCTATTTCATGAGGACAGCATCAATTCCTCTTTGAATGTTTCAAGACCACTTAAGGACCAGTCCTCATCCTCAGATCAGAGAAGTGGAGTCAAAGTACCATAATTGTTTAAGGTTGACACCACACAAGGAGTCACACAGAAGGACACGATGCACACCTGATATATGTTTCTAATAGTTAGCAAATGTTTGCACATGGATTCTAACTTTGTTGTCTCCACATATAAGTTATTTGTATATTTGTTATGACAGTGTTACAGCAAATGGCAGTGGACTGCACTTTTCACACAAATTCAGTATATGACAATAGTTTTCTAACAAATAACAATAAGTGTCTTATTACAACAGGTATATTCTGTTAATTTTTAGAGGAAGATACCCAGTAATTGAAAAACCTTTTTAATGTAATTATTTCAATAAGAACCCTCTGCTGCTTTTCCCACTAAAGTCGTGAATGGTATCTTAAAATCAAATAAAAATCTAATAATCCCTTTTAGTATAAGTGTACTGACTAATTTGACATTTTGTATTCCAGTTTATATAATATGCCATTTGTTTTCTGTTAAGTAACAATTTAAAATCCATAAACATTTTCATTATGACATGAATCATTAAGTAATAATGTATATACATTTACCAATAATCCACCAAGCAGTATTAAATATAAATTAATGACTGAAAAGTGGTGCTTAGCTAATATATTATAGAAATTATTTATTTATGTTCAATATGGAAATTTTATCAGTATAAAAATTAACTTTATTAAAATTTATCAGCTTAGGGGTGCCTCAGTGGGTCATTTGGTTAAGTGGCCAACTTCAGCTCAGGTCACGATCTCACAGTTTGTGTGTTCAAGCCCAACGTCTGGCTCTGTGCTGACAGCTCAGATCCTGGAGCCTGCTTCAGATTCTGTGTCCCCCTCTCTTTCTGGTGCCTCCCCCACTCATGCTCTCTGTGTCTCAAAAATGAATCAACATCAAAAAAGTTAAAACTTTTTAAGCTTAATATACACATTTTATTTTTAAAATCTACAAGTTTAAGATAAAATACTAACTCTTCTTTACACAGTCCTTTATGATACTAAAAGAATATCATGGCCCTCCTGTGTGATCCACATACCAAGATTGGCATGCTGGAAAGTTGTTAAAAATGCAGAATCTCAGGCCCTGAAACATTAACTGCATTTTAACAAGATCCCATGTGATTTATATGCATACTAATGTTTGAGAAGCACAGATCTGGATGACATAAGTTGAAGAATTACATGAAAATAAAATACAACTATATAAATTGAGGAATTGCATAAAAAATACGTCTATGTAAAAAATTTACTTTTGGGGCGCCTGGGTGGCGCAGTCGGTTAAGCGTCCGACTTCAGCCAGGTCACGATCTCGCGGTCCGTGAGTTCGAGCCCCACGTCAGGCTCTGGGCTGATGGCTCAGAGCCTGGAGCCTGTTTCCGATTCTGTGTCTCCCTCTCTCTCTGCCCCTCCCCCGTTCATGCTCTGTCTCTCTCTGTCCCAAAAATAAATAAACGTTGAAAAAAAAATTAAAAAAAAAATTTACTTTTGACATTTAACAATGACCACAATAAAGAAGTGTGATATTGATGGGATGTCGATATATGGAAAATATTAAAAACTGCAGTTGCTTTCTAAAATGTGACGTGACTCCTGTTGCAATATTGCAACATATTTGCAGTAATCATTTAAAAAACAGATTTCTAAATACTCTTATAGTTTTATATCTGAATTTTCAATTATCATTTCTCACTGGAGGATGTTAAATCTCAAAACTACACATTATTAAAAATTTAACGTGAATTTCTGCAAGATGGCAACACAGGTAGATCTTAAACTCACCTCTTCCTGTGTAAACATCAAATCTACAGCTACTTATGGATCATTTCCTTTGAAAAAAATCTAAACAACAAATGAACTGCTTCTCCATAACAAAGCATTAAAAGTCTATATGAAGTTAGGTAGAAGAGGCAATGACATGGTATTGACAAAAACCCCTTCCCCTGGTGTCACAACACACAATAGGGAGGGATCCCATCAGTCCCTTCAGAAGGAGCCAGAGCATAATCCCCCACATGGGACACTAATACCCCTGACATTTGCATTAGAGAGACAAGCACAGACTATGTGGCATAGAAAACCAATAGTACTGATGGCTAAGGGCCCCAGAGCGCTACAGGTAACTAAGATTTCCCTTTTGGAGGGCTTACATGTTGACTCATTTGTCCCAAGACCAGGCAGGAGAAAAAGAGTTTGAAAAGAGCCTAGACTGTATGTGAGATTCATTTCCTGATCTGAGGGCATTGGTTGAAAGCGCAGGCAACGATCGAGACATCCCTGGAAATGTAGATGCTGTGGACACCACTGCTGTACCCACCACATAGCCTGCTAGCACACTCAGGCAAGCTTGGACAGGGGACCCTCCCTCAACCTTCCTAGTAGGGACAGGGGCAAGTGTCTGCAGCATTGCTGAAGCTGAAAAGCACTGGTGGTTTAGGTGCCCCCTGCTTGCTAGTAAAATCAGTGAGCAAGGGTGGTTGCAACACTTCCCAACACTCTGACAACTACAGTTGTAATATTTCCCTGCTTTGACTGGTGGGCATACACAAACAAGGTACTTTTCAGCTGCAACCTTAAACCCTGTGGGTGCACACAACAAGCCATTTTCCCTCTGCCTTTCTGAAGCAGGGAGGATGGCCCACCTCCTGCACTCTCTATCTACCTAAGTAAAGTCAGCAGCCAAGCGTAAGCCATGCATGTGGCATTACCCTTGATCACCTGACCCTGATAGCAATGGGGGCTGGTATTCTTGAGTTCCATCCATGAGATTTTACAATTGGAAAGACAGTTCTTGGCAGGTCACCACCCTCAGAGTACTGCACAAACAGCAGTTTAAACCACAACTCCAAACTTCCTGAGAAAAAGGTCTATATTTTTAGCTTGGAGCTTCAGCCTGAGGGACAGATTTCAAGTTTCCTAGGTATCTAGAGACTAAGGATGAACTCTCAGGGAACGTAAACACAAAGACATATTCCACACCTTCTTGGCTTTGCAGTTCCATGAGACTTCCCAGAAAAATGCTTATTCACTAGTCTGGAGCCCCTATATTTGCAACTGCCACCCAGGGGACACCTCCAGATTTCCTGGTCTCAGCAGGGATTAGATTGCTGCCCCATAGGACTATATATATTTGCATACATTAAAAGCTGCTGAGGACCTGGCTTCCTATCAGCCTGAAACTAGATGGTAAATGAAATTTCTTCACTTGCAACACTGACAGAACAAGGCATACCCTTAACCATGGGGACATAAGCAAAAATAAATCAGGCAGTTTAGATAATCACAAAGGTTTTAGAGACATCCAAAAGCTAAGGCAAGCTGAATGAGAAAGTTCATTGCCTACACACATCCTCTCCTTCATGACTGAGGAGTATCTGTTTTGCCTAATACATACAAAACAGAGAGTTGAGTAAAATTAGGAACCAGAGAAATAAGTTCCATGTGAAAGAATAAGACATAACCTCAAAAAGAGATTTTAATAATATGGAGACAAATAATCCATCTGATAAAGATTTCAAAGTAATGGTCATAAAGATGCTCACCAACTTCAGAGAAAAATGAATGAACACAGTGAGAACTTCGAAGAGAAAATGTAAGAAAGTACTAAACAGAAGTCATATAGTCAAGAATAAAATAAATTAAAAAATAGACTAGAGAGATTCAATAGCAGACTAAATAAAGCAGAACAATGTATCAGTGAGCTGAAAGACAGAGCAATAGACCTCACCCAGAGCAGTTGAAAGAAAAAAGAGTTAAAAAAAAAAGGTATCCTTGAGAAACCTATAGGACAATATTAAGAATAACAATATTAACATTATAGGTGTCCAAGAAGGAAGAGAGAGATAAAGGGGCCAAAAAGTTATTTAAAGAAATAATGGCTCAACACTTTCCTAATTCAGGGAACAAACTAAACATACAGGTTCAGAAAGCACACAGAGTTCCAAATAGGATGAAAACAAAGAATTTCACATCAAGAGATATTATAATTAAAATGACAAGAATTAAACAGAATTTAAAAGCAACAAGAGACACACAAATTGTTAGGAGCACATGCGTGCACGTGTCCGTGCGCACGTGCACACACACACACACACACACACACACAAACACACAAAGTTTAGCAGATTTCTCAGCAGAAATGATACAGACCAGAGGGTAATAGCATGACATATTTAAGTGCTTTTGACAAGAAAAACTTCCCAACAAGAATACTCTATCCAATAAGGTTTTCAGATAAGCAAAACTTAAAGAATTGCATTACTGTCTCACATTCAGGTCCTTTATCCATTTTGAGTTGATTTTTGTGAATGGTGTAAGAAAGTGGTCTAGTTTCATTCTTCTGCATGTTACTATCTACTTCTCCCAGTACCATTTGTTAAAGAGACTGTCTTGTTTCCAATGGATATTCTTTCCTGCTTTGTCAAAGATTAGTTGGCCATACATTTGTGGGTCCAATTCTGGAGTCTCTATTCTATTCCATTGGTCTATGTGTCTGTTTTTTGCCAATACCATGCTGTCTTGATAATTACAGCTTTGTAGTAGAGGCTAAAGTCTGGGATTGTGATGCCTCCCACTTTGGTTTTCTACTTCAACATTACTTTGGCTATTCGGGGTCTTTTATGGTTCCATACAGATTTTAGGATTGCTTGTTCTAGCTTTGAAAAGAATGCTGGTGCAATTTTGATTGGGATTGCATTGGATGTGTATATTGCTTTGGGTAGTATTAAACCCTACAGGAGAAAGCTGAGAAAAGCCTCTCTGACCTCAGCTGCAGCAATTTCTTACATGACACATCTCAAAAGGCAAAGGAATTAAAAGCAAAAATGAACTATTGGGACCTCACGAAGATAAAAAGCTTCTGCACTGCAAAGGAAACAATCAACAAAACTAAAAGGCAACCAATGGAATGGGAAAAGAGATTTGCAAATGACATATTGGATAAAGGGGTAGTATCCAAAATCTATAAAGAACTCACCAAACTCCACATCCGACAAATAATCCAGTGAAGAAATGGGCAGAAGACATGAATAGACACTTCTCTAAAGAAGACATCCACATGACCAACAGGCACATGAAAAGATGCTCAGTGTCACTTCTCATCAGGGAAATACAAATCAAAACCACACTGAGATATCACCTCACACCCATGAGAGTGGCTAAAATGAACAAATCAGGAGACTATAGATGCTGGCGAGGATGTGGAGAAATGGGAACCCTCTTGCTCTCTTGGTGGGAATGCAAACTGGTAGAGCTGCTCTGGAAAATAGTGAGGAGGTTCCTCAAAAAATTAAAAATAGACCTACCCTATGACCCAGCAATAGCACTGCTAGGAATTTACCCAAGGGATACAGGAGTGCTGATGCATAGGGGCACTTGTACCCCAATGTTTATAGCAGCACTTTCAACAATTGCCAAATTATGGAAAGAGCCTAAATGTCCATCAACTGATGAATGGATAAAGAAGTTGTGGCTTATATATACAATGGAATACTACTTGGCAATGAGAAAGAATGAAATCTGGCCTTCCGTAGCAATGTGGATGGAACTGGAGAGTGTTATGCTAAGTGAAATAAGTCATAGAAAGAAAGACAGATACCATATGTTTTCACTCATATGTGGATCCTGAGAAACTCAACAGAAGACTGGGGGGGGGGGAGAAGGGGGGAAAAAGTTACAGAGAGGGAAGGAGGCAAACCATAAGAGACTCTTAAATAATGAGAATAAACTGAGTTGGAGGGGGGGAAGTGGGTGACGGGCATTGAGGAGGGCACCTGTTGGGATGAGCACTGGGTGTTGCATGGAAACAAATTTGACAGTAAATTTCATATTTAAAAAAAAGAATTGCATTACTACTAAAATGGCCTTAAGGGGCGCCTGGGTGGCGCAGTCGGTTAGGCGTCCGACTTCAGCCAGGTCACGATCTCACGGTCTGTGAGTTCGAGCCCCGCGTCGGGCTCTGGGCTGATGGCTCAGAGCCTGGAGCCTGTTTCCGATTCTGTGTCTCCCTCTCTCTGTCCCTCCCCCGTTCATGCTCTGTCTCTCTCTGTCCCAAAAATAAATAAACGTTGAAAAAAAAAATTAAAAAAAAAATAAAAATAAATAAAATGGCCTTAAAAGAAATGTTAAAGGGACTATTTTTAAACTGAAAAGATATGGTACTAATTAATAACAAAACATGAAAGTAAACATCTTAATGAAAAAATGTAAATACATAGTAAAGGTAGTAGATTTATCATTTATGAAGGTTAAAAGACAAAAGGAGTAAAATCAAAACTACAATTATTAGTTAAGGGATACATAAAATAAAAAGATGTAAAATATGACATTGAAAACATAAAGTACAGTGGGTATAAACATAGAATTTTGGAATGTGTTCAAATTTAAATTGCTATCAACTTAAAATGGAGTGTTATATACATAAATAGATGTTTGTGATTATTATAGCAACTGCAAAGCAAAACTTATAGTAAATACACAAAATGAGAAAGGAATTTAAACTTGACACTAAAGAAAGTTGTCAAACAACATGAAAAGAGAAAGAAGAAGGAACCACAAAAACAGACAGAAAACAATTACAAAATGGCAAAAAGTACATACCTATCAGTAATTACTTTAAATGTAAATGGACTAAATTCTCCCATCAAAAGACAGAATGGTTGAATGATTAAAAAATAAACAAAAAGGAGACATGTCTATATATTGCCTACAAGAGACTTGCTTCAGAAGTAAAGACACACAGAGACTGAAAGTGAAAGGATGGATGAAGAAATACCATACAAATGAAAACAAGAAAAAAAAAAGTTGGTTTAGCTACAACCATATAAGACAAAAGAGTTTAGAACAAATATTTTAATAAAAATAAAAATATTTTAATATTTAATAAAAGAGGCACTGTCCATAATGGTAAAAGGATCAACTCAGGCAGAAGAATAACATTTATAAATATATATGCATCCAACATGGAAGCACTCGATTATGTAAGCAAGAATTAACACATAAAGAGAGAGATGGATAGCAATACAGTAATACTAGAGTGCTTTAACACTTCAGGATAGATCACATGTTGGGCCACAAATCAAGTCTTAATAAACTGAAAAAAAAATGAGATCACATAAAGCATTTTTCTGACTAGAAACCAATCACAAGACAGAAAAAACTAAAAATATGTGGAGATTAAACTTATTGGTACTGAACAACTACTGGGTAATAGAAGAAAACAAGGAAGAAATTTTAAAAAAAGCTAGAGACAAAGGAAAACTGAAATGCAACATACCAAAATCTACGGAATGCAACAAAAGCAGTTCTGGGCAGGGGGTGCAGGGTGCGGGGGGGATTTTCTAACAATACAGGCCTACCTCAAAAACAAGAGAAATTTCAAATAAATACTGTAACTTTACACCTAAAGCAACTAGAAAAAGAACTACCACAGCCCGAAAGTTAGAAGGAAGGAAACAATAAAGATTAGAGCAGAAATAAATGAAATAGATACCAAAAAACAACAGAAAAGATCAATGAAATTAAGAGCTGGTTCTTTGAAAAGATAGGCAAAATTGACAAATCTTGCCTAGACTCACCAAGAAAAAAAGAGAGCTCAAATAATATCCGAGATGAAAGAACAGAAGTTACCATGGATACCACAGAAATACAAAAGGATCGTAAGAGACTACCAAGAATATTTATACACTAACAAATTGGACAACCTAGAAGAAATATGTAAATTTGTAGAAATGTACTATATTCCAAGAAGAAGTCAGGAAAAAATAGAGAACCTGAATAGATCAATTACTAGTAAGTGGTATGAATCAGTTATCAAAAATCTTCCAACAAACCTAAGTCCAGGACCAGATGGCTTCACCAGTGAATTTGGTCAATCGATCAAGACTTTATACTTAACCTTCTCAAACTCATCCAAAAAATTGAGAAGAGAAAGCTACTAAACTCATTGTACAAGGCCAATATTATCCTGATACCAAAACCAGAGAACACTATAAAATAAAAGAAAATTACAGGCAAAATATCCCATAGAAACATAGATTCAAATATCCTCAACCAAAATATTATCAAACTGGGTTCAACAGTAAATTAAAAGAATAATTCGCCATGGTCAGGTGGGATTTATTCCTGGGATACAAGGATTGGTTCAACATCCACAAGTTAATCAATGTTACGTATCACATTAACAAACTAAAAGATAAAATCATATGATTATCTAAATAGATGCAGAAAAAACATTTGGCAAAACACAACATCCATTTATGAAAAAACTCCCAGTAAATTGGGTATAGGGGGAATGTCCTCAACATAATAAAAGCCATGCATGAGAAACCCACTGCTAATCTCATACTCAAAAATGAAAACCTGAAATCTTATTTTCTAAAATTAGAAACAAGGCAAAGATATCCATTATCACCACTTTCATTCAACATAGTATTGAAAGTCTTAGCTACAGACATTAGGCAAGAAAAACAATAAAAGGCACATAAATTAGAAAGAAAGAAGTGAAACTATACTATTTGCAGATGATGTGATACTCTATATAGAAATTCCTAAAGACTCCACCAAAGTACTGTTATAATAAATTAATTTAGCAAAGTGGCAGGATAGAATTATACAAAAAAAACTGTTATTGAAAATTATACCAAAAACTATCAGAAAAAGAAATCAAGGTAACAATTACACTTGCCATGACATAAAAATATAATAAAACAAAATATCTAGGGATAAATTTAACCAAGGAAGTTAAATAACTGTAATCTGCAAACTTTAAGATCCTGATGAAAGCTACGTTTATTCCTAGGTATCTTATGTTTTCTGGTGCAACTATAAATGGGATTGATTCCTTGATTTCCTTTTCTGCTGCTTCATTATTGGTGTACACAAATGCCAAAGATTTCTGTACATTGATTTTATATCCTGCAACTTTGCTGAATTCAAGTATTAGTTCTAGCAAATTTTTTTTTTTTTTTGGTGGAGCCTTTCAGGTTTTCTACATAGAGTATCATGTCATCTGCAAATAGTGACAGTTTGACTACTTCCTTGCTGATTTGGATACCTTTTATTTCCTTTTGTTTGTTGCTGAAGCTAAGACTTCCAGTACTATCTTAAATAGTAACGGTGAGAGTGGATATCCCTCTTTTGTTCCTCACCATAGAGAAAAAGTTCTCAGTGTTTCCCCATTGACGATGATATTAGCTGTGGGTCTTTCATATATGGACTTTATGAAGTTGAGCCATGTTCCATCGAAACCTACTTTGTTGAGGGTTTTTTTTAATCAAGAATGGAGGCTGTATTTTGTGAAATGTCTTTTCTGAATCTATTGAGAGGATCATATGGTTCTTATTCTTTCTTTTATTAATGTGGTGTATCACATGATTGATTTATGAATAATGAACCACCCCTGCAGCCTAGGAATAAATCCTACTTGATCGTGGTGAATAATTCTTTTAATATACTGTTATAGGAATAAACCTAACCAAAGAGGTAAAAGATTTGTACTCTGAAAACTATAGAACACTTATGAAAGAAATTGAAGAGGAAACAAAGAAATGGAAAAAAACATTTGATGCTTATGGATTGGAAGAACAAACATTGTTAAAAAGTCTAAACTACCCAAAGCAACCTACACATTTAATGCAATCCCTCTCAAAATACCACCAGCATTTTTCAAATAGGGAGAACAAACAATCCTAAAATATGTATGGAACCACTAAAGACCCCAATTAGCCAAAGCAATCCTGAAAAAGAGAAGCAAAGCTGGAGGCATTACAATTCTGGACTTGAAGCTCTATTAAAAGCTATAATAATCAAGACAGTATGATACTTGCACAAAAACACACACATAGTTCCATGGAACAGATTAGAAAACCCAGGACTGGATCCACACTTATATGGTCAACTAATATTTGACAAAGCAGGAAAGAATATCCAGTGGATAAAAGACATTCTCTTCAACAAATGGTGTTGGGAAAACTGGACAGCACCATGCAAAAGATTGAAATTGGACCTCTTATTTACACCATAAGCAAAAATCAACTCAAAATGGATGAAAGACTTAAATGTGAGATGGGAAACCATCAAAATCCTAGAGGATAACACAGGCAGCAATCTTTTTGACCCGGGCCATAGCAACTTCTTATGAGACATGTTGCCAGAGGCAAGGGAAACAAGAGGAAAAATGAACTATTGGGACCTCATCAAGACAAAATCTTCTGTATAGAGGTGAAAACAATCAACAAAACTAAAAGGCAGCCTACAGAATGGGAGAATTTATTTACAAATGACATATCTGATAAAGGGTTAGTATCCACAATCTATAAAGAACTCACCAAACTCATCACTCTAAAAACATATTCAGTGAAGAAATGGGAAGACATGAATAAGACAGTTTTCCAAAGAAGACATCCAGATGGCTAAGAGACATATGATAAGATGCTCAACACCACTCATCATCAAGGAAATACACATCAAAACCACAATAAAATACCACCTTACACCTATCAGAATGCCTAAAATTAACAACATAAGAAACAGTAGTTATTGGCTAGCAGGCAGAGGAAGGGGAACCCTCTTACACTATTGGTGGGAATGCAAACCAGTGCAGTCATTCTAGAAAATAGGGTGGAGGTTCCTCAAAAAGTGAAAAATAGAACTACCCTATGATTCACCAATTGCACTACTAGGTATTTACCCAAAGGATACAAAAATACAGATTTGAAGGGATACGTGCACCCTGATGTTCAAAACAGCATTATCAACAACAGGCAAACTAGGGAAAGAGCCCAAATGTCCACTGACTAATGAATGGATGAAGAAGATGTGGTGTATGTGTGTGTGTGTGTGTGTATATATATGTATATATATATGTGTGTGTGTGTGTGTGTGTGTGTGTATATATATATATATATATATATATATATATACACATATTATTCAGTCATCAAAAAGAATGAAAACTTGCCATTTGAAATGATGGAGATGGAGTTAGAATGTATCATGGTAAGTGAAATAGAGAAAAACAAATACCATATATTTTCATTTATATGTGGAATTAGAAAAACAAAACAGATGATCATAGGGAAAGGGGGGAAAAGAGAGAAGCAAACCATAAGACACTTTTAACAATTGAGAATGGAGGGTTGATGGAGGGAGGTGGGTGGGGGATGGGTTAAATGAGTCATGGGTATTAAGGAGGGTATTTCTTAGGATGAGCACTGGGTGTTATATGTAAGTGATGAATTACTAAATTCTACTCCTGGAACCAATATTACAATATATGCTACCTAGCTATAATTTAAATAAAAATTAAAAAAAATAAGATGTTGATGAAAGAAATTGAAGAAGACAAATATATTGAAAGATAATCCATGCTCATGGATTAGAAGAGTAATATGAAAATATCCATATTACTCAAAGCAACATACAGATTCAGTTCAATCCTTAGTGAAATTCCAGTGACATTTTACACATATTCTAAACTAATATACTAAACTAATATGATACCAGAGGTATCATACTTCCTGATTTCAAATTATACTACAAAGCAATAGAAATTTTAAAAAAGTATGCTTTTCCCAAGAGCAGCTAGTTCTGTGTGGGAGGCATGGGTTGAAAAGTCCTGCTCCAAATTTGGAAAGTGAGGAGTACTTCTGACCTTGGTACCCATGAGCCAGGAGGAGGAAAGAGAGATCATAACACCAGGTAAGAACCCAGGATTTAAAACAAAATAAAACACCATAATATTGGCATAAAACAGACACATAGATTAATTAATGACTCCCTAATCTTCGATAGGCCATAAATAAACCTACTTATCTATGGTTAATTAATCTAAAACAGAGGAGTCACGATGGCATAAGGACAGCCTCTTCAATAAATGGTGATGGGAAAACTGGACACCTACATGCAAAATAATGAAATTGGGCCACCATCTTAAACCATATAAAAAGGCTAACTCAAAATGCATTAAAGACCTAAATATAAAACCTGAATCCATAAAAATTCTAGAAGAAAACATAGGCAGTAATTTACTTGACATTTGTCTTAGCAATGATTTGTTTTGAATCTGTTTCCCCAGTCAAGGGAAACAAAAGCTAAAATAAACAACTGCAACTACATCAAACTATAAAGCTTCTGCACAGGAAAGGAAATCATCAACCAATCAAAAAGCTAACCTACTAAATGAGAGAAGGTATTTGCAAATAATTTATCTGATAAAGACTTAATATCCCCAGTACATAAATGACTCATACAACTCAATAACAAAAAAGGCAATATTCCAATTAAAAAGCGGGTAGAGGGGGGCACCTAAGTGTCTCAGTTGGTTAAGCGTTCGGCTCTTGATTTCAGCTCAGGTCAGGATCTCATCATTCATGAGATTAAGGCCTGCATCAGGTTCTGTGCTGACAGCATGGAGCCACCTTGCGATTCTTTCTCTCACTCCCTCTCTGTCCCTCCCCAGCTCACACATGTGCATTCTCTCTCTCTCTCTCTCTCTCTCTTTCTCTCAAAGTAAATAAATATTTTTTTAAAAAATTAATAAATGAGCAGAGGATCTTAACAGGCATTTTCCCAAAAAAGACATACAGGATGGCCAACAGACAAATGAAAAGATGCTCAACATCACTAATCATTAGGGAAATGCAAATCAAAACCAGAATGAGATGTCACCTCACACCTATCAGAGTAGCTAGTATCAAAAAGACAAAATAACAAGTATTGATGAGAGTGTGGAGAAAGGGATCCTTTGTGATCAATGGTGGGAATATAGCTTCTATGAAAAATAGTATCCAAAAAATTAAAAATAGAGCTAGCATATAATCTACCTGAAGAAAATGAACTGATTCAAATAAATATATTTACCCTCATTTTAATGCATTATTTAAGCCTTATTTACAATAGCCAAGGTATAGAAACAACCTAAGTGCCCAGTGATGGATGAATGGATAAGATGTGGTGTACACACACACACACACACACACACACACACACACACACACACTTTTCTTCCTTCTCCACCACCCTGCCAACCCAGGGTGCTGCAGGCAAGCTGGCCTCTCTCTCTCTCTCTCAATCTGTGTGAATAATACCTCACCCATAAAACAGAATAAAATCTCGCCATTTGCCACTATATGGATGGACCTTCAGAGTATTGTCTAATGAAATAATTCAGACAGAGAATGACAATTACCACCAATAACCACATTCTTTCACTTACATGTCCAATGATAACACAAACAAAACAAACCAGAACCCAAACTCATAGATACAGAGAATGGACTGGTGCTTGCCAGAATGGAGGGGGGGAGGAGCACAAAACAGATGAAAAGAATCAAGAAGTACAAACTTCCACTTACAAAATAAATAAGTCATGGTGAAGAAACATACAGCATGAGAAATACAATCAATAGTATTAAATGACTTTGTACAGTTAATATTATGAACTTTGTATAACTTTGTATAGTGACAGATAGTTACTAGAGTTACTGTGGTGATCACTTTGCAATGTATACAAATGTCCAGTCACTGAATTGAACATAGGAAACTAATAAAATATTGTATATCAGTTATACCTCAATTAAAAAACCCTTAAAGTCATTAATTCTAAGAAAAGATTTCTATATAGTCACTTTTTTATACAAAAGTGGAAATATTGGCACTAGTAAGCTTTAAATACTGCCAGAAAGAATATTATTTCTCTTGCTTTAATGGAAACAACTTTTTTATAACAAATTATTATATTTTAATGACTTAGCTCTTAATTCTCAATTTTCTTCTCCCTGATACTTAATTATCGATTTTGTGTAATTTATGTGAAATGAGTTTGTTGCTGTTATTGAGAAATAAATAATATACTCCTCTAAAACTTCTTTACTGAGGAAGTAAAGTTTCTTTTTTCAACATCCACATGGAGAGACCATAAGCATTAGCTCAAGAGAACCAGTTGGATTTTAGTTAAAGAAAATTCTCTGACATGACCAAGGCAAGACCATCTCTGTCTGGCTGAAATGATTCTTATCCTACGTCCAATTGAATAGCACTAATGTCATTCACTAGTTTACATTATAATTCTACATCTTGCTGCTTTGGGACTATTAATGCAACAGTTTCTAAGATAGTCACTAGCACACGCATAAGTGGGAGGCAGGGCAGAGAGAGAGGGAGAGAGAATCACAAGCAGGATTTGCACTACCAGCACAGAGCCTGACACAGGCCTTAAACTCATGAACAGTGAGATCATGACCTAAGCTGAAATCCAGAGTCAGATGCTTAACTGATTGAGCTACCCAGCCCCCTACTTAGTTTTAGTTTTATTTTTGCCACTTGTTTCTTGAGGTATTGGGTCATTTTTTTCTACAGGTGCTTTTAAAAATCTTGTTGGGTGGGCACATGGGTGGCTCAGTCAGTTAAGCAACCAATTCTTGGTTTCGGCTCAGGTTGTAATCTCACCATTCATGGGTTCAAGCCCTGCACGGGGCTCTGTGCTGACATGGCGGAACCTGCTTGGGATTCTCTCTCTCTCCCTCTCTCTCTCTGTCCTCCCTCTGTTGCACTCTCTCTCCCTCTCAAAATAAATAAACTTTTAAAAATAATAGGAAATCATGTTGGGCATTCATTTTTTTTAAGTGTGTATTTAGTCTTTCTTAGGCTCACTAAGAAAAATGAATAAAATCAGAGAGAGCTTTAAAAAAACTTACTAAATGGAGCATAGATTTATCACATGGAGAACCTGCTTCTCTGGAATACAGCGATATATGTCCACTGGTCAGTTTATTCACAAGAGGCAAACTCCATTACTTGCTGTGAGCTAGAAAAAGGTTACCTGACCCAACTGGAAAGTATTAGCTTTTTTGTTCAGCTATGAAAAAATTGCTTTGCCACTTAGGTCAGCATCATGATGTAAATCTTAATGAAAGTTTCTGAGATGGGAGAGTAAATCAAGCTGTTTGGCCACCTTGATGCTCTCTTAATCTGCTGTTTTCTTGCTTTACTTCCTTCAGTCAGGTTTAGAGAGCACTGATCTTAATGCAGATCCGTTTGCAGAGTACTTGTCACTCCACCCAGCCTTCTCAGCCCTGCTGGCATCCAAGGCTGAGGATACAGGAGATTCATGCACTAGTTTTCTTTCTTTGTGGAATAAAAGCAAAATGATTACAATTTCATTTCCTTTCACTTGAGATTTTTTCCTTTTTACCTCAAATTTTTATTTAAACTCTAGTTAGTTAACATACAGTGTTGAGATTTTTTTTTTAACAAACTGTCTTTCATTTGGGGGTCCTATGTCTTTATTTAACAATAAATAATTGAATGGGACTTTACTAGAAAAGCTATCTGGATTATTTTAATGGATTAGTACACAAGGGACACAAGACACAAAACAAACTAACTCAACAGGGCAATTTCAATGATCTTTATAGGCATATCAATCGAATTAGACTTTACTTTTTATTACAAAAAATGAACTATTTGATAACACAATAAGGCACTCAGATAATCTAGGTGAAATTCAAGTAAACTTGGAAAAAATGTAAAGCAATTATTTAGAATTATTTAGTCATTATGTAATCGAGCAACAGGACAGGATGATAAATTGGATATGAGAGATTAAAAAAAGGAAGAATAAAATTTGTTGACTTGAGCACCTGGAAGGATTTGGCATCATGTGTTGATCTGGGAGAGTCTGAGAAAGATTTTTCTGGAGAAACTCTACAAATTTGTTAAGTGTGAGATCAATTACATATCAAGTGAAGAAATCAAGCTGGTAAATGGATATACAAGTTCAGAGATTGGGGGAAATTTAGGACTAGAGATTTTTACTGGAATCATCTGCATACTGGTCATGTCTTAATTCTTACATATAAACAAGTTACTGGTAATCCCAGCAAAACTGGAGAGGAAAGGGGAGTGAAAGCAAACACAGGGGGCATTACAGAGCCAACCAATTGTTTGCTTGATCACATGAGATGTCTTCTGTGAGGATGTCTGAAACCACCATGCCTCTAAATAGTCTTTCCAGAGGGGAGGAAAAGAGCAAAATTCTCTTCTGGTTCATTTTACTTCCATGTTTCTCTTGGCCAAAGTCTGTACCATGAGGCATTAGCTCCCTTCCATAAGGTGTTAACTCAAATGACTAACAGCCACTAGGGAAGCCAGAGCCTCAATTGTCCAGGTAAACAAGTGGTTAGAAGTGGGTGAGCCCTCCTATGTGGAGCTTCTTGGTCTGTAGTGACAGCAGCAGCACTGGCAATGACCTGACTACATGAGCATAAGATCGATGCAAGCTATTCCTAAGGCTGATCTAGCCAGAAAGCAAGGTAAGTGACCAGGGTGGGAGTGGATAGTGCTGCATAGAAGTGCAGATGGTACTGGACTAGCAGTGGACTAGGCAAGAGCTCAAGTAGGGAGAAGGTTGTGCACACAGAGGAAAGAAGGCAGCTGAGTCCTAGAGTAACCAATATTTAAAGACATGAAAGAGAGTTTGAATACAGAAAACAAATTTGTGGAGGATCAGTTAATGGAGTAGAAGAAAACCTAGAGAGTGTGATGCTGTAAAAGCCAGAGAGTTGTAAGTAGGAAAGAGTAGTTGACTATACGGAAGGTAGCTGAAGAGTCATCTTAGATAAGAACTTGGAAGCCATTTATCATGTAATTGCAGTAGAATCAACAGGACAATGCGAACAGATGCCTAAATGGAGTGGGTTAATAAAAGAACAATATATTAGGAAGAGCAAGAGTGACTATTGACAATTCCTTTAAGAAGTGTATTAAAGGGAAACAGAAAACAAGAGGGTATCAAAAAAGGGATGGGAGGGAAAAGAAAAATTTTTTGTTAAAGATGGAGAAACTCCAAAATGTTTTTATGCTGATGGTAGAAGCTGATGATCAGGAAAAGGATGGGGTAGCTGGTGAGTGAGAGAGGAGAGGAGTCGAGAGCACAAAGGAAAGCCCAGACCCTGGGTAGGATATGGCTCACTGCCTTCATCAATTTCATTATGAGGGAAGGCAAGTAATATTAGTCCAGATACTAGGAAGTTGGTAGATATAGTGGTAGGAAGATAAACTAGTTCCCATATGATGGATTCTGTTTTTTAGTGAAATGTGTTTTTTAGTAAAATGTGAAGAAAATACGTTCAAAGTCAAAAGGCAGAGTAAGAGGTTTGGATATTTGAAGAGAAAAGGTACAAGTCATTTTAGAGAGTAGGGGAGTAAATATACAGAAGATGCTTAATGTCTATTTGAATTTTGTGGTCATAAATTTATAGTAAGGCCAATCGCTGTACTTTTCTCTAGCCCTAATTAATTGTACTGATATTTGTGAGAAGCAAGCAGATAATAGTTGATACAGAGTTCCACTTTACCTTTTAAGTATAACAGAGAGTTTGGCAAGGAAATTAAAGGTGTTCTAAGGGAGTGATAGATTATAAGCCCAAAATGGTAAGGAAGGAAATTCAGACATCAAGAAATGGAAGTTGTAGGGTAAATGGACTGAAAATCTTGAGCAGTCCAGGAAAGACTTTCTGACATATTAATGCATCAGTATTTGGCTAGAAAAATAATAAGAACAGATACTTAATATAAGCACTTTATTTTATTTCATTTTTTCAACGTTTTTTATTTATTTTTGGGACAGAGAGAGACAGAGCATGAACGGGGGAGGGGCAGAGAGAGAGGGAGACACAGAATCGGAAACAGGCTCCAGGCTCCAAGCCATCAGCCCAGAGCCTGACGCGGGGCTCGAACTCACGGAGCGCGAGATCGTGACCTGGCTGAAGTCGGACGCTTAACCGACTGCGCCACCCAGGCGCCCCAATATAAGCACTTTAAAAACAGGAAACTTTAGGGATGCCTGGGTGGCTCTGTCGGTTATAGGTGGCTCTGTAGGTTAAGTGTCAGACTTCAGCTCAGGTCATTGTTTTTGAGTTTGAGCCCCACATCAGGCTTCTAGATGGCAGTGCAGAGCCTGCTTGGGAGTCTTTCTCTCCCCCTCTCTCTACCCCTCCCCACCCTCTCTCAAAATAAACTTTTAAAAAACAAATAAAAATAAATATAAATAAATAAATAGGTAGGTAGGTAGGTAAATAAATAAATAAATAAACAAACAAACAAAAATAAAAATAAAAACAAAAACAAAAACAAAAACAGGTGGGGTGCCTGGGTGACTCAGTCGGTTGAGCATCTGACTTCAGCTCATATCATGATCTCACAGTCTGTGAGTTTGAGCCCCGCTTCAGGGTCTGTGCTGACAGCTCAGAGCCTGGAACCTGCTTCAGATTCTGTGTCTCCCTCTCTCTCTGCCCCTGCCCTGCTCATGCTCTGTCTCTCTCTGTCTCAAAAATGAATTAAAAAAAATTAAAAATTAAAAAAAAATAAAAACAGGGAACTATCTTGAATCTTAATTGTAATCCCACACATATACAATTAAGAAGAGGAATTAGACTATTGGTCTAATTTTTAATTTCAGAACATCATAATATATATGTACCTTTTTTAGAAGTACAAATAGATTTTAAGGTATCTGCTAAATTCTCATTGTTAACACTTATTTTAAAGATGTTATTCAAAAATATGTCTAACAAAATGTGAATAGAACAGCATAAAAGTATATAATGGGCAAAACAAAAATCACACTGTACTACAATGTAGTTTCTGAGGGAAAGTGTATACTCAATGTTCTCAAATATTTTAGGGTTACTGTAAATGTGGCATTAAAGTCAATCCATTCTTATGTTGAGCCCTTACACTACAGATCTGATTAACTCATTTGAAGACTTTCCACCAGCTATTCCTCACATTTGTCTAATTAATCAGGCGTTTGACTGCAGAATTACTTGGCTATAGCTGAGGTGGGGTTCTGGGTGGAAAGCATTTTAGAGCCATGTAGAGAGCATCAAGGCATAGATGCCGATGCGCATGCTCTATGGTTCCCACACCTCTAATTTCTTGTCCTGCAATCCTAATCCCTGGTCAACTGTGCAGCAATATCAACATATACGCAGATTCCAAAAAATACACTTGGCTGTGGTCTAGAAAATCCTAGTGAATGATAATGGGATTTTGACAAGATGACAAATAAGGATGTATGCAGAAGATAAGGGAATGTTAGACATTAAAAAAAAAAAGAATGTTTTAGGTGGAAAGATGGAAGAAATGACAAGAGGAAGAAAATAGGAAAAAGGAAGCATTGCTAATTTTTAATAGGTGGGGAATGCAGCATTTGGAAACCTATTCATTCAGGAATAAAATCACATTGCATTGGTCATATAAGCAACAAGCCCTATAGCTAAAAATGGGGTATAATCATAAATTCTGTGAAGAGCATTCCAAATTCTTTATCTCAGCTCACAAACCTCCCTTTCCTTCTCCCTGAGTGCTAGAGAAGTGTGCTTACTCTTTCTCAATCAATTTCAGAGTTAGCAGTGTATATTAATTTGCTAAGGCTGAGGCTGCCATAACAAAATACCATAGACTGGGTGGCTCAAACAAGGGAAATTAATTTTCTAACAGTTTTGGAGTCAAAAAGTCTGAGGTCAAGGTGTGGCAAGTTGGGTTTCTTATAAGGCCTCTCCTTAATTTATAGATAGCTGAACTTGTAGACGGTTTACTCACATGGCCTTTTTCTGTGTGTATGCATCCACATAGTTACATTTTGAGGTACTAGGGGTTACATCTTAAATGTATGAATTTTGTCTCCCCAAAACTCAAATTCAAAACTCACCCTGTAACAGAGTGAAACAAGTATATTTCAGAGTATGCGAAAATTTACTTTGAATTATTAAATTCTACTCTGTAAGAAAATTTGCTTTCAGAATATATAATTGCTTAGTAAACTGACTCTAAGAAAACATTTTTTATTTTGATTTTGTCTGAGAATTATAATTAACAAAACTTTCATAAGAGATTTTCAGTTACACTTGGAATATAGCAATATAGTTCTGAATCATCTCATTTTTTGCCCTTCTGGAAACACCACAGGACAAATAAAATCTATCATCTATAGTGTTTTACAGAGGAAGGTGAGAAAGAGAAAGTACCTGCAAACTCAAAACTATGTGCAACTAAACTGACCTGGAAAGCAGGCCCACATGGGAGGTTGTGACAGAACCGTGGGAAGAGTGCAGAGAAGCCCAGCTACAGCAGATCTCATAAATTTACAGCAGATACTCATCCCCCAAAGATAAGACCCTTAACTGAGACCAAACTCCTATGGAGAAGGACATGAATTCTAGAGTTGTCGAAGATAGAAAGTATAGAAAGTTCCAGCCAAAAAAGAAAAAAATAATAATTTGAAAAACAAGAGCTATTCACCTGAGACAACAACCTAGAAAAAAAGAGTGCAGACACTGAGGGCTGGCAGTAGGAATCCTCCAGAGCCAGACTAGATTCTAAGACGTTACGGAGGGAACTCTTTACAGAAGCAACATTTGATGAGAAAATGGCCTTAGGCTTGAGAGATCCTTGACTGGTGAAGCCTGGAAAGTTACCCCAGTTCCTTCAATATTTTGAAAACTTGAGGAAAAATTTAACTTACTCTTATAAAAATATTTACAGTATTCATAAAAAAATTATAAAAATGTAAGAAGTAGGACAACTTTCCTAATGATAGAAATTCACCAGAAAAAAAATTTAAGACAAAACAAATGAAAACTATACCCAGCATACCAACATGAATTAAAATGAAAAAAGAAGTCATGAAGAAAAAATCACATAATAGAAGAAAATCACATTACCTCAGGGAGGTAATGGTCAGACAATATAAATATATAAAACTGGAACTGGAAGAACTTGGTAGGAAAAAAAGAAAATGATAAAACTTAAAAAAGTAAAGACTAATTACTAAGAGTACAAAAGTCCATTAAGGGAAGACAGATATGCGCCCCCTCCCCCCCCCCCCACCCAAACACACACATACAAATGAAGTATTGGAGACAGAGGTCCATGAGAAAGTCATAGGAAGATCCTGAACTCACCTCTCCCATGGACACATCAAATCTACACCTACATATAAAATTCCTCCTGCAAAAGAATTGAGGCCTAATTGAACAGCTTGTGCACAACAAAGAATAGAAAGACTACAAAGAGAATGGCAGGAGAGATGGAGACACAATAGTGATGGGAACCTACACTCCTTATGCTACAAAATGCAGTAGGTAGGAATAACAGTGAGGGACTCACAGACAGAGTCACCAAATGTGGGGCACAGAAAAAAAAGAAAGCAGTTTAAAGGGTAACTAGACTGTAAGTGAAGAAAACCCATTTATTAACCCTAGAGCACCTGCCAAATGGTAGCGGAACTACTGGAATTTTCTCCTAGGACAGAGGTGATGGTGAGTACCATTGTTTACATGGCCACTTTACCTGGATAGGGTAGAGTCCAGGTGCTCTAGCCTGTCTTGTCTCAGTGAGCTTCAAGGCCCTAGTCCATATTAGCTCTACCTCTCCCAAGGTAGCCCACCTGGCCCATTCCTGGTTCAGCTCCATCTATCCTACCAAGGTGCTCCCTGCATGGAGTGCTCTCACTTGAACTTGCTTTAGTTCCAGCTGTCCTTCCAGGACAGCCCTCATGTAGACCACACTGGGGCTCCTGGTCCACACCATTCCAGCTCCAGATAGCCAGCCAAAGCCACAAGTCACATGCAATATACAAAGGGAACATTCCTATACAAGGCCATTCCTTCAAGATTGAGAGGGTAGCTATTTCATCTGATTCATACAAACACACACAGAAAGTCCAACAAAATGAGAAAACAGAGAAATATGCTCCAAAGGAAAGAACACGACAAAACTTCAGAAAGAGAACTAAGCAAAACAAAGATAAGCTATCTACCGGATGACCAGTTCAAAGTAATAGTCATAAAGATGTTCACTAGACTGGAAAGAAGAGTGAATAAACTCAGTGAGAAATTCAACATATACAGAAAATATTTAAAATAATTAATCAGAATTAAAGAATACAGTAACTGAAATGAAAAATACACTATAGGGAATCAGCAACAGACTAGAGAATGCAGAAGAACAGGTCAATGATCTGGTAGATAGGATAATGGAAAAAACCCAAGCTGAACAGCAAAGATTAACAAGCAAAAAAAAAAAAAAAAAAAAAAAAAAAAAAAAAAAAAAAGAGAGAGAGAGAGAGAATATGTTAAGGAATCTCTGGGACTACATCAAGCACACTAATATTTACATTTGCTTTGCAGGGATCTAGAAGAAGAGAGGGGAAAAGGGGGAAGAAAGTTTGTTTGAAGAAATAATGGTGAAAAACTTTCTTAATCTGGACAACAAAACAGGTATTTGGGTCCAGGAGGTTCAGGGAGTCCCAAACAAGATGAACCCAAGGAGGTCCACACCACAACATGTAATAGTTTAAATGTCAAAATTAAAGATAAGGAGAGAATCTTAAAAGCAGGAAGAAAAAAGCAAGTGTATAAGGGAAAAGCAAATGTACAAGGAAAACCCCATAAGCCTATCAGCTGATTTTGAAAGAAACTTTGCAGGCCAGAAGGGAGTGGCATGATTTATTCAAAGCGCTGAAAGGAAAAAAACAAAAAATGCCTACAACCAAGAATACTCTACCTGGCAAGATTATCATTCAAATTTAAAAAAGAGATACAAAGTTTCCCAAACAAAAGATGAGGAGTTTCACCACAAAACCAGACTTCTAAGAAATGTTAAAGGAACTTCTTTAAGTGAAAAAGAAAAGGCTGTAACTACAAGAAAATTATGAAAGGAAAACATTTCATGGGTAAAAGCAAACATACAGTAAAAGTAGTAGATCAATCACTTATAAATTTATATGGATGTTAAAAGACAGAATTAGTAAAACCAATATTATCCAAAAATAGTTAAAGGATTAACTAATTAAGGGGTTCACAAAATAAAAAGATGTGAAATATGTCATCATACACATAAAAGGTCGAGGGAGAGTAATAAAAATGTAGTGCTTTTAGGACGTGTTCAAACTAAAGCAACCATTAACTTAATATAGACTGATACATATTTAAGATGTTATATATGAACCTGATGATAATCACAACCAAAAACCTATACAGATATATAAAAAATAAAGAGAAAAGAATCCAAGCGCAACACTAAACAAAGTCACCAATCACAACAGAAGAGAGCAAGAAAAAAGGAAAAAGAACTACAAACATGCACACACAAAAACAGAAAGCAATTATCAAAATGGCAATAAATACATCCCTATGAATATTTATTTTAAATGTAAATGGTCTAATTGCAGCAATCAAAGACACAGCATGACTGAATGGATAAAAAAAAAAAAAAGCCCATATGCCTAAAAGAGACTCAGTGCATATCTAAAGATATATACAGACTGAAATAAAGGAATGGAAAAAGATATTTCAAGCAAATATAAAAAAAAGCCAAGGAAACAATATTTATATCAGACAAAATAGACTTTAAAACAAAGACTGCAACAAGAGACAAAGACAGGCACTTCGTAGTGATAAAGGGATCAATCCAACAGGAGGATATAACTATTGTAATATCTATATGCCTAACATAGAAGCACCTAAATACATGAAGCAAATATTAACAGGGCTAAAGGGAGAAATAGTAATACAATAATAGTAGTGGGGCTTTAACACCCCACTTACATTGATGGATAGATCATCCAGACAGAACATCAACAAGGAAGGGTGCCTTGGTAGCTCTGTCAGTTAAGTGTTTGGCTCTTGGTTTCAGCTCAGGTTCATGGATTCAAGCCCTGTGTTGAGCTCCGTGCTGTCAGTGCAGAGCCCCCTTGGAATTCTCTCTCTCTCTCTCTCTCTCTCTCTCTCTGTCTGTCTCTCTCTCTCTCTCTCTCTTTCTCTCTCTCTCCCTCCCTCCCTCTCTGCCCCTCCCCTGCATGTGCATACACACTCTCTTTCTCTCAAAATAAATAAATAAGGGGGAAAAAAAGAAAATCAACAAGGAAACAAGTGGCTTTCAATGACTCAGATCAGATGGACCTAAGAGATATATAGAGAACATTCCATCTCCAAACAGCAGAATACACATTCTTTTCAAGTGCACATGTAATACTCCCCAGAACTGAACTCCAGATAGGGCATAAAAAAAGGTCAATAAATTTAAAAAGAATAAAATCATACCATGTATCTTTTCTGATCACAATGGTATAAAAGTAGAAATCAATTACAATAAATAAAACTAGAAACCTCACCCCCAACACAAACTTGTGTAGGGTAAACAACATGCTACTTAATAACCAGTATGTCAATGAAGAAATCAGAGAGTGAATTTAAAAATCTGGAGCCATGTGAAGATAAAAACACAATGGGTCACAATCTTTGGGATACAGCAAAAGCAGTTCTAAAACGGAAGTTTACAGAGATACAAGTCTACCTCAAGAAACAAGAAACACTTCAAATCAACAATCTAACCTTCCATTTAAAGAAACTGGAAATCAAGAGTAAAGCCCAAAGTTAGTAGAAGGAAGGAAATAATAAAAATCAGGGAGGTAATAAATAGAGACTAGAAAAGCCAATGAAAACAAGAACTGGTACTTTGAAAAGATAAACAAAGTTGATAATCCACCTTTAGCTGGACTTATCAACAAAGAAAGTGAGAGGACTCAAAGAAATAAAACCAGAAATGAAAGAGTAGAAATTACAACTAATACCACATAAATAAAAAAGATTATAGAAGACTACTATGAAAAACTACTATATGCCAACAAGTGGGACAACCTAGAAGAAAGGGGTAAATTCCTAGGCACAAGAAAGAAACAGAAGTCTGAACAGACCAATTACTGGTAATGAAACTGAATCTGTAACAAGAATCTGCTAAACCAAAGTCAGTACCAGATGGTTTCACTGGTGAATTATACCATTTAAAAAAGTGTTAATGCCTATTCTTCTTGAACTATTCCACAAAATAGAAATGAAAGCTCCCAAATTAATTCTCTAAGGCCAGAATTACTTCAATACTAAAACCAAAGATAATACAAAAAAATACAGGCCAATATCTCTGTTGAACATAGATTCAATAATCCTCAAAAACTATTAGCAAACCAAATTCAAGAGTGCATTAAAGGATAATACACCACGATCAAGTGGGATTTACTCCTGGTCTCCAAGAGTGGTTCAATATCGGCAAATTGATGTGATAAACCCCATTAACAAAATAAAGAATAAAAATTATATGATTATCTAAATTGATGGAGAAAAGGCATGTGACAAAATTCAGCATTCATCCATGATAAGAACTCTCAACAAAGTGGGTTTAGATGGACCATACCTTGACATAATAAAGGCCATATATGACAAATCCACAGCTAACATCATACTCAATGGTGAAAAATTAAAGGCTTTTCCTTTAAGATCAGGAATAAGACAAGGAGCAAGACACCACTTTCATTTAACATAGTAATGGAAGTGCTAACCACAGCAATCGGACAAAAAAATAAAAGGGAACCAAACAGGTAAGGAAGAAGTCAAAGAACAACAACAACAACAAAAACCCAACTGTCATTATTTGCAAATGATATAATACTATATATAGAAACCTTAAATAGTGCACCAAAAACTATTAGAATAAATGAATTTGTTAAAGTTACAAGATGAAAAATTGAAAAACAGAAACCTGTTGTTTCTATATACTAATAACAAAAATAGCAGAAAGAGGAATTAAGAAAACAATCCCGCTGCACCAAAAAGAACAACATTCCTGGGAATAAATATAAACAAGGAGGCAAAAGACCTATATTCTGACAACTATAATTAGGAATAAAAATTGAAGAGGACACAAAAATGGGAAGACATACAATTTTCGTGGATTGAAAGAACATTATTAAAATGTCCATACCACCCAAAGCAATCTACAGATTCAATGCAATCCCTATCAGATACCAATACTATTTTTCACAGAAATAGAATAAATAATCATTACATTTGTATGGAACTACAAAAGACCTCAAACAGCTACAGCAATCTTGAGAAAGAAGTGTAAAAGCTGGAGGTATCACAGTACTTGATTTCAAGATACCCTTTAAAGCTTCAACAGGGCATATCGTAGTCAAATTCACAAAATACTCAGGCAAGGAGAGAATCATGAAAGCAGCAAGGGAAAAAAAGTCCTTAACTTACAAGGGAAGACAGATCACGTTTGCAGCAGACCTATCCACAGCAACGTGGCAGGCCACAAAGGAGTGACAAGATATAATCAATGTGCTGAATCAGAAAAATATGCAGCCAAGAATTCTTTGTCCAGCAAGGCTGTCATTCAAAATAGAAGGAGAGATAAAAAGTTTCCCAGACAAACAAAAATTAAAGGAGTTTGTGACCACTAAACCAGCCCTGCAAGAAATTTTAAGGGGGACTCTCTGAGGGGAGAAAAGATGAAAATATAAATAAATAAAAAAAATAAACACCAAAAGCAACAAAGATTAGAAAGGACCAGAGAATGCCATCAGAAACTCCAACTTTACAAGCAACATAATGGCAGTAAGTTCATATCTTTCAGTACTCACTCTAAATGTCAATGGACTCAATGCTCCAATCAAAAGACATAGGGTAACAGAATGGATAAGAAAACAAGATCCATCTATATGCTGTTTACAAGACACCCACTTTAGACCTAAAGACCTTCAGATTGAAAGTAAGAGGATGGAGAACCGTCGATCATGCTAATGGTCAACAAAAGAAAGCTGGAATAGCCATACTTATATCAGACAATCTAGACCTTAAAACAGAGACTGTATCAAGAGATGCAGAAGGGCATTATATCATAATTAAGAGGTCTATCCACCAAGAAGACCTAACAGTTGTAAACATTTATGAGCCGAATGTGGAAAAACCCAAATATATAAATCAATTAATCACAAACATAAACTCATTGATAGTAATACCATAATAGTAGGAGACTTCAACACCCCACTCACAGCAATGAACAGATCATCTAATCAAAAAATCAACAAGGAAACAATGGCTTTGAATGACACACTGGATCAGATGGACTTAACGGATATATTCAGAGCATTTCATCCTAACGCAGCAGAATATACATTCTTCTCCAGTGCACATGGAATGTTCTCCAGAATAGACCACATATTGGGACACAAATCAGCCCTCAACCAGTACGAAAAGTTTGAGATCATACTGTGCATATTTTCAGACCACAATGCTATGAAACTTGAAATCAACCACAAGAAAAATTTGGAAAGGTAACAAATACTTGGAGACTAAAGAACATCCTACTAAAGAATGAATGGGCTAATCAAGCAGTTAAAGAGGAAATTAAAAAGTATATGGAAGTCAATGAAAATGATAACACCACAACCCAAAACCTCTGGGACGCAGCAAAGGCAGTCATAAGAGGAAAGTATATAGCAATCCAGGCCTTTCTAAAGAAGGAAGAAAGATCTCATATACACAACCTAACCTTATGCCTTAAAGAGCCGGAAAAAGAACAGCAAATAAAACCCAAAACCAGCAGAAGACAGGAAATAATAAAGATTAGACCACAAATCAATGCTATTGAAAGGAAAACAAACAAACAAAAAACAGTAGAACAGATCAATGAAACTAGAAACTGGTTCTTTGAAAGAATTAACAAAGTTAATAAACCACTAGCCAGTTTTATCAAAAAGAAAAAGGAAAGGACCCGAATAAATAAAATCAAGAATGAAAGAGGAGAGATCACAACCAACACAGCAGAAATAAAAATAATAAGAGAATATTATGAGCAATTAAATGCCAATAAAATGGGCAATGTGGAAGAGATGTAAAAATTTCTAGAAACATATAAACTACCAAAACTTAAACAGGAAGAAATAGAAAATTTGAACAGACCCATAACCAGTAAGGAAATCGAATTAGTAATAAAAAATCCGCCAAAAAACAAGAGTCCAGGGCCAGATGGCTTTCCAGGGGAATTTTACCAAACATTTCAGGAAGAGTTAACACCTATTCTCTTGAAGCTGTTCCAAAAAATAGAAATGGAAGGAAAACTTCCAAACTCATTCTATGAAGCCAGCATTACCTTGATTCCAAAATCAGAGACCCCACTAAAAAGGAGAACTATAGACCAATTTCCCTAATGAACATGGATGCAAAAATCCTCAACAAGATATTAGCCAACCGGATCCAACAATATATTAAATAAATTATTCACCACAACCAAGCAGAATTTATACCTGGGATGCAGGGTTGGTTCAATATCTGCAAAACAATTAACATGATTCATCACATCAATAAAAGAAAGGACAAGAACCATATGATTCTCTCAATAGATGCAGAGAAAACATTTGACAAAATACAGCATCTTTTCTTGATAAAAACCCTCAAGAAAGTAGGGATATAAAGATCATACCTCAAGATCATAAAAGCCAGATATGAATGACCCAATGCTAATATCATCCTCAATGCGGAAAACTGAGAGCTTTCCCCCTAAGGTCAGGAACACGACAGGGGTGTCCACTCTCACCACTGTTATTCAACATAGTATTGGAAGTCTTAGCCTCTGCAATCAGACAACACAAAGAAATAAAAGGCATCCAAATTGGCCAGGAGGAGGTCAAACTTTCACTCTTTGCAGATGACATGATACTCTATATGGAAAACCCTAAAGATTCCACCAACAAACTGCCAGAACTGATTCATGAATCAGCAAAGTTGCAGGATATAAAATCAACACGCAGAAATCGGTTGCATTCCTATACACCAACAATGACGCAACAGAAAGAGAAATCAAGGAAACGATCCCATTTACAATTGGACCAAGAACCGTAAAATACTTAGGAATGAATCCAACCAAAAAGGCGAAAATCTATACACTGAAAACTATAGAAAGCTTATGAAAGAAATTGAAGACACAAAAAATGGAAAAAGATTCCATGCTCCTGGATAGGAAGAACAAATATTGTTGAAATGTCAATACTACCCAAAGGAATCTACATATTCAATGCAATTCCTATCAAAATAACACCAGCATTCTTCACAGAGCTAGAACAAATAATCCTAAACTTTGTATGGAACCAGAAAAGACCCCAAATAGCCAAAGCAATCTTGAAAAAGAAAACCAAAGCAGGAGGCATCACAATCCCAGACTTCAAGCTATACTACAAAGCTGTAATCATCAAGACAGTATGGTACTGGCACAAGAACAGACACTCAGCTCAATGGAACAGAATAGAAAACCCAGAAATGGACCCACAAACGTATGGCCAACTAATCTTTGACAAAGCAGGAAAGAATAGCCAATGGAATAAAGACAGTCTCTTCAGCAAGTAGTGCTGGGAAAACTGGACAGCGACATGCAGGAGAATGAACCTGGACCACTTTCTTACACCATACACAAAAAGAAACTCAAAATGGATGAAAGACCTACAGGTAAGACAGGAAACCATCCAAATCTTTGAGGAGAAAGCAGGCAAAAACCTCTTTGATCTTGGCCTCAGCAACTTCTTACTCAACATGTCTCC
Organism: Lynx rufus; assembly: GCF_022079265.1. Lineage (NCBI taxonomy): Eukaryota > Metazoa > Chordata > Mammalia > Carnivora > Felidae > Lynx > Lynx rufus. The sequence goes on from NW_025814823.1 coordinate 150,367,662, forward strand.
AGAGGTAAAGGAAACAAAAGCAAAAATAAACTACTGGGACCTCATCAAAATAAAAAGCTTCTGCACATCAAAGGAAACAATCAGCAAAACTAAAAGGCAACTGACAGAATGGAGAAGGTATTTGCAAATGACATATCAGATAAAGGGTTAGTATCCAAAATCTATAAAGAACTTCTCAAACTCAACACCCAGAAAACAAATAATCCAGTGAAGAAATGGGCAAAAGACATGAATAGATACTTCGCCAAAGAATACATACAGATAGCCAACCTACACATGAAAAAATGCTCAACATCACTCATCATCCGGGAAGTAGAAATCAAAACCACAATGAGATACCACCTCACACCTGTCAGAATGGCTAACGTTAACAACTCTGGCAACAGCAGATGTTGGCGAGGATGTGGAGAAAGAGGATCTTTTTTGCATTGTTGGTGGGAATGCAAGCTGGTGCAGCCACTCTGGAAAACAGTATGGAGGTTCCTCAAAAAACTAAACATAGAACTATCCTATGACCCAGCAATTGCACTACTAGATATTTATCCAAGGGATACAGGTGTGCTGTTTCGAAGGGACACATGCACCCCAATGTTTATAGCAGCGCTATCAACAATAGCCAAAGTATGGAAAGAGCCCAAATGTCCATTGATGGATGAATGGATAAAGAAGATGTTGTGTATACACACACACACACACACACACACACACACACAATTGAGTATTACTTGGCAATCAAAAAGAATGAAATCTTGCCATTTGCAACTACATGAATGAAACTGGAGGGTATTCTGCTAAGTGAAATTAGTCAGTCAGAGAAAGACAAGTATTACTTCACTCATATGAGGATTTTAAGAGACAAACAGATAAACATAAGGTAAGGGAAACAAAAATAATATAAAAACATGGAGGGGGACAAAACATAAGAGACTCATAAAATGGAGAACAAACAGAGGGTTACTGGAGGGGATGTGGGAGGGGGGATGGGCTAAATGGGTAAGGGGCACTAAGGAATCTACTCCTGAAATCATTGTTGCACTATATGCTAACTAATTTGGATGTAAATTAAAAAAATAAAATTAAAAAATAAAAAATAAGATATACTTCAAAGCTGTAGTAATCAAAACAGTATGGTACTGGTGCAAAAATAGATATATACCTCAATGGAACAGAATAGAGGACCAGAAATAAACCCATACCTATATGTTCCATTAATCTGTGACAAAGGAGGCAAGAATATAAAATGGAGAAAAGACAGTCTCTTCAGTAAATGATGTTGGGAAAACAGGATAGCTACATGCAAAAGAATGAAATTTGACCACTTTCTTACAACATACACAAAGATAAATTCAAAATCAATTAAAGACCTAAATTTAAGACTTGAAACCATAGAACTGGTAGAAGAAAACATACACAGTAATCTCCGGGAAACTAGTATCAGCAATAATTTTCTGGATCTGTTTTTTCAGGCAATGGCAGCAAAAGCAAAAATAAGCAAACTAGTGGAAGTACATCAAACTGAAAAGTTTTGCACAGAGAAATAATTAACAAAATTAAATGACAACCTATGAAATGGAAGAAGATATTTGCAAATGACACATCTAGCAAGGAGTTTATATTTAAAATATATAAAGAACTCTTATAAAACAAACAAAAAACTCAAAAAAAATAATTAAAAAATGGGCAGAGGGCCTGAACAGTCATTTTTCCAAAAAATGGACATAGAGATGGCCTAAAGACACAGGAAAATATGCTCAGCATCACTGTTCATGAAGGAAATGCAAATCAATACCAAAATGAGTTATCATTTCACGCTAGTCAAAATAGCTAGTATCAAAAACAAAACAAAACCAAAAAAATAACAAGAGTTGGTGAGGATATGAAGAAAAGATACACTGTTGGTGGGAATGTAAATTGGTGCAGTCACTCTGGAGGTTCCTCAAAAAATTAAAAATAGAAATTCCATATAATTCAGGATTCCACTTCTGGGTATTTAACCAAAGAAAATAAAAGCACTACTTTGCAAAGCTATATGTACCCCTATGTTTATTGCAACATTATTTCTAATAGCCAAGATAAAGGAGCAACCCATTGATAGATGGATGGATAAAGCAACCTTTGATAGGTGAATCTATTGATAGAGTAATGGATAAAGAAGTGGTGTAAATATACAAAGGAATATTACTCGGTTATTTAAAAATAACAAAACCTTGTGATTATTGACAACATAGATGAACCTAGAGGGTGTTATGCTAAGTGTTAAGTCAGGCAGAAAAAGACAAATACCGTATGAATTCACTTTCATATGAAATCTAAAACCAAACCAAAACAAAACAAAAAACACACACAACAGAAATAGACTCCTCAATATAGAGAACAAACTTGTAATTGCCAAAGGAGAGGTAGGAGATGATAGTAAAAGAGGTACAAACTTTCAGTTATAAAATAAGTCACAGGGATGAAAAGTACAACATAGGGAATATAAGTAATACTATGATAAGTTTGCATGGTGACAGATAAGTACGTTTACGACACTGACCATTTTGTAACGTATATCATTGTCAAATCACTGTGTTGTACGTCTGAAATATGATATGTATATCAACTACACTTCAATTTAAAATATAAAGTAGAAATAAAGACATAAAAAAGGATTATAGCAAAAAATGATAGGGCATTCAAAGGAAGTCCAAAACATGCTTAATTGGAGTCCCAGAGAAAGAAAACTAAAACAATAGGGAAGCAACTATTTAAAACCATAACTAAATGCTTTGAGACAAATGAAACTACTTGAAATTTCAAATTCAAAGGACATACTTTTAATAGATAAAACCTGTCCCAGAATGATCCACACACATGCATTGCTTAGAATCATTTGACTTTAAGGATAAAGGTTGTCCAGTAAAACTTGTAGTTATCTAAAGAAACAATATGTATAGCCCATGCTTTTATATCAAGTTTACTTCAAGTACAAAGGCTATGGAGAAAATGTTTTGAATATGTAAGAGGTCAATAAATATCGTCCAAATAAATTGTGCTTGAGCCAACTACTAGAGAGCAAACTTCAAGAAACCAAGAGATGAGTGATAAAACTTGGGCAAAAGGACTAGTAGCTTTGGCATTTTCAGATTTATACAGAGAGACTGAATATTTTCATGTATGAACATAGTTAAAACTTTTGGGTAGAAGCAGAATATGGAGAGTAATAAATGGTAACTATAGCTGAATACTTAAAAGCTCTACTACTATCTATAAAAATACTCTAAGAATTTTGCCAGTATTTTAAGCACTTCTTGGCTTTAGAATATGTTAGACAACCAGACACTTTAGAATTTGGAATGTTGATTACATCCTCTTTTCAGATCAACTGCCTAGCTTTCTGCCGATATAGGCAATATGCATAGGGAAAGCATATACCACAGGAGCCACGAGGCTCAAGATCTTGCTTCTGATCTTATACACAGTAAAATTTTAGAATCCATTAAGAATTGTGGATCTTGATTTTCACTGTAAGGAGCCATCAACTTGACAGTGTATAACTCTTTCTAATAGAAAATAATTTAAATACTTAAGAATATGGTAGTAAAGTCTGAAAAATAGTATACTCGGAAGAGTTCCACTGGGCAAATAGGTTACTGGTGATTTGACAGACTTATAAACTTTTTGACTTAAGAACACTTTGGTCAAAGTTGCTACATTTATAAAACTATGGCATATTAATCTTTTCTCCTGTTTATTACTAAATGACAAAATAAATAGGCTTTTAAAACCACTCTGAAATGATATCCCAGAATAATACTCAAAACAATACTCCCTCTCTCTGACTGTCCCCCGTTCATGCCCTGTCTCTCTCTGTCTCAGAAATAAATAAACGTTAAAAACAATTAAAATAAAATGTCTAATGTTTTTAAAACAAATATAATGCCATGTGTATGTAAAATCGAAAATGTAAATTATAATAAGAAGTTCTTTGAAATATTGACATAATATTGGTATTATAATAGACAGCTGAGTTTATCTGCTTCACTTAATGTGACTAAGATTAAAATCAACTTTTTGTGAATAGATGGTTGATAATAATTCATGAATCAATCAGCATCTTATATTATGAAAGGTAAATAGGAAGGATTTGAGGAAGGTTTTTTTTCCCCAGGAGCCCAAGCTAGGAAATGTTTGTTAATCCACTTGATCGTATCATTTTGTTTTATTCAATTATTCAACCTAATTATTCACACAGGCCACTTCTGAAGGTCCCACACTGGTTAAAGCTGTGTGCCCATGTTTTATGTGCTTATTATTGTCTTCCTTTTAAGACTCCTCTTACTCGGACCAGTGGGCTGTATATTTGTGTGGTAAAGAGAAAGGAGTTGGCATTATTTAGTCTTTCTGTTTAAGGCTGTGAATAGATTCAGAAGCCACTGAATTAAATAATATAAAGAAGAAACTATAAAATTAGTATTTAAAAAAAAACCAATGAATAAATTCTATAGAAAATGTAAAAGGAGGGGCGCCTGGGTGGCACAGTCGGTTAAGCGTCCGACTTCAGCCAGGTCACGATCTCGCGGTCCGTGAGTTCGAGCCCCGCGTCAGGCCCTGGGCTGATGGCTCGGAGCCTGGAGCCTGTTTCCGATTCTGTGTCTCCCTCTCTCTCTGCCCCTCCCCCGTTCATGCTCTGTCTCTCGCTGTCCCAAAAATAAATAAACGTTGAAAAAAAAATTTAAAAAAAAAGAAAATGTAAAAGGAGTTTAGAAAGATGTTTTGCTGTATTTGTTCTGTGATATATCAAGCTGTGGATGATGCTGAAAGTCCAGTCAAGAGAAGATCAATGAGTACAAATGGAGAATCAGATATGGATTCACCTCATCTGCTGAGGCACCTCGGGTCATGTCCAGTAAAATACTAAAACCTAGAGGTAGGAAGGCACATCAGATCACGTTGTTTAAAAAGTCTAAACAAAATCACACTCCATACGTATTATCAGAGAGCCCCCCGTTCCTGGGTAGAGATTGAAGAATGAATGGCTCAGTTCTCCAAAAGCCACTGGGAAATGTCAGCACCATCTAGTTAATGAATTCCTGATTTGTTTGGCATTTGCACTTTCTTAAGAAATTGCTGATGTGTTTAGACTTCCTCTTCTCCTCAGCAGCAGTGAAATTTGTTGATTATGATGGCCTTATATAACATCATCCAGGCAGAAAGCTAAAAGATTACACATTAAAAAGAAACAGGCCTGTTTATTACCAGGCATTGTGCTTCCTCATATGCATATCTCTGTTCTTCAGTCTTTGACCAGGTTGCTTTGTGGGAGATGCTTTGTTAAAAGTATTTCCATGGCAGGCCTCCACTAATGCAAATGTCATTTTCTCTGCCTGATTGTGATAGGAAGCCTTTTTCACCTATTGAAACCTGTTAAATTTCCTTCAAATATTTTTGTTTAACACTTTAAAAAAGTTAGTGGAGGACCATTTAAAAACATGTAGGCTTAATGAGGAATTGATGTTTATATTTAAAAACATTTTTCAAAGAAACTGCTTCTGTACTGCTGAATAGAAGCCTGCAATCTTCACAGATTTCATTCATCCAGGTCAAACAAGCCAGACTGTTTATATTCCACATCATTTTCCTTTAACTACTTTTAACCATGTTTGTTTTAGGAGATTGTCCACCACAGCTGAGAATCCTGCCACTTTAGTTTAGTTTGTATTCAGATCAGCCTGGGAAGAAGCTGTGAGGTTAAAATTATTCAATTAAAAACCTTTGGTATGGCTCTAAAAGAGAAACAGAACAGGTTTAATATTCTCTACCTAAATATTATTGCCTTGACCAGGCTAGTATTGCAGGTTGTATCCCGTACTACATAGCTCTTTGAACAACAAGCTAACTTAATTACTATGCGTTATATTCTTATTTATTCTAAAGGGACAAAATTCCTCCCTTAGGCAGGATTCTACATTTTCATAACATGTTTCCACCCCCATGGAGCTCCTGTTTGTGTTTCATAGTGTTCTTGCATGAGAATTGTCTACTCTGACCCTCATGTGTCCTTGACCCCCACAGCTGTTCCTTTCAACCCTTTCTTATGCATGACCTTAGCACCTAACTCTTCCCCACTCCTCTTGATGAGTATGAATTACCCAACCAATACCTATTAACCTGCAAGAACAATTCCTCCCTATTCAGAGAACCATTTTTGACTAATTTGACCAAATTAACTGAACTTTGTCTGACCCTTTCTGCTAATGCTCTAAAAATTTTGCCCTCGTTTCCCCAAACAGACCTCTCCTTCAGAGCTTTCTGAAGTCTGGCATTTTTAGCGCAAAGACTTATGGCAGGATTTTTCAATTTCTGCATTACTGACATTTGGGGCTACATAGTTCCTTGTTTTGAGAGTTTGTCCTGTATGTGACTAGATGTTTAGTAGCCTCCCTAGCTTCCACCTACTAGAGGTCAGTGGTAGTACACACACTGACCTCCCAAGTTGTGACAACTAAAAATGTCTCAGACATTAGTACATGTCCCTTGTGCCATCAAGCTAGGGTCAAAATTGAGGCTTAATTCCCCTGTTGACTAATAGGAGGGATTATGAGAGATTCTGAAAGTCTAAAAATCTTCCCCTGTATGTTTACATGTCCTTGTCCTATACAACTATTCCTCTCCACCTCCTGTTAACATAGCCTTGGCTACTAACTGTTTCTGCTCACCCTACTTAATAAACCAAAGTTGCCCACCAATGAATACTGCTATCCAGAATAATTCCTCCCTCCCCCTAAAACCATTCTGACCTGCTCTTCCCAGAACTGGTTTGCACCTGAGCTGACCATAAGGCTCCAAACAGCACTGTCCAATAGAATGTTCTATGATGATGGAAACAGGTCTGTGCTGTCCAATATGGTAATCTGTAAGCACATGTGACTTTTGAGCATCTAACTGTGGCTACTGAAACTGGGGAACTGAATTCTAAATTTTATTTTATTTCAATTCATTTAATCTTACATTTAAATAGCATATATAACTTTTGGCTACTGTATATGACATGAGGGCTAAAAATTTTACTCTTGTTCCCCAAGGCTCTTTTAGAACGTTCTCTTGCCTGACATTTAGATTAAAAGGTTGCCCTTAATGGAGTCAATTTCCTTCATAAAATAGCCTGTTCTTGACCATCCTTCAGTTTCATCTTCCCCTTAATCTTTCATTCTTTCTTCCTTCTACTTTCTTATGCTCCTTTTCTTCTATCTTTTCTTTCCCCAACTGCTCCTTTTCTTTCTTTCTTTTTGCCAATCATTGCAAAACTGTCAGCTAAGCTATTCAATAGGAGTGACGGTGGCAAATAAGGCACTGTGTAGAGAAGCGGGAGCTAAAAGAGGCTCATCTTCTTGACCTGTGATATTTACTAAAAACCCTCTGCCCCAACCCTAGCTCCATCTCATTTCAAATCAACCTTGATCATCTTTCTATACACCTTGCTGTCACATTCATAATATTCACTAGTTTGTTTGGCCTTTTGTTACTTAATCTGAAAACTAGCCACTTATGACAATGGTTACACACTTAGATATACAAACTATATCTCCCTGAAACCAAAATAAATATGTCAGTTTTGATTGAAAAAAATGTAGTTGTAGGAAAAACAGCCAAACTATCTATTGGGCATAACGTGTTCTGTGATAAAATCAAAGTTTGTTAGTACCAGCTTTTCCAAATTCACAAAATATATTAAAAGAGAAATACTAAGGGATAAAAAAACAATTGCATTCAAAACATGTTTTAAAACAATTGCTAGAACCTCTAATTAAAATGTTGGACTAAGCTCACGTTTTTGATTTTCTCTACCAGAACTTCATTAAAATAAAAGTAAAGAAATAAAAAAAGGTATAACTGGTTCATTAAATGGGCTGGCATTGGTGAAGATACAAGAAAGAAAATAAAGCTTTAATTTTCTTCAACCTCTGCTGTGCCATGTTGAATTTCCCTTTCCCACCCTGGATATCTGTCAGGTGTATCTGATAGATGTTTCTGTTATTTTAGATAATAAAATCTCATTAATCTGACCTCAACCAAAATTTCTATTTCATATTCATTGCAAAGGTTGCATTCCCACCTCCTCCCCTACCTGAGGCCTGACCAGGGCTGGGGGACTTAAAACAGGTAAACATGTTCTGTATTTTATAACTGATTCCTCTCAGCTCATCCTCTTCTCTCCCTCCATTCACTATTCTGTTTTGGGATCTTTCAAGATTAAAGTGGGAAAGAGTGATGAGTAACAAAGGAAAATAAAATGTTCATTTATAACTTTTTTGGCTGCTAGGTTTACTTTCCGGCAGCTGTCTAAATGTTGTGTCTTCTGAGTTTTTTTTTTAATCTTTTTAGTGTTTTGTTTTGTTTTGAGGGGGCGCAGAGGGGCAGATAGAGAGGGAGAAACATACACAGGGCTCGAACTCACCAACTTCAAGATCATGACCTGACATCAAGTCGGACGCTTAACAGACTGAGCCACCCAGGCACCCCTATCTTATGAGGTTTTACATACCTTTAGATGTATCCATATCCCCCCACCCACCACTCTGGGGCCCCAGTGGAGCTGAAAGTCTCCCCCTTAAAATAGTGTTCACTCTTTGGCTGACCTGCTATGACTCCTCTTCTGCTTCTGTCCTGGCCACAGAGTCCATGTCCTTTCTGAGGATGTGACCTTACACCAGACATAAATCCTTTAGGCAGGTGATCTTTCAAGTCTCTATTCAAGTTGCTTTCTGTGGTATTTACTTAGCCCGTGAGGAAAAACCAATGACAACATACTGACAACAACAACCTTGTTTTTGCCCCATCAAAACCTGAGCGATTAAGGGCCACTGGAGTTCTCGGTCTTTGCTCAATTGTTTTCCAATTGAGATTAAGTCACCAGGTTTGTAACTCTAAGCTTCATGGAAAACAAGTCAGATTTTCCAAGAGTTTTCTCACCTCATGCTGCTCTGGCTTTATAACAGAACAAAGTCAACTATAAAGAAAAGAGAATCTCCCTGGCATTAAATATTTCATGAGTAGTACTGAATGCTAGAAGACTGAAATTAACCATTAAAATTCAAAGAAAAAGTCACTTCAACCTAGGATTGTATCCTAATTGTACTACCCATTGAGTGAATAAAGGAATTTCAGGCATCCGAAGACTCACAACATCTATTTCCCACTTATAACTTCCTAATAAGTTGTTCGAGGATGTATATCCAGAAAACAAGAGAGTAAATGAAAAAAAAGAGGACATGGGGGGAGGAGAGCTACCAGAAACAGCAGCTCCAACTCAAATAAGTAGGGAAGAATAAATCTGTTTGGTCCTATGACAACCAAGCTGGTCTGGAGTAGAATGATTCAAGGCTTTTCTCAAAGAACAGTCTCAAGACTAAAAAGGGAATTCACTATAATCATAGTATGACTGAGAGCTTAGAAAAAAACAAACAAACTTGAAGATATGCAAGACACAAACAACCACCACCAATGCTTAAGGTTCCTGGCTGTGAACTCTGGTCTCATGAAAGCATGGGAAGCAGGAAGCAGGCAATATTAATCACTGCATCTGAAGTCCCTATCTTAGTTTCTGGCACTCAGAGAGCATGAGGAGCATACTTTTAAAAATTCAATCATTATTGTTCTTCTGTAAGTTTTAGTGGCTGAATTCTCTGCAAACCTCTCACTGCCCTTACAGTCTTACTATGTTGATATTTGAGTGTAAAGTATTAATAATTGTGTCAATCATTCTCAAGCTATAGAAAGCTGATTAAAAGGTAAATTCCTTGAAATCAGATGATTCCATCTGGGATGCAGTCCAGAAATCTGAATTATTGACAATCATTTCGGGAGATTCCAATGGAAGTGATCTGTAGCCCCTGTCATTTGAAACTCTGATTCAGATATTTTACTGATTTATTGACAGGGAATTCAGAATTAATTCTAGAGTGGATGTTGTTTTCTAATGTGGAAAACATTTTTTTCCTAAATATATCACACATTGTTCTCTCGATCAACTTCTATAAAAAGGAAACTTATAGTGTGAACAGATGTTTTGTTTTAAAGGAAAAGGCAACTTTATCCCCTAGGGAGGGAAAAAAAATCAAAATTTTTTTTTCCATTTATTTACTCTGCCTCAGTTATGTGCCATGGTAGAAACTTAGTTTCTCTATACATTTTTCTCTTAAAATTGCTACTTTTCAGCTGTCTGGACTTATGCTTCCCCCTAAAAAATATAATCATGAAAGAATAAAAGTGATTTTGATTGCTGCACTAACATGCCTCTGTGGTGCTTAAATTGTATTGTTTAAACATTATTTCAAAAACCTACTACATTATTGGCTTCCCAGGTTTGAAATTCTTTCCTGAGTGTTCCTAAGTTTTCCTTTTCTAAATATTTCTACAGAGTATTGTATTATGCAGCACATGTATCTTTATTCATTCATTTATACATGCATTTCCTTAAGAAGTGGTGTATTAGTGATCTCCGTTATATACAATGAGATAGAAACTATGCATTATTTTTCTTTCCAAGAAAACTAAATTGATGCACAGAATGATTGCTAGTAGCTGAAATTGCAGCAGAGGGGTGCACTTGCCTTATTAAGAAGAAATTTCTGGTTTTATTTATTCTGGAAAAAAAGCTCTATCCCCAAATAAAGGATTAGTCTGGGGACCTGGTACATCAGTGCTGCCATATCGAATAGAGAAGTGAGTGGGATGAATATTATAGCGCACTCTTTATATTGGTTTATTTGTAGGTAGGAAAAAATGAGAAATTGGAGAAAGTATTAGTTCACATTAAAAGGTAAAACACGGAGAGGCCACTGTCAATTCAGGCTGTGCTTGTTGATTTCCAAATAACAACCTTGTCTCTGGAGTCATTAAAAGTATTGCTCTCCAGAGAAGAGGCCGAGGTTCTCTGCCTTCGAAGTTGAATAAACCTGGTGTATCATTTTGTCATTCTTTATGAGAACAGTGGCCCTGAGGATCTTATATTAAAAAAAAAAAGCTATCAATGATTATCTATGCCACCTCCTTTACAAAACAACGTAGGCACATGCATTTAGTGAAATTTATTAGTTATAAAACCAGTAAATATTTCAATTCTTTGGAGTTAACATTTCTCCTGAAGAGGTCTTAGTAAGATCGGTTAATATTTGCATTTTTTTCAAATGACAGATCTTTGTGCTCCTACCAGATACAGCATTTTTAAATATTAAAAAATATATATTCTTATTCTAGGAAAGATGTGTTAAACTGCCTAATAATAGATGGGAAGGGATATAGAAATTTAAAGTACTGTTTTAAGATTTCCCAGAGACAAATTAATACTGTGCCACCAGTAAATGTGCAACTGGTTTTATAGATATGCAGATAGAGTTTGCCCTGCCAGGGGTCTATCTGGACAGGCTAAAAATGCCCTTTTCTTGGGGAGGGGCCAGCTGATACAGAGGAGGCCTTGAGATGTGCTTCCTTAAGAACTGGTAGTGGTCTCTACAACATATGAGGCACACCATACACCAAGAGGGGATCAGCTAGTTCTTTGAGTCAGAGAGCCAGTGTTAGTTTAGCAAACATTTTAGGAATAGCAACCATTCTCCCAAATCATGAAATTCCATTATTATGAACTAGTAGGGAAACTAAGGGACAATAAAATTGTTCATTTGACTGTTTAAGGCTTGTGTTTTGGACAGACTATCCGGGGTACACATCCTAGAAACTGTCTTCTCAAGAACCTTCTAAATTTAAGATGCTACAAATTGTTTTCAGCACTTTAGAAGTTTATTTCACAAATTTCAAAACTATAAACCATGTGGTATAGGGATATTTATTGGCAGTTAAAAATAATTTTATTTACATTGATTGGGTGCCAATATTGTTTTGATTGATAATGCAAAGACAATTGATGCTGTTCAAAAATTTGTATTCATTTAAAACAAAATAAATTTGTGTTTATTTTCATTTCTAGTAACTCTGAAGGGCTCTGTCTGCTTTTCCTTCAATGTAAAAAATGAGTCTATTTAAATAAATTATACATTTCTTGGGTGATGTTAAGAAGTAATCAGTGAGCTTGTAAAATACAATATAAGGAAAAAAACAGCTAAGTTGGGAGGTGAAAAAGAAAAATATAATTTAAGATTAGTCAAATTTAAAATATTGGTAAGGGCTCTTTTCACCACCCTTTGTCTATTCCTGGTGCATAGTTTCACCTGCAATAAAAAGTTTTATTTACACCAAAAAGATGAGCTCCTAAGAAAAATAAAAGCTTCTGACACTTTTCATCAGGGATTTTTCTTAACATTGGTAAGTATTTTACCTCTCACTAATAAGTTACATTTTTAAAAATTTTCTATCTTTTTAAATATTTGTTTAATGTTTATTTATTTTTGAGAGAGAGAGACACAGAGTATGAGCAGGGGAGGAGCAGAGAGAGAGAGAGGGAGACACAAAATCTGAAGCAGGCTCCAGGCTCTGAGCTGTTAGCACAAAGCCTGATGCGAGGCTCAAACCCATGAACCATGAGATCATGACCTGAGCCAAAGTTGGACGCTTGACCAACTGAGCCACCTAGGTGCTCCTAAAAGTTTTTTTTTGTTTGTTTGTTTGTTTATCTTTGATTGCATACAGTCAATGCAATTAAAAGTACATTTAAGGGCACCTCGATGGCTCAGTCGGTTAAGCAGCCAACTCTCCGTTTCAGCTCAGGTCATTATCTCACCATTCTTGAGATCAAGCCCTGAGCAGTGCTCTGCTCTGCAGAGCTGGCTTGCGATTCTCTCTCTCCTTGTCTTCTGCCCCTTCCTCCACTCATGCATATGTGCAGGCAAGCGCGCTCGCACGCGCGTGCACACACACACACACACACACACACACACACCCCTTCTCTCTCTCTCTCTCTCTCAAAATAAATACAACTTTTTTAAAAAGTACATTTAAAAATAGAAGAAAAATTACAAGTTCACAATTTTTCACATTACTTGCATTTTAAAATGACATTATTTCATAGTATTTTATTATATTCTATTACATTTGTCCATAACATTTTAATTCTGGTAAATTTTATACATCTTTTTCCATTCAGATGGATTTAGTTCCTATATTTATTGTTTATTCCTTTTTATGTAACTGCAAGTTGAAATAAGTAGAATTGAAGGAATCTTAGGGCTTTTTCAACTTCTAGGATACTTTTAAAAAGTATTTGAAAAGGGTAAATAAATCCTGACACCACAACTTCAAATGAATAAAACCTAAAGACACTCATGAAATATATAAGTAGAAAATACTGAATAAAAAATGTAGATCCTCATTTATATTTGTAGCCATGCTTGAAAACACTAATGTCTTTAGGTGACATATTCACTACATCCTTTTCTATGAAATCACTGTTTAAACATAAGCTGTTTTCTAAACAATAAAGTATTTTATTTGTGTAACACATCATAGTTGCTTGAAAATATCCAATCTGATGCAACTGAAAATTCATTAAATTGCTCACTCAAGTGATCCAAGATTGGAAGAATTATACTAAAGTTGTGTACACTCACAAAGAAAGGCTCACAAACTCTAGCAAATTGATCATCTATAATATTGCCACTGTTGATAATGTGTGTAACATCCATATATGAGATTAATATATTACACACTTAGGATACCAATTCTGTTTTTTAGAGAATGTGTTTTAATCTGTTTCCAATTTGTAACTTTCTTGATAATATTTTAATTCTCATAAATAAAATCTTGTGTTTTAGAGGAACTTTGTGAAGTAAATGAAACCTAGCAAAGACAACTACTTGCTGAAGATAATAAGGTTGATTCAAATCAGCATCAAAATCCACAATTCTTTGGGTAGCATTGACATTTTAACAGTATTTGTTCTTCCAATCCATGAACATGGGATGTTTTTCCATTTCTTTGTGTCATCTTCAATTTGTGTCATAAGTGTTCTATAGTTTTCAGAGTACAGATCTTTCACCTCTTTGGTTAGGTTTATTCCTAGGTATCTTATGGTCTTTGGGTCAACTAAAAATGGGATTGATTCCTTGATTTCTCTTTCTGATGCTTCATTATTGATGTATAGGAATACCACAGATTTCTGTGTGTCGATTTTGTATCCCAAAGCAATCTACACATTCAATGTAATCCCTGTCTAAATACCACCTGCATTTTTCACAGAGCTAGATCAAAAAATCATTAAATTTGTATGGAACCACAAAAGACTCTGAATAGCTGAAGCAATCTTGAAAAAGAAAAGCAAAACTGGAAGCATCACAATTCCAGATCTCAAGCTGTATTACAAAGTTGTAATCATAAACACATAATGTAGTGGCATCAAAGCAGACATATAGATCCAGAGAACCGAAAAGAGAACCCAGAACTGGACGCACAGCTATATGGTCGACTAGTCTTTGACAAAGCAAGAAAGAATACCCAATGGATAAAAGACAGTCTCTTCAACAAATGGTGCTGGGAAAACTGGACAGCATCATGCAGAAGAATTAAATTGGACTACCTTCTTACACCATACACAAAAACCAATTCAAAATGGATGAAAGACCTAAATGTGTGACAAGAAACCATCAAAATCTCAGAGGAGAACACAGGCAGCAATCTCTTTGATCTCCACTGTAGCAACTTCTTACTAGTTATGTCTCCATAAGCAAGGGAAACAAAGGCAAAAATGAATTATTGGGATTTCATCAAGGTAAAAAGCTTCTCCACAGGGAAGGAAACAATTAACAAAACTAAAAGGCAACTGACAGAATGGGAAAAGATATTTGCAAATGACATATTGGATAAAGGATTAGGATCCAAAATCTATAAAGAATTTATCAAACTCAACACCTAAGAAACAAATAATCCAGTGAAGAAATGGGCAAAAGACATGAATAGACACTTTTCCAAAGAAGACACACAGATGGACAACAGACACATGAAAATATGCTCAACATCATTCATCATCAGGGAAATGCAAATAAAAACCACAATGCGATATCGTCTCACACTTTCCAGAACAGATAAAATTTGTAACATATGAAACAAGAGAGGTTGGCAAGGATGAGGAGAAAGGGGAACATTCTTACACTATTGCTGGGAATGCACACTGGTACAGCCACTCTGGAAAACAGTATGGAGGTTCTTCAAAAAGTGAAAAATAGAATTACTCTATGATCCAGCAATTGTACTACTAGGTATTTATCCAAAGGATACAAAAATACTGATTCAAAAGGATACACACTCCCAGACGTTTATAGCAGCATTGTCGACAATAGCCAAATTATGGAAAGAGCCCAAATATCCATTGAATCATGAACAGATAAAGAAGAGGTGGTGTGTATGTGTGTATGTGTGTGTATACATAGTATACACAAAGTAAAACCTTGGATTGTGAGTAACTTGTTTCTGCACCTGTTCTACAAGACAAGCAAACATTTCTAACAAATTTTAACTTGGTAAATGAGGGATGTCTTGCAGTACAAGTAGTACATGATGCAAAACATCATGATCACAACTGAGCCAATCAGTTCTTGAAATCTGTTTTGATATACAAGTGCTTTGAATTACAAGCACATTTCTGTAATGAATTATGCTCTCAAACCAAGGTTTTGCTGTATACACACACACACACACACACACACACACACTGGAGTATTACTCAGCTATAATAAAGAATGAAATCATGCCATTTGCAATGACGTGGATAGAGCTATTATATATCATGCTAAGTGAAATAAGGCAGTCATAGAAAGACAAACACCATATGATTTCACTCATGTGGAATTTAAGAAACAAAACAGATGAATATGGAGGAAAAAAGAGTGAGGTAAACCTTAAAACAGATTCTTAACTATAGAGAACAGACAGGTTTGTTGGAGGGACAAGTTCAAAGGGATGGGTTAAATGGGTGATGAGTATTAAGGAGGGCACTTGTGATGGGTACTGGGTATTATATTTTAGTGATGAATCACAAAGTTTTACTACTAAAACTATTAATACTACACTATATGTTAACTAATCGGCATTTAAATAAAAATTTTTAAAAAAGAATCCAGGGCCCCTGGTGGCTCAGTCAGTTAAGTGTCTGACTCTTGATTTTGGCTCAGGTCATGACCTCGTTGTTCGTGAGTTTGAGCCCTGCATTGGGCTCCATGCTGGCAGGATTCACGCTTTCCCTCTCTCTTTCTCTGCCCCTGCCCTGCTCTCATTCTCTTTCTCACTGTCTCAAAATATATAAACAAACAAATAGTTTCTGATGTCCCACAAGAACGTCTTGAATACAAATGTTTTCATCCTATTAAGTCATTAGAATAGCTTTTCAATGCTTCCAGAGAACTGCTTTCATTTTATTCAATTTGACCGAACCCAATTACTGGTTGTTGCTTTGCAGTTTGAATTGACCTCTTTTTTTTCTCAGCTCCCTATCTTGTTTACTATGTAAAGTTTATGACTGACCTGAAGATAAATATGTGTCAGTAAAATGTCAAGAATCCTGGCAAGATTTCAAATATCGAGAGAGAATACTTTCACTTATACGTTCATGTAAAAAGCAGACACACATATCTCAACTGATATGTACATAGTGTTTAAGTACAAAATAATGGGAGTTACTTCAAGTAACAGTTACTAATTACAAATATTTTAAGTAGTTTATTAAACACGGTGTTTTCTTTGATGGGCAAAACTCAAGAGTTTAATATACTGTTAAATTTATCAGCACTAGGAAAGACAAACACGAAATAGACAAGCATAAGAATGTCTTGGAAAGGAGCTAACTTAAAATACACACATGGGAGCTGAGCTTTTGAAACACAATTAAACTGAAAGTTTCATCGATGACATGTTGTATTCCTAAGATTTTATTTCCCTAACATATGGTCTTTTGGAATATCAGAAGACTTCACACTGATATTGGCTTTGAAAAACGCATTGACATATAAACTTTAAAAATGGTAATTAGATTGGGATGGCTTTTGTCTTAGCTATGTGGGCTAGTATTCTAATAGTTACCCAAAATGCCAGTCTATTTTTGAGTATGCACTTTGAAGCTAAGCCACAGTCTATTTTTAGAAGATGGTATTACGAATCTCCACATCTGTTCAACCCAACATAATGTGCTTATTCTATACCCACACTGAAAATAATGGGTGGTAGGGCATGAGGATTAAGTATTAATTCCTTTTGATTATGTAGTTTAGAAAAACCAGGTGATTGCAATTGATAGAAGACCCTTCCACTGTTGTATCTCCTTTAATTGGACTGTTTGGCCATCTTTGTATAATTTAAAATAATAAGTTTATTTCTGGGCAGGTTTGAACAACTATAATCAATTAATTGGTACTGTGCTTCTATAGTGAAGACCCTAGTAAAGAGAAGGCTGTTTGACATGACAATGATGAGCTGTGGGATATGGGAATAGACATTTTACAATATATATTTATTCAGAAATGCATTACAAGACTAGCCTGTTGAGGATGAACAGTTACTATACCGAACAGTCTACAAAATCATATATAACTTTTCAGTAGTGTAATAGGCATAGAAGATAATTAACAGTATAAGAAATATTCAGAACCTAATTGACTTGCAAAATATGGAAAGGTATAAAAAAGAACTTTCTACTACAACTTTCCTACCTTGAATTCAACTCAGTTGGAATGCAGGCCATTTTTCTAGTTGTTAAATAGAGCACAGTTTGATTCTTTGTAGGATGACTATCCTCACAGTATAACAAGAACCCTTTCTGCACACAAATTTCCAGGTTGTTTATTGTTTATTTTCAGGTACCTCTCTCCCTCCCTTTCACCATCTCTTACCCACTCAAGATGTACTAAACATAATCGTACAGAAGGGATTTTTTACAAATGTGTGCTACGCCCAGTTTTCATATCGACATCAATCATCATCCCCAACCAACTTTTCCTGTTGCAAAGGACAGACCAGACCAATCACAGACTACACATACATTACCGCCTGCTGTGCCTTATTCTAGAGTCCATATAACGAACTGTTCTAGAACCTAGACTTACTCATCCAGATCAAACTGGTGCTCTGAAGATCAATTTCTTTACCCACATACCTCAGGTTTGAAACCTTGACATATTTTCTTGCTTCACCTGTGTCTAAAAACTCAAGGAAGGGTTGAAAATTCTGTTCAATAAAACTGAGTCATTCTAAAAGCTCAAATCTTTGTATGTAGGGAAGAGGGTAGAGTTAAAGGAAATGTGTGTACACTCACAAAGAAATGCTCACAACCGTGTCCTGGCTTGATTTCGGACCTGGGGGGCATTTGAAGATGTGGGGAATATTTTTAGTGATGGTACTGGTAACAAGTACTGTGGAAGGTGGTTAGTTTTCAAGGATGTGGAACTTCTTTCACCCTCCTTCCAATTCCTACACTAGTTTTGCCCTTTTCTTCTGATCTTTGTTAGAATCAACAACCATTTTTTCCCCATCAATATTTTATGTATGTGTGAAAAGACACCTCTTTGTTACAGATGGTTTTGTAAAACATATACCTACTACAGAATGAACATGTTTATAATTTTTTTTACTTGCTCAAATGCCTTATAAATACCCTACATATAAGAAATAATATTGATTACAATAAAGATGACTACATTTATCATTGAGAAGATTTCACTTTCTAAGCGCCGTGAAGCTAGTTTGTACCAAACTTGGTTTTATAAGTTATCATCTGACAAAAGTGTATGATGCCGATTTCTGGAGCTTAACAAAGTTGGATGTGCGGCGATGAATGGAGCACTCCATTACATACATTTGTTGTTGTTGTTCTTTATGGGTCCTCTGCATTGCCACTGCTGGCTGGTGACTGGCACTGTAGAACTTTAATAGTCCCAATTTCAGGTATAATTTTTTTTTAAGTCTCAGACCTATTTTAATGGGGGCTAAAGCCATGCAACCAGTCAGGTGCACAACAGCTTAGGAGAAATATCAGACAATGTAGGACAAAGTAGATCGCAATGACTGACTTGCATTTATAGCCTCATTTACATATTCAGATGCCAATATTCTTTTAAAAATAACAATGAATTAAACCTAATAATTGAGTGCATGAATGTAGTTCCTTATGTGATTCATTTGCATGTGGATAAGAAGGTATTATAAGCAGGACATGATCACCTTAGCAGATTAATAACCAAGCCAGTGCTATAATAACATCAAAGAAGAAAAGAGCCCTCCTCAGGAATTATTTCTTTCATAAAAGGAACAACCTTGTCTGGTGTTGGCCAGGGGACACCTTGGGATGAATAAATTTATGGCTGGGACTGAGTGTAGAAAAAAATGCCTGCAACACATGGACACATATTTGTGATAACAAGAAGATAGTGTCATCTGCAGTATAAATGCAGAGGGAAAGAATCACATTAATAAGTTAAAGTTTCAAGTCTTAAGTAGAGATATGTAAGCAAAAAATTTGAAAATACAGATTATGATTATCTTTGTCCAGGTATAATGTGATTTAAATTACTGTCAATAATGAGACTTCTAATTATGGCCACTTGCTCTTCTTACTCCACTTTTCTCCCCTCTCTAGCCACCAAATTTATATATTTCAGCTAAAATCATCTCTGGATTTTATATTTTATTCTAGTCAATACTGTATGTGTATGTTTACTGTTAGTGAAAGGCTTTTCAGTTGCCTATCTATCCAGGATTTAAAGAAACAGCTCAAATATAAAGACTAGATTACAAATATTACCAAGTAGGTCATATAAATGATGAAATGAGGCAATGCAAGAAACTGAAGTGCTTTCCAAAAACAAAATAAAAACCATAATCCATAAAATTTTCTAAGTGTATTTTATCCCATGGGAAAGCCCAGACTTAATAAAATCTTAAATTGTGCCATTCTGCATTTATCATCTTTCTTATTGTAATTAAAATAGCCATAGTAACAACTGCAGAAACATACCTCCAAAGAAATATACAATGTGACTTCATATTATGCTATTTTCCCCACATACACTTAGTATGTATTTATCAAAGGTATTGGTGCTTTATTTTATTTTCATGAATAACTTTAGCACATTATGGCATTAAATGTTTTTTCAGGAATGAAACCCTAAGTTTTAACATCAAGTGATTGACTTATAGGAGCTTTGCTTGTACTAGAAACCAATTATGTTAAGACAGGAATCTCCTGTATCTTTGATAAAATTGGTAAGTACTGCATAGGACTATTTTCTATTTTATTTATTTTTTTTTAATTTTTTTTTCAACGTTTATTTATTTTTTTTTGGGGACAGAGAGAGACAGAGCATGAACGGGGGAGGGGCAGAGAGAGAGAGAGACACAGAATCGGAAACAGGCTCCAGGCCCTGAGCCATCAGCCCAGAGCCTGACGCGGGGCTCGAACTAAGGGACCGCGAGATCGTGACCTGGCTGAAGTCGGACGCTCAACCGACTGCGCCACCCAGGCGCCCCGACTATTTTCTATTTTAAAAAGTGTGTTGGATTCCCACCAACAGTGCAAGAGGGTTCCCATTTCTCCACATCCTCTCCAGCATCTATAGTCTCCTGATTTGTTCATTTTAGCCACTCTGACTAGTGCAGCCACTCTGGAAAACAGTGCGGAGTTTCCTCAAAAAATTAAAAATAGACCTACCCTATGACCCAGCAATAGCACTGCTAGGAATTTACCCAAGGGATACAGGAGTGCTGATGCATAGGGGCACTTGTACCCCAATGTTTATAGCAGCACTCTCAACAATAGCCAAATTATGGAAAGAGCCTAAATGTCCATCAACTTATGAATGGATAAAGAAATTGTGGTTTATATATACAATGGAATACTATTTGGCAATGAGAAAGAATGAAATCTTGGCTTTTGTAGCAACGTGGATGGAACTGGAGAGTGTTATGCTAAGTGAAATAAGCCATACAGAGAAAGACAGATACCATATGTCCTCACTCTTATGTAGATCCTGAGAAACTTAACAGGAACCCATGGGGGAGGGGAAGAAAAAAAAAAAGAGGTTAGAGTGGGAGAGAGCCAAAGCATAAGAGACTCTTAAAAACTGAGAACAAACTGAGGGTTGATGGGGGTGGGAGGGAGGGGAGGGTGGGTGAAGGGCAATGAGGAGGGCACCTGTTGGGATGAGCACTGGGTGTTGTATGGAAACCAATTTGACAATAAATTTCTATTTAAAAAAATAATAAAATAAAAAATAAAAATAAAAATAAATAAAAAAATGTGTTGGGTGAACCAAACACAACTACTGTGAATGATTATAATTAACCAATTCTATCTGAATAATTGCTTCTATATCCTCCTAATACCTTAATAATAATTGAATGTATATATACCCTCTTAAACAGTAAGCTCCTGGAGTACATGAAGGGGTCTATTTGCTTTTTAATACTTCATGGTGCTTTTAGTACATCATACTAAAAAGGTTATTAGCAGGGGTACCTGGGTGGCTCAGTCAGTTAAGCATCTGACTTCGGCTCAGGTCATGATCTCACATTTCCTGAGTTCAAGCCCTGCATCAGGCTCTGTGATAACAGCTCAGAGGCTGGAGCCTGTTTCACATTCTGTGTCTCCCTCTCTCTCTGCCCCTCTCCTGCTTGCACTCGGTTTCTCTCAAAAACAAACATTAAAAAAAAAGTAAAAAATAAAAATAAATAAAATGAAATGGTTATAGCAGATTAAATGAGTGGACAAGTAAGAAATCCACACTTTACATGTATATAGTTCTGTTGGGAATAGGATAGATTAGATACACAAAATTGAACAGAAAAACACAAAGAAAACACCTTCTTGAAGCAATTTTAAACTTTTCTATATTCCAAGGAATCTATTTTTTTTCACGTCCAAGTCTTTCTACTATATTTGTTTCTGAAATAATGCTACATCATTGACTCAAATTTTTACTGTTATCACCATTAGATTCTACCTCTTTCCTGAAGCCTTTCCCATTTACTGAATTCCTTCCTTTGAACTTCCAGGTGAATTTTGTCTGTTCTTGGACTAGAACACTGTCCTCTTCGCAGTTTGTCTTATTTGGTGTATCTTGCAGATCTTATATATTTTGTGTATATCATTTACCCACTTGGGAGCTAGATTGATAGCTCCCTGAAAACAGGATCTACATTTGTTTCATCTTCGTAGCCTTGTAGCAATTCACAGTCCATAATATCAATTCAATAAACTGAATGGATGGATAAATCATCAACGATTTTTAAGTGCCTATTCTGTGTACAGAGGTGTGTTACACCCTGAGGATAGAAAGAAACATTAAGAGATAGCTTTTATTCTGGGGGAGTTTATGGTATTTAGGGGAAGTATACATGTATATAAAATTTTAACAATAGTTATTCACAATTCTAACACTTGTGCTCATCCTTTATTTTTTTATAGTCCTTCATTGTCATAGTACAATTTTTTAAAATATTTTTTATAGGAATAGCTTTATTTTTGCATTTCGACATGAACTAAATTCAAATGACAACTTTATCGAAACCAAATGGGAGTTAAGGCTTCATGAGACTCAGCAGGCCCTCTCTCTCTGTATCCTGCACTGCCATGATTACGTTGTGTTCCTTCTCAGACATAAGATTGTGTGTTTACATGGAACCAAAGCCAAATGCAAGACTACAGAGACTATCAGGATAAATTATGTAAGTTGTTCATTATTTGTCTGGATTTACAGGGTAAATTATTTATATGAGACGCTGTGAAGCACATTAAGTGGACTGTGTCCCATTCTACTCTGTACATCCCTATCCACACTTTGAAAGTGCTAGCTGTCTGTTTGGGACAGAAAATCTATATAGTGCTCTTAGCCAATATCTAACAGAGGTCTGTCAAAATTTAAATCTAGCCTACATGATTTTCATTTTAAGTCTTACCGTCCTTTTTTCCTGCCGTGGTACTAGATAATTAAATATTTTTAAAAGATGCTAAAGAATCCAGAACACAAAATAGACATGAGCTTAGCAACTACTGTGAAAAGTTAAAAGGCAGGATAGGAAGGGAATCAATTCTTCAAAGCTTGACCCTTCCCCTCTCCAACAGATCTTGCCCAGAGCACCTATCTATTTCCATTAAAAAGTGCTATAGTTCGTACCTCTTTCTTCCTTTTTGTCATTATGTAACAGATCTTTGACTGTATTTAGAATTTTTAAAGAACTATGTTGTAGATGATAGGTGTTTTAAACTACTAAATAGAGTATTGATGTGTGGGTGGTTATTTGTCTCTTTGTACACTTTGTAGCTGAATGCCTGAGGCATATGCAACCAAACCGTGGAAGAGATTTCAAGAAGCAGGTATGCACCCATGCCAGCTAGGAATATGCATATTATATAGGGAAAATGTTCCCTTGTATGCATAAGCTAATGTTTCAATTCCATCATTCCTATTTTAATATATCTGATATTTAGAGAGGTCAAATAATGAATGCACACAGTTAACATTTATTGCATATTGCTTGTCAAAAAGCTGTCATAATTGAAGCTAAATATGCTTGCAATTAATAGCATTTTAGAATGGAAAAACGATTCTAAGTATACATGAGATTTTCAGTTTTTGTTTTCTCCCTAAGTTTATTGACTCCAAGATAGCAACTCTGTTTACTCTCTTCTGTTTCTGTTTCTCTTATACAAACATCAACATTCTACCACTTTTCTAAAAGAACAGGAAACAATGGCCTACTCCAGTTTGCATGAAAGACTTTTAATTTTTAAATTTTTTTTAAATATTTACTTATTTTTGAGAGAGAGAGAGAAAGAGAGAGAGCAAGCAGGGCAGGGGCAGAGAGAGAAGGAGACAAGGAATCCGAAGCACTCTCCACGCTCTGAGCTGCCAGCATAGCGCCCAATATGGGGCTCGAACCCACGAAGAGGGAGACAGATCATGACCTGAGCTGAAGTAGGATGCTCAACCGACTGAGCCACCCAGGCACCCCAAAGACTCTTTTTAAAAAAGATTTCTGAATGATATTGCAAAGAGATCAAGGAGGCTGGAATTTAGGGCAATATTGCTTTTAATTGTTTAATTGTAGGTAAAATAAACTTCAGTTTGCCTTTCCTTTTTTAATATTTCAAGCTACAAATAGTGAATTTTGTAAAATTCCCCTGCTGTCTCAGGAGTACATCTTGATGAATTTAGGTGATAATACAGATGAACAGAGAGCTGAACACATAGTGGGCTTACCAATTATTCTTTGACTGAAATGTATTTCAATATCAAAGTGAGTTCTAAATTTCTACCTTATATGCTTCTGTGCCAAGATAAAAATATCACTCCACTAATGATTCTATTACCTTGTTTTAGGCATTTATTAAGACAGATCCAAGTCAATTCCCATAGAAATAAAAGGCTGATTCCTTTAAGGATGGATTTAAAAATATTTAACTATAATATACTTCCTATTAATCAGCAAACATTTCTTAGACTACTGGACTATTAATCAATGTATGTGTGAGAGACAGGTGACAAAAACAGAACAAGCAGGCGATCTGAGGGTTATGAGTATATTGCGTACCAAGAGAACCTGTGAAAAATGAAATATACAATAAATTCCAACCTGAACTTCATGAATTGAATTAAAATTTTGCAATAGGGGGCGTTCAGCCACATGAAATCAGTATAGAGTTTTTCAACATACAAGAAAGAAAATTGGTTTAAATATAATATCTCAAAATAGCACAACTTGCAGCAAGTATATAATTTGTGAAGTAATTGGGTAATTAATTGAAAAAAAAAGTTGAACAGTGCACGAAGCTTGTCCATCTTTCAAGAATTGGAGCTCAGATGGCATATGGCAGGATGTAAATGCATCTTTTCTCTGTGGCTTTGAATGTTAATTTTACCAACTATTCTAGTTCATCCAATTTGTAAAGCTAAATATAAATTGCAATTCACAGGCGATTTTTTTGGCTTACTGCCATGCTTTTATCACTTGGTTTTTCAAAATTAGTATGAAGTCTTGTGGAATGTTTCCTAAAATCTCAGAATGTTTTCTTCACCTGGTAAAAACGTCTTATCAACGTTTTCTTCCTCAGTATTTTTCTAATGTACATCATGCCTTAGGACACATGGTAGTTATATTTCACAGTCACTGGGTATTTTCCTTCTAATTTGCCTTATTGTCTCAATATTAACTATTTTCCTTGCCACACACTCCGGACCTCAGTCTCACAGAATTTCTCCCCAAACACGGCCATCTCTTTGGTGCTGCTGCACCCAACTGCCCCCATACCCAGATATACACTGTTCCTGAACACTTCCTCCTTCTCACCTCAGCTCAATCCGCCGCCCTCTCTGAGCTCTCTGTGCGTTTACTCCACTGTGTTAGCAATCTTTGTTCATGAACTTGTCTCCTCCTCTAGATTATACACTGCTCAAAGGAGGAGGCTATGAGTAATTCCTGTTTGTATCCTCAAGTATGAAATTATGGAGCACAATGCCTGAAAACACTCTTGGAGCCAGCCTCGGATTCTCTCTTCCTCTCTCTGCCCCTTCCTGACTCTTCCACATGCTCTCTCAAAATAAATAAACTTAAAAGAATACATGGGTATACTAAGAACAATACATAGTAAATAACACAAAATATATCTTTGGCCTGTGACAATGTGTGTCTTTTGTTTTTTTCTTTTAATTTTAAAACATATTACCCAACTCCATTAACTCAGTGATTTATAAGTATAAATTTTCAGTCTAAGGATAGGGGCTGCAAGGCAGGGTTCTAGCCAGGATTCTGAGTTTACTCAGAGGGACCTTGAAAAAAACACTTACATTGGCTTTTCTTCTTTGTAAAGTAGGAAGAAAAAAAAAACAGTCTCACAGATTGCTTTGTGAGGGTCACATGGTATAACATATGTAAAACACACACGACAGTGCTCTCATTCAATAACATTACCAATTATTATTTACACTGCTTTTCTTCTTTGAAATTCATATTCTTTACCACATCATATTCTGAGCTCTGCTTTGCAATAAGTAAACAATTAAATGACCTGCCTTGGGGCGCCTGGGTGTCTCAGCCGGTTAAACGTCTGACTTCGGCTCAGGTCATGATCTCACGGTTCTCAGGTTCAAGGCCCGCATCAGGCTCTGTGCTGACAGCTTAGAGCTTGGAGCCTGCTTCAGATTCAGTGTCTCCCTCTCTCTCTGCCCCTCCCCTGCTCACGCTCTGTCTCTCTCAAAAATAAATAAATGTAAAAAAAAAAAATTAAATAACCTGCTTTTAGCAGTTGAGATGCCAGCTGCCCAATTTGTCTATTTTTAGCACAACTTAATGTAGAGAAATCTTTCAACTTCATCTAAGATTTCTCCTTGATAAATCCAACTGGTAATTCCAGTGAAACATAATCCAACTGCCTTAATCTGAACACCTGTGGATAAACCCACATTTTTTGCTCTCAATGTCAGAATCAAAATTATGTCTTAAGAAGTTTAAGCAATCCTATCTTTTCCTTTTCAGGCACTGCTTTATTACATTTCCCATGTTTATCAGACAAAGACAGTATGGTATTATAAGCCAGTATCACTTCTGCAAATTGATGCTGCTTCCTGTTGCACACACTCTCACTAGCAGTAAAAAGTTTAGGTCAGGAATCACCTGTCAGATGATTTCTCATCTCTTGATCAGGCTTGAGCTCAGGGACAGCACAGCTTGCTCTTTCCTACGTACAGCATCATGGATTCTGTGCTCCTGACACTGATAAAGAACAGGTACCAGTGAAGGAGCTAAAATTATAAGTCTGGAGACATATAGAGGGGAGAGAGGTGACATTTTCACCAAGTTCATTTTAACCCTCACTATATTTTCTGAAACTTTGTGTTCTTTTATATTTCCTTCTTCAAATCACCCCTGAAGCCCTTCTGAACCTACACATCACTGTCTTTGGGCTGAGAACTATATTATTATGTCGAATTTGAGGCCCTTCACAAAAAGAGAATACTCACAGGGATTATGACCAAGGTGACATGCATTGCGAACCTAGGTAACAAAGTGTGCCAAGGGAAGAGGGAGAATGGAGCTGAAAATACCATTTTCTCCTAGCAAGGAATTAACTTTTTTGCTCCAACTGGTATTTTGTCATACTATT
Organism: Lynx rufus; assembly: GCF_022079265.1. NCBI lineage: Eukaryota > Metazoa > Chordata > Mammalia > Carnivora > Felidae > Lynx > Lynx rufus. The sequence continues at coordinate 150,394,732 of NW_025814823.1, forward strand.
AGAACAAGTGATTTCAGACTTAGAATCAGATGACCACATTATCACGACACGGTTAAAAATGCGTTATTTGGAGAACAAAAGACATCATGGTCGTCAGCCCAACCCAGACAGAAAGTTCGTACCTGAAAGGATGCTGTCTTTCATTTTTTTTAAAAAACACCATGTAATGAATAAGAGTTACCCACTACCAATAGTGCACAGTGCAAATTAGATGTCTTTAGATTCTGAATCAATTTCTTCAATTGTTCTGTTTTGGTTGATCAATGAAGCCTGAAAGAGTATAGTTTCCAAATATGTCTATCTTTTGGCCAAAGGACACCTTAAGCTTTAGGAGATTCTAATTTAGAATCAGAATTAGTTGGTAATTGCATTTAACCATTTGTTATTAGTTTAATTTTAATAAGTACAAACACATTTATTGAATTTAAATGAAAGCATACTACTGATGAAAAGATGAATAAAATAATGAAGAGTGAAGAAGAGTAAAGAGTACTACTGCCACAATAGTAAAGAAAAAAACGAGACTGGAAGAAATTATGTACAAATTTTAGCAATTAGAATTTGTGTCATTAGAGCCAAGTGAAAAAGTAATTGTCGTTTACAAAACAATGCTAAATTAATTGGCAATACTAAGAGGTATTTTTTAAAAAAAACAATGCATTTGTTAATAAGTTTCCTCCCAGTAGTAGAGAATTGGTGAAACTGGTCATCAAAAATCAAATTAAATGTCCCTAGAATATTTTGAAAGTTGTTTTTAATAGGATCTGATCTTGTTAACTCTGGCCAGCTACCAAGTGGCTGAGACTCAGGAACATAAAACTATTTTTAAATGGAGATATGAAGAAATGTCCTTAATTAGTGTCTCTTCCCCCTACACACACACACACACACACACACACACACACACACCTCTCATGGCATAGATTTTTTGAAACTTGTATCTTTCAAAGAATAATTTGAGCTACATATAAAAAAAAGAATTTATATCATGATGGACAGTGTTACAATTATATTAGATCAAAAATGCACATTTATCAGATAGTAATTACTAATTTGGAATTCTAAATTCTAAAACAAGTGATGATTATTTCTCTTGTTTCATTCCTCCAATGTGTATTGAAAATATTTACTCTCAGATTTCTGAGGTAGGGTCTGTCTATAAAAGTGTCATAGAAAATAGTGTCAAAATTGATTAGCATATATGTGTAATGGTACAGTATCAGCTGCTTAGAGAACTGTTGAAAAAAATAATAAATAATCCACTGATCCTGTATTCTTTGTCAATGCACATTGGTTGAGTCTTAGAAAAATTTTACTAAGATCAACTGTTTTGAATAGATTTGCTGATAATTCAACGTAAAGATTTTCTTGGAAATTTACAGATTCAAGTTTATTTATGACCTAGTCAGGCAGGGAAAAAAATGCCGAAATGGAAAGTTTGCATAAATACAAATCAGTAATAATGATTTACACATCTAAAACAGTATCAATATACAGAATATTTCAATTGTAACTTTTGGTGTTATGTAAATTGGCTGCAAAAAAACTGTAAGAAAAAATTCTGAAAAACTTTTTGTGATACACTTACAGTTGCTTTTCATTTTCAAGACCCTTTATAATTTAATGACAATGCACTTAGTTGACACAAGAGATGGTGAACGTTCTTTGTCAAAGATTAACAAATTTTTCCATAAAAGATGAACCAGTTTCTTTAATATGGGTGAAGATGTTAGAGGAAATGGGGGCACCTGGGTGGCTCAGTCAATTAAGCCTCATGATCTCACAGTTCGTGAGCTCAAGCCCCACATCAGGCTCTGTGCTTTTAGAGCCTGATTCGGATTCTGTGTCTCCCTCTCTGTCTGCTCCTCCTTCACTAATGCTCTGTTTCTCTCTCTCCTTCTCTCTCTCCTTCAAAAACAAATAAAAACATTAAAAAAAATTTTTTTAAGAAAATATTAGAGGAAATGGTTTCCTTTGTTACTGAATTTAGTTATTTGAAATTTCAATTATCTTTGGATCTAGTTTTGTATATGAACCTATGATTTCAACTTTTTATTTTCTAAAATCTATATTAAGTGCTTCCAATGAAATTTTGAAACAGATATGGTTTAAGTACAAAATACACCATGGATTTTGAAAACAATACAAAAGAAAATATAAAATCTCATTAACAGTTTTATGTTTATTACATATTGAAATAATTATTTTAGATATACTGGATCACATAAAATATACACTAAAATTAAGATAATGTTTCTTTTTACTTTTAAAATGTGGCTACTAGAAAATGTAAAATGATATACCTGACTTGTATTCTACTTTTATTATTTTTTATTGAATTACATAATTTTTCACTATTATTATTTTGCGCATATTTTCCACTTCCCTTGTCTTTTTTCTCTCATGTATATTTTGTAGTAAACACTAGAGGCATTTATCTATAAAACTTATTAAGTATTTGTATTGCACACTCAGTGGCCTCTGTTAAATCATTATTTACCTAGAATATCATTCTAGTAAATATGGAAATTACATTTTATTACTAATATATAAATTGTATTAGTCATTTTGGACATTTGTCAAGAATTTAATGTTAAAATATTAATAAATTAATCGACATTGTATCTTTTCTTTGTGGGCAATGCCATGCAGAAACCTAAGTCTTAAATATTAACACATCATGTCCTTCCTTTTCTTTTAGATTATCTGTTCTTCTTTAAAATAGACTTTGGGGGCGCCTGGGTGGCGCAGTCGGTTGAGCGTCCGACTTCAGCCAGGTCACGATCTCGCGGTCCGTGAGTTCGAGCCCCGCGTCGGGCTCTGGGCTGATGGCTCAGAGCCTGGAGCCTGTTTCTGGTTCTGTGTCTCCCTCTCTCTCTGCCCCTCCCCCATTCATGCTCTGTCTCTCTCTGTCCCAAAAATAAATAAACGTTGAAAAAAAAAATTTTAAAATAGACTTTGAACTTGGTAAGAAAGCTTTAAGTGAGAATAAAAGTATATAATTTTATTTTATAGTGTTTTTTTAAGCTTCTTTATTTTTGAGAGAGAGAGAGAGAGAATGTGTGAAAGCAGAAGAGTGGCAGAGAAGGAGGAGAGAATCGCAAGCAGGCTCTGAACTGTCAGCACAGAGCCCAAGGTGGGGCTTGATCTCACAAACTATGAGATCATGACCTGAGCTGAAACCAAGAGTAGAACACTTAACCCGCTGAGCTACCCAGGCGCCCCTCAATATTTTTTAGTTCTAAGTGGGTTAAAAATATTGGAGGAAAAATATTTTAAAAATCAGACTTGCTAGCGAAGTAGGCAAGGATAGATCGGCACATATGTGAGACTGTTGGGTGTCATGCTTCAGGGTTTATGTATGGTAAAATTCTCTCCATTCAGTCACAGAGGAGGTGAATTAGAAATTAGATAAACTTAATTGTAGAATCACTAGACACAGGCAACATTACTGTCCTCAAAGAGTCCCGGTAGTAGCTCAAATCACAGCCTCAGGGTAATTGGCACTGAGAGACACTTGAAATTACATGTTGGCACCACAGTCTCTGCAACTAATTTAATTATGCTCAGGACCAGTAAAATCTGGTCCAGAATGGGATATTAAGGTTGACTTTGAAATGTGAATAATGCTGATTTGTCACAGATCCAGCTTATAGTGTATTAATGTTTTACTTTAGACTGTGGTAAAGATGTGATGGTCCCTCCCTAGATATTTTTACTTCCGTCTTTAGAGTTCTGACTTTCTTTTTTTTTTTTAATTTTTTTTCAATGTTTTTTATTTATTTTTGGGACAGAGAGAGACAGAGCATGAACGGGGGAGGGGAAGAGAGAGAGGGAGACACAGAATCGGAAACAGGCTCCAGGCTCCGAGCCATCAGCCCAGAGCCTGACGCGGGGCTCGAACTCACGGACCGCGAGATCGTGACCTGGCTGAAGTCGGATGCTTAACCGACTGTGCCACCCAGGCGCCCCATAGAGTTCTGACTTTCAAAACATGAACAAAACAGAAAGAGAGAAGGAGGAAGGGAGGAAAATTGGGTAAGAGAAAGGGAGGTAGAGAGGAAAGGAGGAAAAACTCAGAAGAACAAAAAACATAACAGCAAAAATAAACTCTCAAAACATTAGAAGCAATTCCTGTATTCCTTGCATGAAATGAGTTCTACAATCTCACATTTCTTCCTCTTTTGAGGAGAATGGAGGAGAAAGTATAAATACATTTCAATTTAACACAGAGGTATTTTCCAATCCTTACTTCTTATCTTTATTCTCTTGTGAAGGTGGACACCCTCAGTATCACAATTACCTTCCTCTATCCTGGTAGGCTCCTATTTAAAAGAATCAGAGTATAAGTCCTAACTGGGTTCAATAAAAACTCACATACACACTCGCTGATTTCAAACTGTACTACAAAGCTTTGGATAGTAATCAAAACAGGATGGTACTGGCATAAAAACAGACACATAGATAGAGAACACAGAAAAATCCCTGGTATATATGGTAAATTAATCTATGCTAAAGGAAGCAAAAATATACAACGAGGAAAATGCAGTCTCTTCAATAAATGGTGCTGAGAAAACTGAATAGCTACAACCAAAAAAAAAAAAAAATGAAACTGGACCACAATCTTATACGACATACAAAAATAAATTCCAAATGGATTAAAGACTTAAATGTAAGATCTGAAATCATAAACTCATTGAAAAAACCACAGGCAGTAAGTTCTTTAACATCGATCTTAGCAATATATACATATATTTGACCAGTCTCCTCAAGCAAGGGCAACAAAAACTAAAATAAACGCAACTACATCAAGCTAAAAAGCTTTTGCATAGTGAAGGAAGCCATCAAAAAAATGAAAAGGTAACCAAGAGAAAGGAAGAAGGTGTTTGCCAAACATACATCTGACATGAGGCACTAATATTCAAAATATATATTTACACAGGTTAATATCAAAAATACCTCCAAATAGCTGATTGAGAAATGGGCAGAGACCTTGAATCAACATTTTTTCCAAAGAAGACATACAGATGCCCAAAGGGCTGTGACAAGATACTCACCAATCATCACCAATCATCGGGGATTTGCAAATCAAAACTACAAAAAACCACCACTTTATTCTGGCAAGTTAGTTATTATCAAAAAGATGAAAAAAATAACAAGTGTTGGCAAGGATGTGGAGAACAGAAAACCCTCATACACTTTTGGCAGGAATGTAAATTGGTAGAGCCACTATGGAAAACAGTACGGAAGTTCCTCAAATAAATAAAAAGATAGCTACCATATGATCTGCAATTCTACTTCTGGGTATTTATCCAAAGAGATATATGCATACTTACGTGCACTGTGGCATTATTTACAATAGCCAACATATGGAAGTAATCTAGGTATCCAGTGATAAATTAATAAAAAGGTGTGGGGGTTACACACACATACACACACACATACACATACATACTGGACTGTTGCTCACCCATAAAGAAGAATGAAATCTTAACAGTTGTGGCAACATAGGTGGACTTAGAGGAAATTATGTTAAATGAAATAACTCTCACGGACAAAGACAAACACTGTATGATTTCACTTCGATGTAGAATAAAAAAAAAAAAACAGAAACACTGTTAGAGATAGGAAATAAACTATTCGTTACCAGAGGAGGAAGGGATTGAGGGCAGATAAAATAGGTGAAGAGGATTAGAGGTATAAACTTCCAGTTATAAAATGAATAATTCATAGGGACATAATGCACAGTATAGGGAATATAGTCAATAATATTTTAATAACTTTGTATGGTGACAGATGGTAACTAGACTTATCATGGGGATCATTGCAAATACATAAAAATATCAAATCACTATGATGTACACCTGAAACTAATTGGATATTGTATGTCACTTACACTTCAATTTAAAAATGTAAAAACTCAAATTCAGTTAAATGCATGGGCTTATGCACATGTACAAGTGCAAATGCATGTACATGTATACACACATACACACAGAGTCCTGCCACAAGGAGTGTTTTAAGGCTTAGAATAAAGCAGCTTATCCATCATTAGAGCAGCTGGCAGTGCAGATATACCATCAGTGCTTTAGAAGTTTCATAATGTACTCAATTACAGTATTTGTAAATGAGTTGCCTGACGATAACACTGTCACGGGCCAAGCAGACCCAGAGAAGGGCAAGGGGAATTAGAGTTCTGCCAGCAAAACTTTTTATTTTAGTAGGGGCATTAGGAAACCAATAGTTCTAAAAAAAGAGACCCTCAACTAATCTAAACTACTCAATATATGGCCTAGGTACAGGGTGGAAAATGTGGTCTATATTTTTGATGCATATAGTCTTTACCTGATATAAATGAAGCATAGATGTATAGATGTAAAGATACTTATATGACGTGTAGGAATTTGTTTGCCAAAGAGGTTTTACATGAAGTACAACTACATGGAAGCAATGAGAGAACTATGTAAAATTACAAATACAACATTAGTTTTACTTTGTACTTTCTATGTGTCATCACTGGTGTAAATCCTTAAGGAATATGTATATGAGTTGCCCTACTTCTTATCCTCTGAAAGGGGTTCAAATGATTCAAGATAATTGCTATCGCCTTTTTATTTATTTCTTTCAACACTTTCACTGGAGTTTTCATTATAACTCTACGAAGTGACCAACTGGACTTTCCACTTGAACGTGGCTAAGCTGAGAAAATTACTACGGCCAGACCAAGCCTGCATGTGGTGAACAGGCAGTCTCATTAAGATGGAATAAATACCAGCACCACTGTAATTTTTCTATCCTATTTGCCTTAATATACTCCAGCACTTCATCAAATATGTCAAGTAGCATTTGCTGGAGACAAACAGAGATCAAGGAAAGACTTGTTCTTCTCAGGCACCATGGTTCATAATAATTTCTGAGCATCCGTAGAGCCTGGACCCAGCTTTGCCCTTTGTGATAGGTGACAGAATTTCTTGAGATATAATCGTACACACATGTTACAAACCTTAATCATAGTTTTCATACAACCATGATGTTTCCATGATCTTTTTCTTCTCCAATCTGTCTTATTCATGTTGGCCTTAGCATATAAGAGATATCTATTTTTCCTCCCCTCAATGTACAGTCCTAGATTTTCTGATGCCAAACTCCCAACTAGTCTAGTAAGAAATAGATTTTTTCCTACCAAGTCCCTTTACTAGCATTATTAAATTAAAAAACGGGGACAGTTACTTTTACTTGTCTGTCTCTTTAAGTAAAATTTAAACAATTAAGAAAAGAATTTGTCTTTAACGTACAGCTTCAGGAGTCTGCTAAAAATTCGTGATGTTTATTCACTATGTACCCAAGCAGTTGATATTATGTAGTATTTTATACATTTAAATAATCTTTAACCTGCCAATTTATGTTAATTGCAGTGCCAGCTGAAAATAATGCACCATGTTACAACCTTCAATTGCATGTATATGGAAATGTCATGTATTTTTCATGAAACTTAAAACTTTTTCCAGTAAGTATGAGCATGTTGCAAAGAATTATAAATGTATTTTTATATGCATAAATAGAAAAAAACTAGGTAATTTTAAAAAAAAGTATTAAGGCAATGTGGTTGTAAAGTGTTTCCATGTGTTTCCCTTCCAACACTTAATCCTATTCTGTAACTCTAAAGATCACATTCTATTTGAAGACTACTCACTACTTACATATTTTAGCCAAAGTCTCCTAAATATAAATGTTGCACTTAACACATAATATTTATTTAGTATTTAATAATAATATTCATTTATGTATTAAGTGCTTAGAAATTCTGAGAGATAATGCATATTTCTATGCTATAACATAATGCATTGTTCATAATCTTCTAACATAGTTGTTCTTTAAGATCCATTTAAACAAATACCAAAACATCAGAAACTAAAAAACTCACCATTTAATCTACAGTTTAGCTGATATAAAATAGCACGGAATTTGAGATACTTGCATACTTGGAAAACTGTAGGTATAATGGATTCTGAAATTTCCCTAAAGTCTGTAGAGTTGCTTTATAAAATTAAGATCAAACCAAGTTTCCTGAGATTCTTCATACTGGTGCAAATTTACATTGTGACCTTCTGGTCATTTGGGTATTGCTTTGGTTTTGATCTTCATCATGGGGTTGACATTATTAACTACATAAAAATCTGTTCTCTAAAAGTGGAATATAGAGGCTTGTAAAACTTCAGCATGCAGTTGAACAATGTCACATATACTAATAAGCTATATAATCAAATATCTATCACTGTAGATGTTATTCTACTGAAATCTTTGACCAAAACGTTAGTTTTTCTTATGCAAATTCATCTTAGAATAGGACTCATATGTTGGCAATATGATTCATCAAAAGAAATCAACTCTTTGTTTATCTGAAATGTTTAATGTTCTATCAGATATTAAATAAAATATTTAAACTAGGGGCGCCTGGGTGGCGCAGTCGGTTAAGCGTCCGACTTCAGCCAGGTCGCGATCTCGCGGTCCGTGAGTTCGAGCCCCGCGTCGGGCTCTGGGCTGATGGCTCAGAGCCTGGAGCCTGTTTCCGATTCTGTGTCTCCCTCTCTCTCTGCCCCTCCCCCGTTCATGCTCTGTCTCTCTCTGTCCCAAAAATAAATAAACGTTGAAAAAAAAAATTTAAAAAAAAAAAATAAATAAATAAAAATATTTAAACTAATGGTAGTATTCTTCAAAACAAAATACCTGAAACCAGACCAGGAAAATCACTATTTTTTTTTCCTGGAAATTAGTAGTAAGACTCTTTGTGATTTAACTTATATAGGTAAAGTCTAGTCCATTTTAAGATTTTGATGGAAAAAGATGTTTAAAATCAATGATGCTTCTTTTTCCAAAACTTAGTGTATATAAGAATTGTTCTTCAAAAATGCTGGAATTTCATCTTAAATTGTTGTCTGATTGACTAAATCTACCAAAATATATTTGGTCACTTTAAACAAAAATTCTAAAAGACTTTTCTCTCCAGAATCGTAAATCATTCTCTGCCAATTATTTATGGTTATAAATGATGTCACAACCACAGAATCTCCAACAGTAATCACTTATTGCCACATATGTGAACCACTTGGTTAGAAGAATCTGATGATGACAGCTGTCACTCAAGTATCTATGGTTTTTCTGATCTACGACCACCACAACTGGGACAACTAGGATAACTCAGTTGTTCTTCTCTTGCCTCATTCAACAGACTAGCCAGTTATGATCCATGGCAAAGGCAGAGAAGCTTCTGCTTGTATCACATCTGCTAACATCCAACTGGCCAAAGAAAGTCCCATGGCTAACTTCAGCATCAAGGAGTGGTAGAAGGGGCTTCAACCTTACATGACAGAGGGTGCTGAATTAGGTAAGTTTAAGAAGTTTGACAGATAAAGCAATCATTCCCCCAACACACCCCTCTGCTTCTTTTTACTTAAGAAATAACTGTTGTTATAATGATAGCTACCAAATAAAAAAAAACTCACAAAAAAACCCCAACATCCCAACAATAGAGAAAATTTAATTTCTGCCATAATAGCACAACCTGAAAGCTCTTACACTTTAGTGAGACTTCACATATTTTATATAGGACAGCTAAGATTAAATTCTACATTGCATACTGTATGTAAGTATGAAAGTAAAAAGTTTTTTGGAAGGATGAAGTTGCAATTTTAGATAGGTGGCCAAGGAAAACTGCATTAAGAAGTTTACACTGGAATAAATACATGAAGAAAATGAGAGGGTGTGCCATATAAATGGCTGTAGAAAGAAAAGTTCAAGTAAAGAGAAGAGCAATTCAAAGGCCTTGATAGAAGCATGTCTGATGTATTTCAGTAAAGCAAAGTATGACTCAATGAAGAGAAAGAAATATAAGAAATGGAAGTTAGAGAGGTAGTGGGGCTAGAAAAGGTAGAATTATGATTGTTGCAATGCCTTTGACTTTTATTCTCAATGGGGTGAAAAATCTGGAAATTTTTGAGCAATGGAATTTCATGATCTAACTTAAGCTTTAATGGGTCACACACTCTGCTGTGTTAAGAAAAAATTGAATAGTAGCAAGGACAAAAGCAGTGGACTTTAGGAGATTATTGCAAAAAAACCAGGTGGCAAATAATAGTGTTAGGACAAAAATTGTAGCAGAGAAGATGATGAGAAGTGAATGATAAATGTATTTTGAAATTAGAGCCAACAACATAATCTGATCAATAACTGTGGGGTATGAGAAAAAGACACAAGTCAAAATTACTCTAAGGTTTCCACCTGAGCAATTGGAAAATGGAGTTTCTATTTACTGAGATGGGAAAAACAGTGGGAAGGCAGATTTGGGAAGGATATCAGGAGCTAAGTTTCTGACATGTTAAGTTTAAATATCATGTTACATTTAAAAGTCACAGAGACCACTGGATGTACAAAGTATGGAGATCGGAGGTAAGATGATGAATGAAATTATTTATTTGTCAGTCATCCTTTTACAGATAGCATTAAAACCACAGACTGATGTGGTAACCAAGATAGTCAGGGACAAAGACAGAAGAAGAGGTACAAGAAGCATACTACTGTCAAGAGTGGGAGGGATAAGAAGAAACCAGCAAAAGATATAAAGAAAGGCAGCCAGTGAGGTAGGAGGAAAACCAGGAAAGTACATCTGGGAGTCAAGTGAAGAGACTATAAAAGAAGAAAGAGTGTGTGATATGTACTTTTACACAAGAAGAACTAATAACTGATGATGCATTTAGCGATAGGAATGCCATTGATGACTGATGGGGAAAATTGAACCTAAAAGGAGACATTACTACTGATTTTACAGCCTTTAAAAGGTAATAAGAATATTTTGAATAACTTTATGCTAAGGCATTTTAAAACTTAGATAAATGAGTCAATTTCTAAAAACACAGATCTTACCAAAACAGAAAAGAAAATCTAAATAGGCCAACACATATTAAATTGAATCTGTAATTTACAATATACCCATAAGAAAAATTCTAGGCCCAGATGGCTTCACTTGTGAATTCTCAAAAGATTTTAAGAAGATATACCACGAATCTTATCCAAATATAACAAAATAGAACAGAAAGGAATGTGACTTCTCATTTTATGTCAGCAGACAAGGATGATGCCAGAAAGAACTATTACAGGCCAATCCCTCATAAAACTAAATGCAACCCTCCCAATTTATCAAAGAGAATCCAATAATTAAAAAAAAAATAAATCATGATATATTTATTTATTTATGGGATGTAAAGTTGATTTCATGTTCTGAAATCAACCAATTTAATACATCAATCAAATTAATAGGGCAAAAAACACAGGACACATAATCATTTCATTACACACAGAAATGTATTCAATAAAATAATATTCCACATCCATTCACAATAAAACCTCTTAATAGGCTAGGAATGGCATGGAACTTCCATAAGAAAAAGTTTATTTGTAAAGGACCTATAACAAATGTCATACTTCACTGAGAAATACGGAAAATTTTCCACCTGAAGTTGTTTTCAAGACAAGTATGTTTACCATCAGAAATGTATTTTTACCATATTTTCAAGTATTTTTACAGTCAAAATGTCTGGTAGCTTTTTACTCTATTAAAATTTAAAGCTTCAATCAAAGACAATTTTAAGAAGGCAAAAATGTAGAAAAAATCTTCCAGGAAGATGGTGGAATAGGAGGATCCTAAACTCCCTTCCTTTCATGGATACACATAGATACCATCCACATCAGTGTAAGTAACGCAGAAAACTGCCAGAAGACTGGCAGAACTGACTCTCCACAGCTAACCATAGAGAAAAAGCCATACTGAAAACAGTAGGTAGGGTGGAGATGCAGTCAGGAACCAAGCTGCACCACAAGACGGTCCACAGGAGGAGGTACCACTGCAAGCACAGAGAAGGAAGACCAACAGGGTCCAACCCCAGACACCCCAGGCATGGGGCACCTGCACTGAGAAGATGAGTCCCCATAAGATTTGTCTTTGAAAATCCACAGGGCATAATTTCATGAGTTCTTACCATCAGTGGGAATTAACACCTGGTACTTTAAAAATAAGTGACTCAGGAGAGTCACAGAGTAAAAAGAAACTGAGTCCCTGTCCCCACAGAGATAACCCAATCAACAGCTCACCTAAAAGACAGCATAGAGCAGCAATTTTAAAAACACATAGGGCTTATGGGAAGGAAATATATTTACTAATTTTGGAGTATGTGCTGGGGGGGCATGGATCTTTGGGAGACTTCTTCAAGAACAAAAGAGCTGGTGAGCCCTATTTTCCTCCCCCATTTCCCTCACCAACCCAGTCTAGATAGATACCTGTGGGAACCAGCATAGCACACTCTCTACCTAGCTTGCTAACAGAGCACCCTGCTCCCACACTCTTCAGTGGACCCAGCACCTCCAACAAACCCTCCACAGTTTTCCAAATCTGGTTCCAGGTGTCCTCCCACTACAGACCTGTACAAACCATGCCAATGTCATGTACTCTGCCAACATACTGTTCTACAGAGTTGCCACCTCCAACCTGGCCTCAAAATAAATATATCCAAAAATGTGCTAATAGTTTAGAATTGCGCAAGGAGCCTCAATAGGGGCCAGATCATTCTAAAGTGACTGTCCCTGGGAGAGGGTAAGATACTCACACACATCAGTTTGACTGAAGTCCAAGCAGTGGGCTGGGGGCAGACAGACATCTGGTCTGATGGCAGGTCTAGCCCACCAATGAAAATCTCCCAGGGGGACAACCTAGGGAGAGTACCCTATAGGTAGGTCAGTGCTACTACATTTCTGACAAATGCCTGGTCTGACCCAACTTAAGCCCAAGGCAGCCCAGACTGGCCCATTAATAAAATCAAACCTTGCCCACAACAGGCAAAGACAGCCACTACATACAACTGGACTGAAGGCTAATGTGGCTCAGCCATAATAATAGGGCACACCCAACATGCATAGGAGACACTCCTGAAACACCAGGTTCTGGTGAACAGAGGACATTTCACTACAGGACACTTAGGACCTCATTTACAATAAGGCCACTATTTTTAAGAGCAGGAGACATAGCTGACTTGCCTAACACATAGGAACAGAGTTGTAAAACGAGGATACAGAGGAATATGTTTCAAATAACAGGACAAAATCATACCAAGAGAACTAAATAAAACAGAAAAAAAGTAATATGCCTGATAGAGATATTAAAATAATTATAATACAGATACTCACTGGACTTGAGAAAAGAGTGGAGGATCTCATTGAGACTCTCAATGGAGAGAAACGATTTTAAAAAAAAACCTATCAGAGATGAAGAACTCACTAATTCATATTAAAACATTCTGGATGGAATGAACACTAGACTAGAGAAAGCAGAGGAATGGTTCAGTAACCTGGAGGATGGAGTAATGGAAAGCAATCAGGCTGAACAGCAGGGAGAAAAAAATAATAATAAATGAGTATAGACTAAGGGAACTCTGTGACACCATCAAATGTAATAACATTCACATTACAATGATCCCAGAAGGAGAAGAGAAAATGGGTCAGAAAATTTATCTGAAGAAATAGCTGCAAATTTCATGAATCTGAGGAAAAGAACAGAAATCTAGATCCAGGGGAACAGAGAGCACCCCCCCATAAACACACACACACACACACACACACACACAGACACAATCCATGCAAGAGGGTCGATACCAAAGCACATAGTGATTAAAATAGCAAAAAGTGACAGAGAATTTTAAAAACAAGAGAAAACAATTACATATAAGGGAAACCCAGTAAAGGCTATCAGCTGATTTTTCAGCAGAAACTTTGCGGGCCAGAAGGGAGTGGCATGATACATTCAAAGTGCTGAGGAAAAAATCAACAACCCTGAAACCAAAATACTCTATCCAGCAAGGCTACCATTTAGAATAGGAGGATAGATAAAGAGTTTCCCAAACTTAAGTGAAAGGAGTTCATCACCACTAAACCAGCCTTACAAGAAAGTTAAAGGGGATTCTTTGACTAGAAAGAATATAAGCAGGAGTAAGAAAAGTAGGAAGTACAAAAGCAGTAAAATTAAGTTTTTCTATAAATCAGTCAAGGGATTCACAACATAAAAGGATGCAAAGAATGACACTATATACTTAAAATATGGAGACAGGAGTATAAATTTAGTGCTTTTAGGATGGATTCCAACTTAAACAAGCATCAACTTAATATACACTGTTATAGGCCTAAGATGCTATGTACAAACCTAATGGTAACCCATAATGGATACACAAATAATAAAGAGAAAGAAATCCAATATATCACGAAAGAAAGCCAGAAAACTGAAAGAAATGAGCAAGAGAAGAAAGGAACAGAGAAGAACTAAAAAAAAAAAAAACCAACAACCATGAAACAAGTAAAATGGCACTAAATACACATCTTACCAATGTTACTTTTAATGTGATGTACTAAACACTCCAAAGACACATGGTGATAGAATGGATGAAAAAGCAAATCTCATCTATATGCTGCCTACAACAGACTAATTTTAGACCTAAAGACACATGCAGATGAAAAGTGAAGGGTTGGAAAAATTTATTATACAAATACAAGTGAAAAGAAAGCTGGGGTAGCAATACTTGTATAGGAAAAAAACAGACATGAAAACAAAGACTTTAACAAGAGACAAAGAAGCACACTACATACTCAAAAAGGGAATGATCAAACAAGAAGATATAACAATGGCAAATATTTACGTACCCAACATGGGAGAACCCAAACACATAAAGCAGCTACTGACAAACATTAAGGAAATAACTGATAGTAATACAAAAGTAGGGGACTTTAACTCCCCACTCACATACATGGATAGATCATTGAAACATAAAATCAACAAGGAAACAATGGCTTTGAGTGACACATTAGACCAGATGAATCTTACATGTATATTCACAACATTTTATCCTAAAACAGTAGAATACATATTCTTCTCAAGTATACATGAGATATTCTCCAGAATAGATCATGTTAGGTCACAAAACAAGTCCTAACATATTCACAAATACTGAAATCACATAATGCATCTTTTCCAACCACAACACTATGAAACTAGAACTCAACTACAGGAAAAAATCTGGAAAGAACACAGATATATGGAGGTTAAGTAAAATGCTACTAAACAATGAATGAGTCAACCAAGAAATCAAAAAAGAAATACAAAAATACATGGAGATAAATAAAAATGAAACACACAATGGTCCAAAATCTTTGGAATGCAGCAAAATCTGTTCTAAGAGGGAAGTTTATAGGAATACAGATCTACCTCAAGAAGCAAGAAATATTTCAAATGAACAACTTAACCTTACACTTAAATGAGCTAGAAAAAGAACAAAAAAATCCAAAACCAGTAAAAGGAAGGAAATATAGATTAGAGCAGAAATAAATGATATATAAACTAAACAAGCAAACAAAAAAAAATCCCAAAAACAAAACAAAACAAAAAACCACAATAGAACAGATCAATGAAACCAGGAGTCAGTTCTTTGAAAAAGATCAACAAACAAGATAAAATTTCATCCAGACTAATCAAAGAGAGACAGAGACAGAGACAGAGACAGAGAGAGAGAGAAAACAGAAATGAAGGGAAATAACCAACACCACAGAATTACAAAGGATATAAGAGAATACTATGAAAAATTATATGGCAATAAATTGGAAAACCTAGAAGAATTGGGTAGATGCCTAGAAACATAAAATCTCCCAAAAGTCAACCAGAAAGAAATAGAAAATTTGAACAAACTGATTACCAGCAATGAAATTGAATCAGTAATTTAAACACACACACACACACACACACACACACACACACACACACACACACATACACAACTTACAACAAACAAAGTCCAGGACCAAATGGCTTCACAGGTAAATTCTACCAAACATTTAAAGAAGAGTTAATACCTATTCTTCTCAAACTATTTCAAAAAATAGAAGAGAAAGGAAAACTTTCATTCCATGAGGTCAGCATTACCCTGATACCAAAACCAGATAATGACACTAAAAAATTAGAACTATAGGCCAATATCTCTGATTAGCATAGATAGAAAAATTCTCAACAAAATATTAGGAAACAGAATTCAACAACACATTAAAAAATCATTTATCACAGTGAACTGGGATTTATTCCAGGGATGCAAGGGTGGTTCAACATTCACAAACTAACATGATACATCACATTAATAAGTATAAAAACCATATGATTATTTCAGTAGATGCAAAAAAAGCATCTGACAAAGTACAACAACCATTCATGATAAAAACCCTCAACAAAGTAGGTTTACAGGAACATACCTCAATATAATAGACCATATATGAAAAACATATATTTCACTAAAGATGGAAAAAAAACAAATCATCTTCAATGGGGAAAAACTGAGAGCTCTTCCCCTATGGTCAGGAATAAGACAAGGATGTCTACTCTCACCACTTCTATTCAACATGGTACTGGAAGTCCTAGCCATAGTAATTACACAAGAAATAAAAAAGAATCCAATTGGTAAGGAAGAAATAAAACTTTCACTATTTGGAGATGACATTGATACTATATATGTAGAAAATGCTAAAGACGCAACAAAAAAACTACTAGAACAGATAAATGAATTTAGTAAGGTTGCAGGATATAAAGTCAATATAGAGAAATCTGTTGCATTTCTATACACTAATGAAATGGCAGAAAGATAAATTAAGAAAACAATCCCATTTACAATTTCAGCAAACCTAGGAATAAACATAACCAAGGTGAAAGACCTGTACTCAGAAAACTATAAAAAAGTGATAAAATAAATTGAAGATGACACAAAGAAATGAATATTCCATGCTTGTTGAATTGCAAGAATCAATATTATTAAAATGTCCATGCTACCCAAAGCAATCTACAGATTTAATGCAATCCCTATCAAAATACCAGTAGCATTTTTCAAAGTACTAGAATAATCTTAAAATTTATATGAAACCATAAGAAAACCCCAAATAGCCAAAGCAATCTTGACAAAGAAGAACAAAACTGGAAGTACCACAATCCCAAATTTCAAGATATACTACAAAGCTGTAGTATTCAAAAACAGTATGGTACTGGCACAAGATAGATACATAGATCAATGGAACAGAATAGAGAACCTACAAATAAACCAGGGATTATATGGCCAATTAATCTTTGACAAGGGAGGAAAGAATATGTAATGGGAAAAAGACCATCTGTTAAACAGTTGGTTGAGAAAACTGGAAAGCTACGGGCAAAAGAATGATAATGGACCAATTTCCTACACCCTATACACATACACAAAAATAAATTCAAAATGGATTAAAGACCTAAATGTGAGACTTGAAACCATAAAACACCTGGAAAGAGCACAGGCATTAGTTTTTCTGATACTGGCCATAGCAACATTTTTCTAGATATGTCTAGATATTATTCAGTCGTATAACAAAGAATGTCTCCTGAAGCAAGGGAAATAAAAGCAAAAATCAACTACTGGGACCATATCAAAATAAAAAGCTTCTTCACAGCAAAGGAAACAATCAACATATCTAAATTGCAACCAGTGAATGGGAGAAGATTTTTGCAAATGACATATCCAGTAAAGGGTTAGTATCCAAAATATATAAAGAACTGATACAACTCAACACCAAAATAAAGTCCCCCAAATAATCCAATTAAAAATGGGCAGAAGACATGAACAGACATTTCTCCAAAGAAGACATAAAGATGGCCAATAGACACATGAAAAGATGCTCAACATCACACATCATCAGGGAAATGCAAATCAAAACCACAATGAGATAGCACCTCACACCTGTCAGGGTGGTTAAAATCAGTAACATGAGAAACAACAAGTGTTGGCCAGTATGTGGAGAAAAAGGAACGCTTGTGTGCTGTTGGTAGGAATGCAAACTGATACAACCACTGTGGAAGACAGTATGGAGGTTCCTCAAAAATTAAAAATAGAACTACTTTATGATCCAGTCTGATTATTTATTTAAAGAATACAAAAATACTAAGTCAAAAAGATAAACCCCTAGGTTACTGCAGCATTATTTACAATAACCAAAATATGGAAGCAGTCCAAGTTTCCATCGATAAATGAACAGATAAAGAATATGTGGTATACACACACACACACACACACACACACACACACGCACAGGAATATTATTCAGCTGCAAAAAAAAGAAAGAATGAATGAATGAACTCTTGCCATTTGCAATGACACTGATGGAATCAGACAAAGACAAATACCATATGATTTCACTTATGTGTGGAATTTAAGAAACAAAACAGATGAATAAAAAAAGAGACAGACAAACCCCAAAAAACAGACCTTACAGAAAACAAACTGATGGTTACCAGCGGAGAGGTGGTAGGGGGACAGCTGAAACAGATGAAGGGGATTAAGAGCCCTCTTATTGTGATGAGCACTAAGTAGATAATTGTTGAAGCACTGTATTTACACCTGAAACTAACACCGTACATTAATTATACTGGCAATTTAAAAATACATTAAATTTTTAAGTGCAAATGTAATGTCTAAAGGGGAAGAATATAATCACCACATATAATATTCAGAGCTTATGTATCAAACATGTAAAAACATTTTCAAGTCATTAAGATAGATAATCCAATAGAACAATAGAAAATATATTTGAGCAGGAACTTTACAATAGAGGATATGTAAGTGACCAATAAACATATGAAAAGATGTTCAACAACATCATTAAGGAAAATTCAAGCTAAAACTGGAGTGTTGCACACCTCATATCACCAAAATGGCTAGGCTTAAAGGAAAAAGACTGATGTTACCAAATAGTGGTGAGTCACTAAGTAAATGGAGGAATAGGAATTCTCATAATCTGTTGGAAAATGCAAATTTTTTTCAACACATTGGGTACCTTTTAGGATTATCTTCTAAAACTGAATCTACAATGTGATCTTGCAATTTTATTTCCAGATATATAAAAATGCACATACATATGCACCAAAAAAGGTGTACATCAGTGTTTGTGGCAACATTATTCCTAATACCTAAGAACTGGAAACAATCCATAAATCCCAATAACAGTAGACTGGATAAATAGGTTGTGTGCATTTGTATAAGGAACCACCAAAAAGGCAACAAAAGTAAGGTATTTTAGTTATATTCACCCATGAATACATTTCACAAACATAATTTGGGGTAAAAGAAACCAGAAATAAAATAAAATGCATTCTAAGATTTTATCTGTATACAATTTTTAAAATATTCAATACTAAACAGCGTTTAGAGACACAGGTCTTAATTCCGAAGGGGCATGAGGATATTTCTGAGTGCTGGCAGTGTTCTGTTACTTGATCTATTTCAGTGTTCTAAACTGGATGTTCACTTCATGTTATTTCCCTGAGATACATGTGTTTCTATATGTGTCATATAGTACTATAGAATATTTTTTCAACATACAGGTTACTGTTTTTCTCAATCACATAATTTAGGTTGTTTGCAACACTGGAAATAATTGTGTGATTGTACATGTTCCTGTCAGAAAAATACACTAGGATTAACTGCTGGTGAACTTCGAGGATGAATGTTCTTTACAAGGAAGACTACAGTTTGCCCCTGATTTAGCTTCCTCTAAATACAGAAGAGGGGTGTTTTGGCCTTTCCCCTGTAAAAGTAGGTCACAATGTCAAGACATGCAATATATTTTGAATCTATACAAGACTTTTCTTCCTGCTGTGCTTAATTTCTGAATCCAATGCTGTCATAAAAACAGATGCAGTGTGATGCCCAGTGTAAAGACCAAGCAAGATTTTCATCAGCACTACATGGCCTCAACTGTAAATTGGTCCTTCATACTCTGCTCAGGCAGATGAACCACATATTTTTAAAAGGTTTTATTTTAAAGATAGGAAAATAAAAACCAAAGTGCCCCTTAAAATTAAGAGAAGAATTTTTTCCCCACCAAAGGAAAGTAGAGGTGAGTGGGTTTTTTGTTTTTTATGAGAATTTATCTCTATTTTGTGTAAGAATATTTATGGTGTTGTGGAAAATAGTATTTACTAACCTTGGCCTTTTTAAAAGCTCATAATAGGTCTGTTAGCTATTTTGAGTCTTATTTGAAACTAAGTTGACTGGATTCATGATTTAATGGATAATATCAAATTTTTAAAAAAAATTTCTAGTAATTACAAATGAATGAAAATGAACCTTCCTTATATACCTAAAATGCTAATTTACGAGACAGACGAGATACATATCTTTTCTCTTTTCATTGACTATGCAATCCCTCTCTCTCTTTCTCAAATAAATAAACATTAAAAAATTTATGAGAAACTTCTACATTCTTCTTCAGAGTAGCTATACCATTCTGCACTCTCACCATCAATGTGTGAGTGTTCCAGTGGCTCTACATCCTCATCAACACTTGGTTGAGTCAGTTTTTAATTTGAGCCATTTAAATAGGGGACCAATGGTGTCCAAATGTGATTTGAATTTGCATTTCCCTAACAGCAAATATGAAGCCTCTTTTCGAGTGATAATTTGCTATCCAGAGACAGTCTTTTGTGAAGTATGTGTTCAAATATTTTATCCATTTTTTATTAAGTTTTAAAAATTGAGTTTTAAGAATCCTTTCAATACAAGTTAACTCTTTTCCAATGCTGTCTGTAGCTTCTCAATCCATTCTCTTAATGTCTTTCACAAAACATAGGTTTAATTTTGATGAAGTTCAATTGATCATATTTTTCTCTTATGAATTGAACTTTCATGGTCAGATCGGAGACTTCTTTCCTAAAGCTATATCATTAAGATTTCACTCCACATTCCTGGGTGCCTGAGTGGCTCAGTCGGTTAAGTGTCCAATTCAGCTCAGGTCATAATCTCACAGTTTGTGGGTTCGAGTCCCACATCAGGCTCTGTCCTGACAGCTTAGAGCCCTGAGCCTGTTTCAGATTCTGTGTCTCATCTTTCTGCCCCTCCCTTGCTAACGAGCTCTCTCACTTTCTCAAAAATAAGTAAAAAGGGTTAAAGGGTTAAAAAAGGGTTTTATTCCATGTTCTACAGTTTTAGATTTTGTATTTTTCATTTAGCTCACTGATCTACTGAGTTTACTTTGCAGAAGATGAGAAGTTTAGGATGATATTTTGCTTTGGGTTTTTGTTTGTTTGGCCAATGGAAGACTAATTGTTCACACCATTTGAAGAGACTATTCTTTACCCATTTAATTACCTTTACACATTTGCCAGAAATATCTGGTCATATTGGCATGGGTTTAAATCTAGACTCTCTCTGCTGCTTCATTGATCAATGTGTCTACCCCTTCACCAAAACCAGTGTGTGAATTATTATAGTATCATAATAAGTCTTAAAATTGAGTACTCTG
This sequence comes from Lynx rufus, assembly GCF_022079265.1. Classification (NCBI taxonomy): domain Eukaryota; kingdom Metazoa; phylum Chordata; class Mammalia; order Carnivora; family Felidae; genus Lynx; species Lynx rufus. Next base: position 150,416,122 of record NW_025814823.1, read on the forward strand.
ATTCTTTCAACTTTGTTTTTCAAAATTGTTTTAGTTATTCTAATTCCTTTTCTTTTTCATCTGTAATTTAGAACTGGCTGATCTATATCTACAATAATTTCTACTGAGGTTCCCACTAAAACTGAATCATATCCATAGATCAATTTGGGGAGAATTTACATCTTTACTATGCTAAGTCTTCCAATTTATGAACAGGGTATGTCTCCCCATTTTTAAAAAGGTTTCTTAAAATTTTTCATCAGCATTTAAATTTTTTCAACATATAGATTCTTTACGTATTTTGTTAGATTATTAGATTTATACTCTAACTTATTTTAAATTGCTGCTCCAAAAAAAATTATTGCAAACTTAGTGGGGGGAGGCACAGAAAGAGAGGGAGACACAGAATCAGAAGCAGGCTCCAGGCTCTGGGCTGTTAGCACAGAGCCCAACGTGGGGTTTGAACTCACAAACCATGAAATCATGACCTGAGCCGAAGTCAGCCGCTCAAACGACTGAGCCACCCAGGTGCCCCGATAATATTTGCTATTAAATATTGAGTAAGAGTGATGACAGTGGACACCATTGCCTTGTTTATAATCTTAAAAGGATGTGTTCAATCTTTCACCACTAACTATGAGGCTGGTTATGAATTTATTTGGAGATTCTCTTTGCCAGACTAAGGGAATTACTTTCTATTCCTAGTTTTCCCTGGCTTATGAAGAGATGTTGAATTTTTTTCAAATGCTATTGAGCATCATTGAATGTGATCATATAATTTATGTTCTTAGTCTGTTAATATGATAGACTAAATCAACTTACTCTCAAATATTGAGCCAACCTTGCATCATGCTGTCTCTTTTTACATATTGCTGAATTCCATTTACAAATATTTTGAAAACTTTTTGTGCATTTGTGAGAAGTATTATAGTTATGCTTTGTTCTGTTTTTGTCTGGTGTGGGCATCAGAATAGCGCTGACTTCACCAAATGAGTTGGCAAGTTCTCATACTTCTTTTACTTTCTGAAAGTAATTGTATAGAATTTGTTACTTTCTGTTCTTTTTCTTCTTCAAGTACAATTTGGGTTTGGAAAGATGTTCTCCCCCTGAAATTTCTATTCATATGACAAATCCAGTCATTTATTTCTTTATGTATAAATGTTTACAGTTTGTGGCTTTCAAGCAATTGGTTTATGTCATTTGTCAAGTTTATGTGCATAGAACTATCCGTAGTATTCCCTTGTAACTCTTTTAATCATTTTGGAATATGAATTCTTATGCATCTTTCTTTCCTGATTTTGGTCATTTGTGTTCTCTCTCTCTCTCTCTCTCTCTCTCTGTGTGTGTGTGCCTTTGTTAGTCTAGGTGCAGGTTTATCAATTAGATCTTTTCTAAGATCTTTTCCAAATTGTTTTGTTTCTTAAAATGAGAGCTTAGACTGTGGCTTGAAACCTTTCTTTTCCAATAGACAACATTTAATGCTATAAATTTCCATCTCATCACTGTTTTAGCTGCATCCCACTAACTTTCATGTGTTGTATTTTCATATTTTTATAGTTCAGAATGTTGTCTAGTTTTTGAGATTTTTTCACCTTCTGAATATATACAAATATGCTAAGTTTTAAGTACTTAATTTAGCAATTCTTTTGGATTATATGTCCTTACAACAAATTCTCTTATTTTTTTTTTAAATCTGAAAATGCATTCACTTCACCCTCATTCCTGAGTGGTATTTTCACTGGATATAGAATTCCGAGTTTATAGTTCTATTTCGGCACTTTAAAATGTTGCTCTGTTTCTAGTGTTCATGGGTTATGATACAAAATCTATAATCTCAATAGGTCATTTTCATATGGCTGCTTTCAAGAATTTTTGCCCTTAGGTTTCAGTATTTTGCTTATAACGTACATTTAATACATTCCTTTGGCGGTATAATCTTTGTTATTTGCTGAGCATTTTCAAACCCTACATTTACATTTTTCACCAAATTTGGCAAGTTTTCAGTCATTATATTTTTGTTGTGTTGGTACACAAATTAACCCATTTATTCTAAGGTAGCAATGTTTCCAATGGTGGAGCTTCTCCTGGTCTTTCATCTCCTTCAGTCTTCTGATGGCAGACTTTACTGTGATGGCAGAAGTGGTGTTGCAGGTCCAGGCAATACCTGCTACCGTTTTCATGAAGTAACCTCAATGCCAGATGCCCATCTCTCCCTTTTTGTCTTGGTTTTGTCACAGAAAGAGCAAGTGTACTTGGTGTGCTAGCTTTTTTCAATCTTCTTCACCATTTTCCGAGGCAGGCACCATAACAGGTCCCATATTTACTGACGATTCTGACTTTCTTGGTGCATTTAGCCATGTCCGTGCATACTAGGTCTGAACCCAGAGAGGAACAGCTATTATATTTTTAAACGTTTTGTTCTGTACGCTCTTTCTGTACATCTGTAAATATAGTATTAGACCTTCCAAAAATGTTTTGCCAGTGATCCCTGAATCTATTTTTCTGTCATTCAGATTGGATCATTGCTATTGATCTATATTCAAGTTCACTGATCTTTCTCCTCTTATCTTCATTGTGCTGTTGAACCCATCCAAGGAAATTACCTTGCTTATGTTGTTTTCAGTTCTAAAATTTCCACTTGTTTTTTATCTCCATTTTTATTTCTCTGTTAATACTGTCTTTCCATATGTTATACATGTGTTTGACCCTTACTTTCAAGAACATGGTTTTAATAGCTTTTTTCTTTAATATCTATGATTCCCGTCTTATCTTTGTGTACACACTAATATTTTTTCCTTGTGATATGCAAATGTTTATGGTTCTTTGTATACCAAATAATTCTCTACAAGATCTCAGCTCTTTTGAATATCATGTTATGAAACTTGGAGTCTTGTTTAAATCCTATACAAAATGTTGATTATTTCCACATTTTTTGTTGTGGCTTCAATGTCTGTTTTCAAAACCTCTGCAGTGCCATTCCCTGCATGTCCACTGTCCAGTGGCCAGTGTAGGACCTGGGGCATGCCTCACCTACAGTCAGTTCTCAAAGCTTTGTGTATGCTATTAAGAGTGATGTCCATGCATGTGCAGTTCAGGAGTGAACCCAGGGATTCACACAGTTTTGTGGGATTGTTTCCCTGAGCTCACTCCTTTCTACTATCTCTCCAACCCTCTGCAGTTCCCAGAAGCCCTCTCTTCCTGATTCCATGGCTCTGCTATGTACTTCCCATTATTATATATGCCTGCAGGGCAAAGTGGTAAAAAGAACAGAGGGGGAAAAAAGGCAGAGGAGATTCTCCCTATGCTCTTGCAACCACTGGACCTCCCGAAGAGGTTTGTACATTCAAGTTTTACACATTTGCCCAACTATCACTGCTGTTTTCACTACTGCCACTGTGGGGGTGACCTGGAGGGGGGGGGGTGGGGATAGGATGGAAGAAATGAACTGAAAAACAAAATTAAAGGCATAAAATTACTCTTTTGACACATAGGAGCCCACTTTCCCAATCCTCATAAAGTAAATAGAGAGACTCTGTTGGAGCTCTTTCTGTCTGTACTTGATGTGCTGTGTTGGGTTTCAGGCTACAATTCATTCAGGGTAGGAAATTCAAAACGGGAAATAACATTTATTTTTCAGTTCTCAGCCATCCCATGCCTTCTGTCCAGAAATGTTGGTTGCATTCATTTGCTAAAACAAGGGTAGAGGATGCTTATTCCATCTTGACAAGAAAAGTATTTCTACTTTTTAAAAATAATTTTAAAAATTTAATTGTGGAAAGAAACCTTACAGTTTATCGTATTAACCATTTTTAAGTGTACAGTTTGATAGTGTTAAGCATATTCACTTTGTTGTTTAATAGATCCCCAGAACTTTCTCATCTTGCAAAACTAACATTCTCTGCCCATTGAACAACACCTCATTTCTCCCTTCCCTCCAGTCACCATTCTGCTTTTTGTTTCTATGTTTGACTTCTTTAGGTACTTCACCCAACTGGAATCACACAGTATAGGTCTTTTTGTAACCGGTTCCTTTCATTGAACATATTCTCTTCAAAGTTTACCCATGTTTCAGCACATGACAGAAATTCCTTCTTTTAAGGCTGAGTAATATTCCATTATATATATATATATATATATATATATATATATATATATATATGTCACATTTTTGTTCAGTTCATCCACTGATAGAAGTTGCATTGCTTTCACCTCTTGGCTATTGTGAACAATGCTATTATGAACATGTTATGAACATGGGTATGCTAATCACTTTGAGACTCTGCCTTCAGTTTTTTGGGTGCACATACCCACAAGTGAGATTACTGTATCACATGGTAATCCTAATTTTTTGAGAAATCCCAATACTGTTATCCATAGTTGTACCATTTTACATTTCCACTAACAATGCACAAGACTTCTAACTTCTCCTTATCACCAAAATCTTTTAACTTTTTTATATAGTAGCCATTCTAATGGTGATGAGCTCATGTGGCTTTGATGTGCATTTTTCTAATAATGATGTTGAACATCTTTTCAGGTGCTTGTTACCCATTTATGTATCATCTTTGGAGAAATGTCCACTCAATCTTCTGACCAGTTTTTAATTGGAGTTATTTATTTTTTGTTGAGTTGTAGGAGTTCTTTATTCTGATTAGTTTCTTAGAAGATATATAACTTATAAATATTTTCTCCCATTCCATATGCAGACCTCCATTTTCTTTTAGCTTCCAGTATCACTATTGATCAAGAGGCCTGCCATCTTGATCCTTTGTATGAAACCTTTTCCGTCCACCTCTGTAAACTCTTAGGATGTTCTCTTTTCTCTCAGTTATTCAAAATTTCATAATGTAAATTGGCATGTATGTATTCTACTCCATTTTTATGACCCATTTTCATTTAGAAAGGTCTTTCCTTCAGTTCTTGGAAAAATACTTCAATTCACTCAATAAAGATTTCTTCCTTTCAATTTTTGGTTTCTCTGTCTCCTTTTGTTCTAATATCTAGGCTTATTTGAGAACCTATTCATTCTATCAGTTAAGTTGATATTTGACATTACTGTTATTTAAACTTATATACTTTTAGTTGTACATTTATAATATTCCAGATTCCTCTTATCCCTGTTTTTTTTAACTACTGAATTAGAAATTTCATTCTTTAATTCTTGTTATTGTTCTGAAATTTGTACATTTCTGTATCTTTCATTGTGATTTAGGCTTAAGGTCTTATTTTCTTTATCTCTGTGAATGTTAGAACCCCAGATTGACTCTCTTTAGTCTATATTCACTATCTAACACTTTGTGGCTACCTAATGCTTATTGCTATCCTTTGACTTTGATCCACTTGTGACCAAAAGAACATTTGTTAGTGGGTCTGTTTGTCTGTATTTATCCAGCATTTCTATTTCTACCAACTAGGGTCATATTGCAGAGTTCAATCTGTTATGTTGCTTTACAGAGTAGTCTACCCATAGCAATTGTCATCGAATATAAAAATATGTTCACACATACATGTAGGTATTTTTTTTTAATTTTTTAAAATGCTTATTGTTGAGAGAGAGACAGACAGAGCACACATGGGGGAGGAGCAGAGAGAGAGAGCCACAGAATCTGAAGCAGCCTCCAGGCTCTGTCAGCACAGAGCCCCACACAGGGCTTGAACACATAAACCATGAGATCATGACCTAAGACAAAGTTGGAGGCTTAACCAAATGAACCACACATTGTTTTTTTGTGTGTGTGTGTTTGCTTTTTGTGTTTTTGTTTTTTGCTTTTTTAAAAATTTTGCACTGGTGTAGGTATTTGAAGTTATCCAGTGAAATAAAACTCGTGCATGATTTTATGATTCCACATAATATAATTTTTGTTAGCACCAACCTTATAAAGAGAGCTAGGTTATTTTGTCTAAACCAAATAATCCTTTACAAATGACACCTTTCAAAGCCTCTGTAGTTGTAGAGAGGATGCTCTCTAACCATCTCAGCTCAGTTTGATAAGGAATATTGCAAACAGCAGTGTATTATAATCCCTAATAAGAAACACTTGTATTTGTTGCAGGGCATGAAATATGGAAGTACTTACCAGACCTTCTGAACTTTGAACAAAGTTAGAAAGCCTGGCAACAGTTTATCCCACTAAACAATGTGTTGGCTGACTTAGAAAACAACTTCTCTATTTGAACTGTGGTTTGCATCCCTCTAAGTTAGCCATAGCAAATGTTCTTCATTATTTTAAAAGGTAGAGAGTAGGAGGGGGAGTAAAATATGGGCCTCAAGCATTTTTCCTCCAAAAATAAAAATAAAAAGAGAAAGGGAAGGAAGACGCCTAAAACAATATTACGCTGCATTCTGCACTTTGTCGTTCAATGCTTTACAATTGCCTAATTGTTCATCAGCGTCACTAAAGAAATGCCTTTTATTTTCTCCAGGCACTTAGAGATGACTAAGTGTCACTTAGTCAATTGGCAGAACAAAGAAGTCAATTTATGGATCACATTTTCTCTGTTTCGTTGTTCTTGAAAATAATTCACTTTATTGGTTTAGTGTTCTGGAAAGGTGAGGGATTGACAGGCTTGAAGTACAGAAATATCATCCCAGAGATTCAGGCTGCACACACACATTTCTGTTTGAAACTAGAGGTGAAAAGGTAAGAGTTTTTTAGTCTCTTCATGTAACAAACTACTCTAAAAATTAAACAATACTAAAAACTTCTGACTTCCTTCATGCACATTTCACCTGAAAATAGTTACCCGTCTGCATTTTTCTTTCCACACCAATCCTATTAATTAAGCTAGCCCTCAATCATCTCTTTGGTACATATAGAATGTAGTTATTTAGCATTACAACATAAAAAGCTTAAAATTCCATTTCTGTAATTTTCCTCTACTTAAAAGGAGTATTACTCTGCAGAAGTTGGGAAAATATGTACCATGGAAAGAAGAAAATAAAAATTATCCATAATTTCATACCAGAGAAAGTCACCATTAACATTTTTATATAATCTTGTCATAATTTTCCTATATTCATGTTAACAAATTGTAATCCTATGAATATATTATAACTTCATTTTTTTTATTTGTGAACATTTATAAGGGATCAAATATTCCCCTAAAATGATTCCTAAATTATTGCCCATAAATGAACACATCTAGTTTATTAAGCAATTCCCTTTCTATTGGACAGCCAATTTACACTATGTATGACCACAAATAACATTGAAATGAGTATCATTGAACATGTCTCTGTAAGTATCTCTATCTTCTTAGATTAACTTGTTTGTAGTGGATTACCAAAAGATACTGAAAATTTTAAGGTTTATACACAGTATATGGCCAAATCACCTTTTCCAAATTTACTACCCTCAAAGTAGAGTTAGTTTTACTTTATATTCATATCTTTGAACGGTGAAATTAACACCATAACTACCATTGGACAATGGACTGCCTTGACTCAGGCTCCAGCTATTGGATTTTTCTATTAGCTTATATAGAAAACTAAATTTATTATGGAAGAAGGTATACTCCTTTATTTTTATTCTTGTACTTTTCCAGCATAATCTTAGAAAGAAAATAAACTTAATTTTATACTTTTAATTATCTTTTAATCTTGTATACCGGTAAGCCTCTGAAATAACTCATTGCTATTTCAATCACTTCAGTGTAAATTCATGCCTTAGAAATATGGAATGTATTCACATAACTACATGTTTCCTTATCTTTTAAGAAAGGTGTCTAATTATGGAATATGTCATTATGCTCTTTTTAAAAAAAACATATGCTATCCTTTTCAAATTAAACTAAAAACTTTTGAGGGTCTGGTGAGAGAAAAATTTAGAGAAAAAGTTAGAGAAAAAAATTGGAAGAAAGATGCACAGATGTTTGCTATTCCCTTTTAATCACTTTTTCCCAGAAATTGTTCCTTTCACCAGAATTTACTAAATATGGGAATAAAACTGCTGCAGAGTACAATCTATATCCACAAATGAAATTATCTAGTTATATTCAATCTATTCTGTATTTTTGAATGGCAAGTGCATTTTCCATATGCATAGTGAGCATTGAAATGCACTACAGCCACAAATTGCGATTAGAAAAGCTGCTTGTTTAGCAGTTTCAAAGGGAGGCAACATGACAATCAAACATGGAAAGCAGATGGAAAATTTATTTTAGGACATGTAGCAATAATACAGAAATTAGGGAGCAATTAAAACATGAAAAAAAATCAGTTTAGCTGAGAAAGTGAATCCAAAGTTATTTCAGTTCACTTCCCAATTATGCTTGTTCTTAAACGAAGATTTGAATTAGGAAGAATGAAATCTGAATGTTCTTTCAGCAAATAAGGTACAACTGAGAATGACATGTAGTGATTGTTCAAAACAATCTTAACCAGAGCAATTACTCAATACTAGCATTTATTTTTAGATGGTAATTCCCCATATTTAGACTGTTGGCTAGATATCAGCAGTGCCAGAAACTCATTGTATTCAGCTTTGTATACTTTTTAATTATTTTTTAAAATTAAAATTTCAGTTTTAAGTACATTGCATAACGTTTAAGTAGACTGCATAATAGTAAAGGCCCGATGAGTGATTTTCTCATACCTCTTGTGCCAAACACATCAGGAGAAATTAACGTGACCTTTGAAAATAAATCCTTCTGTAAGTCACCATTATTGGACTTGGCGGGAACATGCCAAGGCACAAGGATACCTTTGTAGGAATATTTGCAGTTCTACATGTAATGAACTATAGCATTAGGTAGAAGTTAATTCCAGATACTTACCCAGAATTCTCGCGCCGCAGTGCTGGAGATTGACACAGAAGGCAGCGGGCAAATCCTGAGGAGACGGGGCTGGTGGAAAAGCCTTGGGTTTGCCAGGGTCTCGGGCTAGATTCCCCGGAAGTAGATCCTAACCCGAGGATTCAGGTGTAAGTGGTTTAATAGAAAAGTGCTTCCAGGAGAAATCAATACAGGAGTGCAGGATCCAAGACAAGGAAGAGGTTGAAGCTAATCAGGCGCTATTTCAGGCAAAGGCCCTGGAAGGTGGTGTCAGCCTGATTCAAAGAGAAGTTTGAAGTGTTAGTTATGCCTTAGTTTATCCCAGTTCCATAAATGCACCTCAGAGAAGACATAACTTGCTTAAATTAAGTTGTCACCAAATAGCTGATAGGTCTCCTCAAGAGTTAATAACATATTGAGTAAATAACATCAGATTCCACTTCTGATGCATCGGACGTTCAACCTCTTTGAGAAGCCTGTGCTATTGGGTCTTTGCATAATTGTCAACCCAACACCATGACTACTCAATTTGAGCTTCTACAGTGGAAAAGACAGTGGTTCAGATTGGTTCAGATTGTTTTTATTTTTAGTCAAACATGATTTATATTTATTGAAAAAAATTAAACAGGTATATAATGATCTGATGAAAATCCTCCCTTTGATTTCCCCACCTTAACCCACAGGTATCATCATTATTAATTATTTAGTATGTACCTCTTTTAGAACATTGACTGAAGTTGTATCTGTAACTGTTTATTGAAACACCCAGATCATTCCTGATTCTGTCATCACTTTAAAAAAGTATATGAATAAAGGGCAAGTTTCTTTGTCCTCCTTCTCTTCAGATGCAACTTCTAGAAATAATTGGTTTGGTATTCATTTTCCCTATTTTCCAACTTTATACATGTATATCTGATATATATATGTATTTGTATAGATATAGTTTTAGAAAAATATGTTTATTACTCAATTCATTGCTTTTTCTGGTTAAAAATATAATATGCACAAATTTCCAAATCTATATATATATATATGTCAATTATCACATTATGTTTAATTCTTGTATAATTTGCACTTTATATGACACATCATAATTTATTCACCCATTCTGTCTTACTGTACATTAGATTATTTCTATGCATTGCTTCAGAAATAATACTGAAATAAACACCTTTTTACTGATATTATACTATTGCTTTGGGGGAATATATTCCCCCAAACGGGACTTCATGTCAAGTGTGTTTATCTTTTTATTTAATATATATCATCATTACAGCAGTTTTCAAAAATAATGAAAAGTCTCTAAAACACAGATTTTACAAAAAAATATATATATAACTTAGTGGGAGGGAATATTATATATTTTATAAAACAATGCAGAACAATATATGTTAAAGATGAAAGAAATCTTTGGATTGTTTTAACAATCTTTCACAAAATCCCCAAACATTTTTTATATGATACGATAAAGCCATTGCATGACGTGCATGGCCTCATCTCACGTAAGAGAAAAAAATCTCTCAGCCAAAAAGCACCTTTAAAATAATGTCTTTATTTGTCTCTCATTTTACCTCATGCAAGAATACACGTTCCACAGTGGTACTCATTTAAGTCCTCCTTTTTCTCCTTTTTTTTATTCGCACATTCAAGATGTTTCTGTGTTTCATTTTTAATGACTATTAAAAACCTCTAATTCTAATCTGGATGCTACTGTCTCTCTTCACTTTCCTTTTCTTCTTGGGTCCTCATTTCAAATAAAAGCATAGGCAAAAGGAAAAAAGAAAAGAAGAGAAACTAAGTGGGAAAGCTAGAATTCTCTTAAAAGGGAGGTGACAGAAAAGCAGATAGACCTTCCTACCTATCTTTTTGTTTATTAGGCAGAAATTTCTTAAAAGGTTTGAGGTTATTTTAAACAAATATATGCAACACAATAAAATGAGGCCAAATTTAAAAGTGAAACCTATAATGCACACCACAGATTTCTATAGGATAATTACATTGTAGTCTAGAATTTGGCTTCGACCTTCTTCATAACAGAAGAGTGAAGTTTTGGGTTCTGTTGAGGGTATACAAAGCAGAAAAGCACATCACTCCCAGCCTTAAAATAATAAAAACATTCAGATACTCAATAGAATCACAACTACTTTTGAACCCACAACTACTTTTGAAGTTAAGGTCTCAGGGTAACTAACCTGAAATCTAAGGAAACACAGGAACCTTCAAGGAAAGACAAGATATGAGCACTTACTGTCTTAACACCACACAGTCCAGTAAGAATGATTTAGCCAAAATTTCAACCAATTGGTAGAGGCCAAATATGGGCTAATGTGAGGATAGTTAACATCTAGAAGAACAGACACAGGGAGGATTCATACTCACCAAGTCTTCTCCATAGACCTCACCAGAAAATAAAATGCGTGCTAATTCCACTTAAAAAAATACGTAAAATCCTGAATTGAAATGTTGTATAACCTAATTCTACAGCATATTTTTAAAATAAAACAATCGTAGTTGATTAATAGTTATCTCAGAATAGAGTGGGTGGGGAATGGGACTAGGCAGCAGGGATAAAGGGAACAAAAAGTAAAACAAAATAAATGAAATAGAAGCAGGGTCATAAATGGACTGATGATGATAGTAAGCTTTTTTATTTATTCCATATACCTGAGTTTTAATTAAAACGAAGATAGACCAGAGCAAGGAGCAGTTATGGGACATCACATGAAATGTTCATTTTTTGGAGATGGACATCACCCTGGAAGAGCTAGTATGGTTTTCTCCCTGCTAGTCTGCATCCTCCCTCCGCCAGCAGGCAATGTCATCTGGTTGGTCTTGTTTCTGTGAACAAAAATTTATAAGGCATTTTATGTCACTACCTAACAAGAATCCTGTGAATTTAAGATTATGTAACCTCTGAGAAGGCAAGACGCACATGGTCAAAACACAAAAAACAAATACACATGGTCCGAATTTCACAATACAGAACAATGAAAATTAGAAAGTAAAAAATAATAATAACATCACCTAGATATAGAAGAAATATTAGGCACATATCATTATAGACATCTCTTTAGCCACATCTCCAGACGGAGGATAGAGAAATGTAGAAATAAGAGAAACAATTTCATAAACAGAAATGCACTGCACATGTCACTCTAAAATAAAGTATTAAATTAGTTTTATTTAAATGCAACAAAAGAAAAAGGAAATGAAGTGAAACTGGAATAACTGCTAACTTCACATAAACATTTCTTCACCACAAGATATGTTAATTTCTAAAATATGCCTATAAGGTTGAGGGGGGAGAAAGACTGCAAATTCTTTAGGCATTAAAATAAAATCTTAACTGCATTAAAAATTTCTAGATGCCAATTAACTCCCAGGTATTAAATAAAAGTAATTCACTTGGCACTTATTTACACCAGAAATTTTTAAAAATATGTCCACAAATTCTTTGACAAGAGAGAAAACTAACTCACCTGGAGAATGGGAAAGAGTAACCTCTGAGACCAGGACATGAAGGGTGTTGTGACTTTTATTTGTCTTTCTTCCTTGGACCCCTCATTCTGAGGGAAGCCATATACTATATCATAAAGACACTCAAACAGCTCTAGGGAGACATCTACTTCGTGAGCAACTGGGGCTCCTTGGGAACATTAGCTAGGAACATTTGCCAGTAGCCATTGGTGATCCTCCAGCTGCCCCTCCAGCCCCAATAAAGCTTTCTCAGGACTCAGTCCTAGCCAACATCTTGACTCATGAGAAACACTGAATCAGAACCATCCCGCTAAACCACCCCCAAATTCCTAATCCACAGAAACTATGACTTACAAAGGTATGTAGCAATAGATAGCTAAAACAGCCTTTTATTCCTAAATTATAAAAATTTTGATTCAATTACTCAGTGCTCAAAAAGAATGAAATCTTGCCATTTGCCACAATGTTCATGGAACCAGAGTATACCATGCTAAGTGAAATAAGTCAGTCAGAGAAAGACAAATAGTATACACTTTCACTCATACGTGGAATTTAATAAATAAAACAGATGAACATAGGGGAAGGGAAGGAAAAATTAGGTAGAAACAGAGAAGGAGGCAAACCATAAGACACTCTTAACTATAGAGAACAAACTGAGGGTTGCTGGAGGGAAGTGGGGGGGGGGAGGGGCTAAATGGGTGATGGGCATGAAGGAGGGCACTTCTTGGGAGGAGCACTGGGTATTATATGTAAATGATGAGTCACTGGATTCTACTCCTGAAACGAATACTACACTGTATGTTAACCAACTTGAATTTAAATACATAAATTAATGGGGCGCCTGGATGGCTCAGTCGGTTAAGCGTCCGACTTCAGCTCAGGTCACGATCTCACGGTCCGTGAGTTCGAGCCCCGCGTCGGGCTCTGGGCTGATGATGGCCCAGAGCCAGGAGCCTGCTTCCGATTCTGTGTCTCCCTCTCTCTCTGACCCTCCCCCGTTCATGCTCTGCCCCTCTCTGTCTCAAAAATAAATAAACGTTAAAAAAAAATTAAAAAAAATAAATACATAAATTAAAAAAAATTATTCTATCTTCAACACTGGATTTTGTTTTTCATTTGTCTTTTCCAGAAGAGTTAAATATTTGTTTTGACCTTTAAATCAAATGATAATTTAGCCAAGCATAAAATTCACAGGTCACACGTCCTTTCCCTCACACCTGTGTAGGTAGGAGTTGATAGTACATTTTCTGGCACTGAACATTTAATTAGCTTCCTTAGTACAGTTTTTCCATTTAACCACTAAGTAATTTGGTTCTAAGTTTTTTTTTATATAAAGTTTGTTTAAATTTTTTTTTAGATTTATAGAAAAACTTTGAAGGTCAAAGACACTTCCCATATACTCTGTACTCATTTTCCTCTGTTACTAACATCTCACATTACATTGAGTTAGAAGACTTAAATATTTCCAAAATGAGAGGAGTGATTCTGACTAGAGATTAAATGTGGGATTATGGCAATATATAGATTTTGAAGCTCTCACCATGGATAAGGCTGCCTAGGCAGTAAGTTGACAAGGAGAATCTAGGGGAAAACCTTAAGGAAACCCAATTCTTAATGGCTAGATAGAGGGGGGAATGAGACTACAAAGTAAATATAGAGAGAATAATGGCCAAAAATACAGGAAAAACCATGAAAGTATAGTATTACATAAGCCAGTGTTAGAGTACTTCTTGAAAGGATTAGTTGGGGTTATCAAATGCTATAGAAAGATCAAGAAACATAAGTGTCTCTTAGATACATGATGTAAAGGTCCCTCTTTAAATATGAAACAAAACTCACCAACTATGGCCATATTGCAGTTTTTCAAAAGCAGGGTGACATGCTGGGGAATTCTAATAAAGATAATGCAATATCTTTTAAGATTCTTAATTACAATTTTCAATTGAATGTAAGGCAAAATTGCAACCATGGAAAGGAGTCTATACCTAGAGTAGTGACTTCAGGTTCTGCATTTACAATTATAGTATACATGCCTTAACCTGTGTTTGAGGAATATTTCAGAATGTGGATATCTCCTAATCAACTGTGATTAGACCAAGGGTACATCCTTGATATTACACAGCCCAGTCAGAGTCCTTTCCCAAGTCCAAATTAGAATTGAGAGTAAGAGAGGAGTGTCAACTTCTTTGTGAGATTGTAATCATAACAAAAGAACTTGAAGACCATTTTGTCTCCAGTGTGGTTTGTATAGGTCAGAAAGCCATCTTCTCTGAAAGAGGACACTTGTTCCGATCTCTATCTCTCATTGATTTAATTCTCTCCCTGTGTATGTTTTATTTGCCACTGTAATATCCAGAAACTACCTGTTTTTCAATGTGTACTTCAGCTCTAGAATTTCCAGGTTTTAAAAACAGGCTATATCACTATTCATAATTTCCAGGTTTTTTTTTTAATTTTTTTTAACATTTATTCATTTTTTGAGAGACATAGAGAGAGCACAAGCAGGGGTGGGGCAGAGAGAGAGGGAGACGCAGAATCTGAAGCAGGCTCCAGGCTCCGAGCTGTCAGCACAGAGCCCGATGTGGGGCTCTAACCCACGAACTGTGAGATCATGACCTGAGCGAAGTCGGACACTTAACCAACTGAGCCACCCAGGAACCCCATAATTTCCAGTTCTTAATTTACATTTGAAAATTATGTTTGTAATTCTAAGAGCATAGTAAATATAGTTATTTTACAATCCATGACCGGTAATTTCATTGCCTAGTGTGCCTGTGGATATATTTCATTGCCTATTGCCATTGCTTGTTGCTTATGTTGTCTTTTCCCCTCATCTTTGGCTGTGTGCTTAATGTTTTTGAAAAAAAATTGCAGAAACAATTTGAAGGCTGAAATGAAGTTATCTTCCTTCAGAAAGAATTTCTAGTTACTTTTGTCAGGCATCTTGGGACACAAGCAAAACAGGTGATCTTAAGTTAATTTCAAGATTTGAGGTTTTCTGTGGAAACCAGATACCTTAGAGCTTGTTCAGTGCTTGAAAGGATTGCATTACTTTCTATTGGTCCCTATTCCTAAGGCGTAGGTGACCCTTAGGGGTTGTTTACCAGGGCTACCCTCCTTTGCTAAGCCTTGGACTCAGCTTTTGTTGCTCTAGATCAAAGACATCGTCAAAGATACTGCTCAACTCCTCAAAGTTCTTCCTAGATCTGAAAATGTCCCCTGCACAGAAGGAACTCCAAAGATCTTTGGATTTCTATGTTCTCCTGGATATTGACATGGTTACTCCTATCATTTTGAACTCCAATATTTCTTTTGGTTGATGATCATGTTTTGTGGGCCCAGAAATTTATATGATTTATGGACCCATATTTTGGAAAAGGACACAAAATCAGACACAGAGTCTTGAAAGGAAGCATACAAGTGAAAAACCCTGGAACCTAAGCTTCATGGTAAATCCTCCTCTGCTAGGCTTCACTTAGTGGTTTGGTCCAAATTACCTGGTCAACAATTACCACAAGTTCAAGGCACTTTCCTGGATCCTTAAAGGAATGTACGCTATTCAGTGTGGTGTGATACATCATGAAGAGGAGCAGAGCTAACAGATCAGAACATCTCTCTCTTTTCACATGCATCTGCTCTTTGAATGGAATGGCAGTAAGAATCAACCCCATTATTTAGATAGTTATTTATATCTCACTCTCACTTTTTTCCTCATATAAGTAAGCATATTTGAATCTGCAGAAGCTAAATTTGCATGTGATGCAACTCCATTATTATCTGTAATTTTTCTTTCGAGGGCTTCTTTAACACAAAAGCTGCTTCAAAGTGCATGTTCTAATTTCAGATGAATGCATATTTTTAGCTATTTTTTTTATTGTTCATCACAAACTTTATCACACTGTTGCTAGTATTATAATCTGCATGGTTTATGTTTTTTGGAATTTTTGAGATTATGCTGAGACCAAACAGTTAACTTTTTAATATTTTGTGTATGCTCTAAAAGAACGTATATTTTCTGTTATTGGTAAGAAATTCTCTATAAATCAACTTGATTAAAGCTATCAAATGTGTTACTAAAATTCTCTGTACCCTTATTTATTTTTTGTCTATTTTATTTGTTGATATCCACATAAAATGCCTAATGGCTGTGTACACATCATGTGTTCATGTTTTGTCCATTCTGTTAGCATGCAGAAAATGGTAGCTGGTGGACCAGAAATTCCAAATAATCTGTGAAACAAGGTAAAAAAAAATAGGATCTAACTGGAGAATTTAAAAAGTCTGAAACACATGCAGAGGTGTACATTTCCTGCCATGACATAGTAACAGGGTTTGGATTTAGATTTCCATAGGAAATAATTACAAAACTGGATTAAATTTCTAAAAGACTTTAGGACCATTAAGGTAAAAGAAATGGGAAAACTCTACAATTGCCTGGCTTTCTGCCTGGAGGCACATCCGCTTTGCAAACTGTGAAACTGGGAGAGCAGAATGTTGCTCTTGTTGAAGTGACGACCCAGAGACTGGAGTTCAGGGAGGCTGAGGTAGCCAGGGGTTGCAGGCTAGAGTTGTGGAGAAGGGGAGATAAGCAGAAAAGGAGCTTCCAAATTCAGCACGAGAATTCTCTTGAATCTTTGCTGAATACTCAACTATGTATGCGAGGGCAAAGAGGGGGCGGGGGGTTTAAGCTGAACACTTTCCAGAGCGCACAGAGATGTGAGAGCCCGTGATGTTCACTCAGGGAATTTGGTAAAAACCTCAGAAGAACCATGTAAGACTAAACTATCCCTACAGTAAAGGAGAGCAAAATTTTCAGCCCACCCCAACAAGTGTTGAAAATGCCAAAGAAACCACAAGTAAAATCTAAAGTCCGGCAAGATAGCAGAATACAAGGTCAATGTACAAAACCATTTTTATGTGTATATACTGGCAAAGAAATGATTATAAATTAAAAATTTTAAATACCATTGAAGCTAGCATTAAAATCATGGATTATTTAGGGATAAACTTCACATAATATATCCAGATGTGAGACCTAGGTATTGAAAAATCACAAAGATTGTTGTGAGAAATTAAAGGAGATTTTAATAAATGGAGATATCTACTATGTTCATTCACCAGAATACTCAATATTAAGAGTCAATTCTTCTTAAATTCATCTGTACATTCAATGCCATTTGAATTAAATCCAAGCAAGGTTTTTGGGTTAAAATAGAAAAGATTGATAATACCAAATCAAGGATATGGAGCAACTGGAATGCACATCATTGGTGGAAATACAAAGTGATATAACTAACATATTAATCTTCTCTTGCTGTGTAACGAATTACCATCAGCAGCAGCTTAAAAAACACATTTAGTATTAATTCATGGTCTTTACAGATCAGAAATAGGGAGGTCCTTTGCTTAGGGACTCACAAAATTTCCATTAAAGTGTGGCCAGGGCTAGGTTCTCATTTGAGGCTTGAGGTCCTTTTCCACCTCCCTCGGGTTTTTTGGCAGAATTATTTTGACTGTGGAATTCATGGAAGCTCACTTGAATGAGCAAGGGCAACAGCAACTCTAAAGTGATTTCAGCACAGATTTGTATGCAAGGTAATGTGTTGACAAGAATGATATCTACTCACATTTGCCACATTTAACTGGTTAGGGGCCAGTCACAGAGTTTGCACACACTCAAGGCATGGAGTTATAAAAAGTATGAACACCAAGAGACAGCAATCATGAGGGTTAACATAAATTCTCTTCCATAGTCAGGCTGAAAATTTTTCTGGTAGTTTCTTATAAAGGAAGTCTATACTATAACCCCACTACCACTTCTAATCATATTTGCCCGAGA
Source organism: Lynx rufus (assembly GCF_022079265.1). Classification (NCBI taxonomy): domain Eukaryota; kingdom Metazoa; phylum Chordata; class Mammalia; order Carnivora; family Felidae; genus Lynx; species Lynx rufus. The sequence goes on from NW_025814823.1 coordinate 150,434,189, forward strand.
AAAATTAATGCATATGTCTGCATAAAGATCTGTATGCGAATGTTCATAGAAAATATATTTATAATAGCCCCAAACTGGAAACAATTCAAATGTCTAGTCACTGGTGAAATTATGAGGTTATACAATGGAATGTTTTTCAGTACTAACAGGGAATAAGCCACTGACACATGCAACAACATGAATGAATCTCAAACATCTGTGCTAAGTAAGTGAAGCCATACACAAAGACTACATTCTATTTATATGAAATTATAAAGAATTTTATATAGAACAAGAAAAACATAATATGTCACAGTGCCAGCAAGCAGGCTTATGGCTGCCTGGTACCAGGCATGAGGGGTGGAGATTGACCAGAAAGGAGTAATTTGGGATAGTAATGATATCCTGTATCTGCTCCGCAGCGGTAGCTTTCTGCACGTACATAATGTCAAATATACACCTGGCACTCGGCAGACCCTTTGCAATGTCATATCCCATCCCTCCTGGGCAGGAAGTAGAGCATGTCCAGGAAATGGGCAGGAAATGAGATGTCCATCTCACTGCTGAGATCAAGGATGATAACATGAGTTCACAGTGCACTCAAAAAAAACAAAAACAAAAACAAAAAAACCTCAACATTCATATGCCCGACTATATGAGAACTGGAGTAAAGGAAATAAATGTGGGGTTTATTTCTGGATAGGAAGTCTCTGAGGGTGGATAGTTCAGGGAGTGAGAACATATTTACTCTGGCTACTCAGAGAATTCAAATTGGTACAGAGCAAAATAAAAACAGAGATATACTAGATGCAATGAAAATGAAAAGGTTAAATGAAAAAGAAGAAATAGGTGAGCTGTAGGTACAGGGGAAAGAAAGGTACAGGCATGCCATGGGTGATGACAAGGTTCAAATCTATAGAAACAGAATTGAGATAGAGTAAGCATGCCGAATCCGTAATTTTGGAAGATACATGAAGTGGAAGTTCAATCTGCCAACCTTTAAGTGAAGTAATTAAATATTCGAAATAAGATTAAAGAATAGACGGGAAGCCTGTAAGTTATGGCCGTGAAGATGGGATGGTCATGATGCAAACAGATACAGGGGACTTCAACAAATGTATCACAGGAGTGAAGTAACCAGAGGACAGTAACTGTTCACTATTCTGAAAATATTCTTATCAAAACACCAATCTCTCCCAAAATATGCAAGGTCAGAAATCACCTTAGGAAATGAGACTGTGGGATGCCACAATAGCACCTACACATGTATTGAACCACAGGTTAAATCAAGCCATCAATGAATTTAGGTGCCACGAGAGCCGATATTGTTTTGGCTGATTCTTGCATATACAGAGTGATGTGAAAGATTCATTTGAACGGGATTTTCTCTGCCACTGGCCCTTTTCTTAAACTGTTTATCAAACTAATTTATCAAGTTAATTTCAATGAACTAGATGCCAGTCAGAGCCCTTAAAAAGAGAAAGCAGTAAAAGGAATTTTGAAATGTTGGGATAAAGCGAAATCAAGAGCTGAATGTAGGCAGCATCTCTATAATCATGATGTAGGGTTCATACAAACCAAGCAATTTCAGGCAGAGAAGACCCAGTTGTCTATGTATGAGCTTCCCATCTTATGTATAACAAAACTATAATGTTCAGTAAGCAGTTAAGCTCCCTGAATTGATTTAAAATATTTTCCCGTGTGGAGACAGAACATTTTTTAGGAAAAAAAAAAAGTCTACCAAATGATCTTACTAAAGCATGGTACATATCTAGCTTTGGTGGACTTGCTCATAATGCTAGCAACGCTTACTAAGGAGTCAAGCAGGAAAGAAATGTTGCTTTCGATTAACCTCAACCAAAACCTAAAGGTTGTTTGTTACTGTAGGTGAGATTATAGAGCAGAGAGATTGATTCCCCACTACAAATAGAGATCTGTAAAATAGTATTGATGTTTTATTTTATTTTTCTATTACAGATGTTCTTGTTGATGGTGTTATAAAAAGGATAGCATGATCATATCTAACATAAGCAGAAATGTCAATGTGTAGCCATGGAAACAGCCTGGCAAGCCAGTGGTAACCTACCCTTCATGTGGATTATTTTTCTTCTAAATGACTCCTTGGACAACAAATGTATAAACATACAACTATCAAAAATATAAAAATCAGACATGTGTAGATTGAAAACAGTGCTACCCCAAATTCACAACTCAACTCAAATGCCTCAGGTCACAAATTCATGCCTCCAGGGATAGTATAAAAGAACAAACCATCTTGGCAAGAACTCCTGGCAGATGGATAACTGGGACCTGCTTGGAAGAAGCAGTTCTACCTGGCTCCAGAGGTTCATTACTTCAGGGGGATGTCAGCCCAGAACGACACACTTTCTGATTTTCCAAGAAAATCAGGAAATTAGGTTTGTATGTAAAATCATGTAATTTTTAATCTTATCCGCTTATTTTAATTTTAAAACATTTATAGACCAAACAAGTTTTATGTGTTTATGTTTTTCAGGGAGAAGCCAGTCTCTGGCCCAATTTTATATCTGGGCCAATGGACTATCAATTTCATCTGATTGATTTACTGATTGAGATTTAGTTGCATCTATATATTCACTTACTTTCTTTGGATTGATTATATAAAGCCCAACGGGTTGGCTTCAAAAGAGAGACTCAGAATTTTTAGGTAATCGGCAAATGAGCTGAGCTTTATCTCTTTATGGAACCTTTAGAAGAACTTTAAATAGGTAATTTAGGATTTAGTTTTGTTCACAGAGTAAACAATTGAGTGAATTATGAAACTGGAAATTGTGAATCCATCAATTTAAACCAGTTAACTTAGTCTCAAAAGCATCTGATTATTTCATGTGGAATACACTATTTTGGTTTTCTGTAGAACCTAGTTCACTGAATATAAACTACTCTTGCTCTACATAGGTACAAGATAAAGGTCTGAAGAGACCGTGGCCTAGGGCAGTTTGGATTTGGTTTACAAATATTTTAAAGATGTCAGAAATACCCCAGAGTTGTGCAAGGGCCAGAGATTAAGAGATTCAATCTAAGGAAAGAAAAAAGAAATCCCACTAATGATATGAGGAATTGGACAAAGGATGACATTAATGATACCCACTTATATTTTGCTCTGACAGTTCATTTGAGATGTGTGTGTGTGTGTGTGTGTGTGTGTAATGTATTTCTTTGAAAATAGAAATATCTTTCTGAAGGAAGGCTTAGTTTTTTTACGACCAAAGCATAGCTAATGCAGCTTACATAAGCAATAATTGGTGTTGGTAAAAACGTGTTTGAATATTAATTAGAAAGTTGGAAGATTTTGATGTTTAAAAGAAAAATATGAATTTACCAACATGAGGACTTCTTCCAGAACTTCAAATTGGGATTCTTATATTGAAAACAATAATTATTACTGTCATCGTTATTATTATCAACCAATGAAGTATTTTGTCTGCAAATGTTTCTATTGGGATTAAGTTACATGAAGAAATATTTTTTAGAGAAAGATCTGGTACCAGTTAATTAACTATGTGCTCTGATTTTTTAAAAATAATCTTTATGGAGATAGAGAAGCTTAATAAAAGGCAACTGTTACTGATTAACCTAAATATTCTTTCTTAGTAGAAGTTTTAAATTTAGGATTCTTTAATTAGAAGCTAAGAAATTACTGGTTTACCTTCTGAACAACATATTCCTAAATCAGTAGAAGAAAAAGAATTGCATGATATCAAAGCAAGTGTACTATCAGTTATCCATTAATTTTTATTCTGTACTTTGGAACAGATATGAAATTAAAAGTTAATAAATTAAAGGAAAGAAGTTGCCAATAAACAAATAATGGAAGGTCATGGCTTCCAAAATTTCACCAACTTTATTCTAAATATTTGATATGCCAATTGCATCATTTCCCAAGACAGTTCTGAAACTTAGGGGAATTTTAAGGAGACATGGATTAGAATTAACATATACATATAATATCACTTATAGAAAATCCATGTGGATGTTGATAAATGTACACTTATGAGGATTACTTTCATGGAAAGCCAATGAGCAACTATGAAAGAAAGAAAATTATTTGAAACCATGAAAGCCATACTTAGGCAACCATAAGGCACCACAAAGAAATCTCTTTTTTTCTAAATGCCTTCTAGGAAAACAGTGTCCAGGAATTAGATCGGATCTTCTTTCCCTGCCCTGGCTTTCTTGAGGTCTAACTAACAGACAAAAAAACTGCACACACATTTAATGCATACAATTTTATGAGTTTAGACACATGCATACACTTGTGATACCATCACCAGAATCAAGATAATAACCATTGGATCTACTGTTTGTAGGATCTTTGATAAGGATAGGCAGCTTTGTAGAAAAGCTTAAGTTGCTTTAAATATTTTTATGTCTTAAGAGTATTGGAAAATTTATTACATTATGTGAGGGAGATCAGAGTGACCAGAGTGAAGATGTGACAATTATTAGGAAAATATTGGAAATAATAAATACTCTTCAGTCAGTGGCAACTGCAGTGAAGAACATTGACCTCTTATTTGTGAAGTTTGCAAAGTATGTTCCAGAAAACAAAGAGAAAATCAAAAGCAAACAAAAATACCTATCAGATGTATTCCAGCATTTTTAGCCATCTCCATTCTTATTTAAAAAAAGTGAAAAGTGGAGAATATCCTTGACAATGGAAAGCATTTTATGCCTGACATGCATTGTATCACTTAAATATTATGAATCCTGTCAATGCCTGTAATCAGTTCTCACATACATACGTGAGGATTCACATCGTTTCATGATTAGAACACTACATATTAGCATGCATTTCGGAAAACATTATTGCATTTGGGCTCCAAAAGTGAAAATCCTTGGAATTTGAAACTGCATATGCCAAAATCATCTTGGTCAAAAGATTCACAATATCCATTGTGAAATATATAAAATATGTTTAATATAAATTAATCTCCATTTCAAATAAAACAGATACATATCAATATTAAGAAAGCAAAGAGCTGAGCCTAATGTTGGAGATCTCCCACTGACACGTCACTCCCTAGTAAGATATAACCACTGAAGGATGATCACATGAGACTTAACAAAGGGCCACATATGGCCCTGGGTTTAGTTATTAATGTATTGAATTATGTTTTTATTCTAATTGTTTCTTCTTTACTCTTCTATGCTTAAGGGATATGCTCATATAAATGACTGCAAGATAAATAAAGCTGACAAACACAAGTGACTGTATCTTTTGGCATTAAGATAATTATAGATCATTACATGGTAGGAATAGTCAATAGCCCCAAAGTAATATGATTAAATAAAGCACTTTAAAACTGTAATTCACCTAGCCTTTTTAATATTTTACTATTTCTTCTTTGTTGCTCCAAAGCTATGAATTTTAAGATTTATTTGTCACTACTCTCTATATTTTCTGCTGTACACACTATTTGTGGGCTATGGCAACCAATCCCCTTGGGCTTGCTTTTGCTTTAATTTGCATAAACACAGGCATCATATGAATATTCAGTGAGTGGCTTTGCATTAAGTAAGTGCCCTTAATCAGCTTTTCAGTTCAGTTTTATTGGTTGCACGCACAGTCAGTTATTTCATCCAGAAAATCTGAAGGCCCTACAAACTAACCAGGTAAGGATTGTAATTCCTTGATGCATTTAATGAAAGAATATTATCATTTGATTACATAGGTTCTGGAGAATGCTAAAAGCATGGTGGGTTTTTTTTTTCCCTGTGTTTTTTTCTTCCCTTGGTGGTCAGGTGGGTGCATGATTCTCTAATTTGCATAAACATCAGATCTATGAATAATTCATCAGGGTTATTTTAAACACTAGGCTTCTACTTTGGATGGCACTAGGGTACCGCCATGTGATTGGCTGAATGCTGTTTTCATCACCAGCAGAATTCCTATAACATGAAAGCACCTAAAGGGACTGAATTGAATATACAGTATTTGTTTTTTGAAAAATGTCTGTTATCTTTTCAAAGCAAATTGTGCTCTTCTCTCCCTCCCTAACATTAGAACTTGTAGCTTTTCATGATAAATACATTACAAGCTCAAATGTGGCTACCGTTTGTAGACTTGACCGGTATCTATGATTTCTGGAGAATGGGGTAGCAGCTGTATTCTTCTAAACATGCATAAACATGAGCGACATGTAAATAAGAAACTGTCACATGCATATGGAGCCCTGAACAGCTCCATCGCCAGGATCCATCTATTTCTCTTTATCAGAATATTCTCTGAATAGATAACTTTGAGGCTCTTTCATCAATTTTAAAATGCCATGGACAATTATGGCACTGTATATGCATATAGTGAGCATATATGATCTGACAAATTATTTCTTGTGTAATATTTAATTTATAGTTTCCTCTCAGCCCACCTACAGATTTTTAAATTTAGTAGTTCCTTGCCATACGATAGTGACAGGAAAACTGTTAATTAAGAATGACCAGCTAATTAATTAAGATATTAGGGTGTAACTCACTCCCACAATTTACTAAAAATAAATTATGCCTTTATGCTTGTGGAGATGAGGAACACGCAGGTTTACATCATTCTTTGTTAGTTACTTGAACATTAGCCATTTGCATTTCTGGTCTCAGAGTCCTCACTGACAAGATTCTCACTGTAAGCATTTGTGATCTTGAAACATTACAGAAATAGGGGATTGGGGGATGGTATAAATTGAATTTACTCTTTGGCACATTCCATTTTTGTTTTCCTACTTCATACAGGAATGTATCACAAATAAGATGTTGAACAATTACTGTTACGAAAGGTATAGTGTATGACATGTATAATCAGTCTGTGTAATCAACTAAAAAGTACTTCAAGTTCATTGTATTTTCTATATATTATATGGATAAAAATACCAAAGGCATCCTTAACAACTAACAAAAAAGGCTGAAAATTTCTCAGTATTTCATAGGTTTGCCACATAATTTTTTAAGTTTACTCTAAATCAATATTACACTGTATTATTTTTCAGTCTTTTTATAAACAGTATTCAAATATGAGCTTCATATGATGCTGAAGCTGAAGAAAAATGAAAACCTTTTCATTTCCTTTTCTAGCTCTCTATAAAGCTAATGATAGTGTTGGACTAGTTTCCATTTCTCTTTATTTGAATTATTTGTAGTTAGATGAGGGTCTTTCTTTCTTTTCTCTCTCTCTCTCTTCCTTCCTTCTTTCCTTCCTTCCTTCACTCCCTCCTTCCTTCCCTTCTTTCCTCCCTCTCTTCCTTTTTTTCTCTCCCTTCCTCCCTCCCTTTCTCTCTCTTTCTTTCCTTCTCTATATCTTTAGAATCAATACACTAAAAAAATATTTTTGAGATAATATTCCTTCAATCAGAATCAACTTTCATAAGCAAATTTGACATATTTATTATTTTACCTGTTGACAAAATACTTTATAATAAATGATATGGAAAAAGGAATTCAAAACAAAAATTGTTTAAAATGAGATAAAATTGCAAATATCTCTCAGAATTCCATGTACTTATATTAGCAATTTTGTTTTACATTTAATTATAAATAATAATATTAATCTCACATCTACAGTGTGCTATATTTAATTAAATCTTGCAGGATTCAGTATGGATGCTGTTTATTTAATTATCAGCCATTAAATGTTTACAGCTATAATAAAGAGCAAGCAATCTTTACTATACTATATAGAGATTATAGATTTGGAACTAATTAACCAAACATTCTCATTCAAGTGATGCTCATTCTACTGAATACTTTTCATGTGAAATCAGCTAAACTTACATTTCTTCAATATTTAGTCCTTTCACTTGTTTCAAAACAGTCAAAATTATTTTCTAAACAAGAAATTAATAGTTATAATTTCAGAAGAGATCTTATCCTTCTTTAGATTTATGACAGCATGTTTATAATTCTATTTTAGGTACATATAATTTTGTGCTTTTACCCTTTATATTATTTGGAATAATAACTGAAGCTCTTTTGAAGAAAGCATATTTTAAATGAAGTTGGAAACCACCAAGATAGTGAATGACCACAGAATTTACCTTTCATTTCAGTAAGAGATTCTTCCTAGAAGGGCAGCAGGCATCTTGTATTGCATAAGCTTTGTATAAAGAAAACAAAGCATTTGTTTTAAATTTTGGAAAGTAATCATCACAAAAATATAATTAAAATTATAATACATTACATTCCTAAGGAAGAAAAATAATTTGTATCTTTCAAATAGTCTCATTTCATGTAGCGCTTTTATATTTTTAGACATCTAAGAAGAAAAGCAGTTAGGTATATGTTTATACTGTCATTTAAAAGACATTTTTCATTAAAAAAAGATTTTTTAACATCTGATCACTCTGTATTTGGTGGATAAAAAATAAACATTCAGATACTATTATCTGTAATGTTTCCATCCTCAATGTAATCTTCTGATTAAAATTGTCAGAAAATTGTCCAAAAATTGTTTTCATGGGATTTAAGCTATTAAAGCTGTGTATATGTCATTACTAAATCAATTGGTAGTTAAGGAAAATTGCAACCAACCAGTGCTTTGATCTATATAAAATAAAACCTGGATTGGTCTACTTAAGTTGAAGCCTTAAACTTATCTGTACAAGGAACACTTGGCTGTACAGAAGTTTTGGAACTGAATATCACCTTAAGGCAAGAGATATCAATTATCTTTTACAGATCCCCTAGCAAGTTCATGCATCCTTATAAAAGACTGAATGTTCTCAATAAATCTAGGATGTCCTTTAGGAGTTCTTAGTCTAATTGACATGACCCATATACAAATCTCTCCACCCAGTGTCACTCTTCTCCAAGGAACCCAATCATTCACATTGGCAAATATACTTGAAATTTTCTTTTCATTTTCCTGAAATAATACTGTTTAAATCTAGACAGAATAGACCAAGTCTTGTTTAATAACACTGTGTGTGGGGGCGCCTGGGTGGCGCAGTTGGTTAAGCGTCCGACTTCAGCCAGGTCATGATCTCGCGGTCCGTGAGTTCGAGCCCGGCGTCAGGCTCTGGGCTGATGGCTCAGAGCCTGGAGCCTGTTTCCGATTCTGTGTCTCCCTCTCTCTCTGCCCCTCCCCCGTTCATGCTCTGTCTCTCTCTGTCCCAAAAATGAATAAACGTTGAAAAAAAAATTAAAAAAAAAAAACACTGTGTGTGAGTTATCCCATTAAGTTTCTTAGTATAGAGGAGGCCAAGGAGGAGGAAAGGAGATGACAAATTGGCTTACTTTTGAGTTCTCTTATTCTGATTGGAGTTCCCCTCAACTACTCTGGTGGCTTGACTCTATTGGTTAAAATTTGTATACTCAATATTTTAATGGGTAGGGTTTGCAAAGTTCTTGGGTAATGAATTCATAGCTATTCTTATAATATAGTCCTTGTCATATTTAGGTTATCAGCCAATATCAATAAAGATGCTACTGGCTTAGGTAGTCTATATTTTTATTAAATTTTAAGTTCAGACTTTGTTTGCAATTTCCTAAGTACCACTGACCCAGTGGCACTCTGAACTTAGTGGTGAGGAGAGCAAAAAGTATTTATAACTAAAATTCTATTTTAAAGGTTATTTTTGAGGGAACTAAAACATTTTCAGTCTTCTATCATACCATTTATGAAGGACATATATGATATATTGAGAATCTTCCTGGGATGACTACTTAAAATAGAACTGTAAGGAGAAATTTTAACAAGAGGCTCTTTTAGGATTATCATGTATTCTCTTATTTGTTAGCATAGTGTATTACATTTATAAATTTTTTTTATCGTGACTCTTGAACAAATTACTCTGGATTCAAAGAGTACTATATGCAGTGTTTTTGCATTTCTAATTTTAAGTGAGGCTGGTTAAAAAAACTGTTTTCTTTTTTGTCAAGTTTTAGTATCAAAATTATATTAACCTTATAAAATGTGTTGAGCAGATTTCCTCTTTTCTCTGACACAGGTTGTATATGAATTATCTATTTCTTCAAGTTTTGCAAAAATGCCTATAAATCTAACTGGGCCAGGCATCTTTTGAGGGGAATGTTTTTTTCTTCTTGATTCAAGTTCTGGAGTGGTAGTGATCAATTGGGTTATTTCTTCCTGTGTGTATTTCGATCATTTATATTTTTTCTAGAAAAAGGTTCTTTGCACCTAACTTTCAACTTCATTAACATGAACTTTTTCATTGCATTTTCTTATGATTTATAAAATGTCTACTATATGTGTGACATGTCCCTTTTTACATTTTGTATTTTATCTATTTGTGATATTCTATTTTTTTCCCTTGGTCACTCTTGCAAGTAAGCGGTTTATCTGTTATCAATACTTTCAAGAAGTAGTTTGGGGTCATCTATATCATTTCCTTCTCTTTAATTTCATTCATTTCTATTTTTATAGCTTTGTGACCTTTAGTTCCTGAGAAATTGTTGCAAAGCTTTGCTCTAGCTTCAAAATTCTGTGGTTCTATAAAAAGTTATCCTATGTTTAGAAGCCAATGGAACACTCATATACACAGAAAATGGAGTGGGATGCTATTACTAATTTGGTGAACTTATTTTTTATGTAGAAACCTTTTATCCTAAATAATCACAACCAGACCATTTCATAGGGCCATCAGCAGACTTTAGCCTTGGAGGCAATCTACTTGGAAAGACACCTATTCTGCTATCCTGATAACATGATTTTTCTTAGTGACTTTTTAAAAACTGTATCATTTCATTTTGACAAGAGCTCAAATAGTCCACAAAATAGTATTTGAAATATGTTGTGCTCACAATTAAACACAATTACCTTAATTTCTTAGAAAGTATTTGTGAAAAGTTCACAATGCAATACACATTTTATATATTTTTAATTTTTACAATAACATTTATTTACTTTTGAGAGAGAGAAAGACACAGAGTATGAGCAGGGGAGGGGCAGAGAGAAGGGAAACATGGAATCTGAAGCAGGCTCCAGGCTCTGAGCTGTCAGCACAGAGTCCAATGTGATGCGAGCCTCGAACCCATGAACTGTGAGTTTACGACCCAAGCTGAAGTTGGACACCCAACCGAGTCATCCAGGCGCCCTTGCAACACACAATTGTTTTAGACTCACACAGAAGATCACTAATCTACTTGGGATTTTGTGTTTTACTTTCTCCATTTTGTGAGTGGACCACTAACACAAAATTATCTTAAAATCAGATAAAGCTAATGAAAAAGTGCATCAGTATTCTACTCTGCTTGCTTTGATAGTATTTTCTTAGTAAAATCCAATTCATGCCCTTGGTATTTTAACATTAAGTTAAGTTAAATTCTCAGTTAATAGACACACATAAAAATCACAGACTGAATTTTTACTTGTTTCAAGAGTTGGTTTTTGTTCGCTTGTGTGATTGTTTAGTTGCCTGTTCAAAAATTCTTCTAGAATGAACTGGTATGAATACCAACGTTTATTCTTCCCTCTAAGCCTGGTAACATGGTAAGTCATTTGATCTAAACAAATCCTGCAGTCAAAGCTACCTGTTGGAAATATTTTAAGTTCCATACACATTTATTTTTTAATTTTTAAGTTTATTTATTTATTTTTAAGAGAGAGAGGCAAGGGAAGAGAGAAAGGGGGACAGAGAATTGGAAGCAGGCCCTGTGCTGTCAGCAGAGAGCCCAGTGTGGGGCTCGAACTCACAAACCGTTAAGATCATGACCTGAGCGGGCGCCTGGGTGGCGCAGTCGGTTGAGCGTCCGACTTCAGCCAGGTCACGATCTCGCAGTCTGTGAGTTCCAGCCCCGCGTCAGGCTCTGGGCTGATGGCTCAGAGCCTGGAGCCTGTTTCCGAATCTGTGTCTCCCTCTCTCTCTGCCCCTGCCCCGTTCATGCTCTGTCTCTCTCTGTCCCAGAAACGTTGAAAAAAAAAAATTAAAAAAAAAAAAAAAGATCATGACCTGAGCCGAAGGCAGATACTTAACGGACTGAGCCACCCAGGTGCCCCAACTACAGAAATATAATGAAATAAATTCCAAAAAGAAAATAAGAACTTTCTGGAGAAAAGGTGTTTTATAGAATATAGTAACCTTGTGGAATATGGTAACCTTGACTGACAGCTATGACATTAGAATTTTGTCATCAGTTATAGCCTCCTTACACTTTTTAAAATTTATACTATATGAATTTGACCTACTTTAGTTAATTTTTTAAAAATGCTCTGATTAATTTATCTGCTTTTAAAATGTAAGTAAATTTGAGAAGAGGAAAATAATTATTCAAATGCTAGTGCTATATACAAGTGGGCAAACATGTAGGAAAAACTTTATTTTAAATACAAATCATACATTACTGAGATATGTTTTAGCCATGATTATTTTCATTCCAATGTGATCAATTTTACATTTCCTTCTTAACATGATTTCAAGAGCAACTTTCTACTTATTTCAAGGTCTGTAAATTGTTTAGTTCAATATCTCGTTCCCAGATATTTGTATCAAAATATGTCTGAGCTTGCACCTATATTTTCACATTAAATTAGACCATTAAACCTAACTTCAAATACCCAACTCAGTGATTCTTTTTCTCTGAGACTACCCAAATTCCTTTGCCACCAATTTTGAAGTCTTCTGGTTACAGTGAGAAGAATTTTGCCTACCAACAGACTATTTTAATAAGTCACATAAAGTACCCTGGAGAGAATCTGATTTCACACAGAACAGAGAATAAAGTCTCAATAGTGGTTGTTTCTTGATATCTCTGAGACAATAAATGATGTTTTAAAAGTAGTAATATCAAGATTTTGGGAGTTTTTACTTATAATTAACTTACCATACCTTTGTGCAACCTGATAGGATTTTTACTTGATGGCAGATTTGTGTGACATAGTGGAACAAGCTGGGAAGAGAGTCAAATCCCATACCAAATCTTGCAATTATATAAGGACTCTCCTGGAAAAGAGTTCTCATTCTTTTATAAGTACAATGCAGTATTATATTACCAGTATTTATATTTTATAAATAAAGCATAGAACGTCTTCTATCTTCCTGGTTTTTTTCTTTGAAAAATAAACAATAAATAACTTTCTCTAAGTACTGAGCCTCACGTGAGGCAATCTGTTAAAGGGCAGTCACAATAAAAAAAATAATAATAAAAGCATTGCTTAGAAATACTTTCTTCTTTATGTCAAAATTTGTAGGTTTTTTCTCTTTATGTTACCAGAAACATAGAAGAATCTTGTATTAAGTGTTCATCTGCTTCTTCTGTTCTTGTCCACCTAATAGGTTAGTCTTTGATAATTGTATAAAATAAATTTTACTGAGGCTGATTATAATATGCCAAACAATAGATGCAAGCATGAGAAGGGAATATGAAGCAATAGCAGATGATGAATTTTTAAAAAATCAAAAAACATCCCTTTCATCTAAATGCCTAGGGGAGGGTGTGGGGAGAGAGAAAGGAAAGAATATTGCATTATCTACATGCAAAATAATGAAGTGGATGTTATCTTACAAAAATTAACTCAAATGGATTAAAAACCTAAATGTAAGACCAAAAACTATAAAACTCTTAGAAGAAAACATAGGGATAAAACTTGATGACATTGGATTTTACAAATATTTCTTTGATATGACACCAAAAGCACAGGTAACAAATTCAACATAAACAACACTACATCAACCTTAAAACCTTCATGCACATCGGAGGATAATCAACCAACTGAAAAAGAAACCTATGGAACGGGAGAAAATATTTGCGATCAGATATCTTATAAGGATTTAATACCCAGAATATATAAAAAGCCGCTACAACTCAACAACAAAAAACAAATAATCTGATTTTAAAATGGACAAAAAACTTGAATAGACATTGCTTTACATAAAATAAACAAATGGTTAAGAAACGTATGAAGGGATCCTTAATATCACTAATCATTGAAGAAATGCCAACCAAATTGACAATAAGATAATACCTCACACCCATTGGGATGGCTAATATCAGAGGAACAGAAAATAACAAATGCTGGAGAAGATGTGGAAATATAGGAGCACTTGTGCACTGTTGGTGGGATTGTAAAAAGTGCAACCTCTACAGAAAACAATAAGGCAGTTTCTTAAAAAATTAAAATTACCATGTGATCCAGAAATCCTTACATTTCTAAAAGAAGTGTAAGCAGGGTCACAAAGAGATATTTGTACATCTACATTCTTGGCAACGTTATTCACAGAAGCAATCCAAATCCAAACTTTATCATTGGATGAAGAGACAGACAAAATGTGGTATATACACATATATATGTACCCACACACATCTATACATATAACCTATGTATATACATACACGATGGAATGTTATTTAGACTTAAAAAGAATAGATAACCTTTTACATGCTGCAACATGGATAAACCTTGAGGACGTTACACTAAGTGAAGTAAGCTAATCACAAAAAAAGTCTATACTACACGACTCCACTAATACGAGGCATCTAAAGTCGTCAAATTCATAGAAACAAAAAGTAGAATGGTAGTTACCTGTGGCTGTGGAGAGGAAGAAACAGGGGCATTTTTGTTCAACAGGAATAGTGTCAGTTTTGCAAGACAGTAGGGTTCTAGAGCTCCGTTGCACTGCGCAGTAATGTGAATAGACTTAACGCTTCTGAGCTATACACTTAAAAATGGTTAAGATGGTCAATTTTATGTCACGTGTTTTTTGTTTTTTGTTTTTACCGCAATTAAAAATTTTCAAGAGGTTTAATAGCTCAACCCAAATTACGCCAAACTTTTCACTATTAGGAAAGAAGTGTTTGGGGCGCCTGGGTAACTCAGTTAAGCATCTGACTTCAGCTCAGGTCATGATCTCTCAGTTCACAAGTTCAAGCCCCACATCAGGCTCTGTGCTGAGAGCTCAGAGCCTGGAGCCTGCTTCAAGTTCTATGTCGCCCTCTCTCTCTGTACTTCCCCCACTTGTGCTCTGTCAATCTCTCTCTCTCAAAACTAAACATTAAAACATGGTTTCAAATGTGTTAAAAAATTAAGTCTTAACAAATTTTTGAAAGAACAGTATAATTTCAAAGTGTTTAACAGAGGAAGTCAGTAACATACATGAAATTAAAGTTTGAAAAATCTGGGTATAGGTAATTGAGCACACTGGAAAATGCCCACTTTATCCTAAGATATATCTACTTATATTTGGTTCCTGGAGAGTTAGAGCACAGTCATCTTTTGTTGTACAGTCTGATTAAAATTTTTATCATCTTTTGTTTTTGATATTATTACTTTTTCCTGTTTTTTTTTTTTTGCTTTTGTTTCTGTTTAAACAAATGTGCCCCGCAATGGTTCAATAAATAAGACAAATGCTGTGACTATAAAAGCTGCAGTTTGTAATATACCACATCTAGAACCCAGAACAAATGAATTAGACAGAAGTGGTCATTATTCTAATTAAACAATCAGGTAACATCACGACAAGTTTGCAGCATCAAAACTGTCCATTTAAGTCCTCTTTCTTAATGATCAGATGCCTCATGTTTTCGCCTGCCTCCTCATCGTGTTTTGTGTGAGATCCATTACAGGACGGGAACTTTTTGGACCTCCAACAATGGCAAAACACAGCTTTATCTCCCAAAGCCTCCATGTCAAAAGCATGTTTTCTACCTTGGGGCTGTCTTTCTGGATGTGAGGTTTTACCATAGATCTGTTGCGATGATTTCTAACATTAAACCTTTTGTAGGCTAGATAATCAATCGCAGCTGTGTCAGGAGCAATGGTACCTGTTGCGATCTATTCAACTCGTACGTAGAGGTCAGACTCATGGCACCGTTGCCTGCAAGGTGTGTGTGCAGGACCCTAAGAACAGGCTCTCGTGGAAGGAGGGCTGGCGTAAAGGCGTGAAAAGTGGACTAAGCGTACTGATGCCTGGCAGACGCCGAGGTGGGCGGTAAGCACATGTGTGCTTCTGGTATTCTTAATTATCTAGCTATCCAGCTGTCTTTAACTTTCCAAGCACCCATCCATTCACCCATCCACGCATATTTAATTTTCCTCCTTCCTCGCCTTCCTTCCACCCTGCAATACCTGTAGGTGCTTACCATGGCCCTATGTTCTTAAACATTTTAATTCTCTAAGAACTTAAAGAATGTTGAAGGAAGGTCTCAAAGAATTTTTAGGAGTTACCATCATATTGATAAGACTATGGACACATCTTGTACGTACCTATCAAATCCCCCAGATGATAAGCAACAGCAAACGTGACTCCTCCTTTTCTCAGTCCGCGTGACAAAACGTAGCTGCCACCGCGTTTGCTGTTCTTCACACTAGTTGCAGTGTCGGGACAACTGCACATTTTCCACAGTGCTCTCTAGCAAATGTTTTGAAATTTACCCTCCAGAGACCATCTGCTATAAATGGGCTTCAGTGGAGTTAATGAATATTTTATTACTGTTTCGCGTTATTTTGGCTTAAAATGGAAAACATGGGTTAAGTGTCAAATTAACAGAAATGCTTCACTGAACCATTCAGTCTCTGAAAAAGTTTTGTTAAGTATATGTGTGTATTTCGTGTAATCAGTTTACCAATGTGAATATATGCCAGGGAAAACATGAATGACTCAATATGAAATGCCCAATACTTTCTAGGCATAATTTCTGGCACCATAAACACATCACTTTTGATTGATTTGAAATAAGGCAGTCATTGACTGGTTGAACGAATCTGATAGGTCATACGTTCTCTAGAAAGTCAAATGCCTTGAGAACATTTTCTGCAGTAAAGCTATTCACCACACACCATTTTTTCTGTTGTCACTATTTGATCATCCTTTGCTTTGTGACCGTGTAAAATAGTGCTGAATTTCTCAAGTTGTTCATTATTTGCCTATGGGAGAATTACTGTGGAGTCTGGGTCAAATTTGGGGCTTTAGCCTTCAAAATTCCTTCTTTCTAAAATAAAGAACCAACTATTAGTTGAACTATGTGTAGTTACAAAACATCACACCTTTGCATTGCAGCAACAGTGTATATGTTTTCTATGGTTTTAAAAACAGATGAGCTGAAATATCAGGTGAGATTTGATGACTTCATGTTGCTCTGGTCACAAGATGCAGTTAAAAAATATCTACTGAAGATCTATGTGTCTGAGACAATGTTAAAATTTTCAGATATATCATCTCACTTTATCTCCCCAATTACAATGATTTATGAGAATGCATATCAGCTACACTTTACAGTTGAGAAGGTGATAGGTCAGTCACAGATCAGGATCTCACAATGTGTGAGTTTGAGCCCCACATGAGGCTCTGTGCTGACAGTGCAGAGCCTGCTTGGGGTTTTCATTCTCTCTCCCTCTCTGCCCCTCTCCCTCTCTCTGTCTCTCAAAAAATAAATAAATAGACTTATAAAAAATTACGAAAAAAAAAAAAAAAGGAAGGGCCAAACAGTTTATCCAAGACCACCCACTTATAAATTGAGGTTTGGGTTAGTCTAACGCAAAAGCCGATGTTTTGTGTTTTATCATGTGAACTCCAGCCCTTCATAGCCCTTCACATGAATACAGTTATTTTTAAATTAGAAAGATTAAAAATTCACTTTGCTTTTTAAAAAGAAAAGGCAAAAGGAATAAAAACTGTTTTTTAAAAAAACTTTTTCTGACTTTTTATTATGTGATAAACATTGTGCAAGATACTTTCAAATGCTTTGTACTGAATCCCTAAAATAAAAATTAGATTATTTCTATTGTAAATATAACAGGTATGGTTGGAATTATGAATTCTAGACTTCATTTCTAGTTAATATAATCCATATTTTTCTTAATTAGGTGGATAATAGATTTTTTTGACCTCAGGTAAATATCATAGATAATGGATGTTTTGCTTTTATTTTTAAAAAAAAAATTTTAAGGTTTATTTATTTTTGAGAGAGAGAGCAAGAGAGTGTGCGTGCTTGAGTGGGGGAGGGACAGAGAGAGAGGTAGACACAGAATCTGAAGCAGGCTCCGGGCTCTGAGCTGTCAGCACAGAGCCCAGCGTGGGGCTCAAACTCATGAACTGCTAGATCATGACCTAAGCTGAAGTTGGATGCTTAACTGAGTCACCCAGAAGCCCTTGTTTTGCTTTTAGATATCAACAATTGCAACCCCCCCTTTTTTTTGCTAGATTTATTTACTTACCAAATTTTCATTGCGTACATATAATAGGCCAGGTACCCTTCTAGGTGCTGGAGATGGAAATAGAAACATCTACCCCTATAGAACTTACATTCTACCGAATTTTATCTCTAGAACCAACTCATACACTACCTGGAAAAATATAGTTACAGGTAATATGCCTATTTGATAATCTTCACCTACCATTAGTTTGATTCAAGAGTTCAGGATCATCAAAACATCAAACTTAAATTGTATCTTAATCTGCCAATTGGTAAAACAATTTCTTCCTTTGGCTTTTTTTTTTCTTAATTTCAAGAAAATCATTAGAATAAAGTGCTCATATGTTTACCTGAAACAGACTTCCCTTCAGTCAACAAATAACTTCAACAGCAAATTCTGAGACTGAGTAGGTGGCTATATTATTGAGCTTCTTTTAATTGTTTTTGACAGTCATCTCTCTTATATTCCTTTGCTTTCTTATCCTTACCTCTATGCCTAAGGCCTAACACAACCGCTTTATATGGGGGTTATCTCGTACCTTCTTACATTCATTCTTTTTTTTTTTTCTATTCCTAGTGACATTTCTCCGTTTCTCCATTACTTTCTTGCATCTGAATGCATGGAATGAAAAGTTTCAAAGTTGTTATGTGTGTGAAGGAGTCTTGTTTCTGTGGTTACAATTATTATCATACAATTGTATTATCATACAATTATTATCATATAATAATGTGATGTTTCAGGATATATATTAATCTGTTACAAGTTTCACTCAGTCCCTAAAATTCATCATTACATTTATAAACCGGTTGCCTTCATTCTCTGATTATTTGAACAGTTTAACAAGATGGAAAAGTACAGAAAATTAGAGGACATTGCCCCACAAAGTACAAATATTATACACACCCTAGACAAAAGCAGGAAGTTCAGAAAACAATGGGGGGGAGATAATTTCCAAGAAAGCTATATAAATGCTTTTTCTTTAAGCTAAACACAGATGAGCATGAAAATAGAAAAATTGTTATTAGGTAGAAAGCAGAATTTATTTAACCTTTTCTGGTTGTGGGTAATTGGCACAGAAAGGAAACTTTGATCCCACGACTTGTGGGTACAAGAGCTGGAGTTGTTTTCTTCTTGCCAGAGCCACGGCATCAAAGAAAGATGCTTAAAACATGTTTAAAAACATGTTCCTAGTAGTAGACTTACTTGCAGAATTGGAAAGCTTAGCCTGAAATTGCAGCACTTGCCTATCTCTGTGCATTAGAACACAGAAATAGAAACAGCTTATTATCTAGAATTCTAATTGGCGAATATTCTAAACTTTTAAAATCAAAACTTTGAACAGCATGCTATTAGCTTATCAAGTTTCACTTGAGTAAGCAGTTGACATGAACTGGATTGGATCAATGTGCTAAGGGACATGGGTGATGCTCATGGAATGACACAGAGCCATATGAGTAAAGAGGAAACAGTTACACCGGAACAGCCCCAGAGACATTGTGCCTAGTTACACCTTAACTAAAGATGATTATTACACCAGGCACTCCTTCCCTCTTTCCCTCCTTATTTCCTTCCTTCCTTCCTTCCTTCCTTCCTTCCTTCCTTTGGATTGCATAATTTATTAATATCTATACACTGTGATAGGTTTTAGAGATACAACAGTGAACAAAAACCACAGAATCTCCTCCTCAGAACTCACACTTTAGTTATTTATGTATATTTTTCATAGTTTGGTAATATTAGTATAGAGGTAGAGACTCTTTGCTACCTACCCCATATCCACTGAAACCTTTTTTCCTTTTAAAGAAATTTGGGGTGCCTGGGTGGCTTAGTCGGTTGAGTGTCTGACTTCAGGTCAGGTCATGATCTCACGGTTTGTGAGTTCGAGCCCTGCATCGGGCTCTGTGCTGACAGCTCGGAGACTGGAGCCTGCTTCAGTTTCTGTGTCTCCCTCTCTCTCTGACTCTCCCCCATTCATGCTCTGTCTCTCTCTGTCTCAAAAATAAATAAACGTTAAAAAAATTTTTTTACATAAAGAAATCTCTGTTATTGAGGGTGCCAATGTAGACAGATAAAACATTTCCCATCTTTCCTTTAAAAGAGAGTTATCCAACAAAATGTAAGCAAAGGTCAATGGATGAGTTTCCCAGCAAACTTCTTTAACTGAGGGCTACATCCTTGTGCACTTTGTCCTTCTTCCTTCCTACTATATGGAACATGGATATGATGGCTGGAGCTGAAGCAGTTATTTTAAAACCATGAGACAACTTGAACACGGAAGCAATATTCTAAAAATGTAGAGGGGAAAAAAATCAAAGGAGCCTGATTTGGGCCAAAGATCAGGAAAGCCTGCCTATGAATTTCCGCTACATGAAAAATAAAGTCGTATGTGCTTCTTACTTAAATTATTTCAGTTTTTAAAAATATGCCATTCTTTCTAATTATGACAGATACCCAAATATACATATATATGTATATGTGTGTATATATGTATATGTACAAAAGACATAAATTCTAACACAAACACAAATTTATACACATATAATGAGATGTTATTCCAAATGCGGACTTGTTTATTTTCAGTCAAAACTTCCACAAACCCCTGCCATTCCAGCTTTAAAAGTTTTTCTGTTGAAAGACTGCTTGAAATGTTTTGAGGAAAGATGCCCAACTAGAGAAACTGGTTGGCCATTCTATGCAATTTTTGGTATTCAGAAGGGATAAACTAGTCAAGAGGAGGAGCCCCTTACCCACTGAAGTTCAAGATAAGCTACTCCTGTTATGACATCTTCTACATTTGCTTTGATTTCAGTTCTACCATTTTCTAAATTCTTAGAGCGTATCTTCTATGTCATCAAATTCATTGTTGAATTAACCGCCTTTTAGTAATTGTCATTGATTATGGGTATCTTCTCTCTTCAGTAAAATTACCCTTGCAAAGAAGAACAGTATCTCTTCATGTTATGTTAGCCACCAGGCTGAGACTAGGACAAGCTATTCAAGTATTAACTAGGTGATAGTATGACCCAGAGATCCTTGTTTAGTGAATAAAACATGGTATTTTGATTTGGAATATTTAAGGTTTCTTTGTTTTTTTTTTTTGTTTGTTTGTTTTTTTTAAAGGGTGCTTGGGGAAAACCTGGGTGGCTCAGGCAGTTAAGCCTCTGATTCTTGGTTTCGGCTCAGGTCATGATCTCATGGTTTGTGAGATCAGGCCTTGCGCTTGGTTCCACACTGGTGGTACAAAGCCTGCTCGGGATTCTCTCTCTCTCTCTTCCCACACACACACTCCACACATGCACATGTGCACACTCTCTCCCTCTCTCTCAAAATAAATAAAATAAACTTTTAAAAAATGTTAAAAGGTATTAATATGAGCACTTCTTATAAGATAAATGTTTTCTTTTTTTAAATATTTATTTCTTTTTGAGAGAGAGAGAGAGAGAGAGACAGAGCCTGAGCAGGGCAGGGGCAGAGAGAGAGGGAGACACATAATCTGAAGCAGGCTCCAGGCTCTGAGCTGTCAGCACAGAGCCCAATGCAGGGCTGGAACACATGAAGGGTGAGATCATGACCTCAGCTGAAGTCAGACACTTAACCCACTGAGCCACCCAGGTGCCCCAAGATAAATGTTTTCTAAAACACATAAAAGTTTCATCTCTTGTTACAACCTACAAGAGGATTTTTAGAAGAATGTCTTTCGGGGACACCTCAGTGACAAGTTTAGTGACAATAGTCAATAGGCTGCTCTTCCATTCTTTCATTCAGCAGATCTTTCTTGAGGACCCTCTACCCAGCAAGCATTGATCTAAGCTGGAGGGGAGGGGAGGGGTGAGACGGATGGGATGGTAGTAAGGCAAAAACTGCACCACAAAGAACTATTCTAACTGGAAAAGCAGACTACAAACAAGTATTTCGAATGTATAATATAATTCTATATCATGAGAATAAAAAGTTCTCGAAATAATTTAAAGCAGAATGGTAGAAAAGAAAATGATAGGAAGAACTATTTTTCCACGTGGAGGTAGCAAAGCCAACAAAACGAAGCTCTGGAAAGTGGCTTGCAGGTCCCCAGTTAGAGATGCCCTGGGTTTATCCCAGAAATAGCCAGAAGTCTAGTATGTCTGGACAGCCATGAGTGAGGCGTAGTGCTAGGGGAGGGGCACCCAGAGAGAGGCAGGGAACAGATTGCTCAAGATTTCGGGGGTGAAAGTAAGAGTTTGCTTTGTACTCCAAAGGTAATGGTAAGTGACCAGAAAGTTTTAATCAGGGCAATGCATTATCAGATTTACATATTAAATTGATCTTCTGGCTACAAGATAAAGGACAGGGTGTTTGAGATGCTGAAAGGAAACTGAGAGACCAGGTAGTAGATGACAAAGGAAGAAAGAATGTGGAGTGGACTAAGGAGAGTAGTGTTGAGAAGTCAAAAGGGGCGACATTCAGCAAATACTCAGCTAGTAGAACTGAGAAGACTTGCTGATGTAGGCGATGTGGTGGCAATATTTTGGTTAGAGTCAACATATAGAGCAGATGAAATCCAGAGTGACAATATAACGCACTGAAGTACTCAATAAAATGTTCTCATTTCATCCAGAGAGAACAAAGCTTTCCTTAAAACATTTTGCCTTTCGGGCGCCTGGGTGGCTCAGTCGGTTAAGCGTCCGGCTTCGGCTCAGGTCATGATCTCACAGTCTGTGAGTTCGAGCCCCACGTCAGGCTCTGTGCTGACAGCACGGAGCCTGGAGCCTACTTCAGATTCTGTGTCTCCCTCTCTCTCTGCCCCTCCCCTGCTCATGCTCTGCCTCTCTCTGTCTCAAAAATAAATAAAAACATTAAAAAAAAAAAAAAACATTTTGCCTTTCAACTGTCACTGGATAAATGGAGTCAGAGAATACTATTACGAATTCTTATTGGCGGTGAGTATTTCTTTTAAGTGGCTAATCAGGAGGTAGAGGGAGAAAAAATAAAGAATGATAAGTTGTAGGATGATCATTATTTTGTAAACAATGTAAACGATCTGGATTCTAAATTATAAATGTCAAATATTGCTACTTTTATTTTGCCTCAGACCTTCACTCTGTCCCCTGGCAACTGGCAATTTTAATTATAGTAAGAAAATTTTTTTTAAAAATTGACAACTTAAAAATGTATAAAACCAGATTGGATAAGTTGAAAGGGCTCAGTAGGATGCTAGGTATATTTTATTTTTGAGTTATTGGGTACCATCAGAAAGATAGACATTCAGAGGAAGGAGCACATACCAGAAAATTGACAGCTTTGCGAATGGCTTGAAAGGTAGGAGAAAGATATATTTTAAAGAATACCAGAGAAAAGGAGTGAAACCTCCCAAATGTAGAGAACTCGGTGATTAAGTGTGTTGTCAATAGCTTCTGACAGTAGGCATGCAGTGAGACTTTGGGTATTTCACACACTGGCACTTTTGCACCACACAGATAAACACAAATCAACTATTTTGCTCACTGAGTTTGATGAGTTTACTCCATTTCCTCTATAGTCAACACTACTAGGATTTAATGGTATTTATTGTTGATTCCACTGGGAATCTGGAATCCAACCTATCTGGAATATAGCTGATTTGTGACAGATCACAGTGAGAGGTGAATCCACCGGTGATGGATAGGTAGGCAGGTAGGTAGGTAGACAGGCACTGGGGCCACTGTGGCCAGACTGTTGTATCCAAAGAAGGTGAAAATATTTTCTATGCCCTTGTGTAAAATTCCCAGTTTATTTTTATACGATAGCTCTTACTTAGACAGTCTTTTCAATTTTAGAAATTAAAAACCAAAAAGGAACTGATGAACAAAATAACTTCACAGAAATCATTTTGGAAGCACTCAGATTTTAACACTCAATTCTCATTAAAAGTCTCAATGTGGGAAACTTCTAAAAGTGAATCAAGATCAAATGATATCAGCAGTAACAGTTTTTGCCAAGATAAAGCCTGACCTTTCTAACTTAAGCTAGGTTATCAGGTTCACTGGAGAGAATAATGGAACTTGTCGTTGGAACTAGTAGTTAGCAATTAGGGACTGTGCATTATAATAATTTCATTTAGATTTGAACAACTTTAAGATGTGATTATTATCTCCTTTTCATAAGATAAAGAAAGAGAGATTCAAAAAGATAAATATTATCTGGGACTTGTAAAGAAAAGTAAATGGTGGAACAGTGATTTACACTCACCCTTTTTGTGGTATTCCTACACCCTTCTTGCAGTAGGGAATCTTCATTGGACTGAAAGGAATGGTTAGAAGGTAAATTTCAGCTCCTAAAAAGGAAGCACCTTCTATCTATTAAACACTCTTCAAGCAAAACAGACTTTCTCAGGAGATCTCTTCCGGCTGCAAGATCATATGAGTCTACTATGATATTCTATAATCATGATAAAATAAACTAAGAATGGGATTTTTATCATGCAATTCAATGTATTATAAAAAAAGAGTCAGGTAGGTATATATCACCCTTAACAGCACCCGGGGAAGGCAAGGAAAGATGGGCCCATAACCCCTTCACCACTGTGCGACTACACCAGACTGATGCTGTTCATCTTTAGTTGCCTTGCAGGGCAATAAGGGAAGACACCAGAGTCGGATTGTGAGTACCAGCCACAGGGAGCTACACATGAATTAATTCATGTTTTGTCCAGATCAACCAGTAAGAGAAAAATGCACCAGAGTTTTGTGGGGTCACAACTGCCAACCTTATCTTCTCCAACTTTTGAAATAGAGATCTGATATTTACTTCGCATCTTCACAAAAGCATACTCTGTCTTCTGAAGGAAACTGAAGTGAAATTACCTGGCTAGTAATTAGCCAAACAAAATTGGCCTGGCTAGTGACTCAAGGTACTCTGGATTGTTATGAATCCAATACAAATTTATTTAAGAGGGAAAAAAAATGCTACTCTAATCTAACCACAAATGTCCTTATCACATAGATACTTCTCATTCAGCTGATGCATTAGAACCATACCAGTTATATTCCTATTTCTTGAGAAGTTGCACTTTATCTAATTTGTTTACATTTTGACCTTCGCCAATAGTTCTGATCAATTTATTTGTAACTGTTACATTCATACATAAATAGAAGCTATAGTTCTACCATTAAATAATATCTACTTAAATTTCAGGTATTATGGCTACTGATAGTGACAAGAAAATTAACAGAAATCTGAAATATATCTCAAGATGCTATGAAATATACTTGCCTCTGCCCTTCAACATCAGATAAATTGTGCTTTATATCTTCATTATCAATGCATATTATCTGACATGAATATTAAAATATGAGCATTTACATAAGAAATATAAACTGCATTTACTACCAACATTGGCAGGGATGTGCAGGAACTAGAACTTGCTTACACTGTTGGAAGAAATATAAAATGGTTCAACCACTTTGGTAAATAGTTTTGAAGTTTCTTAAAATTTTAAATATACATCTACCAAATGATCCATTAATTCCACCCTAGCTATGCACTCAGGGTGTAAACATACCCATCTGTCAAAGATTTATACGCAAGTGTTCATAGCAGCTTCATTTTTTATAGCCCCAAACTGGAAACAACACAAATGTCCATCCACAGGTGAAGAGATAAACAAATGTGGTAGATGCATATAATGAAATACTATTCAACAATTAAAAGGAATGAATTATTGATGTGTGCTACAATCTGGGTGAATCCCAAAATTATGCTTAGCGAAAGTAGTACATACTGTAGGATTACAGTTTTATGAAATGAGAAAAAAATATGCGAACTAATTTATAGTGGCAGAAAGCAGATCAATGGTTGCCTGGGTAACCAGGTGGAGAAAAGGAGGGATTACCAAGTAACCCAAGGAAGTTTTGAGGAGTGAGGGATATGTTCATGATCTTGGTTTTGGTGATATTTTAATGGGTTAATATATATTTCAAAACTTATATTCTACTCTTCTAATATGTACAGTTTATTATATGTCCATTACATCTTTTTTTTCAATATATGAAATTTATTGTCAAATTGGTTTCCATACAACACCCAGTGCTCATCCCAAAAGGTGCCCTCCTCAATACCCATCACCCACCCTCCCCACCCTCCCACCCCCCATCAACCCTCAGTTTGTTCTCAGTTTTTAACAGTCTCTTATGCTTTGGCTCTCTCCCACTCTAACCTCTTTTTTTTTTCCTTCCCCTCCCCCATGGGTTTCTGTTAAGTTTCTCAGGATCCACATAAGAGTGAAAACATATGGTATCTGTCTTCCTCTATATGGCTTATTTCACTTAGCATCACACTCTCCAGTTCCATCCACGTTGCTACAAAGGGCCATATTTCGTTCTTTCGCATTGCCATGTAGTACTCCATTGTGTATATAAACCACAATTTCTTTATCCATTCATCAGTTGGTGGACATTTAGGCTCTTTCCATAATTTGGCTATTGTTGAGATGCTGCTATAAACATTGGGGTACAAGTGCCCCTATGCATCAGTACTCCTGTATCCCTTGGATAAATTCCTAGCAGTGCTATTGCTGGGTCATAGGGTAGGTCTATTTTTAATTTTCTGAGGAACCTCCACACTGTTTTCCAGAGCGGCTGCACCAATTTGCATTCCCACCAACAGTGCAAGAGGGTTCCCATTTCTCCACATCCTCTCCAGCATCTATAGTCTCCTGATTTGTTCATTTGGGCACTCTGGCGTGAGGTGATATCTGAGTGTGGTTTTGACTTGTATTTCCCTGATAAGGAGCGACGTTGAACATCTTTTCATGTGCCTGTTGGCCATCCGGATGTCTTCTTTAGAGAAGTGTCCATTCATGTTTTCTGCCCATTTCTTCACTGGGTTATTTGTTTTTCGGGTGTGGAGTTTGGTGAGCTCTTTATAGATTTTGGATACTAGCCCTTTGTCTGATATGACATTTGCAAATATCTTTTCCCATTCCATTGGTTGCCTTTTAGTTTTGTTGGTTGTTTCCTTTGCTGTGCAGAAGCTTTTTATCTTCATAAGGTCCCAGTAATTCATTTTTGCTTTTAATTCCCTTGCCTTTGGGGATGTGTTGAGTAAGAGATTGCTGCGGCTGAGGTCAGAGAAGTCTTTTCCTGCTTTCTCCTCTAGGGTTTTGATGGTTTCCGGTCTCACATTCAGGTCCTTTATCCATTTTGAGTTTATTTTTGTGAATGGTGTGAGAAAGTGGTCTAGTTTCAACCTTCTGCATGTTGCTATCCAGTTCTCCCAGCACCATTTGTTAAAGAGACTGTCTTTTTTCCATTGGATGCTCTTTCCTGCTTTGTCAAAGATGAGTTGGCCATATGTTTGTGGGTCTAGTTCTGGGGTTTCTATTCTATTCCATTGGTCTATGTGTCTGTTTTTGTGCCAATACCATGCTGTCTTGATGATGACAGCTTTGTGGTAGAGGCTAAAGTCTGGGATTGTGATGCTCCTGCTTTGGTCTTCTTCAAAATTACTTTGGCTATTCGGGGCCTTTTGTGGTTCCATATGAATTTTAGGAGTGCTTGTTCTAGTTTTGAGAAGAATGCTGGTGCAATTTTGATTGGGATTGCATTGAATGTGTAGATAGCTTTGGGTAGTATTGACATTTTGACAATATTTACTCTTCCAACCCATGAGCAGGGAATGTCTTTGCATTTCTTTATATCTTCTTCAATTACCTTCATAAGCTTTCTATAGTTTTCAGCATACAGATCTTTTATATCTTTGGTTAGATTTATTCCTAGGTATTTTGTGCTTCTTGGTGCAATTGTGAGTGGGATCAGTTTCTTTATTTGTCTTTCTGTTGCTTCATTGTTAGTGTATAAGAATGCAACTGATTTCTGTACATTGATTTTGTATCCTGCAACTTTGCTGAATTCCTGTATCAGTTCTAGCAGACTTTTGGTGGAGTCTATCGGATTTTCCATGTATAATATCATGTCATCTGCAAAAAGCGAAAGCTTGACTTCATCTTTGCCAATTTTGATGCCTTTGATTCCCTTTTGTTGTCTGATTGCTGATGCTAGAACTTCCAGCACTATGTTAAACAACAGCGGTGAGAGTGGGCATCCCTGTCGTGTTCCTGATCTCAGGGAAAAAGCTCTCAGTTTTTCCCCATTGAGGATGATGTTAGCTGTGGGCTTTTCATAAATGGCTTTTATGATGTTTAAGTATGTTCCTTCTATCCCGACTTTCTCAAGGGTTTTTATTAAGCAAGGGTGCTGGATTTTGTCAAAGGCCTTTTCTGCATCGATTGACAGGATCATATGGTTCTTCTCTTTTTTTTTGTTAATGTGATGTATCACGTTGATTGATTTGCGAATGTTGAACCAGCCCTGCATCCCAGGAATGAATCCCACTTGATCATGGTGAATAATTCTTTTTATATGCTGTTGAATTCGATTTGCTAGTATCTTTTTTTTTTTTTTTTTAACATTTATTTATTTCTGGGACAGAGAGAGACAGAGCATGAACGGGGGAGGGGCAGAGAGAGAGGGAGACACAGAATCGGAAACAGGCTCCAGGCTCTGAGCCATCAGCCCAGAGCCCGACGCGGGGCTCGAACTCCCGGACCGCGAGATCGTGACCTGGCTGAAGTCAGACGCTTAACCGACTGCGCCACCCAGGCGCCCCAGATTTGCTAGTATCTTATTGAGAATTTTTGCATCCATATTCATCAGGGATATTGGCCTGTAGTTCTCTTTTTTTACTAGGTCTCTGGTTTAGGAATCAAAGTCATACTGGCTTCATAGAATGAGTCTGGAAGTTTTCCTTCCCTTTCTATTTCTTGGAATAGCTTGAGAAGGATAGGTATTATCTCTGCTTTAAACGTCTGGTAGAGGGGCGCCTGGGTGGCGCAGTCGGTTAAACGTCCGACTTCAGCCAGGTCACGATCTCGCGGTCCGTGAGTTCGAGCCCCACGTCGGGCTCTGGGCTGATGGCTCGGAGCCTGGAGCCTGTTTCTGATTCTGTGTCTCCCTCTCTCTCTGCCCCTCCCCCGTTCATGCTCTGTCTCTCTCTGTCCCAAAAATAAATACACGTTGAAAAAAAAAATTTTTTTTTTAAATAAATAAATAAATAAACGTCTGGTAGAACTCCCCTGGGAAGCCATCTGGTCCTGGACTCTTATTTGTTGGGAGATTTTTGATAACCGATTCAATTTCTTCACTGGTTATGGGTCTGTTCAAGCTTTCTATTTCCTCCTGATTGGGTTTTGGAAGAGTGTGGGTGTTTAGGAATTTGTCCATTTCTTCCAGGTTGTCCAATTTGTTGGCATATAATTTTTCATAGGATTCCCTGATAATTGCTTGTATCTCTGAGGGATTGGTTGTAATAATTCCATTTTCATTCATGATTTTATCTATTTGGGTCATCTCCCTTTTCTTTTTGAGAAGCCTGGCTAGAGGTTTGTCAATTTTGTTTATTTTTTCAAAAAACCAACTCTTGGTTTCGTTGATCTGCTCTACAGTTTTTTTAGATTCTATATTGTTTATTTCTGCTCTGATCTTTATTATTTCTCTTCTTGTGCTGGGTTTAGGCTGCCTTTGCTGTTCTGCTTCAATTTCCTTTAGGTGTGCTGTTAGATTTTGTATTTGGGATTTTTCTTGTTTCTTGAGATAGGCCTGGATTGCAATGTATTTTCCTCTCAGGACTGCCTTCGCTGCGTCCCAAAGCATTTGGATTGTTGTATTTTCATTTTCGTTTGTTTCCATGTATTTTTTAATTTCTTCTCTAATTGCCTGGTTGACCCACTCATTCTTTAGTAGGGCGTTCTTTAACCTCCATGCTTTTGGAGGTTTTCCAGACTTTTTCCTGTGGTTGATTTCAAGCTTCATAGCATTGTGGTCTGAAAGTATGCATGGTATAATTTCAATTCTTGTAAACTTATGAAGGGCTGTTTTGTGACCCAGTATATGATCTATCTTGGAGAATGTTCCATGTGCACTTGAGAAGAAAGTATATTCTGTTGCTTTGGGATGCAGAGTTCTAAATCTATCTGTCAAGTCCATCTGATCCAATGTCTCATTCAGGGCCCTTGTTTCTTTATTGACCATGTGTCTAGATGATCTATCCATTTCTGTAAGTGGAGCGTTAAAGTCCCCTGCAATTACCACATTCTTATCAATAAGGTTGCTTATGTTTATGAGTAATTGTTTTATATATTTGGGGGCTCCTGTATTCGGCGCATAGACATTTATAACTGTTAGCTCTTCCTGATGGATAGACCCTGTAATTATTATATAATGCCCTTCTTCATCTTGTGTTACAGCCTTTAAAGTGTAGTTTGTCTGATATAAGTATTGCTACTCCAGCTTTCTTTTGGCTTCCTGTAGCATGATAAATACTTCTCCATCCCCTCACTCTCAATCTAAAGGTGTCCTCAGGTCTAAAATGAGTCTCTTGTAGACAGCAAATAGATGGGTCTTGTTTTTTTATCCATTCTGATACCCTATGTCTTTTGGTTGGCGCATTTAATCCATTTACATTCAGTGTTATTATAGAAAGATACGGGTTTAGAGTCATTGTGATGTCTGTATGTTTTATGCTTGTAGCAATGTCTCTGATACTTTGTCTCACAGGATCCCCCTTAGGATCTCTTGTAGGGCTGTTTTAGTGGTGACAAATTCCTTCAGTTTTTGTTTGTTTGGGAAGACCTTTATCTCTCCTTGTATTCTAAATGACAGACTTGCTGGATAAAGGATTCTCGGCTGAATATTTTTTCTGTTCATCACATTGAAGATCTCCTGCCAATCCTTTCTGGCCTGCCAAGTGTCAAAAGACAGATCAGTCATGAGTCTTATAGGTCTCCCTTTATATGTGAGGGCACGTTTATCCCTTGCTGCTTTCACAATTTTCTCTTTATCCTTGTATTTTGCCAGTTTCACTATGATATGTCGTGCAGATCGATTCAAGTTACGTCTGAAGGGAGTTCTCTGTGCCTCTTGGATTTCAATGCCTTTTTCCTTCCCCAGTTCAGGGAAGTTCTCAGCTATAATTTCTTCAAGTACCCCTTCAGCACCTTTCCCTCTCTCTTCCTCCTCTGGGATACCAATTATGCGTATATTATTTCTTTTTAGTGTATCACTTAGTTCTCTAATTTTCCCCTCATACTCCTGGATTTTTTTATCTCTCTTTCTCTCAGCTTCCTCTTTTTCCATAACTTTATCTTCTAGTTCACCTATTCTCTCCTCTGCCTCTTCAATCTGAGCTGTCATCATTTCCATTTTGTTTTGCATTTCGTTTAAAGCGCTTTTCAGCTCCTCGTGACTGTTCCTTAGTCCCTTGATCTCTGTAGCAAGAGATTCTCTGCTGTCCTCTATACTGTTTTCAAGCCCAGCGATTAATTTTATGACTATTATTCTAAATTCACTTTCTGTTATATTATTTAAATCCTTTTTGATCAGTTCATTAGCTGTTGTTATTTCCTGGAGATTCTTCTGAGGGGAATTCTTCCGTTTGGTCATTTTGGATAGTCCCTGGAGTGGTGAGGACCTGCAGGGCACTTCCCCTGTGCTGTGGTGTATAACTGGAGTTGGTGAGCGGGGCCGCAGTCCGACCTGATGTCTGCCCCCAGCCCACCAATGGGGCCACAGTCAGACTGGTGTGTGCCTTCTCTTCCCCTCTCCTAGGGGCGGGGATTCACTGTGGGGTGGCGTGGCCCGTCTGGGCTACTTGCACACTGTCAGGCTTGTGGTGCTGGGGATCTGGCGTATTAGCTGGGGTAGGCAAGGTGGGTAGGCAAGGTGCACAGGGGCAGGAGGGGCAGGCTTAGCTCACTTCTCCTTAGGTGATCCACTTCAGGAGGGGCCCTGTGGCAGCGGGAGGGAGTCAGACCCGCTGCCGGAGGGGTGGCTCCGCAGAAGCACAGTGTTGGGTGTTTGCCCGGAGCAAGCAAGTTCCCTGGCAGGAACTTCCCTGGCAAGTTCCCCGCCAAACTGAGCTCTGTCGTCCCGGGGCTCAGCAACTCTCCCTCCCTTGTCCTCCAGCCTTCCCACTTTCCGAGCAGAGCTGTTCATTTATGACCCCCCAGATGCTAAGTCCCGCTTGCTGTCGGAACACACTCCGCCAGCCCCTCCACTTTTGCAAGCCAGACTCAGGGGCTCTGCTTGTCCGGCAGGCCGCCCCTCCACCCCGGCTCCCTTCCGCCAGTCCGTGGAGGGCGCACCGCCTCTCCGCCCTTCCTACCCTCTTCCATGGGCTTCTCATCTGCGCTCGGCTCTGGAGACTCCGTTCTGCTAATCCTCTGGCGGTTTTCTGGGTTATTTAGGCAGGTGTAGGTGGAATCTAAGTGATCAGCAGGACGCGCGGTGAGCCCAGAGTCCTCCTACGTCGCCATCTTCCCCTATGTCCATTATATCTTAATGAAGTTAATAAACTACTTTACATAATAGAGCTGCTTCGTTTTGAACAAAAATATTTATACTTAAGTCAAGGCTCATAGCAATATTCAAGAAGTCTTCTTAGAATTTAGTTAATATATTCAGAATACTACTTTTCAAAAAATGATGCAAAATGCCAAACAACTGAATATGTGAATATGTGTCACTCTGACAATATTCTCTTGTCTTTCTCTAATACCATTTTTTTTCAAAGAGAGAGAGGGAGAGAGGTATGAGGGGTTGAGACAAACAGAGAGAGAGTCTCAAGTAGGCTCCACACTCAGCATGGAGCCCAACATGGGGCTTTATCCCAGGATGCTGGGATCATGACCTGAACCAAATCAAGAGTCAGATGCTCGACCAACTGAGCCACCCAGGCACTCCCCTAATGCCAAATTTCAATTATAAAATTCATATAATTGTTTCAGGTAGCTGATCTTAGAGATATACAAATGAAAAAAAAACTTACATTGATAAGCTTTACCTCAGTTCACATTGGATATTATATTTGGTCCATGGTTAGCTTCATTTTAGTTCTACCTCTATCAAAAATCAAAATGGACTTTTACAATGAAAACTAACCTCCTTTATAATGAAATCTGAATCTGCCACTCTCAGTCATTGCTGTTTACAGTGTTAAGTTACCCAAGCCCCAGTAAGGCATCATGTAGTGATAATAGTCACTTTGGACCATACTCACCTCCATGAACAATGGAATTGTACTCTAGAAAATGTCTTCATTTAATGCTCAACCATGCTGTGCTTCAGAATGAGGACACTTTTTTATTCAGTACTAATCTACCCCTTTTCCGGTAGTAGCTTCAGTACTATCATGTATCTTTCTCTTTAATGATGAAAAAAAACACTTTGTTTGTTTGTATTGCTAATGTTCTTTGTCATCTACATATTGTACTAGGTCATCCCAAGTTCAGTTCTAATTGGATGCAGTGATACTTGCTATTAAAATACATTGTGAAAGGAGCCACACTATATAGGCTAGTATTTAGCTGTAGTTCCCATTTGTATGTAAGAATCTGCTTTGTTCCCAGCATTTACTATTTTCAGACAGAAACTCAGTAGGGAGTTTCAAGTCTTCTAATACTTTGATATCCCACTGAGAAGCTGTGTGATACAGGTAGGATTAAATATCCAAATCCTGTCTGTGAGAAAGTTTCTTTTTTCCGAGCATTAAAAAAGGTCAATTGATAACCACTTAAGAACTCTGGCTACCCCCAGGGACCTCCTTATTTAATAACGTATTCAGGAGAGAGGGAATATAGCCCACCTAAAGGTTGAAAGCATGAACTTAAGGGCACGGCCAGCTTCATGAGCACTGACAACCTATGCAGTCACACAGTGCCCTGCACTTAGAGGGTCCTATGTTTGTTTTAATGCTCTTCTTTTGTCTCTTGAGGCTCAATAATTGTTGAACAGGGGACCCCACATTTTTATCTTTTTTTTCTTCCAAGATTGTATTTAAATTCAAGTTGGTTAAGATATAACATATAGTGTCATATTGGTTACAGGAGTAGAGTTTAGTGATTCCTCACTTAACATGTAACACCCAGTACCCACCCCAACAAGGGCTGTTCTTAATACTCATCACCCATTTAACCCATACCCTTGCCCACCTCTCTTCCAGTAACCCTCAGTTTGTTCACTATAGTTAAGAGTCTTTTATGGTTTGTTTCCTTCTTCATTTTACCTACATTTTTCCTTCCCTTCCCCAAAGTTCATCTGTTTTGTTTCTTAAATTCCACATATGTGTGAAATCATATGCTGTCTTTCTCTGACTGACTTATTTCACTTAGCATAATACATTCTAGCTCTATCCACATCATTGCAAAGGGCAAGATTTCATTCTTTTTGATGGTTGAGTAATAGTCTATTGTATATATATACCACCTCTTCTTTATCCATTCATTAGCCGATGGATATTTGGACTCTTTCCATAATTTGGCTATTGTTGATAGAGCTACTGTAAACATTGTGGTGCATGTACCCCTTTGAATCAGTATTTTTGTATCTTTTAGATAAATGTGTAATAGTGAAAAAACTAAGTCATAGGGTAGTCCTATTTTTTACTTTTTGAGGAACCTCCATACTGTTTTCCAGAGTGTCTGTACCAGTTTGCATTTCGATCAATAGTGTAAGAGGATTCCCCTTTCTCCACATCCTTGCCAGCATCTTTAATTTGCCAAGTTATTAATTTTAGCCATTCTGACAGGTGTGAGGAAGTATCTCATTGTGGTTTTGATTTGTATTTCCCTAATGATGAGCGATGTTGAGCATTTTTTTCATGTGTCTGTCCACCCATTTGTATGTTTTCTTTGGAGAAATGTCTTGTCAAGTCTTCTGCCCATTTATTAACTGGATTATTTATTTTTGGGTGTTGAGTTTGGTAAGATCTTTATAGATTTTAGATAGTAGCCCTTTATCCAATATGCCATTTGCACATATCTTCTTCTACTCCATAGGCTGCCTTTTACTTTTGTTGATTGTTTCCTTCAGCTTTGCAGAAGCTTTTTATCTTGATGAGGTCCCAATAGTTCAATTTTGTTTTTGTTTCCCTTGCCTCCAGAGACATGTCTAGTAAGAAGTTGCTACTGCTGAGGTCAAAGAGGTTGCTGCCTGTGTTTTCCTTTGGCATTTTGATGGTTTCCTGTCTCACACTTAGGTCTTTCATCTATTTTGAATTTATTTTTGTGTGTGGTGTAAGAAGGTGGCCCAGTTTCATTCTTTTCCATGTCACCGTCCAGTTTTCCCAGCACCATTTGTTGAAGAGACTTTTTTCCATTTCATATTCTTTCCTGCTTGGTTAAAGATGAGTTGGCCATACAGGTGTGGGTCCATTTTTGGGTTCTCTGTTCTGTTCCATTGATCTATGTGTCTATTTTTGTGCCAGTACCATACAGTCTTGATGATTACAGCTTTGTAATACAGCTTGAAGTCTGGAATTGTGATGCTTCCTGCTTTGCTTTGTCAACATTACTTTGGCTCTTTTCTGGTTCCATACAAATTTTAGGATTATTTATTCTAGCTCTGTGAAAATTTTTGATAGGGATTGCATTGATTGTGTAGATTGCTTTGGGTAATATAGACATTTTAACAATATTTGCTCTTCCAATCCATGAGCATGGAATGTTTTTCCATTTCTTTGTGTCTTCTTCAACTTCTTTCAGAAGAGTTCTATAGTTTTCAGACTATAGATCTTTAGACAGGCTTCTTCTTGACTCTAGGTTTTCTGACATCCTTTCTCTTAGAGCACTGAGTTTCACAAACGAAATTCTAAGTTCTTTTTCTGACTTTTCAAGATATAAAACTTCCTCCAGACTTTTACCAATTTTACAACACAGGAATGTCTTTCTCAAGGACCTGAGAGCCAACACATCGAAATGTAAGCATCAAAGGATGTAGCACCTCTATATCCGATCATCCTTGGTGAGAAGGTAGAGCATAACTTCAATATGCAACAATTTAAAAACACAGATTACCTACTCACATTAACCAACATTCCCACTATTATCCCTTAGAATTTTTTTTTCACTGACTTACACCAGCACTTAAAAATCCTCTGCTTTCCCCCGAGTGGAGTTGAGTTCAATCTCTCTCCCTTACTGCAATAGTCTTAAAGAAATTTTTCCATGCTTATTTTCTCTGACACTAAAAACCCTTTAAGGGTTTATGACTATTTAAAAGAGTGTCCAAGCAACCAAGCGGGGCAGATTCATATCCTAGCCACACCATTTATTATCTAGGTGTGTTTGGGCAACTACCCTAACCCCTCCGAGTCCTGGTTTCCTCATTTATATATTAGTAATATTAATAGTACCTATCTTACAGAGTTCTTATGTGAAATGAATGACATAGCCATTTATAATTCTTATCCAATATAAGCTTGGCTAAATAAATATTAGCCATAAACAAATATCTCAATAAATCCTAGCTATTAATATTAGTCACAGAATAAAATTGACATATTATTTGGTCTCAGTGGTGATAACTCAGGCCCTTTTCAACTCTTGTTGTGACTACTAGAAGTTTCTGATTTCCTTTTCAAATCTATAGTCTTGCCCACCCCCCTCAATCCTCAACACAGAAGCATTCTAGAATGCAAGCTTCTATTATTTTTCCCATTTGTATTACCCCTCAAAGTTCTCCCGTTACTATGAGGATTAAGTTCGTAATCCTGAGGATGACATTCAAAGGACACCCAGGTCCAGCCCTGGCCAACTCTCCAGCCTCTTGTCTTGTGACCCTCCCCCCCACCCCACACACTCACATCTATCTGTACCCATCCCCTCATCATTCAAGACTTCTGGGGGGTCCTAGCAACACAGCCCTATCAACTCTGTAGCTCCCACTACTCCGTGTGCTGGGAAACCCTTCCTTTTCTTATCTTCCACATAAGGAGCATGCATTCTTTGAGACTCAAGTGCCAACGCCCCCTGTGAAGTCTTAATGTTTGTTCATTTTTGTACTGATTTCATTTATGTTTTAATTTAACCTAACTTTATTGCATAATATTCACAAAACTAGTTTACTTAACATGTCTCTCGGTTTTCATATCCTTTATGGAAAGTAATCATTGTTAAGAGTTTGGTTTTCTTTTTCTTTTTAGTGCATTTGTAAACATTAATACACAAAGACATACTCGATATGTTTTTTAAAAACAAGTATGATCATACTGAACATACCATTCTGAAACCTGTTCCTTTTTTAAAACACTATTTCATGGGTGATCCAGTTTACTTCTACAAGGACCCTATAAAATAGATGGCAATATTAACTCCCATTTTCCAGCTGAGAAAACATGTTCAGAGAAGTTAACTCTATTGCTTAATTCACATGGATAGTAAAAGGCAGAGGTGAATACAAAATAACACAGGTAGAGATAGATGACCAACTCCAAAGAGAATGAGAAGTAGTCATCAGAGAAAGGTCCAAATTTGACATCTTAGCAGTGGAAGGGTTTAAGGCCTGAGTAAGCTTCAACAGAAACACTGCTGGAGGCAACAGAGAAGGACAAGGAACTTAAGGAATCTTAAATCTCCCTTCTCACGGAGAAGGTGGTAGGCGCCGGGAAGGCTGAGTTCAGTTTGGGTTTATGGAACTATGTGTGTTTGCTTCTTTATTTAGGAAACTGGGAGGAATGGTATGGAAAGTATGGCTACCATTTCTCCTTTTGTAGGTAAACATCTGTCCTGATTTTTCCTTTTCCCATGACATGGGACTTTTCGGTGCTAGCACTCGTCACCTTGCTTGAAAACAACCTTTTGGAAAAACTCCTCCCATATTTCCACCTCCATCTCTTAGACCTATTTTAATCCCACTCAGCCTTGAAGGTTTACATTAAATGTCACATTTTCCATGTTACCGTCCTTTTCTCTTGAATCACAGGTGTGTCTCTCTTCTATTAATTTTTTTATTGGTGTGATATACAGATGCATTCTTATTTTACAGATAAAAATCCTTATAATTTCTCTTATTATATAATAATTTCAATTATTATTTAATAATTATCCCAATACTTCATATTGAATAACTCATCTTTTCCCCATTGGCCTAATCTCCTACCTCTCTCATACGTTGAGTGTTAATATGTGTATGGTTCTGTTTCTAGGTTCCTTCTTAGAATTTAAAGTTCTCAGGAAGAAGTCATTATCCTACTCATTTTGAGTCACCACCACCACCACCAATGCCAAACTCTATATATCCTGCCTGGTGGGTGTTTAATAAAATTTAATGAACTTAATTAAAACAAGCCTATTGTTTGTTATAAGCCCTTTTTTAACTTTCACTGCTTTAGATCCAATGGGACTATTCACAGCAATTTTATACTTTCTACAGCAGAAAGGACACCATTTATATGATTTCCATTACAAAGCCACCAAAACCTGTCCAACACGCTTATGACTATTTACTTGGATTGGATTTCAAATATGACATCAGATTAGGTTATAGAACAGAAAAACCAAAACTAAAAACAAAAAAAAAAACTACCATTTCACTTCTAACCAACCAAAGTATTCATTTCAAAACTAAAATGAAGATTAAAAATGGTTTTCAAAATTTGAAAACATGGAGACACTGTTTATGAAACAAAATGTGAAAAGTCTATTGACATCCTGATAAAAACAAAACCATAGGATGGCAAAAGAACGGACTGTTGGAGAAAATCATAAGTAAGATTATTGTCCAGTGTCTAGCTTTTGTTTTGGGTGGTGGGTTCTTAACTGTTTATTTTACTATTTAAAATGATAATTAAATAATACTAAAACATAGGACATGCCTAGACTGATAATGAGAGAACATAATAAACTATAGGTTATGATTAATCCAACTCTGTGCAACTGATGTACAATTCTGAAAAATGGGGAAGTGTCAATAATGTAGACAGATGGAAATACATATTGCCTATGTTGGCCATATGAAATATTGGCTCACTTCAAAACACATATATTGAACATGTATTATAGAATTAGGATTTGGCTTTTCTGAGAAAATAATTATTTTTAGGTCATTGGAAACTTTATATTTGAAATAAGGAATTACTATCTTAAAAATAGAACCAGTAATATAAATTACTTAATTTTAAAAAGTACTCCCTGGACTTTGGACCATGCACCTCATTAATTAAAAATTTAAAAAATACAAGCTCAGTGTAGAAATATCTACTTATTTATATGCATATATATCTTCCATTTTCATTGGCTATTTCAAGGAAAATATGTACATTTAGAGGAAGGTTGGCTATGAATGATGTTCTGTTCTTAATGTCTTCTTACTCTATGTTATGTCATCTTTGAATTACTTTATAATATGGCTGACAAAGAACTCCTACCAGAAGTCGGAGAAATTTCAGCTCTGTTACTTTTGTATGATTCCTTTATGTACAAATTATAAGTATTTTTGGCTCAATCAGTAATTCCCTCACCATTTTGCAAGGGATATTTTAATTAACATAAAATAACATACTCTGGAAATCCATCTAACCAATTGTGTTTTTGTAATCGGCTGGAGGTGAATAAAGGCAAGAGGACACTCTCAAGGCCTGTAAATGATGGAATGCTCATAGACACCTGGTGCCAGTATTTTTGCAATATTTTCCAAGTACCTATTAAGAAGTTTGTGACAACAACAACAACAACAACAACAAGATTCTCAGAAGTCCTACTTTGGAGAATTTACTTTAAGAAAACTGTCAGTAAAACAGACAAAGATTTATAAACACAGGTATTCCCAGAGCATTATTCCTATTATTGAAAATTTTAAGCTCATTAAAATTGTAACAACTGAAGAATATTTAAACAATTTGTACTCATCCACATGCTAGAATAATAGGCAGCTATTAAAATGGTATTTCTGAAATATTTGAGAACAATGATAAATGCTTATAATAATAGTAAGTAAAAACAGCAGGATATAAAATAGTATATACAATTTAAATAAATAAGTGTAGGGAAAATTGTAAGGTAGTACATTTTACATTTTCCTTTGTTCTGTCCTTTAAGTTGCAAATTATCCACAATAAGCACGTATTACATTTATTATAATAAAATCTCCCTATAAAGTTATTTTTAAAATTAACCCTCATAATCCTGCCACCCAGAGATAACCATTGTTAAAATTTGGGGCTCTTCCAGTCTTCTTTCTAGGCATATTAATATAGTTGATTCATACCACATATACAATTTTAACATCTTACTTTTCAAAGTTAACGCTTTTAAGCACAAAATCAATGTACACTAATACTTAAAAGGTCTTTGGTTCGAATAGACCTGGGCTTAAGTCTTGACATTTCCACTGACCATTTGCATCAAATAGAATTGTGTTTGGCAGCACTTACTAACAATTTAACTTCTGTGACTTAATCAAACTTAGATAAGGGACTTTCCAAACCTCGGATGGTGCAGTCCATAAGAATTGCCTCAAGGTCCAGGCCTCTCCTAGCCTCCTGTCCTGCCATTCTTAGCTGGTGGTTTTCAGCCATGGTTATGACTACTACACATACAGCCTTTCCCTGCCCCTTTGGGAAAAGAAAAGGAGAAAGATGAAGGTCAAAAGACTGAAAAAGGCCCATT
Organism: Lynx rufus; assembly: GCF_022079265.1. Classification (NCBI taxonomy): domain Eukaryota; kingdom Metazoa; phylum Chordata; class Mammalia; order Carnivora; family Felidae; genus Lynx; species Lynx rufus. The sequence continues at coordinate 150,474,733 of NW_025814823.1, forward strand.
CTAGTGGAGTCTTCCTCAGGAATACCAATCTCTGCTTAAATGGCATTGACTGTAATTAGTCATGTGGCCAGCCTCAATTGTGTTAGTCTGGTGGTTGAGCACATTGTAAACTCAAATAAAATTGGAGACCTGTTACTAGGGAAGAAAAGAAAATGGAATTTAGTAAGGAAGAAAAGAGAGACTAAACCATAGGTGTATAATCCTCAGCAAAACAGTCTTCCTGACATCAGAGTTTTCACATTAAATGAGATTAAAAAAAAGTATCTCACTAGGTGATTGTGAGGACTTAAGGCATGTAAAATGATCGGCAAAATGCCTAACATCTATAAGCATTCAAGAAATTTTAGCTATTACTTATTAGAACTCATAAACACAATAGTCTATGATATGATGATGTACCTCAATTTTATTGACACTGCTAATTTATTTTGGTTATTGTAAGTACATATATCTTTTATATTAATAATATTTTTTATTTAAATTAATGCTGCTATGAACAATTTGTGCACAATTTTTCCTTCAGTTTATATTTTATTCTTTTTTATGAATATAGTTTATTGTCAAATTGGTTTACATATAACACCCAGTGCTCATCACAAGTGCCCTCCTCAATGCCCATCACCCATTTTCTTCTCTCCCCCAAACCCCCATCCACCCTCAGTTTGTCCTCTGTATTTAAGAGCTCTTGTGGTTTGCCTCCCTCCCTCTCTGTAACTACTTTTTCCCCTTCCCTTCCCCCATGGCCTTCCGTTAAGTTTCTCAAGATCCACATATGAGTGAAAACATATATCTGTCCTTACTTGACTGACTCATTTCACTCAGCATAATACCTTCCAGTTCCATCCATGTTGCTGCTTGAGAAAAATTCATAGAAATTCAATTAATGGATAAAGGAGTTTGAACAATTTTAAAACACTTGATCCATCTTGATGGCTTTCTCCCCAAAATGTTTTTTTACATAATTTATTGCCACAACAGTTCTAATTTCTTCACTCTAAACTTTACCTCACTGCATACAGTCATTAAAAATGAAATTACTAATTTGATAGATGATTTGGCAAAGGCTACCACCTTCTCATCAAAGCCCATACTTTCTTCTTCTTCCTGTTCACACAGCTTATCTATATTTCCCCACCTCCCTTGCAGATAGGTGTGGTGATGTGACCAAGTTCTAGTCAGTAGAATATGAGTAGACATGAGGTGTGCCATTTCCAGGCATGGCCCATAAAATTCTCTCACAAGTATCTGTGCATGTTGTCTTTGGGCTGGCTGAGATGGAAACAATGATGGAAACTTTGAAAGCCACGTATTGAATGTGCTAGTTCCTGCATCACTCCCTGAGACGTTCTTTAGCTGGGTCCTGAACCCACACCTCTGCCTTCCCATGCAGGGGCACAACATAAGCAAGAAATAAATTTCTTTTGCAACAGTTCTTTCAGTTAAGGCTCACAGATCTCTAAGGGGTCCATGGCTAGAATTCGGGTGTGTGGTGGGAGGTGTCAGTGAACTTGAAATGGGAAAAACTATTATTTTCACCATTGTCTTAACTTCAATTTATGAAAATAGGCAACAAACTGGTCATATTATCAGTGCCTATGAAAGGTATTTTTCTATCACACGACAATTGCAGCAGATATGTGAAATTTAGTCCATACTCTTCAAAACTTTGAAACTGTGGTATTAATTAAACCTGCTGCTATATTTTGTTATTGAATACGTTAATAAAGAAGCACCTTTCTTATTATATCACATGTTCTTTTACTATTTTATTGCTCCTCTTCAATTTAATTGGTTTCTTTTGGAGTCTTTTACATTCTATTTTATGTATTTAAAAACATTATTCTGAAAAGAGGTCCGAAGTTTCACCAGACTGCTAACACGGCCCTGGTACAAAAAAAAATTTAAGAACATTTGCTTCCATCATGTTTGAGCCATTTTACATTTTTTAGTCTTTCTGTTATACCTTTTAGCATTACCCTAACTTATACAAGTAATGAATAGTGTTTTGGGGTTTGGGTATTGTAATGATAAATTTGATGTCTGTCATTACATATATATGTATATTTCATACATCAATCCTATGATATTATCATACTTGTGGCAGATGTTTTTACCAGTTCTTGTTTGTCTTTTAATTTTATGATATTTTATGTACAGTATTCAAATGTGTTTATGTGGTCAATTCTATCAGTTTCTTTTTATGTAATTTTTGTACATCTTTCTCATTTAAAAAATTCTTCCCCAACCAAAAACCAGTCACAAGGTGCTAACATTTCTCATCCAACAGGGTGTGCTAGTCAATGTGAATATAACTTCTGGGCTGAGTCTACAATTTGGGCAACTATACTCAGCAACATCAATTTGTTAAATTCTTACCTATGTATTTTAATTTAATTATTTAATCCATTTGGAATATATTTAACTCACCGTTGTGAGATGGATAAGGAAGATGGATAATTTTTACAATACCAATTTTCCAATAATTTAACTCTTCCACTGCTATTTCCTTTGGAATATATTAAATTATTTAATATATATCGGTCCATTTTTGAACTGATCCATGCTAATCTTGTGCCAGTACTATATTTTTTAAATTATTCTTAATTTTATAATATTGTTTTATAGCTGGTTGGGCTAGTTTCCCTTTGTTGTTCATAATTTTCAAGTTTTTGATACTCTGAAAAAATCTTCCAGAAAAAAACTGCAGAATGAAACTTTGAGAGAAAACTGAGAATGAAACAGAGAAAACTCTCAGCAGAATGAAACTTTGACAGTTGCAGGAAAAATGTGTATTGCCAAATAAGGAATGACTCCAAGATCTCTTTGTGTATTTGGCCCCAAAGAAAATATTATATTTTAACCACAAATTTATGAGTGACCTCACTTCAACTTTTTCACTTAATGGTGTGGTGAGAAGAGCTCTGGAATAAGAGTCAGAAATCCTCAGCTTGAAACCATCTTCAATTCTTTCCAGGTGTCTAACTTTAGACAGGTTGCTTATTGTCTCAGAGTCTTAGCTTCCTCATGGGTAAAATGTGAGTATAGTTTCTATTCTATTACCCAGGACTTTTGTGAAGAATGAGATAATATATTTGAAATCTCTTTAAAACCTGCAAAGTATTATAGGCAACAAATTAATATTTAATTAAAGTTACTGTTTTCCTGGAGCTGGAGATGTATTTACCGTTGTCTACATTTGTACCACTGCATCCATTCTCTAGAGCAGAATTTGAAAAAAGACAGATATGTCTTGGATATTATCCAAGAAGATTTAGTTTTGCTGGAGAAGCCAAAAAGATCTCATTATAAGTTAGTGCCATGACATGGACTCTGAGGATGGTATTAGACCCAGGTTACAATTTCTGTACCTTCCAGTGTTTGAATGGGGTAATTGAGGGGAAAAGCTAATAATGACTTGACACGACCCAAAGTTAAAATATGGAGATGGAAGGTGAGAATAAGTTATACCAGAGAGAGAGAGAGAGAGAGCAACAGAGAGAGAGAGAGAGAGAGCCTAGTTCTAGTTGTACAAAAGAGGAATCTTTTAGAATAGGGGTCAGGATTCCAGATGGTTCAGAGTTGTCAAATTTATACATGTCAAAGTCTAGTTTTGCAAGGAGTTTGAGTGCAAGGTAGATAGAGCACAGTGGTGATACATTCATTAACATTTCTTGTAGAACACCATTTAATTTCCTTGCAAACACATTCCTAGGAGACACTGTGTGGCACACTATGTCTTCCAAAAATGTATGTACAAATTGCAATTGATATGTTTCCACTCTAAAATTACCATTATGTGGGTACAGTCTACACTGTTATTGTAGAGAAATACTATAAGCATCAACAGGAGGAGTGCATTTCCCTATGAAATGATGCCCAATACTGTAGAAGTGTTTGTAAAAAAAAAGAAGTACATTCTTTAAACAGACTCCATGCGCAGTCTCCTTTGCTCTTTTTAGAATAAGAAGTGTTTTTTACCAATTATGAGAAGAAATGGTGAGGGAACTACAATTTTATGGACTCCTACTATGTGTCGCCCATACACAAGCAGTATGTTATAATCATAGCATTAAATGCTGCTATGCATAATAGCTTTCCGAGTTGATTTCTAAGTTTGCCAAAGTTAACTTTATAAAGCAGAGGCAGTTTACCATAGCACTTGGACTCTAGGCTCAGCGTAACCAGGTTGGGAAACCAATTCTAGCTCTTCACTGTAAAAATTACTTGACCTCTTTAAATTTAAGCTTGAGTTTTCACTTCTTTAAAATGAAGATACTACTATTAATAGGAATGGGAATATTAATATATAATAATAACATTAGGAAAAAATAATAGCTGAGCGATAAAGACAATAAACAAAGAGTTTATTCAGTATCTAAACTAGGTAAGCAATAAATAATTGCTCATAAGTATTACAAAGACTCCAAAACTTTTACTGGTAAAAAGAAAACTTTCATATTAAATTGTGATTTAAAAAATATTTTTCCTTTACATCTTTTCTGGAATTTATGTATTTCCTGCTAAAACTTAGAAATTTTTCATTGAGCCCGATTACTAATTGAATCTCTTTAACGTGTAAAGCATATCAACTAGATAGCACCCTGGCCCTACTTCGTGATAAGTTTCTGAACTGCTAGTGAAATGCTGTGGGCTCATTGAAATTGTTAATTCAATTTCCAGCTTCCAGAAACAAAAATAAATTATCTGTAGCCTGACAGATTTAATATAAAGGGATCTATTTTAAAATTTATACCTCATACTACATAAAGTGAGCAACTAGGAGGTTTTAATCTACTTACGAAAATAATTGAATTATAGTTCCTTAATATCACCAGTAAAAAAAATCCTCAGAGCATTACAATTGTTAAAGAGAAGGCTAAAATTCCCTCAGATTCTCTTCCAGTGGCTTCCAGCTCACGGAGAAAAAGACTGATATCCTTGGAATGGCCTACAAAGTATTAAACAATGTTCCTCCCTCAACTTTTTGGCCCCAGCACTCACACCTTTCCCTCTAAAACCTTAATTCCTCTGCCAAGCCCTCATTTCTAGCTACACTGATTCTTCCACTAAGACCTCAGGCTCCCATGTATATCTGCTTTTTCCTGTATATCTTGCTCTTTCCAAGATTAACTGATACCTTCCTCGCTCATTTCATTTGGAAATTTACTCAAATGTGATCTTTGTGACAAGATCTACCTTAACCCTCTTAAGAACCACCTCCTCGTTTGCCAAGTGCCCTCTCTCCTTCATTTTTCTCTATAACTGGCGCCTGGGCGGCTCATTTGGTTAAATGTCCGACTTCAGCTCAGGTCATGATCTCACAGCTTGCGTGATCGAGCCCTGCATCAGGCTCTGTGCTGAGAGCTCAGAACCTGGACCTTGCTTTGGATTCTATGTCTCCCTCTCTCTCTCTGCTCCCCCAAACCCACCAACGCTCAACTCTCTCTCTCTCTCTCTCTCTCTCTCTCTCTATCAAAAATAAGTAAATGTTAAAAAAATTATTTTAAAATTTTCCTCTATAACATTTATCAACTATCTTCCATACTTACTTTATTTTCTTTATTATTCATCTCTCTTGCAACAAAATATAAGTTGTATGATAGCAGATATTTTGTTTGGTTTGCAGGTCTATCTCCAGTGCCTATATTTATTCCTGGCATATAATAGACACTTAATAAATTTAATTAAATGAATACTTTCTTTCTTCAAAAGTAAAAGTTTTTATTGGTGACTTCCAGTATGAAAAAAAAATGGACATGTACTTTTAGGAGACACTATGACTAAATACTTAGATGTCTGCTTTCAATCCGAGAGCAAGGAAGAACTCCAGGAACACAATTTATTTAAGAGAACATTCATACATTATGTTGTACAACTGGAAGGAATGAAAAAACTGAGGAATTTAATACTAGGGAGAGAGATCCTTGGAACACTGCAGGAAATCTCCAAATGCAATGGGACAACTCCCTCATTCATCATATGAGAAATCATTGGAAGAAGTACATAATTGAAAACTTCTACACCAAAATGAAATAATGTTAAACTAAGAAACAAGATATATTTTAAACTATAAATAAAGCTTGTACTGATGCTATGCTCCTCTTGATTGCTAGTGAATTATTCTGAATGAATTCCAAAATGAAATGTTATGGCTCTCAACTATTGTTTCAGTGGACTGTCTCTAGTTGGATATGCAACAAAATTGCTTCTATAACAGTTTTGCAATTCAACTAGCAATATTTTTATTGGTCTCCCATCTGCCCAACTTTTCTAAACTCTACTCCAAGGTCATACTGCACCCTTTCATTGTGACCGGATTGACAAGGTCAAGCCCTTTTTTACTTTGAGAATGACACCGAGACATCATTTTTCAACCCTGATAATTGATGCAGACAGCACTGTGCGTGGAGGAAAGGTGAAATGGAATTCACTCGGTTGTTGTTAGGGATGCAACACATTTCATGAATGCAATAAAAGACTAATGACAAGGCAGTCTCTGTTCTCTTAGCTGAGCTGTAATGAGGAATTGAAATTTTCTTCTGTGAAAAAAGGGAGATGGCCTGTCTTCAGTAATCAATAAAAACATTTGGAAATGATCACGTTAAAAGAGTTGATAACTTCATCATGTTTCCTCTATAAATGGCTTGGATTATGGAGCCATCTCATGTGAGAAGCAAGTTGGTAGCTCTCTGGAGCAAAGGCAAGACAGGGCTTCTGATAACACCCCTAAGAGAAGCAGAGCTGTTTGCTTCCAATGCAGAACTGGGAAGACAGAGACACATTTTGTTGCTTTTGTCATTTTTTTTTCAAGTTGATTATCTTTTTCATGGAAGTGATTGCTAAAAATATCTAGCTCCCCATTCCAAGTTTCATCACTCAGATTCTTATGAATTGCTGTTTTTCATAAATGTTTAAATCATTAATTACAGTAAACATTAGCTTTGTAGCCATCTCAAAGAACTACCACTTTAATATTTCCAAATGTTATTTTTAATAACACAGATTGTCTGAAGGTGTACGTCATCAAAGCTGAACTGCTGTCTCCCATTCATGCCTCTCATCTTCCTCCTTCCATGACAGCAAAAAAAGAATTCACTTCCTTTACTTAAAATTCCTCCCTCTTCCAAGCCATTGCTTCTATTAAATTATCCTCATGATGTGAGACTAACAGCTTTTTGTTGAATGAAGGTCAAAAGACATGAGTTTAATTGTTTAAAAGTTAATATATATCATAATTTTTTGTTGCATTTAAATAAAACACACACAAATACCTCATAGATACTCTGGCCAATCTATTTCAAGTCTTTTATCTTCCTTTCCCTTTTATGTACAGAACAGGAAACAGGTAGTTGAAATCAAGAGAAAAAAAAACAAAAAACAAAAACAAAGAATGAGGGCCAATGGGCTCTCCCTTAGTACATAGGACCTACGAGCAAAATGATCAGGAAACTTCTATCCCATTTTTCCCAGGTGTCCTAAGATACCTTTGCTTGTAAGGCAATCCTAGAAACACATAGATAATCTTATTTGAAACTTTCTACTTTCCAATCAGACTCCATAAATCTATTTATATCACATATTTACCATCATTTTTTTACAGGGTTATAGTGTTCAGGATTTACCATGTAGAAAACATCATTGCTTCCTGGTTTGGCACTTTCTTATGATCATACATTACTTTCAACTTCTCAAAATGCTTTCACAAACAAGTACAAAGAAGCTGTTTCCCTGTGAGAGTAACATTGCCATTTGCATCCAGCTTAGGCATTAATGAAGTTAATGTAGAAATAAGTTTAAAGTGTTCAAAACCTGTTTAATACTTTAAAGTAAACATGATACAATTACTGGATCATTTTTTCAATTTTGAATATTTGCAGTGTGTTCACTTAGTACTTCATGATTTGCTATCTAGTCTTAAATCTTCCAAAGTCTTGATTATCTGGGCCAGTGAGGACCTGAAATAGAATGATTGGCTCCACCGTATCAATTACTCCCAGGGACTACACTCAGGCACTTTGAGACGAAGACCTAACTTTTCTCTTGAGAGGTTTAACGTTTACAAGAGCAAGTAGCATGAGTGTTTTATTTAAACCCCCTCTTCTTTTCCCTATAATTTAAAGAGAATTATTTAAACTGATGACATATCTGAAATATAATCATAATGGTAAATGATAATGTATTAATCATTTCTTGTGTGTCAATCCCTTTTCAAGGCACCTAACATACCTTATGTCATTTCACTCTCATAGCAGCCCTCTGGGTAGGTTCTACTAGTATGACCATTTTATAGATGAGGAAACTGAAGCACAGCATCCTCCATACCCATAATGCAACTTGCCCAAGGTCAAATGGCAAAACATGGCTCTTGTTTTGAAGAAAAATCTTATTTAATAGATGGAACATTCATCTTTTCAAATGATAAACATCAAATATTTCAAGGAATAAGATGCCTACAAGAAGACATGAGCAATGTAGTTTTGTCCTGTGCATATCATAGATTTGGAGGACTGTTTCATGCAACCAGAAGGACTAAGTATATGACTTTAAACAAATTTGGTTTCTTAGGCCCTCAGTGTTTTTGTCTGCCATATTGTCAATATTAATATTGATCTGTGAGAATTAAAACTGAACTAAAAAGGGGCGCCTGGGTGGCTCAGTCGGTTGAGTGTCTGACTTTGGCTCAGGTCATGATCTCGCAATCCGTGAGTTTGAGCCCCGCATCAGGCTCTGTGCTGACAGCTCAGAGCCTGGAGCCTGCTTCGGATTCTGTGTCTCCCTCTCTCTCTCTGGCCCTCCCCCAGTTCATGCTCTGTCTCTCTCTGTCTCAAAAATAAATAAATGTAAAAAAAATTTTTTGTTAAACTGAATAAACATGTAAAGACCTAGTAGTACCATACTTATTTTAGGTTCTTAATAAATATTAGTGTAATTTTCTCCTTCATGTAGACTCAATATCCAAATTTATGGTAATTTGATTCTCACACTGCACTGAAAATTCACATCTAACTTATTACAACTTTTTATTTAAGAATCTTTGCCCTTACATTTGTCATGTTTAAGTACCCCATTTTATAATTGAACCCCATTTTATAATTTAGCTTCATATTTCTAACTTCTATTCCAAATCTCTCTCTTTTTCCTTATGAAGTATAGTTGACATAAATCTCTCTTTAATATTATAGCTTCTGTGAGATTCCATTGGAGTTGAAATTTCTAACAACTAATTTAGGAGAAAAATTACTTTTGTCCCTATTAAATGTCTTTCCTACTCATTTATGGTAGACATGATTGTCTCTTGAAAGTCTATGGCCATATTTCAGATGTTAGTGAATATGAGGCTCAGCTACCTAAAGCATAAGTATCATTGTCCACGAATATGCCATGGAAGTTTCTCAACCATTTAATAGGAACCAGAAAACTTCTTATCAGTTATATAGATTCTAAAGGAAAATGTGTTTCCATGTTGGTTTATCTTTTCTGCTTCTTTGTAATATGATTACTCTCAGCACTTGTTTGGTAACAAGTTATGTCATTCTTTTCTTTAAATCTCTAAAATCTTAATTTTACTTGGTAGAAAATCATCTACCTGCTGAAGAATATTATAGGTGGAAAAATGCAGCCAATTTTTATAAATAATTGTCTTGCTTATCTTAGTGGTGTACAAAATATTTTCTAAAGTCATGTCTGCAAAATCAACATGAACTGAGGGGAAACATCAGAAGACTTAATGACATAATATACCAGTGTATTCCTATGTTTCAAGGCCATGGATAAGAACAAGAAATTATTGCCAATAGTATTATAATGGCTACTTCTAATCCTTTGGATATAGTATGCACCTTTATTTAACAGCAAAAAAAATTTAAGGCTAACTCCATTCAAGATAGACCATATAATCTAATACAATATCCAGCTTAAAACAATCAGATGGTCAATATATTTTTTAGGTTATGCCCAGTCTGTCACTGTATGCCTTCTCTTCTTCTCCCAACGTGACCATAACTGTCAACCCTATCCTCACCCCATGACATCCAAAGGCTACGGCTTATTTTCATCAGAAATAATGACTTACTGTGGTAGTAATTTTCCCTGGGGTGACAGGAAAGGGGAAGTCAAAACCAAAATAGCATTAATCCAAGTTAAAATAAAAGATGATGAATAGTTTCAAAATCTCTGTCACCACAAGATGTGATGCTATGGCTCATAATGACTTCTTTCTACCATAATCTCCAGGCTAAATCCCGACCAGACACAAGGTGTTTAAGGTGGTCTTGCTTAATACTCAGACACTTGGTGCCAGAGAAACTAGAAGCAGTTTAAAAAGCATGGTCTTGGAACATGGCCTCTACCTCAGCTCCCACTCCCACTCTTCACCTTGGGTTCTGTTTCACTTCCCTGGGCTCTGGTTGCTACCGTCACTTTCTTCTCAAGTCTTCATTTTCCAACCATAGGCCTCTGCCAGGTTCTCGTTGCCCACCTCCAGCCACACAAGTGTACTGTGTATGCATACTGACAGTACAAGATAGCATTTAAAAGCTGAGAAGTCCTCAAGAAATCATTGAATTTAATATCCTCCTTTCAGAGCTATGGAAACCAAGAATCAAATCCGATTTTCCCAATTAAATACTAAAGGTATGGCTTGAGCAGGATACATCATTGGACATATTTTTCTTCCTCACTATGACTACTAGTGGTGTGTTTTCTACAAATTAAGGTATTCCTTATCCAGACTCCACCTGCCATGTGTTTCCTCCCTCCTCAATTGCTTTTCTTTCCTATGTGTTATCTTGGGTCTTGGGCCACCATCAGAAAGACCGCTCTCTCGCATACAATGCAGGTCTACACATAGAATGAGGGATGGTCTGCATTCAGACCTCCACTTGCTAGAGAATAACTTCTCATTCTTTTTCAATTTGGGGAACCCACGGACCGTCTGACATCCTTTCTGCAGACAGAAAAATGTCATTTATCCTATAGAGATGTAGAATTAAGAAACTGGTTTTGAAACCTGCTCCCATCTTCAGTTTGTCTGTCATTTAGTCTGCTCCCTGTGCATCTCCTGCTACCACCGGAATCAGTCACATATGCTTTTGAAGTGGTCTGGGTGTGAAAGTCCAGAGCTTGACATGTTTTCTACCACTGAAACATGTGAGGCATAGTTGAAATAGTACTACTATTATTACAATTGTTCAAGTCCATTTTGCATTAAATAGGCTTTTTTTTTCATTCTTTCCCAAGAACATATTCAGCAGATACACATAATTTCAATGAGAAATATGTTTTAAGATCCAGCCAGTATCAAAATTAACTTTTAACTCACATAATTCATTCAAAAGTTCATAGCTACCAGAATTTACCTGTTTAAGTCTACATTTCTTGTTATGGTGTTTGTGGATGGTATTTCAATATAACTGAATTTCTTCCCTTGATATTTTCTTGTTTAGCATTGACAGTCAAGGGTTTATATATCAAGATGAGTAAGAGGTAACAGTTCATTCTCAAATGTCTGTTAAAGCTTTTTCTTTCTTTTTCTTTCTAGCTGGATGAAAAAAAAAAAAGATTCTACATAATGTTAAAGCAAAATAGAGAGTTAAAAGGTCAAGGTTCTGATCAAACTTGCCCAGGCACTGCCTGTTTGAGCTCAAGTTGATTATTTCAGTTTTCTGTGAATCAGGTTCCACATCTACCAAATACCTTCAGTTCTTGTTTTCAAAATACAGAAAAAGTCCTTGAGAAAATGCATTATGTGTTACAGTGCAGAGTACGCTTACCATTGAGAAGAGTGTGTTAAAGAGCTCAGCGTCCACTTTTTGTGCACATAAAATCAACCCACGTTCCAAGGAAATGCATAGACTGTCAGGGCTGTGAAGAAAGGATGCATTTAACACAGGAAAGGGTTTTACTAACTAAAACAGTTGTATGCTGTAGTTAAGTTATGGAGGAAGAGGGGCTAAGAATCTTTTATCTGATAAATGTGTGAAATTCATCTTTCTATAGTCAAAGAAACTGCTCTATCAGAAGGAGAAAAAAAGAGAATATGTTATATATTGTCATACTCCTTTTTAATAAAACCTAGGGAAAGCTATTTGTTCCAGGCTGAGGTTGGGAGAAATAAGACACGAGTGAAAATATGAATTTGTTTTTAGAGACTTGTCCAGTATTCGGACACACAACGAAAAACCCATCCAGGAGTCTATTTTTGCACTGGGCCAAAAGGATTGGCAACTGTTTATAAGAGTGGGCAAAATGAACCGAGGAGAGTAATCACCGGGCAATTCAGATGCAGATTGCAGGCATGGAGGAAAGGGTGGGAACATGCAGTTATGATGAGTAAAATCGCTGACTTTAGTCATCAAGACCAAGAGTTAAATATGTGTTTGCTTTGTTAGGGATGAATCAGGCTGAGCGACAATTGTCTGTGGTTGTGGTTATTGAGAAGAGAGAGCCAGTGTGCTATATGAGTGCTGGCAAGTGTTCTCATCCTGCGTGAGCCTAAAAAAAAAAAAAAAAAAAAAAAAAAAATTCTGTTACCGTTTCCATTGGCCAAGTAATGTGATCGTTCCTAGGGCATAAAAATCACAGCAGGAATTTACAAAAATTAGACAAGCACTACAACGCACATTATGCCACATGGTCATGAAAACTGTAATCAATATTAATATTATTGAACATAGAGAATATTAAAAAAAAGGAGTCTGTTGAAAATGAGATATCAAAACTATGTAATTTATAAGTCTTTTATTTAGGGGAATGGTAGGCAAGTGTCTCCAATGTAGAAAGACTTTAACTTCCAACAGGCCGGCTCAGCCAGTCTGTATTAATGAACTATGCCAGACCTAGCATGGGGCAACCTATTATAAAGGATAAATGGGAGGGAGAAGAATCAGCAAGAAAAGAGTACTTTTCATGAAAAAGAGCAACAATGATAGGAGCATCTTCAAGCACTAACTACATTACAAAACCAGGATTGTAAATCCTATAGGAATGTGGAAAAGAGTTCATTCAGAATGAAAATGAGATCAAAGTTTGGATGGTCTACTTTATATTTGATGAGTTGTAAAGCAATATAATGTGACAGAAAATTTGCTATATAAGTTGTGGGTAAGTCCCTCCTTTTTTGTTTTTGAGCTTCAGCTTCATCATTTCTGAGTTGAGGATCACTCTAGTAAGAATAAGTAACACTCATTGACAACATATTCCATTCAGAATTTGAAACTAGACTTTCAAGCCAGGCTATGAGTCATTATTTCACCCGTAATCTTTACCTTTGTAATGGCTTACCTTAATGCCTTTTCTCCTCAAATGAAAATTACCAGATCAGAAGATAAGGTTCCAGATCTGAGGTTCTATAATATGTCAATATTGATTGACTGAAGTCAGTGAAGCCTGAAAACAAAACATAACTCTCTCTTAAATTAACAATCAAAAAGGAATAAGTCCGTGCTTATGGCAACCTGGTAATTGTACAATTGCTGATGGAATTATTCTTCGAGATGCAAATTAGAAATATCTATTATGTCCATATCTTTCAACTTAATAATTCCATTTCTAGTTATGTTAGGTATAATATTTAGTGTAGAAAATCTATGCGTACAAAGGTGCTCACTTCAACCTTGACCAGTACAGCAAAGCATTAGATGCAACTAAATTTAAAAAAATGGAGAACTGATTAAGAAAATTGATGGAACACCACGAAGCTACTAAAACTGATAGTTATGAAGACTATAACAATGGCAACCTAAATGCCCATCCAAGTGAGAACAGATAAAAAAAAAAGTGTGGCATGTGCACTGTGGTTTGTTATACAGAGTCATAACAAATGCCATAGAATGACAGACAACCTTATGAATAAGTCTTAGTACTAAGATTATTAAAGAAAGTAGATTCCAAAAGACCACATGCAGTATACTAAGCTTTTTATAAAGTCAGAAATAAAATATATAGTTTTTAGGATCACATATAGATACAATTTACAATTTATATAGATGTATACATATACCACCATTACATATATTTATAATGTATATAATATATATGCAATGTATATATATATTATATATTTTTCATACATATGAAGTAAGGGAACAGTAACAATAGAGTTCTGAATGACACTTCTGGGGGGGAAAGGTAGGTGAGGGCTGGGAGACACAATGTACAGTGTAGTTGTTGTCGAACTCATAGTTTTTGGGAGGATGGAGGTGAATTTCTGAGGGATTTTATAGTACTACAAATAAGTACATGCTTGAACCACTAATGAGAATGTTGTCATGAACCTAGGATTATGATTCCTGCAATTATGTATATCTACAAGCCAAACAGAAATAAAGATAAGACACATTTTTAAAAAAATATAAAATAGTTTTTAAAGATTCACTAATAAAAAAGACTAGAAGATAATAAATACAAATAATGGTTGTGTTGCTGTGGTAACTGTGTGATTTTTCCTTTTCTTTTTCAAATATTCTAAAACATATTATTTTAATGAGGACAACTGTTTATAACTCATTAAAAAACAGTATGCAGACCCATGGGTCTGTATGCCAATGAACTTTTGTAAATATGAAGAAGACAAATGAAATAATGTAAAATTGATCAGCATTTCAGCAGGCTGTGGACCAATCCCCATAGCTGGAGGACATGAAGAAGTCACTATTGACCTTGCATTGACAACTAATTTAAGAATGAATCAAGAAAAAAAAATGTGACTATTTGCAAGAGCACATGCCAGATCCAATTTGCAATGAAAAGTTATATTACCTACTAGAAAAATCTCCATTTGGCATTGACCTGGAGTGTGCAACTGTTAGGTTTCAAACATGAAAGTAATATGACCGATATGCTCTCCTTTTCAGTTATTTCTGCAGAGGTTGTATACAGAGGAGTTTCAGATTAACATATGTAACATGGACTTTGAGCCCATTAGTTGAATGCTGATGCGCAGAAAACCAACAGGAAAAGGGGATGATTCATAATACAAACAAATTGATTGGACACTTTGACAATGATGTTCATAGAGCATGACATTGTTTCTGGTTGGATATTAATGCATTAGGAGGCTCATTCAGCATCAGAAAAATATTACACCAAATTACACTTTTATAAAGAGCTCTAAACCTTTGATTTAGAAACATTTAGACCATTTTCCACCTTTCTTTTAGCTTTTAAGATATAATCTATATGATTGTTTTTAAAATATAATGATAATTTACATTTGAAGAATACTAGATGAATTAGATAGGCGATATACTTTGCAGCATTGTCATATATATTTTCCTCAAATTTAGTGTTTTCTTTCTAGTACACCATCTGTAACACATATAAATCAGTAGATTTCACAGTGTATTTATTCCAGTTTTATTTGCCCAGTAATTTAAAAAAAAAATCTTGGGCAAGAAATAGCTTTCAGAAAATAGTCTCTTTACAGAATTTAAAGATTACCTTCCCTTTATCTTCTCTTTTATGCTATTCCTCATTGTAAAATAAAAATAAAGTTGGAAAATATTTTATGAAGTAATCATTTATAATTTCTCATCAATTAAAATTTAAAACCACAAGTGTTTGGTTTTTCTCTTCTTGCTAGTTATTTAAAGTCTCTGGCTTTCAATGACAGGTGTAGAAAGCTATGTGATAAAATAAATTAGATCTTCAGATTCGAAAGAAAAATAACCAAGTTTGAATCCTCCTGCTGCCACCTTGAAAAAAATCATGTAAAATCTCTGAATCTTATTTTCCTAACCTGTGAGAAGATGACAGCAGCCAACATAGTTTACAAGAATCCTTGAAAAATAAATGGGAGCTTCTATTCAAATGAGCAAAACTCTTATTGGTTTTGTTTGTTTGTTTTTAATTTTTTATAATGTTTACTTACTTTGAGAGTCAGACACGAGTGTGAGAGGGGGTGGGGCAGACAAAGGGAGACACAGAATCGGAAGCAGGCTCCAGGCTCTGAGTTGTCAGCCCAGAGCCCGACATGGAGCTCGAACTCACAAACCCTGAGATCATGATCTGAGCTGAAGTCGGCCACTTCATCGACTGAGCCACCCAGGCACCCCAAAACTCTTATTGTTTTTAATAATGGTTTTAGAACAAAGTTCGAAAGATAAACATAATAATTATTTTAGAATAAAGAACTTGAAACCAAACCATCCTCCTAGCACAAGGAGGACGAGGCCGTCTCAAGAGTGCACGGAAATCCCAGTGAACGCTTTTGTATGGGATTAAGAACAGTCTCCTCTGAACTCAGGCACCCAATGCCAATACTACTATGTTGCCCTAGGGACAGCAGGGCAGCACTCGCTTCCTGCAGAGTTGGACTGAAGTCTGTGGGCTCCAATACAAGCACCTACATAGATGTTCTATGGAGATTCTGGACATGAGATGTCACTGTGTCAGGAGGTAGAGAAGAAATGTGGCACAAGTGAGCTCTTATGACATAAACATAGCATCTGGTCTAAGGCTTCTAGCATTGCTAATAATCACGATATTTAAATAAATGTATTTGTTTCTTGCATTTTAAAGTTATGTAAATTATTCATATTTATGTAGAAAATAGATGCAAAAAAATAAAAGCAAGCAGAAAAAAATTACCCATAATCCTACTACCATAACTGCTATTAGTTATATTTCTGCTAATAGTATGTAACCACTGGTAGCATTTTGAACAATATTTTATATGTTATTTTCAATGTGCATGGATGAAATATATGTATCTTTAAAGTGGGATCATAGTATGACATTTTTTGAATATGTTGCATTTACCAACATATCATCAACATACTACATATTGATCAATATAGGTTGACCCCATCATTTGTAATTATTGAATAGAATTCCATTTTATGGATATATACGTTATTCAAGTGATAACCTATAACTGTATATTTAAATTATTTTCAGATTTTCCCCACTATAATAATATTGTAATATATATCTTCACATTTCTATCTTTATGAATCTCTATGATTATTGAAAAAGAAATTTAGAAGTGGAATTTCTGAGTTAAATACATTGCTTCCAACTACACCGTACAAAGTTTCTACTAATTTTACTCCAGTCAGCAATTTGTGAGAGCCCATTTCTTTTCAGGGAACCACACTGAGCATTTTCCTTCTTTAACTCTTTGACAGCCTGATAATTGATGAGAAAAGAGAGGATATCTAGTCTTTTTGTCCATGGTTATGATTACTAGTAAGATGAAATATTTTTCATCACCTATTATCATTTATATTTCTGATTATTGTACCTTGCCTGTTATATGTTCTTTTTATTACTAGTTTGTAAGATTTCTGCATCAGACATCAACCTTTTTCTGTCACTCATAGTTATATATTTTTCCTTGTCTGTCATTTGCTTTTTCACTTGGATTATGGTACTTTTCCCCACACAAATGTCTTAAAATATTTAATTATTTAGATCTTTGAAGTTTTGCTCTGAGTCTTGATTGAAAGGGCTTTCTTCACCTGTACATATGCACTTGTATTTCCTTCTAGTAGTTTTACATTTTATTATATACTTATATTCAATTCATTTAGAGAATTAATTTTATTTTAAGGTGTGGGTTACATATTTAAATTTATTCTTGCCAAGTGGTTCACTTGTTGTACTTGCCACAACAATTTTTTATCAAATTGTACGTTTTCCTTACCGATTTTAAATGTCACATTTATTATACAGTAGTCTCCCTATCCAAAGTTTCATTTTCAATAGCTTCAGTTACCTATTATCAACTGCAGTCCAGAAATAAATGACACCCCTTCTGACCTGTCATCAGAAGGTCACTAGTAGCCAAATGGTATGTCCCAATGCTTACGTCATTCACCTCACTTCATCTCATCATGTAGACTTTTTATCATCTCACACCATCACAAGAAGGGTGAGTACAGGACAATAAGATATTTTGAGAGAAAGAGATCACATTCACATAACTTTTATTGTAGTATATAGTTATAATTGTTCTCCTTTATTGTTCATTATTATTAATATCTCACTGCACCTAATTTATAAGTTAAACTTTATCACAGGTATGTATGTAAAGGAAAAAACATAATATATTTTAAACAACATATGCAATATATATATGGTTACACATAGCATATATAAGATTCAGTAGGATTGTAATCCTACCACTATTACTTATATTTCCACTCTTAGCTATTAGTACCACTATCGTATATATAGATGGTATAGCGGCATACAACCACTAGAAGCATGTAGCTACCATACTGAACAGTACAAGACTAAAAATTCAGTGCCATCAGGACTTAGATAATGACAAAAGCTTTTCTAGGGGTGCAGCTGGTCCAAGTAGAGTTACAGACTGATATAAAAAGATGGCCTATAACAAAACACAAAGAAAGAACTGGAGTTGAAATGCCAAGGAAGAGGAGCCTGCAAAAAAGACTAAGAGAGAACAGTGTAAGAAACAGGACAAAAGGGGAGAACATCTGAGATTTGGAAGATGAGAAAAAAAGGTATTGGGGAGAAGAACTGTTGTTTCTAAGTTAGAAAATTTTGCTAATCCATCAAGTCATCTTCAACAAAGGGTTGGATAGCACTGAAAACATATTGGCAATTAAGAAGTAATGACCAATAATGGTTTTAAAATGAGCATCTAACAAATTCAGGGAGTCCGAGAAGAATTTTAACTGTTTTGTAGGTTTTAACTAATTTCAAATATTTAGTTTTTACCTACAATTTTTAGCTAAGCATAAAACTTTCCATTTCATTTTGTGATGGAATAGAGTCATCCTTGATGCCTCAAGTTTTCACATTCCACATCTAATATACTATAGAATCTTGAAGTTTACAACTTTGAAATCTCTCCTCCCAAGTCATCTCCTGCCATCCTGGTACAAGCCACCATCACTTACTGTTCTGGATGATACAGCAGCCTCTGGAACGGGGCTCCAGGATCTTACCCAATCCTACGTTCCAGATTTCACTCTGAGTCAGTGTGATCCTTTTATAAAAGAAGTCAGTTCCTATCATTCCTCTGCTGAAAATGCTTGGAGGTATTCCTGTCTCTCTCAGAGTAAAAGGAAGAGTATGTAAAAATTTCCTACAATTCTCCATGAACTGACCATCTGCTTCCTCACTGATGGCATCTCCTGCAGCAATTTCTCCTTTAGACTTTTCAGCCATTCTAACAATCCTTTACCCCAGCCAGCCAATTTCTAAACTCTGGGCTCCCTCCTTACTTCCTTCAGATTTCTGCTCAAATGTCACTGTACCAAAACACCATTTCCGGCCTGTTAGAGGAGCAGCCTCCTTATCCTCGTTCCATATACCCTTATCCTATTTAATTTTTCTCTATAGCACTTCTTACTCTCTGTTTTCTATTGTATTGTACTACATTGCATTCTATTCTTTTTTATTTGTTTGACATATAGAGAGAGAAAGAGAGTGAGCTGGGAAGGGGTAGAGGGAATAAGAGAGAGAGAGAGAAAGAGAGAACCTTAAGCAGGCTCCAACTCCCAGCAGAGAGCCCCACTGCAGGCTCAATCTCACCATTATGAGATCATGACCTGAGCCAAAATCAAGAGTCAGACAATTAACTGACTGAACTATCCAGCCACCCCTATTCTATTCTATTCTATTCTCTTCTATTCTATTCTATCCTATCCTATTCAATTTTTCTCTAATCTCTCCTCTCACTAGAGTGTGAGTCCCATGAGGGCATGAGCTTTCTTTGGTTCCCTGCTGGATCCTGCGAGCCAAGATCAGTGGTGGCACTTATTAACTATATGACTCACTGAGTGAACTTGTATCTGGATATTTTAAAAATCACCATGAGTCTTCTAAATCATTGCTGACATTAAAAGTAATGTTTCCAATTTTGAAGTCTCTCAGAAAGGTTTCTTCTCCCCAAGAGAAATTTCCATTTCATGTTTTGAAAGATTAAATGAAAAGGAATTTGAGTTATGATGATTGAATTTTGGGGATATCATAATTTCAAGAGATTTTTTTACTGATAAAACTTTATTGTGATCATTGAAAATAAAAATATTTCTTGAAAGGTCATACGGCATAGAAATGAAAAGGTTAAGACTTTAGAGACTTTACAGCAAGATCATCTAGTCTTGGAGATCTACTTCCCAGCTGTGTAATTTTGAGGACCCCTATATGCCTCAGTTTTCTCATCTGTAAAACAAAATAAATAATTGTACCTAATTTATAAAGCTGTCATGCGTATTAAATGATTTAGGTTATGCAAAGTGCTTAAAATAGTGCTTTGAACATAGAGTCTCATAAGAATTTGCGATTATTATTTATTTGATAATAGTATTATCACCTCACAAGTTAGTAGGTACTTGTGGTTGACAGACTCTTGGATTTTGTTAGTTTATTTTTCTCTGTAACGATTCCATGAGAAAGATCTCTTTAGGGGAGAAATCTAGGTAGTATTAACTGTGTAGATACAAAAAGTAGATAAGAGAATGAAGGCAATTTCTAGTCATTTGCATAAACTCTCTTCTTTTTCACCTGTGGGACTCAAACAAACTTTTTGGGCCCTTATACTTTGCAAATAAATGCCACCTTGTATCTCCATTTCAGTTTACGTGCACGGGCAAAGTCAAAGAGAAATAGGGCGGATTCAGCAAGTGATTCCCCAATAGAGTAAAACTCTAAAAGCAAGTTTCTTCTGCCCAGAAAAAAAGGCTATTTAGAAGAATGAGGAGTTCCAATATTGAGAATGAGTGAAGAAAGTTCAAATTCACAAACCCTAGGTTTTAAAAAAATTGACCTTATGAAAGTCAGGTCCTTAAATATTTGTCCTCCTCAGGTAAATCTGACTTAAGCTGTTCATCCATATTGTATTTCTAGGACATGACATCAATGATCATTTTTTTAGCCTTCCAAAACACTTAGAAATTTATATATTACATTTCATAAATCGACTAGATGGTGATATTAACAGTCATAATTGATACTGAGCCATGGTGTTTAATTTTGTATCACCTGTGTTTACATGTGTTTATCACCTTATTTGAACGTAATCTTTATAAAATCGGGTCTTCCACTTCCTTAGTATTTCCCCAAAGAAGCAAGAGCAGTGTTCAGGAAACAACATTATTGGTGGGGATATAACAGTCAAACAGAATTTTTAAGGACATCATGTCCTCTCTTTCAAATATTATTGCTTTTGAAAAATATAATCTGCTACTTAAAAGTAAATTTTAATGAGGAACAGATTATTGTTGCCTATGTAAAGCATTTGACATGATTTCTTGAACAATAGTGAACACCACTAAAAGTTGATTTCTCTTCTGCCATGACCTGAGGCATATTTATTAGCTTTTCACTGCCTAAATGTCTCAGCCTAAAACCCAGCAACAATCAAGACTTGATATTCAATTTAACTGAGCAAAATATTCACTTTAAGGATTGAAAAGACAAAAGAATTATATGAATTTATTTTCCTCCAACTCTGCCCCAGGGTTTACAATTGTGTCAGAGACAAGTCAGACTGGAGGAAATGGCATCTAATGAAATGCTGAAAAAGCAGCACTCATTGAGCCAAGAGATCAGAGAAGGAAGTCATCACTTTGTGATCTTAGTCAGGGAGAGAGTGGGGCTTCAGCTAATACCTAAAAGGTATGTAGAGTTTGAAGAAAGAGATGGGAGAAAAGATGGTTACAGCTCTGGCTTTGGAAATTTTGTACTTTTTATTTTTGGCCAGGACACATTTACAGATGATCTATTAAATTAAAAAAAAAAAAAAAAGACTTTGTCCATCTTTGTAACCTTTGTGTCTCCCTAATCTACTCAAAGGTGACTCAGAGTCTTTATGAACAAAGTTCAAAAGATCAGTCGGAGACAAAAATCTCATGAATTGTATAAAATTGTTCCTGTTTAAAAAAATAATAGTGAAGGATTTGTTTTGCAGAAAGAGAGGAATTAAGCAGTGGGAGAAATAATAATATCCCCAACATTTATCATAATAGAATTTAGTATCTTTGATTTTGTCACTTACACCCTGGGGAAATATACTACAAACTACATTTTTACCTGTCATGTCCTTTTTTGTAGAAAAATTAGCATTAAAAATATCCTTAGTCAAAGTCACCATTTCAATGTAAGTTATAATTAAAAATGAATGGAATAAAAGGGAATTGATCATTTTTATAGTTTGCAAGATGCTTAATTGTGATTTTTCTTAAAAAGAAACTAACCACTACCACAACAAAATTATTTACAGGATATAATAATGTGGGAAGCAAGAGATTCAAGGAGATGGGGAAGGAAAGAAGGCAATTCTTTTAGATTCCCAGCTTTATTTTATTCTAATTTTATTCTAGGTATTCTAATTTTAATATGTGCCATCCTATAAAAATCCTGCATCTTAACTATAACAGAAAGATATTGATCCAAGATTTTGAGGGGGTTGGGGAAAAAGAATGAGGGAGACACAGGGATTGAGGGAAATTTATAGCTGGAGCTGATACTGAGTGAAAATTTAGAGTACGTACCTAGCTTGTTTTGTGCTTCCTTTCTTCCACAGAGGAAATGACACTTTAGATTCCCTGGGATGCTGGAACCACATGCAAAAAAGGATGGGCAAATTTGTCATTCAGAATTTATGAAGGATATTTTTTCTTCTCACTGACTAAAAAGAACAAATCAAACACTAGGTTTCCAATTCTGAAAATTAGTAGACTCTGGAGAGCCAATTAAACATTATTCCCCTATCTCGACTCTGTTTTAACATCCTTCTTTATTGCACACTGTTTCTTTCGCTCACAAGGCAGGTAGATGGTGTTATCAGGCTAATTTGGGGACAGTTATCATTATAATGTAATTTTTTGCAATTATGTGGTAGACCAGGTGGCAAGACAGCATGGCTTTGCATTGCCAAGGTGCAAAACAAATTCAGTGTTCAATCAACCTGAGAGAGAAAGGACAATTCTCATTTGCATAAACATGTAGCCACGGAAACGAGATGCACAGAGGTATAAGGGGAAAGAGACCTATTTTACATGATGTGCATAGAATATTTGACAGTTTAGATTGGAGGCGTCATTGATGTGGGTTGGAATGGTACGGTTGGTTGCCATGGATATGGTTTTCCCTACTGGCAGTGCAGAGATTGGCAGGGATGGATGCTGGAAAAAAAAAAAAAAGCCCAAACCACTGCAACACTCTGGCAGCCTCATTCTTTTCTTTTGTTGAAAAGCTATGTATCCTTTCTGCACTAATGACAGCTCATCAAGTATGCAGTGTAATCTAGAAACACTGATATTTCTGTAATAAATCATTCATGTATAATATATATGTATTTATACATTCTATGCACATATATATGTGGTGATCTACATGTATATATTTGGAATAACATGTATGCAGATTAATAAAAGATTAGATTCAGGAGGAAAATATTTACCTCTTTCCTACTCTTTTCTATTTAGCATTAATTTAGGAAGTCCTTAGATATGATGATTTATTAAATAAAGTAAACAGTGTATAAATACACTGAATTATCATCTAACTTACAAAAAGAGAATTGCACAGTTTGTCTTTGTGGAGAAGGCAAACAATGAAAGAAAGGAGGAGTGGCTTGTCACAAGGGCCTAGTCTCTGATTATTTGACCCCTACAGTCACCACATTGTTGCAGTATTACTACTCAAATGATACTTACCCATGAAAAACAAGGTAGTTTCTATTTTCTTTACAGGTTCCAGCCCAACATTTAGCACAGTATAAACCCAAATATGCTATTTATGCTGTTTTTCAGAACAGTCAGGCATTTACTTTTTATTTCTAAAAGCTCACCCACCTTGTTTCCAGACAGTTAGTCCAGAGCCTTGCTTTTATTAAAAGGGTTGCAGGAAAACCTTTTGTCTTTAAGAATTTATTCACTAACATACTTTGTGATGGGGTCTGAAGGAGCGAAGTCTCCAACCACCCAGACCAGCAGGGTAAGAACCTTTGTTTCCATGAATGCAGCTTTGCACTCGGCCATACTCTCGAGATCTGAACGCTGGTAGACAAGTTCTTATGAACTTGTGGGTTTCCTCAATCCTCCTCCCAGAATGGGGAGAAATGTTGACTGGCGCAGCATCCTCTAAATTTTCTGTCCACCCAAACATTGGAAACTGGGTAAAGAGTTGGAAACAGGATTATTGTACTATCAAAATACCAGGATCACTTTTGAAACATGGCCACGTTGTTTGCCTTTAATAATTGGCTTAATAATATAATAGTTGATCCATACAGCCATAACTTGATGGATAACTACCAGTGAACTGATCTGTATTTGGATTAAGATTTAAGAGTGTGCACTTGAAAGAACAATTAAAATATTTTTCTCTTGCCTTGTAAGAGAGGTCTTCTAAATGGGCAAGTGAAGAAAGTCTACATTGATACTACATAATTTTGCCTTACTTAACATTTTATATGAAGATCTATTCTTTATTGATAAGGCATATAAAAGGCACCAGTTATTTTTGCTACTTTATATTTTCTTACATGAAACCTGCTAGTGGGTCAGTTCCTGTGAGAACACTCACTCCACCCTCCACCATCATTGTTCTTCCCTTGAAACCACTCAATAATCGCTAGTATCCATTCTGTGCTAAACTAATCAGTGACCCCTTTCTCAAGGTGAAAATCAGCTGTAATCATATTGTATTTATTTTCATTATCCTTAATTCTTGGTTTATTTTTACCTGTGCTTCTTAGAATGCTGAGCTCTTATTTATTCCCTAAATCCTTTTGTCTCCAGTGCATGTGGACATTAATAAATATTTGTTGCCCCCAAAATTAAAGTTAGTAATTGCTTTAATCTCTCCATTTTAATTGTTTCCTAAGTTTTAAAAAATGAAACTCTTAAAAAATGAAACTTCCAAACTCTATGCAGATAATAAGATTATCATATAAGGAGATTCAAATGAGTAAAAAGTGATTAAGTACAACTTTTAATACAGTAAATTAACACAATACAGATGGGGCGCCTGGGTGGCGCAGTCGGTTAAGCGTCCGACTTCAGCCAGGTCACGATCTCGCGGTCCGTGAGTTCGAGCCCCGCGTCGGGCTCTGGGCTGATGGCTCGGAGCCTGGAGCCTGTTTCCGATTCTGTGTCTCCCTCTCTCTCTGCCCCTCGCCCGTTCATGCTCTGTCTCTCTCTGTCCCAAAAATAAATAAATGTTGAAAAAAAAAATTAAAAAAAAAAAACAAAAAAACACAATACAGATGATCAACTTGGCCATATACCTTTTGATCACATGTAGACATTCCTGTCCAGGCACTCCTCTCAACTATATTTTATTGCCTTCTGTACTTTGCCTTATTTCCTATAACACTCTGTGTTCTTTTCTGTTTTTCTTTCCCAATCCTATCATCCTTGTTTGTGCACTATTCCTCCATTTGTAATTGATATAAAAGGTACAATATTGAAGAAAAGCAAGTGATGCTGGGGCATGTTCACCATTGCCCATAGGTTCTGAAGACACTTGCAAGATCCTAGCCTGTTTCTTTACTTATTAAAGAAGAAGAAGAAGAAGAAGAAGAAGAAGAAGAAGAAGAAGAAGAAGAAACAAAGAAAGAAAGGGAAAATATTTAGGTTAGGTGCTACAGCACTGAGCCCCTCCCACATCATTGTAAAGGTGAACAAGTGATCCGGTATGTATCATGCACTGAAATAAAAGTTTCTAAAACCCTGCTTCTATTTCAAAGACACAGAATTTGCTTGCTCATCATTAAAAATCAATTTTTAGTCTTACAGGAATAAAGAAACACGAATGTGGTTATTTTATGAGCGAAGACCTGATTATCTCATGCTGTGAGTGTGATTCCTCAATGGTCAGAAGGGGAGCTCTGGAGAGGTCTACTTTTCTTGGGCAAGTGTACACTTGCCTCAGTCTCACTCATAAACCAGGAAACAGTCACATGCCCTGAGCCTTAAATGTGTTCATTTCAAACCAGGCAGGAGGCCTGACACACATACTAAATTTTCAGTATTAGCATCTCCAAATCTTTATCATCGTATACGTAGATTGATTCATTTTCAGAGTCTGGTAACTGGTTCAATGTTATATCATTTTAAAGATTTTGTTGAATACCTTATTCTCTCATTTTCTTGTTGAGACTACAACTTTACAAGTTTAGTTTAGTCCCTTTCATAAAAGAAAAATGTAAGTTTTACATTTTGTGTTACAGGTTCATTTTTCCCCCCTGAAAATAGACATTTTCCTTATTTCTGAGACTCATCCAAGATATAGGCAGTATTTCTTCCACGAAAGAAGAAAAAGGCAGCAAACTGATTACTTGTTGCGATCAAGCTTATTATAACAGAGACAGAAAACCAGAATGCACTTCCTAGATCTGTCATTAGGTGAATAAAAGGGGAGGATTTCTTTTTCTTGTCTTATTTTCCTCATTTGTGAAGTGACACCTTCTGATCTTCATGAGCTCTCTTGACACAGTAAAGCAAGGAAGTCAGGATTTCCGAATTCCTTGTGATGAGGAGCAGTCACTGACTTTCCTTGTGCTGTGACTGCAGCTTCAGGTGGGACACGTGCTCAAATAAATGACCATGGTGGAGCTAGTTTCTGATGCAGGTGATAAGAGGACAGGTTGGTGGCCAGGTCTGATGGCATAAGTTGTTGCTTGAACTAAATGTTAATCAAAATAAAGCTTGATGGCTAATGATGCATTATGATCAATCTTGAGAGTAACTGATTGTTGATGACTTAGAACTTTTTATAGAAAGTATTACCTACACTGACATTCACTTTAAAGCTCAACTTCTTCAACTCTAAGTAAAATTAGAGACCCTTTTATCTTCTATTTAAATCCATCCCCTTCCTTAAGAAGGCATGAGCATTGGTATAATGAAGCATAGAAAGTACATTTGTTATGTGAAAGGTACTAAAATTCCTGATGTAGCATGCATTCTGATAAAATTACACAGATATTAAATTTTCACTCACAAATTTGTCTATCTGCCACCTACACTTACCATGACCTCACAACCCTGCCATCAATTTCGTTTTCTTTTTAGACTACTTCCAAAGAGTTAATAGGAAAAAAAAAAACAGTTTTAGAGCTCAGAATTACTGGATAATGTTTCTTTATCTGGAAAAGAAAAAGCACTTCCATTCAGGGCTAACCTCAAATTTTTATTTTTCTGGTCTTCAAAATACCACATGTCATTTTCTCACTGTACCACTATTCTGTGTCACCCATGAGGACATCAAACCATGTGTCAATATGAACTTACCCTTATCCAGTCGGCTCAATAGGATGATGCCCTTCACCATTCAAATTAAATCTGAACCCTGTGTCACTGCTCCTAAGCTGCTATTCATCAATTTTTTCATGTTGTCATGTAGCCATGCTGTGGCTTTTGCTAATGTCCTTATCTCTATCATTAATTTTACCTTCTGATGTAGTAGTACCGGGTGATATGATTTACAACTTAATAAAATGAGTTTTTAAAACATTAGATAAACTAGTAAATCCATTTTTATAAGAGTCAGCAGTCTAGAGTTTTGAAGGTAGACTTAATTTACCTCCTTTGCCTGATTTCATCTCAGGTGAACTGAACGGCATAAAACAATACAGTAAACAATGCAGTCATGCATAATACATAGCAGTTGAATTCAATTTTAGTGGTTCTCCTAATGGTGTCCAGATGAGAACAAGGTGGGAGTAGAAGTGTTGAGAGGTGTTCTGAGGCATCTCCTTGACTTTGAAATCTTACTTTCTTACCTTTTTTAACCTTTATGCCTGAAAATAAAATTTACCTCTGGGGACACAAATCCTTAAGGGGAGGTTAAATTGTTTTTCACAGCGTGGAATGCCAACTTTTTTTAAAAAAAGGAATCAGTTGAAGGATAAATAAACTAACATAATAAAGAATATTTCTGCCTCTAGGCAGATAATTAGCCAAACCACCTAAGACAGATATGTAAAACAATCAAAGATATTTATCTTTTAAGTGCAGAAAGAAGCAATTTGTTTTCCCTACTCACCAAGATGCCAATTTAAGGGACTAAGACAATTCCAAATATTACCCAAATGTGTGTCTGGTAAGGTAATCTGAATTCTATAACTGGATAGAATCTAGTCGATTATAAACCAACTTTTGAATAGGTTTGGGCATGAGTGACCATTATTCACTTATTCATGAAACTCAATACAAGCTCTCCATATCATCCCGAATACCTGTGTATTTATAGGATCTACTGCCAAAAAATAAAAAGGAACCGACTATCAAGAGAATTTTTCAATGGCCTGAAATAGTGGGAATAAGAATATCTAATTTCTGCATTACTCATCACACCCCCGCCACCCCCCCCACCCTGGGGAATGGAATGTTAAGTTGAATTTCTAAGCTTTAGAAAGTGCTTTTCTTTCCTTAATTTTGAAATGTCCATGTAAAAAAAAAACTAAATTCAAGAAGGAGCTCACAGTATGGGTGAGCATAGAGAAAAGCAACAAATGGACTTCATAGCAAACTGTTATTCTTTTTGTTATTATTTTAATGGCAGTTGTACTTCTCCGAATGATGTGTCAACAAGACCAAATGCAGGCGGCTTTGTGAATATCCCTAAAGGACAGTGACCTCACTTCCCTGGGCCTCAGCCCCTTAGACGTGAATAAAGGTTTGTGTAGCTTTCAGACTTACAATTTCAACATTATCCTGCAGGGTCAAACTCGAACAACTGTTGGGTCTCATTAAGGACCTCACTGGTGCTGAAAGAATAACAGAACAGATTCAAATTTATGGGGCATTTGTGCTGAAATTTTTCTGGCATGTCTGCTTCCTGCACATGAAGAAAGCCTCTCTAGCATTTATAACACAGGTGGAGTCTGTGTTAAAGACTTAAATCTGGAAAAAGATCCAGATGTTGGCAGTACTCTGATAATCCTATACAAGAAACATTTATTATATTTATCAGCTCAGAAAGACAAAGGCTTATTGGATGTAGGCTCAAAGTTTACAAAATCAAAAGAAAGTTCTATTTACAGTAAATGGATTATCTATCTCATCAAATCTTAAAATGCTAGAGCAACTAAATACCCCACGGAAACCTGAAATCCTTAATTTTAGCACAGGTCAGTAGACCAGTAATTATTTTATTACTTACCATGTCCAACACAGTGATAAATTCCATGGTGGATATGGAAGCATCAGGCATGACTCATACTGCCTAAGTAGTTACAATCTAGTTGGGAGGCAAAACAATAATGAAAACTACAAAAGTATATACACAAGTGCTAAATTTTATAACACAGACTACAAATGTGCCAGTTTATTGTTTTTACTGTGAGTGGTATAATATGGTCCTCTAAGAATGAAATTCCAAACAGGATTAGAAGTTAGATTAGATTAGGGTATCCCAAAGTATGTAACTGAAGACAGTAATCATAGAGAATACTCTTTAACACTGGCTTTTGAGGTCAAAAACATCGTATATTATATCCCCGCTTTGAGTGTTAATGATGTATCTTAGCACACTAGAGGCTCTAAGATGTCATGCAGAAAAGTTATCTTTATAATTTAATTTATTCCAATATTTTCCAAATTTAATTAACCACGGGTCCCTTAATGTCTCTTATCACTTATATTCCTCCAAACATACTTTAGAAAACACTGATTTTGGTAAATCCATAAATCATGGAACCATAAGACAGTAGTAACTAAACATAAGAAAGCTAGGAATATGTCTGTTTTTGTAAATATAAATTTCAAGATGACAGCCAAGATCTTCGTAGACAAAATTTGGCTAACGGACCTTCGTCCATCTAACATGAGTCTTCATGGCATTTATTATGCTCTTAGGAATCAGTCTAATACCCAGGCTGATGTTTTTGTTGTATTTTTTTTTTTGCAAACTCACAACAAAAGCACACATACAAGCAAAAATTATTATAAAAATAGAGCCATTAATGACAGCCATAGAATTAGCTGAAGGATATCTCAGCAGCACACATTTGACTCATACATGCATGTGCTAACATAAGGTATAGGTGATGACAGGTTTGCCCTTGACAGCATGTGTTTAGTTCTGATTGTAAGAAGTTTGGTTTGGAAATGACTAGTGTAAAACGACTCAGCAGACAGCTGTGGGCTAAGCCCCTCTATGTCCTTTTCAGGGCATTATATTATTTAAAGATTTAACCTTGAAAAACACACACTTTATTTCTAGCACTTTCTTCACCTCCAGCATAAAAGTTGGTAATGGTGCTATCAATATTTTAACTAAAATAGTTGGCCCACATCATTTTATGTCAAACCCAACCAACTACAGGGTCTCAAAGTAATGTTACTCTGTAGTAGCATAATTCAGAAGCCTCTTGTGTCATTAGCTCCTTGAAAGCACATTGACAGAAAAAGTGTTTAAAAGTAAGTTGCCCAGGTTGAATGGTATTATAAGGATTTCTATTACTACTGTCTAATGATATTCGCCATTGTGAACCCTTGACTCAGAGCAGCACCTCCCAAACTTTCATGTGCAAAGGGATGATTTGGGTGGATCTTGTTAAAATGCACATTCTGATTCAGGAGGTTTGGGATCTGTCCCAAATTCTGCATTTCTAATGAGCTCCCAGGTGTATGCTCCCTGAACTGCTCCTTAAATAGCACGATCACAGAAAACGCATTGCAAAAAGCCTGGATCCTCTCCCGTCCTGAGGGCTTATTAGTTTTTAGTTCCCAAAGGCACTTGGTATAGGGATAGCTGGTTGCAGAGCTTTTGTTTCAAGAATGTCCCTCTTTCCATGTATTGTCCCTATCTCAAAATTCTAGTCCTTCTTACTTCCAGAGTAGCGTTTATTTTAATAAGTTAATTCTTCAAATAAGTTGTTGATAATTCAGTTGTTTTCAAATAGTTGAAGGTAAGCAAAAAGTTTTTTGTAGACTGTCTCCTATCAGTCTTCTCTTTTATTTTATTTATTTTTTAATGTTTATCCATTTTTTGAGAGACACAGAGAGACAGAGCTGGGGGAGGGACAGAGAGAGAGGGAGACTCAGAATCCAAAGCAAGCTCCAGGCTCTGAACTGACAGCACAGAGCCTGACAAGGGGCGCGAACTCACAAACTGTGAGCTCATGACCTGAGCCAAAGTCTGAGGCTTAACCAACTGAGCCACCTAGGTGCCCTACTCAGTCTCCTCTTTTAAAAGTGAGGCTGGACAGATTGCATGGGCCGCATTGCCTAAAGCCAAAAAGATCCTTGCCCAGCCCTAGTTGAGAAGACGTGTGTCCATTTATGGTTTAAATCACTGAGTGTAAGCAGGACTCCCCCAGGGATTGGTCAGACTATAGCAGGGGCAGTCTTCAGGGAATGACCACTTCATTTTACTCTTAATGAGGCGGCAATGCCAAGCTGTTATGGGTTTTACCCAAGGTGTTGTGTAGGCATTTTTTAATGAAGTCTCAGACATATTTTGCATGCTTTTACCCAGCAGCCTAACCATGCTTCAAAGTTTCAATCTTTTGATTGATCTCGCTCATCTTGTTTGGGGACGAGGGGATGGGGGAAAGCTTCTGTAGCTGGTTGGAGGCAGATCCCACAAGAAAGCAATAAACTTCAGAATTGAATAAAAATCTAATTTGTGTGCGCTAACTCTTTTTGGTAATGTTAATTTTTTATCATTTTATGGGTGCACTTCCATGACCATAACATCCTTTTCGTTGGACTACTCATTAACTAATAGCCCACAGCAGTTAATTTCCTGCCTTTCCCTCCTACAATCTCACTTTATTTGTTTAGCTGACAGGCTTTTGAAGCAAGCTGGCTAAAGCCTGCAAGAATTCCTGGCTTTCTTTCTTCCTCTCATTCTTGTTATTATTAGGAATATGGACAAGGTGCTTGTATGTATGTTCCATCTGAAATTCGTGCTGGAGTTTCTATCTCTTGGGAAAGAACCAAATTGCTTCATAATCGTCATGGACCCAATTCTGTAACTATCCGCCGTCAAAATTCTTGTTAGTGCCAACGGGAGTTTTGCCCTCGTTTAAGGTTACAAGATCAAGTGGTAAAGGTATTTATAGCCACCTCACTCTCCCCCAAAAAATGAGTTAAACTAGATATGGGGAAAATTACTAAATGTGCTGTAGATGCTTTTCTTTTCACCAGAACAATTTCTCTAAGGATAAATCAGTGACAAGACTTAGATAAAAAAGAAAATGAAAATTAATTGCTGGCTAGTGTTTTAACTAAGTTATTTTATTTTTCACTTCTCATGACAAAATATACATTTTGGAGGACACAATGAAATATAAAATTTACTGGCTCTCTTTTCTTAGCCAAACATGGAATGCACATTCTGATCATGTGTCCCTCATAAGATATATAGAAAAGCTAAAACTTATGAGGCTCTTTGAAGGTCAAACAGCACTATCTTTCCAAAAAATTGTACTAACATTGACTTTGTCAGGACCCAGCTCACTCTGTGGGACTTACATGACTTCCCGGCCCCTTTTCCTTGTCTTTCCTCCCCACACTTCACCCACAAAAATGTGATTTCTGGAGGAACCAGAGAACTTCAAGCCAGAACTTTGGCTCTATCTAGTTTTACAACTATCCCTCTGGTGGAAAGTGCTTGACCTTTCTGGTCTTAATTACCTCATTTATAAATGAGTGGGGTGGATTAGCTATTCTCAGGTTTCTCTGGATCAAATATCCCATCATGAGTACAGGTTATAAATTTTACATAAATATTTAACTTTATCTACATAATGGGAAAGCTGAAAAGAGAAAAGCCAATCAGTATATTGTACTTTCCATTTCCTATACAACTCTACAGATCTGTTTGTGGTTTGGTTTTTTTTTTTTAATTAAATGGATAGTTCTGCAGCAAGAAGAGGGTGAATTCAGACAAGCTTTTCTTAGATTGCTGGCTCTGTAAGGTGACTTTGAACAAGTTACTCCATCTTAAAATAGAAATTTATAATTGACTTATGAGTAAAATTGGGATATTAAAACCTATATTACAGGATTGCTATAGGTTTTAATATAGAGAATAAAGTGAGACTTTCCATGCCAGACAAATGGTAGCTGTTCTGACCACATATGATGCCCTGTGTGGGTGTGGGCAGTAGCGAAATGAACATTGGTTTAGGCATTAAGAAAAGTGGATTCTGGTTCCAGTTCTTCCACATCTGGCCAAATCATAGTTTTCTCATTTATTAAATGAAGTATTCAACAAAAGGTGTTTTAGGTCTCCTGCTAGCCTTAATTTTTCACAGTCTTAATGTGTGAAGACTGCATGCATTGAGGCTTTGTGTCACTGAAAATACAGATACTCTTTTCTACAAAGATTTACATAATTCTCATTCTTTTTAATAGTTTATTGCAATAGTTCTTGTTCATCTCTGACTTTTCCAGTAAATACTCAACCTTTTTTCTCTGGTATCTGCATAAGTGGTATTTAGAATTAATGTAAATTTTTCAAGGACAAGCAAGTTGATCCACATTTGGAAACTAGGTCTTTGAGTTTTATAAGAAAAGACATTTAAAATAGTAAAATACAAGTATTTTATATTTTAGTATTAAAGTCAACTTCTTAGTAACTTGACTTATGAAAAACAGAAAGGAAAGAATATAAAAATACCTCAACAGAGTAATAATTATTTATTATTTCCCTTGGGTTGGTAAGTACAGTGTGTCTTTTTCATATTCAGAATGAACCTATAATAAAATATGCTAAAAAACATAACTGACATTTTTTTTGTATTGCAAACTAATTGCAATTTATATTTTTAAGTCCAAACTATTTTATACCCTCAGATGTCCATTGGGGTCAGATCCTCATTTGGTGGCTGGATAGCTTCCTTAAATGAGAACCCAACTGACAGCTTGTTATGTATTAGCTATTGATCAGTAAGTTCCCTCACTTGAACAAAACAAATGTCTTTAACAAGTTATCTCTTATACTGTGTATGTATCCCCTAAATATTAACAGTCTCTCAAAAATATCTATACAGCTGGACTTGACAGCCACAAAGATACCTAGGCTTAAAAAATATTTGGAAGGTTGCCATCACTTCTGTATCTGAAACCACTAAACTATCAATGGCAGACAAAGGTCCAAATATATTTGCTAGGACAAATTTCTCTTCCAAAAATGACTCTGTGAAATTCATATTCATTTTACAGAAAAGTGAAATGCTGCAAAAATGACAACGAATTTTTCAAATGGATATGGTAAGAATGTTGTTGGCACAGAACCTGATCATAAAGACATAAAATGTGAAATGAAATATATTGTGTGGTGAACCTATATACATATTCTTGAAGACATCTTGAACCATCATTAAATCATATTACTGTTGATTTTCATTTGAATACGAGTTGCAAACTGAAATGCCTTTAGGGCCTAAGCAACCATCATAAATGTAGGAAGAAGTCAGAAACTAAACAATTGAGAGGTGTTAGGACTGTGTTTTACAGGACAGCATATGCCTCCTCCCAAACCATTCAAATTATGTTAAAAGCAAAATGAAAATCATGATAACTGAATTAAACACATCTGGGGGCGGGATTCTTCTAAACCAATGAGAGAATCAAATTCGTATAAGAGACATGGAGCTGCATTCCTGCCTTAAACAATGGATATTGAGAAGTTGAGGATGGACTAGTTAAGTGGAAAATCAAACGTGGGCATTTAGAAGTCATGAAAAGTGTATTTTATAAAGAACAGAGCCAAGGCATGTCCTCAGTTTTCCAGAAAAGAAAAAATAATTGGGGTACTGATAGATATGTTCTTCTGATCCTCGGTTCTAATAATGAAAATTCCATAATCATAGTTGAAAATTTGGAACCAAGGACTCCTGAGACAGGGTTATCAATTTCATGGGCTCTCAGCTTCTTGGTAGTACGGACTTCAACGTAAAAAAAAAAAAAAAAAAAAAAAAAAACTAGGAGGTAGAGAAGAAAGAGAAGTAGAGGAAGGGAAAGGAAAAGAAGACCACAATTTTTTTCTCTGGCACATGAGTTCCTGGAGTTTGAGACAAAGACACCAGATCAAACTTAGTCATTATGCTATACATTGAGTCAGTGGAAGCATGTGCTCAGAATCTTCTTCTGTCTGAATGGCCACATCCAATTTGTCAGTTTATTTTAACTTCAAATTAAATTATTTTCCTATAGATCTGGTTGAGTCTAATCACTCATAAGATGATTGATAAGAAGTGTCTCCATAGCCTCTCAGTCTGACCCCTATGGTGATGTCTTGGTTGGCTTAGGGCTTCTACTTATTGGCACTTTCCAGGCATGGTTCTCAAATATGAGGCTGTCTTACCTGTTATTTCCATATTTCTTTGGATTTCATGTGGCTACATTGTAGGTATGTACAGTGCTGAAAACATTAGTCAACACATTTTGAGGCGAGCTAAAGATATGATTTCAGATCCTGGCTGTGTCTCTTCCTAATGTGGCCTCTAGGAAAGTTACCTAACCTCCCTGAGTCTTCATATCTTCATCTGCAAAAAGGCCTTGAGCATAGTTTTCTCTTGGAGCGATGGCAAGGCTAACTGCACTAACTAATGTGTGTGAAGTGCCTCAAACAGCTGTGACACACAGGAGGTGAGCACTCAGTAAACATGCTCCTTTTCACACTCAACAAGAACTGATAATTACAGCAAATCAACTTCAAGACTTTCAAAACAACCTCACTGATTACTAGGATCAATTCAACTGCTCTCTCTGGTCAGAAATAAAAACCCTTAAACAAAGAAAATTTAGATCAATGCTTGAGTGGAATTTGAGAATTCAATAGCTGGCTAGAAACAAGGGTGATGGCTCTTAGAAAACAAGAAGAATGTAAGGGCCAGTATGGCTTGGTAGTAGGTACAGAAGCTCCTTAGGGAGTAATGCTTTCCGCAAGGAAGCCAGGGGTAAGATTGTGACCACAGCTCAGAGAAACAAGAAACGTCCAGTGAAAGAATTTCTATTCAGCTGGGATTGCTTCTGGTCACCAATCATAAAGCTGCGCTTAAAATATGCTTAATGCATTCAAGAGCAATCAGCAAGAGCCTTATTATTTAAATTTCACAATCAGAAGTACCAAAGGACCCTTGCTCCCCTAGTCAAGTGAGTAAGTGCTGACAAATTACCAAAATCTAAATTTAATAAAATTGTATTAGTCACCTTCCAAGGTGTCATCTCAGAGTAATGCTGAGATCAAAACCCTGATTTGAACATGTCAAACCAATTGCAGGATGCCAGGTGGCTTGTGAGTTGGAGACAAACTACTGACACAATGGTCTGTGAAGCTCTGTTAATAAAGAAAAGGCACTCTGCCTATTAAGAATCAAGACCCAGGCATATCTTTCTTGCCCAAAAACATGGACTGCCAGACCCTGGGCTCTATTTTATGTTTGTGAATAATGAGCAGCCCATAGTGGTCTGTGTCATCGTTCTATCCTGGGATTTAAGCACAATCCTAAAGAACAATGCCCTGATAACCAGAATAAAGTTGTAAAAAGAAAAAAATTAAGAATTAGGAAAAACGGTCTCTGGCCTCAGCTTTCTAATCTGACTAATGGAAATAATGATAACTGCTCAGCCAATAGCAAGGGATAATTTTAAGGGTATAATTTTGTAACATATTACAGTATGCTTTATACTGTAAAACACTATATAAACCTAGCATTTATCTATCAAATACTTATTATTCACATACTAGATGCAGGCATATTTCCATTTTCCTAGGACAAATCAGAGAACAAAAAAGATTTTGTATTTTATGGAATTCACCATCTAGTAGGGGAGAGAGAAAACAAGTGATAGATGTTAATAAAATAAAAAGTAAAAGTCACTATATGTTAAAAGGGAGTGTAGGGTTGGGGATGGGTTGCCGAATGAACCAGATATATCAGGTTAGGGTTAGTCTATTTGTGAAGGTGATACTTGAGCAAAGACTGGAGATGGTGAGGGAGTTGGACTTTCAGATATCTGTGGGGCAGCTCTGCGGATCAAAGGAGCAGCCCTAAGGTAGGAGCACATGAAGTGTGTGGGTGGAGTAGAGTGAGGAAAAGAGTGATCCTAGATGGAGGCAGAGAGGTATCATGGTCCAGATCCTGTAAGGCCCTGTAGGTTTTATAAAGACTTTAGCGTTTGTTCTCAGTTGAAAAAGAAGTCGTTGTAGGGTTTCAACAGGAGAGTTACACACATGCGCTGTTATTTTTGAGAATCTTTGTTTTTGCCTTCCATATTAAAAATAGATTATAGGAGGCCAAGGGTACAAGATCTCTACTACACTTCCATTTGGAGATGTTGCATAGGCAGCTAACTATGTGGATCTAGGGATCAGAAGTGAAGTCCAGAGATATAAATTTGGAAGCTATCAACATATAGATGGTTATTAAATCCATAGGACTCAACAAAATCACTGGGGATATGAAGCAAAGAAATGAAGAGCCCTAAGGACTGAGTCATGGGAAACTCGGGTATTCACTTCATTGGAGATGTGAGGAGGAGCCAGCAGATGGGACTGGGAAGGAATAGCTGGCGATACAGGAGGGAAATCAGAAGAATGTGGAAAACTGGAATCCAAATGAAGAAAAGTTTCAAGAAGAAGGAACCAACTCTGTCAAATTCCAGTGAAAAGTAAAATCAGAACCAAAAATTGCCCAGTGGATTTAGCGATATGGTTGTCACTAGAAAGTAAGAAAGAATGGTTTGAAGAGACAATGAAGAAATAAGGACATGTGTCCAATTTCCAGGTCCATAAGGACTGTGGAAGAAAAACAAAGAACAACTGAAAACAAACAAACAAAACACCCTGCCCCTACCTGAGAGGCACTGTAAGCAAAGCAGCCTTCCTATAGAAAAGCAAGGTGTCCACTAGAATGAAAAAGATAAAAGAGGTGTTAAAGAAGTTAAGGATCTAAGGGGTTTTGTTGACTGCAGACCATAAATTCCAGAGGGCATGGTGGAAGGATTAAATGAACTGGTGAGTGCTGGGAGAGGGGAACGGGTCAGAGGCTGTGCAGAGCCCTGTGAAAATTAGAGACAGATATAAAGGGCTTCTTTTGATGACCGACATATACAGGGAGAACGGGGGTAATGTGTCCTGGTATATTCCAACACAACAAGGCAGCAGAGCAATAAGTATGAGGAGATTGAAAGGTTTGGTTATCTAGGCCTCCCTCTAGACCCCTGTTGGGACATGCATGTGGCTTGGGGAAGCCGTGGATAGTCGAAGTCCAAACCATGGACTCAGCCTTTACACTTGTGGATGGAGCTAAAACTCCTTTGGACATGGGGTTTTGCTGTAATTCACAATCCAGCCTCTTTCTTTACCCTGAGGAAACTTAGAGGGTCTAGAGGAGGCAGAGATACTACCCTTCCCCAAGGGTTCCCTTTAGACCTCTCTTGAGAGAGGAGAGGAATTACCACAAATATTCTGACTCTCCTTTGTCCCTAGTTAATGAAACTGAGGATTTCTGAGGAAGCCAGTTATAATTTCCACCATTTTTATGGTGATCTGAGACTTAGAAAAAGTATGGTCTCAGGAAGTATAATTAATTGAAACCATTCAACTAAATGAATAGGATAGAAAGGTGTGGGATGGGAGAAGAGAACTGACATTCATTGGGTGCTTATTACGTGCCCAGTTAATGTACATAAATGTTACATTTCATTTAGTCTACAATGTTTTAGGTAAGTAGGATTAGCCATCTTCACCATAAACAAATGACATGCTTGAGCTGCTAACTCTGAGATTTTTATTTATTAATTAATTTATTTTTTAGAGAGAGCATGCAAGTGGGATGGGAGGAAGGAAGAGGGAGGGAGAGGGACAGAGAGAGGGAGAGAGAAAGGGAGAGAGAGAGAGAGAGGGAGAGGGAGAATCCCACCAATGCAGGGCTCGAACTCATGAACCATAAGATCATGACTTAAGACAAAGTTAGACACTTAATTAACTAACTGAGCCATCCAGGTGTCCCTGGGATTTGATATCAGGTGTGATTACACTATTTAGGTTTTGTTGGGATCAACTTCCATACGTATTTCCATTCTTGCACTGATATATACTGTTGATAGTATGGTATAATTCTAAATATTTTATAGGTTTTGCTACATATTTTCATGAATTATTCTAAAGAAGCTAGTATACAAGCTGATTTTCTGTATGTTTGTTCACTGACTAAATGGCTCATTAATTCAACCTTTTTTTTTCATTCAACAAATATGGGTGTTTCCTATATATAAAGGACTTTTCCAATTACATAAAGGATGCTTTCCATTCACTGTCCAGCTGGTTGACTGGATCTCATTTTATTTTTATCCTTAATGTAAAATTTTTTAACAGATCAATTCTAAATGCCATAAATTCTTTAAATATAATAGAGCCAGAGAAAAAGACCCCTCTTGATATTTAAAAATATTGTGTCTGTAATGTATTTACCTGAAACATTGAATAGAGTTCTAATTTTAATAATTTATTTCACTTTAATTTTGTAAATGGGTTTATTTATTCAACCACTTCACCCAAAACTCCATTACAACAATTAAAAGTTCTTGTTCTGAAGTTAGGCAGACCTGATTTGGAATGCTGGTTTCACACATCCTAGCTGTATAAATATGGGCAAACTTCTGAAAATTTCTAAGCTTTGGTGTCTTCCCTCATTAAATGTTAATGACAATAATACCTTATGCACAGTATTCCTGTATGAATTAAAAGGAATAATGAGGGAAAACCTTGTAGCACTGTACCCGGAACATTATTAGAAGTTCACTAAATGCTATCTAATACAATTACTGTTATTATTATTAATTCAAAGCACTGCGGGCAATATATAAGTGAATGAGACCTGGTTCCTAACACCAAGTAGTTAAATGATTCAGTATACAAATATGTACTACTAATAATTCAGTGTACAAATATATACTAATGCATACTAATAATAGAGTATACAAATAATCAATATAGCAGGCAATACAAATACCATAAAGTGGTCTAAATCAAGTACTGGGGAGGAATAAATCACTTCCTGCATAAACAATTAAGGGAGATTTTGGTTGAGGTTGACCATTAGTTCCCAGTCTTTGTATCAAACATTACTCATAGGCTGAGAGAAAAGGAAAGTATATCTAGAGATTGGAGGGATTATACTAAACTAACAGCAGCCAGCCACCAAAGCCACTCCACGGAACTGTGACCTCCAGGGGCAGAATCGGAATCCAAAACTTCCTTATGAGGATGGGCGGTTATAAGAACTAAATGGTACAAATTTTGGAATCGAAGTTATGACCAAAGCCAGGTCAAGAGCATGCAAAAGCAAATAAAGCGTCAAAATTTGCTGTGGATTTAAGAGACTCAAGGGCCAGAACCAATTTTCAAGACTAAATCTCCTTGCCTAGATTTCTTTTAAAAGAGCAAGAGCACAACTTCACAGCCATGTTGTCCCTCATCTTAGAAGAAATTATCTGCCATTAGCCCGACAGTTTGGGAAAGGAGGCTTTTAGTGAGGGAGGCTTCCAAATGAGAGCAACGGCATGAGCAGTGGTGCACAGGTGGGAAAGCCTGATGAGAGAATGGTCATCCCACTTGGTAAAAATCTCAAGGGATACACTTAAGGAAGAATCCTCTATAGAAAGCAATGATTTGGGGGACAAAGTGAGATTTTAAAAATCAGTTCACAGTTTGCCTTTGCTTACTTTGTATTTCAGAGTTGCTCTCTGTAAAGACTGTTTTGTGTCACTCTCTCAGCCTCCCTGCCCATTAGATACTGTTATTTTTGTCTTGGGCTCATTAAACAAAGTACTGGCAGGGTATAGGCTCTGGCTTCCCTTGAAAGTGACATCACCCATTGTAATCATGTTGTGCGATAATGCAACAGTAAGCTCTCTGTCAGAGCTCTGAATCCTAAAATAGAGCGTCAGGACCTCACTTACTTAGCCTGAGCACGTCACCATGGTACTGTGGTTCTGACAGCACTGGCAAGGGAACCCAGAGGTGGGGCTCAATCTGTTTGTTCTCATCTCAAAGAACCTATAATATAATAATAGTAGCTAGAGGCACTCCCAAAGGAAGCAGATGCTCATATAGAACCTACCCTTTATTTCAAAGAGATGAAGCACGAGGACTAGCTGATTAGAAAGCAGAGAGAAAACCCACTTAAGATTAGAGGCTGGATTGCCTCCTGCATAAGAACACGGGCCCTGGAGTCAGACCAACCTGGAATAAAATGCTAAGTCTACCACCAGGGACCTCAAGAAAGCCAGCTACCTGCACAGATCCTTAGTTCTTCATCTGTAAAATGGGAAATTGTAATACCTATCTCCAAGGGTTATTGCCAAAAAGTTATATGATGTAATATAAACGAAGCACCTAGCTCTTGCTTGACACATAGTAAATACTCAACAGATTATTGCTATTATTCATGAATAAGTCAAAGAATCCTATGCAAAAAGAATCGATGGGATATATCTGTTTTATAAGCCTGGAGTTTAGTTCATCATACATCCATGTTGATACAAACATGAATTAAGAGTTAACGAGATGAACAGTGTCATAGAAAGAGGTCTCCCAAAGTTGGAGGGCCCATCAAAGTTCTCAGCATCCATTTGGTGATTATGTCTACTCTGGTCTTGAACTGTCCTGTCCCCACAACAAAGTGATACTTTCCACTGGCCAAGAGGGCCAACAATACTAGTACTTCGAGTTTAAGTTCATTATGGTGTTGGGTCCCAAGTTCCTCGAGCCAAAAGGAGAACAGACCTGGCCATCTAAAACAAAGTTCGTGACACCACACTCTAAGGGATATTCATTGTCCGGTGAAATCACGCATTGCAGCAAAAAAGAAGAGCTAGTGAATTTTTTTTAAAAGCCATTGAACTCCAAAAAAAAGGAGCATGTAGAGTAGTTTAAATGATCAGAATCACTTGGGTACTTATTAAAAATGAAGATTCCTGGACTTCTATACTAGGCTGCTGAATCTGGGCCTCTGGAGGCATAGATTCCCAGAACCTATATTTTAAACAAACATCCCCATGCAATTCTGGTTTAGGTGGCCTCTGTGCCCCACTTTGAAAGTCACTCTTTAAATAAAGCTTAAAGGTACTGAGGAAAATGTGGAGGTAGTTTTACATACAAAGAAACCCAAATGGCTGAAGTCTTTAATGAAAAAATAAAAATAAAAGAGACCTCAGCCTATTTCAGCTAAAGCAATGTAGATTTAGGGAAAAGGTAGGTTCTTTAGTAAGTCACAGTTGAACCTTATTACTTAGAGTGTGGAAAGACACTTAATTAATCGATTTGGCTGCAATATCTTTCTGGACTCTACTGCAACAGCTTCTTAGACATGTCAATTTTATTCATAAGGAACAATTGTATAAGGCAATTTATTTTCCTAGGCCACTCAAGCTTTAAGGCATCCAGTATTTATCAGCTCTTTATGGTGCAAGTAGTAAAAAGCAAATTAAAACAAATAAGAAATAAGAGCTGACTGATTAGTCAACTTTTTTTCCCCATGATTAAAATTAAAATTCTAACAGGACATAAGATTTCTGTAGCTTTAAGCCTAAGGAATTTGCATCTTCCAGTCCTTTTTCCCTATTTGATTCACCTCTGCTGCCAGAATGGCATTATGTATGTAATTTTTTCAAGACTGCCATGTGTTTATTATGAGGATTTCCTTTTAATTGCTTGAATACAATCCTCTGCTTCAGCCAGAGCACAAGATGGTAGATAACAGTATTCATTATCATCATTTGCGGATGAAATTTGGACACTGATTTGGATAGGGCAGTGGGAGCAAAGTTATTTTTCCTTAAAAACAATGACATTTCTGTGATTTTTTACTTACTTGGATTGAGGATTTTTTTACATGTAATGATAAAATATTGTGATAGATGGCAGTTCTTCTCTCTTAATTGCACTAAAAGCAAAACACTTACTCCTAAGGAATAGTTGTGGCTTACACAAATACAAATCTTTTTCTTTTCAATATAGAGTAAGCCACTCTCCATTTAAAGGATCAGCCCGTGTACAATCACAGTCCCTGGTAGTCTGCCAAACACAATAGGGCATTAATTAACATGTGCTGGGGGATTCATCAACATGCACAGTGGTAGCGTGCAATTGGAACCTTTTTTTTCCCTCCCCTTTCTGCCTCTACGTTGGCAGAATTCATGAAAGATCTACTCTAGTATGTAAATCAGTTCTTGCTAAACGCCTGGTAATGGAGTTCCTTTATTTTTCAAAGCTGTTGTCAGAGCTACTCACATATCCTAGAAAGACACTTACTCTGTCTCTTTCTTGTGTTTAAAATCCAACTACAGTGGGCAAAAATAACATATTTGTTTACTTGTCATGCGGATTGCACTGTAAATAAATCATCTGATAAATTACTCCCCAAAAAAGAACAAAATGAGATTCATTTCCTTTAATGTAGTACTGGTGAAAATTGCAGTTACTCCCCCGGTTAGCCCAGGGTGACAGTATTTTGGCCTGCTAACTTATATGAATGTTGGAAGAAGCACCTAAGTCATACTGTATCTAGCTTCTATCCACTGGCATGAACAGGTAAAAAAAAAAAAAAAGAGTAAATTTGATTTTAATTAGTTCTAAGTTGGGTCTTTCATCTAAGTCTTACCTTGCTAAGCCCTTGCTGATTTCAGTACTGTTTACATGTGCTTCGGGACTACAGTATGGATTTAAAAATTCAGACTTGTATGAACCAGACTTGGGACAATAGAAAATCTGTCCACTTGAAGTGAAAGTAGTATCAGGGAAATGGAAAATTGTCTTTTTGTTTTCCACTTCTGAAAAAATATATATATACATGTTTCAATTCGGTTTGAGATTTAGATGGTAGAATATGTGCCCAGTTCTTTTTTTTAATGAAATAATATATGATAGTGCTTAGCAAAATACCTACA
Organism: Lynx rufus; assembly: GCF_022079265.1. NCBI lineage: Eukaryota > Metazoa > Chordata > Mammalia > Carnivora > Felidae > Lynx > Lynx rufus. Next base: position 150,518,574 of record NW_025814823.1, read on the forward strand.
GTAATTGCTTAGTAAATGGCAGCAGAAATTATTCGTCGAGGTGGTGATAGAAGTGTGTCTTTTAAAGCCCAGAAATCACTGGTATTATAAAAAGCACAATATTGAAATTAATCATTTTCAATATATATCAATAAATTCTTTGGGGATGGAGAGGAGATATGGAATTTGAAGGTTCAGTCTGATCTTCTTGCCCTTCATAAATGTGTGCCCTTTATGTGACCTGTGCTGAGGACAAGCAGATGTTTTTGGAGTTGGGCAGACCTGGTTTCTATCCCAGTTCTACCACGCATGACCTTGAGCAAATTATTTAACCGCACAGAGGTTCAGCTTCTTCTTTTGTAAAATGGGAATAATGGTTATAAGGATTCGCTGAGATGATGTATATCAAACACTTGGCAACATCCTGACACACAGAAATGACTCCATAAATGATAGAGACACATTCTTAATATACCCCAAACCTCCCTTCCCCTGTGCTGAAAGACACAGGAAGCATTCCTTGATCCTGCTTAGAAGTGAGATTGCTTCCTTTTCCTCTACCAGAGAGCAGGGGCTCCTGTCCACTGACACTCAGAGAAGCTGGTGAGTATTCTATGATGTTGCTTCCCCTCCTTGATTTTCCCCCAAGATTTACACTATATAATTAATAGTCAGTGAGAGGCAGATAATTAAAACTGCTTTCATAAAAAAATAATAAAATAAAGCAAAAACAATCACTTTTAATAAATAGTTTTGAAATATTAAAATTTAAAACTTAAGTGAAAAATTACCTTTATAAGTACACATTTTTCTCCTATTAGAGGCTTCTAGGAAAATACTTCTGTTTTATGAGCTTTTATTTGATCATGAATTCCAGCATGATTTTGTTTTTAATTTTCTCCTTGAAATGATGGACTTTTTGGGGCAATGTTCTTACTATAGTTCCTTGAAGTGTGAAAAATTAGTTATAATATCCTATAAGTTGTTTTTCATTGAGAATATGTTTTTGGCAATTAGTACAATTGTGTTGATATGTTTCCATGGATCCATTTTTCCCTACAGCCCTATTTATATCATATTTGACTTGTGAGATATTAAATAATTCACATGTTAGATTTACTCTTATCCATAAAAGGAAATTACAAGGTAACTTTTCGACACTGAATTTAAACAGACTAAAAACCAGATTGAACTTGGATTTTATGTAGAAAAGTGGCCATTATCATGGGAGTGTCAATCTTTCCCATCTTCAGCTACTGTCCAGAGTATGGGGAAGTAAAGTTAATTTCACAGGAAAAAAACTTTCAGGGAAGACAGCACTCTTTTGTGGAAAAAAAAAGACTATATATTGTGCTTCACATTTGCTGCTTCACTTTGAAAGAACAGATAACATCTCAATTCTTTGTTAAGACAGGGCAGACATACATAGGACATATTTAATATTAGAGGATGTGGAAATTTGGGCTTATTGGTTTTTTAGAGACCATATAAGAAGTCTGTCTACAAAGGTCTTCTGAAACTGCAATCTCAGTGCTAAATGAAGTGGGATTATAAGAACAAAAGAAGCTGTTTTTCTTTTCTGGATTGGAAAAGGGATTGGCAGATTACCCTTTTTGTACATAACTGAGTCTCAAGGAATTTGAGATGAAGTGAGATAGGAATGGAGAAGAAGAGTGCCAAAACAGCAGAGTTTGGACTTTTCCTCTCTGACTGCTGCTGTTCCTTTATGAAAAGATGGGTATGGTCATTTAAAATAATCATAATTACCCAGTCACATCATGTTGGCTGAGAACATTGACTTATTATAAATACTAACCTGGAGTTTTGTATGTGGTAAGCACCCCTCTGGGCACCTTGTAAACAGTAACTCATTTCACCTTCATAACAACCCTCTGAATCATGAATCTTCATTATCATCCCCAGTTTACAGATGAACAAACCGAGGTGCTAAACAATGAAGCAACTTGCCTATGGTCTTCCAGCTAGGAAGTGGCTGCACTGTGACTGCAATCCCTAACAGTTTGGCTCTAAAGTCCATGTTTTTAACTACCGTACCACACAGCTTCTCTAGCAAGCTGTGTTGGTCATTTATCTCCATGAAAAAAATGGAATTGAATAGTGGGAGAAGATGGGTGGCAGAAAGGGAGAATCTACAACAGCCATTCAACCCATTTGAGGCACTACAATGCGTATCTGGCATCCTTTCAGACCCAAAAGTGAGGCCAGGACTGAACGAGGTTAACTCTTATTAATTCATCTAGCAGCAAACCGAACTTAACAACATTAACTGATCGACTTGAGGTTAAATTCTTCCAAATTATTCAGCATTTGGTAAAGAATGCCTGACGTCTAATCTATTAAGGACTACCAGTGACTTTGAATTGCACACTGTTTTGAACAAATCAGCATTGGTTAAACAAACCTTTATTAGTTATCAATGGTTATACCTTTGTTGGTACCAAAAAAAAACCATTTTTGATATCAGTTTATTTAAAAATGGCTGAAATTTGAAGCAATTGCTAAGATCTCCCATTTTTTTTTTAATGTCTTAGAAGAACAGGGGCGCCTGTGTGGCTCAGTTGGTTGAGCATCCGACTTCCGCTCAGGTCATGATCTCTCACGGGTTCGTGGCTTCGAGCCCTGCCTCGGGCTCTGTGCTGATGGCTCAGAGCCTGGAGACTGCTTCCGATTCTGTGTCTCCCTCTCTCTCTGCCCCTCCCCCACTCATGCTCTGTCTCTCTCTCTCTCAAAAATAAATAAACATTACAAAAAACTTTAAAATGTCTTGGGAGAACAAATGATTCAGCAGCCAAGTGCTTGCACTATCATCTTCTTTTTCTCACTGGCTCAACCAGTCAGCTTTAACGATTATAAAGAAATGAGAGAGAGAGATAAAAGGAGAATTTTAGGTGAACTTTCCCCGTGTTTTTTGAGAATCCTTATTCTGAAAGTATTTTCCACGGACAAAATACAATATTATGGCATAGGCTCAATAATCTTCCATGTATATACATAGCTCTGTAGCTCTGTGAGTGTGTGTGTGTGTATGGTGTGAGTGATGTAGGTGTGTAAAAGATAACCTTGCCGACTACCAATGACATAATACACACTGAGATGACATATTCAAAACTAAAACATGATGATCTAAAACAATTTAACTTTCTTAGATATCTAAGTTTTGATATCTAAGCAAAGATTGCAAATGTGAGGTAAGCACTATAAACCACAGGAAAATTGAAGTCCCATAGGTCATTAGCACAGCCTTGCCTCAGCGTAAGGACATCTTTTTGCCCCCCTTCCCCCTCTCCCACCTTACTCACACAAGCAAATGTGTACCCACCCACAGCCACACACATGCACATACTGATGCTGCATTTACAAACTACAACAGTCTGTTGGAAAATGAAGAACTGGTGTCAGTTACCTGAATATTTTTGTCTACTCTGACATCTAACAATTTGTCTCATTACTCACCCCGCCACCAGAGAGGCCAAACCCATCAGCAGTTAAATTGACTGATTGTGTGTGTGTGTGTGTGTGTGTGTTTTAATCAAAATGCCTGCTCCCTATAAAAGTCACCTGCTTTTGTAATGGTTCAACGCTGCCTTTGACCAATTCAGAGGCCTCTTTTTTCTTTGCTCACTCCTTTACAGAATTCCCTCATGCATCTCTGCATTCCCTCACGTATCGATTCTTTTTGGAGTGGGGCTTTCAGCCTCCTCTCTATGGAATTTAAGTTCATATTTCTTATTAACCCATTGCCTCTCTGATACATTTTGGTAGAAGACCTCTTTATAATTCCTATTAAGTATAAATTACTGTATAATCACAAGGGACACAAACTAATTTGCAAAATCCTGCAATCCTCAGTGGCCCTTCCTATCAATAGGGTCAATGAGCTCTTATGCTTGATGAGTGAGTGGGTGGGTGAGGGGTGAGTGAGTGGGAGAGCAAAAGGCTCTGTCCTTCCTCTTAATGTATTTAATATTTGCCTTATTGATGCTGAAATGGGTAGCATAGTGAGACTTCTAAGAGGCCCATTGCAGCACTTCCCCTGCAGCAGGAGCTCAAAAAGGATGCAAAGTGCAAAGCACTGTGATTACTTTCAGACACACAGTGATGATGGGCTGGAAAACTAAGTTTTAGGGCTATACTCCAATCAGAGGCAAGGGACCGGTGTTGGCACAGATGTTTCATTTCACTTAAGAAATTTACCTTAATGCTTCTGAGTCGGGAGAAGCAGTCTCAGTGTTTTGTTCTGTTTACCAAGAAATATTTTTGAAGATCTCTGTAGCAATCATCTTTGATACAGTTGACAAATGATTCTGTGAAGCATTTGTTGGTCTCATTCAAAGTTTTAAAATACTTTTGTATAAATCTCTGATGATTACTGCTTTATTGTCATTCTTTGATTAATTGAACAATATTAAAGAAAGTAGAAGAAACCCTTTGGAGTCTCCCAGTGACATTCAAGGGCTTTTTATGTGTGAGGTCCATCAAGGTTAATGAAAGTTACCCCTGCAATTCCTTAGGCACCGGTAGGAGAACAGATCATTTAATTTCTGTTCAGATGCCATCCCCACATGGAGTATCTGATCTGTTGGGGAAGTGAGAGATGCAAGTTGGATGAACTAGAAGCTGACATACACAGCAGGTCGTGTAGAATTGAAGTTAACTTTCCTATTTGTCATCTTCCTAATTAATATTATGTGACCAAACTATCAGACTGGAATATTATTTAAATCTTTTTCACTCTCTTGGAAAATTTACTCTGCCCTCATAAAGTATAGTAGATGGGGGCAGTGGAAAAACTTAAGGATAATTGCTTGAAAGAAAATAAGTAACAAAATAAGATCTATTTTTGGAAATCACAAAATTGTCAAGTTTCAAATGGAAAGGCAAGGCTTTGTGTTCCTGGTTTTATTTTATTTAAGGTCGTATTTCACCATGGCTGATAGTTATCCTGAAACACTTGTGCTTCATTATCGTGAAGGAAAAGTGTGTTTCTGCAAGATAAACCCTTCCCAAAGAGTGAACACTAGATTAGAGGGGTTATTAATTTGATCTCATAAGGTGACCAAAAGAATCACTGTAAGTGATCCTACCTGACTCTTTAATGTTTATTTATTTTTGAGAGAGAGAGAGAGAAAGGGAGAGAGAGACAGAGACAGACACAAGCATGATCAGGGGAGGGGCAGAGAGAGAGGGAGACACAGAATCCAAAGCAGTCTCCAGGCTCTGAGCTGGCAGCACAGAGCCCAACACGGGGCTCGAATTCACAAACCGTGAGATCAAGACCTGAGCTGAAGTCTGCCACTTGACCGACTGAGCCACCCAGGTACCCCATACCTGACTCTTTAATAGAAAACAGGACTCACAGGTGATACCTACAAAGTAAGGTTAAAATGCATCGTGACTTTTTTAACCAAGTTTATCGGAAACCAAAATTGAGAGCATTAGAAACTACTTTTACCAAGATCTGAAACCTTTCGGTCAAATCAGAGGAGATGGTTTCTGAGTTTATCTGTATGTTGATCTATGTAGATCTGTAGAGCCTGTGAGTCCCCATCCGAGGGGGCCTGCCATGCAACTTCACCTTATCATCCCCCTCTCTATGCTTCTCTGCCTCCCCTATAGTCACTCTGGATCCTTCTTGTTCCTCAACACACCAAACACATCCTGTTTTCAGGGCCAGTGTACTTGCTGTTTCCTCTGCTCAGAAAGTTTCTCCCCCTTGATCTTCATGGTTCACTCCATCAAGGATTTCACACTGTTGCTTAAATGTCTTTTGATCAAAGATGTCTTCCCTGATCATCACCTGTAAAACAGCACCCTGTCACCCCCCATCCCCTTTCCACTGCCTTTATTTTTCTTCCTACCACTTATTACCATCTGACATATTATATATTTGCCTTTTTAAATGTCCCCTCTCCAACCCCAACTACTAAAATGTGGGATCCATGAGGGCCAGCTTTGTTGGCTGCCATTTCCTCGGCCCCTAGAATAGTGCTTGGCTCATAGGAGATCTTTGATAAATTTTTGTTGAATGAATGAACAAATGAATGAATGAATGAATCGTTTCTCCTTTGACCCATTCATAACATCAACCACATCATTCTCTGAAAACATACTTTAGAGAAGCAGCACAGTTAATGTCAGGAACTTGACCTTGCAGCTTAATATTTGAATTTAAATCATGATTTTATAATTTATGAGTTATGAAAACTGGAGCAAGATAAATTATATCTGAGTTTCATTCTCTTCATCTGCAATATTGTTATACTAATACCTATATTATTGAGACATCAAAAAAAATATAAATCAGTGTCTACTACACAGTCACTGTTAGCATGTACATACTTAAGAATATTGAAACCCAGGGCGCCTAGGTAGCTCAGTTGGTTAAGTGTCCGACTTCGCTTCAGGTCATGATCTCAGGGCTCGTGGGTTCAAGCCCCACGTCGGGCTCTGTGCTGACAGCTCAGAGCCTGGATCCTGCTTCGGATTCTGTGTCTCATTCTCTCTATGGCCCTCTCCAACTTGTGCTCTGTCTCTGTCTCTCAAAAATAAATAAAGGTAAAAAAAAATTAAAAGAAAAAAGAATATCGAAACCCTTCATGACACAGTAGGCATGAATTCTCTTCTATAACTCATCAAGTTTAAGAATTGTCACTGTTTAAATTTTTTCTAAAGTAGATAAAAGTGCTTCAAGTCCCTTCCTAATTAATGGAAGGAAAGACAATATTTGTGATGATTTGGGAAGCTCCTCCACCTTAGGTCATGTAAGAATTCTAGGGTTCTACCCACTCAGACTGTTTGATGAATCACCCTCCGGCCTTCAGTTCACACTGGTCCCTTGAAAGGCTCAATGCTTGAGCAACATCCCTTGAAGACTGGTGGCTTAAATGCTCTAAAATTATTGACTCAGGGCCTCGTCTCCATCCTTTCCAGGTATTACCATAACTGCTTCCATCTAAGGTCTTGCCACCTCTGTGATATTGCGTGGGGCCAAAGCTCTGATCCTGTCACCTGCAGAACAAGTAAGACTCCAGCTCCTTTCTTACCCCATCTTCCAAAACACTCTACAAACCTCTCTCGCTTCTCTCATTGCCTCCTTTTGGACTCACTTAATCCTCGAGGGTCTTCTCCCCACTGACATGTATAGCCCCATTATTTCAAGGGGCTGGGCTTTTCCAAGCCAGACTATTGGGTGAAGGTTACCTTTAGATTCCTGGAAATTTAACAACTCCTGGGTCACAGAAAGACAATGACTTGGCAATTTTCTTAAGGTGTGGGAAGGGGAAAAAAAAAAAAAAAAATATATATATATATATATATATATATATATATCAGAAGAGAACACAAATTGTCCTGCCAAAATTCAATGTAATCAGAATTCTGGAAACTGGAGACAATATACTAGCATGCCCCTTCAACCTAATCATGTTAAAATCCCTTAAAGGGAGTTCTGTCTCCACTTAGAGTTCTTAAATGGTTAAGTATCAGGTACTTTCCAGGCTTCACAGCTAATGGGTCAAATCAAGGAATAGGAGTCAGCAAGCAATAATACAACAAGACTTGTGGCTCTGAGGCCTTAGGTGTAATTGCTGGAATTCTTTCCTAAGTTCCTTCTCTCTGCTACTAGTTACTTCTTTTTTCCTTCAGTACTGCCTTTGCTTCTTTGGTCAGCCTATGTTTTCAAGAGTACAGTAGTATGCTCTCCTAATATTACCCTTATGTGGAGGCATAGAGTGAATATATTAAAATGAAGCTGGACTAATGGTATTGCTACTTCCATTTCTGATACCAGTATTGACAGTGGACAGACTCTGCTTTGCTAATCCCCAAGCCTGAAATTTATAACTTCTTTTACTAGCAGCTGACATCTTTCTCCAGCTCCTTCTCTTACTCCTTGTAACTCATCCAGAAAGTCTTAGGAACTTCTTGCTACCTCTAGAGGAAACTGGTGTTTTTTCTTGTCTCCCTTATTTACATCGGGATTGGGGCTTCCCCAAGACAAATTCTCGTCCTCACCCAGCTCATCCCCAAATTCAGGCCATCCCTGCCAGAGGATCCCCACACATTTTCTCATGTTTGTTTAATAGTTTAATATTTATAAAGATTTTTTTTTGCATACATTATCTTCTTTGACTCTCTCAAGAATCTCGTGTTGCAGAGAATTTTCTTGTCTTTACTTTATAGGAGACAGAAATGGGGTGTAGAATGGTTAAGTGTTTTGCCCTCTGTTAGAGCTAACAGGTGTTAACTGGCAGTCAAACAAAGGTCATTTGACTACAAATCTTTCCCTTCTTGCCCGTATATGATACCTGTGAGGTTCTGATTTGTATTTCACACATTGTCAAACATAGTATGCTATTTGTTATATCTCTCTGATAAACACTTATTGACTTATCATATTTGCATGTGCCAGACCATGTTTTGGAACTAGTTTGGAAGGACAGGAAGACATTTTCTTGAACTTGAAGGTCACAAAGCAAACTTCTGCCAGGGAGATCTATACTGACTCAAATATTTTCAGAGATCAGAGAGATCTCTGGATTATTTTATGTAAGCAGCCTACTCTAAGTGATACTGTGATAGTCTGAGGGACAGAGGGAAAATGTACTATAAACCAGGAGGGGGTAGGAAGTGGGAATTTTACAAAAATAATTTGGAGCAAGATAGCTATCACTCCTCAAAAGACAATGCATGGCAGGAATAAGATACACTGATAATAAAACTAGCAGGGGAATATGATGTGGATGAAATAACTATCCTGGGTAGGAGAATGAGAGGTTCCAGGGGCTTGGGGGTAGCAAGGAATAGAAAAACTCATGGCATTCTTTAGAGCAACGACTAGGGACTAGGTATTGCCATTCTCATCAAATGTTTATCTAGAGATCTAAGTAGAGATAGAAATTCCTAGTTGAACTATATTTCTTTGAACTCAACATGGGTGTCCAAATTTAAGAATGTTAAATTGAAGTCAGTATATTTCATGAAACTGGAAAATATGAGTCATCCAGCCTTTTTGCTGGTTGCAGTGTCAACAGATTAACTTTGCAGAGATCACAATTCTCTTCCCTTGCTAGATTGTAATTTTTAGTTGAAGCAATTTCCAATATAAAGAGAAATTAGATTTTACACACTAAGGTCAACATCTCAAGCCATGACAGAATATCTAAATTAATGCCATTATTCTCAGATTTTTAAAAAAATGGTTTCTGGTGTTGAAATTGCAAAAGGTGAATGCCATATTTTAAATCCTATATATACAAATATTTCTATTATTCTATATAAATGAAAGAATAGCATTTCTTTTTCATCGGATTGCCTTAAAAGCTTTGTCTTCCCACTTTCCTATTATGTCTGCCCACTCCAAATATTGAGTATGAATGTGGGGACACTAATTCAATTATTTCAGTGTCCAATCGTTTGCTTCAGCTGTTATAATGGCTAAATACTTAACAATTGATTGGAATAAAAAAACCCACATAACACCAAAATGAATAGAATGTGTCTGATCTGTTATTCAGTCATGTACACTACAATAACTGATCTGTTAGGCCATTGGAATAGCTCTAGCACACCTTCCAATTGTATGAATCTTGTACCAATAAATTGCTTTGCCTGAAAACAATACTGAACTGAAATTTTCCCTTGCTGCCATTTCTTCTCTCCCATTTCAATGATCTCATTTTTTCCCCCAAATAGAATTTGTTTTATTTTCTATATCTAAGAGTAATACAAAAGTTGGAAAGGAATCATTTATATTTGCCTTTACTAATCAGGGCCTGAATTTGTAAAATGTAGGTACCTTTTTAGTTAACTACAAAAATGTTAGCAGAGAAGTGAATGACAGTGGGTAGAGCTTACTGAGCACTGTATTTGAATAATATGATGATGTTTTTATACAGACTTATCAATATATTTTACTCCTTATAACTTTCCAAAAGTCAACATTTAGAAGTAAAATTGTCCACGCTTTAGGTAGGCTTGAAACTTCGTTTCTTAAAAGTCTGAGAAATATCTTTTCATCCAGTATTGTTATAGAGTATGAACAAGATGTTCTTGCCCTGCTTTCAAAGGAATTTAAAATTGTTTCTGATTCCATATAACTCAGAAGTAATTCTGAGTATTTTTACAAAACAACAATATGCAATTTCCACTAGACTTGGAGTCGCAAAATCATTATTGTTACTATGGAGTTTCTTAACAATTTTGTTGGGTTCCCAAATGGACATGAATACTTGTGTGTGTCGTAGATTGTCTGTGACTTCTATATTCCTCTGATTTAGTTCCAACAGGAGAGGGAAAGCAAGATAATTAAAGTTCAAGAAAAATCTTTAGTAGTATAGGCAAAAACAGATAAATTATACATGAGAAGAAAGAAACAATATTTTATGAGCTATACAAATCATAGTTCTGATAGACACTCTCCTGCTCAAAAATTCCCTGTTGCCTATAGAATCACAACCCAACTCCAGACTCCTTAGCAAAGTCATTGAGCATAAGCAGAGTTGTTCACTCTTGACTTCCATCACTCCTCCCCAAGCAGTTTATGTTATATCCAGTCCAGGTACTCCGTGTCACACAAAAATGCTCTGCATTTGCCCACCTTGAGGATTTTTCTCTTGCCATTTTCCTGTCTGAGATGTATCAATTCTGTCAAACCATTCCTGTCCCCCTTATACTGCTACACCAACTGTCTGCACCTTTCAAGGCGATGTTTAAGTGGTTTCTCCTCTGTGAAGTCTTCCTTAATTCAGCTGGAAGAAATCTCATTGGTTTGTTCTGATGGAATTGTGTGACTTTCTGTTCTTATTCATCATAGTCTACCTTTTATTATGGTTGTGCATGCTACTTTTTTGTTATATTGTAGAATTCTTAAGGGGAGAGAAGATGCCTCATTCATTTTTATATCTCCCCATGATCCTAGTGCCATACTTTCCTGAAAGTAGATCAAGAAAGATTTGTTGCATTCAACTGAACTGAAAAATGTGAACTCCACTGAGAATCCTGTAATCAGAAGTAAATATTTTGGTGTATTTACTAAATAGAATTCTGTCTCTCTTCCTCTTCTCCTTGTAAGTGAACTTTGGATATTTAAAACCACTAAGAAAAAATTAGATGTTTTAAAAATTAATCATGAGCCTATTTTTCATAATATTCTGATCAAATGTTAAAGTAGGTAGAAAGATGAAATAAACCAGAATCAGCCTTGTGTGTTCCTCAAAATCTACATTGGGTGTGATTATGAAAAATTACCAGGTATGTTGTATGGAAACCAATTTGGCAATAAATTTCATATGTTTAAAAAAAGAAAGAAAAAGAAAACTTACCAGGTAGATGGCTTTGGGGCTAATGATTTTACAAGTTATTTAAACTGTCCATCATTTAGAAGTGGCATACCTTGGTGTTCCACCTTGACTGAACTTGAGGCTCTTGTCAAAGGGAGCCCTCCAATCTAAAGAGGCAAAGTTGTATAACCTTCTTAATAACCACCTAGTACTTTTCAGTGAACTGTGTTCTTCCACTGGGACAAATGCCTTCTAATATTTTATATATTCCTGGTCAGTGACTTAAAAAAAAAAAACCTACCCAATTGCAGTCTGCCATTCAAAAGGAATATTTCTGCAAAGAAAAAGATGTGAAAATGTAGGCATTCAAGTGAAAATTCAATCCTTCACAGTACAGAGCCTCTGCGAAGTCTTTTAAATGACCCTTTTTATCATGGTGCCATGTCTGTACCTTTCTGAATAGTGAGACCTGGTAAGAAAAATAGATGTATGTATACAAGTGGTTGAGTAATGTATTACTCATATGCACTTTGTTCTTTTTGGCAAACTGACCTTATCAAAAGAAAGAAAGCTATACATTGTGACAAGCTGAGCCTTACCAGAAAGTCTGAATTAGAAGTGCGAGTCCTCTGTTATCTGGATTAAAATGTGATCAGAACAAAAAAAAAATTGTCATTTAACCTCTTGAGAAGTCAAGATGCTAGAGAATTGAGTTCCTTTTAAATCAAAACCTAAGCTTTCTTGTTACGTTTAGATTAAACCATCAGAGATGATTTACATTAAAAACAATAACAAAAATAAATACTTTTTTCCTCTAAACACTTGTCAAGTTTTTTGTAATGTTCAAATAAAGTGTTAGATTTCTTGATTGCCTACACTATTATAGAGAACTATTTTAAGAAGGTGGTGATCAAATAACCGTCATCACTTGATCCAGGGCAAATGCTGTGCCTTATTTTTTACCTCCATAGATCAGTTTTAAATGAAAATTTAAACTTCTGCAATAATATTACACAGTTATCAGAATGTTTTGGTAGTTATTTGAGAAGCCTCTTGGAACATAAAAAGACTCTTCTGTCGATTTAACCCATTTTAGTACAAATATCAAATTATTTTTCAAATTAGTTAGTGGAGGAATAGTGAACCAAATTCATTCCTTTAAAAATAAGCAGACATATACAAGCCAAACTTGCTCATCTGCAGTCTTTTTTTCCCTTTGTAATAAACAACCCCTTTTCAAGCAAGTACATAAAGATGGATAAAGTAATCTGATATGGGTAAAGCCAAGAGGGGGAAAAATGGCATCCGACATAACACAGGCACATAAAACTACTGCTATTTTATTCACATTACAGGAGTATGTATGTTGCTGCTGCCTAGTTATTGTGCATGTGAATTTGCCAGATCTAGACGTATTTGCCTAATTAATTACTATGCTGTTCAACAATGATGGGTAATGGTCCAAGCAGCCTGCTCCCCTTCAGATCACCGATGGAATTCATGCACGCATAATGCGCTCTCTTCAGAAAATGATCCCAACAAGCTCTATAATTATTTTTTTCTTTTGAAATAAAAGCACCAATTCAATTATATGTTAAAACAGTTTACAGGAGAAGGAAAGGAAATGAAGCAGGATCCTTCTCTTTTTCTTTTCACCTTCCTGGGTAGAAAGCTGGAAGGCAAGCTTCCCCTACCCTACTCTTTCCAGTAGCAAACTTCGATATTAAAAAATAATTGCTGATCAAAATTGTTCATCATTACCCTTAATTGGTCTGTTGGTTTTCAATAGTTTTCTTCGTTAAAATAGATGAAGGTGTGTTCTTCCACGTTCAATTATACATGCTATCCCTCCGTGCTGGTAAGCAGATGACTAAGCTTATGATGTAGCAGATCAAACAAAGAACCCTCGTGTACAAATGCTTGGCAGTCTCCATAAACTGGGTTAATTAGCATTGTAATTAACTCACGTGATGACTACAACAAAATCAGAGTAACCTAAGAATCACTTAGAAAGGATACCAAGGGGTGCCTCTCTTCCCCCCGCCCCCCCCCCACACACACACATACACTTTGTTTCTAGTGCTGGGGAAACCCGGAGCCATACCATCCTGCCAGCTGGCAGTTCCCCACTTCCTGGCGGTGCAAACCAAGCTCTCTGCCCAGGCCTTGGACAGCAAAGAATGCACAGGGCTCGCCTGGGTCGGCTATAGCAAGGTTGCTAAGATTTTAGTGTAGCGCAAGATGTTGCCAATTAAAGATAGCTTATTAAAAAGGCCTTCTTCCTTTGCCTTTGCTGAAGTGGACAGACACAGTTCTCTTTGTTAGCATGAGAACTGGAAGCGAGAGTGGACATTTGGACTTCCTTTCACATAGACTTATCTGCTTAGTGAGGAGTAAATGTTAAGTATACTACATGGAGTTCTACTTACATGCTTCCCCACCAACATTGCCTGTACAATAGTGGGGCCCGCAGGCCTAAACGATTTTCTTTGGAATTTTACATGTGATGATTAAGGCATCTTGCTAATTGATACAGGTTTTTGTACTAATTTCGTAAAAAATAGTTCCAAAGTTTCACCTGGAGTAAGGGAGGTCAGAGACTATAAATAAAAATCAAAGGGAAAAAAATGACCGTTGCAGGAAAACAAATCAATATTTGGAATAGCATAATTCACTCTTTAAATAACTTTGTGTCACATAAGATTAATTATTCATTATTCAAGTGTTTTCACCTTTTATTTCATTTGATCCTTACAATTACCTGTCAAAAGAGCTATGGAAGTTATTTTAATTCCCATTTTACACAATAGGAAAAGGCCTCAGAAGTGTTAAGTGACAGCAAACATAATCAACACAGACATAATCCTCAGACTTCTAGCTCAGAGACCCTTCCACCATGGCAACTCACCATGTTTAAAGACTGGGAAAGTTTGTTTTTGTTTTTTTAAATTAGTCTTGATCTAACTGCAACTCAGTTGTTATTATAAATTTAAATTTTCTGACTTAAACTAAATTGCTCTTAGTTTGTTGTTATCTTTAGACCTATGTAAATACATAAAATATCAAACATTATCCAAAAAATTATAGACTAATTCTATTATAACACATTTAGCATGATCTAAGATTAATAATACATTGAAGGCATGGCTCATCCACATTTTTTTCAGGATTAGAGTGAGATTTACTGAAGATCTCAGATACCGTACTTCCTTTTTCAAGGCCAATGTCCATTTATTTGGAAGAGAATTACATTTGTTCTCCTTTAAAGGTATGTACATGTGGTTAACAGCCATGAAAATATAAAAATTGGGGGGTGCCTGGGCAGCTCAGTAAGTTAAGCATCCGACTCCTGATTTCAGCTCAGGTCATGATCTCACGGGGTCTTGGAATTCTTTGTCTGTGACTCCCTCTCTCTCTCTCTCAAAAATAAATAAACATTATATATATATATATATATATATATATATATATATATATATATAGTTTTCAAAACAGCAGATCCAGTCTTGTGTTAGAGGTAGCTTAAATGGCAGCAGAAGAGTGTTGATTCCAGGATTGATAATAAAAGCCTGGTAAATATTCATAAAATGCTATTTGAGATTTCCTAAAGAATCAGTGTACCAGAAAGAAAATGGATACATCATTAGTAAAAACTTGTGTCCACATTCTGTGTGATATATGAATACTTTTAATTAAGACACAATTTGTTCCTGTTATCTGTCACAGAATTATGTATGGATGAGCTTGATCTGAACATAAAAGAAATAACAAAAGACCTGATCATAGGATTTTGCAGTGACTACTGGGAATCAGAGAGCTAATCCAAAGAAAACGCATACCCTCTGCTTGTACTTTCTTGTCTCCTTTTGCAGAAGAATGTAGGAAAGTGAAACTAGGGGTGTGTTGACTATGATTTAACCATCTTAATTATAATAGGGGGCAGAGAATAAATTGGCTGAAGGGTAATCAGTAGTAAGTGAGGGTAAGACTGATACAACAGACCTGTCATTCCCAGGCTTCAGGTTTAATTGGTGTTAGAAATGGAGAAGGGAAGACTCCAATACAGATTTCTTCTTAATTTGCAAACTACAGAAATAATTTTGGACTATGTTTGCTACCTGATTTTGAAATTTAAATACAAAAGACACAAGACACAGGTGAGAAAATCATAATGTGCCAGTGTAGAGCACAATACGATATCCTGTACTTAACCATTGAAGCATAAAAGTGGCATGTGACAGATCACTTAAATGAAGTAAGATTTTTCAAGAGAAATAAAATAAGGATAAAAGTAAATGCGGTTATTATAAGTCAAGACAAAAAATATGTCAGTGCTCTAGGGGAAAACTAAAATTGCAAAAGTCCGCAAACTAAGTGCAAAGTAGCAATATAATGTATGCAATATGATCTATTACATTTACTTTATCATTATGCTGTTTTGATTATTACATTTCCTCATAATAGTGCCTTCTCCTCTGCCTTTTCTTTCATCTCCTACATCTGGAGTCCAAGTGCAGGCTTTCAGACACCCATACCCGCTTGAAATTGCATGTAGGTTTTATGCAACTGTACTTCTATACTTATGAGAGGATGATCCTTAACTTTTATCAGATACACTAGAAACCCCATGTCCCCAAATGGTTAACTCAGCATCCTATGGCTATGAGGAGTCCTATGATAGTCCTATGGCCTATTCCCAGTGATTTTTTTTTCCTTTAAAATTTCTCCATCTAGATCATCAGTGCTCACACCCCGACTATGCTTCCCACATGCCTTCTTTACCACCTGTCTTCTTTCTCTAAGTCATCATCTATAGAAAATGCCATCAAATCAATCTTACTAAAACATCATCTGTATCATGTCTCAAATCCATTAAAAAACAAATAAAAACACTAAAGCTTTCACTTTACTTACAGGGTCAAGTTTAGACCTCTCATTTTGGCATTCAAATTCATCTAATATTGGGTTCTCTCTTACCTCTACTAAGTGTAGCTAACATTTATGGACTGGAATTAATGTGCCAGGGACAATGCTAAGTGCTTTGTATAAATGGACTCATATACTCTCTCAAATGTCTCTATAAGATCAGTCCTATTCTAATTATAACCATCATAGATGCTTTACTGAGGCTTAGGAGGTGTGGTCATCTGCCAATTTTACATAGTGAGTGACAGATCCAAAATTCAAACCCAAGCTGCTTAGCCCTGCCTGAGTTTTTAGCCATGAAGCTCCCTCCAGTCTACCTAATTTGCTTCTTGCCAATGTGAACCTTTCTCTAGATAGCTGGGGATCTTTACTATCAACTGAACAAAGTGTGTTTTTGACTTCAAGCCTTTTTCAAACTCTTTCCATCCCATTCTCCAAAGTCTCACCTCTCCTATAATAAGCTCTATATAGCTCTTCTTAGAACCACAATGTTCATTTTCCTCTTCCCTGTGTTGATCATACACAATTTTGCTTTGTGACTCTTCTCTAACTGGACAGTAAGCTACTGGTGGGCAGGGCTTTGATCCTGTATTTTTGTTCTGTCATCGTCAGTACATCAACCTGTTCCTTTCATCAAGTTTGCACTGAAAAAAAATACATATTGAGGGAATAAATTAACCTGAACTTCTAGAGAGTGTCATGTTTGAAAAATGATACTATAATTAGTTCTCTAACATTCTATTATATCTTGATAAAAGCTCTTGTATATGGTGGCAGGTGGGCTTATCAGCTATTGCTACCATGCTAAAACTGACTTTCTATCCTTTTTCAATTTGCCTGGGGTAAATTTGATAGGTGATAAATAGAAACTGCCCAAGGTGAGTGCCAGTGTGTGTGATTTGGGGGGAAGAATTCATTTTCATCAAAGAAATGCTCTGTTATAAATGAAAAATAAAAGAAATCACTGGTTTACCTTCTTCTTGAGAAAAGAATCTATTTAGAGAATAATTTCTCCCTGATCCAGAGTTAGAATCTCTGCTCAAAAAGGGCAAGAAAATTCCAAGGACTCAGATTTATACACAGTTCTTGGGAGCATGAAGAGCCTTCAGTTCTTTTAATCCTTCTTGTGGATACATGGAAGAATAGAAGTCTCTAGTGCATGGACCAATGTTAGATTGCCCCATCAACACTCTCTTCAGGACTGGATCCTTCCTCACCATCAGACACTCTAGCACAAACTGATAGAAAGATAACAGCAAAGGCAGAGTTGTACTCATACGCTTAAGAACTCAGTTCCCTCAGGCAGAACTATCTACATTCAAACTCTTTATATTTTCTTCTCTTATATACATAGAACACCTTGTGTTTTTCATATCTAATGAAAATACATATGACCCATTTATTGTTGAATCTTTAGAAAAATGTAATATGGAAGATGTTTTGTAAAATAATACATGTTACAGTTGATCTGGGTAATTATATAATGTACATATATATGTATGTGCAAATTTATAATAGAATGCTTTGACTATTTAAAAAATCCTTTTAAAATTTCTAAAAGTAACTCACTCCTGAAGCATCTAATCGCTCAGTGGATAACACCCAGGGCTTGGATGCATCACTATAAATGACTCAGCTTTCCTTTTAATAGTTTAAAATGCAGGGCTTAGACTAAATCAGGAATCACTTAAATGCTTACAGACGGAAGGCAGATAATGAATGCTTGAAGTGGAGTTGGTGGAAATCTAAGAAGTACTGAGGACTGGGGCAAATTGAAGAAAGTATGCCCTGTCTAAAGAGAATAGCTAATGTTCAGTCCCAGATGATTTTACCCTGTAAGACCCAGTGTTATAAAACCTTCCAATTCTTTATGAGAAGCAAGGTTTTTTTTTTTTTTTAATGTGAAATGCTCTGGTTTTTAATTAACCGCCCCCCCCCTTTTTTATTTTTGGAAACTGGGCAGGCCAAACAAAGCACATATGAGTATGGAATCTAGCCCAGAAGCTACCAGTTTATTACTAAATGGTGGACTGAATGGTCCATACCTAATTATTTGACCCATGTAACTTGTACATATGTATGCAGCTATTTCCAATATACGGTTTCAAAAAACCTTTTTAAAATTAAGGATATTCAACCATAATCAGTGTGGCTGAATTAAGAACAATTCCTCTTAGATACACTATTAAAAATATTTCATAGATGGAAGAATAAATCTATAAATAAATCTATAATAAGACTGTACCCAGAAGGGGTGTCTGGGTAGCTCAGTCAGTTAAGAATCTGACTTCAGCTCAGGTCATAATCTTGTGGTTCATGGGTTTGAGACCCGCATTGGGCTCTGTGCTGACAGCTCAGAGCCTTGAGCCTGCTTCCGATTCTGTGTCTCCTACTCTCTCTCTCTACCCCTCCCCCACTCATCCTCTGTCTCTCTCTGTCTCCCAAAAATAAATAAGTGTTAAAAAAAAAAAACATTTTTTTAAAACTGTACTCAGAGAAAGGTTAATAGACTCTGGACCATCCTGGAAATGTTTTTTTTTTTTAAGTTAGTAATTAATAATTATTTATTCTGAGACAGAGCGCAAGCAGAGGAGGAGCAGAGAGAGAGGGAGACAGAGAATACCAAGCAGGCTCTGCACTGACAGTGCAGAGCCTGATGTGGGGTGCAGTCTCACAACCGTGAGATCATGACCTGAGCTGAAATCAAGAGTTGAACATTTAACTGAGTGAATCCCCCAGGCACCCCGTCCCAGAAAATGTTTAGCAAATAATCTTCTCGAAGAATTAGTCTTGGCCTCATCTTATGTAACGTCTTCTTAACATATATGATAGAATTGAGCGCTGCTCCTTATCCTAAGACTCTGGGGAAGTGACTTGATGACCTGCATCCATCTGGCTCACTTGTAACTCTCGAAAAGGGTATCTCTTTTTCTGGAGCATTCCATGGAGTGCATTGGAAGGATGTTACAGAAACGTAAGAAATGAACATTTCTTCCTCTGTAAAGGCTTTGAATATAATTTAAAATATCAAACACATATATGAAATGAAATAAGTTTATTCTACAAAACTGATCCGGTAAAAAGTAACATCAAGCAGTGCCAAGACAGAAAGGCATTCGATCAAGTGATATCAATCACCACAAACTCCCTGGAGGTCAATCTCACACTGGACTTTGAAGAAAGCTACAAGGCCAGGCAAGACAGAGATTAACAAGCCATGCTAGGTCTACTGTGTTTTATGTTTGAAGTGGTAAGACGAATAAGCCAAGTGTAAGACTCTCTCTAGGCAAATGAGATAAAAGGCAGCAGTTATGAACAAAGAAAAAATGGTGCCATTCCACAATCCATAAAATGGAGTACCGATACAGAATATATAAAAAAGAATAATTACCAAATTCATCCATCAGGGTTGATTTTAATATTGTATTAAATCGTTTGTTAGCATTATGACCCTTCATTTTGACCAAAGAATAGTGCTTTGATAACTGACATATCTGATTAGAGTTCTGTGTCTGCTTTTTCTGAAAAGCAAATATTGTAACTATATTGCTATTTACAAATCTATATTCAGTTCAATTTAAGAAGCATTTAGGAAATGTCGCAGTCTCTATAATCAAATAATGATATATATGAAAAACATCGGACAGTTTCTGACTCATATTAGTAATCATCATGGCATGGAGGAAAGAAATGTGGTAGAATGAAACAGACATGGATTTGAATTTATTTTGTCATTTGATAGCCTGGTGATCATGGGCAAGTCAACCAAGTTCTCTGAGTTTCAGTTTCCTTGTGTGTAAAATACGAATAGTTTCTATTTTGTAAGAGTGTTCTAAAGATGAGCAAAAATAAAATGTGAATCATGGCAGATGGCATTAAGTAACAGCTATTATTATGAAAATTATCATTATTAGTCATGTAACAATTGTAAGTTCCCTTATAAAATTCACAAGCACTCTGGGAATGAATCAATTTCTAAATTGCTATTGTAATGACGGTAGGACATCTTTCCTGAGTTAGGATTCTAGAATCTTGTAAGCAGAAATATATTACTTATATTTTGTTATCTGTAGTCCTTAATTTAGATATTAACTAAATTAGCTCAGAATCTTAGCTAAAACATATATACACTCACTTTTCTACAAAATATGATCAGATATTTGTAATAGGTTAAATTACTGTGCTTCTGATACAAGAAAGAAAAAGAAAGAAAGAAAGAAAGAAAGAAAGAAAGAAAGAGAAAGAAAAAGAAAGAAAGAAAGAAAGAAAGAAAGAAAGAAAGAAAGACAGGCAAATTTCCCCTAGTATTCTTGTGGAAAATTAATCTGCTAATTTCTAAAGCCCACTGTGATTCAAAATGCCTTGTTGAGTCTTCAACACATGTATTGTTTTAAATACAGCAGATGCTTCTGTGTGGGGCACATTTCTACCCTCTGCCATCACTTATGAAGCAGATAGAATGGGGTAGTGCTGCAGCCTAGCTGTGTGCCCCAAAGAAAAATATAGCCCAGAAAAAGTGCAAGAAGAATCTACTATCCAGAATATCTGCCTCTAAGTGCAGCATCAGGTAGAGAACACCTGAGCAAGGACATTCATTAGGAAATTTCTGTACACCAAATACACTCCTACACATGAAAGGGAGGAAAGAGCCCCCTTGATTTGTGTTTATGAGATTACAAATCATTCCTCCAGAAAATATAGAAAGACTCTCCCTCGGGTATATAACATAAAATGCCAAAGTCGATTAATTCCATTAATTCCATTAAAAGCACCTGAATAGACACTAAAAATTTCAGACATCTGTATCAATCTAAATCTATACATATCAGATAAATTCGTACTAAGATAAAAAATAGAGGGGAAAAAAAGAGAGAAATGCAAAATGCACAGAATTGTTTTCATCAGGATTCAATTGTAACACCTAAAGAATGAGCCAAATATTTTATCCTTGGAGAAACCAAGGTTAAATTACGAATATCTTAATATTTTCTGTATCAAAAATATTTTAATCATAACTCAAATTCCCTTTTTCTCTAGTTTTATAGATGGAGCTTCTTTGTTTATTCACTTTCTATAGAAATGATACAAAGAAAGAAAATTACCTATGTAAGTTTGGTAAGATTAAAACACGTACATTCATCACCAACAGTTGATTTTTTTCTAAATACTTGTGGATTCCTTGCTTTTCAGTAATTTTAAATATCAAATTCATCTTTTAGGATGAGCCAACTTGAGCAGCCTGTGGCCTAAAAACTTATCGACTATACATATTTTAAAGCACCATTTTTCCTATCATAAAGCTACAAACATCTGCACTGATTACAATTAAAAACAGTGTAAAAGATTATCACTCCAATTATAGCTTCTTGTTCTCATCAAAATTCAGAACTGTCCTCAGACAGCAACGTGTGTGATGCCCATATGCCTTTTTCTTTGAAATGAAACCTCCCTGAGATTTTTTTCCCACTTCTTTAAAACAATGAATACGTGTAGTTGCCCTGAATTTATCTTTACCAGAAAACTAGCCTTTTATGGAGACACATGTTCAAAACTCTTTGAAAGCCTATTTTTCCTTTCTGATTATGTGAATCTACATAAAAGAAATGAAGAAAAGCACTAGTATGTTACCCAAAAAAAAAGTTTCTATCTTTCCAGTTTTGGGGGGGTAATTTGAAAGCTGTCTTAAGGGACACTACTCTATGGTTTGTAATATTATTGACATAGGAAAGTATAGATAAACTACTGAATTTGAAATATGTATGCATTAAACTATTATAGAATATTACATTAAAAACTGAACCAATATTTCTCAGAATTTTATAAGTTGTTTCTTTTTATATATGGAAATAAAATTGAAGTATATATGTAATAATTAGTAAAAAATAAAAAGTAAAAATTGAATATAATTTTTAAATTATGAATCAGGTAAGAAATTATATGAGAAAATCACGTTTAGGAAAATCATGAAACAGTTGCACAATTATATATATGTATACATATGTGTGTATGTATATATATATCCACATATAGATATAAAATATCAGTAAGTATTTCTTGCTTAAGATTTAACATTGCTAAGTAAGGCAAAACAATTGGGGGAAAATATTCAGTATTTTGTGTGACATAAATTTTCCACCATAGTTGTTTAAAATCTACAAATGAGGACAAAAGTGAAAACATGGATTGACCTTCCTTTAAGCAAATTTATATTAAAATTTAGTACAAAGTGGAGAAATTAGAGAACATTCTGTTTGGTGCAGTTTTAAGAAGAACATCCTTACTTTAAAATATCTGTTCATCTAAATTAAATGGTGAAAACACAAATGTTCAAAAAGAACACAACTAAGGCAAATCCATCATAGCAATCAGAAAATGTTAAATTTAATTTTGTTTGTTTATAACTGAATGTTTGAATATTTAATACATATGCCAAAAATAAGGAAAATAACCAATAAAATTATTTTCCCACAACAATATTATGTAAAATGTATGAAAAGTTGTTTCCACACCTCTTCAGAAGAACTAAATCCATTTACTAAATCCTTTCAAGTAGGGATATCTTATAGAAAATATTTATCAGCCATTGATCACCATGTATACAAATAAAGTTCCAACTTGTATTTCTTATTGCTCTCCAACCACAATAAAAAATATGATTTTTAGGCCACAAGTTCTTCAAAAATTTGTGTTTTACAGATACAATGCCACAGCTTTTTACACTAAAAGCCCCCTTTATTGATTATTCACAAACCTTAATCTTTGATCCATGTCTAAAACTATACCGATGCTTGTTACAGAAATATGGAAATCTGCTTCTTTGCATCATTAAAAGGCATCTATACCTCATCGGTGAAAATATTATAAAGCTAATCTTTTCACATTACACAAGAAGGCAACTATATTCCCAGAGCAGAATGGTTTATATCTGTAGGTACAATAAATATAATATTAAAATGTGTGAATCAGTGGGATCAAAAGGGAGAATTCCTATGCCAGTGGAATAAATCTCCGGAAAGACAGAAATGTGTGATTTTGGTTAAGGGCAGTTGATACCAGTTGAAGACTGACTTGTTAAAGAAAGTTCATGGACACTCGCTATACATATGAATAGTGTGGATAAGGACATTTTAATGACATTTTGCAAGGATGACAATGGAAAGTTGTGTTTCTGAGAGTGACAAAAATACCTTAGCTGGTAAACTATACCTTTACAGTCTGATGTTCCAAGCACTGCTTGTAGGATAGCACATCAGAGCAGTGGTAAGAAAAAGTGTCAGAGAGTATAACTATTTTAGGTGTTTCCAAGAAGGTGGTTCTTTGATTTTATCACCTTAGATTATGTCAGTATTAGAGTGCTGAAGAGGACTTTTTATGGGGGGTGGAGGGGTGTGGGGAGTCTGATAGAAGCACACATGCACAGACACACACACACACACACACACACACACAATCTCTAAGTCTTTGAAAAACTGAAATTTTAAAATTCCAAAATAGGAATTTTAAAGGGAAGTTGTCGAGAAAGAATGTAATAAAATAGAATGTAAAGGAAAAGGAAAGGAAAAAAGAACCCTAATTTTTGAACTATCTCCACTCAAGCCAAAATGGCACCCCAAATTTAAAGCTAGGTTGTTTCAACTTCTGGGATTCTTTAACCTAAAGTCTTCATGTTTTTCAAGCAAAATAACGCCTTTTTGACTGAGTTGTCTGAATAATCATGATCATTCCTCTCTTATTTGCCTTGTAGACACTATCTAAACACAGACGCGAATCGGTACAGACACGAATTGGTTCCCTGAGACGAGGTCTTCGGGAGACTTCTCACACAGCCACTAGATGGCATGAGAGCACTGCATTGCGCCTGCTTGGCCACACTGCCGCTTGCAACATTGAGGCGTTTATTCTCCTGCTAAGAGCTCAATGTTTAGTCAAGTAAGATGCATTTTCTTTCAGAGAAATCTTTCTGTGTCGCATGACACTTCTCAGGACACAAAGGGGGTATTCCACCCTCCCCCCACACACACACACTCAGAAAATGTCGAATTAAATTTGGAATAGTAAAAATCATTTCAGTATTTACTGGGGCTTCCTGAGAACTTTACCTTTCAGTTCTTCAGGGGATAGTCTGCTATTTGTTATGCAGCCTTCCTTAATAGGTAGTTAGAGGGAAAGAGAAGTCCCTTCAGCATTTTGCCTGTGCTCAAACAACTGCAGACAAAGTTTGCATATTCTCAGTCATCTCTCTCATTCCCCTGATTTTTTTTTTTCATCAAAAATTCTCTTTGTCTTTCTTCATCTGATATTGTGGGATCTCTCATTAAGGACTGTAATATGAAAAGCCGGATTTAAAACTGCTTTCAGAATGGCAGTTGTCCTCTTTTAATATTCTTCACCAGCAAAGCAAAAGGAAATGTCTTTGTTCTTGCTTTTCAAATGCAATGTTTTTGCTTCATTTAATGTTTCTGCCTGATCACTAGGCACCTTCTAATCTACCCTCCAAACTTTGAGATATACTTTTATGTTGGGTGTATTTCCAGCTTTCCAATATATGTAGAAGGCAGATACCTCCCTGTGCCTCCACGACAGGAACAATTACCATATTCCTGCAGATTTTATCACCATCTCTCTTCACAAATGTCCATTGTAAAAGCTGTTTTGATCTTTTGGATAAGTGCTTTACTTTAAAACAATAGCAAAAAGGTAAAATTAGGCCTCTATGCTCAGCAGTGCATGAATGACAAATCTGTTGTAGTTTGGGGTATATTTTAAAAGAGTCCTTCTAAAACCTCTTATAGCAAATTTACATAGGATCAAAAATTATATTACACATTGGCAAACTGAACTGCATAATTTATTTCATATGCTACTGATATAACTATGTTTATACATATAATGGGTTTTACAGTTTTTACATATTATACAATTCAAAGTCAAAGATTTCTAAAAGTGTTTTTTTAAGTTTTGTGCCACCTTTCGAAAGTTTTTTTTTCCTTTGTATAATGTCTCGGAGCAAGATTATCATTTTTCAAGTAATCTTCTTAGC
Source organism: Lynx rufus (assembly GCF_022079265.1). Classification (NCBI taxonomy): domain Eukaryota; kingdom Metazoa; phylum Chordata; class Mammalia; order Carnivora; family Felidae; genus Lynx; species Lynx rufus. Next base: position 150,543,819 of record NW_025814823.1, read on the forward strand.
CCTGATTTAAATAAATTTATAAACAATAGAGATTTTATAAGGACATTCACTTGAACTATTTAGAAAAACAAGGATTCAATAAAACGTGATCATACCTCTTTAAAATACAAATACTGGAGACCAAATGGACAACTTGGCAAAAATTGCTTAATAGGCAATGTTACATCTTGTTCTTACCCTGTGTAGTTCTGGTTTATGGGAACATAAGTTAATTTGTCATATTAATAGATCCATGGAATAAGTCCTGTGAGTCATGCTTTAATTATGGCTCTGATTTTTGGTATCATTTAAAAATCTTCATTATTTGTATACAGTGAGTTGCTATAAAACAGACAGATAATAGATGATAGAGATAGATATAAGATATCCTGAAACCGGAACCTTGTGTGCACAACTGATTTACTTAGACATTCTATGTAATTCACAATTGGTCATAAGGGATATAATACAGACTAATGGGTTAATACTTTTAAAGTGAGTGATTTTATATACCAAGCTAAAACCCTTTCTAGAATTATGAGTTCAACTGATTGTGAATGACCACTAACTTTTTTTGTGGCATCTAACTCTCCCACACCACTGAAGCATAAAGTCACTTTATGCTTGAAAATCCACCTGGGAGAGTATATATGTGCTATAGAAACTGCCTGTTCAGTTCTGTTTGATTACGTGTTGAAAAATAATAGCTTTTCACTGGTTCTGAGAAGGACATTGCCTCCATAAGTATTGCAGTTCATTATTTCAATGAAAACCTTTTTTAAAAATCCTTTTTAAAATTTGGACTCCTTGAGGATAAATGAGTAAACTACTTACACAAAATGGAAGACTGAAGATACTTTCAAGTGTGGTAGAGGGTTGGAAGAGGTATGGTAGCTAGAAGCAATACAGATTAATGTTTTATTGTATTCTTTCTATATTCATATATTCAAAGAGGTTGATAAAACTTGCAATATCATTTTATGCAAACACAACCTATGGAAAAAATGTTTTCTTAATGATTTCGTAGATATGCTAGGTCAAGCAGAAAAACCCACATTTAAATTATATTTGGGGTCATACCAAGCAGATTCAACCAGTATTTGAAATGATTAGTAATGCATTGTATTCTCATTTGTCAATTGATTGTCAGTAATATTAGTATTTATAAAATATAAAAGAAAATCTATTGATCAAAATCTCATTAAAAAACTATGTTTCTGTTCATTTCTTGCGGGGGGGGGGGAGTGTTATTTTGTTTTGTTTTGTTTTGAGACAGGCTTTTTTCCTCTAATATTGGGTGGCTTATTTGGCCAACCAGTTAATTAAATATCACATTCCTCTTTTGACAATAAATAGCACATATTAACAGAAGACAGTGATTATGTAGAAATAAGCTCCTAAACTTCTCTTCCTTAGTAATTTTTTTATTTCATCTTGTGGTCAAGATTCTACAGAGTCATTGTATATTTTTAAGAAAAAGTAAAGGGGACTCACTAACAATGTGGAAGCTGTTAATAAAATAAATATCCTCCTTTAAGAATACACACACACACACACACACACACAGAATTACACTTTTGTTGGTTTGGAGTATCTTAGATTTGAATTACATTTTTAAAATAAAAATCTTAAGTTGGAAGAAATTGGGAAAAAAATTTTTCAAGAAGGCCAGAAGCATATAGGCCATAGAAAACACTAAAGCCTCTTGAGGTGACTAAAACTCCTATCTCTTTAATACGCAAAATATAGAAGAAATTATTAAGAATTCACCATTGATTTGGAGAAAGAATGCTATTTATTTGCTGGCTATTTCATTTACTTCCTTCACAGAAGCTCAAGTGATTAAGTCATCTATCCTAAAAATCAAGGCAACTACTTTATCGATACATTAATTCTAATTTCCCAAGTGCTTTCACAGTGTCTTCCCACAATGCACTGCCCTAAGTATTTAATCTGTGACTGAGGTCGAGTAGTTCAAGCCCAGAGTAAGAGCACAACCTCCATCAGCTTCATAACTTTTAGCTTTTCATCAGTTTTCAGCTATGTTTCCACTTCTACTGAGTACAATAGTCAACAAATAAAACAAAGCAAAACAAAACCACAGATAGTTGAATAATGTTGGGCCCCTCTATTTGTTTACACCAAGACTAGTATGTCACTTTGCTCCTTTTCTGATTTGCTGCCTGAATGAATTGTTTACAAAACATGTAACATTCTGAGATGAACTGGGGAGGGAACAGGATGAGAGAGAGAGAGAGAGAGAGAGAGAGAGAGGGAAAGATACAGAAAGAGAGAGAGAGAGAGTGAAAGGGAGATGAAGGAAGGAAGAAAAGGTTCAGTTCAACTGGAACCTAGAAATCTAAGCAGGAAATACAGTATGAAGGCCTATCATTCTTCCAGTGGTTCACGTGAGTTAACAACGTACAACTTCGTAAAACACTTTTCTCTGCCTCGGTCTCTATGTCTTTCTCTCTCATATATAGACAGGTGTGCACACATACACTCAAACAGACCTCTACTCCAAACTGAAATAAAGGGGGACGTGTGCTGCCAATCTTTATGAATGACCATTTGCACCTGGCATTGGCGATAGCAACAAATGCCAACTGCTTTTTCAGTTATTTTCCATGTTAAAATGCCACCAAGAAGAGGCTCACATGAAATAAAAACACACCCTGATCCTGAAGAAGACTGCAGGTAACCAGGCCCCAGTTTGCCTGAAACCCCAAATACATAAATGTAAAGCTGCAGCTGAGTGGGCTCAGACGAAATAGAAAAACAGCCGGAAGCACAGAAACATCATGTGGAAAAGAATATGAGCAATTAACCTGATAGAAATTTGAGATACATTTTGAAGTCACCAAGATGTTTTCCAGTTTTCGATATCAGTTCTCCAAATCCCCACTGTTTATTGAATGATCACACGAGAGGCCAAGTATATAACATGTGGATATATTGTTGCAACCACTTTTGCCACTTTCCAGAAAGAGAGAGAGAGAGAAATGAAAATACTTGCTAATAACTTCACCAGGCATCCAATGGCTTAGGTAGAATTAGAATTCAAGACATCAAAAACCTCAATACCCAATTTAATCCTTTAACCACCAGTCCACACTCTCTTTCAAAATTGTTAATAGAAACAACATTGCCCTTTTTGTACAGCTGTAGATGCCCTATTGATCTGTATCACATACCATTTAACACTGGATGATTTGGCTAGGAAAAGCAATGTTCACTGTTCCATGGCAAATCAGACAACAATGCTAAGATAGGCTATAGAACCAGGAAAATAGTATAGGAGATGGGGAAACAAACAACCACAAAGAACAAACCTCATCTGCATGGTTTTCACAGCTATTTTTTACTCAGCAAGACAGCAAAGTGGTCGAGCGCAAGTGTATTAAAAGTAAAACTATTTTTGCCTAACGCAGATGTGGATCATGGGAATGGAAACCTAATAAACCAACAGCTGAGGGCCACATTATTGCCCTATCCTCCTCCCCTAGCTCATTTAGAAAATGACATGTTTTTCTTCACAATGTTTTCCCCCTCCTCTCTCTTTAGTGGCAGTAATGCTGAATGCTCTTGACATAATTCTTCGCTCACCCCTGACAGTCATTTTTTTGAATACTATCCCAGTAATAAAACACCTGACCTCAACTCTTTCAAACGGCCATTGGCTTGGGTTACCCCAATTAGCTAGGCTCATTTGGAAATATCCCGAGGAGTCGGGTGTCTCACTCTTCTCTAAACTCAGCATTAAGAGAGAATACATTGTTTTATTCAGGTCAATTTCTTTTTCTAGTGGATTTCTTTATTCTTCTATGATCTAAACATAGCAAAATAACAAATTTAAAAAATAATCTACAAGTATGTAGAATTCTGATACTAAATATTTCTGCCTTGGAAGTCACACAGGACAACATTTCTCGTTCTCCAAGAGTTACTTTTCAATATTCAAAGATAATTGAAAGAATTGTGTGTAAAAGGTTCAATGAAGAGCTCTTTTATTTACATATGAGGTAGCTACAATTCTGCATAACTCAATGAAAATACATATGCACTGCGTGCAGAGGGCACATCTGTGAATATGTGAGTATCTAGGTCAATATATTTGGGGGTACACAGCACCCAAATCAATAGCTCTTTATAAAAAAAAACCCATAAATGGAGAAGAAAAATGAAAACGTGTGCCTCTAGAGATAAAAGTATGTTTATTACATGTTTGTGGGTTAACTAAATTTAAGATTTTTGCCTCAAGAATAAAGTTGGGAGTTACTGTAAATAATAACACTGAGGTTTCTCAGAGAACTTTGATAAAGGAATATGGGCATTTTCAACATAAATGAGACATAAAGGAAATCAAAAGAGTATATTTAAATTATACACTAAAGTAAGGGCCCTTTAATTTTTAAATTATTGTGAACTCAAATGCATCTTTGTGTATCTTATATAACAATCTCTTGGCCCCCTTTATTTCATATTTAATATTTACCAGTAAGTGTAAGGCTTCTCAACAATGGTACAATTTTTCTTCACAAATCCTAACAGGTTTGTGTGTGCTATAAATTTTATCGCGGGTTCCATTTTTATTCCTTCCTAAACAGGGCAAACTCTAGGATTTCTTGATAGACAATACTTGAAATAGACTATGAAGTGCACACAACTGAAGACGAACAAATAATGCACACTGAAATGAGTGCACGTGTCTTCCAAAGACTACAAGCCTCCTTTTGACATTCAAGCGACTCAGTAAGGAGGGAAGAAGAAATTGAATTTAGCTGATGCAAATGAAATTAAAACTAAATTGGTTGTCACATCAAACTGATGTTAACTATGTAAATGTTTTCTGTTTATAAAACTACAGTTTAGAGTGTCTCGTGCTGTAAAAATAAGAATATTTTCATGTTCGTTTAAAATAAAAATTACAAAACAGAGTGGGAAATTGTTTCAAATCTTTTCCACTTACCCATGTACTATTTAAGGGACTATGAATCATGAAAACTGTGTTCATGGAGGATTGAGGTAAATGTGCACATACACACATACACACGTCAATGCACATGCATGCTTTCCTGGCCAGGCAGTATCCCATTACATCATTGCTTCAGATGCATTCATTCTCCTCAATATTGTTGGCTGTTTCAGGTTAACTACCAAAATCATTTGCCTGAGAAGCGAGATTTAATTGTCTTACAACTACCTCTGTGAGGTACAATAGGGATTACAAGTACCCATTGATTATACTATTGGGTAGAATAAGGGACTCTTATTCTAGCATTTCTCATTCATTTTGTCATTGCATTCTCTTTGAAAGAGACCAAATGGGTCCCAGCAGGTGAAAGCAAAGAAACCTGAAAGGCCCCCTTTGATGAATGACAATACCACAACCACCCTCCCCCACCATTTTTGGAGATTATAAAACCTTATTAAATCATGCCCTGTTAGATATTGATTGAGAGGGAGCTAAACTAAAACCAACAATAGCAGCATGGATCACAGAACACTGCTTTCATCAATGGGCACTAAACACAGCTAAGCTTTCCAATCCTTTTGGGGGGGGGGGTTTGGTTTTGTTTTTTTTTTTTTGTTTTTTTTACTATTTACTTTTGTTTAAACCATTATCCCAGAAAGTCATACAATTACAGCAGCTTTGTCAGTCAAGAATAGATCCTAGTTGTCGAGCACTTCATCTTTTTTAATGTAGTAGGGTATTGCACAAACAATGTTATACTTGGTTAAGATTCAGGATTATTATTATGATTATTGGGGGGGTGCAATTCTGAGTAATTATCATAATTATTCTTGACTCTGGGACCCCTTTGATGACAAGGCTGCTTTAAAGTAAACCACTTGGACATAACAACCCAAGATATTTGAAAAGAGGCTGCTGCCAGGATCAGAGTTGAAAACTCACCCATATTTTAAGGCTATCGTGATTATCAGGCTGTTTGCGTTCCTGGGCTGTCTTTTCTGCCATCTGTGAGCGCCACAGCAAACAACCCCTTTATGACAATCACCTCAGTATAAGTTGAATATGTCTGCTTTAGAGGAGACTTCTGCAATAAGACTCTGTGCTAATTAACTGTCAGCTTTTTTTTTTTTTAATCAGCATAGTGCATTTCAGAAAGTAAAGACATTTCACCAAAAACTCCTAAACAAGAATTAAGCATATGTGCTAGACTCCGACAACTTCTCCTTGTTCTCAGGCCTTATTCTACGTAAATCTGCTTGCTTTAATGACTTCTCCTGTGATAAAGATTTTCATTTGTCTTGCCAGTTGACTATGGGTAATAACATTTGCTCCTTCTAGACAGCTACTTGATTCAATAACTTCAAAGAAAGAAAGAAAGAAAGAAAGAAAGAAAGAAGAAAGAAAGAAAGAAAAGGAGAATAAAAGGAAAGGAGAGGAAAAGGAGAGGAGAGTGAGAGGAGAGGGAGAGGGAGTGAAGAAGAAGAGGGAGAGGGGGAGGGAGAAGGAGTAGACAGAAGAGGAGGGGAGAGGAAAGGAGGGGAGGGGAGAGAAGAGGAGAAGAGGGTGTAGGGAAGGGAGGGAAGGGGAGAGAGAAAATATGCAGGCGGAAAGGCAACTTTTTTTGTGCTGGAAATAGTAGTTACACGGTTAGGAAAAAGGCAGCTAGTATTGCTTTTGAAAATCATAGTTAAAAGCACTAGATACTGAAATTGTTAGTGTGCTATCAAAGATGAGTAATTTCCTATTCAAGAGAAATAACTATTTGTAGAAACAGCATCATATGCCATGAAAATGACATCTGAAAAAAATATCGCTAGTAACTATCATTGTCTTAGAAGACTAGAAATCAAGGTTTGTGCAAAATGAAAACAAATTTAAAAACAAATTTATTTTGGTGGATTCTTTTCTAGTTGATGGATAATAACAGTAGTAACTATTTGAAATAAAGCATTAATAACATTTCCTTTAAAAATAAAACTTAGGAATTTATGCAAAGGTTTTTATTTTGTTAAAATCACCTCTGAATTATGGATTTCCAAAATAAACACAGGAATTTTAAATTTTAATTTGGTACAATAACCATAGAAAATGAGAACGGTATGAAATTAATTTGTTTTAGGCAAATTTTTGTTTCTTTTCACACAATTTGCAAAATCTTAAATTGCATTTATAAATTAAATTTTTATTGAATGATTTAAAATTTACTCAAACTTCTTCTTATTGCTAATCAATATTTTCCATTTCTGGAGTCCCCTGGATTAGGTAGTTTAAACTTTGAAATTAGGCATTACATTCTTTTAAAATGTTTAAACATTTGGCATCAAATATTATAATTCATAAATTTTATTTTCCTATTTTTATTTCTACCCCTTTCTAAGGCTATACTCTAAATAAAAAAAATTAAAGTATTAAGTATGCCTAACACTTTGAAATCAATATGTCTAATGAGTGTTTTAAAACATTTTTTAAAAGACTAGTTAACAAACAAAAAAGTTGCCAAGCTATGAAATGGACCATAGTCTCTTTTTAAAGCATTATGGTGTGTATACATTTTTATAAATGCTGTAAGCCAGTTTAAAAACTTTGAAGTTCCATGTGGTAACTGATACAGATAATTAAATGACAAAATCTGTTGCTAACATTATTTCCATTAGATTTGATTTTCTTCAAGTGAGTGTTGCCTGTGTTATACTGATTAGTTCAGTTCCTTTACTGATTTCTATTTCCTAAAAGAAACCTGAGACTTATTCTTTTAATGTACAATAAAGTTTTAATTCAGTCATCAGTTAGCAATCTTAGATTGCCCTCTATCATAGGCAAGTCGCTAGAAGGTAAAATAACTGACCATTTAGGTTGCAATAATAGGACTTTTTAAATGCTCGTAAAGTACCTTTTTATTTTCCATTTTTTTTAATGCCATAATTTTAACTCTTCTTTAAGTTGTCTGGGACGATTACACTGAAACAATTCTATTTAATAATAAATCATTATAGTAAGAAAATTACCAAAATTTTGTTCAGTACTCTCCATATGTGACAAATAGTGATAATACTGATAATATTTAGCTTGCAAAAAATTCATATTGTCATTTTTTAGAGGTACCTTTCCTGAGTTTTTTCTCTTCCATCACATTTAAAGATTGCAAGCAAGACTGAAAAGACTGTGCCCCCCAAAAATAACTTATTTAACAGTTTTAACAGTACTGTAAAATTATTTCAATCTGTATTAGAACTGTAGCTAAAAAAAGAAATGTGCCACATATTTTGCTTAAGTTCTTTTTAACTGTTAAGAACACAGAAAGAAGTCTATTTCATACCATTTTACTCTTTTATGCAGGATCACATATACTTTTTTTTCTAAAATATTTATCGAAGTGTCAGAGAAAAATAAAGAGATTTCTTCATATACCTTCTAAAGATTCTCCTAAAGCCAGGATTATATTGATGTATAGACAAACAGTACTCCCTTCTACCTTAGAAAAACATTACCTCAAACAGTCCCATGCACCTGACGTACAGCAAAAATGGAATAAATTGTTTAAAAGAATAACTGTGCTGAAAATATCCTAAATGCTGCAGCATATACCCTGCAAAACAGTTTCTTCTGTTGGGTCAAATACGATATATTTTTCCTAGTGAGAAGTGTCATACTCACTTTATTATTGGGGGAAGGGTAGCAGAGCTAATTTTCACTTAAGTTGAACAACATTGTTACTATGAGAAAGAACAGCTCAATGAAATGGACATTGGATCTTTAAAATTAAGTTGGTAGGGACCTTTTAATTATTTTTTTGTTTCAGACACATCTAACTCATGGTGATGTTTATTTGTGGTAGATTCAGGGGAATGAATTTTGACAAAATGTTTCAGCTGTCATTTCTGAAGTGGGTAAGTACCTGACATAGTGCTTTCTACACATGAAGATTCTTCCCTTTCAGAATCTTAACTTTTCTCTATATTTGATTACTGAAAAACTCAAGTAAATTTAATTTCCCAGGACAGGAAATTATATGGTATTTTTCACACAGAACTTTGTAAACCTATAAGATTGCATGTCTTTTTTTCCTGGAGCTTTCACATAAAGGTATTTGGATGGACTCTGCTACAGTTTTCCTTCGATCTATTGGGGGTGAAAATACTATCACTAGCACTTTCTTCAATTTCAGCAGGATAGCCAAGAGATGTTTGCATATAGAAGCTAAAGGCTTTCTTTTGACCTGACAGAGGCCTTCCAGTCCATGCTCAGCGCATATTCACAAAGTACATGCATTAATTTTCTCATTCAGCATAGGGAACTTGGAAACATCTGTAAAGACAATGCTTAGAAGCCAAACTCCTTAGAGGGAAAATCTAAGAAGCAAAGTCAAGTCTCCTTACTTTCAGGCTAAATGTTTAAGTCCCAGGTCCCATTGGGAGGTTTCATTGGAAAGTCAGTCAGCAGAACTCTTGTTTTGTCTCTTCTTACCAAGTATGACTATTATGATCCAAGGAGACATTTGTCTGGTCTTTACAGCAGCTACCCCGAGAGTCTATATACATATTTCATGTAAGCCAGTACCCCCCCCCCAACTCCCCATTGCTCAAACCATTTATCAAACACTTCTTTTGGAATTGTTCGACTATCAGCTACTAGAAAAATATTCTTATATATTTCTCATATATTCTTAATAGTGAGATTGCACGTTTAAACCCAAGGTATAGATATCTATGTTTACCACACTTGACTCCATATAAGTTTCCCAAAGTCAGTCTTCTTTTATTGGAGAAAGATTTTCCATTATGAAAAATGTTCAAAGGGGTGGGCAGTCGCCTCTAAATGCAATTATCAAGAGAACATCCAATACTGGTTTCAGCAATGGTAGCATCATTGAAACGAGTATTTAATACCTACAAGATGACCACTTTGAAGCGTTTGATTTTGATGAATGTTTGGTTATATTAATTAAAATCATCAGTCATCTGCCCTCAAATATCTGCCTGTCACTCCTTTACAAGATCACAGTCTCTTACAGCTCTGCACAAAGCATGACTTGAAAACATACACTTCATAGTCACAGTCCCTTTGGATGTAAGCCTTCTGAGTGACAAGACTTCTTTGTTTATTTGTACAGTGGGTAAAAATTGAAGACAAATCTTAACATATAGTCTAGTATTTAACATACTTTAAGACACCACTGAATCACCACACATGTAAATTTGTTAATTTGGGTAAGTTTAAATTAAAAATATATATATATATATTGGATCTGAAAAGACACAAATTTAGAATATAGTAATATGAGCATTTAGTTAATGCACCAATACATATGTAGCCAAATTTAAAATTTTGTTTTTAAAATAAAGTATACATACCAGTGCTTAAATGTTTCCAAAGGGTTTGATAAAAACCACCTGATAATTTTAATAACAGTTGTTTTCATATGTATTTTTTAATTTAAGAACATTTTCAATTATGTAGAATTATGTGTCAAATTATGAATTTCTAATTTTCTTTTATAGTTACCTTCTCTATTTTCAACAAAGACCATATATACACGATATACACTTTTCTGTTCTGAAAACTCTTTTACTGTTTTGTGAGTGCAATTTACCACTAAGAAATAGCTATGTGACGTACGTGATATGTGAGAATTCCTAGTCATGCCTAGCAGTGTAGGTGGACTCTAGTATCTTTGTGTAACTTGGTGTTTCTGGCCACTATCAACTAATTATTCCAGTAAAAAAAGATGAAAGTGAATTCAGGTTTCTCTATCTTAATTCAGCAATGGAAACTTCTCAGTGTTAAGTTGGATGCAATTTCTTAAATTTCGGCAACATTTACCACTCCCACCTCTAGAAGATGCCAAAAGAGAAATCCTAAACATCGTGACCATGAGACCCTATATTAAACACATGGTGGGAACTTCATTATCTCTGACGGATGAATGCGTTGTCTTTTGTGTGGCCAATTCATTGTTTCTGGTATGTCATACTATGTTATTAAGGATTTTTAAGATGGGCTAAAGGCTTTTATTCACTCACTCATTTTCTCTCTTAGGAGAAATCATTATTTTTTTTTATTTATGTGGCTCTAAAATTATTCTTTGAGATTTTTTTTTTACGACCTAGTTAGTATGTAGCACTTTATTTGTATATATCGTGGTTTAGAAGTTAGAAATCAATCCTTCTGGGGCACCTGGCTGGCTCAGTCAGTTAAGCAGCTGACTTCCGCTGAGGTCATGGTTTCATAGTTTGTGGGTTTGAACCCCACATCGAGATTTTTGCTGTCAGCACAGAGGCCACCTTGGATCATCTGTCCTGTCTCTTTCTCTGCCCCTCCCCCACTGGCATGCACACTCTCTCTCAAAAAATAAAAAATAAACGTAAAAAACAAAACAAAAAAAAGGAATCAATCCTTCCTAGCCTTGCTAGTGAAACAATGAGTTTCATGAGCTCCTCCTTCAGTTTTGACTCTAAGAAACCATGCCATCCTCTTAAGTTACTTTATTTCTCTCTTGACTTAGATAAGAATCTAATGCTGAATTTTTTAATAGCTTAGGGAAAAAATCATAAAACTTCATTTTTATTACTGCAATTTATAGGTTTCTGTGACACATTCAGTTTAGAAAAAGAAAGCTGGATCATTTGAGAAAATGTTCAAAATCAAAATGAGATAGATCTAGATAACTGCTTTGGTAAAATACTGAAATAGCAGGCACACTTACTTAGTGATTAAGACAAAACATGAGAACAAGGAGTAAGAATCTGGAAACATATTTCCCTTAGTATAATGGAATTGCCCTGGGGGCAATTATCCTTACATCCTCACCCAATCCTCTGTGGTTCTTCTGCAGGCTGTGTAGAGAGCAATTTCCTATGCTTCTCATAGGTCTGATCTTAGTTTCTCTACTTCCCCACTTTTGGCTTCCTTTACTTTTTCCTTCTCATTCATTGGTCGGTTTGTTATTTTTACAATAGTTTAGGAACTATTTTTGCAATAGTTTAGGAACATCACTGCATTGAAATATGGCTTGTTGTATTGTATGTTGGTGTTGGGTGCGTTCTTAGAGCCAAGGGCTGGATGATCTTTCTGATATTATGGCTCTGAAGCTATTATTTCCGATAAAGTAAGAAATTTTCAGCTCCAACATCTAACATCTGTTATTAGCTCTCAGCTTCCACTGCATGCAGTACTGCTTTCTTCATAAGTATTGGATTTTAAATTTCTGGAGGGCAGAGATGCTTTCATTTGCTTTTCCTCTTAATTATCCTTTCCTTGTGGCTAATGGAAATTTGGTTTTGCATAAAGTAGGTGCTAAGAAACTTACTGAAGGACTTGTCTGCCATTAATACTTCCTCTGAAGTGAAACTTGTATAGTCTATGAGAAAATCCAATTAAGGTATCAAATGAACACAAGACAGTTGCTTGCAGAGTAGTTGGTGAAAATCTTTTCTTTTTCACCATCAGGGTACTTCTGAGCATATGTCTGAGACTTCCAAACTCTTTCCAGAGATCGAGTCATTTGATTGTACCTGTAACTTCCTGGTCCAGTCTGAACCAAGAGGTGGAAAACGGAGTGGATTCAAGAAGTTTCAGCTCACTCCTCTGGCAACTCACATTTGCCATACCAGCTCTGACCTTCAACCCCAGTTTAGTGAAGTGGCTTCTGCCTTATTTCTTTTGTCTGGACAATTATCTTTGTCATTGCCCATAGCATTTTTTTTTTCTAGAGCCAGACCATTTCTTGTTCTTATTAATGCCCCTTGAGGCTGGAGTCAGTCTGTGAACAAATGTCAAAATTCACCTCATGCAGACGGACTGTATACCCTTTGAGGATAAATGCCAAGATACAGAATTTCCTGGCAGACTTAGCCTTTGTGCTTTTTAAGACCACACTCATCTTTTGCTAGATTCCCTATCCAGATCTCCTCTCATGAATAGAGACCCATCACCACATCATAGTGGGTCTGTGCCACATGTTGCAGAGGAGACAGCTTGCAGGTTTTCTGTTGAGTCAGTGCCCAACCATGGCTACCCAGGTCCAGGTAAAGGTATAGTACAAAGCCCAGGCCCTGCAAGTCTGCTCTGTCTCACCATTGCTATTGTTAACCTGTCTCTGTAGGCCTCTATCTACAATGAAGTTGGGTCACTAGCTGCCTGTATTTCTATCAGAGCTAAACTCAAGAGTTTAGAGTATGAAAGATTAGGAAATTCTGATTTTTACCTACACCTCAATCTAGTAACAGACAAAGTGATAGCAAAAACCTCAATGAGTAAAAGCTAACAGACTTTCTTAAAATAATGATTCCAGGATCATAATCACACAAGCAGATTTGAATATATTCTACATCTTGCCATTACATGTAAGCATGTTGAAGCAGTAATGAGCAACACAAATGATGGTGTTTTGTCTCTTTATGCCTCCATGCATGAATAAATAAAATCGTTACTGAAAAAAGTAGATGTGAGTCACCTGGGTGGCTCAGTCAGTTAAGTGTCCGACTTCGGCTCAAGTCATGATTGATCTCGCCGTTCATGGGTTCCAGCCCTGTGTTGGGCTCTGTGCTGGCAGCTCAGAGCCTGGGAGCCTGCTTTGGATTCTGTCTCCCTCTCTCTCTGTCCTTCCCCCACTTGTGCTCTCTCTCAAAAATAAATAAACATTTTTTAAAAAGTAGATGTCTTTTTTTAAAAGAAATGAGGCACAGGGCGCCTGAGTGGCTCAGTCAGTTAAGCATCCGACTTCGGCTCGGGTCATGATCTCACGGTTTGTGAGTTTGAGCCCCTCGTCGGGCTCTGGGCTGACAGCTCAGGGCCTGGATTCCGCTTCAGATTCTGCGTCTCCCTCTGTCTGCCCCTCCGCTGCTTGCACTCTGTCTCTCTCATTGTCTCAAAAATAAATAAACATTAAAAATTTTTTTAAATAAAATAAAAAGAAATGAGGCACAAAACACATCTTTATATGCCAATCATTGATTATGTTACCAATAATAACTTTAAGCACCTGGACACTTGAGAGCAATTGACATCAAACTGGTGGTTTTCTGGAGAAACTTTTACCATCTGCGTAATGTAGGATGAGATTTCCAGCTAATACCTAGTTCATATTTGGGGGACATAGTAAGAATGAAAAAGATGCTGCTTACAAAAGGCCTGTTTCTTGACAGTATATGAATAGTGTAACCATTAGTTTGTGTTCCATTGAAATGATCAATAGAGAGCCAAATTTTTTCTACTTATAATTGCCAGCAAGCAGAAATTATGGGCATTATTATTTCTGTCTGAAAATAAAACCTATTTCTGCTGTTCTGTGATTCTGGTTTCTTCATGCTATGTATTAAGTGCTTCCAATCACAACACATAAAAAGGACCATCTTACATCTTATGTTTTCCAAATAAAGTTTGTGTTTGATACAAAATGGACCTTATCAAGAAAATATAGATGTCAGAGATTTTTCCAATGGGACAATATTTGATCACAGGCTTGAAAGCAATTTTATGTGATGTGGGAAATTATTATACAAAATGGCAAAGTACTAAGCTATTAATGGCTCAAACAATAATTTTTATTGACTCCACACTAGTAACAACTATCACCGTGACTGCCACCTGAACCTAAGTTTTCATCCGTCACTCTTTATCTCAGATTTAAAGCATGTTATATAAGTCGGTCCTGTCTTAGCTTAGTGAGTGTTTTCCAAAATGGTGAACTGACACTAGTATTTGTTTCGTGACCAGGAGAGTCATGCTCACTCACTTCATCATTACATTTCTCCAGATGGTTTTATTTTTTTTTACTTTTTTTAACGTTTATTTATTTTTGAGACAGAGAGAGACAGAGCATGAACGGGGGAGGGGCAGAGAGACAGGGAGACACAGAATCGGAAGCAGGCTCCAGGCTCTGAGCCATCAGCCCAGAGAGCCCAACGCGGGGCTCGAACTCACGGACCGCGAGATCGTGACCTGAGCTGAAGTCGGACGCTTAACTGACTGAGCCACCCAGGCGCCCCTCCAGATGGTTTTAAACAGAAAAACTCTGGTGAAGAAAGAGACAAGCTACCAGGGTCCATCTGCTTTGGTTCCCAGCTCGTTTATTTTTATTGATTTTACATTATGGCCAATTAATGTGTTTCATTTATAATGTTCTCTTTTTTATTCAGGAGGATGCCTGTACCCATTGTAGCTTCTCCGGCACTCACACTCCAAATGACAGCAGCTGGTAGGGGGTCACCAAAGCAACGTGCTAATTCCAATTGTCATGATGCGTTGAGTTCTTAGAGCTTCAAGCCAGTTCCCCTTTTCCTCAGGAGGAGAAAGAAAGAATGAAAGAGAGAAAGAGAGAAAGAAAGACAGAGTTCCTTTTCCCTGAACTGTTGTTATGCCAAAATAGGAAGTTAAGAACAAGGGAGGCTTCTGGGTTCATGCTGTGATTTAAGAAAAGGAAATAGTTCCCACAGGAAAATCACATACTATTATGTTTGGGCATTGCATGTTAGGAAACAAAGAGGCTAGATATTTTTTTTTCAGAGAGGCAAATGGAACAGTAAAGGGATACAGCTATAGTTTCTATTCTCTAGTCTCTTCAGAGAGAAAAGAACTGTGTGTGGTTTTGTGAGTGATCACATGTATTTGTATCTTCTTAGGGGCACTGACATGCACACTTCTAGTTTTTGTATTTAATTTCTATATTTGTGTCCAAAACTGATTTTTTTTTGAAAGATCAGTTAGTTGTTAAATAAAGCTTAGAATAATTTACTTGTTTATTGTGATGGCTATGGAGTGTAGTTTTCAAGTTTGGGGATTTGAATTCATTTTAGAAAAAATTTACAAAATATTGTTATCAAGCATAGCTATTTAATCTAGTTGTTTTAAAGGGTTAACTGTGTACCAAAAAAATGTCTTTTACTTTATTTTTTTTTCATCAGTCATTAACATAGCTGCCATGCTGTGATTTTCTCCTTTATGACTTTCTTTAAATAGACGTACCAAAAGAAATGTTATGTGAGTCAGTCAGTCGAAAGCCTTCTTTCTTGTTCCATAATTAAACAATGCCATTCTTAAAGACAGAAAAATATCTATTTTAGGAATTTGCTCTTAAAAAAATACCTTTTATTTGAACAAAATGCAATCAATGCAAAAAATGGCAATTTGAGATTTTATTGTATGGATGATTGTCTCTTTTTTTTTATTTCCTTAGTGTAAGAGTGGCTTCTTTCACTGATTTACCTCAAAATCCTGAATAAAACATAACCTGTTTCATTTTTCTAATCTCTAAATAAAGATAATACTTATCATATAGGCTATTTTGAAGAATAAAATGTTAATGATATTAAATTATTTCAATTGAAGTACAGCAGCTCTCTGAAATAAGGATATTCAAATATCAGCTGTTCTGTACTCCAAATCATGTTTTGTCTTGCTTTTCAATTATTTACTCTGTTTTTGATAAAAATGAAGAGTTCGTGATGATTTACTAGATGCAAAGATCCAATTATTAGTTCACTGTTTAATAGAAATGTCTGGATATACTAAACTTTTATGTAAGTGACTTGAAATTTTTTCATTGTACTGATATCGTAAAAGCTCATTTAAAAGCAAATATTGACAAATGTTTCTAAGCAATAGAAACAACACACCAAAAGAGTAGAATTTAAAACTCTAATAGGAAAAGCTGGCCAAGCCCCATTCATGTAGCAGTTAGAGATTTGTCCTGATCTTTTCTGTCCTATATTCAATTCTGTGTTTTCAAACTCACCCTCACCTAAACTGACTTGCCTGTCTTAGATCATGCACATGAACAATTATTCAAGAGTGGGTCTGTGTTGATACCTTCACCATATAGTGAAGGATGAAGGTGGGATAGAAAAAGAGCTGTAATAATCCCCATAATTAAAAAACCAGACTCCATCTCCTTCTTACCACCCCTGACGGTGTCATCTGAATAACACAAGCACCTCCCCACTCCCACTCCCCCATCTAGGCTCCCTTTCTTGACTCTTCTGGAAAGTTATAAGAAAAGAATATAAAGGACAATAAGAAAATGAGAAGATAAAGTAGAGCAGAGAATTAAGGCAAAAGATGGAAAGCTGTCTCTTGAGGAGTTCTTACCCACTGGAAGTGTGGGCAGCAGAACGAGGACAACCAAAAGAATTCAAAGGTGGCTTTGTCACTGTAGCTACAGAGACCAGGCGTAGAGGCAGACCACATGGTTTCTAACCCTGGATTTACCGCTCCAGCTCTGCCACCTCTAGCAAATTATCTAACCTCATCCGCAAATTAGTGACAATAATAGTCCGACCTCAGTGAGCTGCGAGGCTTAAATGAGATAATATATATAAAGCACCTATCAGAGCGCAATTAGTAAATGCTACCCTTATTATCGTACCTTCAGTCCACAAGCATTGTACAAATCACAAAACTACCTATCTACAAATATTGATGACTTCCCTCAAAAGCCTAAGTTACCAAAGGAGAGCCTGACTCCAAAATAAAAACCTGTTTTCATCATGTTTCAATGGCGACTCCATCTCAAAAGGCCACAATAAGCCAACTCAGACATATCACTGGCACAAGGTTAGTCTTTCAACCTAAGGTAACAGTGGTAGCCATCTAGAGGCAAGGATTCTTATTCTGAGGTTCAGAGACATTCCAACACTCAGGCCTTCAGGAACTTGTGATTTTCTTCGAGAGAGGGGCGTTAGCCTTTAACCAATTTCCAATGATATCCAGAATGTTAATAAATTTGTCTGCCATCTTTACTTTAAAGAATTTACAAAGGAAATTAGCTATGTTACCATATCCAATAGGCAGGCATGAATACCAGTTGGTACATGCAACAGGGTTTCTCTGGCCGCACTCCAGGTCCCTACCTTGATTCTGAAAACCCTAGATTTGGCTAGGGAGGTAAGAACAGGTGATCTGCTCTGGTTTGAATAGGTCTGATCTTGGAATGTTTCTTTTTCCCTCAAATAACCCTTTCCATCTACAGGATCTATATCTTTCTCCCTGGGATTAACTGTTCAGATTTGCCCTTGAGTTTCCACTAATAGACCAGCATCTCCAGACCTAAACGTGCTTTTTACAGGTTCCCTTGATAAAGGAGTTCTGGCCACTGTGTTATGGGTACTCACATAGCGTATGTATTCAGGCATAGGTATTCAGGCCCCATGCAAAATCCACATGCTCCAGCTGTGAAATGGGCTGTGAGACTTGCCAGGTCCACCACAGGTACAAAGAAGTATAAGGCCAGCTACCCAAATGCCTGATTTGCCATTTTAAGAAAGAGCTAGTATAATTTAATCCATAATTACTACCTAGGATTCAGAAAAGGGTTTCTCCATTTGCCACCTGCTTTTTGATCCTGGAACAATTGTCATATAGTTTTCCAAGTACTTCATCCTGAAGTAAAAGCCAGTCATGTCTGAGTTTACATATGTTGGATTATTTGCAAATGGCACCTCAAGAAATCCTATTTTATAAGCTATTTGAGATGTAAGAATCCCTTCACTCTTTGGTATAATCTCTTCGAAGCCATTTTTTTTTAATTCTTAAAATAAGGATGTGTTCTTCTTAAAAAAGAAAAATCTGAAAAGAAATTAAACTCCTTCACATTGAATCCAGTACTATCACCCAAGAGATTTAAATAAATCCTGAATTTGACAAAATTCATTTTTACTATTATCAGTGATCATCATGTAAAACGTGGCAGCGAACCCAGTGCTGGGACTAGTTAAAACATTTTCTTAAATAAGTTTTTGCTATACTTCCTATATATTTTTCTGGTAGCAAGTTACAAAGGTTTTGATTAAAAAGTATTTCCAGGCTTTCGTATGACACAGAAGTTATTAAAATTACACATTTGTCTGGGTACTTCCTAAAGTTAACGTATATGTGCACAAGAGCATCATATGGAATATGTGTATTTTTAAATACAAGAGAATTCCATTAAAAGGTGAGAGGAATATGTAACATCTGGGATACAACAAAGCGCAGGACATGTGCGCGCTATTTCTGGTGCTCCCGCTTATAAAAGTATAACGTGAGGGCTACAGTTAGACTACGTCAATCTCAGTTTCATTCACGACCTCCAGGACCACAACCTCATCCCTATCTTTCCAACTGGCTTCACTGACCTGAGCTCAGATACGCTGTCGGAAATCGGGGCATGCCGATGCTGAGTGAGCTGTGTGTGGGGTCTACAATTTATCCAAACCAGGTGACTTAGGAAATTTGGATTCTTTAACAAATGAAAAAGTGCAGTTCATTCTCTTTTTCCTCTTTGATTGTTTAGTGTTTTGTTAATAGTGCTTGACACAGTAAGATCTACGCTACACCTTCACGTTATTTTCTCTTGCAAGTCTTCAGCCCCTACTGTTTCGTCTGTCAGCTAATTAAACACATGAACCTGTGAGGAAGCTACTGTGAAATCCACCCTGCTCACAAAGAAGATTTCTCAATAGGCCTGATGTCGAATGCGTTTAAGGTGCACAGCATAACATCCTCAGGAAGAAAAATACATCTACTCACGAGCTGCCAACTGATATTCATGATTGCTTCCAACTGGACACTGGCATTTTAATCATTTATCACAGACATTTGTGGGAAAAAAAAGCTTGGGTTTCCCAGAACAGGTTGAACAATCCACTAAAATATTGTATCCCCGAAAGATGTGTGCATAGGATTTTATTTTTTATTTTTTTAATGTTTTATTATTTATTTTTGAGAGTGAGAGAGACAGAGCACAAGCAGGAGAGGGGCAGAAAGAGAGGGAGACGCAGAATCCAAAGTGGGTTCCAGGCTCTGAGCTGTCAGCACAGAGCCCGACATGGGGCATTAACTCGTGAACCGGGAGATCGTGATCTGAGCTGAAGTTGGCCACTTAACTGCCTGAGCCACCCAGGTCCCCCTGAGCATAAGTTTTTTTAAAGTGGGAACTGACTTCTTAAAACAAACAAACAAACAAACAAAAACAACTAAACTAAAAATGTTACTATGTAAAATTGAAGCAGGAAATATATATTCAAATTATATCTTTAACATAAATATTTATTTATATCTTTAACATAAATACTCGTTTTTCATGTCTTTCCAAAAAACGTATGTGGTTAACTCCATGACCTAACTTTATTAACAGTGTCCTTTGTGGCTCTGCTATTAAAACCAATCTATGTGCTTTCAGGTGTAAGAGTGAAAGTATGATTAGTATGTACATAAATATTTACTCTCTGCTACAAATGTAATTAATTAGATCTAGTACACAAATTTTTTTGCATGCTATAAATCACCTTTGATTTCAACACACTGTACTACACAAACCTTAGTAAACTAAATGCTATTTGACTTATCATTGCTAAATAATTGAATAAAGAGAAGAGCTAGGTAAATGGTGTGGAAAAAATATCTAACATCACTCTTATCAAAATGAAAGTTGTTTTGAAAATGAAACACAATTTCAGCTTTTGTAGCTAGTGCAATCATTTTCTTACCTTTATTTCAGTAAAACACTTTCCCCCTACAATCTACACATATACACAATCTGCAGTGTAACTGTCCTTGTGATGCCTCAATTCCCACAAATGATTTTTTTCTTTTAATTATCTACCTTTACTTTTGGACATAGAACAATTGATTCTACATGTCATCAGCCAAGCTCAAAGCACATGTGCATGTCTTATTATATAATATCATGAATTTGGGAAGTGCCTGGGAGTTAACTACTAAAAGGTAAAATTACTCTTGTTGATACTAATAACAAATCTATCATTGAAAATTACAAGTATATAGTACTGTGTTTTGGGTCTTGGGGCATCAGATCTATGAGGGTTTTTGTAATACCTTATTTTACTAAATAATATATCCTGAATATACTTCAATATAGATCGGAAAGCTTTCAGATCTGGGGCATAGAGTCAATCTTTCATTTGTTTGTGTTGGAAACAGTTAAGACACTGTTAGGGATTATAAATTTTGAGTTTTCGTTTTCAGTTTCTTGGACATTTGGGAGATGTACTGTCCTTTTTTATTGAAATTCCCATCATGTCTCATGCAGAGTTGAACTACACCCTGCAAGATCTCAATACATTCTAGAGGAGTGGTTATTAATGAAAGAAATCACTCCCCAGGCATACATATTATGGGAAAATCATAAAGAAATAGGGGGGAATCTCCTTGTTTGTAATACATTTCACAGTGAATATTTTCACTGTTGAATAGTCTTACCTTGTGAATTGATTGATTTTTAGGTGATCATGGGATTTTTCCCACTTCTATTACTGACCTATATTACCTGGTACATTATGAAAATAAAGTGTGACTTGACTAGAGTCTGTTAATAGGAACCTAATATCCCAGATGAGCTTTTAGGGACTTGTACCTTAAGTTCACCTGAGGCATTTTTTACAGAATTATAACTTAATATGGCAAGCAAAGACCTGGATTCCTAGTTAAGTATAGGAAAACTAGCTCTTTCCTAATACTAATATTCCCACACCTCTCTATCTGCTATTAACCAAGCTTTGGCGCCATCCAAGGAAATGAAAGGAAATAAGATGAGTTATAAGTGCCTAGGTGCCTACAGAAAAGATTCACTCGAGTCTCACAATATTATGAAGAAATCTTCTAAACTGAACACCCCCAAGTGACTCATTTTCTTGACAAAAATACTTTGTATGACTCCTGTAGTTAAACTCAGCCCACTTTCCAGTTATTCTCACTTGCCTATCTTTCCATTGTGATTCTAATCCCCAATTACTTACATTTACATCTGCTAATAGAAAACTTCTAATTTTCTAAACTCTTAGTAATTTAACAGTCATTAGAGATGACTCTGGGTTAAGGTAACAGGAAATTCTAGAGAGTAGGTATAAATTATCACTGTGTAAAGGCAAGCAACAAATTGTCTATCGTGTGCATGTATGTCTCTCCTCAAGAAAATATATTTTACATAATATTTATAATATTTAAGCATTCAATATATGTAACTACTGAATTACATGCTTTGAATGCATTATTTCATTGAGTCTCATACAACCCAGTGAGTTAAGAATAACCATTTTTCCCATTTTGCAGAAGAGGAAACTGATACTCTACATTTATCTGTGGATTAATCCCAGTAGAATCATCTGGAGGGCACTGATGGAATCCAGAATCTCTTAGGTACAAGCCAGCTTCCCAGATGATTGTGATACACACTAAGTTAAGAATCACTCATGTAATGGATTTTAAATTTAATATCTTATTATATATCTATACATATCTTCATACTAATTCCAATACATATTTATAGCGACCTGTATTGTCATCATTGAAAGCTGAGTAAATAGTGCTCATCTGGTGATCTTTCAAAGCCAATGCATCATTGGAGATGATTTGATATTCTCCTTGTGAAAAGCAATGATACCAAAGCCAGTGTTTGGTTTATAAGGCATTCTATGAGGCTGGGAGGCACAGATGTTCCATGAATGACTCACTTAAGTGGAAAGCCTCCAATTTGTGGCAAGGGCAGAAACTCTTTAACTAAAATAAATAGATTAGATAGATAGATAGGTGATAGATAGATAGATAGATAGATAGATAATAGATCTACTTCCCACAGAACCGCCTATGTTTCAGATACTGTACTAGATCTAGATCTCAGGAGTACATGTTGATAAGAACAATCGCTGGGAGAAGCAGGTTGAGTGCAGTGGACTCCATGAGTTGACAATGTGCTGCGGACAATCTGGGAAGACCAATGAGGCTAGATTATGAAAGACAGAAGACCAGAGAGGAAAAAGCTTCACAGAGAAATTACTCAAAAGATCTTCAGAGGGCCCCCCTTGAGTATTAACTGGAGGACTAATCACCACTTGCATGTAAAGAAACTGCCCAAGGTTAAAGAGAGACCCACCTGAAAGGATTAGAGGAAACAATATTCAGCACTCACACCAGGCCAGAAATAGTGCCTGTTCTTACCAGTCAAATGGGAAAGCTTCATAATTCATGAAGTGTTGAATGGACACTATTGTCTCAATAATGAGGAATAAAGAGCACTAAGCTTGCTTTAATTATAAATCTTAAACTAGACCCAAAAGACCAAACTGGCTCCAAGTAATATAAGCACATGCAATAGCAAAGCTCTAGAATACAGGGCTGTTGTATTCTATAGGAATACAACAACATTCAGCACTCAGCAAGGTCGAATTCACAATGTCTGGAACTGATTAGACATTTCCAGGTATGCAAAGAAGTAGGCAAATATGATCCATAATATGGAGGAAAATAAATCAATCCAAACTGAACAAGAACTGACACAGATGTTAGAATTACCAGGCATAGACATTGAACAGTTATGTCTTACATTACTGTACCATAGCTGTATCCCATAACTGGAATACCATACAGTTACCATGACTGTATTCCATGTATTCAATAGCTAGAGGAACACGTGCGTGGTTAAATACAAACATAGAAGAAACAAAAGGAGATCCAAACTGAACTTATAGACATGAAAATTCAATATGTACAATGAAAACCATACTGAACAGAATAACAGCAGATGATACACTACAGAAGGAAAAACTAGTATGCTTAGTGCATACAGAAACTGTCCAAACTGAAGCAGAGAAAGGAAAAAAAAAGACTGAGAAAAATTTAACAGACCACTGGTGGCCTGTGGAAAAAAATAAAGCACCCTAATAAACATTCAATAGGAGTTCTCAAAGGAGGGAAGGAGAATGGTAAGTAATATTAAAAAAAAATAATAGCTGTCCCAAAAAACTGTTCCAAATTTGACGAAAATTATAAGATAGCAGATTAAAAAGCTCAATGAACTCCAAGCAAAAGAAACATGAAGATAACTATAGCAGGGCACATCATAATCAAACAGCTCAAGATCAGTGATAAAAAAACAGAGAGAAAAGATATATACAAAGGAACAAACATAATATGGCAGATTTCTTGTCAGAAACAATGTAAACAAGAAGATAATGGAGCTATATCATCAAAGCGATGAGAAAAAACTTAAAAAAATTTTTTGTTTACGTTTATTTGTTTTTGAGAGACAGAGAGACAGAGCGTGAGCAGGAGAGGGGCAGAGACAGAGAGTGACACAGAATCTGAAGCAGGTTCCAGGCTCCAAGCTGTCAGCACAGAGCCTGAACCAGGGCTTGAGCTCATGAACCGTGAGATCATGACCTGAGCTGAAGTCAGCTGCTTTACTGACTGAGACATGCAGTTGCCCCAGAAAAAAAACTTTTAATGTCAATCTAGAATTCTACACCCAGTGAAACTGTCTTTCAAAAAAGAAGGTAGAATAAAGATTGTTTTCAGTTATACAAAAGCTAAAAAAGTTCATCGGCAGCAGATACGCACCACAAGAAATGTTAAAGGAAGTCTTTCAGACAAAAGGAAAAGAGTTTTACGGTATAGGAAGCAGAAAACTAATAAAACTACAAGAAATAGACTAATCCATAATTATAGTCAGAAATTTAAACATCCCTCCGTGAATAATTGTAAGGTGAGGAGGCAGTAAATCAATAAAGATTTAGAAGACTTGAAACATACTATCAGTGAGCTTGACCTATGGATATTTATAAAACACTCCACTCAAAAACAACAGAATACACATTATTTTCTAATGAACACATAACATTTACCAAGATAGAGCATTTTCTAGGCCATAAGACAAGTCTCAATAAATTTTATTTTATTTTTAATTTTTTAAATGTTTATTTATTTTTGAGAGTGATAGAGCATGAACAGGGTAGGGACAAAGAGAGAGGGAGACACAGAATCTGAAGCAGGCTCTAGGCTCTGAGCCATCAGCACAAAGGCCGACACGGGACTTGAACCCACAAACAATGAGATCATGACCTGAACCGAAGTTGGATGCTTAACCAAATGAGCCAATCAGGTGTCCATCAATAAATTTTAAATAATTCAAATGAAAGTATATGTCTGACCACAATGGAATTAATTTAGATATCAATAGCTAAAAGATATCTTTACAATCTTGAAACATTTGAAAACTAAATAACACACTTTTAACAAAACCATGGAGGGCCAAAGAAAACATGAAAAGTAAAATTAGCATTTCTAACTACAAATGAAAACATGCCATATCAAAACCTATGGGATGCAGCTAGAGTAGTTGGCAAACTATAGTTTGTGAGCCAAATTCTGCCCATCAGCTAAATTTGTGAATAAAGTTTTACTGGAACACTACACTAAATTTACAACTACACTAAATTTTTACATACTATCTATGGCCACTTAAGCTACAGTGGAAGAATTGAGTAAATGAGGTTGAGACCATAGAGCCTGCAATGGCTAAAATACTGACTATCCAATATTATTATGAAAAAAAATGGCTGAATCCTGACTTAGAGAAATTTATAGAATTAAATGTCTATATGGGGACAGTCTCGTAGACCAGAAATGAACTTTGTGAACATTTTCATACAGGGCGCCTGGGTGGCTCAGTTGATTGTCAGACTCTTGATTTCAATTCAGATTTCTCGTGATTTGTGAGATCAAGGCCTGTGTCAGGCTCTGTGCTGACAATGCACAGCCTGCTTGGGATTCTCTCTCTATAGATATATAGATATAGATATAGATATAGATATAGATATAGATGATATAGATAGACATAGACATAGACATATATGTCTATCTATATGTCTCTCTCGCTATATATATATACACACATATATATACATCTGTCTCTCTCTTTCTGCCCCTCCCTCAGTCATGTGCTCCCTCTCTCTCTCTCAAAATAAATAAATAAACATTTAAACAAAAACCATTTCCTCTACACTATATTGGTCATTTTTGGTACATATATTATTTTTACAAAATTGGAATCACACTATATATATGTATGTATATACATATATATTTTTGAAATATTTACTTTGAAATGTTTTTTGAAAGCTATATAGAATTCCATCATATAGATGTATCATTGCATTTTTTAATTCCTTATTCTTGATTATAACCTCCACTGAAGACAACAATGATCTTTTGATGATAGTTTGGAATTGTGATAAAATCAAAGGTCATTCATGGTCAAAACTGAACTAAGAAACATCTAACAAATAAATTCTTTTGTATGTGAAACAGTGTGGTCTATCTGAAAGAGCACTAGACTAAGAAAAGGTAAATCCAGATTTTATTTCTAATTTTGACAGCCAGCACCTCCCCGCATGTATCTGGTATCTGAAAGCCACTTTCCCTAACCAAAATATAGTCAATGTCTCCTCATCAGAATCCCTTTTGTCAGAGATATCTGGGCCATACCCTACAGATTCTGATTCAATTACTCTAAGGCAGGTGAGTCTCAGGAGTTTGCATTTTCAATGTCCTCTATGTTTTAAATGTTTTGTGGCAATAAACTTGTGGTCAGGTATTGGGGACAATTGGAATAAGTAGTCTTCAGGATTATTTCTAATTCTAAAGTCCTATGATTCTGTAAAGGCAATGAAGAAAAATGAAGATTCCACATCACTTCTAATCAGTTTCTAATGATTACAGCTACAGCTGATTAGAGTAAAAAGATTCATTTCAAATTAAGAAATAATTGAAATAATGAAAATAAGAGTCCTCAATATCAAGTAGTTAGTGCAAGCAGCAATAAATAAAAGAGAATTCCGTTGTCCACTGCTCTACAATTCTTTAGAATATAGATAATTTTCCATTCTTTCCTTTAGGAAAGAAGAAAAAGAAAAAGATGAACTTGTTCGGAATTCTGTGTACTTTGCCCTTTAGAACTAGATGGTGTTACTGAAAGTAATAGGGATCCCAGCACATTACAATATATAAATATCAGAACCTGAATATAAATGTGCAGCGTATCTTTGGCCTTTGGGATATTAAAATGCTTGATGAGCCATGGACACACATTAAGTTAAAAAAAAAAAAAAGGTGGCCCTTCTAAGTTATGTTATGAAACCACCAAGAAAGAACAATGTCTTATTTGATGTTCTCTATAGCACATAGTATATGTTGAAGTTCAATAATCATCCAATAAAAAACGTTAATAACATTTATGATCATGAATTAAATTATGCTGAAAGCTAATACTTCAGTGGTAGGTAATAATAGGAAAGTAGAGATAACTTTGATAATATACAATATTCTGTATAAATCTTTTTGCATCTCATGTTTTTATTTGTACTTTATGTTATATAATGAACTCATTTAATCTGCGAAATGAGTTTTTATCTATATTTTCTTTAACTTGCTAAACTTATACATCAGTTCATGTACAAACTCATTTGTTCATACATTTATTTAGTAATCACTATGTGAAAAGTACTTCCAGACACACACACATCAAAAAAACAAGCCTACCCTTTTCCCACAGATTGTCTTCACTTCTTTTTGCTCTTTCCTTCAAACATCCAAAATGTTTTTTAAAAATGTACTTCCCACCCCTTGTCCCACTGGCCATTTTTCTATACATGCTAAGAAACTTCTACATCTCCAGGCCACAAGGCATTGCTTTCACTATCTTACCTGTGACCATCACACTTCCATCTTCTTTCCCAAAACAGTTTTATTATCTCCTGCTACAGACCTGTCTACTCTGATGTCCAAGCTAATCCCCATGGACATTCACCCTTTCCCTGGTGTCAGGCTTCTCATAAACTAGTATTCTGTTATGGACAGCCTTATTTATCCCCACTTCCTTTTATTCAATGCTCACTTCCGTCAAGAAAACTTCCCCAAAGTGGACACTTGCAAATGCAGTCACATCTATTCCAGGTCTTTCTCCACTCTGACAGATTGGTGTGTCCTATAGCCTTCAGTTAGTGCGATAATGATATGGATATGACCATGCTTATTAATACAATGAGAGCCTACTTTGTATAGGACGTCATGAGAATCTTAGGATATCAAGAGGTAAAACACAACCTTTGAGAAAAACCTCAAAATCTACTTGGGGGGTATGACAAGAGATGGATAACAATACTACAGCTATATTCCAATAAAGTAGAATAGAAAGAAATGCACAGGAGAGTCAAAATTTACTCAGATACACTGCACTGTGCATTCATGTGCAGACACACACACGCACACAGCTTTTCTTTAGCTGATTTCATCATGTTCTAGTACTTCTGTTTTCACTCAGTAGCAAAAATGTTTTTCAAAATTAACTTGCCAATTTAATGTAACTCAGTCTTTTCCGATTTCACACTAGGTAAGTGCTGTTCGGGTAGACTTACTATTCAGATGCGTGAGTGTTCTGTCTTCTTTTCATGCCTCCCCAGGGGTATCTGATCACAGAAGAAGGTTTTGCAATGCCTCGGCAGCAGGAGAGGGGCTCATGTTTCCATGTTAATGTCACGCCTGGCTTTCTGACCTATCGCTGAGCTCAGCTTCTGGTTTAGAGGACTTGGCCTCACTCCTGTGGCAGTGACTAAGAGCAACATTGCCATGGAGTGGGCAATGCTAACAATTGGTTCTAGAGAGCTGGTTTCTTCTTCCTCACTGACGAGACCCCCACCTTGACTCATGATGACACAGCTGACACTGAGACTCATCAAAGTCCTCCTTCTGTCCCCCACTTTAAGTGGTTGCCTTAATGTTTCTTAAGGTCTTTTCACCCCGACGTGATCCCTTCATAGGGACCCTGATTCAGTATCAGATTCCTTTTGCTCACAAACAAAATCCTGGGAAGCAATTACATTTACACAGGCCATGGACAGACAAGAGAGGGATCAAGGGGGAAGAGTTGGGGGAGAAAGGAGCGGGAGTCTGACTGGGAGGTAATTAAGTTTGATTATTGTGGGGTTAGAAGAAGGAAGTTACAAGATTTAAGTAGGGGCCACATCATAAATAGCCCTGTATCCTTTGCTAAGGAGTTTAGAATTTATCCTAAATACCATGATTTCCAACAAAAAAGTAACCTGGCCCACAAGCATAAGGGGAAACTGAAGCTCAGGGTGAAAATTACAGGTTGTTAGTTAGTGAGAGAGGAGAGGCTGAAATGACACAGACAGGGAGATCCCTTGCTCCAGGACAGGACTAAGGTCGCTTTACTCAATGGCCATTTACTTTATGGCCATTTTTCTATACATGCTAAGAAACTTCTACATCTCTGTAGAGATTATCACTGTATTATCACTACTTGAAACAGCAGATTTTTTTTTAATTTTCTTGAATGAGTGTCATAAATGATGGAGGCAAAAAATTCCATCAAAAATCCTAAAGAGATTGCTCCTTCAGGCTTTCCCTGGGAAATCGGCTCTAGATCAGAGAAACAAAGAACTTTATGAAAATAGGAATAAACTCAGATTCATGTTAAAGACTTATTAATTCTTCAATTCTTTCTATACTCATTTCTAGTGTAAAAAGTCACATCATGGGGGCGCCTGGGTGGCTCAGTCGGTTAAACATCCCATGCTTGATTTTGGCTCAGGTCATGATCTCACAGTGGTGAGATCGAGCCCTGCACCAGGCTCCACACTGAGCTGAGTGTGGAGCCTGCTTAAGATTCCCTCTCTCCCTCTCTCTCTCGCTCTCGCTCTCACTCTCCCTCATTCCCTTTCTCTCTCTCTCTCAAAAAAAAGTCACATCCTATAATATTCTGGGTTTTCTGATTAAAGACCCGAATGGTTGCAGCACTAAGGAAAAAGGGCTTTATTCCACTGGTAGTTTTAGTCCTTTGGAAGATCCTTTGAATTGTTTGCTGTCAGCACATGTAACCTGTTGAAGCCACTTCAGAACACAGCTACCTTGCTCAAGGATGGAAGCAAACCTCTCTCCTTCTAAAGTATAATTTTAATTGTGTAACAAGTGGAGCTTTCCAAAATGAGTGTGCGGAGAAGTCCCTCTACTGCCCATTAAGTCATGTTATTCTTAGTATCATCAGTTTTCATGCTGAGGGATTACAGGTTGAAACAACCTTATGAAACACTTTGGTTATTTTAGTAACAATGCACAGGGTCATGTAATTTCATTTGAATTTCTTTTGGGGCTTAATCATTAAATTTCAAATACTAAAAACATCTAGGGGAAATGTATGCTGAATCTCAGTGTCATCATTTAACCATTGAGGTATCTAAATCATGGTAGTGAAGTTTAGAGCTTAAACACTCCCCAAGATATTCCTAACTCCCTTTCTTCCTGCAACCAAATGTCTGGCGTTTTAGACACATCTTTTTGTTTCATTGTTGCAATAGCCTATATGGTAGCTATTGTTAACTCCATTTTACAAGCAAGGAAGGCAAGGAAACAGTCTCAGAAGGTTTCCATAACCTATCCAAAGTAGCAGCCTCTAAGAAAACCCCCAGCATCACTGTTTTGGCAGCTCCACTATCCTGTGGAATAAATGGCACTCTATTGCTTACTTATTGTTATGAGCACTGCTGTTTTTCTGCTCTGAGCATCTATGCCCCAATGGGCATATTCTGTTTTACAGATGTGAATATGAAATGCTTCAAGAATGAGAGGAGATGTACAGAGGAATAGAATTGGAGTGTGCATTCTTTGTCTTTGGGCAAAGAGACCAATATTGCACTGGAGTATTTTTCCCTCAGCAGATTTCTTCTGGTATTTCCCTCAGACGTGAAACTCTGGTCCAAGGGTCAAGTGTTGAGATTTTTGTTGTCTCTGTATTATTGGATCAAAGTGATTCACAAAGACAGGTCAATCTTCTCTAAGCTCTTTCAAGTTGTTGCTCTGTGGGGGTAAAAAAAAACCACTAATTTTCAGAGGGTGCAAATAAATAAACAAAATGGGATTGAAGAAAGGGAAACAGGCTAATAAACCACACCAAAAAAAGTCACCCTTCTCAGAGTTGAGTTGTAAATTTCACTGAATGTTCTGTGCTGGGCTGAATTCCCTATAAAAGCCATTAGATATGTAGGGGCAGCAAGGGCCCTCCAAATAAAATACCCCGGGAGTCTTTTACCCTTACAAAATCTTCTGAGTACCATTATCTTGGGGCATTCTCTACCTTAGTTAGAGACTATATATTTTCCCGGGGGGGGGGGGACAGAACAAAACACTTAGGCTGAATGGATAGTTTATCGGAGAGAACTGGGGAAAGACCATAGAGCCTGCTATGGTTCTGACCAGGATAGAAACAGAACACCCATTTGAGCCAAAGTGTTCTCTCTCCCTTCTTTCTCTCTCTCCCTTTTCTCTGTTGCATTCTCCCATAGGCCAAATAGAGTCACCACAGGCCTGGCTGTCAGTCACTTTACACTTCAGGAATCCATCGCGTTCACCAGCCTCCCCCACATCCATTTCCAAATTCCAGAGAGAAGGAATCTGATTGGTCCAGTCCTCATCCAGTCAGCGGTGAGATGGTGGGCGGGGCCAGAACTGGCCACCCTGAGAAGAAGCATGACTCTTCCCATCAGGCTGGGGTGGCAGGGCACTTGCCCTAGACCTGAGGGTCCCTTCCTCCTCCCAACAGTCAGAGTACATCAAGTGTATTTCCTTTGTCAGTGCATTCTGATTACAATGTTATAATTAATTTCCAATGTGCAGAGAGACTAGTTTTACCTTCATACTTAACCAAATCCCTCACAACCACTACATAGGAAAAGGATTTGTTTTGGCTTAGTTCCTCAAAACCTGCAAAGAACCCTTTAGTCCGCTCCTCCCACCATCACTCATACGCCATCTCCCCATCTTCCCTTCCCATCTGCCACCTCCCCTGCAGCATACATCAGAGAGAACTGTAAACACAAAGAACATATTATTGGCCTGATAGCAAAGAGGATTAATAATGACTCCCTCTAGCTTTCTTCAAAAGGATGTTGTTGACAGCCAATATACTACTGTTTGTTGAGTCCTTTGAGTTTCTCAGAAGACAGTCATTGTATAAATCCAAGGTACTATTACTATTATTACCACATTTAACATTTGGTTAATAGTGAGAAAGTTCTTTTACAGTCCTAGCTGTAAACTATAGCTGTAAATTCTTTCCTGCTTCTTTAAAGCTCTTCCAGACGCTTTGAACAACGATACCAAAGTAACAATTCAAGTACATCACTGTGCCTAATGAATAAAAGCACTCTTGATTAATGGCACTTGTTCAACATCACACTGACAGAAGTATGAAGTGTTAAAAAAATGGAGTTTCTGCCTACTGTGATTTTTTTCGCTATTAAAAAAAAAACAGGCATCATCAGAGCTGATTTTTTTTAGAGCTAGATTTTTTTTCTATTACCTTTTCGTCTATTCAACTGCTGTTGTATTTTTCATTCGACAAGTACTGTGCTTTTGTCTCATGCTGGTGCTTGCTATCAGAGTGTTATCACTCAAGAGGCCTGCTGCAGGATCCCCTAAGCATCTTCGCAATCAGCAAGCCTACCGCTACCCTAGCACCAGACCTCTGCCCAGGGTGGAAAAGGAGGGTGAGGGAGGGAAGGAGGATGGGCGTTGCTAAAAGGCATACACTGGTCAGAGCTGACAAGGAGCAGCCAGGTGCTGGGAATATCTATCATGAAGTCATTGGTGAATTGCAGGTGACTAGAGGCATACTTCACAGTGCTGTATCAGAGTTTATGTATTTTACTAACCTTATTTCATAGGGTTGAAGCTATACAGTTTTATGAGCCCCCCAATCCTCTACTAGTTGGAAATAAATTCCTCCTCAGTTATATATCAGAGGATGACATTGGCTGTTGGCCCATCTCTCCAGGCAAATGCTCTGCCTGTATTTCTTCTTTTTTCTTTCAGTCTGGGGATACGGTGCAGGGGTGCGGAGGTGGGAGTGTTTCTGTGTGACATGCCAGGAAGGAAAAAGCATGCAGTTCAAGGCGAGGGAGGTGGTGCAACCTGAATGCCAGCTTTAGCCTCTTGTCACATCCCTCTTGTTACATCCTGGTCTTGCAGATTGTTCAATCCGCTGGCGATTTGAATGGTTAGCACGATTGTCAGCTATCTCTGCACTCCAGCTTTTCTCTCTCCTGGCAGGAACATCTGGGACACAGACTTTACAAACAGTAATAATAACCCTACTTTAGCTTTCACATTTCTGCAGTTGTTATTATGTCATCATGGCAAATGACCATAATTGACCCCACGATGAGATGTTGCCAACATTCGTATGAATAGCAACTGCAATCACACAGGCTAGCAGGCATGGGCTTTGCGAATAAAAATTTTGCTGAATAGCCGAAATCTCAGGTTCGTTTGGGGACCTGGGTATTTCTAGATTGTAACAGAAAACGATTTGTTTCTGAAACAGAAGAGTGCTGCATACAGGGACCTAAATAGGACAGGGATATGTAAGTATTAAAGAAAGATTTCCAGGATTTGCAGGAACCCCTGTGTCTTTGGGAGCTGATTTGGATACAGAGGGATGAGTCATGAGACTCCACCTGAGCACAAAGATCATGTAATTCTGTTTCTCAGCTCCAGGGCGCATGCATGCGCACACGCTCATGCAAAATTTTGCTCATGCAAAATTCGACCACCTCTATCATCCCAAAGTTAACACTGACCTTTCCTGACTCTCTCCAGAACTGGCATGAAACAAGGCTCTAACAAAACAGTGAAGAAAGAAATGACAATGTCAAAACACATATCAATTCTCTTGACTGTGACTGTGTGTTTTACTATTGTGCTCAGGAGGCAATTTCGGCTAAGTTAGTCTTGAAAATTTTCAGCTGATTTGGTTTAGAAATTAAGATCATCTCAAGGTGGTTGTTTCAATAAATTCATATTGAAACCTACATGCCCCTATTTTC
The DNA here is from genome assembly GCF_022079265.1 of Lynx rufus. Taxonomy (NCBI): domain Eukaryota; kingdom Metazoa; phylum Chordata; class Mammalia; order Carnivora; family Felidae; genus Lynx; species Lynx rufus. The sequence continues at coordinate 150,577,437 of NW_025814823.1, forward strand.
TAAGGAACCTCTTTCTCTCAGAATGCCTATTTTTTATTGAACTTGTTTTCCCAAACTGGGCATGTTGCCCTAAAATAAAAAACCACCCGACCCAAGAAGCAAAGACCTTGAATTTAATTGAGTTCATTTAAAGGGACTCGTACAGGATTTTGAAACCTGCCCCCACAGTCTTCTCTCAGTTCTTTCTCATGGTCCCAAACCCAGCTTCTCTCCAGTTCCACTTCTCTGCTTAATGAGAACACCTTTGGGGGAATAACCAGCAGTCTCGCACCAGAAATTATAGAAGGTGTAGAAGGTATAGAATTTAAAGAAGATCGTGAATCTCTTTATTATAAACAGAAGATAATGGAATTTTCTCAGTTATTCCTATGAATTCCATATTATAGGGAAACTGAGAAAGAACTTTGCCTGGGCAGTTTCTAGCATTTTAGATAAACTATTTGCAAGAGTATGTTTTCTGTGGATTCCTGTGACGTAAAGAGTTATCCGCCTGCAGATGGCCCAGGACAACCACTGAATAGAGCCCAATTGTCTTTGGACCACTTCAACCTCCCTAAAAATCCTCCTGTCTCCTAGTTCTCCTACTGACCAATGGCTCCACTGGATCAGTGACCCCTAGGAGCAGGTCAAAGCCCCATAATATCCACCACTCCTCCCTACTCCCCACCACAAACAGATATATTCCTTTATTCCTATCTATCACCTCAATCGAAATTCCCCCATTATGCTAGTGTAGCAATGCTAGATATCACCAGAAAACATATTAGTCTCATGCTTTTTTTTTAAGGTCAGTGAACATGTGTAATTCTCCTAATAAATATTTTCTATGTTTAAAATGATCTTATTGTTTTAATGTTTATTTATTTTTGAGAGAGAGAGAGACAGAGACAGAGCATAAGCAGGGGAGAGGGGCAGAGAGAGAGAGACACAGAATCTGAAGCAGGCTCCAGGCTCCTAGCTGTCAGCACAGAGCTCAACGCAGGGCTCGAACCCATGAACGCTGAGATCATGACCTGAGCCAAAGTCAGATGCTCAACTGACTGAGTCACCCAGGCGCCCCTGAAAGGAGCTTATTAACACAAATGAATCTCTTATTTGTGAAATGGAGAGGCAGATTTTGTTTAGGGAGAATTTCTCTGCAGTACTCTCCTGATTCTGCTCTGACATGCTAAAAGTCAGCAACTTGATACCCTATTTCTGAAAAGTTCTCTGATTTGGATTTGAATTTCAAAGATCAAATTCAAGTGTCTTAACCTTCTTCTTAGTTTTACTCTAAGACAAGTTAAACACAAGCAGAATAAAGACAGAGATTATAACTTTTCCTAAATTGTGTTTATTGTTTGTTTCTTTCCCTTCTTATTTTTACCATAACAGAAGAGAGCTAGGTAAAAACTATAAGACATTAAGACACAAACTATAAGACATAAAACCATAAGATGAAAGAAACTGAAGATGATACAAATAACTGAAAAGATATTCCAATGCTCATGGGTTGGGAGAATTAATATTGTTAAAATGTTCATTGGACCCCAAGTGATCTATAAATTCAATACAATTCCTATAAAAATACCAATAGCATTTTTCACACAACTAGAATAATCCCAAAATCTGTACAGAATCAGAAAAGACTTCAAATAGTCAAAGCAATCTTGACAAAGAACAAAGCTAGAGGTATTATAATCTCAGACTTCAAGATATAGTCTAAAGCTATACCAATCAAAACTGTATGGAACTGGCACAAAAATAGACACAAAGATCAACAGAACAGAATAGAGAGCCCAGAAACAAACCCATGCTTATATGGTCAACATATATGATCGACTACAACAAAGAAAGCAGTATACAATGGGGAAAAGACAGTCTCTTCAATAAATAGTGCTGTAGAAACTGGAGAGCTATATGCAAAGAATGAAATTGGACCATTTTTAAACCATACACAAAAGTAAACCCAAAATAGATTAATGACTTAAATGTGAGACCTGAAACTATAATACTCCTAAAAGAAAAGATAGGCAGTAATCTCTTGGACATTGGCCTCAGCAACATATTTATGGGTGTGCCCCCTCAGGCAAGCAAAACAAAAGCAAAATTAAACTATTGTCACTACAACAAACTAAAAAGCTTTTACAAAGCAAAGGAAACCATCAACAACAACAAAAAGGCAACATAGTGAACGGGAGAAGATATTGCAAATGATATATCTGATAAGGAGCTAATTATCCAAAATATATAAAGAATAATATAATAAACTCAACATCAAAAGAAAAAGCTGATTAAAAAAATGGACAGATAGGGGCGCCTGGGTGGCTTAGTTGGTTGAGCGTCTGACTTCGGCTCAGGTCATGATCTCACAGTCCGTGAGTTTGAGCCCCGCGTCGGGCTCTGTGCTGACAGCTCAGAGCCTGGAGCCAGCTTCAGATTCTGTGTCTCCCTCTCTCTCTGACCCTCCCCCATTCATGTTCTGTCTCTCTCTGTCTCAAAAATAAATAAACATTAAAAAAAATTTTTTAAAAAATGGAGAGAACCTGAATAGACATTTTCCCAAAGAAGACATACAGATGACCAACAGTCACATGAAAACCTGTTCATCATCACTAAACATCAAAGAAATGCAAATTCAAACCACAATAAGATATCACCTCACACCAGCTGGAATGGCTAGTATTGGTTTAACTATTTTTTAAATGTTTATTTATTTATTTTGAGAGAAAGAAAGAGTGTGCACATACAAATGAGGGAGGAGCAGAGGGAGAGAAAGAATCCCAAACAGGCTCTACGCTCAGCAAGGAGCACACGTGGGACTCCATCTCATGACCTCAGGATCACAACCTCGGAATCACGACCTGAGCTGAAATCGAATTAGACCCTCAACTGACCGGGCCACCCAGGTGCCCCTGGAAGGGCTAGAATTCAAACAATCAGAAATAACAAGGGATTGGCAAGGATGTGAAGAAAAAGAAAGCCTTGCACACTGTTGGTAAGAATGTAAGTTGGTGCAACCATTGTGGAAAACAGTTTGGAGTTGTCTTCAAAATTTAAAAATAGAAATACCATACAATCCAATAATTCTAGGTATTTAGCCAAAGAAAACAAAGACACTAATTCAAAAAGATATGCACTTCTATGTTTATTACAGGATTATTTACAATAGCCGAGATATGGAAGCAACCTTAGTGTCCTCTAATGGATGATGAATGGATAAGGAAGATGTGGTAAATACATACAATGACTGATTATTCAGCCATAAAAAAGAATGAAATCTTAGCATTTATGACAACATAGACATCCCTTGAGAGCAAAATGCTAAGTGAAGTTAGAGAAAGACAAGTACCATATGATTTCACTCATATGTGATGTCTAAAAAAAAAATAAATAAAATAAATGAACAAACAAAGAAAAACTCAAGCAAAAAAACTCCTAAATATAGAGAACAACCTGGTGGTTGTGAGAGGGGAAGCAGGTTAGGAGATGGGCAAAATAGGTGAAGGAGATTAAGAGGTAAAAGCTTCCAGTAATAAAATAAATAAGTCACACAGATGAGAAGTACAACATAGGGAATATAGTCCATAATATTGTAATAACCTTGTATGGTGACAAATGTTGACTACGCTTATCACGGTGAGCAGGGAGTAATGTATAGAGTTTTCAACTGAATATAAGCTGAAACTAATATAACACTGTATGTCAATTATAGTTCAATAATAAAAATTAAATTAAAAATAATAATTAAAAAAATAAATACACAAAAAAGAAGGGAGCTAGGAAGTGAGGCAGGGGGCAGACAACCACTTGCTGGTTTGGGACTGACTTACTGTTGTTGATCATGCAAAGCCTGGATCATCTCCAGCTGGATTAGTTGGCCACTGAGAGCAGCAGAGGTGCTCCTCATGCGTGGAATCTGCAAGTGGAGAGAAGTAGATGACACTGTTGCTTATACGAATTTTTTGAAGTTTGTGGATTCCATTATTAATTCACCTGGGTGTAGTTTTTTTTTTTTTAAAGCATAATATTATGGGGCACCTGGGTGGCTCAGTCAGTTAGGTATCCGACTTCAGCTTGGGTCATGATCTCACCATTCCTGAGTTTGAGCCCCTCGTTGGCTCCGTGCTCACACCTCCGAGCCTGGAGCCCATTTCGGATTCTGTGTCTCCCTCTCTCTCTACTCCTCCCCCATTCGCACTCTGTCTCTCTCTCAAAAATAAATAAACATTAAAAAAAATAAAGCATATTATGTATGTATTTGGTTTAAATACTTCCTTTCACATAAATTAAGTCACACCACATATGTTGTTTTGTACTTCGCTTTTTCCACTTAATATATTGTGCACATTTTCACATATCAATATATATAATTGGATGTCATTTTGACCAGTAACATATTAGCCACAAGCGTGGACCATCAGTGTCTGTGGTCACCTGGCATTCCAAGTGGAAAGACTTCCCTTTCTCATTATTTGTCCATGGGCTATCCTGTCCTCCTTCTCTGTGTTCTGAGTCTCCTTCCTTGACTAGTGTCTTTTACTTAATAGATAGGTACAAATGCACAAAGAAAGTTATATTTTTCATTTTATGTGTTTAAAAGATGCTCATTAGCCCAAATGACTAATGTATTTTTGATACATATAGTCATTTTCCATAATTGAGTAAATCTTACTTTTGAACACCCACACCGTTAAGTTAAATACGTGAGAAATCGTATCTTTTACTATCTTCCTGTTTAACACTGTCTCTCATTTTAATGTAGTCTATTTGAGGAAACATGCTCAGGCTTTCAGAGTTCTTCTTTTATGCCTGAATCATCCCAGGGTAGAACTAGGGTATATATAAGGTAAATTAGGTTCCTTTGTGGGGATTGGGGAAGAGGGGGGAAAGTAATGGATTTGCTCTTATGGGCCCCTGTGCTGTACTCTGGATCTTGAAAGGATTCAGTTAAGAAGTGGCTTATCTGGGGTAATCTGGTTGAGTTTATAGGGTCCTTTGCAGTATCTCCTGAGGCACAGGAAACATCATGTTCCCAAGGGTGATATTCATGGTCCTATCCATTTGCTTCAGGTGTCAAATACTCTATACTTTATTACCTCTTCTTTCAAGCCCCACATCTCTCCTCACCAAGGCCCACGGATACTTCTGAATTACCTACATGCTATGTGCAGCTATGAGAAACCTGGACTGAATCTACTGTCTTTTTAAATAAATATGCCTTCTACCATGCCTGTGGTTGAAAATGGTTCTGAACAAATGTTTGGCTTCTAAAGCTCTGTACCTTCTCCTTGGCCAGTTCTAAGAAAACAGGCCACTAGTTCAGATATACGGAGATGTCTTCATTTCTCTCTGGATGTTGCTAGCTCCCCACCCCCACTCAATGTTGCTCCCAAAGTTTGGTCTGGAGTGGAGAGCCTGGATGCGTGTATCCCCCTGCGTGCTTCAATTTCTCTCTCTCGTAGCCTTTCCAATTATCTGTGAGCTGGATTTTCACCTTGTATCAGTACCTTTTCTTACATCATATTAATGGCACATGGTAAAGCTGGGAGCTCAATGAATTTAGAAAATCTTTTTTTTCCCTCCCAAGGCTTTTCTGGCCTTTAAGTTTGTTTTTGCAACTAGTTGCTCACAAGTTCTTCTTTGACAGAGAGAATCTGAATGTTGGCTCTTTATTTCTCTTCACATTCTGCATATTTCATGCCTAATATTTCCAATAAAAATCCATGTTTCTGGATGACTACAAGGATAGTCTTATATATGAAAATGCAAATGAGGAAAAATGCAGTGATACTTTAAAACAATATTATCCCTGTTACATAGGCTTAACATTTCTAGCTAATGCCTTTTCTGCCATCCTTTTAGGTTGCTTTTCAGTGGTGATATCCTTACAAAATAGGATGAATAAGAATTTTCCCCTAACCATCTCTGAGTCATAGTTCCTGACCTAAGTTTTAGAATACTTTTATTGAGTTAGAGAACAGCTTGACACCTTTGTCTTGTCTTTAGACTGTAAGTTCCCAAAATACTGGGACATCTCTTGTTCATATTGAATCTTCAGGATCTAGCATAAACATTAGTTATGGTTGAAATTTACTGGATTGGAGTCAATAGGATGCAAGTGACAGTGATGTATATAAATTCTAAATTGTCTCTGAGTTGAAGACAAGCTGCTTTCTTGGACTTTGCTTCATACTTCCACAAGCAGGACTGTTTATAAGCCAGCAACCCAGACTTCACCTTTGTAAATGATGGTGGGATTTCATCCTAAAATGAAAGGAATCTAAGTTTCTAAAAGTTTGTGGAGCACAGCTACCCCACTGTTGTAAACCGGCCTGTTACATTAGAGATTAAGCTTCTATTTATTTAAGATTGTTGGATAGGAACTTGGCACTCACCCTAATTAATATGTTCAGTTTTCTGAGGTACAATGAGAGCAGCATTAACTGGGCACATGTAGAATTTTAATCTATCTATCTATTTTTATCTATCATTTTATCATTTTCTACCTAACTATCTATGCATCTGGGGAGCTCTTTGTCAATCAGATTCTTGCCTCTACCTTCTGTCTTCAAGTCCCACCCAAGCTAGAAGAAAAGTGGTATTCAAGGTGATATTATCAGTTGTAGGCACAGCAGATGACGCATGATGCATCTAGCACATTCCAATAATGATCACTGTTAACAGTTTTATCACTCAATTTCTAGAGCAAAGCTACATATTCCAACTTTTCCATTAATTTTCATTCTCTCATCCCAACTATGAAAAGTGGACTACAGTTTGCCAGTCAGTGCTTACAGCCCTCACTAATAAAGGATATTTTTGCCTCATTAGCTTTCTCTCTTTGTTCCTCTTGTGCTATGTTGCAAAGAACAACCTGTGATAAGTTGCTCCCACTTCACGACCAAAAATAAAACCTTCTTTTAAAATTAAATACTTTCATTTCAACTTTGATAAGGCCGAATTTGGCACAAAACTATAATAATTTAACTATTTCAACCTCAAAATCTCTCAAAAGCAGTGGATTCAAAAAGAATGCTTAAAATCCAGGCAACAATTTTCTAGGGAAAACATTCATAGAGTTAGGAAGACCCTAACAAGTAGGAAGTTAGAGCCCCTTTCCCATCTCTACGGCTACCACCCCACTCTCAATGCCTAATCACCCCAGCTCTCAGCAATCTGTCCTTCCATGACTTTTCATAGCTCTTATTAGCCTTATTCATTTGCAACTCAGCATGTGATTACATTATAGTTGTTTATCTTTCTTGCACGTAGGCTGTCTCCATATTTCGCTTATAAGACGGGAGCTATGGCATTTAATCTGATGGAGCTCCAGCTTTTAGCATAGCTACTGCATGAAAAAAGTGTGCTCAGTAAAAACGGGCTGGTGATGATGCATGTAAATGCTGTTTTTCTACTGGAGCCCAGTGTTTCCAAGAGGCAGGGGTGGGAAGGGAGATTTGAAAGAGGAAAACTTTTTCCACTAAATATATATACACACACACATACATATATACATAAATTCATTATTTAGTGATTAATAAAAGTTAAGGAGGCCCACAATAGTTTGTTTTTTCTGATGAACCAGTGTTTAAATTTATGCTGGTCCCTGTGGGACATCTCTTGAATTGTAATTCTCAGTTGAATAGGCAGTACTTGAGTATAATGATCTCAAGAGGATCAATACCTAATATCTAATAAGGTATGAGGAGTATTTTATGAGTATTACCATAGATAAGGTTCTCATTTCTACCTATTTTTTAAGGTTATTTATTTATTTTTGAGAGAGACAGAGACAGCATGAGCAGGGGAGGGGCAGAATGCCAAACAGGCGCCATGCTATCAGCACGGAGCCTGACGCGGGGCTCCATATCACGAAACCATGAGATCATGACCTGAACCAAGAGTTAGAGGCTTAAATGACTGAGCCACCCAGATGTCCCTCATTTCTACCTATGTTTAGGCAGAAAATATTTTAAAACTTCTTTTCCCATGTACTTTGCTGATAATTAATTGTCAGCTTTATTATTTTTAATTAATTTTATTTTTTGGTTTATTTTGTCAAAAGTCTTTTTATGGTGTTCATCTCTGTGAAAAATATGGCAAATGATAATAACACAATGCATCTCTAAGAACTTGGAAAGGGCATGTATCAACACGACATTGTCAACAGATGTCAATTTTATGTAAATATCATTGTAGAGGCAGAAGTGAAAAGAATTCAAACAAACAAAAAATAAATCTGCAATTAAAAACCCATCCGAAGGACATTTTTTAATTTCAGTGTAGTGGTTCAGAGCAGTCTCTTTAAAGTTCTCAGAAAGGCAACATGGCAAATGGGTTAAGGAAATAGACTAAGGGACCAGACTGCCTGCATTTGGATCCCAGGTCTACCACTCAGCTATTAAAACTAGGGCATATCATTTCTCTGTGTTTCTATTCCTTCAACTGAGAAAAATTAGAGAGGAATAGCATCTATCTCACAGGGAAGTTCTGAGGATTGAGCAAATAAACACACACAAAACATGGAGCACATGGCCCAACACATGATAAGTATTCAAAGGATATTAGCTGTTATTTGTAGATAGCAAGTATTCTAAATACATAAGTGCTGAAATCTCCATTCAACTTTTCATTTTCTGATGAGAGGATGTAAACCAACATTTTCTACATATTTAATTCCCTCTTGTCATCTCCAGGTGAGTTCCACTTTAAGAGGAAAATAACCTCAATAAGCAAAAATACACTGAAAGAAAAAAAACTTCAGTAATTCTTCTTTTTATAAAAGTATTCACCAAGGGTTTAAAAAATATATCCATACCTAATACTGTATTGAATTGCCTACACCTTCATAGTTTTCAGGAGGACTAAATCCAGGAAAAATCCTAGGGTTAATTGTAAAACAGGAAAAATAGTCCTATCTCCTATAGGGACAACACCTCCCCTTTTCTGGGTGTCCATCCTGGGTCTTATTTCCACTGTCTCAAAGTTTATCCAAGCCTGAAGAGGGCCCATTAAAATGTCAAGTTACTCCTTTAAGTATGGTCTCATTTAACAGAAAACCCTTAAAAGGCAAAATGCTGGACTAGTTTAGTAGGAACCTACTGTTTTGTCCACCTATCACATTCCTTTCTTAAGGCAAGTGCCTTCCCTCCTATTCCACCCACATTTCCCATGCCCTCCGTGATCCTGCCTTCTGGTCCAGGAGTTGGCATTAGTCCTTCATTAGACCAATATCCCATCCTTGAGATTTTTAAGCTTGGGACACAGAGAGGCAGAGTAGTTTCTCCTGAATTAATGACGTAAGATATTAAACTTGGAAAGCATTGAGGATCACATTTGTATCATATGAAGAAAGAGAGCCTACCAGGAGAAAGAAGAATGATACTGACAGATAGAGACTAGAGACATAAAGAGTTTGGGAAACATTAGAGATGGGGATTCTATAAGACTTATTTTGAGGAGCAGTGAAGAAGGGAGACCAAGCAGTTTTCCTGCTCTTCTCACAGCAGTTTTTAGTTCTTCTGGAGAATGCAGAAGACACTTCTTAGGTTGTGCTTCAGAATTCTCCTGACCTAACTTCTTTGGCTAGGCATGCTGTGCCCACTAGTCTGATGCAGGCTTCCATCAACTCTCTGATGGTACGTTTAGAGAGCAACTCACAGGAGGCCCAGACTCTGCACTTCCCATTTCCTACCTAGGGCCTTCTGCAGTGCCTTTCTATTCCATACTCCTTTATACACAATATGGAACCCCGAAAGACTTATTGCTCATGGAATCACCATTGACCAATGGAAGCCAGTGGATAAGGTTTTCTTCTTTTGTGCCTGTGAGTATTTCACAAGGGTTTCAGAGAGATTCAGCACCAGTCACCTGATCTCCTGGTGCAGGTTAGGGTGGTTAAGCTCTTCCTTGAATTGGCTTTTCCTCCTTCTTTGTTTCTCTCCCTCTGCCCATACCCCTGTTCTCTGGCATCATATTCCCAGATAAATTGCAAAGAATCCTCTGTTCAGGCTCTGCTTTTGAGGCAACTCAGGCTAAGATACTCAGGATTCTTTTGACAAATTTCCTTTGGGTTAGATTTCAGTTTTAACCAACTGTAATGGCTTTAAAAAGAATTCATCTCTGGTCCCTGATAAGAAGCTAACACATTAATTGTGACTTTGAACAAACTGGCTATTCTATACCTCAATTTATTCATCTATAAAACAGTGGATTTGGGGAATCTACATGGCTCAGTCAGTTGAGCGTCTGGCTTTTGATTTCATCTCAGGTCATGATCCCAGGGTCATGGGATTGAGCTCTGAATCCACCCCCACATAGGGCTCCATGCTGAGTGTAGAGCCTACTTGAGATTCTCTTTCTTTCTCCCTCTACCCTTCTCCCAGATTTATGCTCTCTCTCCATCTCTCTGTCTCTCTGTCTCTAAAATAAAATTAAAAAAAAAAACAGTTGAATTGGTCTTATTTCTGAGATTCCTTTCATTTATAATATTCTAGGATTTGAAAACAAGTCTTATGTATCAGAGAAATAAGTCTCTAGTGACGGCAGTGCAGACCCTGGGATAGTTAGTTCCTCTTTTTCTGGTCCCTCAGTGCTCATGTCCCTGGTAACACCATGAAAGAATTAGCCCTTGATTCTCATGTTTCCCCTAATGGTCATAATGATTATATGTGGGAGTGGAATTTACAAATTATTTCCCTAGAATATCTGGATCCTTTAAGATGCTCCAAAAAGAATCTTTGGATTACTCTTGGTCAGAAACTAATTATATTCTCATGAACAAAAAGGTCAATTCACAAAAAAGAAATTCTGTGAGAAGTTCTTGGAAAGCTTTTTAATCTGTGAAAATTTGTGTTTCATAGCATTCTGGAAAGTTCTTTCAGCTTCTCTTGGTTCCAAGATTCTCAAACTTGGGTTTGTTACCTCAGTGCATTTCCCTGTCTTCCTTTCATATCACACATCAGATTGTCTCCTCAGGGCCTTCATTTGTTAAAGTGCACACATTCTCTGTGACTCCTGGCTAACTATTCACGGTGCTTCGGTCATCTTTAAAACTCTGTACTTTGCATTCATATCTGACTTTCTTGTGTTTGATGAGGACCGAATGCTCCTCCAGTTCTTCTTTCCACTTTGATATCTCTCCCAAGATATGACCAGGGAAAGTAGAGAGTGAACAAAATTATAGTATTAAAACAAAACAAGACTATTCTTAAAATTTCTACATATTTTGTGTTGAAAAAAAAATGGATTTAATGGCCTAAATAAATAAATAAATAAATAAATAACTAGAAATGTCACTGAGTGCCAATTTCTACTATCTCAAGCCATTTTGAAGAGTGAAAGTATTTGGCATGCAGTAAGAATTGACACAGCAAAATCACACCAAGGATCTGAGTTCAGGAAGTAAAGCACATGTGTAGATCCACCTAGTGCACCTGGGCAAAGGAAAGGGGAAATGATGGAGTATTTAATAGGAGGGCAGAGAAAATGACTTTGGAATAAAGGGTATCTAGATGATTAAGGTTTTTGGACAATAATAAATCCCAAATTTCTTGTTCGATTCCCCCTAAAACCAGAGAAACTTATAAAATCCTTTCTACTTTGTGGCATTGAGAAGGCACTGATGTGTGGCAAACATTTTTGTGGAGCCCATTATATTAAAGGAATATTGCGTTGCCAAGTTTTGCATGAACTTGTACAGTAGAAAATAAAAACAGAAATGACCAGAAAAATTAAAATGCAGGTGAGGCATGTGTTTTCTTTAGAAACTAAACTGAGTAACTGCAAAAAGAGAAACAAAGAAATTTTTGCAAAGCATATGTCAGCTTTGATTTTTTAAAAAATGGCTCTGGGATCTAGAAGAAGATCAAAGGAAAATGCAACAGAAGCTGCTGTGCATAAGGCCTGTGCTGGCTTTCCCAACAGGCAGACTAGCCACAGGTCTCAACAAAGCAGGGAGATGGAGAATGAAACAAAAAAAAACAGGCCAGTTCTTCTTTGATGAATGTATCCAGAATTTGGCAAGGTGAAAAGCATCTACAAGGAAACTATTTCCATTTCCACCTCATTTTAAGTGGTGTCCTTTTGAAAACAAAATTTTTATTTTGAATTACATATAAAGGTAGGGGTAGGGTCCAATCTCTCCACTGATAGCTTCTGTGAAGCCCTTCCCAGGACCAACATGGAATACCAGTGGACACAGTGAAACCTCTAAACTGGAGAGAAGATGGAATCAAGTGGCACCAACCCAATTCTGTTCTCAATTCTGCCAAACTAGCATTGCCTCTAAAAAAGTGAGGGCTCCATTTTCTAGAACTTTACATTTATTGTTGTTGTTGCTATTTATTTCCCCCTTCCTCCCTCCCTTCCTTCCTTCCTTCCTTCCTTCCTTCCTTCCTTCCTTCCTTCCTTCCCTCCTTCTTTCCTTCCTTTCCTAATTGTGGTAAGAACATTTAACATGATATCCACCCTTTAAAATTTTAAGTGTACAATATAGCATTGTTAACTATAGACACAATGTTGTACAGAAGATATCTAGCTCTTATTTATCTTGTGTAACAAACTTTATGCCCACTGAATAGCAACTCCCCATTATATTTTAATAGCTGATGGAAATGGAGAGGCATTTTCTATTGAAATATTTCCTGAAATTATGGGGGGAAATAGAGTGATAATTTCTGTATCTAAAAACAACAGGGGACTTGGCCATTCCTTGCCCTAATATTCATAGCCATAAAAACTAAAAATCAGCAAATGATGGGGAGTTAATGACTCATCATTTTTTTTTCCACTTGCCTCTCCATGTTCTCACCCCAAAATTTTTTCAAACAGTCTTTTCTCTTTAAGGAAACAACTGGTAGAATATATCCTGAGATATATCCTGAGGCCTTCCTATTTTCTTACAGAACACTAGGCATTTCCCTCAGGAGGAAGAATGGTGGGACCAGTGCATCCAATTCACTGTGACTAATCCTGTGTTCTTTTATTGCTGGGTTCAGTTCCCAAGAAATCCTTTTATGTGTTAGTCTGGAGAAACTTTGACTATCTCATTCCTCTTGGTGATTGCTCTCTTGACTTCCTGTTGAGTTACACATCAGCTATAAATTGTCCCTCACCAGAAAGGTGATCTTTTAAAACAGGGACTTTCCTTAAAGTTATTGAAATAATTATAGGAAACGTTTAAATGGTATTAATAACATTTCAGAGGACTTTACATCACGTACTCTACACAACAAATGGTCATTCCAAAGGCCAAAATATCAAGTACTAAAATCACAATGACATTCTGGTAGTGAACTAAATCCTCTGAGAAACAATGGAACTGGCTTAGTCTACAGCCCACAGAATTTATCACACTCCAGGGTGTAAAGCAAGGCAAAGAACTTTATTTTCTGTGTTATGTATTTCAGTAAATATGTCTATGTCCCTAAAAGGATATTACTTTTAAAGGCCCTAAAGACTTTGAGTTCCCTGAGACTGTGACATTTTGGGATGACTGCAAGTTGCCTACACAAGCAGAACGAGACCTATATTTTGCACAGAACTGATAATCTATTACTTCATCAGTTTCTCAAGTTCACATTAACAGCATTTATGATAACAGGGCAAAGTGAAAATATAGATGGGAAAACAGGGGGTTTTGAAGAAGTAGTAAAGAACATTCTTCTTGAAAGAAATTTGATTAAAATAAGCTTTGGGATTCTATTTATTTAATTTTTTTTTAACACTTATTCATTTTTGAGAGACAGAGACAGAGCACAGGCAGAGGTGGGGCAGAGAAAGAGGGAGACAGAATCTGAAGAAGGCTCAAGGCCCTGCGCTTTCAGTGCAGAGCCCGATTTGGGGCTCATACCCACAAACCACAAGATCATAACCTGAGCCCAAGTCTGACGCTTAACTGACTGAGCCACTGAGGAGCCCTGGGATTCTATTTATTTTATAGACTCCCCCATCCCTGCTTCAGTGTCAACTCAGAAACTTAGATGTAAGAAGGAGATTGTTAAATATAAAAGAATCCATTCTGATTTTTCTGAAGCCCCTGCTGTCATTGTTTAGTCACTCAATTTGAATCTTGCCCGACATGGTTCCTGAGAAGCAAGGTGAGAGATGGCTGGAAAAAATGACCAAGCAGTTCAGCCTCTCCCAGCTCTGCTGGGCAACATGTAAGAACAGTAGCAAGATTCCTCTCTTGCCATTCAGAATCGAGGTGGGACCACCTGGGGTTTCCAGTTTTAGAATATAACTCTTTGGGCAATTAGAAAATCTCTGAGCATCTGTCTCCCCTGGCATTTAGGTAAATTAATAATATTAAGCATTTCTAAAATAAGAAGTGGGTTATAAGATATGCCAAAGTACCACGAACATAATTTGCTCAGTTACCTTTTCCCCAAAGGAGACTTATCAAGGTACAGTCCTACAGCATTAATGCTTATGAGCTCATAGCCCTGGAATATCTATTTCCCACAGATTCAAGACAATGAAACTTCATTATCATGCCCCCTTATTTAACTCCAATGCCCAGGACAACGATTTGTTTTAATGTCCCAGTCTAAACCTCCTACGGCAATATTTTTTCAGGTAATAGCTTCCATTCATAATGCTAACAGCTCTTGAATCCTCCAGTCAATTTGGTTGTTAGGATCCTCCCTTTTCTTTGACTTTCTAAGCTTTACACCTTGCCATGTGCAGTTCATGTTTAAAAAACAGGTACAAATGTTACATGTAGCATTTGGGATGACTAGATAATTCCAAAATCAACAGGAACATTACTCTCAAGGTACGTATACTTCTGAGTTTTCCATAAACAAGAATAAAAGAACCTTTTTAAAGCTTTCAAAAACTCAAGTAAAACTCTTCTTATTTATGATTGATAAGATTTTTGGTTTCTGGAAGAGAAAGTTGTCTTTTTATCATTTCAAGACTTTTAAGCTTCCCACCAGGTTCTTTTATAATGTGAAAGTTATGGAAGACAGTTATTAACATCCTTTCCTGGTATAGATTAGAGAACCTTATATATGCTTAATTTATGCTGCATAGGCGGTATACCAAAATAGAATGACTTCGAGGTACAAAGTTAGAATGACCTGGATTTCATTCTCAAATCACTACTTATAAGCTATTCATCCTGGGAAATGGTTCTCATCTGAAAAATGGGACAACAATATAACCTAATTCACAAGGTTGCTATGTAGATTAAAGATTTTAAACAGGTACTTTTCCTTCTCTGGAACTCATTAATCATTTCCGCCTTGCTAATGCAATGATTGTAGTACCTGCATGGTTCCAGGGAAGATGATCCTACCCTCTGGCATGTGAACTAAACTAAGCAACCAACATATGTACCCCAGGGCCACAGAGATAGTTTCATGGGGGTTTGAACCATTCAAATCTTAGGATTTGAATCTTTCAATTTACTTTTGTGGAATACATCAGGACAAAGAAGTTATCTTTTCAGCTAGACAGGAAACAAAAAGAATGCAGCTTCGGGTACTTTTGGCAAACATCTTAAGACCACAAGGGAACCAATGGAAGGAATTGAATGCTCAAGCCTTAGCTGATGTCAACCCAATCTCTGGATTGTCCAGTCACATAACCCAGGCTTTGTTTAAGCCCATTAGAGAAAGGTTTTGGTGTTTTTTATTTTTATTACTTTCTAACCTATATGTTAAACACACATGGGATATGATTAAATATGATTTTATGTTGTTTTCTATATCCCCGGACATATTATTTAGTGGATGGAAATGAACTGCATAAAAATTCCAGCAGCCCCCTGATTCCTCTGCTCACAGTGAGGCAATAGAAAATCCTAGTCATTGTAAGTCATCAAACACGGTCGCACTTCAGCTATGTAGAGTCTCCAAGTTCAAGATATTAAGCAATCATTCAATTTTTATTCAAAAGGGAATCTTCTCCTTCTCTTCAGCCAATAATTGGCAACACCTGCCTTCTCCACTCACCTCCTCCTCTTCTTCTTATCTGCTCTCATTTATCTCATCATGGTCACACGTAATGGGAGGAAAAAGATCAAGGGAATGAATGAAATGGCTTTTACTTGCCTGGTAAGTGGTAAAATTATATTCTGGCTTCCCACTCTCTGGACCAGACATATGTTGACTCTTTCTTTTGTGAACATATCCATGAGCCCCTCAGAAACCCCCATTGGCCCTCTCTGATCACAGCTGCTCTGAGTCATGAAAGCACATTTTCTGTGGCTCACTCTTTTCCATTCCTCATCACCTTCTCTTCATCAGCCATCCATATCACAGAGATTTCACTGATGGGATTCCCTCATTCTGTGGTAGGAAACTTATTGACCCTGTTCAAAAAAATTCTAATGTTGTAAGATCATCATAAATATACAAAAGTTGTAAGAATATAAACTCATCTTGGGAAACATTCATCTCACTAATTCTTAATTTCTTTAAAAACTCACAGTCTCAGCGGCCTGAAAATTAATTAGGAAAAAATAACCTGCAACACCAAGATTGAGAAAACAGGTAACTAAAACTAAAACCAGACCAAACTGCTTAGCTACTCATGAAATGTGGGGAAACTGCTTTCGTTGTCCACCCAGATTAGCAAAGCAAAAAACAAATACAAAACCTAATAGCTGGGAATATTCATTTGTTTTACTACAGCTCAGTTTGCTTTTGACGAAATCCCCTAGCACCACCCATGGACTGAAGATGGCTATGGACCTCTGTGCTGCGCTCTCCCCGACTTCACAAAGCTCCTATTGGACCTGGGCTTTGATTTCTTCTGTAGTTTCACCCTCCCTAGAGACATGCCTTCCTCTGAGCTACTACTTGTACAAGTCATTATGGAATCCCAATTTGCTTCCCCAAACTCATGCTGCTGTGTACAGCAGACTCTCAGCAAATACTGTTATCATGCCATCTCAAATTTCTCCAGTGCAACAGCTACAGTTTTCTACTTTCAATGTCAATATTTCCTTGGTTCTACTTGTTTGTCAGGTTATTCCTAAAGTGTATTTTTAATGTTGCCTTTGGCTACTGTGACTTCTTTGGGACAGCAAGAGTGTGGCATTCTGGCTTACATCAATTTTTATCGTGTGGCTTAATGACATTCAGCATGGCACCAAGGAGCTAAAACACTCCTGGAAGCACACATAAACAAACAGCTCCCTTATTCTGCCAGTCCTAGTGTGGTATAGAGCAGCAGTAAGCCAAGTATGGCCCTATTCCTATTTATTTGTCATATGAATAAACAACGAATCCCAAGTAAAATATTCATTCCTCTACCCCCCAACACTAGCTAATTTGAAGTCAGGATAGAGTGCAAAGTGTATATGCAAATTTTCCATGGGTGATTCCTTTCTAATCACAAATAGTATAATTTTCCTAGGACTAGGGAGGAAAGGGAACTAAGTACTAGCTCTCCCCAGGGACTTTATATTCTTAGAAATACACTTGCTAAAGTCTTCTTACCGCCTTGCACTTTGTAGCCCACCTACTATCTCTATCCCACAGCTCCCATCTGACTGGGAGAAACCTTCTCAAAGAAATATCTATAAAACACATGGGGCTTTTGAAGCCACCCTTCCCCTCTCCTCTGTTACCCATGCATCAGCGTCTATACTCTCTTGGCAGATTTCACAAAGGGCTGCACACCAGGAGAGGGAAAGGTAATGATGTGTGTTTGTCTTACGGGTGCACTCACATTTCAAACTTGTCTACGATTCCAATAAATGAAAGGAGTTGTGAAACCATAACAAAAGCTAAATAAAAAGAAACATTAAACTGTAAAATGAATAAAAACTGTCATTAGGTGTAACCTAAACAGTCTGTGTGTGGTTTCTCAGAATGACAAGTAAACAATAAACATTAAATGTTGTCAAGTAGCTTCAACAAAAAGTGTTTCCATGCATGTGCAAATAGAGAGATGTGCTGCAGCCAGCGCCAGATCACAGGAGCTCTGTGGGCAATCACACGGGCACTGAGCAAAAAGCCCTCGACCCGCCAGATTTGCCCTTTTTTCCCCCTCCTTCAGTAAGGTCGACAGGAATTCTCTTTCTCTCTAATTGAAAATCCAGTAGTCCCTTCCTCTCTTTTTGGCTGCTTACTAACAAAACCTTGAAGAAATTATTGGAAAAACTAGACCTATTTAGATTATTTTAGCTGCAAAAATTTTTAAAGGCAAAGAATGCACTACCAGTATTCATAGCATGTATTCACAATAAAAATGTAACTCTCTTTCCATGCTACAACGACAGCATAAAAATAAATACCTGGATTATTCCTCATTTCCTCCTTTCCATGAACTAGAAGCCCCAAACTCCAATGCCCACTGGGGTCAGGCAATTGACATAAATGAGTGAGGTGGCTGGGTGTAGGATGAGTGTGAGAAGGTGGAGATGTGGAGGCTTAGGATGGTGGAGAGTGTACACGTATCCAAGAGGTACATCCATTCCCAAACAAAACTTGCCTCCAGCATAAATTCAGTCCACAGACTAGATGTAGCATGCCATTTTTTATTTAGATGTAATGAAATTAAAAGTCGTCAGAAGAGCTTGAGAAAACCAATAGTACACCAACCAGAGTTTTGGTTAAATGTCCAAGTCAGGCGTACCCCAAATGAGATAAAGATCTCCCTACTTTCCACTTCCGACAAAATAAAGCAAACACTAATGGATAATAAAATCACTGAGTGTTTAAAATAAATAAATAATAACAAAATAAAATCACTGTTTTGCTGCCAAAATCACGTAATTGAACAAATGCTCTCATTTAGTTGTGATCTTTACTGTAACTTCAATTATATGCTGTTTGCGTGTACTAGTCATTTTGATTTAGAAAAAAAAAGAACAACTTCGCAGAGGAAAAAGCAAATAATAATAATCTACATATATGTACTTTGAACATCTGTGATGATAATGAACTTCCAACTTTATCCTTTAGTGAAAGCAATTTACATTTGTTCCACAGGAATCAACTGTGAAATAATGTCTTTGTCAAAGGAAAGCATCCTGCATTGACTTTAGCTGTTTACTTGGATCTTAGGAACAGGTATCCAGCA
Source organism: Lynx rufus (assembly GCF_022079265.1). Taxonomy (NCBI): domain Eukaryota; kingdom Metazoa; phylum Chordata; class Mammalia; order Carnivora; family Felidae; genus Lynx; species Lynx rufus. The sequence continues at coordinate 150,596,457 of NW_025814823.1, forward strand.
AATATAACTTTCAGTGCCCAGGTCTAAAGATCTATGCTTTCTCAATGAAGAAATAGAGAAATATAATGAGCTATTTGCCTATAACAGGTCACAGGCTATTCATATATATTATCTATTTTCATTTTAATGATTTGGTTGTTATAATGATTCTCTGAAGGTGGTTATTATTTACACTGACAAGGAGAATGATGCTCAGGAAGTCAAATGACTGGTGATAGAGAAGGCTCTAAAACTTCTCTCAGCCTCACAGGTTTTTAATTTCCATAAACTACACTGATTTTTTAAGTTTGAGGGGAGAATATTGTGCTTGTGATAGTTCTTCAATGTTTCAGTTCCCATTTTCTGTTAACGTTATTTATAAATAAAAATTATAGTCACTGTCAATGAAGCAAGTCCAGCCTCCTATAGAAGCACTTAGATGTTGCCATTTCCTTGTGCTCCTTTATTAAATGTAAACAACACAACTAGTGAGTCAAGAGACAGACTGCTTTCAGTTTCCTTATGCCCCTTTGGCAGATATGAATCAATAGTTGTGGAAGAAGGGGTAGTAACCACTGAAGAGAAAGGGAAATGGAGGCTGGGGTCCAGCTGGTGAAGTTGGCACAGAAGGGTCTATGTGGACTGAAGGGAAAGAGTGGAGGCTATCAGAGAACCTATCAGTTTCCACTTCCCCAGGGGTGCAGGTGGATAGTACTAAGAGTAACTGTACAAGGTACTGGGCTCTTTCATGCAAAATCCTTGCACTTCAGCTATTGGCAAAAAAAAAAAAAAAAAAAAAAAAAAAGCAACCAGGTTCATGCGGAACCAAATACACCTTTAATTCAGTAAGAAAAAGTGTTGCCACTTCAGAGACAAGAAAAATTAACATAGACCTCCTCAATGATTTCTGATTTTTTCCTCATTTTCCTTCATATTTCTGCCTTTCCTTCCATCTTCCTATATTATGCTTAAATGCTCTGTTTGGTTTCATTTTTTTTTTTTTTGCAATGTGAATTTTAGTTTCATTTATTTCATGATGCTTAAAATTTTAACCTTGCATAAATTAAAATCTCCATTAATATTCTTGGAAGGGATCTTTTCATAGAAGCTTGAAAGAAAAGCACCCCACATAAGTAGATGCTATTTCTGAGTAGCTAAAACATGGGTTTTGGAGCAACATCAAGTTTGACTCATAGCCTATTTCTGACACTTCCTCTAAGTTCAAAGTCTTGCCACTTAGTAGCCATGTGACCTTAGTTATGAAAACTTCCTGAGCCTCCTCCCTAACACGGTGATAATAATAATAAATAATTTTCTGAGCAATTAAAACTTAGAATGTAAAGCATTTAGAACAATGCCTCAAAACACATTGTAAATTGCTGTAAAATGTCTGTTATTACTCGGAATATCTGTGTGATCTTACGCAAGTTACTCAAACTTTCTAAGGTTCCAATTTTTATGCGAACATTGGAATAAAATTACTTTCTTCATAGGTGTGTTATAAATTCTAACTGTTATAATCTGTATAAAGCAGAGTTGCTGACAATGTGTTTATCTAGACAGTATGTTAGGTAAGTGGTACATTTCCCATGCAAACCCCAAACCTTGACCTCTTCATCTTAAGGTCTTCACCTCCACCTCATTTAACCAGCTTTCCTTTACCCTCATCCCTGGAACCTTGCCAACATTTGGAAGAAAGAGGTCTCTAAAATTTCATATTCTAACATTCCTACTCCCTGATCACACCTTTCTTTGCTCTGTTCAGTAAAACTCTAACTTTGGATATAGTTGTTAGCCTTCCTGCCCTCATACCAAGGCAGCCAAATGCTCATGACAAAGCCATACAATGGCAAAGGCTGATGCCACCAAAAAGTCATAATTTACAAATAATTGGGATCTTAACAGTGCCTGGTAGTCTTAATATTCTCCTAGTCAATGGTTTATGCCTTTTGGTGATTTTTCAAACCATCTCCATGGTCTTCAGACATTATTCATTTCTCTTAGATTATCACCTACTTAAAAAAGACAGTAGAAGTTTGCAAGCAAGAATTCCACCAGTATAAGCACAGGTAATTGGACAGGCACTTAAGTAGCTTTCTAGGGAAGGTAATATATCCATCTCCTCCTTCTACACTTGCCAATCCCTTTCTGAGAGCCTAGAGTCTAGAGTCTGGGCTCCTGCTGGCTCTCAGACGCGAACTCTAAACCTACCTGAAATTGAAGAAATGCTGTCCCTCATCTAAGAATAAAGAAAGCTAACCTCTTAATTTGGGCTCTTAACCCCCTTTTCCTCTTTCGTCTCAAGGACTTTGCTCTACTTGTTGTCTTTTCTTACTACTGGCTCTTTCCCAACAGAGTTGAAATAGGTTTACTTTTTGTTAATATTAACAGAAAAAGAAGTCCTTCTTTTGTACATTAAATATGGCCACAAATTCTGTTCCCCTTCATTCATTAAGTCCTGCTAACTCTACTTCATTAGCATCTCTTGATTTCAATCCAATGTGCCATCTTTATTGTAACCATATCTCATCATCTCTTCCTCATTTACTGCCTATAAGCTTGTCTCCAAACTGGTTTCCTGCTTCCAGAGTTGTCTCTCTCAAATACATACTTTGCCTTCTGATGAAAATAATACTTCCAATAAAAAATATGGTCATATCACTCTTTTTTGGAAACCCACTAATGAGTTCCCATTGCTCAAGTATAAACCAAATTTCAAGCCACGTTTTCTTCCTATGTCTTATGTTTATCTTACTAGACCTAAAGACTGACAGAACAAACTCTCCATAGCTAAATGTAGAGAAGAGGCTGCAATGAAGAGGATAGGAAGGTTGGACATGTGCGCAGGAGCTAAATGGACCCACAGAACTATCCATGAGAGGGAGGGATGCTGTGGGCAGGGAGAAGGGAGAGAAACAGGCTCATACCAAAAAGCCTGCACAGGGAAGATTAATTCCCTTAACACGTGGCTGCACAGGAAAGATGAATTCCCTTAACATGAGGAGCCAGATTTCATGAATTCTTATAATCAGTGGGGCTTAAAACATGGAACTTTAAAAATCAGCAGTCTCAGGGGACCTGGGTGGCTCAGTTGGTTAAGTGTCCGACTTCAGCTCATATCATGATCTCGTGGTTCATGAGTTTGAGCACCATGTCAGGCTCTGTGCTGACAGCTCAGAGTCTGGAGTCTGCTTCAGATTCTGTGTCTCCCTCTCTCTGCTCCTCTCCTGCTCACACTCTGTGTCTCTCTCCTTCTCTCACTCAAAAATAAATAAACATTAAAATATTTTTTTAAAAAAATCAGCAGGCTAATGGGAGAGCTGGGGGCGTGCGGGGGGGTTGGTGCAGAGGAAACTGACAGTCCTTAAAAAGAAAGCACAACAGGAAGGTCCAGCTTTATTGCAGGCCTGGGTAAGGTAGGTGGGAGAGATCCGGTTTATTGCTCAAAGACAGGACAGGCCATTGATACAGTGGATGAAATTCCCTTCCCAGATCAGCACACCTCTTATGTTCACATATGGAGAATTCAGAAAGCCTCTTATACATCAGATTTACTCCTCACACGTTGACTTCACTAATCCAATGAAAAGAAATATTAAGTGGATCCTAAAATTTTTATGGAAATGCAAGGAATCCAGAATACATAAAACAATCTTGAAAAAGGAGAACAAAGTTGGAAACTCACACCACCCAACTTGAAAAGTTACTACAAAGCTACAGTAATCAAGACAGTGTGATACTGGCTTAAGGAAAGATTGATAGGTAAACGGCATAGAATTAAGAGACCAGAAATAAACCTTTACATTCATGATCAACTGATTTGCCTGAAAAAAGAGCACCAAGATAATTCCATAGAGAAAAAATAGTCTTTTCCAACAAATGGTGCTGGCAAACACGGAAGTTGGACCCTCACCTAACCCCATATTCAAAATTTAGTTCAAAATAGATCAAAGGTGTAACTATAAGTACCAAAACAAAACTCTTAGAAGAGAACATAGGTATAAATCTTTATCACCTTGGATTAGGCAATTGTTTCTTAGTTATAACACCAAAGACACAAGCAACAAAACAAAAGATAAGTAAACTGGACTTCATCAAAATTAAAAGCATGAGTACATCAAAGGACACCATCAAGAAAATGAAAAGACATAGACCAGGAAGAATATTAACAAATAATATATCTTATAAAGGAAGTGAATTCAGAATATATAAAGAACTCTTACCATTCAGCAATACAAAAAGGATAATCTAACTTAAAAATGGGCAAAAGACTTAAATAGACATTTCTTCACATAAGATATACAAATGGTTAATAACAAGCACGTTTTAACATCATTAGTCATTAGAGAAATGCAAACCAAAACCACAAAGTGATACCACTTTGCACCCATTTGGGTGGCTATAATAAAACAAACAAATAAACAAACAAACAAACACAGAGGCTAAGTGTTGGCAAGGCTGTGAAGAAAATTAAACCCTCATATTCATGGTAACATGAAATGCTACAACACAAATGGACCTTGAAAATTGTGTGCTAAGTGAAAGAAGCCAGACACAAGAGGCCACATATTATATGATCTCATTTATATGAAATACCCAGAACAAGAAAATCCATAGAGACAAAAAGTAGATTAGTGGTTGCCTAAGGCTGGGAGGGAGGGGGAGTGAGTGTAGGGTTTCTTTTTGGGGTGATGAAAATGTTCCAAAATTAGATTGAAGTAATAGTTGCAAAATAATGTGAATGTGCTAAAAACTGCTGAATTGTACATTTTAAAAAGGTGAGTTTAATATCAATTACATCTTCATAAAAGAAAGAATAGTATAAAAGAAAAAAAAGAGAAACAACACAACAAATGACCCGGTGTAAATATAGCAGAGAAGCAGTAGTTTGAAAAAGGCCTGGGGTTTATGGGAGGCAGATATGTTTACTAATCTCTGAGCATGTGCTGGAGGGACAGAGATTATTGGGAGACTTCTCTAGGAACAGAGGATTTAGTGGGCACCATTTTATTCCCACACTGCCCAGCATAAACATACAAGACACCTGTAGGAAACAGCATGGCACTGACACTTGCTACTTAACTTTCGTAACAGCACAGCCTACCCCATGTGTTCTCCTGTAGAAAGTCCCCTCCAATCTGGCCTCAAATCCAAGTCTCCTCCCAGAGCAGACCTGTAAAACTTGCTAAAACCACATGCCCCACCACCATGCACACAATTTGGAAGATTCTCACCCTCCAACCCAACTTGCCTTCAGCCCCAGCAGCTGCAGGTCCCTTCCTACCTGTGAAGGCCTTGCTGGCACTGTGCACCCTGCCCCCATGTTCTCCAGCAGTTTTGTGCCACTGCATCTCTGGCAAATGACTGGGCCTCAAACTGGCTCACTAATCCCATAAGGACCAAACACTGCCCACAACAAGCAAAGAGAGCCATTTCAGACAATTGGACTGAAGGCAAATGCAGCTCCACCACCACAGCAGTATGATACAACACACATCGGAGACACCCCTGAAGTGCCAGGTTCTGGTGAACAGGAACATTGTTCTGCAGGGCACTACAGGACCTCTTCTTCATAAGGCCTTACTTTTAAGAGCAGAAAACACAGCTGACTTTCCTAACACATAAAAACAGACACAGAGAGTTAAACAAAATGAGGAGACAGAGGAATATGTCCTAAATGAAAGAACAGAACAAAATCACAGCAAGAGACTTAGATAAGACAGAGGTAAGTAATATGCTTAGTAGAAAATTTAAAGTAATGGTCATAAAGCTACTTACTGTACTTGAGAAAAAAGTGGAGGGCCTTAGTGACACCTTCAACAAAGAGATAGAAAACATAAAAAAGAACTAATCAGAGGTAAAAAACTCAATACATGAATTAATTTATTTCCAGTAGATGGAATTAATAGTAGACAAGATGAAGTAGAACGCATCAGTGAGCCGGATGACAGAGTAATGGAAAGCAGTCAAGCTCAACAGGAAGGAGAAAAATAATAATGGTAATTAAAATAAATTTAGACAACTCCATGACAGCATCAAGTGTAATAACATTTGGATTATAAGGAATCCCAGAAAGAAACGAAAGAGAAAAATAAGAGAAAATTATATGAAGAAATTGTAGCTGAAATTTTTCCAAATCTGAGTAAAGAAAACAAATCCAGATCCAGGAGACACAGAGACCCCCAACAAAAACAACCCAAGAAGGTCCACACCAGGACACATAGTAATTAAAATGACAAAACGTCATTTTTTAAAAAAAATTTTTTTTTTCAACGTTTATTTATTTTTGGGACAGAGAGAGACAGAGCATGAACGGGGGAGGGGCAGAGAGAGAGGGAGACACAGAATCGGAAACAGGCTCCAGGCTCTGAGCCATCAGCCCAGAGCCTGACGCGGGGCTCGAACTCCCGGACCGCGAGATCGTGACCTGGCTGAAGTCGGACGCTTAACCGACTGCGGCACCCAGGCGCCCCGACAAAACGTCATTTTTGATAAAGAGAGAATTTTAAAAGCAGCAATAGAAAAGAAAACAGTTACATACAAAGGAAACCCTATAAGACTATCAGCTGATTATTTAGCAAAAATTTTGCAGGATAGAATGAACTGTCATGATATATTCAATGTGCTGAAAGAAAAAAACGTGCAGCCAAGAAAACTGTCCAGCAAGGCTATCATTCAGAATAGAAGAACAGATAAAGAACTTCTCAAGAAGGCAAAAGTTAAAGGAATTCCTCACCACTAAGTCAGTGCTACAAAAATTGTTAAAAGGGATCCTTTGAGTAGAAAGGAAAGACCATGAGTAAGAAAAGTAGGAAATACAAAAGCAGTAAAATAAGTATATCTATAAAAATCAGTCAAGGGATTCACTAAATAAAAGGTTGTAAAGTATGACACCATAACCTAAAATGTGACAGAGGGGGTAGGGGACAAAAGTAAAGAATGGGTTCAAACTTAAGTGACCATCAACTTAATATAGATCACTGTATGTAGAAGATGTTATATACAAACCTAATGGTAACCACAAACCAAAACCAGTAAAAGATATGCAAAAAAAGAAAAAGAGAAAGGAATTAAATATGTCACTAAAGGTCAACAAAACATGAGAGAAGAGAGCAAGAGAAAAAAGCAACAGAGAAGAACTATAAAAACAACCATAAAACAAATTACAAAATGGCAATAAGTACATACCTATCAATAATTACTTTGGAGGTGCCTTGGTGGCACAGTTCGTTAAGCATCCACCTCTTAATACGAGCTCAGGTCATGATCCCAGGGTCGTGGGAATGAGCCCCGCATCAGGCTCTATGGTAACAGCATGAAGCCTGGATGGGATTCTCTCTCTCCTTCTCTCTCTCCCTCTCTCTCTCTCTCTCTCTCTCTCTGTCCCTCCCCCACTTGCGCTCACTTGCTTGTACTCTCACTCAAAATAAATAAACAAACTTAAAAAAAAAAAGAGTGTAACCAATCAAAAGATAAGGTGACTAAATGGATAAAAAAAGCAAGACCCATCTATATGCTGCCTACAAGAGACTCCTTTCAACCCTAAGGACACAAGCATAATTGTAAGTGGAAAGAAATTCAGGGTAACAATACTTATACCAGAAAAAATAGAAGACTTAAAACAAAGACTGTAACAAGAGACAAAGAAGAACACTACATAATATACAAGGAACAATCCAACAAGAAGATATAGCAATTGTAAATACTTGTACATCCAACATGAAAGCACCCAAATATATAGCACAGCTAATAACAAAGATAAAAAAGAACTAATTGTAGTGGACTTTAACACCCCATTTATATCAGTGAATAGATCATCCAAACAGAAAATTAAGGAAACGGTAGCATTGAATGACACATTGGACCAGATGGATCTAACAGGTATATTCAGAACATGCCATCCTAAAACAGAATACACATTCTTTTCAAGTGCACATGGAACATTCTCCAGAATAGACCATGTATTAGGCCACAAAACAAGCCTCAACAAATTTAAAAAGATTGAAGTCATTTCATGCATCTTTTCCAACCACAACACTTTGAAACTTAAAGTCAACCACAAGAAAAAATCTGGAAAGAGCAAAAATACATGGAAGTTATATATAATATGCTACTAACCAATAAATGGGTCAGCCAGGAAATCAAAGAAGAAATCAAAATATACACAGAAACAAATGAAAATGAAAACACAATAGTCCAAAATCTTTGGTATGCAGCAAAAGCCTTAAAGAGGGAAGTTTATAGAAAGAAGAATATAATAAAGATTAGAGAAAAAATAAATGGAATAGAAACTAAAAAACCAACCAAGTAAACAAACAAAAACAATAGAACACATCAATGAAACCAGGAGCTGGGTCTTTGAAAAGTTCAACAAAATTGATAAACCTTTAGCCAGACTCATCAAAAAAAGAGAAAGAGAGGGAACTCAAATAATCAAATCAGAAATGAAGAGAAATAACAAACAACACCACAGAAATACAAAGGATTGTAAGAGAATATTATGAAAAGTTATATGTCAACAAATTGGACAACCTAAAAGAAATGGATAAATTTCTAGAAACATCTAACCTCCCAAAACTGGATCAGGATGAAACAAAATTTGAATAGATCATTACCAGCAATGAAATTGAATGAATAATCAATAAAACTCCCAACAAACAAAAGTCCAGGTCCAGATGGCTTCACAGATGAAATCTACCAAAAATTTAAAGAAGACTTAGTAACTATTCTTCTTAAACTATTCCAAAAAATGGAAGAGAAAGGAGAACTTCCGAATTCATTCTATGAGGCCACCATTACTGTGACACCGAAACCAGAAAAAGACACTACAAAATAGGAGAACTAAAGGCCAATATCTCTGATGAATATAGATGCAAAAATACTCAACAAAATATTAGCAAACCAAACACAATAATACATTTAAAAAATCAATCACCACAATCAAGTGGGATTAATTCCCGGGATGCAAAGGTGGTTCAATACTCACCAATCAAGAAATGTGATATATCACATCAACAAGAGAATGCATAAAAACCATGTGATCATTGCAACAGAGGCAAAAAAGCATTTGACAAAGTATAACACCCATTCATGATAAAAACCCTCAAGAAAGTAGGGTGAGAGGAAACATAACTCAATATAATAAAGCCCATAAATGAAAAATCCACAGCTAATATCATACTCAATGGGAAAAACTGAGTGTTTTTCCCCTAACGTCAGGAACAACACAAGGATGTCCATTCTGACCACTTCCATTCAACACAGTATTGAAAATCCTAGCCACAGCAACCAGAAAGAAAAAGGAATAAAAGGGCATCCAAATTGGTAAGGAAAGTCTCCACTAAAAATCTACTAGCACTTATAAATGAATTCAATAAAGTTGCAGGATACAAAATCAATATATAGAAATCCATTGCATTTCTATACACTAATAATGAGGTAGCAGAAAAAGAAATTAAGAAAACAATCCCAGAGGTGCCAGGGTGGCTCAGTCGGTTAAGCGTCCAATTCTTTAACGTTTCTTTATTTTTGAGAGAGAGTGTGAGTGGGATAGGGACAGAGAGAGAGGGAGACACATAATCTGAAGCAGGCTCCAAACTCTGAGCTGTCAGCATGGAGCCCAATGCAGGGCTCTAACTCACAAACTGTGAGATTATGACCTGAGCCAAAGTCAGATGCTTAACTGACTGAGCCACCCAGGTGTCCCTAAGTGTCCAACTCTTGATCTAAGCTCAGGTCATGATCTCACAGTTCATGAGATGTGTCCCTTTTTCTGGCTCTGCACTGACAGTGTGGAGCGTGCTTAGGATTCTCTCTCTCTGCCACTCCCCTGTTTGCATGCTCTCTCTCTCTCGCTCTCAAAATAAATAAATAAACTTAAAAAATAAAACAGTCCCACTTACAACTGTACAAAAATTAAGAAAAAAAAAACTTAACCAAGGAGGTAAAACACCTGTATTCTGAAAACTATAAAACATTGATGAAAGTAATTAAAGACAACACCAAAAAAAATGAAAAGGTATTCCATGCTCATGGACTGAAAGAACAAATATTGTTAAAATGTCCATACTACCCAAAGCAACCTACAGATTTAATGCAATCTCTATCAAAATACCAACAGCATTTTTCACAGTACTAAAATAATCCTAAAATGTATATGAAACCATAAAAAGACCCCCAATAGCCAAAGCAATCTTGAAAAAGAACAAACTGGAGGTACCACAATCCCAGATTTCAAGATATACTACAAAGCTGTAGTAATCAAAACAGTATGGTACTGGCACAAAGATAAACACATCGATCAATGGAACAGAATAGAACACCCAGAAATAAACTCACAATCATATGGTTAATTAATCTTTGACAAAGGAGGCAAACATATGCAACAGGAAAAAGACAATCTCTTCAACAAATGGTGTTGAAAAACTGGACATCTACATGCAAAACAATGCAACTGGACCATTTACTTATACCCTAAGACATGCAGATGGTCAACAGACATGAAAACATGCTAAACTTCACTCATCATCAGGAAAATGTAAACCAAAACCACAATGAGATAGCACCTCACATCTGTCAGAATGGCTGAAGTCAACAACACAAGAAACAACAAGTGAAAAGGAACCCTTCTGCACTGTTGGTGGGAATGCAAATTGGTGCAGCCACTGTGGAAGACAGCATGAAGGCTCCTCAAAAAATTAAAAATGGAACTAACATATGATTCAGTAATTCTACTACTGGGTATTCATCTAAAGAATACAAAAACACTAATTCAAAAAGATATATGCCCCTCTGTGTTTATAGCAGCATTATTTACATTAGCCAAAATATGGAAGCAGCCCAAGAATCCATGAATAGATGAATGGATTAAGATGTGGTATATACATATACAAATGAATATTATTCAGTCATAAAGAATGAAATCTTGCCATTTGCAACAACATGGACGGAACTAGATAGTATAATGTTAAGCAAAAAAGTCAGAGACAGATAAATACCATATGATTTCACTCATATGTGGAATTTAAGAAACGAAGCAGAATATAAAAAAAAATAAAATAAAGAGAGAGAGAGAGAGAGAGAGAGAGAGAGAGAGAGAGAAACCAAAAAACAGACTCTTAACTATAGAGAACAAACAGATGGTTGCCAGAGGGGAGATGGGAGGGGAGATGGGTGAAATAGGTGAAGGGGATTAAGAGTACAGTTATGTGGAGGCACCTGGATGGCTCAGTCGGTTAAGCGTCTGACTTGGGCTCAGGTCATGATCTCACTGGGTTTGTGAGTTCGAGCCCCACGTCAGGCTCTGTGCTAACAGCTCAGAGCCTGGAGCCTCCTTCAGATTCTGTGTCTCCTCCTCTCTCTGCTCCTCCCATGCTCATGCTCTGTCTCTCTCTGTCTCTCAATAATAAATAAATGTTAAAAGAGCACAGTTATGTGATGAGCACAGAGCAATGTATGGAATTGTTAAATCACTATATTACACACCTGAAACTAATATAACACTATATATTGGGGTGCCTGAGCAGTTTAGGTGGTTAAGCATCCAACTCTTGATTTTGGCTCAGGTCATGATCTCAAGGTTCATGAGATGGAGCTCCATATCAGGCTCTGCACTGACAGCACAGGGCCTGCTTGGGGGTCTCTCCCTCTCTCTCTCTCTCTCTCTCTCTCTCTAAATAAACAAACTTAAATATATATATAACATTATATGTTAATGTTATATAACATTATATATAATGTTATCATTATATATATCATATAGCATATAACATATCAGATATCATATATATCACACTAAATAAACTTAAATATATATATAACATTATATGTTAACTATAGTGGACTTTTTCTTAAAAAGACAGTAACAAGTTTTCATGAAGATGGTAGAAAAATCTGAAACCCTGTAAATTACTAGTACAATTGCAAATCAGTATAGTCATTTGGGAAAAGTTTGACAATTTCTCAAAACATTAAACAAAGAATGATCATATGACTTAGAAATTTTACTCCTAGGCATATACCCAAGAGAAATGAAAATGTATATTTATATAAAAGCTTGGACACAAATGTTCATAGCGGCATTGTTCCTAACTGAAAAGTAGAAGCAACCTGAATTTCCACAAATGATTGAATGAACAAACAAAATGTGGTAGAGCCACATAATGGAATATTATTCAGCAATGAAAAGAATAAAGTACTGATTGAACCTTGAAAACATAATGTTAAGTCAAAGAAGCTAGATACAAAAGGCCACGTATTGTAGGATTCCATTTATATGAAATGTCCAGAAAAGGCAAATTTATAGAGACAGAGTAGATTAGTGATTGTTTAGAGCTGGGACGAGATGATGGGCATCAACTGCCAACAGGAGTGGAATTTCTTTTAGGAGGTAGAAAATGTCCTAAAATTGGATTGTCATGATGGTTTCACAACTGTGTGAATGCACTAAAAAACAGTGAACTGTACACTTTAAATGGGCAAATCATATAAAGCTGTTTTTAACAAAGAAAATCGTGTAATAGTGCACTTAACAGATAAACATTACAATTACACTACATAACAATTAGGAAGTTCAAAAATATGATAGTTTAGGCTCCTTGCCAAGTGTTTCTTAGTAAATCCTTTGAGAGGATCTCTTTTTTTGATATCTTCCCATCTGCCCATTGAAGACAAATGACCATATAAATTCTTCTATTAATCTTATATATCCTGCTGTAACAAATTTTGGCTTGAAACAACATAAATCTACCATCTTTCAGTTCTGTATGTCAGAAGTCTGTTAGAGTTCTCACTAGACTAGAATCAATTTTGTGGGTGAAGCTGTGTTCCCCTTTGAAGACTCTAAAGTCTGTTTCCTCACTTTTTATAGCTTCTTCAGGCTGCTCTAATTCCTTGACTCAAGGCCAAGAGAAGGCCCCCTTCTCTCATCTTCAAAGCAAGCAATGTCACATCTTTCTGACCCTGCTTCCAATATCACAGCCCTCTCTCTGGCTATAGCCAAGAAAGACTTCTCCTAAGGATTTATGAGATTATATTGGCCCCATCCATATAATCCAGGATACTCTACCCATCTCTGGGTCCTTCACTTTAATCCAATCTGCAAAATTCTTTTTGCCATGTAAAGCAACAGATTAGATTAGATTAGAACATGAATGTCTTTGGCATTATCCTACCTACCATTTTGCCAGATGAAGCTCTGTGTTTTGGATACTCTTGGATCCCTAAATTTTAGAATAACTTCATGAATACAACTAGCTACCAAAAGACATCAGATACAATATGGAAGGAGAGTGGTAAAAGATTCCTCTAGAGTCAAACAGTTGTCTCTGAGCAGCCCACTCAATACACAAAAAATTCCTTTTGAAAACTCCAATCCAGGTTGGTGTAAAACACCATAAAATCACTTTATCCTTTTTTTTTTTAATGTTTATTTATTTTTGAGACAGAGAGAAGCAGAGCACGAGTGATGGAGGGCGGGGCAGAGAGAGAGGGAGACACAGAATCCAAAACAGCCTCCAGGCTCTGAGCTGTCAGCACAGAGCCCGACGTGGGGCTTGAACCCACGAACAGTGAGATCATGACCTGAGCTGAAGTCAGATGTTCAACAGACTGAGCCACCCAGGAGCCCCAATCACTTTATCCTCTTAATGAGCCTCTGAATTTTCAGAAATGCTCTGGATATAAATATAACCTGAATCATGTTTCTGTTTTTGAGATTAGGTGTGATGTAATTCAGTGACCTAAAAGTTTCCTCTTACTTAAATATGGGAATTATGGCTCATATAGCCATGAGTCCAGCTGACAGTGATTAGTCATCCCTACATCACTGTCTTTTATGTGTCTCCTGAGTCTTCCTATGAATAAGACATATATCAGATAAAATTTTATTGGTTCCTAAATCATATCCTTTACTTTTCAGCATTATTGTTGTAGACACTGGATACGAGAAGTGGTGAAGGACACTAGAAATTTCATGGGGGAAAGAGCTCCATGGAATAGGAATAATGAAATTATGTTCCATTACTCTTGGAGATTATTCTTTTCTCAACCCACTTCAGTCATTTTTTTGGTCAACATGTCTTCATATGATGTAAGAGAAGGAAATATGACTTCATGAAATTCAAGTTGGAAGTTAATAAAACAAATGCTTTTAAGAAGTTCAGGAGTATAGTGTTTAATAGACATATATGGACACAGCTTTCTTCGGCAATATTTTCCTCTACAGATGAAAAAAAGCAATTTCCATCTTGAATTTTGATGCCAGACTAGTTGTCATATTCTTAGTGTTCTTATTTCTTGGATGTTCACAGTTTATGCCAATTATATTTATTTTAAATTTGTTCAGATTTCACTTGTCATCCAATAGCAATCCTTGGCTGTCTTGTCAAACTTTTAGTGTATATTTAACCAAGAAGAATTGAATTAGAGGCAATATCATTTTGATGCCAGAAAAGCTAAATAATAGAAACTAACCTTTGGCAATCATCTCTGTATATTTAATATTCAGTACAATTGAAAATTCCATTTCTTCTCCTTTTTATCCCACTATTACAACTTTTTATGGTTCACTGGAGCTCAGTGCCATTACTGGTAAGCAAACTTAGATGTCCTGAAAAAGTTTATAAATACTCTAAATTACTATGTGATTGGTTTAGAGTGTAAATTTTCTACATTATGTTTGTTCTATTCCCCATTAATTCCTTTATTACAATGAAGTAAGGCAAAGTTGTACTCTGTCATAGTCAACCCACTCTATAAGTAAAAGCAAGGAAATATCAGTGCGCAAGAAGTCATATTTAGTGCATATGAGCAAATGACTAAAGCAGTTTTTTTTTCATATAAAAAATAGAGGAAATAATATTTTTGAATATTTAAGAACTATTTTATTTATTATTTTTAAAAGTTTTTTTAATGTTTTTTTTGAGAAAGAGAAAGAGACAAAGCACGAGTGGGGGAGAGGCAGAGAGACAGAGAGGGAGACAGAATCTGAAGCAGACCCAAGACTCCAAGCTGTCAGCACAGAGCCCAACATGGGGCTCAAACCCACAAACCTGTGAGATCATGACCTGAACTGAAGTTGGATGCCTAACCTACCTGACTGAACCACCCAGGAGCCCCTTAAGAACTACTTTTATTATTTATTTATTTATTTATTTATTTATTTATTTATAAATATAATTTATTGTTAAGTTAGCTAACATACAGTGTATACAGTGTGCTATGGGTTTTGGGGCCTTGGGGGTTGGGGGTTTTTAGATCCCCATGATTCATCACTTATATACAACACCCAGTTCTCATCCCAACAAGTGCCCTCCTCAATGCCCATCACTCATTCCCCCCCTTCATCAACCCTCAGTTTGTTCTCTTTATTTAAGAGTCTCTTATGGTTTGCCTCCCACCCTCTCCGATTGAAATTATTTTTCCCCTCCCCTTCTCCCATAGTCTTCCGTTAAGTTTCTCAAGTTCCACATAAGACTGAAAACAGATGATATCTCTCACTTAGCATAATTATTTCTTGGCTATTTACAGTTTATGCCAATTATATTTATATTAAATTTGTTCAAATTTCACTTGTAATCCTTGGCTTATTTCACTTAGCATAATACTGTCCAGTTCCATCCATGTTGTTGCAAATGGCAGGATTTCATTCTTTCTCATGAGGCAATAATATTTAAAAAGAGTTTTGGTTATATGATAATGAGCCTTGATTACCAGGGTCAGGAATACAGAGTTTAGTTTGTAAATTAGTGATTCATTAGAATGACTTATTTGAAATCTTAAAAAAGTATGGCAGAGCTGATAATTAGCTGGTATTGAGAGCCATTCTGTCTTTTTGCAGTCAGTGCCTAAGCTGGTTGGTCAGCAAAGCAGTTCTGATTTGGATGGTGTTCTGTCATGTCACTTGTCAAATTCTTGGAACATTAGCCCTTAATGCTTGGCCCCTCCCCTGCCCCTGAAAGTCTGTTTCAGTTGGGCTGGGTGAGGCTGGGCATAGGAGGCTCTAAAAACTCCCCACGTGATTCTAATGTGAAGTCAGGACTGGGAAACCCTGTTGTAGGTTTTCCAATATGAGAGTGACATAATGAATTCATGGCTTTAAAGGAACAATTAATCTGGAATATATTGGATGGGTGACGAAATTGAGACAGGGAAGTTATTCATTCACTAATTTGACAAGTAATTATTATGTGTAGGTCTGGGCACTGAGCTGCAGTGCCAATCCAGATGAATAAATGGGAAAGGTAGAGCCATAGGAAAGAATGGACTTTGCAGATATCAAGAAGATCAAACAGGCAGTACTATATGAGGTCCAGAAAGGAGAGGAATCAAAGGAGACACTGAAGTTTGTTTTCCATTAAATGGGAGGAAGAATGCAAGAACATCAAGAAGCAGAGATAATTTCAGGGACACGATGAGTTCAGTTCAAAATACATTAGATTTCAGGTAAACGGAGGTCATCCAGGATCATCTAGCAGGCCTTTGGAAGAGCACTAATTGGAATTTTAGAGTAATTTTGAAGGTAGAGGTGTAAATTTAAGAGTCATCCATGTAGAGATACTAATTAAAAACACTTGAGTGACTGAGATGAAATATTGCAAGTTATAAAGAAAATATAATGGAGGGCTAAGAACTAAGGTTTGGAAAAAGGGTAAGGGAAGACATAAGCAGAGAACCTAGAAAGGGTAGAGTCAAGGAAATTAAGAGAAGGGAGATTTTTACATGTTAAGAGAAGTCAACAAAAATTCAACTGAGGAGGCCATTGAACATTCCTACAAGGAGCCTCAGATTTATTTCAAAACTCATAGAGTGGCATCAGAGTTCAATCATCTACATGTGATCTGTAGTGAATATTAAATATTCAGATACGGTCGCCAAAAGTTAGATTCTATTGTTTAGCTTTGAGGGCATCAAAATGATACTGCCTATAATTCGATTCTTGGTTAACTATCCACTAAAAAGTTGACAAGACAGCCAAGGATTACAAGTGAAATTTGAACAAATTTAATATAAATATAATTGGCATAAACTGTAAATAGCCAAGAAATAAGAACACCATGAATATGACAACTAGCCCGGCATCAAAATTCAAGACTAAAGCTGCTGTTTTTCATCCAAGGCTGAAGGCCTAACAACATATCTAAAATGCTGAGTTGCATTTTATGTTATATATGTTTTCTAGTATCAGTCACTCACACCAATTAGGAACAATCTATCTGTCTAATTTCTAACACCACTTAGACTAACAAGTCTGTAGACTGAACCACTCTGAATAATCCTTTTCTCAACTTGATCCATGGTGTGGTAGATATAAGGTGCTCTGGAGGGAACACCCAAAAACAAAGGTGCTGGCACTAATTCCACTTAACTTATTGTGGGATTCTTTGGGTCCAGTTTCCTTGCTTGTAAATGTATTTTAAATATGTGAAGTAAATTGGAAAATGACTCAGGGGAAGGCCCATATTTATGATTTCAACTCATGAAAATCTACCTTGATGTTGGGGGTTATAGTTTTTTATTTTTATCTCTGATATTTTTCAGTATTGTATTCCTCTTAAACTTTTTTCTTTTGAGTTACTGTTAATAGTTTTGCAGAGAGACTGAAAAGAAAGACATCTAATGACTTTATTAAATCCTATTCAATAGAATTTATTGAATTAATTGAAACAGAATTTACTTTTGGTTCAGCTCCACAGGAGACATGAAAGAAAAATCTGTCCCTGTCCTTAATAAGCTATCTATATATTTGGAGGAGATGAGATCAATATATAAGCAAATATTATTTTACAAAATATATCAGTGAATGATTAAGGACCCAAAAATACCAAATGTAAGAGATATAGTTCATTGAAAAAACAAAACAAAACAAAAAAACCCAGTAAGCCCAAAGCATTCTTAAAAGGCACCAGAGAGAATTTGATCCTGACTCTTAATGAATACGTTTTGAGTAAATAGGAGAAAAAGGTACACAAGAGAAGGAGAATCAAATAAGCGAAGGTTTAGAGGCTCAAAAGGGCTAGGGGAATTCTGAACAGACCATTCCAGAAGGACAATCTAATTCCTGCCCCAGAGATTTCCATGCTAGTGAGATTTCTGGTCCTTGACTACTTTCTTTTCTTTTCTTACTTTTTTTCTTTTCTTTTCTTTTCTTTTCTTTTCTTTTCTTTTCTCTTTTCTTTTCCTTTCTTTTCTTTCTTTCTTTCTTTCGAGAACAAGGCAAGGAGAGAGGCAGAGGTGGGGGTTGGGGGGAGAGTGAGACAGAATGAATGAGAATCTCAAGCAGGCTCCATGCTCAGCATGGAGCCCAATGCAGGGTTCAATCCCACAACCTTGGGATCATGACCTGAGCGGAAGTCAAGAATCCAACGCTCAATTGACTAAGCCACCAGGCACCCAGACTACTTCCATTTCTGACCTTATAAAGAATGTTTAGTGGGTGGAAGACCATAAGCTGAGAGTCAGAGAGGGAAAGAAGCAGAACTCGTACTATAGTTAAGCATTTATGCAGTGCTGCTCTCACCAGGCACTAGGCATGATTCTAGGAGTGCTCACATATTAACTCATTTAATCTTTATAACAACCACATAATGTAGGCACTCTTTTAGTTCCCATTTTACAGAGGGGAGAACAGAGGCAAACAGAGAGTAAGTAACTTGTGTGAGGTGACACAGCTCATAACTGAAGGGGCCTGAATCTGAATTCAGATTCTGGCCTCAGAACCCTGATGTTCATGCAAAACTGGACGTGCAGGGTGGACTAATAATCAAGGGAGCTTTGAAACAAATGTGGGAGTTGCTATTTTACTCTAAGAGCACGAAGGCTTCAACATTTGAATAATATGATAAACTTAATCTGGCACTGATGTGGAATTAACTATAGAGGAGAAACTGCTGCCATATTGTTTTTCTCTCTTCTTTCTAACGTGCAGTTTCAAAGGTGCTATGTAGTTGACAGACGTGAATCTGGCCCACAGCTATGGCTTAGCTGAGGTAGACTAGCTTTGAATGGCACTTTTCTCCTTGTTCCAATGTTTTAAGTTAAACCATAGAAACATAACACAAGTGCAAGGTAGCGATTAGTCAAGTTTGGTTTTTCTGTACAGCTCAAAGCACCCACACCAAAGCTACTTTGAAAGGAATCTTGCCGCTTGCCTGTCTGCCTGCCCTCTTCTCGGCTTACACAAAGTGTTATTTTTCCCCAACTGCCAAGGCCTTTTCAAGCTGAGCTTGCGTGCGACACTTCCATGAGACAATATGGGCAACTGATCAGGAAAGGTCTTGGTACATCCAATTAAAAATTGTTCAATAAACAAAAATTGAAGCAGTCTAGGACTAGAATCAAGTCCCTGGAGGGCTGTTGATAGACTTGTTATTAAAGGTTTGCCAAGCTTTAATAAGACTGATAACAAGAAACCGCAAATCTCTTCAAACTAGTCTGTAAACATTTGGATAGGATTGAAATTAAGAATACGGAGTACATGCATTTCACTGATCTGTTCTTTTTAGCTGGCTTTCATGTTACAAAATCAGCAACATATGTCGGCAGATCCAATTGACCTTCAAGCCAGAGTTTGAATATCTTAGGTGTATGTCACCTCATCTCTGGCTTTGATCTGTTGTAAGAAAGAGAAATATAATTATTAGCACATTGTTCTGTGCAGCTGACAGAGCATCTGGTATTTTAGAAATGCTTTTGAGATGCCTAAATTGATTTGAAATTCGGTTATAAGGAAGCTTGGAAGAGATGCGACATCTTTACCGCATCAGTAATTAAGAGAAATCAGAAGCAAGTTTGATCAGCACGAAGTTACAGCTGAAAATAAAACACCTAAGCATGATTAAGGAAAGAATTAAAGAATTAAAAGAATTAAAGAATTAAAGAAGTGAAAGCACATAAGGCTCCGTAAGAGTGATTAGTCAAGAATCTTCCTGATATAGATGATTTAATTACATTTCCTTATAGCAATACCACCACCCATCTGACCATGGTGACTGAATCTCCATCATGGACTATTATGTCTGAGTTTCCATTATAAACAGTTAATTTTTGAGGTTTAAAATCTCAGTCACTTCAAATTGCTTCAGATTTTGACTTGGCATATGGGCTGTTAGTCCAGCTGCCATTATGCAAAAGAAAAAAAAGTATTTGAAGTCTTTCAAGACAGTTTTGAATAAAAAATAAAAGTATACAATTTTCATGCTTCTTTCCTCAATCTCTAGTCTAAAAGAAATGTGAAAAGAGTCTAAAAATGTTTCAATACTGGTTTTGATCCAAATGAATGAAAAATATCTCTATTCATTTGAATGGGGATTACTGTCATAACAAATATTTGAAAGGGGAGAAGAAGTGCAATGTTCTTTCAAAAAAGAAGACAAAAATACCTGTAAAATGTCTAGTTAGAAATGCTGGTTTTGATCCACTGTTGAGCATCAGAATTGTTCCTAGTATGCTTCCAATATTACTAATCATTTCCTTAGGCAATTTTGCATTCATTTTTAGAAATTTTAGGAGTAAATTTAAAATTTTGCACTAAATTTAAAATGCTGAAATCTTATATGTATTTCCTCCTTATGCAATCTTTTTCACTGACACTGTACTTATTGGCAAACTGAGGCATATTTCTGATTTGGTGATTCTTAAGGACCACTTAAATTTTGTTATGAAAATAATGCCAAGTGCCAACATCACAAACATCACAGTACTGTTCACTTTGCTTAGTAAAGCATTTCCATATTTGTGGTTAAAAAGGAATTATGGTTTTGGTCAACCATTGGTTTTGTATCTGCCTATTATCCACATTGTGACATATATGAAGTAAACACTTTAATTCTCTTATGGCCATTGTCTGCCTTCCTTTCCCCAACTATGACTGATGTGTTTATAGGAAATGCAAAGTAATACTGAGACTGATTCTCTTCTTTCAAGAACACATCTGTCTATAAACTTGTAAGGGTTTTTAAAACTGGATAATCTCTGATGTTGACTTAGGTACTCTACATTCTATACTGTGAATATATGTATATATCACTTAAAATATAACACTTTAACCTTGGGGATATTACTTGTGTCACAAAGGCAAACAACATGCAGTAGCAACCTTTAAACTATAAAATTAAAAGGTCCAACTACTTGAAAAAATTATGCAAAACTAAGGAGTTAGTGCTGGTTCCAAATGCAGCCTTTATGAACTGTGAAGTGTAGCTTTTGTGAACTCATGAGGGATAAAACTAGGTGAATCTCAGAGCTGTTTTTTTTCTTTTGCTTTCTGTAGTATCACATGAATTGATTCATACTCATCAACAAAATGTCCAAGTTCAATCAATCTTTGGGAGGAAGGGTTCTTCACCTAATTGCCTATCTACCCACCCCACACCTGCACCTACATACCCATATTTACACACTAAGATCTGATAGAGAATCAGATAAAAATTTTACGAAGAAGCCCAGAAAGAATCATTGATGCTCTGCAACTCAGTATTTGTGGGGTAGATGTTTGAGATGGTAAGAAGAGGTGTGAGTTGTGGCCTCCACTCTCCAAGTTACAATTTAAAAACTGAGAATGTATAGCTCAGACTAACGTACGGCCTGGTGTATATTACAGATGCTCTCGGGCACCTTGGCTCCTATTTGACAATACAAATAGCCATGCTTTTCATAGACCATGACCATCTCCTATATTCAACCATATTTATTGAATATTTATTTTTTTCAAAGACCAGATATATAAAGACGCAGATGTATCAAATAGAGTCTTACTCTCAAGTCATTAGCAATTCAAAATTGGACAGAGTAAAAGTTAGGAGAGAGGTGTTCCAAGGAATTAAATTCCCCTGACACTTGGGAGGGGGGGTGGAGGAGGGCATTTCTTAACCTGAATGCTGTAGCACTCATGGTTTATTGTACGGGGCAAAAATAAACAGCAAATACAAAGAGCAACGTTTTGAAGTCTGGTGGCACTTTTATCCTCATTAGATGTGACTATTCTTGTAATATGATACAGAGGTAGAAATAAGGCTTGCTGACATATGTTTAAGAGAACTGCCCCAAAAAGGGATGGAGAAGGATGGGAGAAAAAGATAAATCTGATAGAAAAATAATAGATTCTATTTTCTAAACAAATATAAATCATTTATCTGCCATACACTATTTTTGGATAAACCTCCCAATTAGCATGGATAATCAGAAACAAGATTTGTATATTTTATTTCAAAATATAAATTGTAGTTTACAAACCTAATATCCCAGCAAAGTATATCCAATCTAACTTTTTAAATATTGTAAAGCCTTCTCTAGTAAAAGTTTCTATTATGGTCAGATACTCAGAGCTGTATTCTGCAACAGTCTAGTGAATTAGAAGATATTTGGGGAAGTCTATTTGGCTGTTTATATAACCCCAACTCAACATAAATGTGTTAAGGTTGTTAGACCCACAAAAGACAAAAAAAAAATGCTAAGATCATTCTTATCTGACAATTATTTGCCAGGTTTACACAGATGACTTCTTCAAGCTCTCTTTGACACCACTTTTTCATAAATATGGTGATCGTCTCTCCAACTCCAATACTCGCATGAATTGTTCTCTTTGCACACAACACAATTTCAATATGGAAATTCAACTGTTTATTAAAAGAAAGAGCAACCAAATTTCAGAAAGCCATTTTAAAATAAATGATTGACCCCACACTACATTAATATTTAGTATGTTTTGTATTGCTTGAAAGAAGATATGATGGTATTTTTCATTTTCCTTCCATTTTAATGAGTTTCTTTAAGCTCTTAGCTTTAAGGGAGAAAAATATCCAAGCTCTCTTCTCAGCAAAAGAGCCTAAATGGTGAGTGTGGTACCAAAAGTTGATGGAATCAAGTTACCAAAGTGACTAGTGAATGAAAGGAAGGAAAAGAAAAGGAACATTTTAGCTTCCACCTCTGTTCCATATCATGCCAGTGTTCTCACATGTCAGCACATCAGATTTAATTCAAACCTTTCAGATGAGGCATGATTCTCCTCAGGAGTCTGAGATGAGGAAACTGAGACTCAGGTCAAAATGCACCCAAGATCACACAGCTAAAACAAAGTAAAACAAAACAAAACAACGAACAAAAAACCTAAGGTCAAAATCCTGGATAAACCTCACGAGGAATCCACCTGAGCACAAGCCAAAACAAGGTGATTCTGAATCTGAAAGCTTGGAATTTTTTTTAATATAATTTACTGTAAAATTGGTTTCTATACAACACCCAGTGTGAGAGCTTGGAAACTAAAGGGATGGTTATACATCGTAAAGAGCGGCATGAACAAGGACATCTGGCTCAAGGCAGCAAACAACAAAGAGGCCACTGTAGAGTCCTCAGAATTATTTTCTAGAGAACAAATACAGAGTCTATACCTATTTTCCCCTTGACAATCTTCACATTCCTTCCATTCACCAGCTGCAAATTTAGGGATGGTTTTGAAAACTGCTTCAAAGCAGTCTTAAAATTAGATGTATCTGATTGGTTCCTTGGAGTATTTATAGGGTTCTGCTGTAATCTGATGATGTCAGGTTCACCAGAGTTTTGTGGGACTTGCTTCCATGGAGACAATCTCTAAAAGTCCTCAATTCCAAAAATGAACTTCTCTTTGACAATGTGGATCCCTTACCCACCATTCCCCCACCCTTAATCCAAAGGTTTCTTTGGTTCAGTCCCCATTTTGCATACTAAGTATATCTGAACCCTATATTCCTACCAGTTCTTTCTCTGAGTGTCAGTGCCATGAGGAGGAATTTCTACTAATCTTTCTAGAAAATTCTGTGGAAATAAAGAGACAGAGAAAGGAGCTGACCAGTTCTTCATCATCCAATAATGCAGCTATACAGTAACAGCCTGTAAGTGATACTCATATCATTGGGATCAAGGTTAAAGTTACCTAGGTAGCTTGAAGGCTCTGAATGTTAATAAAGGAAAACATCAGCATCTCACAAGAGATGAGAATTTAAGTGTCATTCAGGTAAGTATTTTACAAAATTCTGCTTCCTATAGTGCAATTATGGTATATATACTTAAATGACTAGGCATTTAATCCAATAACAAATTGCGTGCCCTATAAAATTGTGTGGTTCCTTTATAGGTGAAGAAATTGCTAAGTTGCAAATAATATTATCATGTATCTGTTGGGCTCATGTAAGTTCTTCTCAGACTAGAAAAGATCCTAATTATGAACCTAAGATTAATCCCATTCTTTCTACCCAGTGCTTGTTGTAGTGTCCACAGATGCATGTCATAGCTGCCATCTTAGATAAAATGCTCCTTCTGAACAATGCCCAAATATGCCTAAAATTGCAGACGACAGTTGTGAGCTTTTTTGCTTGCTTATCTGTCTGCCTTCGATGTGACCCTAAATTAGGCCTCAGAAGGTATAGTGTTTAATACAGATTCCGGGCACAATATACCTTCTCACAATTAGTTGAAAGTGCTGTTTTGTAATTAAAGGGTGAAGTGGGGCATGATGAACATATGGAAAAGGAGACCCTTAATAAGTGATGGAGCCTTCAAAAGAAATTGCTAATTAGTATGCATTTGATGTGCACTATACCAATTTTAAGACTTTGCCTTGAATAAATTGCTATGTTGGGTGTTCGAAGGAGTGGTGAGATTAGCATTTACAAAGGGGGCAATTTTCTGTCTTCTTGACTCTGTTAAATGGAGGAAATAACTTCCAAGACTGGAGCAGTAGTTAGCCCATCAATCACTCTCACAGCTGGAAACTGGGGATCCCAAATGCGGAGATCAGTTAATCCGTCAGCTAATAAGTTCATAGTGGCACCATATGGCGCAGGGCCACTCCACACTGGGACAAGGACAGAACTGTTTACATAGGCATGCTGCTTTCTCAGGTAGCTCCCTGCTGACAGAACCCTTTGTTCTGAAGGATCAATTTACTTTGCACAGTAAATTGACTGAATTGGTCAGTTCAGAGCATATAATTGTTGGCTAATCCTGTGGAATCATGTCCCATCCATGTGAGAGGGACAAAGAGGTGCTGCCCATGGTCTGGTCTAGGTTATCATCCTGGGGCTATTCTCACAGGACAGGTTGGACACTGATTAAAGGACCAGGGGATGGTAGATATGTGTTGAGCAATGACTTCAAACACCAAAAGAAAGAGAAACCCTGCCATGCTCAGAAGGACTTTTCTGACTGTCTTTACCCAACTAGTACCACAACTTAACCTGGAATAAAAACAGTCAGTCCAAGCAGTTGAGGTGCAGACCCTTTTCCAAATACTCACCTAGAAGATGGAAAAGGTACTGTTCCATCTCCAAATGTAGTAAGTAACTACACTCATGCTCCTTTCTAAATTTACCTTCTGTTTAAAAAAAGGAAACAAAAGGAACTAAGAAAGAAAAAGAAGTTTAAGAGATATGTCCAAAAAAGCATAGATACTGCAAGTTAAGCGAGAAACACATTTCTTAGGCATTGTGCCAGTGGCAGAGGCCTCCACTGTTAACGCCTATGTATGGGAAAATGCATCAGGGCTTTTCAGAGCAAACGAGAGCAGAATCTTCCCATCCTTGCACATTGGTGTGAACCCTGTCACTTTGTTCTATAGATGTGTTTGATCTGACTTTGTTTTTCCTTCTCACATACAAAAATAAAAGAAGAATAAATAAAATGAAAAAATTCCACCAAGAGAGATAAATGTTGGACATAGTTCCCTCCAACCAAAGGTTGTCTTCAATAGCTAGTGTCAATAGAATCATTTCACATCAATGGTTTGAAAAGAGAATTGTGTTCAATAGGGACTGAAGCCATTTGGAGTTGCTGAGAGGACATTTGCTTATTAAATGTCTGAACAGTAATGAACTTTATACAACCACACCGAAGTTTCCACCAATTAGGGGGCTATTGATTTCTTTACTTATTTTATTGAGAATTCTGAGATAAGTGTAACAATGAAAATTGCAGCAAGTTTTTGGCTAGACAATATGTGTGATCTTAGGGGTTATCTCAATTTTTTCCTTTAAAGAAATTTATAGGAAGGGGCATATAGTTTAATGGCGGTTGACATATTCTACCATAGAAAATCTAAAATTAACAATTCTCAAATATCGCCAGTGTATCTTCTGAAATTCCTATGTATCTGCGATGTTTTTCCTCTCACGGAATTTTTCGTCTATTACCACATCCACAGTATTCAGCATTCTGCAGCATTAAAAAAAATGCAAAACCAAGAGCATTTGTATATTTTATTTTAGGAACTGCCATAATGAGAATAAGATAAAATAGAAATAATGCTGTAGAAGCGCTTTTAAGTGAAACTTGTGAAATGGGGGGAAAAAAGCAGAAAATGCAAATTGTATAAAGAAAACATCTAAGCAGGAGTCTTATGTGAAAGCAGGCACTTTGCCAAAAGAAGTCTTTTTACAGAGCAAAAGGCCCTTTGTGATTTTTGGTAAAATTTTCTCTCTCAAATGTTGTTATCAAATTGGATTCTCCCTCTCCATAGACTGCATATGAGGCAAGCTTAAACCCTTTCTAAGCCATTCATGTGCCAATTTTTCATTTATTTAAATAAAACTTGCCCAAGTACATACTCTGAAGTCGACTTGAATTCCCAGGCCCCGAATTACCAAGATCAAATCCATCCCCTTTGCCCTATGCTGAATCTCCACGAATCTCCACCCTACCCCCATCTTGGCATTTACCATCCTGTAGAGGTAATGCCAATGTTTTTGCATTCAAAACTAAAAGATAGGGCTCAGTCATTGAAATGTATGTTGTATTTTGCATATTGTACACGTATGGCATACTGTATAATTGGAATGAAGTAAACTTTATACATTTAATAACTTTCAATCTTTAATGATCTTTAAGTATAGGAGTAGGTTTAAAGAGATTATAATAATTACATTTCACCAAAATACTGTTAAAGCTTCTACCCATTTCTTTATTTTATGTGCACTCATGCCCTTCCTCTGCTGTCTAAACTCTCTATAGTAGTTACACTGGAAATATCTGAAGTTTTTTTTTTAAATGGAGTATGCTCTTCACAGTAAGTGGCAGTATGTCTTAACTTTTAAGAGTGATTTTTGAATTCATTATCTCAAAATCTTACACAAAATCTTCCATGTTTAACTTTTTTTTTTAAATGTGCAAAAAATAAGAAACCAAGGGAAAAATATATGCATTTTCTCCCTTTTGTTACTGCTGACCTCCTCCTCCCTGGGCCTTTCTCATTGAAGACAAAGAAAACTTCTCTCCCGTCTCATTGTAGTATGTCCCCTTACAGGCTCTATCTCTTAAATACATCATTAGATGTGTTTTCTTTATTCTGTAGTTTCAGACTAAAGAAATGCCTATTCAAGGGCTTTAGAAATTTGCTGTTTTTCAGAACTAGCTTTGGGCACATGGGTTGGTCAGTAGAGTTCCTCATAGACTAACACAAGGCAAAGGTCAAGACCATGGGTGATTTCTCCTTATGGTGGCAGCAATTTCTCCACCTACCCACCTAAAATTTTAATTTCAAATTTATAATATTTCCCTTCCTTACTTTATCTCCTTAGCAATGAGCCCTATTTAACATATTATGTTTTTTGTTTATTGATGTTTTCCATTGTCCCCTCCCGCAAATGTAAGCCACATGAGGGTAAAGATTTTTTTCTCTTTTGTTCACTTCTGTGTCCTAGTATCTTGAAGGGCACCTAGCACATAGTAGGCCCTCAAAAACGAATGTCAGATGAATGAAAGAAACAATATGACCTGAAATCTTGGACAAAAATTATATTATCCGCAAGTGGAATAAAATATACTAATTTTCCCTCAATGAAATGAACTATTATAAAAGATTATTTCAAGTCTTTTTGCAGATAAGCTTTACTATCAATCCTGTAAATGCTTGTTTTTCAAATTGTGGATAACATGTGACTTTTAGGCATTGTTGTGGATAAGGATGGAAACAGAAAAAGGCGATATCCTTTCTCTTGCTACTTGTTTGATATTTTAAGTAAAGATTTGATATAATATGGAAACTGAAGCCTAATGATAAGGTTTGGATATATCCACGCATTTAACTTCTTCCATATACTAGTCTCTGTTTCTTCGCTATGAATTGCTGGAAATTAATTGATTTGGTAGAGAAGCTTTAAAGTTTTAAATTCCCAACTTTTAACAAAGGCCATGTACCAAATTTATTACAGTTACATATAATAGGTTACACAAAATCCCTTTCTTCTAAAAGTCTGCATTCTAGCCTCTGGTGTGCTGGAGCCAGCTTTTACAAGCTCGTGAGAGTGGACTTAACGCCTCTCTTCCAGACTTCATGCTCAGTGACATCATATTGGTATCTTGAAGCTGGGCGTGGGTGAAGTACATCAACAATGGGTAGATGTTGCAAAGAGACACTGTTAACACTTATCAGTACACTACCAGTACTATCTGAGTCTGATGAAACCAAAAGCTAGCGAGTATACTGCGAAACAAAAGGGAGATACAAGTTCCCGACATAAAATGCTTTGGTTCACACTAACCTGGAAAACAACAGATTTCCCAACTCTCTTCCCAATGCCTTACTCATTTATTGCCTCTTTTCCTATCAAGCCATAAAGAATGCTTTCAAGTATTATTCTTCAGATGAAGAGATTTGCCATAGCAACTATTTTTCTACGTGTCCAGGGAATACTTAATAATCATACCATTATATGATGAATGATGATGGTATACAGATAATAAATCTTAACTCAAGGGAAGAAAAAAAAGACTGTTTTATTACTCCCTTTGAAATGCAGGATGTCAGACTGCAATGGGGTACTTTATGCCACACCCTTCTTCCTGGTACTTCTGTACAGAATTATTCAGAAACAGGAAGTTGATTCTGATTCATTTGCAACAGTAGTCTGAGTAATACACTTGTGTAAAATGTACTAGAGGAAACCATGAGAGTCTGACAAATTGGGGGGGGGGGGGAACTTTAGTAGCGCAAAGAAGGCTGGAATATTTAAAAATGATTTTTAAAAGCCATGAAGGTCCAAGTTTCGGTGGTTCACTTGTGAGACATGCTCGAGTGAACTGCATAATACGTTGAACAAAAGACAAATCATATGTTTGAATCACTTCACTTTTGTTTATGGATGTTCATATGTTAATGTTGTTGGCTTCTTGAAATGCCTTTATGTGTTGGTGGTTTGTGTTTAAAAAAAGATCTGAGCAAAGTGGTATTTGTAAAGATAAAGACACTGTATAGTAAAATCATATAGAGCATTGTCAATCTTTTAACTAAAAAATATCAAGAATGCTTCATTGATTTTTTTTAAAATTAATCAAAGATTTAAAAGATATACACTTATATAGTGAGATAACATAGAACCTTAAAGCTATAAAAGGCTTATAAATTATTTCATACTTGTGAATAAATGCAAAACACATATGTTAATACTCACCACCTCCTACCCCTTTGCAGATAAGACTAACTGACCAAGACATTCTTTGCCACTGTTCCCAAACTTAGTTTCACATCATGGGTACCTCAAAGCTCTGGATGGCCACTACCAGTTATTAGGCATAGCATACAACATCAAACCAATTTACCAATCCTAATATTGGTAAACTCTTTTATTTTACAGTTTTCCTCCATGGCACACGGAGTGAAAGAAAGCTACTTTCTCATCCAGTGATAAATTCAATTGCTGGATAAAATGTTTGAAAGAATTTTAAAATATATGCCTATGCTCTAAGAAAGAAGTTAAGTCCTCAGACCCCAGGAATGAAGAAGAAACTTAAAGACAGACATGTACTTGTTAGTCAACACCATGCTCGGCCAGGGAAATATTCATTGTAAACTCTTACTGTTAAGTCCTCTGGTCTTAATACGCAGACAGTCTCAAGACATGTGGCCTTGGACTCATCTGAAATGTGGTGCTGAAATGGAATGTGCTACATACACCTGGTATCCTGAAACTCCATTCTAGGGAAAGGAAGTTGTAAAACTCTATTCATAGTCCTAGGAAAGTGAAGGCAAAAAAAAAGTGCCATAAGAAATACTATCTCCAATTCTTCTCTACACATGGGTTTGCAATTTGAATTATGCTTCTTGAGTTATTGCAAAATCCCATGAAAAGTTTACAGTAAAATCTAGTTAAAGACCAATAAAAACTATGGGGTGCATGGGAAAGGCTAATACAAGTATACTGAATTAGGATACTTCCAAAATCAAGAGCACAGAAATGCTCCCTTAAAACACAATTACAGCTGAAGAAAAGTATACAATCAAGCAGTTCATGATTTACCATGAGAGAAAGTGGGCAGAGCCAAAATAGGAAGAGGAGCTCTTCAAGACCTTGAGATAATAAAATAATCTGAAAGCGACCATGGAAAAAAGTAGGTTTAAAAACAACACATTTTTTAAAATAGAAACTATAATAAAAATAACACACTATGAAAAAAGAAGAGTTGAAATTGAAAAAGACTCAAGTCAACTTCCAGAAATGAAAAACAGTCACTTAAGTTAGAAATTCAGTTGATGGGTTGAAATATGAAAACTAAACAGATGATATGTGAAGCAAAGTATACAGATCCGAGGAAATTACTCAAAATTACAATACAGAGTCAAAAAGAATGAAAAGAGATTAAGAGGCATGGAGCAAAGACCGAAGAAGCCCAACATACATCTCATAGAAATTCTATAGAAGAGAATAGAGAAAAAACAAAAGAAAGGTAATATCCAAAGATTATGGCTAAGAATTTCAAATATATATGAAAACCATAAATATTTGGAATAAGGAAGTACAATTAATCCCAAGTATAATAAAATACATATACATACACACGCAAACACACACACACACACACACACACATACATATATACACATACATACACACACACATACACTTGAAACATCAAAGAGAAAGGGAAATTTAAAAGCAATTGGAGTACAAAAGATTATGCATATATGAAACATTTAGACTGAGAATAGATTTCTTATCAATATGATACATGCTAGAAAACAATGGAGTAATATCTTTAAAGAGCAAAAGGAAATAGCTGCTAATCTAAAACTATCATTCAAGAGTGCAAAATGAAGATATTTCCTTTTCAAAAAACTGAGAGAATTTACCATTCTTAGATTCTGAATACTATAAGCTATTTTAAGTGGAAAATCAAAACCAGAAGGAAGCAATATGAGCAACATATAGGGAAATATGAATGTATGGCTGAAAAAGCATTGTGTATCAAATAACACACTGTGTATTTTATAAATTTAAAGACTATGGGGGAGGCTGGGTGGCTCAGTCGGTTAAGCATCAGACTCCGGCTCAGAACATAATCTCACAGCTTGTGAGTTCAATCCCCACATCTGGCTCTGTGCTGAGAGCTCAGAGTCTGGAGCATACTTTGGATTCTGCGTCTCCCTCTCTCTCTGCCCCTCCCCTGCTCACTCTCTGTCTCTCTCTCAAAAATTAAAAAAAAAAAAACATTAAAAAAAATTTAAAGACAATGGACAATAACAACGGAAGCTAGGAAAAATGAGTAATCAGAGTTAAAGCATGCAAAGGTCCTATTGGTAAAAGTGGAAAAATAGTACTTACAGACTTAGTTAAATCTAGCACATATGTAAATTATTTTATAGCCATCCAATTAAAAAAATGAATCAGAATGCAAACATACAACCTACTAGAAGACAAAAGGGAATATAGAGAGAATAAACAGGAGAAAAGGGGGAAAGAAATTTTGAAAAAGCAAGGTAAAGAGAAAATGTATTTATAGCTAGAATATAAATAAGTGTAAATCAGATATTCTCAGAGTGGATGAAAAAAGAATCCAATCATAAGCAGTTAGCATAAGCCATCCTAAAGCTTGATAGGTAACACTTTTTGCACACCACACAAGGCCATCTTAAAGCTCTTTATATTTAATACTTTATCTATCATAATAGTCCATCCCCTGAGGTAGGAATTATTATTAGGAAGAGGTGGAAAGGGACTCAAATTCAGGCAGTCTGTCCCCCAAATCTGTGTTTAATCACCTACTATCATTAGAGTAAGAACAAAATAACTAGCACTTGTTGAGTACTTAATAAAACACAGTTCTAAGTGATTTTCCCACACTAACGTATTTGATACTCACAATAAACCTATGAAGTATTCCTATTTTGCAGATGAAGACAGTGAAGCATAGAGAGGTTGTGTATCTAATCCCAGATACACAGCTATAGGTAACAGTCTTGTTCTGGAGGCCATGTTCTTAATCCCAGTGCTAAACTACCTTACATCCATGATGGCATAAGAAGTTTGACAGTAAAGGAGAGAAAAAGGGTTGGAAAAGAGTATACTCCAAAGAGAATACTAGTCTAAGAAAGCTGTTGTCACAATACACATACTAGACAAAATAGACCTTAAGTAAAAAGCAGGATTAAAAATAGAATTACCATAGGGGCGGGTGCCTGGGTGGCTCAGTCGGCTAGGTGACCGACTTCGGCTCAGGTCATGATCGCGGGGTTCATGGGTTCAAGCCCCGCAATGGGCTCTGTGCTGAACACTTGCTCAGAGCCTGGAGGCTGCTTCAGATTCTGTGTCTCCTTCTCTCTCTGCCCCTCCCCTGCTTGTGATCTGTCTCACTCTGTCTCTCAAAAATAAATAAATGTAAAAAAAAATTAAAAAAATAGTTACCATATAATGGTAAACACACATTGACTTCTAAGATTTAACAATCCTGAATTTGCATGTGCTTAACGTAGCATCAAAACATAGTCAACAAAGTCAACAGAACAACAAGGAGAAATTGGCAAATTTATAATAGCAACAGGAGAATTAAGGAAACTTTCTCAGAAACTAAGAGATCAAGAAACAAAAATTAGTAGAAGGAAAACAATTACAGTTCCAAGAGATGAAGTACAGAGTTCAGGGCCCCACTTCTAGGTAGCAGCGATCCAGTTAGTAAACCAGAAACAGAGTAACAATTCTTCTTGAGTAATTTCTTTTATTTAAAAAATGATTTCACAAATAACATTCACTTTTTTAACCACTCTACAACTGAGTTTCCTCAATACCACTAAGTAAACAGGTTCTAAGAAATTAAAGAATCTGTACTGAGGGAACAAGAGAGTTTTCTTCATGTTTGTTGGCAGAAAGGAGATGAAAATTGGAAAAGTAGGTGATAATAAAGAGTAATATGTACTCTTGTTCCAGAGTCATCTCCATCGACAAGCTAGGCTCACAAACACTGACTAAAGACAATTTTAATCTGAACATCCAGACAACAGTTTTTACATGAGCAACATACGAGGGAAACCCTTCCTTTGCTTGATTAGTTAGAAAGTTCTTTGATACCTTGACCATGGGGTTTTTGTTATATGGGATGGACTCTGGGTCTTTCAGGTGCAATGAAGTTATCACAGGTAATGAAAGGAATGACACACAACCTCCTCTTGAGGAGCCTGGACAACAATCATTCCAGATTTATATCAGCTCTAGGGATCATGGCAGCCAGATCCTATGGAATTTTACCTCAGTGCGGACCATTACATAACATAGTTCTATCTGAGTGTTTGGTTGCTTTCCTGTGTTCACCTCTCCCTTTCTCACCCTCTGGATTTACCCTGCATCACTTCTCCATCTCACAGCTTCTCCTTCATTATAACTCTAGACCATATATCATGGTGACTATGATTAGCTGCCAACTGTGTGATACTCTCCATATTTCCTAAGTATCTATAAAAGTGAGCATCAGATCAGTCTAGGCATTTTCTTTTTCAGAATATTTTTTCACCCCAGGCTACCTCATAGGCAGTTGTTGGGCCTGTTGATGATTATACTGAGGTCAGGCACCCATTGTCAGTTGTGGCCAAGAAAGACATAGTCTAGAACTAAAACATGTCTGAAACATGCCCAGTTCATATGGGTTGCTCCTTTTTTCTGTGAAGAAACTATGGGTTTAGCATGAATGTGACTTTCAATTAAACATTTTAGATATACAGGTTTATCTGAACTCCTAAATATAATAGAAGACTAACATTTTACATTCAGAAATCTTTCTCATGTTACTACTACTGTCATGAATTCTTCTTTTTTTCCGTAGTTATTTCTCAGGCAATAATATGCATTGCCATATTATCTTTATACAAGACTATTAGAAGTAGATTGCAGCCCACAATGAAAATGAAGATTCCCAAATTTCAAGGTAGATAGAGTGATTCGAAAGTTCTGCTATGTTGCTATTTCCATTAAACTCACAGAACCAAACAAAATAATCAAAATTACCAAGTTGTAATATTTTCCATATATCTAGAGTTTGAAAGAATAATTCAGATTGATGTTTTGAACTAATTTTACTCAGAACCCAGAAATTTTAAATGCAAGTTTATAAGAGTAAAAGTTGAAATGAAATTTGAATGCGTAACGGGAAGAAAAACCAACAGCATAATAATTCTTGCCAAAAGACCACATCGGATGTTTCTTTTCATGTTAGAGTCCCTAGAGGGCAACAGATACACAGAAAATGGGTTTGAGTGAATGACACAATGTGTCACCAACTTGAAGCAGACTCCACAATGGTGATGCTATGGATGAGTCATGAGTTCAAAAGACTCCCAACGTTCTAGGAACATTTCCCAAAGTTTACTTGACAGCATTTTGTGAGAACATAAACACATGATTTTTTTAAAAATTCTAAACTAGCATAAAGTCAACCAAAACGGTAACCAGCTGTGTATCTTTCAGAATTCTACATAGGTATGTACATTCTGCAAAACTCCCTCAAACCTGCCACTGATAACTAGAAGGAATAAGGCTTCTGTTTCATACACTGTCTTCTGGATTTTCTGTTTCTGTTTTACCAAGCCCATTCTTCAAAGAATAGTTCCTTCATTAAACAAAGAAGGCCCTTGCCTGGTGCAGCACAGCTGAACTGTCAGACTCTGACAGATTGAAAAGCTACAAATCTGCAATGAACCAACAATAGGGCTCCATGACCTTTAGCACCTCCCTGAGTTGTCTGACCCCATTCTTTTGTCTGCTCACTTTTCGTTTTGGATATGTTACCTACAGCTTTTTCAAAGATCCATTATCATCTTAACATGTTTCTGCAGAAGTTAATTTCTCAATTTCGGGTCCTTTCAGTAACAGTTAAATTGACTTTTTTAACTTATTATTTCACCCTTATGAAGACATACACATATATATACACACTTGAAGTATATTATTTGATTTCTGAGAATTTGTCTCCAATGGATAGTCTCAATTCCTCCTTACTGAAATAGAAAAAAAAATTATATATATATATATATATATATATATATATATATATATATATTTCAGAGTGGCAGGCTCACTAAAAATTTTTAGTTTGCATAGTACATAGCAACAAGTGACCTGTTAAATGATGACAAATCCTTTAGATTATGGCTTTAGACCTTTAACCTTTTGACTTTAGGTTGTATCCAGGGAGCAGTCTGAGAGGAAGAATGCAATAAACTGCTTGTAATCTAGTGGTCTCAAAAGAAATTACATCAAAACCAGCTGTTACACCACTAGTCATTAAAGACTGACAACATGTTAACTAAAATACGGCCATTACATTGAAAGAGACTCTTCTCCCCTCCCTGCTGCTGAACTGCTAAAGGTCTCCTGACTCACTTAACAGCATCAGAAAATGTGGATGAAACAAAGCAAATTCAACACTTACACTGAAACTTGCAAGAAGTAAGTTGCATTTGATTGAGATGTGACCTCTTTCTTTTAAATGTGTTTGAGGGGCCTCACCAATTTTGAGCAGTGTGGTCTCACAGACTGCTGGCAGATACTTGGGATGTTACATGCCTTGACAGCTAGCGTAACTTTTCTTTGGATTGTTTAAGAAAAAGTGTGTTTGTGTAAGACTGCACCTGTCTTTTTCCCCTCTTCTTTTGATGTGAAGAAAGTTGGTGCAGGGATTTTAATCATAAAGTACAATTCCCCAGGTACCATTTTCCAGCTTCCTTCCACTTGAAACATTGAAGGACTTTGAGTTGGAAGTCATACTGGTCTATGGCTGACATCCAATGGCATGTCAAAGCCGTAGCATAAAAGCTTGAAATGTAGTGCACATCTTCCTGGGGACTGTCATCCAGCCACGCCAGCATTTAAAACCCGGCAAACAGTATCAGTAGGCTTCAGAGATGAAAGTCAAAATCAGTGTGGGAAGCACACAGCAGTGGTTGAAAAACATGGACTGGAAAACATGTTGCTAAGTGCCTGTTACAAACACAACCTGTACAAAAGAGAGAGTGCCAAGGGCATCCAAAGAAGAGAAGATGCCTTTCCCCGCCTGGGAAACCAAGCATCTGAGCAAGAGGAAAAAGCCAGTGACACAGACAGAGTACAAATTCAGTAAGTGGCACCATTTTGTGGGCATCTTTATGACCTTGTTCTCTCTCATGCAGGGTTCAGTGAGTAATCCTTTTATTAGAAAAGGCTCCTTGTTGAAATGTACTCAATAATTTCAAGCTCTTTCTGCATTCTTGTTCTGAATTCTATAGCAATTTCAACTTGGATTTCTTTTTAGTAAAAAAAATATTTGTTTTGTACAAATAAAAAAAAATAAATATGTGATCTTATAAAGCTAACAAACTATTTTTTAATCCACAGATTAAGGGCCAAGTCTTTACCCATTGAGAGAATCTGGGAGTTTTCCTTTTACTTAGCCATGTAGAATAAAAATCCAGCATGCTTCTGTTTGTTCATCCATGGGTCATGTAAGTGCCAACCAGCCCCTACCTCAGCACCAGGCCTCGTCCAATCAAACACAAGGCCAGGATCTAAACTCTTGCTTGTTGCTTTTAAGTATTATGGAACTGAACAAAGGGTAGTGGAGTCAGGAGACCCACATACGAATCCTGGTTCAACTTCTTGCTCTGAGCTCTTGGCATAACTTCTCCAGGCCTCAGTTTTCACGTCTGGAAAATGGAGTTTGATACAACCAATGCTCTCAGATTTCACCAAATGGGTTTTTTGAGAGAAAATCCAATAAAATAATATGCATAAAAGGGTTCTACATAAGGAGCTATACATATAAAAATGAATACTTTTATTATTTCTACTGTCACCTAATTCTCCAATAGTGTGAAGGGTGCCCATGCTTCCTGGGACCGTCTGCCTTTACTGTGTACAAAATCAATCCCACATAAACTCTCCAAATGCTGGCATCTCTGATGCTGATCCCTCCAAGGGACACAAATAAATTCACTAGTGAGTAAAATGTCACTGATGCCCATATGCCTGGTTGTCCTAATAGCTATAATAATAATACACTTAGCACTGTAAAGTTTACAAAATTCATTGTCTCACCCATAGTAAGTAGGGAAAAAGCAAAGTAAAATTCACTGCGATTCTAATTGTGCCTCCTATTGTTAATACACACACATATTCTAAAAGGGGTTTAATAACTGATATATACATACTTTAAGGCTGTTTTATACTCTTTTACCTTGTTAAGGAAAATCAGTTTTCCATATACTGACTCTACTTATGTCTTCTCTTTCCAGTGAAAATTCTCATTCTGACACGCTTCCTTTCATTTATATGTTTAGGAAGATTCCATATTGCATGTTACATGTGAATAAAAATAGTATAACTTTTTTGTAATACTCTGCCCAATTTACAGGGACTCCTGATTTATCTTAAAACAACTTTCTAAATTCACAAAAATGAACCCGAAGCCAGTCATGCTTATATTCCATGACCATGGTTGATTGGGTCAGGGGTGGACACCTGACCTGGGTTCAACCAATCAGAACCTCTTACCCCAATTATGGAATTAGGATTTAGAGATTATTAGATTATGCCTACATGTTGCAAAAATCATAAGCTATAAATTCAAAGACTGTGAAAGACATGTTTGTTGAAGTAGGAAAAGCTGGACAGACACTTAAAAAGACACCAAAATGAGAGGCTCCTAACAGTTTCTGGATCACTTCATGATGTATGAGTGTAATGTAGCTCTTTGGTTTTGCAAGACATTCCTATATCGTTACAATAAATTGCATTTTTTTGTTAGTGTTAACCTATATCAAACCGATTTACATTTTGTGCAAATTTCTAAAAAAAAAAAAAAAATTGAGACTGTGTGCTCACTAAGCTGTTTAAGATACCTTAACAGCCTGAAGAAGGTGAGGAAAATTGAATGTACAAGTGAAGAAGACATCAATACGAAACTTTTATACATTTATCCTAAGAACTAAAATACAAATGAAAATTTCCTGCAAGATTTGGTGATATTAAATCCATTATATTAGAGGTTCATTATATTTGTGGGTCAGATCCTTGTATCGTTGAAGAGTTAAATTTTGTCACCCTGTTGCCAGATTTTTCTCTTAGAGTTAACAAAAAAATTATCCATCCATCCATCCATCCATCTATCTAACACCATGATGTTTGGATAATAAAAAGATTTTTTCACAAGGACAAGCAACAATGACACTCAAAAAGTAATGAGCACATGTAGTCTCTCTAACACCAGAACTCCTCAAAGAAGTAGCTTATTCCAGGGCCAGGGCCAAAAACGTACAAGATGAGCATGGGCTATTTTGTTATGCCAGAAAATGTCAAGAAAATGATGGGTCATAGCACAAGAATAAAGAGTCTATTTAAAGGAACCCTCCCCCTCCCCATCCAGATCTGGGCTAATTTATTGACTAAAATAATGAAGAACAATACTGAATTTTAAAGGTATTGAAAAAATAGGAATCCAGGAGTCCATATCAATAATTTAATAATAAATAGGTAGATAAAAAGGAAGGGCTCTTGCTTAAGGTTGAATGCCAATAAATGTGGAAGGAATGCTGAAGTTGGAAAATCAGCATTTTGCAACCACTATAGAAAAGATTGGGTCAGACAAAAATTATCAATAGATCCTAAATTTTGAATTTTGACAAGGAGCACGATATTTGCATGGTCTTAAATCATGTTCACATAGACTGCTCATTAATGGTAAAGAAGAAAAAATAGCAATTATAGAGTGGAGAAATCAATAACACTTTGATCACATGAACAAAAACACTATCACTGATGAGGAATAAATGAGCATCACACATCCCTATGTGATACCCTCGGAAGGACACATTACTTATGTAGTGCTTGACCAAGAATAAATAACCTGAATTTGAAGTTTCATGAAGAAACAATCAGACAAGCCCAAATTGAGACATGCTCTATTTCAAAAAGAAGGGAAATATCAGTGTCATTAACGGGAGAGAAAGGCTGTGAAAATGTTACAGATTAGAGGAGGCTAAAGAGACATGATAATTAAATGCATTATCTGACCTACATCCTATACTGGAGGGAAACATGCTATAAAGGATCAACTTTAAAAATTAGAAAATGGACGATAATTCAAGTGCTGTATCCATATTAAATTTACTGAAGTTTGTCATTGCACCATGGATATGTTAGAGAATATTCCCATTAGGAAATACACACTGAAGTATTTAGGGATGAAGAGCCATGTGACAGAGAGAATGAGAAAATGATAAAACAAATAGGGCAAATGTTCACATAGGTGAATTCAGGCAAAAATTGTATGAAAATCCTTTGAATTAATTCTATTCTTGATTTTTTTCCTATAACTTTGAATTATTTCCAAGTAAAAAGTGTCATTTTTTAAAAAGATCCTTTTATAGACCAGAATGAGACTATGGAAAATGCCTAATCCATAGAACTCAAACTATTCTAATAGGTGTTTTGAAACCTATTTTAATAGGTGTTTTGAAAAATATAAGTATTTCATGTATAAACACAGTTTAAAATGTTAGGTTAAAAAAAATAGAGTTCTTTACTGAAGGGCTTCTCTGAGCCTTCCTTAAGTTATGGTTGGAGGCTATGAACCTCCAGAAAAGGGCTTTAGCTTGAAGTGCTTACAGAATAGATTTGAGTATTGAACATTTTTGTCAATATCCATTTATTACCTTTTATCTTCTTGTCTAGTCTCCGAACTTTATAGATAAAGAAGTAGACCTTATGAATGATAAATGACTCTAGTTTTGCCCAAGGGGATGTAGCTTGTAAGTAAGAATGAAAGCATGTAACACCTCCAGAGTACTTACTATGTGTCAGTGCTTTAACTGTATTTTTCTTCATCTTGACCCCACAAGTAGAAGTTACTATCACCTGCATTTAATAGACAGCTCAGAGAGGTCATATGACTTGCCCAAGGGCACATATCTAACAAGTCAGGAGAGAGGCTTGAATGCAGGCTGCCTGCCTCTGAAGCCAGGAGTTTGATCTCCATGCTATCCTGTCAGATCAAGTTAGGGCCAAAACCTGGAGCTCTTTACTCCCAAACCAGACATCCCCCTCTGTGGGAATCACTAAACAAACTGGCCTAATTTATTTTCTATTTAATTTTTTTTTAGTTTATTTATTTTGAAAGAGAGAGAGCCCACTAATGGGGGGGGGAGGGTTGCAGAGAGAGAGAGGGAGAGAGAGGATCCCAAGCAGGCTCCATGCTCAGCACAGAACTCAGTGCTGGGCTCCAACCCACAAACTGTGAGATCACGACCTAAGCCGAAGTCAAGAGTTGAAAACCTAACTGACTGAGCCACCCAGGAGTCCCTATTTTCTATTTAAATTTTAAGAGTCAGTTAAAGAGTTGAACAACTATTGAGAGTTTCTAATTATTGTGTTCTTCTGTTTATAGATCCTTTATTTTTGTTTTAAAATGAAAAATAAACTCCCTGTATTTCCTAGTATTCACGTATATAACAATTATCTCATTGAATATTAAAACACAATGTACATTAAATACTTTTAATTGCTGCACTGGTTGTGTATTGTTTCAAATTTCTAATATATGGTATTGGCCTTCCACTGCTAGTGACTACAAAATATTGTGATTATTAGGTTGCTTTTACATTGCACTTTGTATTGCCCAGTGTTATGCAGTCAGTTCTATCGCATGTTCTTCCCACACCCTCTTCACACGGGACAGCAGTTTGCGAAATCCTCTGAATAGACCACAGATAAAAATTATTTCAAAATGTCAGGTGTAAGTCTTGTGGAATTTTGAGTTCCAGGATCACTCCTCCAGGTGGTACAATTAGCTATCCTGTCAAGGACCTGGTCTGAGAAGCATGGACAGTGACATCATCATCAATTCAAAGATGTTGATAAACCTAGAGAAGAAAGCTGCTGAATCATGTCTATGTGCAGAGAGAAATTGTCTGAAAGCATTTTTACTACTGATTAGTTTCTGAAGTTAGTTGCACATCAGCTTAATTTTCTTTCCACTTGTAATTTTCAAGTATCTTCACTATAGGCCAGCCTTCTAATTCCCACTTCAGTGGAAGTTCTGAGCAGGTCCTAATGTGATATATGTTGCAATAACATTGTATGAGAAGAAGAACAAGGATCTGTGACTTAATAATGAAGAATTAGAGTACAGACAGTAGTGCTTGTCTTAGTGACCACTGATGTAGAAATGGACAGCTTTCAGGCTGCAGTCTCCTCTGCCCGACTTGGCTGATAACTGCTCCAACTAAATGACAGCTTGCCAGCATGCAAAGCCACTAGACATGCACAGCTAACTGACTGCCTACAAGAACAATGCTCTAGATCTCGGTTCCTGTTTATTTTACTAGCATAAGTTTATCAGTCAAAATCCACCAGGACTAGAGCCAGTGGAAAAGCCAGGTAAACTGATGAATTCATAGATCAGCTGTCCATAAAGAACAAAATAAAGTGGAGACACTCCCATAAAGACTAAATTATCAAACCCTGACATGATTGCTTAAAATTACAACTGTGTCCAGTAATTAGACCAGCTTGTAAAAGGCGATCAGAACCAACATCTAATCCTGGGATACATTTTGTATGTCTCTCTCCAACCTTCATGTCCAGTGTCATTTTCAACTACAGTAGTTCCCCACCACCACCCCCTGCCAATCTGCAGTTTCACTTTCCGTAGTTTCAGTTACCCTTGCTCAAGTGCAGTCAGGAAACATA
This sequence comes from Lynx rufus, assembly GCF_022079265.1. Classification (NCBI taxonomy): domain Eukaryota; kingdom Metazoa; phylum Chordata; class Mammalia; order Carnivora; family Felidae; genus Lynx; species Lynx rufus. The sequence goes on from NW_025814823.1 coordinate 150,638,381, forward strand.
CGACCCTCCTCTGACAAACCATCAGAAGGTCAGTGGTAGCCTAATGCACGTCACAATGCCTACGTCATTCACTTCACCTCATCTCATCACGTAGGCATTTTATCATCACACGTCATCAAAAGAAGGGTGAGTAAAGTAAAATATTTTGCGAGAGATACCATATCACATAACTTTTATTACAGTATATTGTTGTAATTGTTCTATTTCACTGTTAGTTACTGCTAATCTCTTACTGTACTGAATCTATAAATTTAACTCTATTGTAGGTATGTGTATATAAGAAAAAACACAGCATATATAGGGTTTAGTACTCTCATGGTTTCAGGCATCCACTGGGGTCTTGGACCATGCCTCCCATAGATAGGTACACTGAGCCTTATAGGTTCTCACTGCTACGTCTTGGCCAAACCTAATGCTCTCTCCTCCTCCTCCTCCCTCTCACACTACCTACCTCCCCATCTTCCTGAAAACTTCCTAACCTTTCTAATGATTTGTTTACAAGTATATTTCATGCACTAAACCATAAGCAACTAGAAAGTGGGGACAGACTATGTTTTATTCTATCATACAAAGGCCTAATAGTGTAGGCCATTGATAAGCACAAAAATGATCCGTTGAACTTTGGGGCCTAAGAAGGCCCATCTAGGAGACTTAACAGTAACTCACTTTTTTTTTTTTTTTTTTAATTTTTTTTTTTTCAACGTTTATTTATTTTTGGGACAGAGAGAGACAGAGCATGAACAGGGGAGGGGCAGAGAGAGAGGGAGACACAGAATCGGAAACAGGCTCCAGGCTCCGAGCCATCAGCCCAGAGCCTGACGCGGGGCTCGAACTCACGGACCGCGAGATCGTGACCTGGCTGAAGTCGGACGCTTAACCGACTGCGCCACCCAGGCGCCCTTTAACTCACTTTTTTTTTTTTTTCAACGTTTATTTATTTTTGGGACAGAGAGAGACAGAGCATGAACGGGGAAGGGGCAGAGAGAGAGGGAGACACAGAATCGGAAACAGGCTCCAGGCTCTGAGCCGTCAGCCCAGAGCCCGACGCGGGGCTCGAACTCACGGACCGTGAGATCGTGACCTGGCTGAAGTCGGACGCTTAACCGACTGCGCCACCCAGGTGCCCCTTTAACTCACTTTTTAAAAGCATGTTAAGATATTTACAAATGACATACATAATTTTATAGCATTTTTTAGTAAAATGATCTAGAATAATTTAAAATTTTTGAATAGTATAGAAAAGGCCAGGAAAAAAGTAACAAACCCCCAGGTTAACCAGTTACCCAGAGATACATCAGACATATACACATTTACAGATATTCATAGATAAAGGTATACAATTTTACAGAAATGGTATCATTTTTTGCAAGTTCTTGTGTAAACTGATTTTTAAACTCAATTATGTGCCAGAGATAGTTTTGTATGTCAAGAAATATCATCTAAATCTTATTCCAGCAGCAACAGTGCAGTTCTTAAAGTGGATATAACATACTTTAAAATATTGATGGACATTTAGACTATATTCAGTTTTCACTGTTGTAAATATTGGCACAATGAGTTTTGCTAGAAATGTGTATGTTCCAATTATTAGTAAAGCAGAACATCTTTTCATAGATTTATTGGCCATATGTATTTTCTCTTTTATAGGTTACTATTACAGCCTATTGTTCCAGTGTTCTAACAAGCATTTCACAAATGATTGTCAATGCTTTTAACATAACAAAGTCACTAATGTTGGAACTTCAGGTATGGAGTCAAGGAAAGGAGGAAGACTTTTTTTGATGAATCTGCCTTTAAGGGTCCATCAGATCATAGACATTTATGGGCCTTTGCCAGGAATAACAATGACACCGTATAAGATGCCCAAACTGTAGAGATGGGAGCTTTTCCTTAAGTCGTATTTCATTGCGAGACAAGAACTTCAGAAAATCAGGATATTTGTCTATTAATTTTTTTGCCTTTCCCTCAAAGTACTCTCCCATAATATTCACTTAAAATACTTATGACTAATTTACTGACCTCAGGCATTTTATTTATGGTTTACATGTCACCACGCCATCTGTTTTTCCCACAGGAATTTTACATACACATGATAAAATAGAATTTATATATTTGAAATTACAGTTTTAAAACTAGTTTATTTTCTGAAGATTTATATGGCCTTTATTTAACTGGGACACCTGACACAATTTATTTACCAAACCACGCTCTGTCTTCCTGAAATCTTTAATCCTGCAAGGTAAAAATTAGACACTCGCAGGCTAAGATTTAAATATATACCTGTATATCCCTGTTGTGCCACAACTCACGGTGGCTTTGTTGATTTCAAAGGTACTAAAATAAATCTGATTATCATGCTATAAACACCATTATTCTAAGCTACTGAAAGACTAGTAGGTGAGAGTCTGGTTAATGTTGTTTCTAAGCAAAAACGGGAAAGCAAAGTTTCAGAATCGATTTTTGTCAGATACGTGAACACCCGTTCTATAGAATTCAGCTCCTGTTTTGACAGCTTATTGAATACTCTCCCAACTTTTCCCGCCTGGTAATGTCTCCCATTAATTAATACCCATTCTCTGTTCACAGTTTTGATAGAACAGCAGTAGTTGTTAACACAACACTCATAATCACAATTGTTCAGGTATGTTTTTGTCTGTGTCATGTATGAGCCTCAGATAGTAAATGATGCCCAACAAGGTAAGTAAGGTGGACTTTTTAGGAATAAAATTAAGTTTTGTAATAGGAATAACAATTCTGTGTTTGCATTTCACTTCTTTTCCCCCTTTCCTTATGGTGGTATCGAACTCCACAAAATATCTTTTCCCTGTCTTTTCTTTTCTTTTTGTATGAATCCAAGACTGTAAGAATTGGATTTTTTAAATTCTTTAAATATATTTAGAATACAGTGTTTTTACTTGGTGGAAGTGAGGAGTAACTTTCCACTACAACAATGTACAATAATGGTCATCAAGAGAGTTCACATGTTCAAATATAATTTTTCCCTTAGAATGCAAAGTAATTTAGTGATATTACCTTTCCATGTTTTTGAAGTTTGCAAGACTTTGATGCAGTGTTCCTCCAAATCATTAGCCCACGAGTGAGCATCAGGATTCCTAAAAATAACTACATACAATGAAGTTTTCCTGGAGGAATTGACAATGGTGACCGGTATAAATCTTTGCATGCATTTGAAAAGGTTGTTATATGAACATTAATAAAAATTTGACAACACAAAAATTTTATGAAAAATACTTCTAATACAAATATTTTTGATAATTTTGTGTTTTTACTTCAAGGCTTTTTTCCTATGCATAAGTGGTAACATTGTAGCATCATAAGTATTTACCTGTGTTATTACCTCTTTTTCAAAACTATTATTTTAATGTCTGGATAAAATGCTTTGTGGTAGATTAAGTAATGAAATTTTACTTGTCATTTATGTATAGTCGAGCATTGATTTTTGTCTTTTTCTAAAAATGTACATAATATTCTGAAAAAAACATCATAATGCCTATACCCCTGCCCCTAAACGTAGAATTGTTGCTTCAAGACACATTACCAAAAGTGCAATTATTGAAGGAAAGAATATAAATATGTCTATATGTAATGTGTGTATATATGTAATAGAGAGAAATAGAGATTGGTGATTTTGTTGCTGTATGTTTACAGATTACAGTAGAGATTTAACTTGAACATAATTTGTTATACATTAGGCCAATAAGATATGAATACTAAAATAATACAAGACTTATTTATGAAGTATAATTGAAATGGCAATTAAAATTACTGAAACCTGTTAGCCTTGTCCATAAAGTAAATCAAACATTATCTCTATCCATGAAACAGTTTGAAGAATAATTTTTTAAATATCATTTTAAAACAACTCATTAGAAGTAAGTTTCTCCTGATTATCTGGGCAACTTGAGCTGCTTTTCTGCTAAATTCCATTTTGGTTTTATATTAAGATCAAGGAAATTTTCCTTTTTCTATCAATAGTTACTAAGAGAAAGAAAGAAATCAAAGTTTCATACACAAAAACTGATTTAAGTGTTTTTTAAGACAGCAAAATAAAACACTGGCTTCACTGATTATAGATTATTAAAGAAGAGAAAATATAAACCTTCCTGTGGAGATATACAGCAGTTATTTAAATATAATCTTTAATTCAACATCACAATCAGTTGAGGAAAACAGATAAAGGTGAGGGGAAACAGGAAAGACTGAAAAAAAAAACAGAAGAAAAAAAGACATAGGGAAAAAAAAGAGAAAGAGGTGGGCAAGAGAAATAGAGGGAAAGCCACGGAAAAAGAGAAACAGAAATAACGAGCCACAAAGCAAGGAAAGAAGAAATGCATAAGTACTGCCAGAGACCCCGAGGGGAATGTTTGTTCAAACAAAAGCAAGCCACTTTGGTCACAGTGGGAGTGTGCTGGGACAGGGACCCCTGATTATTAGCTTTTATGATCATGTCCTTTCAAATACTGACTCAAGGGCAGAACAGTGATGAACCAACGAACATTCTAGACATCAGATCATAACTGAGTCTCCATTACTGACCTCGAATAGTTGGGAGAAGGAAGAGGAGAGTGTGGATCCTCCAAGTGTGTCCAATTCACCTTGGGTTTACTATGGAAGATCCAACCTTAACAATTTCTCAAGAACTGTGATCAGGCCACCCAACACAGTTATCTGCACAAGTAGCTCTTGGGCCAAGCGTTGTCTAATTTCACTAACATAAGGAGAAATTATTTTTCCATCAGCTTGAAATAATGGCAAAGCTCAGCATCCTTTGTTCATTTTATTTTTGATTAGTTTTCATTAAGTATGTTTTTACATTATGTTTTTCTTCTTTCCAAAGGAAACCACCAGGGAGGCCTAATTTTCACTGCGTTAAATATGGTGTGCCATTCTTGGCAGGGAACTGTAGGTGTTGCTGAAGCTACACAGCTGAAAAGGCTAAACCAGGCCTCCAAATCTTTGGCTTATTACAGTTCTATTTTAGCCTTGTCCTCTTCCTCCCACTCAAATTCTGTACCCTACCATGTGTTTGGATATGCTGCAGCCTCCAGTTCTTCACACTAAATATACTCTCAGAAGCCGGAGTGAAACTTGAAGATGAATCATTCTTCTTGGAAGCCTCAGCTTTGTGGTGGACAGCTCGTAAACTGGAATAGAGTCAGTTGGATGGGGGGAGTAGAGACAACAGTAGTTGGTTCATCCTGTTCTGCAAAGGGAGCCAAGGGGGTGGGTGGGTGGGGGGTTCAGAGTAAATTGAAGCAAATGCTCATATTACACTTTAAAGAAAAGTTGGTTAAAAAGCTAACACTCTAAAGATAATGTGCTAAAGCTTAGAATTTTCTGTTCATCACTTGTTTTTTGGGTCAGCCAATTTTTTTCTTCTTTTTTTCTTTTCCTTTCTTTTCTTTTTTTTTTTTTTTTATTGTTATCCTTTGACTGGTTCTCAGAGCATAATTTGTTTCCAGTCTTTTTTGTTCTACAAGTGAAAAGGTCAATGCCCTTTGACATTGCATGAGCTGTTCAGTGCACCAGGGGAAAAATCATCGGCACTGCTGGGCTTAAAACAACTTCAGGGCAACCAGAGTCAAACACAGGAAGTGTTGTTCAAACCCCCAGAGAATACTGGCTTTGTTTATTAGCCAACTTACATCTTGTTGAATTGCTAAGTGCTGCTATCTTGAATGAGCAGATATATCAGAGACTCCAAACCCAGATGAGGTATTTGTAAGCATGATATAACAACATCAGTCTCCTAAAGTGTCCCCTACAGGAATCTAAATACAGAGTGGCTATTTTCTTAAATGGGAAAAGTTCCATCTCAGGTCCCCATAGTCCAATACATGCTAAATGATTCTACAAATGAACAAACACTGCTTTGATGAGACAGTAAATTTAGTGGGAGAAATAATCAACAAGAAATGCAGAAAAAAAATGTGTATTTCTTTTATAAACAGTCTAATCAGGAAATGAATTACACATTCAATCTTGTACACACAAGACTTTTTCTTATTAATTTAGCCCAGAAAACACTGACCTGCTCAAAATAGCATCAGAAACATTTTTATTTACATTGCATATGTAAATCTCTAACTGTTCAACGAGTTATTAACTGTTACTTTACAGATATGAGATTATATTTTAATTCCATTTTACAGATTAACTGAGAAAGAAAGGTTAAGTGTTTTGCCTAAAGTAACTCAGCAAATATAAGCGAGAGACACATTTAGTTTCTTGAACTACTGATTCCTTTATATTTTAAATCAGTGAATGATTTTGCTTCTAAATATGTTGGAGGAGATTCAAGCACTATGGAAAAAATCACATTACAGAGCCTTCCATTTGGAAATAGAGGAAATGGACTTTTGGGACTTTTCCCAAAGTAGGTGTAATAAGATGTGTCCTCCCCTGTGGAAAGTCATGAGTTTCAAATGGAAATATGGACACAAATGATTATTTTAAAGAATATTGTAGCTTATAAGGTGCTGTACAAATTCCATTAATGATTGTGGTAGCAGTGTTATTGTTCTATTCCAAAGGGAATGACAGAAAGCCAATGAATAAAATTGCCAAACATTAATGGCTCTTAACTGAAAATCCAATGAAAATCATGGACTCTGTTCAGAAAAATTCATATTAGAAACATACCCAATATTTTAGTTATAATTTTGAGAGATTCAAAGATCATCTGAATTATATGTGTTCACAGAACTCATATTAAGAACACTTATAGGTTTTCCTGGGTGGCCCAGTCTGTTAAGTGTCTGGCTTCATCTCAGGTCATGATCTCGTGGTCTGTGGGTTTGAGTCCCATGTTGGGCTCTGTGGCGACAGCTCAGAGCCCAGAGCCTGCTTCAGATTCTGTGTCTCCCTCTCTCTCTTCTCCTCCCCACTGTGTTCCGTCTATCACAAATAAATAAACATTAAAAAAACTTTTTTTTTTAAAGAACACTTGCAGAGGAAGAAGAGAAATGGCAGATTATCTGGAAAGAAAGGAGACATGGGAGTCAAATAGCAAAATGGACACATCAGTGACCCTAACAATCTTGTGATATAAAGCTGTAATAAGATGGGTTAGAGTCATTGGGAGGTGAGATGCAGACACACAGATTGCTGATTGAGGAATAGTGTCAACATTTTCTTGTCCAGGAGAGAAGGAAATTCCTCATCTATTTCCATAAAAATTCTAGAAGCATTCTCATAAAGCTGTAGTGAGAAACCCAGAAATGTGTGTTTGGGGGTGAGTGTGTAGTAAGTGGATGAAGGAAGATGGCAGCCAGAGATTCTGATTGGGACAAATGTAGAAAGTCAGAGGTGGGAATGACATTCTTGCCTGGCAATCAACCCAGGTGGCACTGCCTCAGAAACTAACGGTAACTAAGAGAACCAGCCTCTGCATTCCTCTCCCACCTGTACGCTCAGCAGGAGGCCACACTGAATTAATTCTGGCTAGACTTTGGGGAATAAAAGGACCTGGCTGTCAAGATCACTCTCCACAAAACCATCCTGTGGCTGATCTCGTTCTAGTTTTGGCTCCAGCCTCTCTCTGAATGAGTTTTATGACTTGCTGCTGCTGCTGCCTGAATCTCAGATATGACTCCAGATTTGCTCAGAGGGATTCCACAAGTCTGCCTAATGCTGACTCTGATCTACCTTCTAGATTCATATATCCTCTGATATATGGTATGTCCATATTCCCTAGTCCTGATTGGGCAGTAGATCTCCATCCCCTAATGAATTTTAATTCAGGAGAGATTCTGGTTCTTGATCTGCCTTAACATTCTCTCTCCTGATCTGAACAGTATAGGGGAAAGGGGTCAGAGAATCACAATGATATTGCTTTATATAAAATTGCTAATTTGTATAACGCCAGCAAGTATGTGTGAATCTTTCTCCTCCCATAGATACCTCCCAAGTCATGGTGTCACCCCAGTAGGAGAGACCTCTCAAAACCAAACTGGTTTCTCCAGTTTGCCATACATTAGATGACTGAATTTACCTAAAGTATCTGAAAATAAAATTATCAAGGACAGATAGAAACTGGGTACTTAATAGTTGGGGCATCTTTTGCAATGAAATTACATATTGGTACTCTTGCTTATTATAAAGTGGCTGTGCATGCAGATGCACATGTTCTTCCATTTTATGATGATAAGTCACCTTGGAATATACTGTTCATCTTAATGTTAAGTTTTTGTACTCAGATTTACTGGGGTTTTTTGTAGCCCACATAAAATTTCTAACTGTGTGTTCTATTATAAAGACTTGGTTATATTCTTTTCAGTGCTCACCTCTGCAAAATTCTCAACTGGAAAAAAAAAAAGATATGAATCTCAAAGGAGTTGGAGAGGTGGAATTAATAAGTAAGGCCAGACACCTCTGACTCCACTATACTTCCCCGAATGTGAGAAATGGCAATCTATTTTAGAAATCATAAATTTATTATCTGCAATTCCAAATAGAGAATTTTCTTTTAAGTGTGAGCTACAAGAACCTCAGTAAAATCTCTTGGTGATCTACACAGTAGTCCCTCCTTATCTGTGGTTTTGCTTTCCATGGTTTCAGCTACCCACAGTCAACCATGGTGTAGAAGCAGATGATCCTCCTTCTGACTATCCTCACAACGTCATTAGTAGCCTACACTAGGTCAAAATGCCTACATCATTCACCTCACCCCATCTCATTATGTGGGTATTTTATCATCTCACATCATAAGAAAGGTGAGTATAGTACAATAAGATAGTTTGTGAGAAAGACCACATAGTATATTATTATAATTATTCTGTTTTCTTATTACTGTCATTAATCTCTTACCATGCTTAATTTATAAATTAAACTTTATCTTAAGTATTATAGGGAAAAACATATGGGGTTTGATACTATCCATGGTTTTAGGCTTCTACTAGGTATCTTGGAATGTATGCCCTGCAGATAAGGGGCACCACAGTTTTACATGATATTATTTAGAACTATACAAAGAATCTAGATTTTTGGCAAACGTTATTTTATGAATCTGGAAAAACAAAAGATCATTTGACCTTACTATATTTTATGGAAATCAAAAAGATTAAACAACTTTCTGACCTCTGGTTGATAATCTACAGGACTATTTCATTTGATACTTGATATATGCCCTCTGATCCTATTTCATTGTTTTGCTATATCACCTATGGCTTCAAAATAAAATTTATAAGGCAGTGATAATAAAGCACTTAATTTTCTTATAATATCTGGTATTTGAATGTCTTTAGATAAGCATCTTTGAATGAAGCAAGTCTTGCTTTTTTATTAACAAATATTGGAGGGAATATTAGCTGGCAACTTGAAAACTACTTTCTGGTGGTGCCTGGCTGGCTCAGTTCAAAGAATATGCAACTCTTGATCTCAGGGTCATGAGTTCAAGCCCCACAATGGGCATAGAGATTACTTAAAATAAACTAATTTATTTTTTAATTAAAAAGGGGCACCTGGGTGACTCAGTAGGTTGAGCATTCAACTCTTGATTTTGGTTGAGGTCATGTTCTCAGGTTCATGGGATCGAGCCCCATGTGAGACTCCATGCTGAGCATGGAACCTGCTTATGATTCTCTCTCTCTCTGTGTCTCTCTCTGTCTTTCTCTCTCCACCCTCCATCCTTCTCTGCAGCTTGTGCACTGTGTCTAAAAAAAAATTAATTTTAAAGTACTTTCTGGAAATATTAGTAAATATTTTGCTAACTTCAGCACTAAAAAAAATCCAAGTTCACTCTAAACCACGTTGCTTGAGAGTATAATTATAAATTTATATGGTTACAATATTTATATGGGATCAGAGTAGAATAATATGTTTTTTAGGAAGGATACTGATTGGTATTTATTGATTCTAGAAAGCAAGTAACAAATTAATATCATGATGTTGATATTAATTTACACTTCTATTGTCAAACCTGAAAACAAGAAGATAGCTGTTGTGACAACAATCTTATTTGTCACTATTCATTTGGAGCAATCTAAGAAAAGCATGTGCTGTTCTAAAAATTTCCACTATGTAACCCATAGTTACATAAGACAAGGAATGGGGACATTTGTTATCTAACAGCTACGATATAAGATCTGACCACATACTATTTACTCAGTTATTTGTTCATCTACCTAGTCATTCAGTGTCTTAACCCACAAGACACTGTGAAAAACTCTGGAACTATGGAGATGAGTAACACATGGCCCCTTCACTCAAAGAAATTGTGATTATCAGGAGAGGAAGACATTAAAAATTATTATAGGTTGAGTAATAATCCTTAATAATAAGTGCTCTTTTAGGAAGGATATTTATTGGTCAGTTCTACCTATGGAAAGGAAAAAGAGAAATTCTTGAAAAAGGAAATCATGGAACACAACCTTGAAGGTAATGTAAGTCTTTGTATGAGATAATAGTTTTTATTTTTAAGCCATTTTTAGTTGGATATTCTGTTACTGGAAGCCCAAAAAAATTTTAAGCAGTTATATTATGAAATTGCTTTTTCTGTAGGTCAAAACCCACTCAATACCAGCAATTTCATGTACTTCAACCTTGGAGCTAACATGAAGAGATCAGATTTTTAAGCAAGGGATTAACATGGTCATAATTTGTACCTCAGAATGATCATACTGACAGCACAATATAGGATAGGTTTATGGGGATCCATGACAGTAAGCAAGGGGATCAGTTCAAAGACTATTCCAATAGCTGAACTGAGAGTTAATCGGATACTAAATTAAGGCAAGAGCAGCAAGGATCGCAGGTGTAGGAGTAAAGATGGGAGAGATGATAGAGAAGTAGAATTGAAAACTTTAGTAACTTAATGGAATTAGAAAGTGAGAGATAAAAGGATACTTCTAGAAAGATTTTCTGGCTCAACTAATTCTACTGTTCAGTGTAACTGATTCTAACTCTTTTCTCACTTCTGTATCTTGATTCAAATGCTCATTTGTCCTGACACTTTGGCCCTTCCACCTTAACAAAAAGCCCTCAATTTGCTCTTAGCCTTCTGAATGCACTAGCATCTTGTGACTTGTTCTTTGGAATAATCTACTGTCTACACATTTTGATGCTCAAAAGGACACAACTTTGTCCTGTTTTTATTTGGAGGCAGGAGACAGACACAATGGCAGGCCTCCCCCATTGGAAGCATGAGTTCTTTACAAATAGGTACAGGACCCTGGATTCTATTTCTTGATTGAATTCATGACACCCGACATATGTATGCACAAAGAAAACAAAATTGACATCAATTATGGCAGATCAGATGCTTCCTTATGACAAAGTGTAAGGAAATTTAAAGAAACGTTGGTTAATTAGAAGAGGTAACAGCTGTAACATCCCAGCCTTAGCTGCCCAATCCTGTCTGATCCCAAGTCATAGAACCATGTTCTTGCCTCATGGGGTATCAGACATCCACCTCACTTCTACAATCCTTGTGCCCAGTCTATTTGGAAGATAAATAAGGAAATTTAAAGGATCTGACATGCCCTGTAATTCTAAGAGCTTTATTATTTGTGTTAATAAATCTAAGAGTGGGAAAGGCTGTTAGGTAATTGAAATTTTAAATATTCTTACAAGTAACACATTTGTTTGCTTTCAAAAAAAAACTCTAGACAATGAAAACAACATCAAAATTCATCTGACTTTGAATATGATTTTTATATAGTTATTCAGAATTGACCATATGTACTTTATTGATGTATGATTTTCTTCTCACATTCATTATATTAAAAATATTTTAGAAAAAAAAGTATATATATTATTCAACACAATTTAATGGATATTCTATTTTTTGTTGCAGATGGTTTGCCACAATTATACGAGATGTAACAGTTAGATACTTTAAATTTTTTTAGGAAAATAATGTAGATTTTTCTCTACACTTTAAAAAAAACAAATCTGTGATCTTAAAGATCTTTCTATAGTTCTCCTTATGTCTATTCACATCATTTTGTCATTTTGGTATAGTCAATCTATATTTCATATGAAACTGCAAAAATTGAAAGATGAAAATGATCTGTTCAAATTATCTGCTATTATACAAACAGGTTAATAACAGTAATTAAAAGAATAATTATGCAACTACATGCCACTCAAAGGAGTCATTTAAATTATGCAAATCAAGCATAAGGTCATGTAATGCTAAGAGAAAAGAGCTAAAATATGCAAAATAGTGTACTCTCCGTTGGTGGTTTCAGTATTAAAAATATTCATATCACAAGCTTGTAGTGTGCATCTCATTTTTGAACCTTTGTACCATAAAATCAAATTAATTTTTCTTACCTTATTAGGTGCTCTGAAATTTGAGTAGTATCATATCTTATAGATGGGCTATTTGATCCAAGGGAAGAATGTTTATTTTTTATTCGAGGACTTTATTTTTAAAACATTGATTATTTTTTTACCCATAGAAACTTATTGCATTGTAAAAAAAAAAGATTTAGAAAACACACAAAAGTATAAAATATACAATTAAAAACACCTATAATGTTACCATTTTGAAATTAGCATGATCTCATTATTGGTAAGATTCCTTTCCTTCTTTTTGAAATGGATCTTTTTTTTTTTTTATCGTAACAGGTACCAGACTGTGTATTTATCTGTGTCATGTTTCTTTTTGTATTTTATTTACATTTCCCCGATGATTCTTGAAATCTGAGTTTTTCATGGTGGTATGAAATTTTTTACATATGTATATAATATTTAACTATTTAATTATTTTTATATTCTTTTCATTGCCCACTTTTCTCTTATAAACCATGCTATAAGAAACATACATTAAATCGTATAAGAATTATTATTTTATCTGAATAGTGTGATAAAGTAGATTAGGATGTTGTGGTTATAGCTATGGATAGAATCAGATTTAGATGTAGGATTAGGATCAGGGAGGTAACAGATGTGAATTTTTAAATTTCTTACTGCATATTAACAAATATCTTCACAGAATATTTGTACCAGGTTGCACACCTATCAGCAATCCAGATCTCTGTAAAATTTCCAGTAATAATGAAGATAATCTCACATTATTAGTGTTTGATTATAAGTGAAGTTGAATTTTTTTCCATGTTTCTAGGCCCTTTATTTTTCTTTCTCTATTACATGGCTGTATATGATCTTTATTCATTTTTCCACTGGGTGGTTAATTTTAATATTTTAAATGTTTATTTATTTTTGAGAGAGAAAGAGACAGAGTGTGAGCAGGGGAGGGGCAGAGAGAGAGACACACAGAATGTGAAGCAACTCCAGGCTCTGAGCTGTCAACACAGAACCCAACGCGGGGCTGGAACTCACGAACTGGAAGATCATGACAGGAGCCTAAGTCGGACACTTAACTGACCCAGCCAATCAGGCGCCCCTAGGTGGTTATTTTTAAATCATCTGCAATAACTCTACTCTTTTCATATTTGTTGTAAATATTTTCAAGTTCATTATTTGCATTTTATTTATATTGTGACATGCCTAAGCATTATGTTTTTATGTGGTCAAATCACTAAATATTTACCTTTATGGTTTTTTCCATTGCTTTTATGCTTAAAAATTCTCTTGCCATTTTAAGAATTTTTCTTCTAGATCCAAATGAAAATCACATTAGTAAATGATACAATGAGTTTTCCCCAAAGAGTCAATTCTAACAGTTGTTGAATTAAATCTTTCTTATTTGTTTCATTTTATAAATTGGTTTACATATTAGCATTTGTTTTAAAGATTTATCTAACGTATTCCACTAAGCTCTCTGTTGATTCTTATATACATATTTCACTCTTTTGATGATTTTTATTCTGTGCTATGTTTTCGTATTTGGCAAGGTAAGGAACCTCCCACCACTTTTATTTGTCAGGTGTCATGCATTAATCTCTAAGAATGAATTTATCTGAAGAATTTCAGAACTTATTCTAAAAAGATAAGCATTTATTCTTTTAAAAGCACCTCTTATTATTTTTGAGCACTTCAAAAAATCATATATGTGCACCTTATACAGAGGAAAGGAAAAAAGAAATATGATAAAGTACCTCCTGTATTTTTTCCAAGGACTTGCTAAACACATTTATAAACAGTATAGTTCACTTAACCCCCAAGCACTCCATGAAGTTAGGATTAATTATCCTATTTTACACATAAAAAAATCTAAGATTTTAGCAAAATTTACGACTTACCCAGGGTTCCAGTAAAAATGCTGCTAAAATTACACCAAGCTAATACTCCTTTCATAATGTCACATCTATCTTATCCCATACTTTAAAAAATGAAACCCTTGAGTTCAAAGACTATCATTTTACCTAAAACGTATATAGCAAATGTTCTGTTATATGTAATTAGTGTGCATTTTTACTTTTTTATGTATTAGCCTAATGATATATTTTCAAGTAAAATATGCCAGAAAAAAAGACATGGAGTCTCTAAAGGCAATCACACAAACCCATGGTTTACTCTCAGGCCACAGTGGAGCTTCAGTTAAGTCACTTGACTTGAATTTGCTTGTGGGTAAATTCTTTGTCTTCTCAAAGTCAATAGTAACTAAAGACTACATATTTTTTTCACTATTTGAGTATGTACATGGAACACACTGGAACAAAGTTATGTTTTGATATTCAAGAATTAAACGTGCAAAACATTTCAGTCTAATGGGAAGATCCCATGCTTTCAATTTCTTCCAAATCGAATCCATAGCTATTCCGTAAGTCCACTTTCAATCTAATCTTTCATGCAATCCCATTCCTACATCTTACACTTTCAGCTAAAATAAATTATTTTATGGTTCTCATATATCAAGATTAATCAGGACTCTTTGCTTGCAAGTGACAGGAAATTAAGAAAGCTTAGGCAAGAAAAGAAATGGGTTGGCTCATATAACTGAGAAGTATAGCAATTATCTGGACCTACACTCAACTTAATTTCCAGACATTTTTATATATATATATATATATATATAGTGACAAATCACTCTGTCTACATATCTTTCTATAAATCTCTATGTTGGTTTATCTGGAAAACATGAGAAAATAAGGGTGTGAGATTTTATTCTGCTTATAAGCTAACAAGTTAACCTGCCTTGGTTACCTGATACTGACAGAAGACAAGATTCCTGAACCAAAGACAAGGGTCTTGACTACTCATGGTCCAGACATCAGCATAAACATCAGTATATTTCTGTGAATCCGCCTTGCCCCCAAAGACCACAGGGCTGACACAGACAAGCTCAAGGAGATGCCTCCACCAGCATGATACTTAAACCTTGAGTTTAAGGAATTTGAATCTTTTATAATGGGCAGTAAACATTCTTCTTTTCCTTTGCTCAGGATCTCTATCCCTCTCTTGGCACCGCTGTTTACTAAGCAAACATATTTGAAAATATAGTCTCGAACGAAGAGCAAACAGTATTTCGTCCACAGAATGTACAGAAACCTGAGAGACACATGGAGAATTATTTCCCAACAGAAGGCTTTCCCCATTAGGTAGCAGAGACTACCTGAGTAAGCTTGGCAGAAAGAAAAACTGTGCTTTATTTCAAAAGTCTTAGATAACGTGCTATCCCTGGACCACAGTAACTCTATGTGACCAAGCCTGAGCACTGAGGTCCTCTGAGGTTCTCTCTCAAAACACATAAATAAATATTAGGGTAGTGTCAACAGAGGAAAGGCTATTGATGTGAAGCAAGCAAAATGCAGACAAGTTCTATATCATATACCCTTTTCCCTGTCTGTATCTTTGCTCTCAATTTTCCCTTTGTTTCTGCATACTCCCTTCCTCCTTTATTTCTATGTGCCCCTATCTAAGACATCCTACAAAGCCACTCATAGGTGCACATTCCACCACATTCCAGACTACAGCATTGCCTTGTAAGCTACAGAATTTTCTAGATTCATTCAGCATTTTTTCTTCCTCAACTGTGGCACTTTTTACTTCCTACTTTGCATTACAGTAAACTGTATGTATGCCTTAAGCTTCCCAACCAGACCTGGATCTCCTTCTGAGCAAAGTCATGTCTTTACCTATCTGTTCCGCCTATGGGTCAAAACATACTGCAGGTGCTTAATATATAAATACAGCATAAAGGGAAGAATATTAGACTGAATTTAAATAATTTGTATCTTGGAACTAACAATGATCAAACAATTACCAGTCCAAGAAACCACAGACTTTGCTTCTCTTCCTATGTTTACCACACTGGTTGGCTACCGTGAGCAAATCTATTAACCTCTCTAAGGCACAAATTCTCTCATTTGTACAAAGGTGAAAATATATACTCTTCCTCATAGTGTTATTGAGATAATCACATTAGGAAATGCACATGAAATGACTTTAGAAATGTAAAGCACTCTTGGGGCACATGGGTGGCTCAGTCAGTTAAGTGTCCAACTTCAGCTCAGGTCATGATCTCACAGTTCATGGGTTCGAGCCCCACATCGGGCTCTGCACTGACAGCTCAGAGCTTGGAGCCTGCTTGGATTCTGTGTCTCCATCTCTCTCTGCCCCTCCCCCCCTCACACTCTGTCTCTTTCTCTATCAAAAATAAACATTAAAAAAAATTTTTTTAAGAAATGTAAACCACTCTAATAATTAATGAATTCCATTTTCAAATAACAAGTTAACCATTTCTGTTATATGAATTCGATGTGTTTAATATTCGCAGACTAGTTATCATACAAAAGTAAATAGATGTAATTTGAAAGATGCTTACAAAAATTCTGTCAGGACAAAAGTACATATTCCTTGGTAATTCTAATTCCACCATCACCTTTTAATTTCTCTGACTTAATTTTTAAAATGCTTATCTCCAGAAGTCCTCATAAAGTATAAAGTTATCAATAGGGTTATTATCTTAGGGCATTATCTGTTGATACAACCTTATATTATTTTTACTGGCTTAGAGGCAAAGAGATATATACAGGTAAATTTTGAAGGAAGAGAGACAAATTAGAAAGAAAGTAAAACCTTGGCATGAGTTTGCCTAGAAGATAACAGGAAAAGGAACATATTGCCAAGAAGGGGAACCCATGTAAGAACTATTGGAGACGTTGCCAAATAAAATTAAAATTCCTAATTCATAGCTTTGTTTCGGACTGGCCTTGTCAAACAGGTCAATTTTCTGTACATCTATATATTTTTTTAATTCACAATATTTTGTTTCAAATTTGAACAGGAAAACAAAGTGGAGCCAAATAATTCATTTGTTCACATAATGTTCTCCCTTTACAGGAGGAATTCCATGACTTTTTGAGTTTTCTTTCTCCTATACTGTCAGTTGGTTGGAAAGGCATATTTTTTCCTAAAATTTTTCCTAGGATTTTTTCCTAGAAGTTTTGGTTGAAATTTTGAATTGAATCTGCAAATACTCAAGTGTTGAAAATTACTTCTACCAAAGCTGTGTGGTTCTTCCATCTGTCAGAGAAATTAGTGTATTTCCATAAACTGCCTTCCTAATTAATAATGAGCAAATGCCCAAGGAGTAAAATCATGACAACGTGATACAGAAATGTTTTCAGTTCCTTAAAAAATGCCAGAAGAACACAGTTGCAAAAAGAAAAAGACGTGGACTCTAATACAGAAACCCCAAAGCAACTACATTTTTCCCAAAGAGTTGGGAACTGCATGGAAACAGTTCCAAACTATTTTCTCAGAAAGAAGCAGAAATGAAAATGTGAGACAGGAGTACTTCTAAGGTCCACAATGAATTCCAGGCATTCAATAGAGCACCATGATTTCCAGCATCAAAAGCTATAGCAGGGATCAAGAAAAATTAAAATTCTTTGTCAGAAAGAATCCACCTGCCCCCCTGCTCCTTTATTCCAGTGATCTCCTAGGCCCGATGTAAGGGTCTGTGTTGTGACTGAAATGCTTTTAACAAATGCATTATCAGGAAGATGAATGAGACAATGCTTACTACACTGTAGCCTGTAGATTTGAGACCCCTTGCCACAGCCGGCAGATTTCAGATTTCAGAGAACATTACAGGAACATATCACAAGAATCAAAATTAAAAAGTTAAGTGCCTTCCTTGCACTCAACAGATGAGGCACACCTCTGCATTAATTGTGCTGCAACTTTCAACTCCCTTCCCTGCTTGCCAAGATCAGAGGCAAAACCTGGATGGACTCTTTAAAGGTTTAATTTTCTTTTTCTTTTCAAAATTCTCATATAAATATTCCTTAATAAAATGCTGTGGTGTGAAATAAAAGCACCCTGAGTGCTTTTCAAAAGCGCTCAAATGTTGTTCATATCTGTGCAAAGTTTTAGATATCTTTATAGTAATCCTTCAAGGAAAAGTACTTAACGCCACGTGTACGTGGATGAAATGTAAGGGTCTAGGTTATTCATTAAAAATTATTATGCTTAGATTTAAAAGTTGAGCACCTCCTATATGTTGAGGCTTCTGGAAGCAGCAGTTTTGAGCATTCTATTAGCTCCTTCAGATCCCTGCAAACCAGAGAAAGTACATACCTCTCACATTATTATACTATGTGACTCTTGCTAGTTCTTATTATTCAAATGCGAGGAAGTATCTGCATTTAAAATGATATATTTTTATTTTTTATTTTATTTTTTATTTTAGAGATACAAAGCATGCACACAAGCAGAGGAGTGGGGCAGAGGAGGAGAGAGAGAGAAAAGGAGAGGGAGAGGGAGAGGGAGAGGGAGAGGGAGAGGGAGAGGGAGAGGGAGAGGGAGAGGGAGAGGGAGAGAGGGAGAGAGAGAGAGAGAGAGGGAGAGAGAGAGAGAAAGAGAGAATGAATCTTAAGCAGGATCCACGCTCAGTTCAAAGCCCAACATGGAGCTGGATCCCATGACCTCGGGATCATAACTTGCGCTGAAATCAAGAGTCAGATGCTCAACCGAATGAGCCACACAGGTGCCCCAAAATTAGGTTTTAAACATACATTTAAATAGACCTATGCGCACACATACATAAATTCTAAACAATGTTGTTTTAATGGATACACGAGAAATAATCAAAATAACAAGCACAAACAAAAAAAGTCCAGCCTAGGTAAAATGCATCCCAATCTAATTTTCTGCAGAGGAAAATTTCCTAGCATCAGAAGTAAAGCTTTTATGATACATTCTATTCTTGGGAATTTGTGTCAAGAAGACAACCTTATCCAGATTCTGAATCGTAACAACTCTTAAATTAAATTAGGATAAAAATTCAATAGTTCACCTGAAGACAATACCGGCTTTTAATCAATGGCAAAAATCATTAAAATGTTCAGCAGAAGAAAAGCTTAGGTAAATGCAAAAAAAAATTTTAAATACTAAAAATTCTATTTCCAAGGACTCACAATAAAAGACACTATGAAAGGTTTAGATAGAGAATAACACTCCCGAGTACACAAATGAGAATCAATAGACACTCTAGGTAAGAAACAACAACACAGAAGTAGGAACTATTCAAGAGATGTGTTCAGTTTTCTTAATTAAATAAGAATAATACATACACCTATTGATATTTCTCCCACAAATCTCAGGATTGCTACTTTCTATATTAAATTCATAAACAGGATTAAAATTTACAAATTCCAAATACACTTATCATATTAACAATTAGTGGTATTTTCAAGAAAATAAGAGTAACTTTAAATTGAGTGCTTAAAGACATAATTCTCTTATTCCTCAGAATCAGAAAATAAAAAGAACTTTGTAGATAAATGATCAAGCAATAATATATGTTGCAACTTTACAATACTGCGAATTATATATATATATATATATATATATATATATATATATATACATTCATTCTCGTTCTACAATTAAATTAGGTTCAAACAAGTTCCTGCTATGTCAATTTCATATCTGGAAAATATGAAGCAGAGAGCCATACAATGTCTTTCCTGCCCCCAGATAAAAGATAAAAGAGGTGATCTCTCTTTCCAAGAACATTGTATTCACTCAGCTACATGTAGTGTTTATTGCACCTATAGATTAGCAGGAAGTGGAGGGGTAAAAATAGATGAAACAAATTAAATGAAAAGAACTATAATAGACCAAAAGGGTATGATTTCAAGCACCTGAATTATGTATACAGATGCAAATAGGTTTAATTTTACTAAAAAACATGTGAAAAACTAAGGAAAAAAACTGAGGACAAAAGACTTTTAACCACTGGTATTAAATATGGCAGATAATGGTAGAATCTATCAGAGAAGAAATAAGAAACCGGAACACAAACAACTTTCTAATTAAGCCATAAAGTACAAACTTATACAAAGTTAGGAATGAAAGAAATTGTATTTTCTAGATGGTAGGTTTTGGGGGGTTAAAGGTTAGGGCAACTGTTTGTGAACTTAACACAAGTCTTGTGTAATGGAAGTAGGAGAATCTTTTATAACAGCATACTACGATGGACAGAATTTTAAAACCTATCATCCTAACAAATCCTAATGAAGCTAAATACAAGAAAAGGCAAATCACATACCACAGCATGAAGTTAAAGAAAGAAGTCTAAGATGATTATTTATGTTCCCATGATAATATAATGATGAAAAGCTTGTTCTTAGGGTTAGTCCTTGTTAAAAATACAGACATGAAGGGAGAATAGCTAGTTCCTCCCATTCTCCCCACATCAAAACAATGCTGGTATACTTTAGACACTAAAAGTTATATAATGCTAATAGCTTGAATCATTACCTTTCCCAGAGGTATTTACATCTCAAGATGTATCAAAGTGTTATGCAAATGAACTATCACTATTTAGTGGGTAGGAAAAGATTTGAGGCAAAGGATAATGGGCTTCCCAAGGATCCCAGAATTCATTCAGGAAGACACTTGGTCTCAAACTTGCCCAGTATGGAAAATGAATTTAAACTCCTGGTGGCCTCCGACTGTAACCCAAAGTGACCTATCATCCAGTTAACATTTTCTGAATATCTCAACACTTTAGCATAAAATATCATATGAATTTTGGACCTTACCTTACTGGATACATATTTGTTTTAAAATAAAAATGATGAGTTCCCCGATCTGGAGTAAAATTGGCACTCAAGAATGATTCAAAAAAAAACACAAAGTCATGTTTGTAATTTTGAGTAGCCCCTATCCAATCCATTCTATCCTGGCATGCTGACATATGTAATATTTGTCTCAGAATAAGAAGAATGAATATGCTTTTTTTTTTTACTAACCTGATAAGATAGACAGAAACATATTATCTATATGAATCAGTCAGCACCATAACAGAACAAACAGGCATGATACCTAGAAACCACTTTTTATGGTTTGTTTAAATGAACTGTAGCCATGTGTACTGGGTATGTTTTACCTGAATCAAGATAGACCCTTGGAAAATATACTGGTCTGTTCTGTTCTAAGATGAGCCAATAATTGTGAACAAATATGACCACCAATAGTCTCTCCAAAGCAACAGAACTGACCAAAATGAAAAGTCACTTGAGATAATTCAGCCTCAAAAAATCCAAACAATATATTTGTGTGGTGGATGAGCTCAATTATCATTGTCCAAACTTCTAACATCTCTATGGAAATAAAAATTAAGAGTTTTAGAGGCAAAAAAAAAAAAAAAGGCAGGGGGGGTGGAGAATGTATAAGGCCATAGAATTGGATTTTGCCAGAAAAAAACAAAAGACAGTCATGTCAGTTAATATTTTTTCTTTGGATTTTCACTGAGTTTTATTTTTAAGGCACATATGATAGAAAAAACAAGAAAAGTACCCAAATAGCAGATTACCCTGCAAAAAGATCAAAGCCTGAGCACTAGCTTCTCAATAATAAAATTCCACACTCATCCTGTAAGATCACATTGAAATGTTTACCTATAGAAAAGCCAACTTCTTACAAGGAGAAAAACAAAGGAAATTCTAAATTATAACAGGAGTTGGTATGATATGAAGCAGTCATGATCACATCCATTGGAGTATTGATGCAAAATGAACAAACCTTTTTTTTTTAAATTTGAAAGAGAAAGGAAAAGGGTTTTATGCCAGCCAGTTAGGACAGCTGCCCAGGATACACAATTTTCACAAAGAAGAGAGTACCTCAGGGAAGGAATATTTGCTGCAGGGTCGTAGATGTTTTTTACATAAAGAGTTACAAATCATCATGACAAAGGACATTCCATAAAGTTACAGACTTTATCTTATGTTGTTAGTATGTGCAATCTATATGACTTTTTAGTCTTACAGCAACCAGCGAGGTTTCTTTTTCTTCTTATCTTTATGTTCAGAATGCTTTTTATTTCTCTTTTTGCTTTTGTTTTTTGTTTGTTTTTTTTTAATGAAGAAAATGTACAGTGTATGCTCAAGGCAGACATAGAGCCCATGCTTTGAGGTTTTGCTGAGTCATTCTGACCTTGGTAAATGTTCAAGTATGGCTTCCCAGAGAGCTCAGGAGCAGAGCCCACAAATATTAAAAGTTGAAAATTTCCTTTACGAGGAGCTGATATAAAATAAATGTTCAGATGCTAATGCACTTGCACTGTAACATCAGCATATCCAAGGTATTTGAAAAGCATCAAGCCAGTGGTGATTTTAGTTCCTCTTGTCTTTTTTCACTCTTGGATAAGATAATATTAAAATTACATTTTCTGACATATCCAAAAAAGGGCTAGTATCCAAAATATATAAAGAACTTATACAATTCAATAGCCAAAAATCAAATAATCCAATTTAAAAAATAGGCAAAAGACACAGACATTGCTCCAAAGACATACAGGTGGCCAACAGACAATAAAAAGATTCTCAACATCAGTCATCAGGGAAATGCAAATATGAACCACAATGAGATGTCACCTCACACCTGTCAGAATGCCTAAAATCAAAAACACAAGAAAAAATAGGTATTTGTGAGGATATGGAGAAAAAGGAACCTTCATGTACTGTTGGTAGGAATACAAACTGGTGTGGCCACTCTGGAAAACAGTGTGGAGTTTCCTCAAAAGTTAAAAATAGACTGGGGCGCCTGGGTGGCGCAGTCGGTTAAGCGTCCGACTTCAGCCAGGTCACGATCTCGCGGTCCGTGAGTTCGAGCCCCGCGTCGGGCTCTGGGCTGATGGCTCAGAGCCTGGAGCCTGTTTCCGATTCTGTGTCTCCCTCTCTCTCTGCCCCTCCCCCGTTCATGCTCTGTCTCTCTCTGTCCCAAAAAAAAAAAAAAAAAGTTAAAAATAGACTACCTTACAATCCAGCAATCACATTATTGGTATTTACCCAAAGAATACAAAAACACTAATTCAAAGGGATACATGCACCTCTATATGTCTATAACAGCATTATTTACAATAGCCAAAATATGGAAGCAGCCCAAGTGTCCCTTAACTGATGAATGGATAAAGATGTGGAATATTATTTAGCCATAAAAAGAATGAAATCTTGCCATTTGCAATGACATGGATTGGGCTAGAGTATAATATGAAGCTAAATAAGTCAGACAGAGGAAGACAAATACCATATGATTTCACTCATATGTGGAATTTAAGAAACAAAACAAACAAGCAAAGGAAAAAAAACGAAAGAGACAGAGTCAATGCAAGAAATAAACTTTTAATTACAGAGAATAATCTGATGGTTACCAGAGGGGAAGGAGTTGGGAGGATAGGTTAAAATAGGTGATGGAAATCAAGGAATGCACTTGCGATGAGCACCAAGGGATGTGTGGAACTTCTGAGTTACTATATCATACACCTGAAACTAATATAACACTGTGTATGTTACATTTCCAAGAGAAAGCAAAAACTAAGAAAGTAAGAACTAAAAATAAGTGCCCACTACCTGTCAAAAACAATCATATACCTCCATTATTATAAACTTGTCCTATAATGACACTATCACCATTCTTATGATGAGCTTTAGAGAGGTCAAATAATTCACCTAGCTTGATCAGCAAGCAAGTGGCTGAGTCAGAAGTTGAAATGAACTTAAAACATGAAAGATTTTAATTCCACTTCACAAGCCATTGCCCATCTCTTACTCAATGCTGCCTCTCAAAAAAAGGAAACTTATGAATTCCTCCACTGGGGAGAAGCTGTTGTTTTCTATCCAAAGAGTGGCAAATTTATCTGAAATTTATCTTCAATCCCAACTAATTTGTGGCTCAGTCACAAGAACAGCAGACAGATTATGGCAGGTCATTGGCGTTCTCTAAAGCAATTGCTAAGGGTTAGCATTCATTAAAATTACATACAGTGTCTGTTTAACATACATACCCTTAGACCCCAACTCAGATCCATGATAAGCAATTGTAGCGGGTACAGGCAGGTGCATTTTTATCAAAAGCTTCAGTGAAGCTTTACACATTATAAAAACCCTTGCCCTAACCAGAAGAAATAGCCCAATCTCAAATCAATCCCAACTGGTTAATCCTAAATGGGAAGCTGACAATATTCTGAGATAGGCTCAGAGCCAGACCCCAATCATTTCAAGTAGTTAAACTCTGTTTAAAGAAGTATGTTCCAGGGGTGTGTGGGTGGCTCAGTTGGTTAAGCATCTGACTTGATTTCGGCTCAGGTCATGGGATCAAGTCCAGTGTCAGGCTCCATGTTGACAGCATAGAACCTGCTTGTGATTCTCTCTCTCCCTCTTTCTGCCCCTCACCTGCTCACTCTTCACTCTCTCTCAAAATAAATAAATAAACTGAAGAAGAAGAAGAAGAAGAAGAAGAAGAAGAAGAAGAAGAAGAAGAAGCAGCAGCAGCAGCATGTTCTAGGAGTTAACTGTCCTCTGGAAAAAAAGAATCAGCAATAATATGGCTTTCCAGTTCCCTTCAGACTGAAACTAATTCAAAAATGTTTAATCACAGAATTAAAACATCAAGTCATAAAAGGCTTTCTAAAATCATCAGGTAAACCTATTGGTACAGTCCTACACTTAATGAACTATGAATATACAAACAAAATAACACATAACTAACCAGATGAACAAAGAGTAATTCTTTGCAAACTACAAAACAATTTTTTCAAAAGGTGTGGGGGGCCTGGGTGGCTCCATCGGTTAAAATCCAACTCTTGGTTTTGGCTCAGGTCATGATCCCATGGGTCATGGGATTGACACTTCTTGGGATTCTCTCTCCCTCTCTCTCTGCCTCTCCCCTGCTTGTTCGTTCTCTCTCTCTCCCTCCCTCCCTCTCCCTTTCTCCCTCCCTCTCTTTCTCTCTTCCTCTCAAAGTAAACTTTTTAAAAGTGTGTGTTCCTTGGGATATTCTAATCAAATAAAATCAGAAGCTTTTGTGATGTCAGATTTCTCAAGTATATTATAATGAGAATATAAAAATTTAAAATACACTCTGAGCAATACAGAATCTCATTTTTTTATGATATCAGTATAGAAATGTCAGGACAAAAACTTAAGAACTCTGCTACAAGCCAAAGAAGGCACATCCACAAACCATCCTCTACCAGAAGAACTCCATGAGAGATGGGCAGCTTCAAAAAAAGATCTTAACATGGCCCCCAGCGTTTCTGCCTTGAAAACCACATTCTGCCCCACACACGCCCACTAGGATCCTGTTAACCTAACGGAATGGTGATGGGTAATACAAACTATGAAGAAAGAGAGAGGGATCTGGTTCTTTCTCTTTTCTCTTCTACTCTACCAGGTACAAACTTTGCTTCTTTGAACAGATCACTCAATTTGGCAAGACCTTGGTAATAATAGGAAACAAACATGGAACTATTTACAGAGTATGAAGTAACATGTTTGATTTCTTTAACCCTAAATGATTGGACTAGAAAGACTATGTTAATCATATAAACACCTTTGAGAAAACATACATAAAAAAAGCAGAAGGGAAAGTGATTTTTTTTAAACAAAAAGACCTTTAAAGATATATGTAAAAAATAAAGATTGAGTAATACTATAAGTACAGTGTTTAATCAACAAACATCCAAAACACATTGCTAAGTATGCAATATTATAAGTAACATACATTCCTTTAATTTTTTACAAATTATCAAATATAATACTGTCAGTAAAGTTATAGACATGTGCTATTTTATTTTGAATAATCTTATTTGCTCATGTACACTCTATTCCTAAAAGATTTGAATAAGTAATTGGTTATGCACTTTTTAAAATCTTAATTGTTTGAAAGACAATGAACAATAATTAAAACTGCAAATTAAGAAAACAGGAAATGTATGAAATTTCTGAAATATTATTTTAAAAGACAGTCCAGAAACGTAAAATTTCCAGGTCTTAAAATGCCAACATATATGCCCTGGGACCAGTTACAAAATTTTGTGTTCATATATGCAGTATCATTTACAAACCTACCTTTCTCCCAACTGAGAGAGAGATAAGGGGTAGCCTAAAGCAGGCTTCTAGCATCTTAATAAAGACCAATACTTTATGGAGGTGGGAACTGTCTAAGCCCTTTGGATGCATTAATTGTTTCATCCTCTCAATAATTTTAAAAGGCAAGTACCATGTTATCCCCATTTTACAGATAAAGAATCAAAGAATAAGGGGGCTAAGTATCTTGCCCAAAGTCAGACAAATATGAAATGAGAAAGCTAAAACATAAATACAACTTATTCTGTCTTTGCCCTCTTAATTACCTCCTTTTCCTGCCTCCCTTTCACCTGATGTTGTGAGAGAAGAATGCTCCTCCTTGCACATACCTACAAGTATTCCCAAATACAGTCACTCTAACCAGGTATTTTATTTTCCATGATGCTCCAACAAAATGAAGAAATGCTACCACAACCCTTTCTGGTTTTGTATATCACCACTTCCTTATACCCACCCTGCTCACCAAGATAATCTCAGGTGGCACAGAGAACGTGCATGTAACATGGAACTTCTTAGGGCTGTCACAGTCAAGATGTGTGTAGAAAGATTGCTCCAGGATTCCCACAATTGGGACAAAATGTGGCAAAGGTGGATTTTGACGGCTCTCTTCTGAATGTGAAAAGGGGAACAGTAAGCCTACTATTATGTTGCTTGTGCCCCAAGAACAATATTGCCACTACTGAAAAAAAGAATATTATTTTCTCTAGGAAACCAAGCATATTACATGTAAATCATTCATGTGCTCTTTAAAAGATTTGCATGTTGATGAGCCCAAGATTTCTCATTTTCCTTCCGTTTTTACAGTATCTCTCTGGTCATGGCTTAAAATCCATCACCAAAAATGCTAGTTGCCAATATTTCACTGTTAATTCTAAATATGCATAAGTAGTATCTCCTATGCAAAGTCATGTCTGTGATGGAGATCATACATTTGGGTATGAGTCATCTAGCCCAAATGTGTAAAAAGGCAACATCTTATTGGTAATGTCTTATCACCTTACAGAGCATTTCATCCAAATATATTCTCTTGAAAACTGAAAGGGATAAATATGTCATATACTCGATTGGTCTGTAGGAGACATATGTCCTACAATTCCCTTCCTACCATACTCCAGCAATATTCAGCATGAAAGAAGAGAATATAACAATGTAGCACATTGGAATGTATGAGCACAGTGAGGACTATGTGGAAATACACTGAGTGTTCTTTGCCATAAGGTAGGACCCAGAGAATTTTCCACTACATGTCCAATTCCAAACTCAGCCTGCAAAGGAATTAGCTAATTTTTTTTCCCAGTTCAACCTCTTCTAATGCCAGAATTAAAGTGTGGCTGCCCCTTGTGCCCACTGGACCTCAATGAGCAATAGATCCAAGAGTATTCCATAATGCTTTCATCATTTCTGCTTTTTTTTTAATTTTTCAAATAGGAACTTTTATGTAATTTTTGGTTCTTTCACATGTAATATTTTTGAAGAGAAAAAACATACCATGTTAACTTTTACAGCATCAAAAAGAAAGTGATAAACCGAAAGCATAATTAACTTTGTTACTTTAACATAACACGGTTGTTTTGATAGATCCCGGCTTACTAACGTCTCCACAGGCCACTTTCTTCCTCAGTATGCACAGATGAATGAAGAGATTAAACAATTTTTGTGACTGACAGCAAGGTCAGACTTTAATTATTATGCTAACTTCATGTACTAGATTCCACAGATTTACCACTTTCCTACTTGTTAATAAAAGTACTTTATTTTTACAAAATTTTATTTGTTAATACTTTATTTTCACAAAATTTTACCAGCCTTATGGTTTCTATGTCTTGTCTGTTGTAAATACTGCTGCTTTGAGTTAGTGTTTTAGTTACCTTTGGATATATTCCCAGAAGTGGAATTGCTGAATCTTATGATGGTTCCATTTTTTTTTTACTTTTTTTGAGGATTCTCTATACTGTTTTCCATACTAGCTGTACCAATTTAAAATCCCACCAATAGTGCACAAGAGTTCCCTTTTGTCCATATTCAAACCAGCATTTGTAATCTCTTGTCTTTTTGAGGATAGCCATTTTAGCAGGCATAGGTGAGATCTCATTGTGGTTTTAATTAGCATTTCCCTAATGACTAGTGATGTTGAACATCTTTTCATGTTCCTGTTGGCCTTTATTGTATCTTTTTTGGAGAAATAACTACTGAGGCCCTTTCCCCATTTTTTAATTGGGTTATTTGGGCTTGGGGGAGGAATGTTTGTTTACTACTGAGTTGTACAAGTTCTTCATGTTTGGGACATTAACTCCTTATCAGATAAATGGTTGGCAAATATTTTTTCCCTTTCCATAAATTGTCTTTTTTGCTTTGTTGATGGTTTCCTTTGCTCTGCAGAAGCTTTTTAGTTTGATATAGTCCCACCTGTTAATTTTTTATTTTACTGCTGTATTTTAAGTGTCATATCCAAAAAAAAAATCACTTTGAAGACCCATGTCAAGGAGTTTTGTTTCTATGCTTTCTTCTAGGAATTTCATGATTTCAAGTCTTACATTTAAATCTTTAATCCATTTTAAGTTAATTTTCATGAGTGATATAAGATGTGGGTCCACTTTCATTCTTTTACATAAGAATATCTAATTATCCCAGCACCATTTAATAGAGACTGTCTTTCTTCCATTGAGTTTTCTTGGCTCTCTTGTCAATAATAGTTGACCATATAGGTCTGGGCTTATTTCTGGGCTTGTGATTTTTTTCCTATTGGTCTATATGTCTGTTTTTATGCTAGTTCAATATAATTTTGATGATTATAGCTGCATAGTATAGCATGGAATCAGGAAGTGTAATAGCTCCTGCTTTGTTCTTCCACAGGATTTCTTTGGCTTTTTGGGGTCTTTTGTGACTCCATATAAATTTTAGTACTGCTATTTCTACTTCTGCAAAAATGCCATTGAAATGTTGATAGGGATTGCATTGAATCTATAGATGGATTTCAGCAGGATTGACATTTTCACAATATGAATACTTCCAATACATAGACACAGGATACCTTTCCATTTATATGTGTTTTAAAGTTATCACTGTAGACATCTTTAACCTTGTTAGTTAAATTTATTCCAAAGTATTTTATTGTTTTGGGATGATATTATAAATGAGATTGATTTCTTTATTTCCTTGTCAGAAACTCCACTGTTGGTATATAGAAATGCTTCTGATTTTTTATGTTAGTTTTCTATCTTGCAGTTTTACAGAATTCATTGATTAAATCCAACAGTTTCTTGGTTGAGTCTTTAGGATTTTCTAAATATAAAATCATGTAATCTGCAAATAGAATGTCATTTCTTCTTTTCCAATTATATCTTTTATTTCTTTTTCTTACCTTATTACTCTAGCTAGGATGTCCAGTACTATATTGAACAGAAGTTTGTCTTGTTCCTGAATTTAGAGGAAAAACTTTCATTCTGAATGGATGTTGAATTTAGTTTAATGCTTTTCCTGCATCTATTGAGATGATCACATGATTCTTTTCCTTCATTCTATTAATCTGATATATCACACTGTTTGATTTGCATATGTTGAATCATCCCTGCATTCTAGGAATAAATCCCACTTGATCATGGTGGATGATCATTTAGTGTGCTGCTGAATTTGGTTTCCTAGTATTTTGTTGACAATTTTTGCATCTATATTTATCAGGGATATTGTCCTATAGTTTTCTTTTGTTTTGTTTCTAGTAGTGTCTTTTTTCTGATTTCCATACCAGGATAATGCTGGTCTTATAAAATGAGTTTGGGAGTGTTTCCTCCTTTTTGACTTGTGAGAGAGTTTGAAAAGGATTGGTGTTAATTCTTTAAATGTTTGGTCACCAGTCAAGCCATACGGTCCTGTGCTTTTCTTCACTGGGAGATTTCTTTTCTTCACTTCTCCTTACTAGTAGTTGGTCTACTCATATTTTCTATTTCTTCCTGATACAGTCTTAGTAAGTTGTATGTTTTAAAGAATTTTGCCATTTTTTCTAGGTTGTCCAGTTTGTTGGCATATAGTTGTTCAGAGTAGCATCTTATAATCCTTTGAATATCTGTAGTGTCAGTTGTAATGTCTCCTTTTCATTTATAATTTTGTTGGTTCAAGTCCTTTCTCATTTTCTTTGTCTTTCTCATTTTCCTTGGTTTGTCAATTTTGTTTATCTGTTTAAAGAATCAACTCATAGTTTAGTTAATCTTTTCTATTGTTTTTCTCATCTCAATTTCATATATTCCTACTCTCATTTTTATTATTTTGTTTCTTCTGCAAACTTTGGGCTCAGTTTGTTCTTCTTTTTCTAATTCTTTAAGGCATAGAGTTAGGTTGTTTATTTGGGAACTTTCTTGTTTCTTAATGTAGGCACTTATTACTATAAACTTTCCTTTTAGAACTGCTTTTGCTGCATCCCATAAGTTCTGGTATGCTGTGTTTCCATTTTTGCTGTCTCAAGAAGCTTTTTTTATTTCCCCTTTAATTTCTTCTTTGAGTCATTTGTTGTTCAGGAGATTGTTGTCTAATCTCCGTATGTTCATGAATTTTCCAGTTTTCCTCTTGTAACTGATTTCTAGTTGCATGCCATTGTGGGCAGAAAAGATAGTTGATATGATTTTGATCTTCTTGAATTATATAAACTTTTGTGGCCTAACATGTGGCCTATCCTACAAAATGTTCCACGTAGGGATGCCTGAGTGGCTCAGTTGGCTGAATGTCTGACATTGGCTCAGGTCATGATCTCACAGTTTGTGGGTTCGAGGTGCGCAACAGGCTTGCTGCTGTCAGTGCAGAGCCTGCTTTGGATCTTCTGTTCCCTCTCTCTCTGTCCCTTCCCTGCTCACACACTCACTCTCAAAAATAAATTTAAAAGACATTTAACAAATGTTTAAAAAATGTTCCATGTGTGCTTCAGAAGAATGTGTACTCTGCTGTTTTTGGACAAAATATCTGTTAGGTCTATTTGGTTTATAGTGTTGTTAAAATCTGTGGTTTCTTTGTTGATTTTCTAGCTGTATGATCTATCCATTGTTGATAATGGGATATTAAATCCCAACTATCATTGTACTGCTGTTTATTTCTGCTTTTAACTCTGTTAGTCTTTGCTTTATATATTTAGGTACTTCAATGTTGACTGCAGAAATACTCTTTTTTTTTTTTTTAATTTTTTTTTTCAACGTTTTTTTATTTATTTTTGGGACAGAGAGAGACAGAGCATGAACGGGGGAGGGGCAGAGAGAGAGGGAGACACAGAATCGGAAACAGGCTCCAGGCTCTGAGCCATCAGCCCAGAGCCTGACGCGGGGCTCGAACTCACGGACCGCGAGATCGTGACCTGGCTGAAGTCGGACGCTTAACCGACTGCGCCACCCAGGCGCCCCAGAAATACTCTTAAATACAGAGAACAAACTGAGGTTTGGTGGGGGTAGGGGGTTGAGTAAATGGGCATTGGGCATTGAGGAGGGCACTTGTTGGGATGAGAACTGGTTATTGTATGTAAGTGATGAATCATGGGACTCTACTCCTAAAGCCAAGACTATAAAATAAAATTGCTATACCTTCTTGATGCATTGACTTTTTTATCATTATATAGTGACTTTCTTTGTCTCTTTTTAATCTATTTTGTCTGATATAAATATAGTTACCCCTGATTTTTTGGTTACTATTTGCTTGAAATGTCTTTTTCCCTCCTTTCATTTTCAGGTCATGTGTGTCTTCAAGGCTAAAGTGAGACTTCAAGTGCTAAAGTGAGGTAGCATATGGTTGGATCTTGTTTTTTATCCATTTTATTCATTCTATGTCTTTGGATTGGACAGTTTAATCTATTTACATTTAAAGTAATTATTGACAGGTAAGGATTTATGACTGCTGTTTTGTTCATTGTTTTCTAGTTATTTTGGAGATCCGTTTTTCCTTGTTTCTTAACCTGTTGTCTTTTTTTTGTTGGATGGGGGTTAATGTCTTTTGGTATCAGTATGCTTTGACTTCTTTATCATGTTTTTGTGTAATTACTACAAGTTTTTCCCTTGTGGTTACTATAAGGCTTACACAAAATGTCTTAAATTTATTACACTATTTTTAAACTGATAACAAGTTCACTTTGATAGAATTTGTATACTTTATACTTTACTTCTTCTCCTCCTCATAGTTTAGGTTTTTGCTGTTATAATCTACATGTTTTTTTATATTGTGTAACTAATATCAGATTATTGTATTTATGGCTATTTTTGTAACATCCTTTTAACTGTTAAATTACAATTCTGAGTTATACACCACTATTACCATAATGCAGAATCTATGGCTATATATTTAGCATTACCAATAACATTTATAATACCTTTTTATGTTTTTATAATGTAAATTAATGTTCTTCTACTTCCACTCTAAGAACTCCCTTTAGCATTCCTTTTAAGCCAGGTCTGGTGGTAATGAACTTCCCTAACTTTTCTCTGTTTGGGAAAGCTGTTATACCTCCTATACCTGTCCATTTTGGAGGACAGCGGGGCTGGGTATGGAATTCTTGGTTGACAGTTATTTTCTTTTAATAATTTCAATATATCATTCCATTCTTTCCTGGTCTGAAAAGTTTCTGTTGAGAAATATTCTAGTAGTCTTATGTGGCTCCCTTGTACATAACTTCTCTATTTTCTCTTGCTATTCTTAAAATTCCCTTTCACTTTTCAAAATTTAATTATAATGCGTCTTAGTATAGCTGTTTTCAGGTAGAACCTATTTGGAATTATTAGAGCCTCATGGATCTGGATGTCCATTTCTCTCCCCAACTTTGAGGAGCTGTCAGCCATTATTGCTTCAAATATACTTTCTGTCCCTTGCTCTTTCTCTTTTCTTTCTGAAAGTCCCATATGCAAATATTGTTTCTTTTCATTATGTCCCATAATTCCTGTAGGATTTCTTCACTCCTTATTCTTTTTTATTTTTACTCCTCTGAGTTGGTAATTGTTAATGTCCTATCCTCTAGGTTTTTGATTCTTCTGCATGGGCAAGTCTACTTTTGAAACTCTCTATTGAATTCTTCAGTTCAGTTATATTTTTCAACTCTAGGATTCTCTGTTGACTTGGGTTTTTTTTTTTTAATGATTCTTATTTCCTTGTCAAATTTCTCATTTTGTACATGCATTGTTTTCCTAATTTCATTTACTTGTCAGTTTGTGTTTTCTTAAAGTTCACTAAACTTCCTTATGAGGATTATTCTGAATTCTTTGTCTGATAGTTCAAAGATCTCCATTTCTTTAGGGTCAGTTCCTGGACCTTTATTGTTCTTTGATGGTGTCACATTTTCCTGATTTTTCATGATACTTGATTTCTTATGTTAGTATCTGTAGAGTAATGAGGTTCCTCTTCTCTACTTTACGGGTTTGTTTTGGCAGAAACAGCTTTTTACCAGTCAGCTCAGTTGGGTTTCTGGATGTGTCTGCTGGCAATGTTTTTGGACAGGAGAGGCCTGCTATTATAGTGTATGTTTGAGCAAGGCAACTATTCAAGCTCTGAGAATGGAGATGGGTGGGAAGGGCTGCCACTGGCTGAGAACAGCTGGATAGGACTGCTGGCTTGGTTCTCTATCTAAGTGAGACTGTTGGATGGGCTCCACAGAAGCCTGGATTCTCTGGGCAGGTTTACTAGATGGTTATGACTTGTTACTATATTCAATAATAGTTGAGGTATAAATTAGTTTCCCTGCCCTGGCAGGGCAACAGGCTGCAATTCAGGGCCTGTATAGCTCATTGTTTCGAAGCCTGAATCAGGCCTGAATAAGCATGCAATTCCTTGGTCAGATGAGGCCACTGGTTTTGTTCTACAGATAGAAGCCATGGGCTATGCTCTCTGTGCCACTGTATGTAGGACTATTAAATAGGCTACGCAGCTTCCTGTGTACTCTGGTTAGTTCCCCTGGTCAGACAAACTGAAGGCTGTATTCAACAATAATAAGTACTACAAATGAGATTCCCTCTCCAGGTCCAGTGGGAAAGGCAGCTTTAAAACCAGTAAAACTTTGAGCATAAGAGACTTAAAAACTGAGAACAAACTGAGGGTTGATGGGGGGTGGGAGGGAGGGGAGGGTAGGTGATGGGTATTGAAGAGGGCATCTTTTGGGATGAGCACTGGGTGTTGTATGGAAACCAATTTGACAATAAATTTCATATATTAAAAAAAAGCGATTTAAAACCAGTAAAACTTTGTTTGCTGTCTTAACCCAACTCACACCTCAAGTCTCTTGGCTGAACAGGGCCACTGTCTTTGCTCTGCAAACTATTAACTTTGTCTGCCCTTCTCTCAATTTAAGTGCTGCTGGCCCACACCGTTGTCAGGTGTTTTCACCAGCCCTTCTGGTTAGAAGGGGTTGGAAGACACTCTCTACAGTGAGTGAAGCTATGTCTCAGCCCTCTTTCCTGGGCAGAAAAGGGAAGGGCCACTCCAGGCTACTCCTAATTTTCCAAATAGGATCTCCCTTGGAAAGGGAGGTAGCCAGGAGCTACCCTCAGCCTTATCTATGAATTTATATAGATATAGATATAGATATAGATAGATATTTATATAGATATAGATAGATATATAGATATAGATAGATATAGATATCTATATAGATATAGATAGATATATATATCAAAAGATACATATATATATCTATATATATAGATATATATATATTAAAAGATATATATAGGGGCGCCTGGGTGGCGCAGTCAGGTAAGCGTCCAACTTCAGCCAGGTCGCGATCTCGCGGTCCGTGGGTTCGAGCCCCGCGTCAGGCTCTGGACTGATGGCTCAGAGCCTGGAGCCTGTTTCCGATTCTGTGTCTCCCTCTCTCTCTGCTCCTCCCCCGTTCATGCTCTGTCTCTCTCTGTCCCAAAAATAAATAAACATCGAAAAAAAATTAAAAAAAAAGATATATATATCAAAAGATATATATATATCTATATATAGATATATATATAGATATCTATATATATATCAAAAGAAGCCTCTACACTCAGTACTGGCTTTGCTCTGAGAGCAATCTGCTCTGCCCATTTGTAGGCTTGAGTATTGCTGGTCCACAGAGCTTCCAAGAGTTATCACAGGCCTTCTGGTAAATGGGGCTGGAAGACACTCTTCACAGCAGGTGGGGCCTTGACTCAACACCTTGCCTGAGAGCGGGCAAACTAGGATCCAGGTCCAGCAAATCTCCTCATTTGAAGATCTGAATCAGGCAGATCTGTATCCCACCAAGTTCTTTGCTCAGAGTGTGCTCCCAACATGGCTCTGCAGATAAGCCAAGAGGTTAGGATTACTACTTGGACTCTGTAGGTATGAACCTAGTCTGCTAAGATCCATGTGCTGGTTATTGCAAGCCCCTCCCCCTTTTCTCTGTCATAGTCAAATTGCCAAGGGCTGGACCGCAACGTTTCTCTTGCACTTCCCATGCTGCAAGATCAGGTAGGGGTTTCCACAAAGCAACCCACAATGCTAAGGGAGGCTGGTGGAGGAACCTAAGACTCATGGGAGACCTCTCCATGTGGTGCTGCACAGCCCTGAGGCAGGGCAAAGTGCTCAATGTGTAGCCACCTCTTACTCTGCTAATGCAGTCTCTCTTGGTCCCTGAGGTGCAGGGGGTGCTTCAGCCTCACTTCCATGTTCTAGGATTCTCACAGCAGTGTCTTGTTCATGAATAGTTATTGTTTGTTCTTCTTGTAAGGGGACATGAAGTCAGGAACAGCCTATATCACCATCTTGGTGGCATCACTTCTGTTAGTTTCTGCTTATAAGTCAAATGTGTATGAGTCTACCAGCATTAAGCTGGGTGAGTGGTTTATTCATTTATTAAACAAATATTTCTTGAATGGGTTGATGGCAGGCATCAAAGTAGGTGCTGAGAACACAACAGCAAGTAAGATAAACCTAGCCCTGTGCTCTGCTCAGGCAGACTACATTATAAGGGAAGACAGAAAATTAGCCAAGTAATTACAGTGGAAACAATTATAGACATACTTAACTTACTTTTTGTCAACTATATTCATTCAGATCAGAAAAAAAAGAAATGAAGAATATTGGCAGAGGGGAAAAGAGAAACATAAAAAATCTAAACTCTGCCCACCATTCTTCTCACTGATAACATGTCCTGACATAAACACGATCCAGAAAATATGAAATCTCAGTTACCACCTGCCATGCATAATGTGAACATCTCACCATGGGATGATCTAAGTGTTTTGAAGGTTTGACCACTAAATACAAGTCACTGCCTTCATCTTATCTTCAACTGAATTAATAGCAGTCTAGAAGACAAATAGGTTGTGCTGGATTTATTAAAGACAGGATAAATAAATATATCCTCCAATGTGGTAACTTCCTATAGGATTTTTCAAAGATAATTTTGACCTTGTGTGAATCCTGTTTACTGAAGTGCATAAGCTATGTTTCTACTCTATTATAGTGCGGTATATGGCAGAAAAGAAAAGCTCCGGGCACATAGACCAAAATTTTTCCTGTTTGATTTTACAGATCACCATAAATGCAAATGAAGTGAAATGAATGATGAGAGGGTCATATTTCCTGCCAAACACTATAGAGTTCATGCTCTTTTCCTTTAGCAATGCCTGTTCAATACTGTTATCTTTAGTGTGCAAAGCAAATTTAAAAAGATCAAAGCGTTTTACCATTAGGACAAGATATTTTCTCACTCGAGAAGATGCTGTATTTAATCCCAGTGCAATTCTTCTTGATACAAATGAGATGGATCAAAAAACAAACAAGCAAGAGTGAATAGTGGAGTGTCTTCACTCTTCATTTCTATTAGTAGACCCTTAGGATGAGACATTTGACTATTTCCTTCCCGTCTGCTTCCTCAATGGGCAGTGCCAGCAACCCTGCTCAAATGAACTGGGCTTAAGGAAAGACTTTGGATGAACATACTCCATGTAATGAAAGAGAATCAGAGTAAAAAATGAAAACAGTCACCTGCATAATTCAAGGCAAAAGCTCATTTTTATCTCTATTACCTGGATACTTGGAGTGAGAGGGAGGCAGTAAATTATCTCGATAATTGCATTATTTCTTTAACTCAATGCATCTTCATCCTCAACTACAAAAAGTTTCTTATTTTCTTTCTGCAATAGTCCAATTTCTAAACTTAATTGAAATAAATAGCAAAACCAAATGCAAGCATTATCATTCACACGAAGACTTGATGACCCAGAGAAGTATATTGGCCTTACAGCACTTAACTTTTGCATTACTGTTTCATTACAATATCACTTAATTGATATTCAAAAACATGCAAGCTCATGCAACTTTCCCATAAACCAAAGTAGAAAATGTTGAAATGGAGAAGAACAACAAGAATGCATAAATAAAATATGAAGAGTTTTGTCATGTTCTATTAGGGTTTTTCATGTTAGCATCCTATTATATTAGTATTTGTTTTCACTAATATGAAATGAAAATTGCTGAAATGATTGCATGGTCATATCTTGTTAGGCAATTCAAATTCTAAAATTATATGATTCTAATATAAGATGAAAGAAAATTGTTAATATTATAAAAAGTTTCTAATATGATGTGAAGGCCCATCTGGAAAAAAAAAAAGTTTAAGTTACTTTAGAGTGATTTCTTGGAAATATTTTCTTCATAGGAACCAGGTGGTGACAAAGAATCAGAAATTGGGCATGAGGATATCACTAGTTGACTGTATACATAAACAGAAAATATTTCTCTCAAACAGTCGATATATTGCATGAATTTTTTTTATTCATTCTACAAGTGAATTTGTTTTTAAATGCAGGAAGTAACTGCAGCGATTTCGTTTTGGGGGTATTTTGTTTGTTTTTAAGTAAAGTCACTATTAGTAATATTACTCTTCATAATACGTTTTCATGCGGAAGTTATTATTAATTACTAAATAATGAACTAATTGCTAAATAACACAGCTTGATGTCTTCTCTATGGTAATAAATGTAGGGTATTGCTTAAGTTAAGGTAATGTTTTTTTAGCACTTACGGAGAGACCTGTTTAATTTAGTGCATATCTTAAATGTGATATTATATCATTTAGTGGTCTGATTTATTAAATAATTTGGGGTTAAATCTAAAGTTCACTTTCAATCTAGGCATAAGTGTGATGCTTTGGGGTATCAGAAGCAGCAGCATGCCTAATGTAACTTTGAAGTCAAAGTACACCTTCTTTACCAAATTCATGTTTTATGTTACAGAAACCTGGCGTAAGAATCGAGAGATGAAAGAAACACTAGAAGAATAGAATAATTGGTTGTAAAGGATGCTATTTACTCTTTTATAAATACCGATTTCCAAATTCTATATGATTCCCTAAAATATTCTATTTGAATGAAGACTGCCACATTTTAGCATTTATCTTAATGTCACATTTTATACACTGAAGAAAACTTTTCTCTCAAAGATAACATTATCAATAGTTTACAAAACGATTATGATTGCTTGAAGGGTGAGGTTTAGGAAATCTAGTCCTGACATATATTACTTTTAGGGAAAAATAAATTTATCTCAATTGGCTCTTAATGCCAGCTAAACAGAAAAACCATTTAAAATTAGCTTCCAGACACAAAAATCATCTGTTGATTTTTGATGTTTGATGAGTTGAAATTAGATGTTTTATAAAGAAGACAAGGTGAAAAACTTGGCTTTAGGATAGGCCAACTTTCTTCACACAATGTATTTCATCTTAACTGTGGTGTGGATTGTGTTTGCCAGGACCAGGCTAGTCCTATCTCTCTCTCATTTCACCCAACTTGAACGGTTCAACCCCATGTCCATTCTTCAAAGATGTTTTGGGATAAGAACCATCCTGATATAAACTTCTCCGGGGCCATTTGGATCTCTGTGGTGAACCAATAAAGCAAACTAACTAAAATAACAGCTGAGCTAAGCATGAGAATGTTTAAAACGATAAGACTTGAATGACAGCTTTTCTAAATTCCAGTGAACTTTCCTAATTACCATATCTGTCCCAGTTTGAGTATCTAGGTCTTGTTACCAAGTCTTCTCTTGTCTGAGGAAAAGAAAATTCAGTGGAAGAAGTTTCTGAGGGTAGTAATACGAACTGGAACATCCATATCACTTCACGATCCCTTTCCAATAAACTATACGGTCAGAAGATCAGATACATCTTGGAACAGGAAACTTTACCGTTAAAAAAAAAAAAGACAAAAACAAGAACCACAGCTCCACTGTATATCTTCCATAAAGAATAGATTTTCCTATTTCTCTTTCGTGAGGGATTTTTCAGTGTTGGAAACTGTATACTTATCTATGTTCTAATTAATCAAGATAACATGATTCATCCTCAAGTTAGACTTTATCCTAAGCAATTTTTCTAATGTTTTCACTAACTTTCTTTAAATTGCCAGCGTGGTGAAGATGTAATGTGTCACCAAGGCCCTTGTCTTTATTTCTGTCTAGTACTGGTGGAAGCTGCAAAACTCACACACTGTATTATCTATTGCAGTGAGAATACTGCCAGCCCCAAATCAAACGCCTTTCTTTCCTCAAAGCCCCAACAATGCTTCCCTCCCCACTCCCCCCCTCATAAATTAGCAGTGTTTAGAAGGAGACTTGCCAACGTTCTTTAGATTACTTTAAGGAAAAGCTCCATCATCCATAATACATTTGGGCCTCTTTTTTAGTTGAAGATTTATATTTTTTTTTATTGATGGGTTATGAATATTGACACAGGAGATATTCATTGTTTATTGAAGGCTTGTTTACATAAAAGATCTTCACAGGCTACCCCCTAAGTCTAGAGGTCCTAAACCAGTGTCAGGGAGCTGTCTGGGTATTTTTTCCCACGTATTGCACTGCCATTCTACCAACAATAGAGGCCCATTAACGTTTGGCCCTTCAAGTTACTGCAGCCCAAGCCTCAGTGGCAGGACGTCTGCCCAATATGTAAAATAACGGAATGAATGGATTCCTTGGAAACAATGATAACAAGACCTGGCTGAGCTAACTGTGACAGCATGTGGTAATTTTCCAGCCCGCTGGCCCTGTAAAGGAAACTGGAACACAAAGCGGAGACTGCAGGGCGGGCCGGCCTGAATAGCTGCAAACAAGTGCAGAATATCTGATGATGTCATACGCACAGTTTGACAGATGGGGCTGGACAATTTTTCCCCCTTCAAACGTGTTCTTCTTAACTATTTGTATTCCATCAGCTTCTCGCTTGGGAAGTTCGATCCTGAGATCACCTGCTTGAAAGACTAAACAAACCTTAACTGTCATGTGCTTGATTCGAGTACCACTAGTTTTATGAAGAAAAATGATATCCAGTCTTAGGGGCTGAAGGCTGAGGGGAGCAGCGGGGGAGAGAGTGTTGCTGTGGATTAATGCATCATCTCTGCTTTCAGCTGTGGGCCAGGTTTTGAGTCTCGCTCTGACTGAATCCTGCCATACACTCTGAATAGCATAATGAAGTATTGTTACTGCCCCAGTCTAGCCATTACATCAGGGAAACAGACATCCAAAGTTATCAACACTGATTACTAGCTGGGCTTTGTGTCTATAAAATAAATACATTAAAAGACGCCTTTTTCTCAGTCTTATGGGTGTTCCCTCAAGGTTGGATGCTTTCGTGTTTATAGTTCTATGTGTCACTATATACAAGTGGGTGCTAGGGTATATCTGTAGACAGTGCTCACCCAAAACATGCTGGTGTGGAGATCCGCATTTGTATGTGTGTTCAAGTTGGTCCATGGGAGACAGAGAAAATGAAGATTGACAACATTTATAAAAATGAGACACAACTCAATTAAAATTCACCGAAAATAGTAAATGAACCGGCATACACGCTTTAATTATAACAACATAGGACTGTCTCTTCCTTCCTTCAAATAAGTAGTTGCTTTGGATCTCACATGTCTCCACCGTTTTATTCATGTGCTTCTTTTTATTTACTTTTCAAGGAATTTATGTAAATATATGGAGGCTACAGAATGGGTCTCAGATACAGCTTTATTCGCTAATCTTTTCATCCCATAGCTAACCAAAGTGGGATAGGCAAAGGATTCTGTTTGTGGGGAAGTGCTATCTGTCCCACAGAAAGCCATGGCACACTGCCTAGCCTGCAGAAACAAGAATAATAGCAATAGCATGATAATGAAAAGTAATGATGAAGATTTACAAAACACCTTTTCAACTAGCAAAGCACCATACACTAAATAAACCACTTTCTTCTGAGTCTCCTAGACTATAGAAGCTGTGTAGAAGCTATGCTCAACTGAACTTCCCCTGGTTTATCTAACATACTTGTTGGGTAAGGGGTGGGGGGGAGTGATAAATTTAAGCAAGGAGAATTCTCCCTCTCATCCTGAAGACTAGTTATAACCAACTCACCCTTGCTCTAACCTTCCACTCTCACCTTTTAGATGTAAAGGGAAAAACATGTCCCTCATATCCTCTACTATTACCAGCTCACCTAGGCACAATCGGACTATGCTTTGTCCCCTGTCTGTGCATTCATTCCTGAGTGTCTACCACCTGCTTGTTACCGGGTCATCGCTTTATTCTGTGCAAATGCTCGAACGGAGATTGTGTCACTACTTTAAGGTCAGTGTAAGAGAATTATTTGCACAATGCACATTTGCAGCAGTCGCTACATTTGAACAGCAGAGCTGTGGTTCATAGGCAGCCACAATCTAGTCCTAGGTCATGTCCAAGTTCAAGACCTAAGTGTCGGCCACAGCCTATACTGAATGAGAACTCACTGGAGGGCACACGGTTTATGAAGAGTAGTTTGTCTCTGTTTCCCACATTTCCCACACACTATCACCAAGGGCATCCCTCTACATGTTTACACAAGATGGAGCTCCCTGTTACAAAAAGCCAAATTGTTTTATTAGTAGCTGTGGTGCTTACATCCCAACAGGATACTGAGAAGGTAAAAGCAAAGGAAAAAATGGGATCAGCAATAAGCACTTTCCACTATCACAAGTCATAATCTGAAGCTATCCACAAGCTGCTCTTGGAGACCTACTTCTGACCCATCTATGTTAGTCGCCTAGGTAGGGCTCTCTTAGAAAGCCTGGAGATCAGAGCCAAGGGGTTCGAATGAAGAACAGTGTGATACATGGTAGGAAGGAAAAACAGAGCCCTGCATTCGCATTCTTACCACTGAGGTAAAAGTTTGTTAATATGTTGGCTTTCTACAAGTACTCATCTGACCAAAAAGCCAAACTAGTGAGGTTAATCAAAGTAATATCAGCCAGAATGACAATCAGGATAATATTTTGTAATAACTATGACCTGCAGGATATTTGGAAGAAATTAATACATGAAGTTTCCATACTCATTTTGTACAACTTGTAAAAACGTTAGTAAAGATAATGTCATATTAAGTCAAACCAAGGATCATCCAGTCCAATATGCCAAGAGGGATTCATTCTGTGGCAGGACATACTGTCATTCAGATTCACACCTCCAAAAGTAATTTATTTCTGCAAATATGACTAATACCTTAACAATAAACACAGGTGTGCCAGTATTTAACCTACCTAAAGATTTCTTGAATCTGCTGAGAACTTAAATCTACCATCACTTCTCATAAATATATTAGCCACCTCATAAAACTGTGCTTCATGTTTACCTGAAACTTACAGTTGAGTTAAATTAAATAAATATCTATTAAGGACTTACCTAGTGAATGGTGCCATGCAAAAACAACCAGAAACACAAGGGTGGGCAAGAAGGCTTAGCAAACTTATAATCATCCAGAGGCAACTAGAAATAGACAAAAGTAGCTACAATAATCATGGAGTAAAGGCTATTCTAGGGAAAAGTACATGTAAGTGATATATAAATTCCAAAAGAAAAATCCACGAGGGAGAGTACTGGGGCTTGGGGAACATATTCATGTTTACTTAGAAATTTACATAACAGTGTTTTAACTTTGAACAAGGTGTTGCCCATACTTAGAGCCTTCACCTTTCAAGAATGAAGCTGAACCTATTCTTTATGTTTATCTGTCTTCGGAGAACACCTACTTCCACTTTTATCACTGCAGTCATTCTTCTCTGGACGTTTTCTAGTTACATCACTTGATTTTCACTTTCCATTAAGCATGTTTCAGTATAAATAGGCATTTGAAGTTGGAATATGAAAATAAGAAGTGAAATCCAGTCAGATCTAAGTCCCAAGAAAGGTAGGCCAAACTTTTAAGTTAAAAACAAATACATAATTAAAAGCAATTCTGTTGATCCTATA
Organism: Lynx rufus; assembly: GCF_022079265.1. Classification (NCBI taxonomy): domain Eukaryota; kingdom Metazoa; phylum Chordata; class Mammalia; order Carnivora; family Felidae; genus Lynx; species Lynx rufus. The sequence goes on from NW_025814823.1 coordinate 150,681,856, forward strand.
GAGCAGTTCTAAAAAAAAAAAAAAAATAAAAGAGGTTCAATTGGAAAAAGGGATTTGAAGATGGGGCAAGGAACTCCATGGAGTTCTTATCAATTATTGAGCAAAAGCATTGGCGGAGTGCTATAATCCATCCCAATGCCTGATTCTGTTGTTAACTGTTTGTGTAACTGTAGCTAATGCATGTCACAGCACAAGTTTGAACCGCTGTACCGGTTTTGGGTATAGCCAACCCACTTTTGTCATTTTCTAGGTGTGATGTTTGGCAAATTGCTGGTCCTTTTGCACACTGTGTCCTTATTGATAGAATAGAAATAGCTTAGCAACCAGAATATAATGAGTTCAACAAATTCTATAACCTGCTGTTCTTAACAACAAGAAAAATAATAAAAGCTCTCCCTTTCTTAACTTTAAACTGAATAATTTTATGTCAGAAGTTTTGCAGTCCTTCTTAACCCTGAAATTCTGTGCCTCTGTAAAACAGAAGCTATAGTTTAAGATGACTGACACCATCTTTTGCTTATTTATTTTTAAAAAGAGGCATAACTTGGAAGACAAAAATGAGGCAGCAGGTATCACTGGAGAGAGGTGGCTCGCATAGTCTGAGCCTCATGCTCAGCTTCAGCTCTGTTCTTTACTCATTTAATCATGCCAAGCAAGTCAGAGAACCTTTCTGAAGTTAGCCTTAGAAAGGGATTATTAATCCTTACCTCAATATGAAAACCCTTTGTGAACCTCAAAGCACTACAACATCATGAGTTCTCATTGTCTTATAATACTTTGCAAACTTAGCTGCACCATGATTCTCATGCCCATAAGCCCCCAGTTCCTCCAGAAGTGTTTCAACATTTTTGTTACAAGTACAATTAAAGCCAAATGTCAGTAAGAACAAACTTAAAATACGTTATTCAGATGAGATCGGGTGTGTTCAGGGGAATGTGGCTATAGACGTAAAATATATTATTCAAAATATTTACCTAATTTTTAAAAAAAAATCCAAAATCCTCTGAAATTTCTGCTTTGGATTTATTCACAAGTGTTACTTATTCATTCTATTAAACTTTATGTCTATGGCAAAGTCTGCTTTCCAAGTGCACTCAACATCATAGAGCATTCAGATCTGTGTCTCAAGCTAATGAGAATATGTTGGGAGAGATTCTATTTCAATTTAAGATGTTTTGTTAAAATTATTCTTGAAATCAATTCACCAATATTCACTGAGTCCCTCCTCCAAGAAAGGCATTGAGATGGGGGCCGGAGTAAATACAAAATGAGTAAGATCAAGTTACTGACCTCAGGAAGTTGACAAACCTGATAAAGTACAAAACAGGTACACAAATGATTATTTCTGAGGATAAGATAAATGCCCTGAGAAAAATAGAAACAAAGTTTTATGAGAGAATCAAAAAAGGAAAAGATACACTTCACCTGGAGAAGAATTCCATTTGCAATTAGAAAAGTTCTTTTCAGGACAGGTCTGCCAATAACTTGCAAATTAAATATCTGAAAAGACTATAATTATAATGCAGGGTGGCCCATTTACAGAAGTCCCACTTAACATAATGTGATTTCAACAGTAATAAGATAAAGAACACACAGTTGAAGCGCATATAGATCCTCTTTCTTAAGGGACACAAAGGATTTTTCCTGCCAACTTTTTTCTTAAATGGGTCATCCTATCTAATAGGATCACGACATTTTTTTTAATAAGATAAATTTGAAGAGCTGATACAAATTTTCTGGATGAAAACGAATCGTTTTTATTTGTGTTCGCGGACGCTATGTGAAGTTCCATGCATGCAATGCCCTCTGGCATTTCCGCGGGGGGCGGTAACTCAGCCATCAGGGCACCACAGGGTCATGCAGACCTCCAGGGAAGGAGGCGGCTCCCAAAGAGGCCCCTCTCCACGATATCTTTCTTTGGAGTCTAGTGGCCCTCTCTAAAGGCTAGGGTCCCTCACCCTTACCCCTCTGCCCTCCCCCAGCCTGGGTCTGGGTACCATTAGTGCACTGGAGCAGTAATTTCACTAAATTGTACCTTAGTGGCCCCCTATTACGAAAGGAAGTGTGAATGCTGCCAAAGCCCTTTCCTAACTGGCAATGGAATCACAGGTCAGAAAACATCTTTAGCAAGCATAAATTATTAGGCTCACTATAAAAGAGAACTGACAGATGAAACAGGCATTTCCATGAGTGAACAATACAGCTTCAATTCAAAGACTGCTGATTGGGTGTTCAGCCTTCCAGCATAAACAGCTATTCAAATTTTAAACTGTAACCAAGTGAATAAAGAGAAGGAATGCCACGGCCACCTCGGGTTCTTCAGAACAATTCAACAAGGGATGTGATATAAATAAAATGTCAACCTATAGGTTGAGTATTTCTTCTTCTTCCCAAGGGTGCTTCACAGCCCATGAAACAGAAGGTCAGTGTTTCAGACCAGAGTCTGCTCTGGAAACCTGGAGAGCCAAGTTCCCCCCACTGGCTGTCCCAGAGCCTCGCCAGGAGATGGTCACTGAGCACATCAGCCTCTCTCTCCTCCTCCCCTGTCTGTCTGAGTCGTTCCCAGCCTCCCTTTTTGTAAGATGTTATCTGTATTCATGGGGTGAGGCTGTTGAGGATGAAGTCACAAACATGTAATTATGAACCTCGGAGCAATGCAAAGCATTCTACTCATAGGAAATGTAGACACTGTCAGTTTCTTGCTGAGATGCCACAAAGGAAGAGCGCCTCCCTGAGATAAACCTATACACAGGTAGCAGAATGAAAAGCATTTATCTCCACGGTTTGCCAAAAGACGCAAATCCCAGATGTTTAAAGTCTCCTAGCATTTCTCAGGATGTGATAAGAACCTAGGACCATCTGCGATCCTTGCTTGGATGTAAATATCTGGTTAAAATAGAAGCACGTAGCTGTGCATATCTGGTAACAGGAGACACATGAGTGCTTAGTGCTTGCTAAGAGAGAATGCTTGACTCTTTTACCAACAGAGTACATTTCTCACGAACGCCAAAATATTGGCCGCTTCCGTGTCAGACTTAAATTGGGTCCCCTTGAGTTTCAGAAGGTCACTAGCAGTAATTTGAGGCAGCAGTAACAAAGGATGTGAAGTGCACTTTCTTCCCTGAGCGACCTTGCCTCTGTGCCTTCTGAAGGACCTACCTACGGAGTGCTCTGCCCCCAGCCCTTGCCCCCATGAAATCAGTTTTGGTTGCTTTCCCTAAAAAGGGCACCTGTTACCACAGAAACACTTGCTCATCAGTGGTTGCTTTCAGGTTAATTTTTCAGTAGTTTCCAACGCAAGCTGGGAAGTCTTCCAACACTGAGGATATCCATCCAGAGAGCTCTCAGGTCAGTGGAGAGCTCTGATTGCTTTTAATGTGTTTTAATCAGAGCATACAAATAGCTTCGTTTACATTGAAGATCTAGCAAAGTTAAGTTGTGTAATTTATATGTATTGTTTTCCATTTCGACATATTTGCATCAGGTCATAATTACTGAAGGCCTAGAAGTCACTATGAAAAAATCTGTTTGGGATGATGTTTCTTTACATTGACTGCAATTATACAAACAAATGGGCCTTCCTGCCCTGAAGAACTACTTTCCAAATTCCTTGCCTCCTGGAATATGCTGGTAACAGTGCTTTTAGATGCCAAGGACAGAGTCCTTAAAAATAAAGAAGTTCTACTGATGAGAAGAACTACTCTAAAATGTGCCATGAAATGAGACTAATCACTTTAAGAAAATTGCACATATGTGCCACTAGGTATGCCTTTGATAACCTCAGGTTGAGTTCTCATTCATGTAGTGTCCTCCCCATAACTACCATTTAAATAAGGGTACTGTATGACCCATGTGATTTTAGGGAAGAGTATTTCCATGACCACCATCTAGCACTAGTATAGAGAAACACAATGTGTAAGAGCATGTTGTTATCAAAAATAACTCTGCCAAGATGGTAGACATGCCTGTGTCATAATGTTGTCTAGAACCTGAACATCTCATGCAACCTGCCATCAACTGGAATGTGCTAAGCCTCCATCCAGTTACTGGGTTGTTGGCATATGTATTTTACTGACCAATGATTATCAATTTCCATAGCAATATTCCAAAGGATTCAAGTTGGCTTAGTTTTCCATACTCCAATCCAGTGATTTTGTTGTTACACTACAGCATATGGCAAGAAATGTTCTTCCCTTTGTGTGATAGGAGGGTGCTTTATCAGATATTTTTCTGGGGATGACTGGGTGGCTCAGTCAGTTAAGCATCCAAACTATTGATTTCGGCTCGGGTCATGATCTCACGGTTCGTGGGATCAAGCCCTGCATCCGGCTCTACACTGACAGTGTGGAGCCTGCTTGGGAGTCTCTCTCTCTCTTCTCTCTCTGCTCCTCCCTCTGTTCGCTCACGCTTTCTCTCAAAAAAAAATAATACTGATAAACTTTAAAAATTTTTTCTTCTGTTCTAATATATCTGAGTGAAGCAAGTTCATATATAGCCTGATTCAGGAAGTTTTCAGAGAAAACCTGTATATTGTCACCCACTAGTTATCTTACTACTGTCTTTATAGGCAAGACAATTATGAGATGAATTGTATAACTAGATATAACCCCAATGATAAAAACCTTGATAAAAGCAGTAACCTTCAAACCTGCTACTTTTACTCTGTAAGTCCTAAAACATTTGCATCTCTTCTAGATAGATCTTTGTTCATGATATTACAAACTTCCATTGTGCCACATGTATTCCTTTATCATAACAATCTCTAGCTTGTGATCACATGTATTCAATATTTGTCTTTTCTCTTAATCGGTGATTCTCAACTCTGGGTGCACATTTTAAAATTCTGGGAACTTTTGAAAAATACTTTATAATAATTTAAAGGCCAATAAAAACTGAATCGCCATGTGTTTGTGCAAATGTTGAGGACGGGGGAGGAAGACTCCTGTTGTCTTTTTTTCATTTCCAAGGTGATTTTCACACTCAGCTAGAGACAAAAACCACTGCCCAATATTGTTAGCTCTGAAGAAAAGGACTTCTTCTGTATCTCGATGCTTGGAAAATAAGAGTACTCAAAAATTCACGTTAAATAAATAAATGAATATCACACTATTATCATGCACAACACATTCCTTTGTCAACAGCAGAAGCATGAATTTTAAGAACCTCCCATATTTAAAACTAACCTTGGACAACTGGCCTCTGAGTGTTATTTCTGATGAAGCAGAAGTTGATGAAATTATGTACGATGAGTTATATGATGTTACTTCAGGTCTTCCTTTTTAAGCTTCAGTTGTCACTCTGCAGTGGCCTCAGCTGCAGAATGCCATCCAGCACTGTTACATCAGCAACTCCCCACCCCTGGAGTACACAGCAGAAGGCGTGCTTCTGGAGTACACAGGCAGAAGACGTTACACTAGAGGGTAATCTGTACACTCTTCCCACACCTCCCCTACCTTTTCAGGTCCATGAGCACAGAGCTCCACATGAAGGAAACTTGCTGCATTAGCAAAAGGAACGTTGACTTTTTCATTCCTTCATATCAAAAGGTGTTGAGACATAAAATTACTGATTTCCTACTTAGAATATAAAGACATATGCATATCTACAGTTAGTGACATTCCTGATCCATCCAGATTATGGGTCTGGTGGAAGCAGCAAGCGAGATGTTCTTGAAGGGCAGTATCTTCCCACCTTAATATCAAAGTCAAAAATACACACCTGAAGTGATTTCTGTAAAATTCAGGACAGTGGTTACTTCTGGGGGAAGGAAGAGGTAAGAATAGAAAAAGGCACATACAGGAAGGTGGCTGAAAGAATTCTAGTTCTTGGCCTGGGTGGGGAGTGGTTATAAGATTTTCACTTGAAATAAGCCATTAAGCTACACATTCATCTGGTAGGTTTTTCTGGCTCTGTGTTTTATTTTATAATAATATAAAATTTAAAATTAAATTGCATTAATAGTCAACAGATAGTTTAAACCAATTTTAATTTAAAATACTTCATCTCACTGTAAAAGTTAAATATAAGTATATGAAACATCAAAAACTATATCTGAATTCAACTTGTCTTTTACATCTATTTACATATTCGTTCTTACCACTGGTTGGATTATTGAGCTCTTGAAGTGTGTTCTTCCCTCCTTTCTCAGGCTTCAAGTGGAGTTCCCTTCAATTCAACTGTGGGTTCAGAGGGTAAGTTTATACTTTCTCAGTAGAAACCATCTGGGTTTCTACTAGTTACTTTTATCACGTGCCTGCTCTGCCTTCTCCTTTCCAGACAGAAGAGTGCAAGCTTTTCCACCTATCATCACAGGAAAGAACCCCCAGACCCTTAAGCACCTTAGTTCTCTTCTTTAGTCCTATAGATTTAGTTGGGGATATAGAATTCAAGAATAGTTTAAGTTGTTTTTCCCAGCTTTATATATCTTCCACCATCTTTTTCCTCCTAAGTAAAACTTTAGTTATAATTATGGAGTAATTCAGGTGGCTCTTTTTTATTTCTCCCCAATTCCTTGATTTCTCCTTGAGTCTCTTTTGTGTCTGTCAGTCAGTTGACATTTCCTGAACATCCAAGTCTATGCTTTGTGAATTTCGCCAGTTTCTCAGAGTGATTCTGACGTCTCTGGGTTTTCTTCTTATTTTATACTTTTACAGTTCCTCTCTCTCCTCTCTTGGTAAATATGTCTTCCAACCCCTCCTTTTCCTCCCACTGTTTCCTGAAGGAATTAATGAATATCTATATACTTTCTTTGTTAGTCTTCCATCCTCATACCTACTTCTCACCCCTGCCACAGCTAACATATTTCCTGAAGTAAATTGGATTACTCACTGCATCCAATTGTCATTGACAGACATTCAAGTTCATATCCCCTCAAGCCTGCTTTAGTTTATTAGCTTGAATTCTAACTTTTAGGATTCTATTTGACAAAGAATATATTTAAATCCTTATTGAGGATAATAATCCTAATAATAATTCCTACTCAAAGCATATTTCACTCATGAAGTGTGTGTATTTTCTAAATTAAAAAAATGCATTAATCTTCTTAATCCTCCAGTGAGCCAAGAAGAAAGTATAATTATTCCCATTTTGCATATGTAATCACTGAGGTAAAACAATGCATATTTCCCTAGTGGCTAAACAGAACAGGAAGGAAATAAGTACCTGACTCAAGTTATCAGGTGGGCCACAAAGAAAAAATTTCATGAAAAGTCAAGAAAATCCAGATGAACCCTCTGTGCCAATGACTTACCAGTGCCTCCCTTGAAATGATTATAGTGAATATGTATTCAGAAAATTCTAAGATAGCTCATGTATGTCATGCTACCCTGAATAGGAAATGTCAAAAGACAGGGAATAAGAGAAATGCCAGGAAGAACATGACCCACAGAGATGATTAATATGGAGTTTGCCCAATGAGATACAAAATTTAAATGAGTATCTTTGACTTAATGCAACCTGAGGATGAAGAATCCCTGGAGATTCTTCTAAGACCTGAAACAGTGCCTTTCCAGAGTTCAGAGACCTGACTGAACTTTCTCTCACCCTCTTTCTCCTTATACAATGCTGTCCCTGCCTTGGGAAGCTCTATCACATGAGGAGAAATGAAAAATCACTTTAAACTTCATTCATACAGGAGAACTGGAGGGAAATAGAATGATTCCCCAAACATGTCTGTGACATCACAGGCACAGTAAGTGTAGAATTGTTGGAGTGAGTAAAAAATAAAAAATCACAAATTGTAATTTCGATCTTCAACAGTTTTGGATACAGTTTCTGGCCATTACAATACTTAACATATAAACAGGAAGCCTACAGAAAAATCTCTTCCTGAGGGCCAAAATGCCATTAGATTTGTTTCTTGCTTGCTAGATCAATTCAATAACATTAAGTGCTTTTTTTTTAATAGACCAGTGTGTTTACCCCTTAGTTAAAGCAGGTGATCCTATTCAACTAGAATTTCCTTATATCCAGATACCAATTCATAGCACCAGATCTGCTCATGTTTCTGCTGATGAACAGTAGGTCATCGTCCACAGTAATAGGTTGCCTCCATTGTAACTCTTATTTCCCATATTTCTTATTAGGATTTTATTACTATTGCTATTATTATACACTCAGGTGTATGAGTGGAGTCCTTGCAGTTTTATTTCTTTTTCACTTTTAGGAGGAATTCATCCCACCTTTAACCTTCTCCTTCTTACTATCTTTGAAATCACAACGATGAGCAATCTTTCTTAAGGAATGAAGGGAACTTTGAGAGTTACTCCCATGTAGCACACACTTCTTGTACAAATTAAGATGTTATTCTTCTGAGTTCCTGTCAGCTTACGAGACCCACTAATAAAAATCCAGATAGTCAAGAAAACATTGCTTTGCTGGACTTTTTCAGAAAACTATGTTCCACTGTGATAAATTAAAAAACCCAGCTGAGGAGGCAGAACTTTTAGGCAACAGGATAAGTGTCTAGGAGCTATAGAAGATTCCCCTGAAGAAAGCTTCAAGCCAATAGTTGCAGGTGCACAATAAGGGTACTGAGTAGACAAATAGATTCAGAGTCACTGCTATGTTCCATTTCCTAACCCCTAACCCCATTCTCAGAACTGTAAAAGAAAACAAAACAACCCTTTGGTCCTAATAACTATACCAGGTGCCATAACATTAATACAAGGATGTTAAGATTTTTTTTTTGACACTGGATTGGTTGGGATGAAAAAGAGCCAGGCCCACTGTGCATATGCATATTATGCTAACATGTACATCTATGATGAGGAAATAAAAGAAAAAGAGTTGTAGGATTATTCTTTTATGTCTGACAGGGTACTATTTCATTATTTTTATATTGAGATATCATCTGACCTCCATCCCAAATATAGGTGTTCATAGCTTTTTGCTATGAACATGGAAAACCATTTGTGCTGACAGGCTGATCATATTCTCAAAAGGTCAGGATCTGCTGTAAATGTGCTTTTCCTTCATCATTTTGTCATTTTTATGGAGTCTTTTCAAATTTTGTGTCAACATATGTGTTCCTCACATCTGGGTTGACATCTCACTTCAAAAGTGTGTTTTATCCCTGTTGCTTCAAATGCATGAAATTAGATAACCCATTTTTAATAAGTAAAAATAATTTTATGAAGAGAAGTATCTATAGTATTGAAAATGTGTCAACACACTGATAACTGTTTTCCTTTGATGTATATCTGGAAGTTCTCTCCAAATTTAGTGTGGTAGAAATGGACAGATATCATTAATCTTTGGAGAGGCAAAAATGGTCAAATATTAATTTCCTTTACTACACAGAGCCACATGAAGATTCTTCCAAAAGAGCCATTTGAGGATGAAAGTTAACTCTTCTCATTCTCAGTTAAGGCTATCTCATTTTGAATCACTGCCTAAGGAGCATAATGTTGGAGCAAGGTTAGTACAGGTTCAAGTTGTGACACAATCTCTCCCTCTAGTTTTGGTTCAGGAAAGTAGATGGAAAGGAAAAGGGATTTGATGTCTGATTGAATTGGGGACCGGAGAAGAAGAAAGAGGAATCAATTACCTCTCCTCTCCCCTTGTTGTTCTTAAATTCCATAACCTTCTATCCCAAACCATTTGTTCTTCCCACTTCCCAACAATGGCTTCTTTATTCCATTTCTAATCCTCAGTTTGTCAATCTAGAACACTACAAATATCAATAATACAATTCAAAACCTACTTCCTGTGGGAAGACTGCTGGTTATTCCTTCCATGCAAATAAAAGCACTCTAGCATTTTCCTCCAGTTTTCATATACAGCCAAGAGTACCTCAAAGCTGGAAGGGATCTTTGAGATCCTCTAGATCAGGTCTGGATTTTTAAAAAGAGGACAGAGAGGTTCAGATAAAATGATTCCCCAAATTCATACAACTATAATGCAACTCCTCTGATTCTGCCTTCAGTGATTTGTTTTGTTTGTTTGTTTGTTTGTTTGTTTAATGCAAATGATTTATTCCAGTGAGATTTCTATTGTCATTGTTGTTTTTGTTTTTGATGACAGTGGGAATTGCCATCCTTTCTATGCTGGAGGGTTGTTAGTGATCCCACTCAGGAACAAGGGTGGAGGAGGGGCCATCAGATCCTGAAGACCCTTGCCTGGCCCAAGTTCCATACAGACTGAATAGTGACCAGAGCCCTCTCTGAAGGAAGACATGGGGTGTTGATGACTATATTTGCTTGACAGGGAACCACTGGTTCTATGTTTTAAAAATATCCCTACCTTAACAAAGTCAAGGATATAAAAGCACCATTCAGATACTGAACTATTTTCAGTATTCAAAGCTTCATTGTCAAAAAGTTTTACTACTGAAGCTAAAATTATTTTCTGTCATTGCTCTTGAAATAAAAGCAAGAGAGGATTTTTGAACTAGATCATTTTGTCCAACTTCTCCTAAAACAATAGTTGCTTTTTCCCATTCTGCTTAAGCTTGTTATTTTAACAATTTCCAAATGCCTAAAATGAATTCTTTTAATGGCTTCAGCCATAAAATCTCATGTCCATATCCCTAAGTTACAACTCAGAAAATCAAGACACCATCCTCACAAATACCCACTTCCCAGCTCAAAATGAGAATGTCAAAACCAAACCCTAGAGCATTCTTGCTCCCCTTGGAGGTTCCAAAACAAAGCTATTCTTCCCAAATAGAAGAATGCTTTGATGGCCTCGCAACCTCAAGGCCAGACAGGAAGATCTAACCTAGATTTTTCTAAATGAAATATTACCATTATCTTTGTAAAAACTCAAGCCATGTCTCCCATGTTACCCTGATAAAAAGCTTATATGGATAGCAAAGTAGAATTCTGGACTATACTTTCTGTTTGGTTATTCTGTCAGCCCTCAACTTAATTATTTGTCTGCATACTATTCCAGTTATCATATGTTCCCCAAGCAGTAATTAATAACATCTGCCATACATGGTGTTTCAGGCTGCTATGGGCTGCATATTTGCATCCCTTCAAAGTTTATATATTGAAATTCTAACTTCCAGGGTAATGGTATTCAGGGGTGGGGTCTTTGGGAGGTAATTTGGAGTAGGTGGAATTAGTGACCTTAAAAACAGAGGAAAACAGAAATATCTCTCTCTGTCTGTCTCTCTCTCTCTCTCTCTCTCTCTCTCTCTTTCTCTGTCTCTCCACACGCATACACTGAGGAAAGGTCATGCGAGCACACAAGAAGGCAGCATGTCTACCAACCAGGAAGAGAGCTGTCACTAGGAACCAAATCTGCTGGGATACAATCTTGGAATCCCCAGACTTCAGAACTGTAAAGATAAATTTCAGTTGTTTAAGCCACCCAGTCTCTGGTATTTTGCTACAGCAACCTGAGCTAAGACACAGACACTATGCTAAATATTTTGCACTCAGTATCTTATTTAAAATTTAGACAAATTCCAATAGGAGACACATTTTCCCCATTTTACAAATGGGAAAACTATGTCTTAGATTAAATAGTTCTTCAACCTGAAGAATGTAAAGTGGCAAAGCTGGATTTCAAATATGCTTAACCCTGAATCATGCTGCAGGGTACATAGTAGACATCAAATAATTGAATACCTCTTACTTCTTCTACTTCAGCACTTTAAAAGTGTCCATTTATACATATATCTTCATCACACATCTAGAAGTTCTTTGAGGGCCAATATTATTGTATTCTCATTGTCTAACACATAGCAGGTGCTCACTAGAAGAAAGAAGGAGAGGAGAGGTGAGGGGAGAGGAGGGGATGGGATAAGACAAGAGGAGAGGAGAACAGAGGAGAGGGGAGGGGAGGGAAGGAGAGTAAAGGAAAGGAGAGGGAAGGAAAGGAATGGAAGAGAGAGAGAGAGAGAGAAAGAAAGAAAGAAAGAAAGAGGAGAAAAAATGGTGTATGTGAATCCGTAATCAGTAGGTATATTAGTTTACTAGGACTGCCATAACAAAGGACTACAAACTGGATGGTTTAAATGACTAAAATATATCAATGCATAGTTCTGGAGACAAAAAGTCTGAAATTAAGGTATCATCAGGGGCAGTACTATTCCAAACCTCTTACCTAGGCCTGTAGGTAGATGGCCAGCATCTCCCTATGTCTCTCCACAATGTCTTCCCTCCATGTATATTTCTGTGTCTAAATTTCTCCTTTTGTAAGAATACCAGTCATACTGGATTAGGACTCAACCTAATGACCTCATTTTAAATTGATTATCTCTGTAAAGACCCTATTTCCAAATAAGTTCACGTTTTGAGATACCAGAAGTCAAGACTTCCACATACAGATTTGGAGGGAATTACAATTCATCTCATGACCATGGTAATATAGATGTTCTCCATATAAGGCACAGCTGGCCACAACACAATCCTGCCTTTTGAGGGATATGGGAGGTATGTGCAGGAATCTCTATGCCTGAGACATGGCCTAATCTCACAACAAAAGAGCTAACAATTGAATCTGTTACATGATGGCTCAACTTATTTGTGTGAGACTCTAACCCTCCGGCAGGCAAGCTATAAACTGAACTACAGACAATTTTAAAGCATCATTTTGTTTAAGTAGGCTTCAAGCCCAGCATGGACCCCAACACAGCACTCGATCTCATGACCCTGAGATCAAGACCTGAGCTGAGATCAAGACTCAGACATGCAACGGACTGAGCCATCCAGGCACTCTTAGTGCATCATTATTCTAATCAGTCCTACATAACCCCTTCCGCATTTAAGCTGGCTCCCAAAATCTGATAGAAATGGTTATAGGTGTTTTCTGTTTCTCAATTACTGTATCCAGGTCTTCATTTGACTTGAAAATATAAATTCCACTCACAGGACATCTGAGGATGTCACAGGACAGCGACTTCTGAGCTGAGCAGGGAAAAATCTGCCTACCCCACGTGCTCAGTCATGATCTCCTCTAGGCCTTTTTGTGCCCTTAAATGAAGTAAATGTCTCTGGACCATTTATTGACCCCAACTTTCAGCAAAGAGTATTTTTATCTCCTTAAAACTGCACTTCTTTGTGGTAAAGAGAAAATCTGCCTCAATGTTCCCTAAGTTCCCAGAGCAATGGAAGAGAAAAAGATGCACAGGATTCCTGTGCTGAGCTCCAGGCTCAGTCACACACCAGTGATGTCACCGTGCACACTCACCATGTAGGCACACACACAGTCTCCACCTCCTCTCATTTCATATTGGATTGCAAAGAAGGCCACATAAGACCAGGGATTTAAACCCTCTCTGTCCCTCTGATCACTGCTCTCATTTGCTTTCTTCACTTGTGTCTTTGGAGAGTGCTAAGTACACGGTGCATGTTTCCTCTGTAGGTGTTTGACAAGCTACAACCTTAAGGTTTCACGTGATTGTGATCCCATCAACTCTTCCAGAAATTGGCTTCATTCCCCAGTTGATCTTACTGTTAAATTTTTCTCCACTCTTTCAAACACTTCTTGTTCAAATTTAAATCCATTATTTCTCTTCTTATCTCTGCTAACTAATGAGAGTGGTTTCTTCTCCTTTGGGGAACTACCAACGTGTGTGTAACTGCATTCACATTTTCATGTGTGTTTTCTCTCATACTTGTAGAGGTTATCAACAATTCTGAAGAAGAAAACCTTGCTTTAATTAAAGAATATACACAATTTCATTCTTTTCCAGAACCTCCTTGCATGTTTACTTTCCATAATATTTGTCTCCTTAGAGGAATGCAGAAGTAAATGGAAAAGATGTTTCTCAGATACTGTTTAAAACATGCAGTCTATTATCAAAACTACTATCAAAAGTCCACTAATGGGTAACTTGATTGTGGAAACTGAAGTAACCTAGCCTACATGGAGATTATCTGACTACCTTATAACTTTCCAGAATAAAGTATTCTCCCCAATTCTAATTTCTTTAATAAATCACTATAATTTGATCCACCATTTATGTGATATGTGATAAACAGAAAAGAGCCCCTCCTCTGAACTGTCAGTGATTTTAACAGACAAAATCAAGGTTTTTTAATTTTTTGTTTTTCTAAGTAATCTCTACACCCAACACAAGGCTCGAAACCACAACCCCAAGATCGAGAGTCACATGCTCTACCAACTAAGCCAGGCAGGTGCCCCTTAAAAGACAGAAATAATAAGAAATAGTAAGAAATAATCACACTGCTTATGAAAAAATACACCTAACCAACTAACAAGTATTTATCAAGAATTTACTGGGTATATAATATGACAAGACACGAATAGGGATATAACAAAAATATGTTTTCCTTTCCCATTCCCTTAATGCCAGAACAATCTCCCATGAGAGAAATATGCCTGTCATCCTCTTCCTGATCCTCAATTTTCTTACCCTATTCCCCCCAAATCAATCATTATGTCATGTGATTACATCCTAACCCCTATGAGGCTCCTTCTAGCAAAAGATAAACACCATGCTTCTTTCCCCACACACTAAATCTACTGCTTTCTTGACATCACTGGGCAAATTTGAAGTAACTCAGTACTTACCATTGCCCCAACCCCACTTGCTCCTGACCTAGACCAGGCCTCCATCTCCTTCTCAATACACTCACCTCCATAACCAGCCAACTTCATGAGCTACTTCAGTGACCTTCACTACTCCACCCTGAACTCTACTGATAAGTAGACCTCCTCACTGGTAATTCTACAACAGCATTCTTCAGAAAGAGAACAAGCACCCTTGAGAGCATATTAACAGTTTTCCAAAGATTACACAACCAAGTATGGTTTCAAAGGAGTCATTTTCCAGATCCTCACCTTCCATTTATGTTCTTTCACAAAACTGATCTAAGAATGGTTTTAGAAGGAGGGAATTATACAGTTCTCCTTTCTCATTCCATGCTTTTCAGTTTCTCATTTGTCCTTTTCCCACATAAATAGATACATACTTATATACATAGGTAGACAGGTAAATGAAATAGTTCTCATTCCAAATTTTACTATATTGTACTACTTTAAGACATTTAAAACTCTCCAAGGCCCCAAAGAAAAAAAAATTAAAATATGGGTACTAAAGCCACGTTTTATCAAGACTTCAAAAATCTTTGCTAGTCTTCATATTTTTCTCTGTCTTTATACACATTTTTCCTAAGAGCCAAGTATGGCATAAAAACAGGTGGTTTTGGCATTGGTAGAGATGCAATGGATCTAGATGTTTTATACAGTACTGTAAAGGGAGTGATAATGAGTTTAAGAACTTCATCTCCAGAGGAGCCAAGATGGCCGAACAGCATGGAAGTTTTTTTGTGTGTCTCGCAGCCATGAAATGCAGCCAGATCAACACTAAACCATCCTGCACACCTAGAAAACTGATTTCAGGATTAACACAACAATCTGCACAACCTGAACCACAGAACTCCACCAGTATGCAGCATGGAGAGGCTAACTGGGGAAGAAAGGAGCCGCAGAGGGCAGGGAGCTGTTTTTGCTTGTGGAGAGAGGATGGAAATGGGGGGAGAGTACCGGAAAAGCACCCCACCCCCCCGCCAAAAGCAGCTGGAGAGAAAGTGGAAAAGTGGAAACAGCCACAGGGACTGAACAAAAGAGAAAGGAGAAAGGAAAAAGGAAAGGGTTTAAATTCTATTAAGACTCTATAAACAAAGGGAATATGGAGTCTGAAACTCTATAGCTTGATAATTGGTGGGGCTCTTGTGAGAAGGGTGAATCCCCAGGAGCAGAGTGAAGTCCGGGGGTCCTTGGGCCACAGGGAGAGGCAGTTCCCCTGCTGGGAGGACATTTGGTAGAGGCTGTGTGCCCCCCCCCCCGCCACAGGCGAAGGCCCCAGTGGACCCTGAAGAACAACTACATTCACTGGTGCTGGAACAAGGTCATAGAGGGTGAACCCTGGTACCAGATGTGTGAGGTGATTTGCCATAATCCCTGAAATGCTGTTGCTACACGATTGCGTGAACTTTTTCTGGGGTGGGCTGACACCAAGCAGCAGTCTTTGGGCTTCAGCAGCAGCACAGTCTCACTAACATTCGTGGGTATGGCTGGCACCTGGCCATTGCTCAGTGAGACCCTCCTGCAAAGGGGCAGAATGGGTCAAAGCTGCAGTCCCTCAGAAGCAAGGGGTCAGATAAACAACCAAATATGAAATAAAAGTCAGGAGGGAGGTGCCGCCTGGCAACCTGACAGCTTGGTCATGGACAGTGTAAAAGCACAGAGCAGAGAGAAACCAGAGACAGAGGATGGGTGCGCAATTGCTGATTGGGGAAAACAGAGTTCTGGATACTAGAGACTGGGTAGCTGGGTGATGCCATTTTCACCCCTCCTGTGTATGCGCACACATACCTAAAAGTGCCACAACAATCCACCCCAGTAAGCTAGGCAGCGCCATCTAGTGGAGAATGGAGCTGTTACACTAAACCCTGCCCAGCTGGGCCAACTTTGCTCTTCAGGAACACCACAATTCTCTCTGCCTGCTTAGTTTACAGACTATAAAGTGATTCATAGTTTGACTTTTAGGGGAAATGATGTATTTTCAATCGTATTTCAGTCTGTTTGCTGGTCCATCTATTCAATTTTCTTTTTTTTTCTTTTCATTTATTTTTCTGAAATATAGAAAGAAAAATTTATTCTTATTTTCAATTTTTATTAAAAATATTTTTCTTTAATTTTTTCTTCTATATTGTTTGCTTTTTTATAAACTTTTCAAATTCTATTTTACTTCCATCATTTGATTTGATTTGATTGTATTCAATTTTTCAAATTTTCAAACATTTTTCCTTTGTTGTTGCTGTTGTTTCCCCTTTTTTCCTCTAATCTGTCAAGCCCCTTTCAACACCCAGACCAAACACACCTGGGATCTAGTTTCATTTATTTGATTCTGTGTGTGTGTGTGTGTGTGTGTGTGTGTGTTCAATTTTTTAATTTTAATTTTTTAACCTCATTAATTCTTTTTCTTCCTTCAAAATGATGAAATGAAGGAATTCACCCCAAAAGAAAGAGCAGGAAGGAACAACAGCCAGGGACTTAATTAACACAGATACGAGCTTGATGTCTGAACCACAATTTAGAATCACGATAATAAGAATACTAGCTGGGGTCGAAAATAGATTAGAATCCCTTTCTGCAGAGATAAAAAAAAAAAGTAAAAGCTAGTCAGGATGAAATAAAAATGCTATAACTGAGCTGCAGTCTCAAATAGATGCCATAGTGGCAAGGATGTATGAGGCAGAGCAGCGAATCAGCAATAAAGAGGACAAACTTATGGAGAATAATGGAGCACAAAAAAAGAGGGAGACTAAGGCAAAAGAGCACGACTTAACAGCCAGCAAGGCTTTCATTCTAAATAGAAGTAAAGATTACAAGTTCCCCAGACAAACAAAAATTAAAGGAGTCTATGACCACAAAACCAGCCCTGCAAGTAATTTTAAGGGGGACTCTGAGGGGAGAAAAGACAGGAAAGAAGGAAGGAAGGAAGGAAGGAAGGAAGGAAGGAAGGAAGGAAGGACGACCAAAACCAACAAAGACTAGAAAGAACCAGAGAACACCACCAGACACTCCAAATCTACAAGAAACATAATGGCAATAAATTCATAACTTTCAGTACTCACTCTAAATGTCAATGGACTAAATGCTCCAATCAAAAGACATAGGGTAACAGAATGGAAAAGAAAACAAGATCCATCTATATGCTGTTTACAAGACACCCACTTTAGACCTAAAGACACCTTCAGATTGAAAGTAAGGAGATGGAGAACCATCTATCATGCTAATGGTGGACAAAAGAAAGCTGGAGTAGACATTCTTATATCAGACAATCTAGACTTTAAAACAAAAACCGTAACAAGAGATGAAGAAGGGCATTATATCATAATTAAGGGGTCTATTCACCAAGAAGACCTAACATTTAAAAACATTTATGCTCCAAATGTGGAAGTACCCAAATATAAATCAATTAATCACAAACAGAAAGAAAATCACTGAAAAAAGTACCATAATAGTAGGGGACTTCAACACCCCACTTACAACAATGGACAGATCATCTAACCAGAAAATCAACAAGGAAAAAATTGCTTTGATTGACACAGTGGACCAGATGGACTTAACAGATATATTCACAACATTTCATCCTAAAGCAGCAGAATATACATTCTTCTCTAGTGCACATGGAATATTCTCCAGAATAGACCATATATTGGGACACAAATCAGCCCTAGTACAAAAAGATCGAGATCATACCGTGCATATTTTCAGACCACAACACTATGAAACTCAAAATCAACCATAAGAAAAAATGTGGAAAGATAACAAATACTTGGAGACTAAAGACTACCCTACTAAAGATGGATGGACTAACCAAGAAGTTAAAGAGGAAATTAAAAAGTACATGGAAGCCAATGAAAATGATAACACCACAGCCCAAAACTTCTGGGACTCAGCAAAGGACGTTTCAAGAGGCAAGTATATAGCAATGCAGGCCTTCCTAAAGAAGGAAGAAAGATCTCACATACACAATCTAACCCTACACCTTAAAGAGCTAGAAAAAGAACAGCAAATAAAACCCCAAAACAGCGGAAGACAGGAAATAATAAAGATTAGAGAAGAAATCAATGATATTGAAACCAAAAAAAAAAAAAAAAAAAAACAGTAGAACAGGTCAATAAAACCAGAAGCTTGTTTTTGAAAGAATTAACAAAATTGATAAACCACTAGCCAGTTTGATCAAAAAGAAAAAGGCCCAAATAAATAAAATCAAGAATGAAAGAGGAGAGATCACAACCAACACAGCAGAAATAAAAACAAGAATAAGAATATTATGAGCAATTATATGCCAAAAAAATGGACAATCTGAAGAAATGGACAAATTCCTAGAAACGTATACACTACCAAAACTGAAAAAGGAAGAAATAGAGAATTTGAACAGACCCATAACCACAAAAGAAATTGAGTTAGTAATCAAAAATCTCCCAAAAAACAAGAGTCCAGGGCCAGATGGCTTTCCAGGGGAATTCTACCAAACATTTAAGGAAGAGTTAATACCTATTCTCTTGACACTGTTCCAAAAAGTAGAAACAGAAGGAAAACTTCCAAACTCTTTGAATGAAGCCAGCATTACCTTCATTCCAAAACCAGACAGAGACCCCATTAAAAAGGAGAACTATAAACCAATTTCCCTGATGAACATGGATGCAAAATCTTCAACAAGATATTAGCCAACCGGCTCCAACAATACATTAAAAAAATTATTCACCACGACCAAGTGGGATTTATACCTGGGATGCAGGGCTGGTTCAATATCCACAAAACAATTAACGTGATTCATCATATCAATAAAAGAAAGGACAAGAACAATATGATCCTCTCAATAGATTCAGAGAAAGTACTTAAAATACAGCATCCTTTCTTGGTAAAAACCCTCAAGAAACTAGGGATAGAAGGATCAAACATTTAGATCATAAAAGCCATATATGAATGACCCAACGCTAATATCATCCTCAATGGGGAAAAACTGAGAGCTTTCCCCCTAAGGTCAGGAACACAACAGGGATGCCCACTCTCACCACTGTTATTCAACATAGTATTGGAAGTCTTAGCCTGTGCAACCAGACAACACAAAGAAATAAAAGGCATCCAAATCGGCCAGGAGGAAGTCAAACTTTCACTCCTTGCAGATGACATGATACTCTATATGGAAAACCCAAAATATTCTACCAAAAGGTTTCTAGAACTGATCCATCAATTCAGCAAAGTGGCAGTATATGTAATCAATGCACAGAAATTCATTGCATTCCTATACACCAACAATGAAGTGACAGAAAGAGAAATCAAGGAAACGATCCCATTTACAGTTGCACCAAAAACCATAAAATACCTAGGAATAAATCTAACCAAAGAGGTGAAAAATCTATATACTGAAAACGATAGAAAGCTTATGAAAGAAATTAAAGAAGACACAAAAAAATGGAAAAAGATTCCATCCTCTTGGATAGGAAGAAAAAATATTGTCAAAATGTCAATACTACCCAAAGCAATCTACATATTCAATGCAATCCCTATCAAAGTAACACCAGCATTCTTCACAGAGTTAGAACAAATAAACCTAAAATTTGTGTGGAACCAGGAAAGACTCTGAATAGCCAAAGAAATCTTGAAAAAGAAAACCAAAGCTAGAGGAATCACAAGCTGGACTTCAAGCTGTGTTACAAAGCTGTAATCATCAGGACAGTATGGTACTGACACAAAAACAGACACTCAGATCAATGGAACAGAATAGAGAACCCAGAAATGGACCTACAAACGTATACCAACTAATTTTTGACAAAGCAGGAAAGAATATCCAATGGAATAAAGACAGTCTCTTTAGCAAGTAGTGCTGGGAAAACTGGACAGCAATTTGCAGAAAAATGGACCTGGACCCCTTTCTTACACCATACACAAAATAAACTCAAAATGGATGAAAGACCTAAATGTAAGACAAGAAGCCATCCAAATCCTCAAGGAGAAAGCAGGCAAAAACTTCTTTGACCTTGACCACAGCAACTTCTTACTCAACACATTTCTGGAGGAAAGGGACACAAAAACAAAAATGAACTGTTGGGACCTCATCAAAATAAAAACTTCTGCACAGTGAAGGAAACAATCAGCAAAACTAAAAGGCAACCAATGGAATGGGAGAAGATATTTGCAAACAACACATTAAAGGGTTAGTATCCAAAATCCATAAAGAATTTATAAAACTCAACACCCAAAAAAAAAATAATCCAGTGAAGAAATGGGCAAAAGACATGAATAGACACTTGTCCAAAGAAGACATCCAGATGGCCAACCAACACATGAAAAAAGGCTCAACATCACTCATCATCAGGGAAATACAAATCAAAACCAAAATGAGATACCACCTCACACCTGTCAGAATGGCTAACATTAACAACTCAGGCAACAACAGATGCTGGCAAGGATGTAGAAAGAGAGGATCTCTTTTGCATTGCTGGTAGGGAGGCAAACTGGTGCAATCACTCTGGAAAACAGTAGAGAGGTTCCTCAAAAAATTAAAAATAGAACTACCCTATGACCCAGCAATTGCACTACTGGGTATTTTTCCAAGGGATACGTTTTGAAGGGACACATGCACCCCAATGTTTACAGCAGCACTATCAACAATAGCAAAAGTATGGCAAGAGCCCAAATGTCCACCAATGGTTGAATGGATAAAGAATGTGTGGTATATATTACAATGGAGTATTACTCAGCAATCAAAAAGAATGAAATCTTGCCATTTGCAACTACGTGAATGGAACTAGAGGGTGTTATGCGAAATTAGTCAGAGAAAAATAAATATCATATGACTTCATTCATATGAGGACTTTAAGACACAGAACAGATGAACACAAGGGAAGGGAAGCAAAAATAATATAAAAATAGGGAGGGGGACAAAACATAAGAGACTCTTAAATATGGAGAACAAACAGAGGGTTGTTGAAGGGGTTGGGGGGGTTGGGCTAAATGGGTAAGGGGCATTAAGGAATCTACTCCTGAAAACACTGTTATGCTAACTAACTTGGATGTAAATTAAAAAAAATAAAAATAGAGAAAAAGAACTTCATCTCTTGCATCACCCAACTATTTACCACCCACCCCCAAAACAAGTATCACTGTAAAGAACAGCCTAAGAAAATAAAGCTAGACTGTATAGGTAAGAAATATTGAAAGCAATGGAACCTTTTCCATTTAGGCAAGAAACACCCAGTAAGGCTTTGTGCCCTGCCTGACCTAAAATCGGCATTGAGAAGTAAGATGTCAGGCAGTGTATATTAGCACATTTATTTGAAATGATAAACTCAGTCCGATTTATCTGAGAGAAAGTAAGTCTAATTTACCTGATTGGTTCAATAATGAAAACTGGCCTGCCTATTTGGTTATTTGACAGATATCTTCCTTAATTTGAATGACTTAAATGTGTAGTTTCAAAGTTTTGATGAAAAAATATTTAAAGCATGTGATACAATAAATGCAATTTCTTGTATTGGCAAAGAAATACTGAAAGTAACAATGTTTCAATGTTCCCAGAAGTTTCTGAATATATCAGATTTTTTTGTATTTAAAAAGAAAATGTTTTAACATTTATTCATTTTTGAGAGCTAGAGACAGAGTGCAAATGGGAGAGGGGCAGAGAGGGAGGGAGACACAGAATCCAAAGCATGCTCCAGGCTCTGAGCTGGCAGCACGGGGCCCAATGCGGCAGGGCAGGGCTCAAACCCATGAACTGTGAGATCATAACCTGAGCGGAAGTGAGATGCCTAAGGACTGAGCCACCCAGGAGCCCCTATCAAATGTTTTTTTAAAGTGCCTCTAAATGAAAGAGAAACAAGTATAGTTAACAGTTGCTTCATGAGTCTCAATGAAATGAAATGGAAATACTCACCAGAAATTCTGTAGCTAAGTAAATAAGGACAATTGTACAAATTCTTTCCCAATTCTCTGCTCTCAACAAAACTAAAGTTGAACCTATCATGATTACAGATTATTAACTGTAACTTTGGTGATATATTGCTGGGGTCTTTGGTATCTGATTCAGAATAAATTCAAATAACTGTGACAGATTATTTTAAAAATAAACAAATTCCTGTCATTCCTGTTCAGGCCTTACAATCTGCACCATGCTTAGTGGGAAGAGAATTGATATTGAACCGTCTGTTATTCCAATTGTTCTCCCAATAAAAGACTATCCATCTAATTTTAAGATGCACTTCTAATAAAATTTATTTCTAATGTTTAATAATTTTATGTAAAAATTCATAATATATTTGTATATTGCCAATTGTATACTAATAAAATCTTGAGGATAACTCAACCCTAAAGAAAACATTTTTTAAGACTTAGAGCATTATATTTACAAAATAAGTAAAACTCCTATGAGGAAAATAGAATAGAAATAAAGGCTCAAGTAATAAAAGAAATGATATAAAAATAAAATTAAAGAGGAGCTTATTTGTGAATTTTTTATTTACTTGCTTTTAATATAAATACAGTGTCTATTCAGCCTATCTTCGGAAAAGCATAAAAATCTTAAGTGTAGCTCAATAAATTTTCACCAAATAAACATGTAAAACGGCACCCAGATCAAGAAAAACAACATTACTAGTACCCCAGAAACACATGGTTCTCCCCCAATTCCTACATCCCCAAAGTTAACCACTATCCTTGCTTCCAACATTCTAGCAAAGATGTGCTTATTTTTGCACTTTAGAAATGGAATCATACACTATACGCTTCTCTTCTGCTGTCTTTTACTCATCATGTTTGTGAAGTTCATCTACATTTATACAATGCATAAATGCATTATAATGGCTATCAACTATTTATTTTGAACTTTCAATTTTGCAATATATGAGAAACTGCATATTTGAATCTATTTAAACAAGTGAAGAAACACTTGGATGTCAATTCAAAATTATGCAAGGTTAGTTATTTCATGTCCATGGTCCTCAATTTAATCATATGGAAAATGGGGTTAAAGTACTGATTCCTCAGGGCGCCTGGATGGCTCAGGCTGTTAAGCAAATGATTCTTGATTTCAGTTCAGGTCATGATCTCATGGGTAGTGGGTTCGAGCCCCACATCGGGGTCTGTGCTGACAGTGTGGAGCTTGCTTGGGTTCTCTTTCTCCCTCTTTCTCTGCCCCTCCCCTGCTCATGCTCTCTCTCAAAATAAATAAACTTTAAACAAACAAACAAAAATATTGATTCCTCCTAGAGTTGATGTGAGATTATGCATGGACAACACTGTTTCTGACACACATAAAAACTACAGCTGTTGTGACTGTAGTTGTTATTGTTCCCTTCCAACTGGTCATCCCAACTTTAATAATACCCTCTCCAAATCCCTTCTCCTTACTGTCCGTAAGTGATAGAACTAAAACACGTAAGTGAACATGTAACTCCCATGCTTATGATTTTTTTTGTGCTAGCTTTTTACCACTTAAAGCATATGGTCCAAGCACTTGTGCATGGCTGGACCAGACTCCTGCTTAATTCCTCTGTAATTTAGGGTTACCAACACCTCTTTTACTGGAAAACTAGAAAAAAATAACTGGAAATAAATAAAAGATAGAAGAAAGGAAATAAATAACAGCTTAGTTTATGTACGTAAAGCATTTGGTATGAAACAGGTGCATCACAAATGATAATTATTTAGGAAGGGAGGGAATGAAGGAGGCAGAACGGACATAGGAAAGATTATTGCATAACCTGATTTTGTCAGTGACAGATGGGTGCCTATGAGGTGATGAGTCCATAGGTCATTTGCTCCTTATATCTACTTCCTAGGCAAGGTGGGTAGAAGTAGTATAAGTAAAATAAGTAGTACATGTGATGTTGCCCATCTTGTAAATGAGAAAACTACAATCCTAAGAGGGTAAGTGATTCACCGAGGATTACAGGAAATCAGTGACAGAGCCAAGATTCTTGTGTGAATCTGTCTGATTCCAGAGCTATGATATCTTTTGTTGCTCTATTCCATTGCATCTCTGAAATATTCTAATTTTAATGTGGTATTTCAAATAAGCTCCACTCCAAGGAAGAGATAATTTTCAGTTTTAGCCTTTCTGATCCTCAGGGTCTAGTTTATAAAATTGAGCTAATAATAATAATTGCTTTCTTTTTTTTTTAATGTTTTATTTATTTTTGAGACAGAGAGAGACAGAGCATGTGCAGGTGAGGGGCAGAGAGAGAGGGAGACACAGAATCCTAAGCAGGCTCCAGGCTCTGAGCTGTCAGCAGAGAGCCCGACGCGGGGCTCAAACTCACAAACTGTGAGATCATGACCTGAGCCAAAGTTGGACACTTAACCGACTGAGCCACCCAAGCACCCTAATAATTGCCTTCTGAATGACTTAATACATGTAAAGTGCCTAGAATAGCACTCAGTAAGTATTACCTTTGTTGTTGTTTTCATTTTAAACTATCAGTTCGTTGAACTTCTGACTTAAATAGATAATCAGTGTATACTGCTTTGGCCAATATGGGTGAGCCATCTAAGTGGAGCATTATCCCTTCCATCTAAAGTAAGCATCAACATTCAGATATACCCTTGACCCTTTTCCTAATCATTACCAAAGGCCTTTAATATCCCTGTAAACTCAAGCCCCAATAATAAGTGCTAAATAAATACAAGTTAAAAAATTAGCTATCAAGATCCCTGCTCTTAAAAAGCATGCAACAAACCTATGGAATTAGGGCATATCTGAAAGAAGGAAGGAAGGAAGGAAGGAAGGAAGGAAGGAAGGAAGGAAGGAAAGAAAAGAAAGAAGAGAAAGAAAAAGAAAAAAAGAAAGGAAAGGAAAGGAAAGGAAAGGAAAGGAAAAGAAAAGAAAAGAAAAGAAAAGAAAAGAAAAGAAAAGAAAAGAAAAGAAAAGAAAAGAAACAAGGAAGGGAGGAGGAAAGGAAGGGAGGAAGAGAGGAAGGAAGAGGGAAAGAAGGAGAGAAAGAAAGGGAGAACGGAAGGAAGAAGTAACCATGCTTTTTCTGGTATAACTCCATTAAATAATGTTGAAACAGTGTTCTATTTTTGAAAACTCAACTTTCCCACATAGTTTTGTTTTGTTTTGTTTCAAGAGAGAAAGAGAAAGAGAGAGAAAGCTGGGGAGGGGCAGAGGGAGAGAGAATCCACTCCCAGTACAGAGCCCAACTCGGGGCTCCCT